>NC_090925.1:983149323-984399323 GCF_040938575.1 Ambystoma mexicanum
CTTTGTTCACTGCTTATCCTTAGTTAACTCCCCTTGTGCCTTGAAATTATTCCTTAAAATGGCCTCCTTGACCCTCAGCCAAGGTAGCCTTGCCGTTATTGTGCACCCAGCACTTTTCTGCCTTTCTGGATTCTATACCCTCGATCCGTTTCTTAGGTAGCTTGGTTGAATTTGACATGAGCCAATGTCCATTTTTCCTATCATGGCCCTCCTTGCACGTTACCTATATACTACTCCCTCTTAACCTTACTAACCCATCCCACCTTCTCTTTTACAGATCCGCTAGAGCCCCTGGGGACCAATTCCGTTGGTGACGGTGGGCGGTACAATACCTTTAACATAACATAACATATACCTCTTTAGTAAGCTTCTGTATGGCTACTTTCTACCTTGCATTACTGCGTATTTACAGTTATTTACCAGGAAGTTACTTCAAATTCTTTATATTCATGATAACGTCAGCTTTAGGTTCATGTTTCTCATGCTGCTTCAGTCACATTGCTGCTCTTAGGTATTTTCATATTGTTTCAGGGTAGGTTCTTACATCCTCTTTATGACATCATTTTGCCTTTGTCAGATTCAATTTCAAGTTCCATGATGTCCATAGGTTCATGCTGACATCTCTCCATGTGGCATGCTTCCACACTTTCAGTGCGTGCGTACATTCTTTATGGCTGTCTGAGTGCAAAGCGTCTCTGTAAAAACTGGAGCGGGGTGTCTGTACGTCTGCTCTCTATATGGTGGAGGAGAGGCACAGAGGACCCCAGCCAAGATTTTCTATTATTGGCAACATAGTTGAGCAATCAAGGCCTAGCTTCTCACAAGGTGATGCAGGCTGGTTCTTAAGTACAGTGTAATCCCCAAGCCCCCCACAAAGGAATGTCTACACACTGTATTACTGAAAACACAGTCTTTACATAATTAATATTCAAAGGTATGTACACTATCACAATAACTCACTTTGTACTCAGGAATCAACAATGGTAAATATATACAGTTCTACAGTGGTACCACAAATATTATTAGATCTCATTAAAGTGCATCAACTATACTGTCAAAATGTCACACAGATCCATAAAGAGGAAACCAACAGTAGAGAGAGGAAGGAAAGCAAGATGGTCGAAACAATAGGCCGATTACTGGCCCAGCTACCTAGACACAGTTCTGTGTGGAGATCCCCCCACCTGGGCAACCTGTAAAATAGAGATATAGCACAAGCCCAGACCATATATTGATCAATAGTCTTATTTTCTCCTATAATGTTTTTACGCCCCCCAATGTACCTGGTGGAGCAGAGTTCTTTGAAGAAGCGTCAATGATCCTTCTTGAGTGACTCCCTTTAAAGCAGAAGCCACGGATCGTCGAGAGGCATCGAAGAAGGTGAACTTGGCATTGACGGCATCAATGAGAAGTTCGAGGGTGCCGAGACCACAGCGTCGATCCAGGCGGTGCTCATTGGCGACGTCCTGCGAGGATGAAGTGTGCGGGGCACCTCAGCGTTTAATAGTTTTGGACCGCAAAAAGTTTCAGAACTGTGGCCCAGCAAGTGCGGCGAGTCGTCGAAGTCTCTGTGGCCTACTGGTGGCAGAAAACCCACCGGCGGATTCTCCTCGGTGCGTCGGCGTCCTCGACTTTCTCTGGCGGGAGAAAGCGCTCGTTGGTGCGGACAAAGGAGTCCTTCGATTCAACAGTCTTAGGCAAAGGAGCCGACGGCTCTCGTGGTCGGCGGCACAGCGTCGAAAGCGGTCCCCTCTTCTGGAGCAATACAGCTTCGACAGGCCTCCAGCGGTTACGGCGATACTCCGAACCCTGGGCGACGGCAATGGACTTCGACAGCGGCGAAGTCCTGGTGCTTCACTTCGATCTCCTCAGCGGTCCCCGTCTCCGGTCGGCTGCCTTTTGAGGGTCTGACTTCCAGGGAGCTTCAGCGATGGTTAGCGGTGCTCGATGGTCCCTTGGAGCACGGGAAGAGGGCGCCTTACCAGGTCCTCTCTCGGATCAGCCTTCGATGAATTCAGCAGTTTTCAGATCGGGTCAAAGCAAATGCAACAGCAAGTCTTCTTCTTCCAGCTGGGCGTCGAGGATCAGCAGTTAAAGTTACTCTTCTTTGCTTTACTTTACTTTATGCTTGTTACGAGCCGAAAGCCCGCAGGCATCAGGGCGCAGTGAAGCGCAATTATGGTCACTTGCAATTTATATCTCTCAATAATTCGCTTGAAACTGGACTACGCTGGGGTGAACGAAAAAAAAAAACAAGGCTACGCTAAGTTTATTGGAAAAGCCTAGTTTTCAGAGCTTTTCTGAAAGTAGCGTAATTTTCTTGTTGTCTTAAGTGCATGGGAAGCTCATTCCAATATTTGGATGCCTTGACGGGGAAGGATTTGCCCCTTCCTGATGCCCGTTTGGCTTCTGGGAGGATTAGGAGGCCAGTATCAGCAGATCTTAGGCCTCTCCGGGGCCTCTTCAAGTGTAGAGACAGCTTCTGAACAATTTCCAGTGGTGAGAGGTCCCATGATATACTATTCTGCCTCTCATCCACACTGCTGGGTCACACTCAGCAGCCAATCATACAGAAGGGCATTCATGCACTTAATCAGCCAATCAGGCACACAGTGCATTCAGGCCACCCTCCTCCCACTCAGACACTTACAACAAGGAATGTGGATTGGGACAAGTACCCAGCCATTCAACACTACACACTGCATTCAGGCCAGTTTCGGGCAGGGCTCTCTCAGTCTTTGTCTCTCATGCCACAAACCAGACAGCCACAACAAGAAGTGCATATTGGTCACACACTCATTCACCCAGGTCCCACCCACAGGGTGTAACCACAACATACAGTCACTGGGAAGGTTCCAGCCAGTCTGGCCTGGACTTCACAACAGCACCATATATGGAACTTCCACCCAACAGCCAGTCAGGGGGAAGGGACAGAGTCAGGGCTTCCCAGGACTTTGGGAAACAAGGTAACAGGCAATAGCAAGCAAGAGGCCACAGAGGTCATCTTGTTGTCTATCAGGAATCAACTGATTCCAATGGCAGGGCATGGATATCCCAAAATGGAGGATACTCAGAGCACCTGTCACATTCAGCATGGAGCTGCCACCAGCCCAGACCCTGCTCTGTGGGTCACTCACAGGTGCCCAAAAACATACACTAGGGGCACAGGGTTGTACCCCCACCCATGGGTGCCATAAGGGTATCCCATGGGTCTGTACACCAAACCAAAACCAGCAAGAGCTGCACTGCCAGGAGTCCCACATGGACTCCTGGGCAGAAAACAACACAGAACACAAATGAAAAAGGACTAAAGAACAAGGACAGGGAGGCCCTGTCCCTCCAATGCATTTCCAGCATCACAGTCTCTCATATACTCAATGCGGTATTGGAACAATACACAGGTCTTCCTTTACTGCTCTTCTTCTGTTGTTCCAATATAATGGTGGTGAGGGGGTGGGAACTAGTGTGAAAGCATCCACCTGCTCCTCTAGATCCCCCCCTCTGGTCAAATCTTCAACCACATTCTCTTCTTCTATTATCTTTATCTTCTCTTCATCATTGGTCTTAATTTTCTCTTTACTGTTTTTCATACTGTTTTTCATTTTCTTTTATCCTTTGTTCATGCAATATTGTTTTGGGATCCAAACCTTTGTCACTCCCCTCAGGTCACCTTTACTCTTTATATGCTCATCCACACTTCAGGTCATGTGACAGAATTCTCTAGATGGTGGACAAAATACCCAACATCCTATGTATTTCATGTGATCCATGGGGTAATAAAATTTTGTTCCTGGGGGTGCAAGAGTGCTCTTTTTTATATTCTCACGGATAGTGTCTTCTGTCTGTGGTGTATGGTCTCCATTTACTTTGATCATTATCTTCATCCCTGCAGCTTTCTTAGCTGTCTTTTTGCATTGTCCCAAGATGATCCTTACGAGACACAATCCTAGCAATATAAACAGTAGTATTGCTCTGAATTTAAAAACATTTGCTAGCTAGATTGGGATCCAGGATAACATAGTCGAAAACCAATAATCTCCTGCTGTCTCATCAGCTTCATCCTCCATTTCCGTATGCAGAGTCGTCAGCAATGTTATTGCCTCTGTCAGGGTCCCATTTTCTCCATCATGAGAAGATATGAATGTACAGCAAAAGGTCCGATCTTGGTGCAAACGCCTCGTTCCATTGCTGTAATCAGATCTAAGACATACCTGTTCTGGAGAGTCAGCTCTTCTCTGATAGCATTAAATCCTTTTATTGTTGCATTAATCGTCTGCAGAAGTGCCCATCTTGTAATCTGCAACCACTTAGCCTTTACAGTAGCTTGAATTCATGGCAAAAATATAGATGTCATTATCATTGCTGTCTTACTGAACAGTTTTTGCTCATCTGCAACATTGGCATAGGCCTCCATTGATTTTGCTGAAAAATAATTCTCTCTCTTCAGCTGGCGGAGTTCAGACGATCTCTTTTTACACTGGTCTTCATCCGTTTTTGGAAGCTCATTAATATGGAGGTCACTTTGGGGAATCACCAATGCTGGAACTTGTATCGTCACTATAGAACATACTATTCCCCAACCCTTAGGCAGCCGCATATAAGCTCTGGATCCACATGCCCAATATTGATCCATTACCACTGCAGTTTCTCCATGCATTTCTGGCATTTCAATTATCTGTCAGCAACCTTTGTTTCTTGCCACCAGGATCGGGCCATAATTCCTGAAGCATGTTGTTTCATTTCATAGTGGTTTTATGGATACTGGTCCTGCTTCGTTGTCAACCCATGTAAGTAACTTGGAGTACTCAGCCCATGATATGCATTTGTCACTTACTGTCTGCACTATGATTGCTGCTTCTTCTGCCAATAAAGGTGCAGGGAAACTCAATAGTCCTTATTCCCATCCACTGCTGGTAAACACAGGTCCATATATCACTAGCTGAGGTCTATCTCTGCATTTTCGCTCTCCTGGTGTTACAGCTGTATCTGAACAATTCCGCTTCTTCATCTGGACAACCTTTTTTCGTTCTTCAATCTGTGATCGATACATACGATTCTTACTTGTCCATCCTAACCTACGTTCCATCCTTCTTTTTTTCACATAGGCATCATCATATGGGAATATCACTTTTGGTCGTCATCGTAACATAGCCCATTTTCCTTCAAATTGTTCACTGGTGGTTCACGCTGCTAGATGACTAGGGCACTTTACATCATGCGTAGACATCTCTCTTTCAATACATTTTCTTGCCGCATTCCTGACATGCAGTATTAGGGAACACGCATAACAGCTTTCATCTGACATTCTTTCTCCCACCTCTTTCATGTATTGGTACCAGGAATTATTCTTTAAATGGACTGAATTTTCAAGATATGTATTTAAACCTTCATGGTTCTCCTCAACATCCCTTTTAAATCAAAATAGACTCCTGGTTATATTTTAAAACAGACTTTCTGTATCTCTAGTGGGGATAATAATAGATGTTTCATTAACATCCTCCATACCTGCATCACTCTTTATAACACTTTGAAATGCCATGATGATAAGGAAAGAAACACAAATCATAACACTAAATGATGTCATTATCAGTACATCATCAAAACTCATCACCCTTCAAGATGGCAGTGAAATTCTGAAATTCTGAAACCTCCCCATTATATATTACTTTTAATATGCAAATTTGTTATCTTCTTTTAAATAATTCTTATATCAGAAAATTCAGTAAAATTGCAATTAACACTCTCCAAATAATACAGTTATTCTTGGGATCTCCATGAAACATAACAATGTTTACTCATCTTTGGATTAAAGCTGAATAAGACTGCAAAATGTAGGAAAAATAGCATACACGAGTGGGTGTATTGTCATTGTGATGAGTATCATACATGATAAATGATATTCTTCCTTTTCTTTAAACTCCAGGTTGTTCTCACTTTGTCTCTTTGACCTGTATAAAAAAATCCAAGATGACTGCATGTCTATTTTCTCCTTCTCACATTTTTGAAAAATGTCAATCCCTAATCTAAAAGACTGATGTGCTTGTCACTTTCTTTATCCTTTTATCTGGCTATCAGACAAGTCTGCATGCACGTAACTACTTCACTTGATCCACTGTGGGCAGCTTTAGGAGGGGTCAGTGTTTCACCTTTATAGGGCTTGATGTCATGTAGATGCAGCCACGCTCTTTGCCCTTTAAATTTCACAGCGGTGGTGCTAACGTCTTCCACTTCATATGGTCCATCAAAGTGAGGCGTGCTCCAGGTGCGTACAAACGTTTGTACCAGCCCATATCACCTGGATAGAAACTGGGGTACTTCAGCAATTCTTCTGTTTAAAGAGGTTGCTTGTCTTTGTCACTTCTTTTTGACCCCTCCTGTCTGTTTTTGATCAGTTGAGAAATGAAAGAAATTCTTGAAATCATTGTTGTTAAATAATCATGCATCTCATCACCTATTGCCTTTGCTCCACCCTGGGCATCCGTTCTTACCCTAGTTGGAGGAGCAAGTGGGGTTTTCATACATTGTCCAGTCACCAACTCATGAGGAGTTAGAGGGTGATTTAAGCCAGGCAGATTTCTCAAGGTGTACAACGCCGGAGGCAGACAATGTAGCCATCCTTACTTTAAGGTTATTTTAAGCTTTGCTATTCTTTCCTTTAATAATGTGTTTAATCTATCAGAAACACCATTCGCTTGTGGATGATACGTGGAAGAAAATGTCTGTTTTATACCTAATAGAAGAACTATTGTCTCAAGCACTTTGTTTACAAAATGCAGTCCATTGTCAGATTGCAAGACTTTGCACACTCCCCACCAGGGAAAAACATTGCCTACAAGGAATTTAGCAGCACATGAGGTGTCAGGGTGTGTGCTTGGACCTGCTTCGATCCATCTAGAAAAAGGGTATGCTACAACCAACATATATCTGTAGCTTGTCTGTAACAAATCCACATAATCTATATGCAGATGCTGAAATGGGCCATTGTGTCTGGGAATTGCTTCTCTCACTGTTCACAAAGTGTGCCTTGCAGTATGTTTTTTGGGCACGATGCAATTTACATTGAACTGTGCCACATTTCCTAACAGGTTGGGTGAGAACCACTCTTCTGGAATTGGAACAGCAAGTTGTATGTGCTGGATAGTGAAGCTGCTCCAGCACTACTCTCAATAATGCTGGAGGCAGAACTGCTTTCCACTGCTATCCTGTCTCCAAATCACTTCAGTGAGGAATAACGAACACTCTTGCTTTCTCCATAGATCTTGTTCTTCTTGTGATATTCGACTTTGTATCTCAATTAACTGAACAATAGACAGCATGCTAAAGACCTCCTTTAACAGCATGCATGGTCCTGTCATTTGTTTAACATCTTTTTCTTCAAAACTAGAAAAAACGAGTTGACAATAGGCCGTTTTTTGACCTCTAAGTCTGAGGCATCATTTCCGCAGGAAATTAAATCTGTTCTTTTGGAATGTGCTGCGAAATTTTACGACTGCTAGGATCAATGGAAGGCTTAATACTGCTATAAGCGTATCCAATAGGGCTGCATATTGCACAGGAGTGCCGTCTGTGCGGAGGCAGCCCTCCTCTCCCAGCGTGACAAACCTGCATGTACTGTTGATGTCACATAGGCGGAGTCAGAGTTCACTGTCACTTCCTCTTCCTCAAATCTTTGTAGCACTTCAATGAGTGCTATTAAATCTGCAGCCTGTGTTGAACAATTCGAAGTTGGTCTCATGCTTTCGACTACTTCAAATTCACCCTCTTGGTTGACCTTTACTACCGCTGATCCAGTATGCCTTTCCCCAGTGATTTGGTCAATTCTCGAAAGAACCATCAATAAAAACAAATTCCCCCTCTGGATTTTCTCTAGTTTTGGGAATATCATTATAGTTCTCAGTATATGTTGTACAATCATGCACATAATCAACTTCACCTACTAATTCTGCTATAAAACATTGCTGGATTCACTGTCTTGCATCTAACAATTATTAAAAACTTTCGTTTTTATTCATTTTCAACAAAAGGAACATTAACCAAAACAGTCACATCTTTACCATGAACTAAGTTCCATTTTCAACCCTTGCCCCCTCTCCCCACCCACTCCCTCTCCTATAAACTTACACTGCAAAGAGTTACAGCATATACATCTTAAGACACACACTTGATCCAACATGAATGGAAACAAATCCGTAGGCACCCGATGTTAAATGCCTGAGGGTCTCTTTGCAGCTCTATCCCAAAGTGGATAAGGCATATCTAAAGACACATATTATTGAAAGTGATGGCCAAGACAGCACACACAAGTTTACAAGCTTGGTTTGTTAGTAACCCATTTCAAAATGAACAATCCCCAGTCCATGTGAAAAACCTCACTCCTCTAAGAAATCCGAACTGTCTAAACCTTACCTCCTCGAGAACTATGGGTTAGTTCCCTCCTTCTGGACTCACTCCTAAAACCTTTGACTATCAATGTTCTTTCTGCTTATTACTCCCATGTTGTCATCCTGATGTGCATTGCTTCCTAAAACCCCTTGCTAACATCTGAATCCAAGATTGAAAAGTCAAATCTTTCTGTTTTTGCTTTGTTCTAAAAACTCAAATCTTGCTGTTTTTGCTTTGTGATAAAAAGTCAAACACTGCTGTTTTTGCTTTGTGCTAAAAAGTCAAATCTTACTGTTTTTGCTTTGTGCTAAAAAGTCAAATGTTGCTGTTTTTGATTTGTGCTAAAAAGTCAAATCGTGCTGCCCATTGCGAAAATTCTCTGTATTTTGCTTGTATACTCATACGTCTCTGTAACTTGCCAGCCCAGTGACCACACCACTCTCTTTGTCCCACGCCTACCTGTTTTAGCCTCCACCCCCAGTTTCTCCATGCTCTCCTCACTTCCACCCCCATGGCGTTCTCTGTTTCTCCTATCTTTTCCAACTGCTTCTCCATTGACTATCCTTCCCTTCTCACTAAGTCTGGTAGGAAGAAGTTCCAAAAGGATATCGTGGCCTCTAACCCTTGTCTTCCTATCGCTGACACCTACTCCAATGCTTCCTCCAGACAGACCCTCACTGACATCCTCTTTGTTGTTCCTTTTTGCAGATCTATGGACTCCTCATATGATCTCTGCGCTCTGTCCTATCTCCTCCTCTCCCATTATTGGTGGCACTCGCTGGGAAGTTCTCATGGCTTCCTTCAACTTCTCTAAAGTCATCATTAATGTCTACCTAAATGGCACTGTCATGGTCCAAGGCCCTCAGGCCAATCTCCTCCTCTTTGATAGGCGCTTCCCTTGCATCATAAATTTCCTCTCATCTCCTGCAGTCCCCTCCTCTCCCCCCTTGGCACCCTTGCCCTCACTCTCCTCCTCCTCCTCTGCCCCTCCTTGGGCTCTTTCTCCTCCGCAGGGCGTACCTCTGATCTGTACCCCTCCCCGGAAGGTCTTCAGGCTGGCAACCTTCTTCATATTGCCACTCTCAAATCTCGCTCTGCTTTCAAACACTCCTCTGACATCTGCCACCTTCTCGAAGAACTAGACCTTGATGTCCTTGGTCTTACTGAGACATGGTTCACGGCCAGCTCTGTCACAAGCTTTGACACTCTCCTCCTTGATGGCCACAAGATCCTCTCCGCACCCAGATCCTCCCGGTCCGGTGGGGGGGGGCGCCCTGATCTTTCCTGAGTGGATTCCTGCCTCTATCATTCCCACTCAGACCTACTCCTCTTTTGAATGCCTTGTCTGTAGGCTTTCTTTCTCGCCTACCCATTCTCTTACTTTGGCTACCATCTACCGGCCTCCTGGTCAAATCACCTCATTTCTCTCTGAGTGGGCGGACCTCTCCTCCTCCCTCCTGGCTTGTCTCGGGAGGATAGCTCAGGGGCAACATGTTCACCTTGGAAGCAAGACGACACGGAGCAACACAGGTTCGATCCCCGGGTCCGCGCTTAGAAACCTCTGGGTATTAAGCGCGTTATTAATAACCTATCATATCACTATCATATCATATCATATCTGACTTCTACCACTCAACTCCACCTCCTCCTCGGTGACCTCAATATACATTTAGATGCTCCTTGTTCCTCCTCTGTACTCTTCCGTGACCTCTGCGACTCCCTCTCCCTGTTCATCCTTCCCTCTGGCCCGACTCACTCTGCAGGGCACACACTCGATGTCATGATCTCCTCTGACCTCCCCTCTCCATCCCTCTGACCACTCCTCTCTCCTGGAGCGATCACTCCCTCTTCTCCTCTCATCTCTCCCTCTTTTACCCACAAGCCAAGCCTACCCCAACACTGCCACCTACCTTCTCGGACATCCGGCCCATGAAGCGTGTGTCAGTTGAGCCTTTTGCCGCCACTTTCTCTCCCCCCTCCACCTTTGGCTGTCTCACATCCTGACACAGCCATCTCTCTGCTCTACTCTTCAATTTCTGATACTCTTGATGATCTTGTCCCTGTCATGAAGATCTCTTTGAAGTCCAAAGCCAAGTGCAATTCCTGGTATGACTCTGAACTAGCTACACTTAAACATAAGTGTAGGGCGGCTGAGAGGAATTGAAGGGCTTCCTGTTCATCATCTGACAAACTGGTCTGGCGCCTGCTACAAAGGCAATACCGACTCTCTGTCCTCACCAAGAAGAGAGTCCACATTCAAGCTCGTGTCTCTGCGGCATCTAACAACTCGGCGAACTCTTTCAAATCTGCAAGGAGCTGGCCAACCCTGCTGCAGTCTCTACCCCATCTGTTGCCTCCCAGGCTCTTTGCAATGCCCTTGCCTCTCACTTCATTAAAAGAACAGGACATCCTGTCCACCCTCTCCACCCCAACCTCTCCTCTCCCCTGTCCATCTGTGCTTGTTGACCCTCCTTTAGCCACCCCCCACCATCCTTCTCGTCCTTTCCTCTTTTCTCCCCTGATGAAGTCGCTAGACAAGTCCGATCTATGAAAGCCTTGTCAAAACAGGTTCATCCCTTTTCCTCTAAAACCATCAAGGACCACATTGACACCCTTGCTCCGGCCCTTGCTGATTTTTGCAACCACTACTTTGCCTCAGGATCCTTCCTCTCCCATCTGAAGCACTCCCTTGTGCATCCTCTTCTCAAGAAACCCACAGCTGATCCTTCTTGTCCAGATAACTATCGCCCAATTTCCATTACTCCCTTTATGGGCAAACTCCTGGAAAAGTTGGCCATCTCTCAGCTTAACCTTCATTCCAATTCTGTTGGCTGTCTCCATGACCACCAGTCTGGCTTCCGAGCTGCCAGAAACACGGAAACTGCTCTCCTGAACATCCGTGAAGATCTGCTCTCCAACCTTGACTCTAACATTCCCTCTGTCCTCATCCTCATCGATCTCTCTTCTGCCTTCCATATGGTCAACCATACCATCCTGCTCAACCATCTCTGTGAAAACCTGGGTATCACTGATCAGGCTCTGGCCTGGCTGACCTCTTTCCTCTCTTATTGACCCTCCCAGGTCCATCTTGGGTCCTTCCTATCATCTATCTTCCTCTCTACCTGTGGTGTTCCCCAGGGATCTAACCTCTCACCCTGGCTTTTCAACCAATACCTGGCAACTCTCAGCCACTGTATTGTCATTTTCTGCTCAAACTTTCCAGTGCTACGCTGACAACACTCAACTGATTTTCAGGCTGCCCTTGGCCACCTCCTCTACTTCTCTCATCTCTGATTGCCTAACTGCCATTCAAGATTGGTGTGCCGCCAATGATCTTTGTCTGAATGCCAGCAAGACGGAGATCCTCGTCATTGGCAAACCTTCCCCACACTCTCTGGCCGGCTTCCCTTGGCTTTACTCTTACTCCCACCTGCAAAGCTAAGAACCTCGGGGTCATCTTTGACTCCACCCTTTCCTTCTCCGCCCACATCTCTGAGGTCTCTAAAAATTCAAACTTCCTACTGCACCTCCTCAGAGGTACTCTGCCTTTCCTCTCCTTCCCCCAGAAGCTCCTGGTATCCCAAGCTCTGGTTCTCTCTAGGTTGGACTATTGTAACAGCCTCTTTCTAAATCTTCCTGCCTCTACTCTCCGCCCTCTGCAACTAATCCAGAACAGGGCTGCAAGACTTGTCCTTGTCCTCAAGCCCTGGGATTGCATCTCTGAAATCTCTCCATTGCGCCCAGTGGATGCAAGGATTAAATTCAAAACCGTCTGCATTGTCCACAAGGCTTTCTGGGGCCTGGGTCCAAAATACCTTCAGCTATCCCTCCGCAAATACCTCCCCTCTCGAGCTCTTTGCTCCTCTACCTCTAACTCCCTTAGGGTCAGTCGTTTTTCAAAGAAACAAGCTGGGGGTAGATGTCTGTCTTCGGCTGGGGCCTCCCTCTGAAACAGCCTCCCTGCTACACTAAACTTTGAGGAGAACCATCTCTGGTTCCAGACGCACCTCAAGACCTTCCGTGTTTCTTCTGCCTTCGCTCCCCCTCTTCCCTCTCCCCTGCTGATCTGTTCTCTCTTAGTACTGTGCACCTGGCCACCCTCTGTCCTCCGGGCCCAGGTACCTGCTCACACTTGCGCACCGCCTTCGGGCCACCCCTTGCACTGGGGTCTGTATCGGTATCCATAGAGCCCTCCTCCATTTTTCTTCCTGCACTTATCAGACCTCCCCTGTCTGCAGCCTTAAACCTTGCACTTGCAAATTGCTGGCTGCACTACCACTGTTTGTTGCCTTTATTATGTATTTATTTATTATTATTTATCTGTTTCTCCTCTGCTTCACACTTTCCACTTCTCCCACCTTCCATGCACTTTTCCCCTCCTCCACTCCCATGCACTTGCGCATTCTCAATGTCACTGGGCCTAGTAAGATCGCTGTTTTGTTCTCTCCTGTTCCCCTCCCTTGCCTTGTCGCACTCTGAAATACTTGTGTACGAGCGCGATAGAAATAAAATATCAATATCAATATCAATAAGCATCCATGTCATCATTTACTATTGCAGTGAACGCCTCTAGGATAAAAATATTCCCCCCATGTTTAATCATCCAGTACGCTTTCGAGGGGCAGAATTACTTTTCCATCTTTGTGCTATTGCTACCCTCCGAGCTCTCAACAGAGCCTCGCTCATTCCCAGAAGTCAGGCTTCCTCCCTTCCCTCCCCTGGGACACCCTGAAGCATCTGTAGAGGATCAAGATTCAGAGATATTCCCACAATCTCCTTCATCCAGCTAAGGACCTCAGCCCAGAACACCTGGATCTTGGGGCATGTCCACCAAAGATGGTACAATGTACCTTGCTGGCCACAGTCCCTGGGACAGAGGGAAGACACGCCAGAAAACATTTTCGATATTTTCTGGGAGGATGGATGCCAACAATGCAAGATTTTGAAGTTATGTTCCATTCTGGAAGGAAAGAGGTTTCCATGAAAAATGATCTTGTAGACTCTACCCCATTTTCTCCTCAGATATGTCCTATCCAGTTTGTAAAGCCCAACATTGTTTAAAGTTTTGTCTCCCTGAAAGGTCTGTAGTCACCATAGCTCTGCACATCTTGGATACAATCACTTTTCTTGTGGTGGCATCGTTAATGGTTTGTTCAAAGCCAGACAATGGGCGGGAACGGTTGGGGAGCACTCTGGGGTCTGCACGTGAACCTTTTACTTGCAGATAATCGAATACACTAAGTACATCTTCACTCAGCATTTCTTTCACCGTCACATAGTCTTTACAGTGTTCCTCCTGAAAGAGTTGCCCACCCTATCTAAATCTCCATCTGACCAAAGTTGTGCATGTTGGAATCAATTTTTACCTAGATCCACCGGTGTTCCACACAGTGAGCTCAATGGGGATGGCCAGGAGGAGAGTCATCTGTTGGGGCCATTTTATTTCCATAGTGACCATAGTACCCCAATACTGGATGATTCCTGACCTTTGCTGGGATTGACCACAATAGATCTCTCACTTTCTTAGGATGGGAATATGAGACTTCTAAGTACGTCCAATATGTGCCCATATCGTCCTTTATGTGCTCAACCAAAACTCGTAATTGGGCAGCCTTGTAATAGAGGTAGAAATCTCGGACACCGAACACTCCAAAGTCTCTGGGGAGGGTCAGGGTGGTTCTTTTAACTCTGAGTCTTTTCCCTTCCCAGATAAATTGGGATATCATAGAGTCAAGTTTCCCAAAAAAGGTATCAGGTAGCAGTGATGGGATGGCATTAAACAGATATAAAAAGCACGGGAGGACAGTCATTATGATCGTTGTCATCCTACCGTACCATGAGAGAGTTAGGGCGCCCATCGGGAGAGGTCAGAACTCAAGTTTTTTCATTGCAGGAGTATAGTTTACGTCGATCAACTAACTCAGATCTCTTCCCTCCCAGTGGTCCTAGGTCTTCCATGGGGGGTGATCAGACTCTACTGGCACAACACTGGACTTTGATGGATGAATTTTTAGGCCATAAAAAAGCATTGAAGGAGGCCATTTGGTCTAGGAGACTTGGAAGGGCGAGCAGGACATCAGTTCGATAGCATAAAAAAGGGACAATTTGAAATCGACTTTGCCGCATCTTATCCCTGTAATGTAAAGGGTTGTTTCTAATTGCTATCGCCAGTGGTTCCATAGTAAGCGCGTATAAGAGCGGGGAGGGTACCTCTGATTAGATGGAAGGGTGTTGAGTGACGCCATTGACTAGTACTTTGGACGTTGCATCTCTGTAAGTGCTGAGATCCAGTGGCGGAAGTTGAGGCCAAACCCCATTTTCTCAAGTTCTTTCCCTGTTTAAGTCCATTCTACCCAGTCACATTTTTTTTCTGAGTCTATGGAAACTAGGTAACCATCGATTTTCTGCTCTACCGCCATGTGCATTAAGTCAATTGTTTTCCTAATGTTATCAGCGCACTGCCGCCCGCACATAAATCCTACTTGGTCACCGATAATTAATGTTGGCAGGTGGTTTTCTAATCTTTTACCCAGCACCTTCGCATAGATCTTTACATCTGTGTTTAACAGGGAGATTGGCCGATATGACTGCCATTGTGTCGGGTATCTTCCTTCTTTTAGGATCATTACTGTTTCTAATGCCTGGTCAAATAGTCTGGCCATGAACGGGGCTTAGGTGGACCGGAATGCTTTTAAAAAGCACACTAAGAAGCCATCATCTCCTGGCGCAGTTCCCCCTTTCATTTTCCCAATTGAAGAGATTATTTCCTCTGCCGCAATTGAGGCATCTAATGTGGCTGCTTTGTCCAGGGGTATACCAGGGAGGGGGAGGGAGTCTATGAATCTATCTGATCTCTGTTTCCCATAAATTTGCTCGTGTAGAGGAGTTTGTAGTATTTGCAGAATTCCTCAGCTATTTTTTCGTCCTTGATGACCCTCTTGGCCCCTGCTTGTTCTAGTGACCCCACCCTCCTGGCACTTCTTTGAGCACACAATCTCCAGGCCAGTAGTGTCTGTGCATTTTCCTTTCTCCATAAACTTTTGTTTGAAAAATGCTAGCTTTTTCTTGGTCTGGTGTATTTTAGGGACTGTGGTTTGTATTTTTGTAGTTTTGCCAGGTTATCCGGGAGAGACTTGGGTGCTCAGCATTCCCTTGGGTTTTAAGGCCTCTATTTTACTCCTTACTCCTGAGGTCTAACTCCTCTTTTTAATCTTTCCCTTTTTGGTCTTGCCCCTAATCACATTAATTCTCCTTGTAGTGAGGCCTTAAATGCTTCCCATACTCTTGGTAACCCTACTTCACCATTGTCATTAAATTGAAAGAACTCTTTTATAGATTTCAACACATCATGAGCCGCCTCCTTATCTTTCAACAGTAGGTTGTTGCATATCCATCTACTTCTCCTCTCCTCTCTAAACCAATCTCCTAAATCCACTCTAAACAGGTCATAGTCCGACCACAGAATAGGCTGTGTGGAATTAATGAAACTATGTTTATCAGGCAAAGCTCTAGAAGGATGTAATCTATCTTCGAGTATGTGTCTAGGACTTTGGAGTAGAATGTGTAGAGTGGGTCAACTCTCCCTTTTTTATCAGCGAGTATGCCACCCCCAACTCGCTGATGATTTGGTTAAACCGCTGGGCCTTTTTTAGTTGGGCGCGCAGAACTACAGACGGATTAGCTCCTTTCCTATATATTGCTGCGTCTAAAACCATATTGAAATCACCTCCAATAAGCAGGTGTTTGGATTTTCCCCTTTACCATATCCCAATACTGCCGTTGTCCTTCGTTTGGGCAGTAAACCGACCCCAGGGTCACTTTTTGTCCTTTTATCCACCCTTTGACTAATATAAAGCATCCCTGCGGGTCTCTAAGGGTAGACTTCACTATGAAACCCAACTTACTAGCTATTACAATAGCCACTTCCTTCTTTGTAAATTTACTAGAGGCATGATAGATTATTTCAATCGACCTCGCTTTCATGTTCAGTTCCTTGCCCCTCCTCCAATGGTCCTGTTGCAAGAACAGAGGTCTGATTTCAGATGATTACATTTGTGAATCAATTGGGATATCTTCAATGGGGAGTTAAGGCCCCTAACGTTTAGCGAGCCTAGGCTAAAGGCAGAGGGCAGATCAGGCATTTGAACCCCATTTGTTATCAACATAATTCCCCTACATTTTAGGTTCGTACTATCGGGTCCAGGTTTTTTCTTCCCTTGTTTGTTATGTTTTGATGAAGTCCCTGTGTGGCGTATGGTAGTAAGAACATTTTTTCAGAAGCCATCCCTTACAAACGAACAAAGTAAGTTTAACTTTCCCCCCTGCCCTGCTCAGATTGCGTCCAGGCCTTTGCTGGCATATGCTCTGCCATCGGGCCAATCCACCAACCTAACCTCCTTCTCCGAGCAACATTTCTCCAAAAACCACTCCATTGAGCTGCCCCATCACAACGATTATCACTTTACACAATCTCGACCACACAGTACCTGCACCAAAGCTTTAGCTGCTTGGTCACCAAGGCATCACCCCCGGAACATGGCATCCTGCTCCTGGACTATGAGAAATTGGACATTTTGACAACGGCCACTTGGCCCGCCAGGACCATTCTTGAAAAACAGTATTAAGCACAGTGGTCACCCTGGAAGCGATTGTTCCAGGAAGACAGCAGAGGAGTTATCGCTCTGAACGAAGTGGAACTGGTATCCCCCCATGAACTAGACCCTGCCGGCCCGTAAAAATAACCAGGAACAAGAGTCTGGGGAGTGGTAACACCAGAGGAGATTTGACCTCTGCTCCTGAGCAAGCCACTTTATTCTCCACCCTCACGGGACAAGGAAGGAGACAGCACGAAAAATCGATTTACAGTTTTCCGAGATGGCTGGATAAGAGATACACAAGAACATGCGGGGAAGGAAGATTGAG
Organism: Ambystoma mexicanum; assembly: GCF_040938575.1. Classification (NCBI taxonomy): domain Eukaryota; kingdom Metazoa; phylum Chordata; class Amphibia; order Caudata; family Ambystomatidae; genus Ambystoma; species Ambystoma mexicanum. The sequence continues at coordinate 983,166,628 of NC_090925.1, forward strand.
TCAACAGAAAGTGATGCCACCTAAACAGCATTTAAGACTAAAGAATCCTAACCGATAAGGGATCTTTTCCCTAACATATCTGGAGACGGTTTCCATGACTTTCCGATCGACGACACACAACTTAGAGATTCTGCCCTTACGATCAGGTCTTTACCCACTGTATTCTCACGGTGGAGATTTCCTTCCGGGTCGTTTGACCTAAAAGGGGAATAATACCCCGTGGAGTCAGAATACCACTGCGACTCCCACAAGAATGCTGCAAAGGATTTTTTCTTGATTGAAATATCTCTTTGTTTTTTTAATGTTGAACTATAATGTAATGTGTTGCATGTCCTACTAACCCCGCACACAAGCCCCTAAAGTATTTAATACGAGACACTTTGTACGGAAAGAAACATGACGGGCACTTATTGTGGTTGTGGAATGAAATTTTGAAACTGAATGAAGGTAGAATGAATGGAATGTGATTGAGTGAGTTGTGAGTAATGAGGTATGGCCCAGTGCAATTAGTAGCACAGCACAAGACACTTTAACGGTTAAGTATCCTAACCAAAATACTTACCGCTCTAAGGGGGTTAACACATGCAGAGACAATAATACACGTGTCTTCCTCATTCTTTTGGTAGAAGACCGCACAGGTACTCAACATTGTGAGTTTTAACTTTTTGTATGCACTTGACTAATGAAATATGTATATTTTTTGATAACCCTGTTGTCACGCAAATGTTCAAACCACAAGCTCTGTGTTTCAATGTATTATGGGTTAATCCCTTCAGTTTAAGGGACTGCTTGTGGTTGTTATCCCTTAATCTCCCTCTGTTTGATCTTAAGCACAGTGATGCCTGCTGTCGTCGACACAAGGAATAGGTCCCCTGATTCCTTCCTCAGGACTGTCTGGGGGATGGTGGATTTAGTTTCTTAAACTTGTGGTATCCCCAGATATGTCGTCTGTCTTTAGGTCCCTCGTTCTTAAAGTGTTTCCCACGCGTCCCCTTCCCGGCCGTGATGCAGAGTTCTGTGATGGTTCCCGCATCAAGTCTCGGGAGACTCTGCTGACGTAGTCTTCAATTGTTAAATTGTACTTATATCCCCCATATTCAAAGTTCAGGGAGAAGGGAAAACCCCACCTGCATCGGGCACTCTCAGTGGTAAGCTATTTCATCAATGAGGCACAAAGTCTTTGCCTAGACAATGTGAATGAAGATAGGCCTTGGTAGTTGGCAATATGGGATGTTCCCCACTGTATCGGGCCCACTTTCCTGGCCTTGTCTAGAATTTTGGCTTTCTCAGAGTAGTAGTGGAAGCTCACAAATACAGAGCATGGGCCCCGGACCCCACCACCTGCTCTGTGCGCTCTATCGATAGAAGGTTCTGTGGTGTTATCCTTGCTTTTTGATCACTACATTTATTGCCTAAATGATGTTCCTTTGGGTTTTGCCCTCTTTTTCCAGGAACTCGAAGAATCGCAGGTTGTTACGGCGCTCACGATTCTCCAAATCGTCCATTTTATGGGCACACTCTTCTTCTCTTCTCTCTAGTTCAGAAATCCTCATTTCGATTTGTATTTCCAGGATTCCTACTGAGGACTGGTTAGCCTCAAGCCCCTGGAGTCTCTCGTCCATGTTGTCCACCTTCTTGTCTAGACCGTCAAGTCAGTGGCCAATGTGGATTGGAAGCCCTTGACCTCCTCCAATATTGCTGCCATTTCCTTCCTCATGGACTTCAAATCATTTGCCATTGGCATACCTGTTGTGGACACTACTTCTTGGGCAGGCCTGGGGGTCGGGTGAATTTACATTGCTGAAGCTGGACCGCCCACTGAATGCATTTGTGGACACGATCATCATATGGTGCTGGTGGTTCTGGTTTGCTCACGAATATAAGCTTCACGAGGGACACTGTAGCGAGGGCCACTCCTTTGTGACATGTCAGGGGGAGGCCAGGTGGGCTCACTCATGTCCTTAGGCCCCCACTCTTACCTGTGCGTTGTGACCACCTGGTGTTTCGGGGTCAGGTGCCCAAAGTGATTGCAGCTGCGGCAGTTGGCATTGGCAAGGTAGTATTTGTTTAGGAGGATCTGCAGTTGTGGGGGGGTACTCCCTCCCCTGCCTGCAGTGTGTTTTATTCCAATACGTAGCTGAGGTTGGGGTGTTCTGAGCCATTTTGGAGACCTAAGCAGGTTGTTCTTCATTAAGTGTGCGTAGAGGATCTAGGGTGTTTAGCTCCACAAGACCCATGAGATCCTGCTTCTAGGACTTGGTGTGATTAATTTCTAGGGACCTCATCGCCCCCAGATCATTCCTCTCAGGTCTGGTGGTATTTCCACCCAAGAGATTGAGTTGTGGCTCAGCTCTCCTCCCGGGTCCCCTTTTGGGCCCTTTCTCCTGGGCAGGAGAAGAGGGGCAGACCCCTCTCTCTCTTTGGGGCTCACCTGGTGCACGATGGAGGTGCACACCTCAGGTCCTGGGAGGGTCAGGGATCTTACTCCCATCTACAGCACATTGTGTAGCTGTGAATGCGATGTGCGCAATGAGGAAAGGCATGTCTCTGCTGGGGCGCTCCTGATGGGGTTGCGGGTGATCAGGAACTCGCTCGTCATGGTGGTTGTTCTCCTGAGGACTGTTACCTCGCCAGGAGGGATGGGAGTGCTCACATGCTGCACCCTCTGGTTCAGTGAAGTGATAGCAGGCTGGGAAGAGCAGGGGCCACAGTGACACTCTTCACACAGTGTCTCTGGACAAAGGTGGTGGGTGCCCACCTTCAGATTGTGTGTCAGTTCACTCTCCTCAATAGGGGGTGCAAGCGGATGGTGGCTGCTCAATGGAAGTCAAGCTTTGCACTGTCCTCTGCCGTGGTTGCCGTCTTGGGCCCACCCATGAATGTGACTTTGCCGAGAATCAGCATGGAGCTTTAGAGCAGGTCGGGGCAGCTACGGTGCCGCAGTGAACTTCTGAAGACGTAACTGCCGTAATCCATGGACCTGCACATCCGTTCTTTTCCCCACACAGTGTTCACAGTGTAGGTTCAGCTGGGGATCACAATGGCAGCATGTTAGGGGCTATATGGGGGCTCTTCTCCCAAATGTGCCCGCCTGAAGGGGAGCTGAGCAGATGTGTTAGTTCATCTCTGCACCCCCCGGAAGCCGATCACATCTAACAATTTTGATCGCATGGTTGGAACTGCTGCATTTCCCTCACTGTTTTAGGGGCTATAGTTCTCATGATTGCTTCTGCTCTTTCAGGAGTCACTTTTCTCCCTTTTTAAGAGATTAGCTGTCCTATTTACAGGACCTCTTCTTGACAGTATTGTAACTTCTCTTGATCTACGTTGTATCCTTTCTCTGAGAGTATAGTCATGAGTTTAACTGAGTGTTCGCTACATCTTTCTTCTGTCTCACTGCACATAAAAATGTCATCCACATACTTAAGTATTGTACTCTCGAGTTGGGCATTACTCAAATCCATCTGAAGGAATCTGTTAAAAATTAAAGAGGACTCAAAGTACCCCTGGGGCAAATGAGTATGCATCATGATGCGACCTTGGAAGCTTTGGCAGAGGTGGAACTGTCAACATAGAGCAATACGGGCTCTCTGTCAAGCAATGGATGTGGTCCAGTCCTCATCAATCATGGCTGCCACCACTATAACAACACACCATGCCGTAGGAACGGTGCTTCATCCTCTTGGAGCTCGCTGCTGACACATACAGTCCCCTTTAGCACTTCACTAAACTTTCTCTTCCTCCCGGTTCTCGTCCGGCTCATTCCAGGATTTTCCCTTGTTTTTCAGCTATTGTTTACTCCTCTGCCGGCCTCCCTATGCAGACTTTCACCTGGCTTCTTGTTATTCCACCAGCTTTCACATTCATGTCTCCTGGCCGTGGGTGTGCTTAATTCTGGTTCCGACATGTGGCCGCTAGATTTCTTTTCCTTTCGTGCTCCATCAGTCTTTTTGAATGATATTCTAACTTTACTGAGCCTTCTGAACTATTGCGCACCCTGCGCTCTGTTTTCTGCGATTCTTCGCGCTCACTCATCCTTGTATCCTTACCTGTCTGCCTTCTGCTCGCTCTCAAGCTTTTCTACCTAACTGTTCCGGTCGCTCTCCCTTCCCTCTTGCATTCTATCGGATCCTTCCGATACACACTGGCCCTTGGAACCTAGCTGCATAGCACACCTTCCTAAGCTTCTTTCAAGGCGCTCCTTTTCCACCTTTGGCAGGGGTGGAGTTGGTTTTGACATTCTGCAATTCGAAGGTGCTTGCAAAGATTGTGCACTGTCAGAGGCGTTGCTAGGGAGGGGCTAAAGGGGCTATAGCCCCTGGTCTTTTGGTTGTAGCCCCAGATAGAATCTCAGGAGCTACAACAAAAAGGCTAGCTAGCCCCCAGTCTCGACAGTTCCGACATAAGCGTAGCCCCGGGTATTTTCCAGACCTAGCAACACCCCTGTGCACTGTATTCCAAAGCATTACCTATTTTGCCCATCCATGCAACCTGTGACGGTTCATCCTTACCAATAGACTGTGTGAAGACATCGCTATTCTTCTATCGCAGGGTTTTTGGCGCCTCAGAGCTTTTTCCCTGGTTGTTGGGCTTTCTCCTCTGGGTTCCCTTTGGCTTGGGTTCCTTATCCCTGCCAAGGTGGCCTCCGGGGGAGCATGACCCTACTTGCACAAGAAAAAAGAAAAGAAGACCAAGGAAAAGAAGACTAAGGAGGCAAAGAAGTCAAGAAGGAATGAACAGTCTGAATCCCGAGACAGCTCTTCTGAAGAAAGAGGTGAGGAGGAGGCTCGGGAGGGTTCGCAAACTCTGGACAGTATACAATGCCACTTAGAGCTTACCAATTCTGTTTCATGCCTCCTCTGCTTCCTCATGTCCTAGCTATGTGTCCTATGTTTCCTCAATTCTACACTACACTCCCTCTGTCCCATTCTCCTTTACCTCTCCTATGCCTTTGACACAGTTAACCACATAATCCTGATTGCATGTCTCTGTGACACCTTGGGAATCTCAGGTCAGTCTTTGGCGTGCTTAACCTCATTTCTCTCCGACTGCCCATTCCAAGTGGAACTCAGGGCCTTTCTCTTGACTATCACCCTCTCTACCTGTGGCGTTCCCCAGGTATCTAACCTATCCCCCTGGTTCTTCAACATCTATATGGCTGCCCTGGCACGTGTGATTGCACTTTCACCTCTAACTTCCAGTGTTACGCAGATGAAATGTAACTATCTTTCAGGCTACCATCAGCCGCCTCCTCCTCCTGGCTCATATCTGACTGCCACTATTCAGTCATGGTGTGCTGCAAATGTCCTCTTCCTCAATGCCAGTAAGACTGAGATCGTTGTCATTGGGACCCCTGCTCCTGCTTTCCCACTTTCACTCTGGCCGGCCTCCCTTGTCCCTGTGCACACATCCAGCTGCGAGGCTAAAAGCTTTGGGGTCATCTTCGACTCCACTCTCTCCTTCTCCTCCCACATTTTGGACATCTCTAAAAAGTCTATCAGCTACACCTCCTCAGAGGTAGTTTACCTTTTCTCACTTTCCCCCAGCGGCTCACTATCTCCAGAGCCCTGATTCTCTCTAGGCTTGACTACTGCAACAGCCTCTTCCTCAACCTCCCTGCTGCTGTTCTGCACCCTCTGCAACTCATCCAGAACAGAACTGCAAGACTTATCCTTGGCCTCAATCCCAGGGACCGCATCTCTCTGGTTCTGAAATCCGTCCACTGGCTCCCCGTGGCTGCAAGAATCAAGTTCAATACCCTCTGCATTGTCCACAAGATTTTCTGGGTCCCGGGACCTATCTATCTGCAACAATGCCTACCTAAATACAGTCCTTCCCAAGCCCTCCGCTCATCTAACTCCAACCTCTCACATTCGCCTCTAGGCCATGCACTCGCCTCATCACCATTGCACTCGAGCAATGACCCAAGAGAGGGGCTCTCTCTGCACTTACCCAGTCTTCACCGACTGGGTGCACTTGGAACACCCCACCCCCAGGACGTGTCCTCCCTTCACCTCCCCCTCCCCTGTTACCGTCTGTGCACTTGTGTGATCCGAATGCACCTGCCTGAAGATCGTCTGTCTGTTCCCCCCTGTCTTCACTCCTTAATTGCACTTGGAAAACTGCAGAATCGCTGTCAGACCTATTTGCTGTTGTCTTTTAATTGTATTATATGCACTTTCTCTGCCTGCACAGACTATTATTGTTTCAGAATTTCAAGGACCCTGAACGGCTCTTGTTTTTTCCCATGCTCCCACCCTCCTTGAGCACTTTGTATCACTTGCCTGTACATAGGCACTATCCAAATAAGCATTACCATACCATTCCAACATTGTTGCAGCTGTCTATCATTTTATTCTCCTCTTCCCTGAGGGTTTTGAAATCCACCTCATCCTACTCGTCTAGACACATTACCTCTTCCTCTTGACCAAAAGCTGTTCCCACCCTGATCTGGGGGATACCCTGCATTATATTGCTGACCTGACTGCATCTCCTGTGTCACCTCTCATTCATTACTCGTCAATACCTCTCCATCTATGACTATCTTTGACAATTTCTTCTGAACTAACTTTGCTTCCTCCTGCTTTATATTCTCAACCTTTTTTTTTTCTTCTCCTTCATTAATCGCCGATGATGCACGATTGTCAATTGTATTTCCGGCCGTGTTTCACTTCCATTCCCACCTGTTTATTCAATTGCCCTTGCACTGGTTCGGGCAGCCCATGGCATAAACTGCGGTGAAATAATGCTACAGTTTTATCCCACAGTCCATGTGTCTCTTGATGCCTTCTATCTTGAATATCTTGAATATAAGCAAAAAGGTCTTCATCCTGCCCCATTTTCCTAGTCATAATCACACCCATATTGGATGTATCTGGGTATTGCACTCTGAGTACCTGCCATCCTTCTGTGTTTTGTTTTGTGCAGGCATATCCTGCTCACTTCCAAATGTCATCAGCTCTCTCCATTATGATAGCTGCTAGTAAGTCTTTTACATCACCTATAGCTAGCGTCATTCCCGATGTCATTCTTTCTAACTCATACATTCAAACCTGATAATTTACATCTTAAATTGCCCTTACCTATCTGTGGCCATGGTATTTATTGTGGGTGTCCTCCGACTTTCTCTTATAATGGGAATTGTGAAAATCCTGGTCCATAACCATACTTGCCTACACTCTTCATTTTGCTGGCAGGGTTAATCTGGCCTGATTGTCTCCTTCCTGGTAAGGACCCCAACCTGCTTGCATATGGCGTGGAGACATCCTCTGTACTGTGCAATCGTGCTTGTGATCGTTTGGTATACGGTGTGGATTCTAGTGTTTTTTCTTTAGGGTCTTTCAAATCTGACCCTTTTTCCCCTTTTCTACACTTCATTGTCTTGAAAATCTGCATGCAGCCTTTTTCTTGCACTCTCTTGTCCTCTTCCCTTTCTTCCTCTGACATCATTATGTCCCCAACTCCTCTGGCTATTATTCCTTTCCATATAATGAAGATCTAGTCTGTTTAAAGACAACGTTCCATACTCCTCTGTTATGATGTCATCTAACCTACCCTCAGTTACCTTTAATAGAGATCCCTCTGCATTCTCTTGGGTTTTATACCTGTGTGTATCCTTTATTTGCCCATACGATTTCCCAAGCCTTTGCTCTATACCTCCTGTGTCCTGCCCATCAGCCTATGCTTGTAATTCCTTGCAGCTCCCTGTGGGGCTGCTGTGACCCCCTCCCTTCCTCTGATCATTCTTGTGCGTCAATCAGCATTATGCTCCTATGACATAAATATTCTATCTTTTCATCGTTTAGTCCCCTACTCCTTTTAATTTCTTCTTCCTGTCTCCTCATCTCCCTTAATTCATCTTCCTCTTGCCTTCTTTGCAACCTTCAGACTTTGATTCTTTGAGCTTCTATCCCCTCCCGTTTCTTTTTTTCTAATCTCCCCTTTTTTTCCCTTCGCTTGCATTCTTTATCCCTGCCTTCCTTGAATTCGCCTTCTTCTTCTTTCTCTCTTTTTTTCCAATGTCAGCCTAATTTTTAAACTTGGCTTTTATTGCCAAAGGTTTAGAAAAAATAATAACTGACCAACACCAGATGTACAGCAAGGACAATGCTCAATTTTACCTCCAACAATATGCATTCAAACTCACTAGAACAACATATTTGTCCATTATTTTCATGAGGAAAAGCATCTTTGAAGCCAGAGATAAAGCTTTTCACTGCCCAGGTCTTGCTCAATTTATCTATGGCAACAGCTTACAATACTGTCCACTAGGGTACACGTTTGCATTCTGCTAGCTTTTAACCAGGCATAAAAAGTAATTCCCCCATTAATTCTCCACATAAGCATGGCATACAATTCCTTATTCTCCAAGAGTCTGTTTTCACTAGCCAATGGCTATTGGAGACTGCAAATCTTGAGGCCTGCTGTCCATCATACTATTTGTTACGCTCACCTGGTATCCATGGGGGCGCCACACGATACTGGATGGAGGTCTAAGCGCTATCCCAGACCCCTCTCTGTTTAGTTATGTGCCAGACGTTGGGTAGCGCCTTTAACAGGAGAATGGAGGGTTAAGATACTGGTTCTGTGATGGGTGGACTCCCACCTCCCTCTGGTCCAAATACCCTCCCTTGAGGTTATTGCTCACCTTAGGTTTTTGTGCGTTGAACTCTCCGTCCTTCGTCTCTGTGCAGGGGCGTGTGGTTGGTGCGGGTGTTCCGCGGACCTAGTTGCTTCACAGGTCCGTGTGCCCTTATGTCGGGTCCAGACCTGCTGTGACTCTGACTCTGCTTGCTGTCTTCCAGGTGAGTTATAATGTATTTTTCTTTCCCTCTGTTTTCTCTGTGTTCTCGGCGTCTTGCTCCACTACGCTGTTCCCCTTCCAATGTCTCTTTTTGGTTTCACAGGGATGGTTGCAATCTCGGAGTTGCCGCGCCGATGATGAAGACCACAGTGAGTTATTGATGCGTGGAACACTGCGCTGTTTATTGGTGTTACTTGATAACCTGTGTTCTCTTCCCTTCTTTGTACAGGTTGCAGTGATGTTCCGGAGTGATGAGCGATCGAAGCGCTGCTTGCCCAGGTAAGTGCTTTGTTAATGCTGACCTTTTTCCTTCTCCCTTGCAGGTTGCAGTGAAACCCGGAGATGGGCGAGGTAAGAGAAGCAGGACTCGCTGCTTGCCAAGGTAAGAATTGTTATTAATGCTGTCCTTGTTTCTTTACCTTTGCAGGTTGTGGCAACTCCGGAGATGGGCGAGGTAAGCGAAGCACAGGATGGATTCAAGACCGATTACTTCACAGGTAAGTGTTCTTGCTCACTAATGCTGTTCTTGTTCTTCCAGCTTATTAATGGAACCCGGATCTAGGGCTTCAGGATCGGGCCGCCGGAGAAGCAGAAGAGCAAGAGCTGTACACAGTGAGTGTTACACTGCAGGAGCGCAGAATAATGCGAAGCGTGTTCTGCTGTTTGGATGTGGTTTAAATAGCCCAGGTAAAGTAGTTCCAGGCCAAGTACTTCCAGGCCCAGCCACATCCAAAACACTAGACCACATGGCTTGGTTCTAAAGGACTGAGCTGTGTAATAGGCCTCCATGTTGGATTAAGGTCCAAAACTGGTATTGCTTTATTCCTGATAAAGAGCCTGGTGCCAAAGGCGCCAGGACTGACTCCATGTATGTTTCTGATGGAGTTTTAAGGCCCTTGGGGCCAGTGTGAAGGGCATTAGCCCCACTGCTGCCAGGGGCCTGTTATATCTCAGGGGGTCAGGGGCATGGATCGTGACAGCACTCCCCCCTAAGGCCCCTCTCAAGATATTTCCTCCGTCTGGCCCTGGTTTGGTCAGATGGTTCCAATGATATCGTCTTAATGGGCGTGGCGCATGGAGTGCTTGCTATACTCCCATGTCCTGTCCTGAAGGCTGTATCCCTTCCAGTACACTAAGTAATATAACTTGGACCTGGTGATTTTAGAATCTAGGATGTCCTTGACTTCAAAGTCAGGTTCCCCGTTAACCAATACCGGATTTGGTGGTGTTTTGACCCAAGTTCCAGGCTGAACAGATTTTAAGAGTGACACGTGGAATATGGGATGGATCTGCATATTTGGTGGTAAAGCTAGTTTTACTGCCACAGTATTTATAATAGCCTTGATGATATAGGGCCCTAGCTCTTCAGGACATAAGTTCGGGGTCGGGCTTGGTTTAAGCAGCTGGGAAAGCAAGACCACAGCCATGGCGTCAACTTAGCTTCACATGGTAGGTCCACACCTTGCAGCTCCTCCTTGATTAATTTTCCTGCATCACCGTATCTAAATGCGTTCTCCATTCTTAAACCTTAGGATGACGCCCATCTCACTTAAACCAAGCCCGACCGCGACGTTATGTCCTGAAGACAGTTCGGTACAAATTTGCAGCGCTGCTCTACTTCATCCAGCCACTGCCCATTGCCACCAACCTACCGAACCAGAAACTCCAACTGAATGTGTCAACAATGTTAATGAATTGTGACTGTGAACAATACATGGAATAGTTTTGTCACTTACTGTACTAACCCACCAATATTCAGACTATAAATATATTTTAGTATGCATAGTAAGTGACTTCGATTCAGCAATTCAACTAAGCCAATGCCTAGTCTGGGATGCCCAATGGAAGCCCTTATTTATATAATTTTATGTCAAGTTCTTAAATCTGGATGATGAACCCTTATATAATGCCCCTCTCTTTGAATCCCCCTGACCTCACTGAGCCAAGAAGTAGGTTTGTTTTGCAAATTAAAAGGTTTATTGGAAAAATTAAACAATATATATATATGTATATATATATAGATCACACTTTTATGAATAAATTAATATTTTATAGCACACTTATGAGTATGAACATTGATCAACAATGGATAGTATTACAGTAGCACAATTACTTAATTACTTAGGAGTTGGTATAGAAAGGATAAGGTAGCAGAGAATACTTTGTATGGTTTCAAGGAAAAGCAATGATGGAAAGAATGCAGCACAGAAATAAAATGGATATGGTTTCAACAAAGATAATCTGATCACTGTTTCCTTTGTGTGCAGGGACAGAGTGAGCATAGGCTTTTTGCAATAGCAATATTTCCTTTGGGCTGGGTACAGGGGCGAAGTGATTGTGGGTGTTCTGTGATAGTGCAATGGCCACTGGGCTGGGCGCAGGGGAAGAGTGACAATGCACTTTCTGTAAGAGTAAAATGGCCACTGGGCTGGTGGAGAGGCAGAGTGAGTATGGGCTGGCTCTCCGTGACAGTGAAATGGCCTTTGGGCTGGGCGCAGAGGTAGAACGGGAATAGGCGTTCTGTAATAGTGATATTGCCTCTGGGCTGGGTGCAGGGAAGAGTAAGATGGGAATTCTGGGTTGTGAAATGGCTGCTGGGCTGTGTGCAGGGGAAGAGTGACCGTAGACGGTCTGTAAGAGTATGATGGCTGCTCGGCCGGGTGCAGGGGAATAGTGAGTATGTGCTTTGTCTAAAGAACCTGCCTATTTAGCCACCAGTGAGTAGAAAGGCTTCATTGCTCTTTGTTTTGTAAGTGATTTCAATCCAGCATTCCAACTAAGTCAATGCCTAGTCTGGGATGCCCAATGGAAACCCTTATTTATATATTTTTATGTCAAAAGTTCTTTAAATCTGGATGATGAACCCCTATATAACGCCCCTCTCTTTGGATCTCCCCAACCTCACAGAGCCAAGAAGTAGGTTTGTTTTGCAAATTAAAAGGTTTATTTGAAGAATTGAACAATATATATATCACACTTTTATGAATAGAATAATATCTGAATAGCGCACTCATGAATATGAACAATGATCAGCAATGGGTAATATTACAATATCAACAATCTCTTTAATCACTTAGGAGTAGGAATAGGAAGGATAAGGTAGCAGAGAATACTCTGCATGGGTTCAAGGAAATGCAATAATAGGAAATAATGCAGCACAGAAATAAAACTTGATATGATTTCCACAAAAGACAATATAATCACTCTTTCCCCTGTGACTACTCACTCCCCCTACTATTCAATATGAAGAGATGGAAATGAGGGCACACAGGTTTTCAGGAATACAACCAGAAGCAGTTCAGTTCCCGTTCCTCCCAGCAAGCTTAGAGAAACAGGGATGATTTTAAAACACAGGCCAAATACTTTTAAATGTGGTTGCAATGAAGTGAAAAATATGCTAAAATGATTTTAATTCCCAATAGGAGATTCAGGGTAGGTGATAGCTACTTTGAATTAGTTCAGGTCAACATTAGCAATGATCCAGGAATGATTATCAGAGTGAAAACGAATTTCAGCAGTAGAGAGCAAGAAGCAGCTATTTGTACAAGTGGTGAAATTGAGTTAAATTGCAATTCGCGGCACTTTTTCCGAGTGTGTCGATCACGATTCCGGAAAAACTATTTTCGTTTTAGGTTTGTTGGAAAGCATGCGTTCTTAGCTTTAAAATGGCAGTTAAATCTTGCTTCTAAGACATACAGTTCAAAAGATACAGACGTTTTTGTGGAGGTAGATTTTCAGAAATGAAGTCAAGATTTGCAGCTTTGAAATCACAGAATGGACACACGATTTCTATGCAGTTCTAAATAGGTTGAAATGGATGGGATGAGATTACTTTAGACTAAGAGATGACTATGCACAGTTCTTGGCTGGACTCACTCCTAGTCTTGGACTGGAAGCCTGGGACTGCACTCCCGCTACCGGACGGTCTCTGGCACTGGTTCTGCTCACAGCGTGGCCTCTGGTCTGCTATCGGCACGGCACAGCAGCCTGGTCTGGGTCTGACGGGTTCTGGATACAGCTCTGCTTTCCAGGTCTGGGTCTGGCACAGGGTTCTAGCCAGAATCAAACAGCTCGCCTGGCTGTTGAATAGTTTGGTTTGGTTGCTGGATTCTGAGGCCTGCTGAGAAGAGTTCAGCTTTTTGGGTTAGGCCCCTGCTTTAGGGTCTAGAGCTGGATTCTAGAGTCTGGTCTCTGGATCTATCTGGAATCTGGAGTCTAAGTTCTGGAGCCTGTGGTCCTTCTGGATATTGTCTGATCCGGCAAAGTGCTGCACAAGAAAGTGGAAAGAGCAGTCCCTATCTGGGTTTCAGTGGTTCTTTTTATGTCTTTTGAAAGTGGGTGGGAAGGCTGACTTTCTATGCCCAACCCACTAAGGATTTGATAGGTTAAAGGATTTTCTGTGCGCTGACTGGAGAAAGGGTAGTGAGTCAGAGTGATGCGACTATTTTACAATCTAATGAAGAAACGCCCCTTTGCTTTTACTTAGAACCCAATTTTTCATAACCAAACATGTTTCCAAGGTGCACAAGTTGTTGAGAATACATGTACACATCCCAAATTAATTTAAGACAGTTCTCTGTTCAACCCTGATCTTTCTAAGAGCTTGGGTTCATAAATGACAACATTTTGCGCTTTATAGTGCGTTTTGCCATATTGATTTTTCATCAAATCCTCCACGGAGGTACACCCCCTCTCTGCTCAAATTACAGTAAGTATTAATTTTTCTGATATAAACACAGTGTCTGCAATATTAATAAATCACAGGGTTTGGTCTCAGAGCATCACACAATGTCCAGCTTAGTCTCAAATTGTGAGTGAAATTGTCATTTTAAGAATCTCCAAATTGTACCTTTTTGTCCGCTTGGTATAATTTGTTAGCAGTATTCTCACAAAACATATATTTGCTGGACTCTCTGAATCCACAGTCGTTTGTCTCCGCCCCTAGAAACTTGGCTTGACTCAGAGATCAGATGTCTTGCCTTCCCCCAGAGTAATGTTGACAGTTCACACCCAAAATCAGCATACCCTATTCAGCTGAAGGCATCCTTTGTCTGGTTTTTCCTGCTAGCAGGGCATCAGTCCAGGGTGCCATTCTCCATTTGATTAACAGAACCACATGATTTCCTGCCTTCTTGCTGAGAATACTAGGTGTGAAGACTTCTCCTGGACAAGCAAGCCTTTGAAGTCCCAGCTAACTCAGGTTCACTGTTTAGCTTCTGAAATCCATGTCTGCTGTCAGAGTTTAGATCACCAGCGCCGGAAAGTGGCAGGCACCGGTACTGCACCCATTTTGGCAGCTGTCTTGAATTAATACATTTCAAAAAGGGGATTTTACTTGACAGCATATGATCCTTGCTAACATTGTATTGATGTGGATTCTGCAGTAGAGTAATGTAGAACACCCAACAAGAAGTTGGATTTTTTGTTTGGTGGTTTCGTGCCCATGATTTTAGCAATTTTTGACATCAATTAAAATGGATTTTGAACAGCACCATATTCCTTTGCACTGGTTTCGCTGTGTGTGCAGCCAAAGGATAGGGTCTGGTAATGGTCTCCTGTATTAACACTGACAGAGGCAAAAGAAGATGATGGCCTATCTGTCAGGTTTTCACTGTGTATTGTGATTTCTGGCAAGCAGCATGCTTTCCGGCGGCCATTATGATGTTTCCGCTGCCAGTAATGCACAATGATGTTGTAGGGATTAGATGCGTGGGTTGAAACATCCCACAGATATACTATGTGCTACGGCACAAAAATTCTGTAAATATGTCTTCTTAAAGGCATGGTCTAGTAAAAAATGTATTGTCCCTACGGGTCGGCCATGTTTTTTTAAGCCTAAGTGGCTCCATTTTAGAAAACTTTCCTATGGACCTTACCCGAGTTTTCGTCCATTAAAGGCACGCGAAAACAAGCACCAGGGCGCCGCCATTTTCTGATAATCCGATCATTTCCCCCATCGCCCTGGCTGACCTGCTTTTGCGGCGCTAAATCAATTCCCCCGCCCCTGAGCCTGACATTATCAAAACATTCATATTCCCCGCCTCTCTCCGTGACGTTACTGTGCTGCGTAGGCAAACGCACCCAGTCGTCTTCTACGTGACTCCACACAGAACCCGGAAACCAACACAGACCATCTCACAACACAGCGCGCCACAATTCGGAATATGAAACTGTACTTTAAAATCAAACAGCAACATGGTACATTTGGTAAAGTACATTTATTTTACATTAAATATTTAGAGAATATTCAGCAATTGCCATATGAACTCCGAAAGCCATTTATTTTCTTTTATCTGTATCCGCCATGGTACACAGGGTGTTGCTTTTCGTTAAAAGAAGCACTTTGGAAGCACGGTGAACCGCAAGGCTGTTCCATCAACTAGGCACTAGTCCATCGTAAAGGTTGATATGTTGCTTCTAGCCACTAGTACAGCGTAAGGGCATGTGGACCCTTGGCGATCGTCCCATAAAATTGTCAGTGGGCTGCAGTTGTTCACACAAAGCTGCAGATGTCTACTGTAAAAGCCATCTGCTGGTGTCCTAAACCGATGGCAGTAGCAGAAGGGGAGCAAATACCTGTTATGAAAAAAAAAATTATAATTAGTCTCGCCAGCCGATCTTCATTAATATTACTTATTTTATTTATTACAGCCGATCAGAAACTATTTGCTTGCAAGGATAGTTCAATGGAGTATGTTCGGCTCAAAAATCAATGCGAAAAGTAACGAAATAAATCGAGGCCAACACACAATGATAAACGACAGTTAGTCTACATGCGTGAGGAATGATATGATATATGATATGGCATTTGTAACGCGCTTATACTCAAGTGTTTCTAGGCGCGACAAGGCAGGTGGGGAACAAGGGCAGACAGACAACGATCCTACTAGGCCAGGTGTCTTTCTGATCGCGCCTGGGGAAGGGGGGAGAGGGGTGGAAAGTGCTGTACATGGTTAGTTGAATACAAGTTAAATAATAGGGCCAGCTGGTGGCAAGTGCAAGGTAAATGCTGGAAGAAGGGGCTGAAAGATACAGAGACAGTCCCGTAGTGCAGGTAGGCAGTGCAGGGAAAAGTGGCTGGGCCAAGGACCGAGATTGGTGAGACCAGTGGACCTGCATGCCCACGTGCCCACTACGAACAAGTTTTCCTTGCTTTTCCTAGCTCTTCATTCATTCATTTATTCATGCATCCATTCATTAAATCTTCATTCCGGTATAAAAGCGTGTAAAGATTTACTTACATTATATTTGAAAGTTCCATTGTGTCTCTTCCTAATGCAGTCTGTAAAACGGACCGTGCTCTTGACAACGATTTTTCGTATACTGAACTAAAATGAAACTCGGTCTAGTTTCTGAATTTTCTGCCTTATCGTCTCTTACGTTATTGCGCACCCCTTCAAATGTAGTTCTTTCGGCATGGTCCCTGTCTCAAGGTCAAAAAACAATAGACCCTTATACTTCCAGTGCGACTTGTGGGCCTCATCTGGGCGCAAGCTGAAAATCAAAGCCGCTGTCCTTCGCCTTCTTTATTTGCAACATCACGTAGTATAGGCATCTGTGAGAACTTGAAGTTTAGAATCCGTCTATGTAGTGCACCGCAATGTGCAAATGCGAACTGGCTTCTCTCCCAAATGCCACGGCCCGCTTGGCTGGCGCGTTCTAAGTGCCCCAATTTTGTCCCCGTTGTCTGCGAGCTTTGCAGCCCAAATTGAGACATTTAATTTTTGTGGAAGGTCAGGGAAAGTATAAAGTACCACAGGAGTTGAGTTAAAAGTGAGATTTATTGTTTGTTTGTTTTATTATTTGCAATATGCAAGCCTCCCCTCCGTTAACAGTGCGCAGCATTTACATTTACATGAGATGAGACATGAGAAAAATATATACATACACATATATGAGGTGAATAGAGAGAATTCAAAGATGACACCCAGCTTGTTCGCCACCCATGATGGTGAAGGTAGGGTTTAGGTTTACAGGTACACTCTACAATAACATTTATTTACAAAAAGACAATCGTATTGCAATTATTTAAACCGGGATTTGTACTTCACAATCAGCTGTGCTTCGTGTGGGCATGGCACAGTCGCAATGTTCGGTGGCAATGGATCACTGCTCTGCACAGAAACGTCCAAAATTCCATATCTGTGCTTCTCTAACACAGCAACAATAAGGCCTTTCACAAAGTCGAACTACATTTCATCATAGACTGGTTTGCTTAATTCGTTTTGAAAACACCTTAGTGTAGCAAGGCATCCCTACTTTACCCCTAGTCCTAGATTGTTCACGTCCGACATTGCTGTTATGGGCCAAGACCGCTAGTAGAGTGCGATGTTTCATGCCCCGAAAGCTAAAATGCAAGCGCTTTGGCCTGTACTTTAGGCACATATTGTGGAACACCTCCAAATCTCCTGTGTGACAGAATTCTGTCAGTCCTCCCAAATCTCTTGATAGAGTTTTGTCGAAAACAATCTTCTCAATGGCTTTGTGTGTCGGTGAAGATGGAATCAACCACTTCTTCTTCCATGCCTCATCTGGGGACAAAGGGCCATGTTCACATTGGTGGAAATGTTGATTTGTTGTCCAGCGGTGAACGTTGGTACAGTGGTGCATCAGTGACCGCCATTTTTCAAGTAGTATTTCCACTGACCCTTCACAAGTTTTTGAGCTCCACCAAAGATGGTTGGTGATAGAATGGGACCACTGTAAAATACTTTCAAAACCTTTTTTTTCCCTGTAGCCGAGATTTTCTTATTGATTGATTTATCAAGATGCCATACGTCAAATTGATGTTTAATATGTGGGAACTGCTCTCTCATTGTCTTGGCAATTGAAACATGTCTATCCGTGGCTATGAGGTCGATGTGCATTCCCCTTGATTGTAGATATTCCACTGATTTTATAAATCCTAGTTTCTCCATGGCCACTGACGATGTACATTGTGTTACCTGCACGACCACCAAACTCACAATTTTCTTACTATCCATGTCCTGAAAGTGGTATAGGTGCAGTACTTGGCAGAAAATCCAGGACTGTCGCACTCTCCATCGCCGGCTAGCCTGAATCGTTTGCCTTCGAATGTTCTTGCTATAGACAATTGTTCAATTTTCCAAGCATCACTAATGGCCAGAAACAGATAATCACGTTGGTATATGTAGTACAGCGCTTTAGAATTGAAATGGAGTCCCACAAACTGAAAGAAAGCCTCTAACTTTCTAAAACTGGAGCCACTAAAAAGTGATGCAGCTGCACACAGTAGATTGCCTGCTGGCAGTTTCCCCAGCATCGGTTGTGCAGACCATGAGAACCTATGATTTAATCTACAGGCGGCATTTATTTTGACGTTACTGCCTTTTCTTTGACGAGTCACATTAATCAATGGCTTCCCACATACTTTCCCTCTAATGGAATGCACACATTTCAGCATACTTATAATTTCCATCAAACAACTGTCGAATACAATGTATTTGCTCTCTTTCATTAGACTGTCATCCTGCGTCAACGTTGTTTCGGCCTGTGACGTTGTGGAGATTTCAACACATTGGAAAGTAATATCGCTGATATCAACTTCTGATGCGTCTATGGATGCTGCGGCTGGTTCATTCTCTGTCATTTCGACATCTATTACTTCAACATTGATGGGAGAACACAACAATGTCGACAGGTTTTTTGGTGCCACATTTTTGGCAGGTGTTGATTGAGTGAATTGATCTGCAACTACTTCAGAGCTATCTTCAATACATTAAATAATATCTTCTTGTGGTGGTGCGGTCGCACTGTACCTATGGTCCAATGCAACTTTGCTGTAGTCTCCAAAAACAGTTAATTCATGTTCTGGCCATTGGACATGAGCATCTCGAGCCTGAACACGCCTCGCCTCAATTAATAGTTCCTCCATAGTGTACACGGTCTGGCAAGCCACATCTCTCATTCGCTTCACTGTCTGTGTATGTATAGTTCTGACACCCACGGGTAACTGGAGGAGAGATTGGAAAAGGGATGTTCAGTTTAAACACAAGATGAGTGTAGTAGAATTGACTGGAAAAAAACTTAAAATAGTCCCCAGCACAAACATTTTTTTAAAGTTATGAACTGTTTGTAACTAACCTTTTTTGTTTTTTTTTCTTTGCAACTTTTTTGACTCAACCTTCAACATCTGCACGCTGTAGCTCAGATTCATTTCCGTATGTCCTCCCTTCCTCTTGCGCTGCAACGACTATATTTTCTGTATCCGCATAGACAGCACGGAATAAGGCTCCATCGTCTCCCTGAAACATAGTACTTTCATTACTATGTATCAAAATATTGTTAGCATAAAACACACGTGAGGACGAACACACAGGTGCATCTCAATAGCCAAACACGATTTAAACATTGTGTGCAACAATCAAAACGACAAGTATTCGACCAGTGATGATCTATTTCGATGGAACTGTCAGTATCCATACCTCTGGCTCTGCATGGACTGCCATGAATGGTTGTATTGGAGAGGAGGCATCCACATCTCCCTGAAACACAATACTTGCATTAGTATGCTTTTCAATATTGGAAACACAACACACACTTGGGGTCGACGGCACAGGTACATGTAAAGAGATAACCACAAATGATGCATTGTCCAAAAGAATCAAGGAAAATCTAAATATGATCACATTTCATCGACTTATTTCTCCGATTCCTTTACATCTGCATCATCTAAATGAGATGTTGTGATTGTGGTGGAAGCTCCGTCGTCTCCCTGAAACACAGTACTTGGATTAGTATGGTTTTCAATATTGGAAACATAACACACACTTGGGGTCGAACGCACAGGTACATATAAAGAGATAACCGCAAATGATGCATTGTCCAAAAGAATCAAGGAAAATCTAAATATGATCACATTTCATCGACTTATTTCTCCTATTTATTTACATCTGCATCATCTAAATTAGATGTTGTGATTGTAGTGGAAGCTTTGTCGTCTCCCTAAAACACAGCACTTGCGTTAATAGGGAAGAAAGTATAGCAAATGGAATCACGTTATATGATCACGCATGATGGAGCTGTCATTATCCATACCTTGTGCTGCTGAAGAATATCTATGGATGTTGCAAATGTAGTGCGCACTTCCGAAAGCTGTTGCGCTGATTCGTATACGCATGGTCCCGCTTCCACTTCCCCTGGAATTACTTGAATGTCAGGCTCTGCATCAAGTGCAGGGGTTGACCCTCCATCAACTGCCTGAAACATGGTACTTTCATTAGTGAGGATTACAATAGTGAAAACATAACACACACCTGGGGTCGACAGCACAGGTACATATCAACGGCTAACCACGAATGAAACATTGTGTAGAACAATCAAACGACAAGAATTCCAGCTCTGATGATGACGCTCGATGGAGCTGTCAGTATCCATACCTCCTTCTGGTGAAGAACATCTAGAAATGTTGTAGATGTGGCGGACGCTTCAGCATCTCCCTGAAAGACAGTACTTGCATTAGTATGGATAACACTAATTATAACTGAAAACAAACACCAGTGGACGATAACTAAGCTGTATATCAATTGGAAAGCACTAACCAAACATTCGGTAAAATAATTACACGATAAAATAAAACTATTACTTGACATGCATAAAACAAGTCTGTAGTGGATTAGCCTAGTAAGATTACCTGATACGCGCTAGAAGTGGTTGATAACTGCGACCAAGTCAAGGATGTAGAATGTTCTTGCTTCAGATTCAAGGGATAGTCAAGAAGTTGTAAAGGTAAATTAATGATTGATAATGAAATGCCAATATTAAAAATAACCATGTAAGGCGACAGAATACTTGAAAAATGCTCAATACAGCACAGTTCCCTGTTCCCATATATATACATTGCGTTTGTGGGTTATGAAATCGAAAAAGAATATATTGATAAATGTCATTATTCAAAAACTATACACTCATATCAATATCGAAATTATTACAAGGGATAGAACACCTACAGTATCAATTAATCCGTTCGGATACCTACACACTACCGCAAGGCCTAAAGCTAAATCCGGACACTTGACTCACCGGTGGAGGAATGTGGACGAATAGAGTGGGAATAGCGTTTTCGAGCAATTTCCGTGTCGTTCGCCGTTTATTCTTCTTTGTTACCCAAGATGTTGTGTACATGTCCAAGGAAAAGTGCCGGCTGCAGATGCAGTATCGATCACCCCTCTTGTCCTGTAAGACTTGTTGGACTCTACTTTCCAGCTCATACAGTGGATATCCGCAATGTCTGACCCATTCTCTTATTCGATCAACAGTTTTCGGGAATACATGCATTTTAGTGCTTTCAGATTTCGCATGGGTCTCGAAGGGCAACCGCTAATCGAACAGGCAGGCATTGTTGATAAATCTGAAAAGTAAATATCGACATTATTATACAATCTTCAAGAATAAAGATTTGATACAAAAGTAAATGAATCATACAATGATCAATGCAAGGTTTGTTTTGGTCGCAGGAACTATACCAGTTCATTATGTGCGGCTTAGTATTTGCATAAATTGCAGAAATGTATAAATGATGTGACTAAAAACTGAACATGTGACTCATCCCTTGGATGTTCTGTATTGCACGAGAAGGAAACATGCTTACATTATAGACTGGACCCCCAAAGGATGCAATTCGATGACAATAGGCACAGATGAAAATAAATAGATCTATTGATAGCATAGCAATGGAAACTCAAGTCAATAGCAATGAGACCAATGAACCTAGCACTATTCTGTACTCAACTCGCAAATAGATAGAAATTAAAAAATCTGCGAAATATGACTAGGATACATGGCCTTACCTTGACCAACAAACAGTTGGATTCAGCAAGCAGAGCAGTATGTTGCAGGAGAATAGGTGGGTGGCCACAGGTAGCACACTGATGGGTTTGCTCTAAGCGGTCACAGAAGTTCACGGATAGCACGTCGACGAGCAGATTAGCGTAGATCTCAGTGGTTGCCAGGTAACACGTTCAGGAGTTGACTTGCAAAGCACAAAGATGTTCTCATGAGACATATCAAGTGGTTTATAAAGTATTAGAAACAGGGATGTGTTTGTGAATGAATGACTTATGTATGTCATGGTCTTAGGGGGGCGGCCTGCTTCAAGGGGAGGCCTGGCTGGAGACACGGGGTCTGAGGAGGCCATGTGACCGATGGTCCCTTGGCGTGGGATACCTTTTGAAGTGTACATGTACTTTGGCATCTTGGCCTTTCGTGCCACTGACAGCCCCCCATGCCAGCGCGCATCCACTGGCGCGAACCGCCTTTGATAGAGGCTGGGTGGGATGGATGGGCCTGGGGCGTGCAGATAAGGCACAGGAAGACTGCTGAATGGAGACACACTTATGTGGATTGCAGGGGGGCGGCCTGCTTCAAGGGGAGGCCTGGCTGGAGACACAGGGTCTGAGGAGGCCATATGACCGATGGCCCCTCGGCGTGGGATACCTTTTGAAGTGTACATGTACTTTGGCACCTTGGCCTTTCGCGCCCCTGACAGCCCCCCATGCCAGCGCTCATCCACTGGCGCGAACCGCCTTTGATAGAGGGGGGTGGGATGGATGGGCCTGGGGCGTGCAGATAAGGCACAGGAAGACTGCTGAATGGAGACACACTTATGTGGATTGCAGGGGGGCAGCCTGCTTCAAGGGGAGGCCTGGCTGGAGACACGGGGTCTGAGGAGGCCATGTGACCGATGGCCCCTTGGCGTGGGATACCTTTTGAAGTGTACATGTAGTTTGGCACCTTGGCCTTTCGCGCCCCTGACAGCCCCCCATGCCAGCGCTCATCCACTGGTGCGAACCACCTTTATATCAATATATAGTATATCGTCTTTATATCAATGATAGTATATCGTTGCTTATCAATAACAAATGCCACATACCGGAGATTCTTGTGAGCACAGACCTACACTTCAACCGGTGTATTATAGTGGTCAAGACCCTAAGGCCTGTATAATCCAATGGTAATTGTTAGTATAGATATATGTGTGACTTTTATAGAGACATAACCCACTAAAAGACTTTGAACAAGTGTTATTTAGTGCATGCATTATCGAGAATATGTTATGTTAGCTTAGATAGATAGTGACCACCCTGCTTCACAGCGACCAGACCTTCACCCATTCGGAGCACAGATGTCTGACGTCCATCCTTGAATGGAGACACACTTGATTCATTTAAAAAATTGAAACAACCGTTGTTAAAATATATGTGGTGTTTTATTTTGTATCTTATTTTCATGATACAAAAATACAAGACTTTAGAGATTATACAGGTCAGGTTGAAGCACAGCGAGAGAAAATCCCCTGTACTGACCGCTGTCACTCGGGAACGTTTCTCTAATGGCACGAACGGCACATGCGGGTATCACTCTTCGAATGCGGTGTCCAAGCCTCCCGTGGAGCCACCATGTAAAGGAACGATAGGCCACCAGCCTGTACCACCTGTGAAAAGGAATGAAACAAACTGTTTTTAAATGACCAAGATAAGTTTAATAAATGTTTGTTGTCAATGACAATTCTTGTAACTAATAGCATTCTGCATGGACAAATGCTATCTAGACAATGCACACTATTGAACGACTTACATGCGTTACAATGATATGTAGATGTAATTTTGGATATAGTAGAAGAACATGAAATAGGAGTGGCATGACAAGCAGAGTATACTTACTCGTTACTCGGATTACGAGGACGAACAGTTGCGCGAAGTTCGTGCATAAGCACCATCATTATTCTCAACACGTGTGAGGCAGGCTGCCCTGAAGTCTGGCAGCTCAGTGATGCATTGCGGTCATGGCTCGCCTTCTGAAATGTAGGCCAGGCATCCCGAGTTTTCTCGGCAGCAGCAGTTCTCGTCCTCAGTTGGCATTAGCTCGCACCGATTGCATGTGCACCAGGTGGAGACGCCATCCATTCGACTAGGCCCAGGCTCTTCATCTGTTGATTCGTCCTGCCAACTGCCGTCCGAATCCCCATCGTTTTCGCGTGCTTCCCTTTCGAGTAGTTCCTCCTCGGTATACTCGGGCTCGTACATGTAGGGCATTATTGTAGCCATTGTGTGTTAAACAAACTAAAATAATTTATAGCGGTGGTACTGGTATCTGTTCACACGGGCTACAAGCGGCGAAGGTAGCTGACCAGAGCACTGAAACGAGTCACAGAATACTCAAAGTAACACAGAGAGAGGAATGGAATCGAAAATCTGCTGCTGTGTGTTGTGAAACGGTCTGTTTATACTTATTGAGGAAAGAGGTGTCCTGCCATTTCCATGGCGACACGTCATTAGCTGAAGCGCAGCGAATGTTGACACAAGACATGCTTTGGCGTTGGGAAATGTGCGGTACGAGTCTGCTGATGACAGGCTCAGGGGCGGGGGATTTGATTTAGTGCCGCAAAAGCAGGTCAGCAAGGGCGATGGGGGAAATGATAGGATTATCAGAAAATCGCGGCTCCCTAGTGCTTGTTTTCGCGTGCGTTTAATGGACGAAAACTCGGGTAAGGTCCATAGGAAAGTTTTCTAAAATCGAGCCACATAGGCTTAAAAAAACATGGCCGACCCGTAGAGACAATAAAACATTTTACTAGACCATGCCTTTAAGTATGTTTTCTTGTTGAAATAAACCTTCCTGTTCTTTGTACTTTACGGTGATGTCTTTTCAAGCTAGTAGCAACCTAGCTCCTCTGCAAGGTTTTGTTGACCTCCTGTCACACCTTTGGCCAGGGAAGCCTTTGACTCTACCCCCCACCCCCCTTATTACTGCATCTCTCAACCCTCTAGAGTCAGGCTCCCCAAAAAAAGAGGCTTTTTCTTTCTTTGTCCATACATGGTCCAACTCTTCCTGGGCAAATGACACGTGATGGATGAAGACTAGGCCAGACTCACTCGGATTAAGCTCCTCTATGCCCAACACATTTTAGCAATAATATATAGTTAACAGTGATTGAAAATACATGATCAATGAACTGATTCATTCAGGGGAGTCTTTTGTGATGAAGGTGATACCTGTATTTGAACAGAGGAGGATTGTTGAGAGAAGCTGTTATTGATTGAAAGATGTGAGACTACTCCTTTTGACAGCCATGGGGTGACCCTCTAGAGACATGCTTCTGGGGGAGCTAGTTGTTGTATTAGCTCTAGGGATGAACCTCTGACATATTGGCGCTGTCAGGGTGGGTGGAGGAAGGGTAAGTGTTGAACACGCACAATTGAACTCATTAATGTGAGATCTAAAAATGTGGTGCGAACACTGAAGAAGACATGATCATAAAAATTAAATATGCATATGTTCTAAGGGAAAAGACAAATGATCAACAAAGCTACTTAGAGCATACAGGGTGGAAATAATCATCAGAGGACCTGTAGGGTTCTAGTTTACGTTAATCGACATGCAATTAATATCTTATGCTTCTAGGACACACATCTTGACAGCTGAAGAGCCAGCGGAAGATTTGGGGATGGGCGACATTAAGTATTTCTCTAACTACTCTTACCTTAGGAGCACAGCAATGCTAATATAGAGGGATCTCAATTGTATTTGTAAACGTGAAACATTAGACCAAGAGGGTATACATGTGTATGTTGTGGGTTCAATTGGGAACTACCAGATTCAAATACTTAATTTTTATGCATCAAACTCTAAATCCTCAGAATGTTTTGAAAAATCACCATGCTTTAAGAATTATGACGCCCGATATGATTAATTCATGGAGAGGGGACTTTAATACAATTATAACTCAATCCTTGGATAGTTCTCGGTGGTATTTAAGACCAGAAAATAACTCAGAACATAGAAGTGAGGGTTTCATTCTACACCACAACTTATTGAATGTGTGGAGACAGCGCAGCCCAGCACAGTAGTCTGCAAATACACGACATATCAGCAAGACTTGATTATGTTTTCCTTGCACAGGAAACAGTCATCTGGGCACCGGAATTTTTCATTGTTCCGGAACGCTTTCCGACGACAATTCAGTAGTGGAATTCCGAAAGAGATCTAATAATTTGCAATATTGTCAATTTTATACAGAATTCCCTGTGAGACCAATCTTTCGGGATGATATATTGTCCACTATTAAGGAATACTTTGACAAGAATATGGGATGAATCGAAAGCATGAAAATCAAATGGGAGGCATTCAAGGTGTCCTTCATAGCCAAGGAATACGTGCCTGAAAGATATGTGCAATAAACTGAATAGACTAGAAAATGAATTGAAAGTACTGCAGGGTAAACAAGAAGAAGTCTTCTCCTCCACATTATAGCAACACATATAGGAGACTATGCCACAATTTGCTGTGATGGCTGAATCAGAGATCGAGCACCTAAATAGATCCACATTGGTTAGAAATGATGGCGAGAGAGAGACAGATCCAAGAGAACCCTGGCATGGGTCGTCAATAGAGAAAAGGCCTCACCGACGAACCCGGCCATGGAGACATCTAATGGGGAAAGGCGTACGGATCCTGTGCAGATAAATAAAGCCGTTGAATCCTTTTATAAGCAACTGTAAACCTTCACAACAAGCTGTACTGATGAAAAAGTGGATGAATACTTAAATCAAATAATGTACCGCCAGAGGACAACACGGAAACACTTGCTCTGCCATTAATACTAAAGTAGGTGAAAGAAGCCATACAAAGCATGCCTGGCAAAACAAATGGACTCCCCTCAGATTTTATTAAGGAATATGTCAAAATGATAACTATATACCTATTGAAAATGTATCAGGCGGCTTATAGTATGGGTCAGTTATCTACGGCCCTGATCTCTGCTAATATGATAGCTCTCCTCGAGCCTGGGAACCCTGCTGAACACCTCAAATTGTACCACCAATTTTCAATGCTTAACTCAGCTCATAACATTTTAGCCAAAATAATAGCAAATTGCCTACTTCAGTTTGTACCTGATTTAATGCACCCAACCCATCCAGTTTCATACAGTTGAACTTGCACTCACTTTACATACAATTGAACTTGCACAGATTGTTTATTTGTATTTTGTGTTTGTATTTTTACTGTATTTATAAAGTGCATAATGCGTAAGAGAAAAAGTGCTACAATAAATGAGTAAATGGCAACTAAACAGATCAAATGGAAAGAAAATTGTCCTTGAGACGAGTTTTTAAGAGAGAAAATAAGTATAAAGATCAAAGGGACAAATTAAAGAAGATAAGGAGTCGCTAAACCGAGAAGACGCAAAGGAAAACCACCATAATAAGTGTAAAGCCAAGGAGATAGAGTCACACGCGGAGAGAGTACACATAATGTGAGAGAGCAGGGGCAAGGTATATGCAGGGAGACCAAGAAGAAGACTAGAGCAGTAAAACAAACGTGAGAAAACTAAAGAAGAGATTCAAACCTTAGAGGCATCGAAGGTGAGGAACTGGTGGGTCTTGCAGATGATGGAGAGTTGAAAGCAGCAGGACTGAGAAATAATAGAAATGTGGGAAGAGAAAGGAGAGGCAACGCCCAGATTACGAGCCAAGGGATTAACAGGAAGAGAAGCAGAAGAAAATGAAATAAAGTGGGAAGAGACACAGGAGGAATAGTAGAGTCAAGAAAGAAAAGAACCTCATTCTTAGATGGACTGAGGTGTAGGTAGTGGGGTGGCATCCAGGATTTTGTTATTTTTTTAAATTTTATTTGTTGGGTACTTAAAATGCACCTATACACAATGTCTTTGAAGGCACAACAAGACAAGAGGGGGTGGAATAGGGAGGACAAAAAAAGCGATCCTACTAGGATTGTGCAAGTGCAATAAGAGAAGTGCAGGGGAGAGTGGAGAGGGGGAAGTGCTGGTCAGGGTAGAAAGAGCAAGAAAAAGCCTGTGAGAAAAAGCGAGTGCCAGAGGAGGCCAGGTGGACGGTGCCAGGGGAAAAGAGGCACAGGGGAAGGAAGGTCCACGAGCTAAGTGTGAGATAAGGGGCCGGAGGGCTACAAGGGTGCAGGCCCAGCCAGGCTAGTGCAGGGAGAGGGGCCCGCAAGGGCAAGTGCAGATTGAGGGAGGTGGGGGTTAGGGAAGACCAAGTACAGGGGTAGACTGGATTGGCGGGCCTGGTGCCCTGAAGACTCTGAGGAAACCAGGCAGCCAGTCAAGAAGCAGACAGGGACATTAGCAGGGGAGGGGGAGAGGGAAAGAAGAAGAGAAAAGGAAGGTTTTGAGAAGCTTCCGGAACTTAAGGAGATCTGCTCAAGTCTGATAGGGCAGGACGGGCATTCCAGAGGAAGGTACCAGCAGAGGAGAGAGATCTATCCCCCACTCTCTGCTTGGAAAGGCGTTTGATGAGCTAGACGACAGAAGGGCTCTTGCAGGGAGGTATTTGAGGAGAGCGAGTTGGATGTAGAGGGTTCCCAGGCCCCAGAAATGTTTGCGAATAATGCAGAGGGTCTTGAACTCGATCCTCGCAGCCACTGGGAGCCAGTGGAGAGATTTCAGGGTTGGAGAGATGTGGTCCGTGGGGTTGAGGCCAAGGATAACTCTCACAGTCCTATTCTGTTTAGTTGAAAGGGGCAAAGGGTGGAGTTAGGCAGATTAAGGCTATTGCAGCAGTCCAACCTGGAGAGGACCAGAGCTCTGGAGGCATTGAGTTTCTGGGGGAAGTTGAAGAAAGGGAGAATGCCTCTGAGGAGGTGCAGCTGAAAGTGGGCCTTCTTGGCAAGGTCTTTGATGTGAGGAGAGAAGGAGAGAGAGGATTCCAAGAGGACAGCAAGGTTTCTTGCCTCACAGGAGGGTGAGGGGGCCGATGGAGGGCAGCCAGAGTGTGGGAGGGAAAGAGGGAGCAGGTGTCCCAATGAGAAGGATCTCTGTCTTACTGGCTATTTGGCAGGGATTGTTAGCAGACACCATGCCTCAATAGCAGACAGGCAGTCAGGAATGAGGGAGGAAGAGGAGGAGGGAGAGGAAGGAAGCTTGACAGAGAGCTGAATGTCATCTGTATGACACTGGAAGTTGGGAGAGAAGGTGGAAATCAAATGGACTAGAGGAGCCAGGCAGATGTTGAAAAGCCAAGGGGAGTGGATAGAGCCCTGCAGGACTCTGAAAGTGGAGAGTGAGATGGTGGAGAGAAAAGGGCCCAGTTGAACCTGGGAATGTCGTTCCGAGAGAAAGGAGGTCAACCAATCCAGAGCCAGGTCCATCATTTTATGTTATTTTAAGGCTTCTTGTAAAGCGCACGGTCGCCTGGAGGCATCATGACACTAGAGAGAAAAAAAAAGGAGACCCTGACACACAGCCATCAGCTATCATCCACCGTGATTAAAAAAGGTGTGTTTTTAAGGCCTTCCTGAAGGCCAGATGGTTGTGGATCTTTTTAATTTCAACTGGCAGCTTGTTCCACAGCTGAGTCTGCTGTGACAGAAAAGGCATGTCCACCCAATCGGGAATGGTGAAATTATGGTACACACAGCAAACCAGCTGACTCAGATCTCAGAGAGCGCTTAGGGAGGTAGGGAGAACATTTAACACGTAAATATTCTGCTCCTTGACCATGAAGCGCACAATGCCTTAACTTCACTACGTTGGGAAACTGGTAGCCAATGGAGACGGAGTAGGACTAGTGAGATATGAGTACCGAACGGTGATCCAGTCGCTACCCCAGCTGCAAAGTTCTGGAAGAGCTGTAGTCAACGATCAGCCCCTTAGGCTGTGCAAGATACAAAGAGTTGAAGTAATCCAGTCAATTGCCTATAATAGCAGCCACCACCAGTGGCCAAAGAGAGGATGGTATAAGAAGAAGAACTTGTTGGTAAATTTTCAAGTGAAAAAATCTGGTCTGACAGACAAATGATATCTGGGCTTCCATCGAAAGAATGGCTGTCATAATAACTCGAAGATTCTTTACCTTTGCGGCAGGTACGGGATGAGAACCCAGGGAGGAGGGCCAGAAAGTTGAAATCCAGAGTGAAGGGTCAGGAGGAGAACCCACCACCAACACCTCCATTTGACCCCATTCAACTTTAGCCAGTTAAGGCCCATCCACTCCCCCACAGCCATCAGGCACCTATGAAGGCGCGAGGACACCTCAGTCTGATCAAGGTCTAATCCGATCAGGATCTGGGTGTCGTCGGTATATGAATAGCACCTGACCCCGAAGGAGCGGATGAGGCACACTAAGGCCCAGATGTAGATGTTAAAGAGAATGGGTGGCAAAGCGGATCCCTGAGGAATACCACAAGTGAGGAAAGAAGATTTAGAAAGGAAGGGAGAAAGGAGAAGAGCTTGGATTTTGCACAATTGAACATACACATTTGCACCAACCGGGTGCAATCATAACTGTTTCAACTTACAAGCGTCACTGCTCAAGTAATTCCCACCCCTGATTTTGAGTGATTGGTTTTGAGGCCAGACATTTGGCCAAACTTAATCACTTCTCACATTACTGGGTTGGGGGTCGCTGACGGATAACATGACGTCGTAAGCATAGAGGGAGACTGTTAGTCTATGGGGTCCTAGCCTAAGGCCTCTGTGCAGTTGGTGGGATCTTAGTTTCAAGGCTAGGGGTTCCATCACTAAGGCAAAGAGGAGGGCTGAGAGGGGGCAGCCTTGCCTAGTCCCACGTTCTAGTTTGATGCTTGCAGATCTGGTGTTCCCTAGGGTGATGTAGGACTGTGGGTCACTGAATAGCAGCGATACCAGTTTGATGAAGAAATTCCCCAGCCCCAGTTGTCTAAGCGTTGCGAAGATGTAGGGCCATTCCACTGAATCGAATGCCTTCTCGGCATCAAGCAATACGGCTATTGCCTGTTGTGTTGGATCGAGGGCTTCTATGACGCCGAATAGCCTTCTGATACCGTAGGTCGTAGTACGTCCTGGGATGAATCCAGCTTGATCGCCGAGACCTAATGCTGGCATTAGGGGGAGTAAGCGTGACACTAGAATTTTGGCCAAAATTTTGTTGTCTAGGTTGTTCAAGGAGATCGGTCTGTATGATGCGCAATCTTCTGGAGGTTTTCCGTCTTTGTGTAGTACTATCACGTTGGCTTTGTGCATTGTGTGTGAGAGACTCCCTTGATCGACGGACTCTTCATAGACTCGAAGCAGGAGGGGGGCTATTGTGGCCGCATAGGTTTTGTAAAATTCACCTGTGAGTCCATCAGGGCCTGGCGCTTTAGAGTTCAAGAGATGCTTAATTGCTCCTAGTATTTCTTCTTGTGTTATAGGTGCGTTTAGAGGTTTGCGTAGCTGTGTGTCTACCCAGTACAGCTCGGTGTCATCAAGGAAGTCTTGCCGTGACTCTGGGTTTATACTGTCTTTGGAGCTATACAAGTCTTGGTAGAAGTTGCGGAACACATTGACTATTTCTTGCTCCGTGTAGACTAGTGTTCCATGTGTGTCTTTGATGCGTTCCACGCAGGTGGGTGTTTTGTCGATTGTTAATAGGCGGGCTAGCAGTGCACCTGGTTTTTGACCTTCTCCGTATTGGCAGATCTGATGTCTGCATCCTAGAAATTTCAGTTTGCACTCGGCTGTCTCTATAAACTTTAGCAGTTCTTCCAAGATCTGTCTTTAAGAAAAGACAAGAACCAGGATAGGACTTGACAGATATGCCGACTTGGGCCAGGCGGCATAGCAGGGTAGGATGGTCAACTGTGTCGAAGACTGCTGACAGATCTAATAACATCAGGGCTCCAACACCTCCTGCATCAATCAGCCTGGCCATGTCATCTTGTACAGAAACCAGGACACTCTCAGTGCCCCTGCCTGACCGAAAGCCAGACTGGGCTGGGTGAAGACAGTCAGAGATCTCAAGGAAAGAAGACAAAAGAGGAGAAACCAATGCTTACAGAAGTTTCATAAAAGCAGGTAGAAGAGAAATAGGCCAGAAATTAGCCGGTATAGAGGGATCCAGCAAGGTCTTTTTTAGGAGTGAAATTACTGTTTCCACCTTTAACTCAGGAGGAATAAAGCCTGTTTGGCAGGAGATATTAACGGCCTCCGTAATCACCCCAATAAGATAAGGTGTGATCTCCTCAGGACTCTTAGTGGCACCACGTCAGAAGGGGCACTTGATTTAATCTAAAGAAGAGCTTTAAGAACTGAATCTTCAGTGAAGAAAGGGAAGGAGGACCAGCCGGGAGTATCAATAGCTGTGTGTGAAGAAAAGTTGCTGGGGACTGGGGTGCTAGTAGCCAACATAGTATTCACGGAAATGTTAGCGCGAATAATCTCAATTTTTCTGATAAAAACTGAGACAAGGAGACACACAGTTCCTGAGCCGGCTTAACTGTCGGAGAGCAGTTTGCCGAGGAGGATAAGGACTTAACCACTGCAAATAAAGTTTTAGTTTGGCCCAAAGATGTTTTAATTTTCAAAGCAAAATAGGATTTTTTTGCTGCAATAATTGTGGCCGAATAGGCCGTAGAACTGACTTTAAATGCAGTCCTATGCTGCGGATCGTAATTGCAATGCCGATTGCGTTCAGCTTGTCTAAGCTGAAGTCTAGCCAGCTTCAGCTCTTTTGAAAACCATGGCTCAGAAGGAAGTCTGCGAGTTTGTATAGGGCCACTTCATCGGCCGCTGCTACTAGAGAGGAGGCCAGAAGGGACAGTGACAGGGCCAGAGCAACTGCACATTTAGATTTAGTAGAGGATACCAGGGTTTGAAGATTAGTCGAGCGCCAGGGTCTGTTGGATTGGCATAAGTTAGCAGGTCACTAGGTAGTGATCCGTCCAAAGAATCGGCTCAGCCGATTGAAAAGCAAGTTAAGTTTTACTAGCCAACACAACGTCTAGAGTATTCCCTAGGTTATGGGTAGAACCTAGCACATGCTGATGGAGATCCAAATCCACAAGACTATAAAAAAAATTCAAGAGCATGGGTGCTGGGGGAGTTGAATTTAAGATTGAAATCGCCTAACACGATCAGATTTTTATATTTAATGTGAAGATCGGCTAGAAGATCAACAAATTAATCTAATAGTCCAGCATATGATCCGGGAGGGCGATATATTAGAACAAGGTGACAGGAAAAATTTGACGAGATCACGCATCACAATAGCAAAACCTCAGTAGAAGGAAAAAGGAGACAGCACAGTTGAGTCAGAGCGAGATAGCGTTGAAGATAACAGCCACTCCCCCACATGTTGTGGGCCAGGGCGGTCAAGATGGTTGATCTTGTAACCATCAGGAATAGCCTGGGTGAGAGCAGGAGCTGAACTTTCCTGCAGCCAGGACTCAGTCAGAAAAAGCCGGGCGCCGGTCAGACAGCAGGGAGTTGACTTCCACAGCGTGAGCAGTAGTAAGCAGAATGCCTCACTATTAGAGTCAGTCATCTGCTGATGTTGCGCAGATGGACCTAGGAAACTGACAGATTCGTCTGACCAGGCTGCAGGGAGCATAGTGCTTGTAGGGGCCAATGCCAACAGATTTTCCCTTGAAGATAATATCCGGCAGCCCTCCACGGCCATAGCACGGATGGGCACAGACAGGCTTGCCTTAAGCGCGCCTTCGGTGCACTGGCGGCGTGCCCGCTGCGCCCGTCCACTTCACGGTTGAGTACTATGACACATTTATACAAAGGCACTGAGGGAAGTAACCTAAGGCTTGCCCCCTTGAGGATAAAGAAAGAGGACTAACAGCAGTGCAGCGTCCCAATGATTCACAAGATGTTAAAATCTAAAATACGTAATTAGCTAGTAAGTGTTAAAAACATTAATTACAATGCACAAAGGTAGAAGACAGAGTGGCTTTAAACTGGCATGCTCCTCAGAGCAGCCTCACCTCTCCGTTCGCGTGACAAATGCACCAGCTCTATATGCCGAGGCACCGAGGGAAGTGAGCTAAGGCCCGCCCTCTTGAGGATAAAGAAAGAGGACTAACCGCAATGCCAAATGTATCACACATCTGATTTATCAGGGTGACATGATTGACCGTATCAAAGGCAGAGGAAACATCAAGAAGGATTAGAATGAAAGGAGAGCTGGAATTGAGATTACAGAGCAGGTCTTCACGGGCAGGAGAGCAGTTTCTGTGCCTCTGGCAACTCTGAAGCCAGACTGGTGGTCGTTGAGACAACCGACATATTCAGTGTGGTGGATAAGCTGGGAGATGTAGAGCTTCTCCAAGAGTTTGCTCACAAAGGGGGTAATGGAGATAGGGCGGTAGTTTGCCAGACAGCAAGGGTCAGCAGAAGGCTTTTTGAGGAGAGGATGCACAAGGGAGTGATAGTGGAGTGAGAGGAAGGATCCAGTGGCAAAGGAGTGATTGCAGAAATCAGCCACGACTGCTGTCTTCGATAGTTCTGAGAAGGAGAGCACCTGTTTGGATGATACCTTCATAGAGCAGACTTGTCTAGAAACATCATCAGGTGTTATGGGAGAAAAAGAGGAGAGTAGATGGGGAAAAGGGAGAGGGGCCAAAGGAAGCCTGAGAGGGAGTTAGGGAGAAGGTTGAGGAGTAGTGGAGAGAGAGGATAAGATGTCCTGAATTTTAGAAATTAAGTGAGAGGCCAGAGAAATGCAGAGTGCCTGGGAAGGCAGAGGAGAGGTGGAGACTGCAGAAGGCTTGTGAAGTTCCTTGCACATTTTGAAAAGTTCAGCCGTGTTGTTAGGGGTCGCAGAGATTTGGGCTTGGATATAGGTCCTCTTCTTCGAGCAGATGGAGAGTCTGTATTGCCTTTGGAGCAGGCAGCAGGCCAATTTGTCAGAGAATGTGCTCAGGCTCTGCCACTTCCGCTCAGCCAATCTGCACTTGTGTTTCAGAGCGGCTAGGTTGGAGTCATACCAGGAATTGCACTTAGAGGCAGGTTTCATGTGGATCCTCATGACAGGGGCATGTATGTCCAGACTGTTGTAGATGGAGAGTTGAAGGTAAGTAAGGGCTGTATCAGAGTGAGAGTCAGTGGTTGGAGTAGGAGGGGTGAGTGAAGGTGGCGGCAAAATCAGCAACTGACACTCGCTTCATAGGCCGAAAGACGGAGAGGGAAGCCTGCAGCGCAGGCAGGGGCCTATCCAGGGGACTGAGGAGGTCCAGGTGAGAGGTCAGGAGACCATTGTCAGACCAGTAGAGAGGAGTGCGTCGAGCTGGAGGGAGGAATGGAGAAGGAAAGAGAGTCACAGAGGTTGTGGAAGAGCCCACGGGCCACAACTGGTGATTGAAAGCAAGCAGGCAGGAAGAACAGAGTGAATAGAATCAGAGAAGGAAGAGAAAGACAGGAGAATCTGGGAGTCGTCGGCATACAGATGATATGAAAAACCAAAAAAAAGAAAATATAGAAGCGATATTCAGTGATGTTATTGAAAAGAAATAATGAATAACAATTTTAACGAACCTTAAATACCGAAAATCACTGTTATTTTAATTAAATATATATATGGGGGAGGGGTAAGGGAGTAAAAAGGAATTTTTTCAGTAAAAATGTTTTCATTATGACATTTTTTGTTAACATCACATGCAACCAATAGAAGCAAGGAGGGTGGTATAGAGGGAGAACAGTAGAAGGTCTAGGACAGAACCTTGAGGCACTACATGAGTGATCAGAAAGACAGAAGATGAGTGGCCAGTCCAGGAGACAAAAGAAGTGCTATTAGAAAGGTAAGAGGGGAAATAGTCACAAACAGAATCAAGAAAGCCTAGTTGAAAGAGGGACAAAAGAAGAATAGAGTGGTTGAGAATGTCAAATGCGGCTGACAAATCAAGGAGGAGTAAGATGGAAGATAGTTGAGAATAATGAGAGGATAGAAGAGAGTCAGGAACAGCGAGAAGGGTAGTTTCAACAGAGTGGCATGCACCAAAGTCAGATTGGAAAGGAGGGAGAAGAGAGTTCTGAGTCACAAAGCTACATAACTGAGAATAAATAATCTTTTTGGTCAGCTTAGAACGAAACAGAAGAAGTGATATAGGGTGGAAGCTAGAGGGGACTGAAGGATCAAGCATGGACTACTTAAGAATAGGAAGAATAGAGGCATGTTTAAAGGAAGAGGAGATGGTAGAGTTAAGAAGACAAGAATTGAACAGAGCAGCAAGATAAGGAAGAGGAGTAGAATAAACAAATGAATTAGAGTGGAGGGGAGTGGATCACAGGGAGAAGCAGTGGGATGGGCCTTCTAGAGAAAGAGAGACGTATAATTCTCAGACAAAGGGCAGAAGGTAGATGTGAGGGACATAGACAAAATGACTGAGCAGAAGATGGCAGGGAGGACAGAGGGAAATTAAAGAACAGAGAAGAGGGATTTAGGAGGAGAAACAGTTAGCAAAGTCAGAAGCAGATTACCATGGGAACAGCATTATCTACTACACGAACACAGTTATTGCAGTATTAGGTGCCAGAAAAGCAGTTAACTGTGTTGAATGGAAGTTTATGTCGAATTAGGTTTAACAGCGGCATTGGTGCTCTGCATACAGATGCTCCAAACATCCCCAATGCCCCTCTCTCAACCATTTGAGCTTACTAAGGACACTAGGCAGGGATGCCTTCTGCCCCAAACCCTATTTTCATGTGCAATCGCACCGCTGGCCCAGCTGATAAGGCAGGCCCACATTGAAAAAGACACCCTAATAAGTAGGAGATACTCTGTAGTGTCGTTATACCCTGATGATATGGCCCTCGATATATGTTAACCATTAGAGAATCTTCTACCAATTTTCACAGATATAATAAACTATGGGAAATTAGCAGGATTTACAATACACTGGAATACGTCACAACATGTTTCCACTGACAAACAAAGTAAAGGAGTGGCCTGTGAAGGGTGATCTGAGACTGTGCCTAAATACAGCTTGGTACCTGGGGCAGGGGGCAACATTTCAAGTTGCAAACTTCTAGCCAGCCATAAAAAGGTCACTCACCACCTCAATTCTATACATACAGACAGAACACCATTTCTTACTCGCCAAGATTGAATTATCATTAGCCAAGTGCCCTGCCTGAGGGTACTTGTTGCCATCACGGTAGAGGACATATACACATATATCTATTGCCCAGTCCATGAGCAAATTCAAGTGAAAATTAACAGATGGGCCCCACTACCTCTTTCACTTATGTGAAGAGTGGCAGCCTGGAAAATGGTAATTCTTCCAAAACTTTAATACTTGTTACAACCGAAAGCAATATTGCTACAAAAGCCTTTTTTTTTATCATCCTAGAGCCTAACAAACAGGCTTATCTGTGCAGGGTGCCAGCTTCGAGTGAATGTGACCTATCTAACGTTACCACATGGAAGAAGTGGTTTGGCTGTCCCCAATGTACATTTACTACTTGGCAACACAAGCTAGCCCAGAAGAATGCTGGTTTGAAAACATAAATGCACTACTCCACATAAGGATCGAGCAGTGGTTGAGTGGCGTGCCCCTCGAATGTAATACTGACTGGAATGGCTAAGAGTCCTCCCAACAAATTACACTTTGGCAAACACACGCTGGGAATGGCGCAACATTTCTGATACTCTTGAATTGAAGCAACTGCGGCCATTAAGTCTTAAATGCTGGCTCACTCCCAGCATAGAGCCCATGTGGGATTCTCATATAAGCAAGACTTGAAGGGATTAATATAATACATGCGGAGATATGATATGAGGGTGAATTCCTTTCAAAGGATGTGTATGCTCCTCCGAACATAAGGCAATACACAAGCAAATATACTCTCTTATTGTATATTAAGGGCCAATCTGAAAAGGATTGGATCCAATTTTCCCAAACCACCGGACAAATGTGACAATGCTGACAAAATTGTGAGAAACTGTAACCACAGACCTAGGGCCTGATTCATGGGAAAAGTGTGCATCTATCCCACAAAGGCTGGGCGCCGAGAACAACACTGCGCGAGCCTGCATGCAGAATTAATTCGGTATCAGGTAATATTATTTCCACAAATAATGTTGGCATATATATGATTGCCGAGAAAGGACATGGGAGACATTATTTGTGGGGCTAATGTAAGGGGTAAGTGGGAGCGGGGCTTGCAGGGATGTCCCCCGCTCCCTTTTAAATAATATGGGGATTGCAGGGGTGACCCCTGCAGGTTCCATGGGTTAATATTGCCGCAAAAAAACAGTGGCATATTTTTGCGGGATATTAACACATGGAACCATTAATTCTGCATTTCTCCACGTATTCATGGAATTGGTTGCGTAAAGTAAGCGTATACGCAAGTTGCGGCCGGAATGCCACAGACACACCCACAAAGCAAAAACAGCCAGAACAGCAACCTTTGTGTGCTCCCCCAGTCGTGAATACATGCACCCTTCAAACAGGGCATGGGGGCCCCCGCAAGAAGGCCTGCATCTCGGAGACCCTGCTCGCGGTCCCCCGGAACTGTTACTGGCACCCCAACAACATGCGTAGGATTCATCGTAACTCAGTTAAAACTCTGAAAATCTGCCTGTGAACCCCTGATAACCGTTCCCACACCCTGCTACACTTTGTATGCGCACCCCTAAGTCAGATCAGACTCACGGCTGCATACACGCACTCCTAAATCTGACAGCCAATCTTGCATGGTGAATCCTATGCGCAAGTGCCTGTATGCCTGCCTTGGGGTGGCAAATAGTATGAGGACTTTGCGTGGCCATTTCCCGCCGAGAGGTTGTGCGCTTGCATCCGTGCATACGTATCATTCCATGGAATAGTGGCATGTGATTGACTGCATGCGGGCCGTCCCTCGAAATGCCCACATTTTGCCTTGTTCTTTCTCATTTTCTGTGTTCCGCCCCTCCCCTGCCCTGTGCACAAGCCAAGCCCATGCTCTGAGTGGTGTCTTGCACAAGTCACTCTGCCTCTCGCAGTGACATGCCGAGCCTGTGCAGAGTCCCTGCAAAGTATGAAAAAGTGCAGCGCAGTCGATTCCAGATAATTCCATGAGTCAGGCCCCTAGTGTCCAGAGTTTACACATATAGACAGAGAAAACATTAAATCAAACACATACACTGCTGTCACAAAAGGGAATCAGGAACTACCACAAGTGCTGGAAGACAATCAATGGCACGAGATTTGCTGGCCGACTAGGAATATTTCAATAAGCTCCTAACAGGCATTAATAAATTACAAGTTTATACACAGACTGTACAACAACATACAGTCCCTATAAATCAGAGGAATGTCCCAAATGTTGTACAGCAAACACACGTTTTATACATATGGTGCAGGAGGTTAATGAAATTGCTCGGTTCTTGTGTGATGCTACCAAAGATTTGACTGAGATTTTGAGAGCGAATATGTGGCACCGTATATGGCAGGATGCTTGATTGGGTTTGATGCAGAGGAAAGATTATAAAACTAAAGATTTCCCACACTGAGCCTATTGTTGGCCAACACACTGGATACAGTGTAAACCTCCATCATTGGGTGATTGGTTAAAAGACATGATGTTATGTTAGGTTATGTTAGCTGTATTTATTTAGCGCACGTTCGCCCGAAGGCATCATGGCACTAGACAGATGAGGAGTGTTTCTGAATTACTATAAAAGCAAGGTCTTCAATTTCCGACGGAAGGCAAAATGGTCGGTAATCTCCCACAGGGAAAGCGGCAGGTCGTTCCACGCTTTAGCTGCTGCAACCGAAAAGGGACATCCTCCTCCTTTTTGGGCTAGCCTAAAATGGGCACTGCCACCCGCAGAGTGGCTTGTGATTGAAGAGAGCGGGTGGGCATGTTTGTTTGTTTATTTTATTTATATAGCGCTCCAGACCCAGAGTTAAAAGGGCGCTTTTAGAACAGGTTACAACAAAAAACAATATACATATGATATGCAGTTATACATTTGTGCAGTGTGTACATTATATACAGTTTGCCTTGTTATAGTTAGTGTAACAGCAGTGCCGTCAGGCATAGGAGATACAGAGTGGTAAGGTTAGTTTTTCTCCAGTAACCAACCAATGACTTGTTTCCTGACTGGATGAAATGATTCAATTGATTTAATGTTCAATGGTAAGGTATTCCAGAGTTGAGAGGCCAGGACCGTGAAGCTGGAGCCTCCGGCTTTTTTTAAGGTAAATCTGGGCACTGTGAGGCTTAGAGTATTGGATGATCTAGTAACTCTGGTGGCTGATTTCAAGGTGAATTTATTGGTGAGATAGGGTGGGGCTGAATAGGTTAAGGTTTTGTAGGTGAGGCATAAGGTTTTTAGGTCCATTTTTTGTTGTATAGAGAGCCATTTACAGGTTATTCTGGTGGAGGAGATGTGCTCTCGCCTAGGGATGTTTAGGGCAGCTTTATTTTGAAGAACCTGTAGTTTGTTGATTACAGATTGGTTGGCACCTAGGTAAAGGCTATTGCAGTAGTCCAGTTTGGAC
Organism: Ambystoma mexicanum; assembly: GCF_040938575.1. NCBI lineage: Eukaryota > Metazoa > Chordata > Amphibia > Caudata > Ambystomatidae > Ambystoma > Ambystoma mexicanum. Next base: position 983,206,661 of record NC_090925.1, read on the forward strand.
TGTATGAGAGCCCTAGCCAGCGTGAGACACCTATTGGCGGATAAGAAGGGCCTACAGGCTCTGATCAATTTCCCAGTGTAGGCAGTGGCTGAGGCAGTCATATTAACTTGTTTGGAGATGTTAGTATTGGTGTAGACGTAGAAGCCAAGGGTTTTCACATTTTTAACAATGGGAATTGTGTTACCGTCGATGATTATATTGTTGTAGTTAGGGCTAGGTTTTTGCAGGTTGTTAGGTGAACCAACAAGGAGAAGCTCAGTCTTCTCATCATTCAGGCAGAGGCTGTGTGTGGCCATCCATGCCTGAATGATGGAGAAGATTTTGTTAATCTTAATGCTGTCAGCACTGTAGCTACCTGAGATGGTAAGGAGTATCTGGGTGTCATCTGCGTAGTTAGTGTAGGTGACACCCAGATGGTCCAATTTGTCAAAGAGAGGCTTTGTAAAAATGTTGTACAAAGTAGGGGAAACACAAGAGCCTTGTGGGACACCACAGGTAATGGGGATAGCATCTGCTGCTGCCGTTGATGAAAAAACCCTCATGGTTCTGTTGGACAAGAAGAATTGTATAGACATGACAGCAGGGGAGGAGAAGTGCGCTGCGGATGAGAGGTGGTTGCAGAGTATTTTATGGTCGACCAGGTCAAAGGCTGCAGAGAGGTCTAGAAGGAGTAGGATGGCGGCATTACCTTTATCTTTAATATCATCAATCTGACTTTTGAGGTCAACAAGGGCAGTTTCTATTCCATGTTGCGGTTGAAAGCCAGATTGACGTATTCCTAGCAGTTGGTAGGTCTTTAGGTAATCCTGGATTTGCAGGTAGGCAACTCTATCAAGGATTTTTAGCAGAAAAGGAAACATGGTGATGGGTCTGTAATTGGTGGGAAAGGCCGGGTCTAGGGATTGTTTTTTTAGAAGTGGGAGAACCCATGATTGTTTCAGGTTGCTGGGTACTGAGTTGGTAGAGAAGGATAGATATATTCGTTTAGAAATGAAGAGGGATAGATCTCTAGCTGCATCTTTAATGACCTGGGCGGGGCAACTGTCCTCTTTGCAATTGGAGGGTTTAGGGAGGTTATAATTTTTTGAACTTCTGGTATGGTTACCTTTTTAAACGTGAAGCACGTGTTGGAGTCTGTAGGAGGTGGAATGCTTGGGCAGGTGGACTTACTACTAGAGAGTTGTTGTCGTTTGTTCTCAATTTCGGTTTGGAGCCCTGTGATTTTGTTGGCGAGGGCGTTTTGGATGCTAGTGTACCAGGTTGTGTCTTTCACGCAAGTGTCCGTCGGCGGGTTGGGATTTTCTAGTCCTTTTAGAATAGCGAAAAGTTCTTTAGTGCAGAAGCCTGCCTGGGTTATTCTGGCCTTATAGGCTTCCTTCGTATGGATTATCTCCTTTTTGTAAAGGGAGGAGGCAATCGTGAGATTGGTTTTATTTTCAGCTGAAGGAGACGTTTTCCATTGAGTTTCCATCTTGGCTTTCTTTTTTCTCAATATTTTGAGTTCAAGTGTTTACCAAGAGTTCAAGTGAGCTCTAGGTTTGCCTTTCTGCAACTTTAGTGGGGCAATAATGTCAATGGTGTTGGTCATGGCGTCATTGTAAGTGTTGACCAGTAGGTTGAGGTCAGCAGTGGCTGGGAGCGTATTTAGAGTAGGGAGGACCAAGGGTATAAGCATGTACCAGCATGTAGCGGATGAACTTGGCTTGCAGGAATTCTGCTCCCACGCCATAGAAGGCTCGGTGCACTATGCACATAGGCTTGAACATAATCCGGTGAGCGACAGGGAGCCAATGCAGTTGCCTCAGCAAAGGAGTAATATGGGCTCCGAAAGGGGGGCAGATGACAGATCTTGCCGCAGCATTCTGAAGCAACTGCAGGCGCCCAGTCAGGTAGCCAGGTTGAGCCAGATAGAGTGAACTGCAATAGTCCAATACACTGAGTACCAAGGCAGCAACCACCGGAGCTTGATTGGCTGTAGGAATGAAAGGGAGGACCTTCCGGAGAACGCAAAGTTTGAAATGACTGGTTTTACAGGCCGCATTGAGCTGTTCATCCATGGTCAGGGTGGCAGAAATCCTCACCCCAAAGTTCCTGAATGTGCATTCATGAACTTGAAAGGGACTACTGTAACCTCATATCCGCAAAAACTGCCCCAAAAGACATTTGGGACATGTTCTGTGTATGTAATTTGCGACAAGTGAATGATAATGGTAGTCAATGACATAGTTTATTTTTTTTTTTCTTTGAGGAGAACTGTCGGGTGGCCAGATAATATGCCAGGTTGGGACATAAGGGGAGACTGGGAAAGTTATTAAGGACATTGATCTGACCATCATACTAACCGTATGTTAGCCGTACTAATATTTAAAACCATGTTTATTTTTTAGTGTTGCGTCACTAGATGGGGCATTTAATTTAACTCGTCATATATGAGGGTTAAAAAATTCAACTTGCAAGCTTGTAGCCAGCCATAGAAAAAGTGACTTGCCACCTCAATTCTATGCATACTCGGAGAACACCATTTTAGACTCGCCAAGTGTCAAATATCCCTAGCCAATCATGGCTAGTGACAAGTGCAAATTGTGCACCCTGCCATATATTATATTGACATGCTTCTAACACTGTTCTGCAGATATAATAAGTAGGTTTAATGTTTGTATGTGAAGCTGGTAAATCAATAACAACAAGATAAAGCAGTAAACTCTTCCTGGGCTAATGGGGTTCATTTGGTCACCACTAGGGGGTCTCTCCTTCCTTGCTTCTAGTTAATCTGTCAAGGAGCGGAAACCCATGGGTAGGTCAGGTTTGCAAACCTGTTAGTTCGTATTAACCCTGGCAAATATTCTGATATGAATGGTCCCTATCCAGATCTTTCCCCAGAGTCATAGTCTCCTTTTCCCTCAACGTCTTAAGCTCAGATTACTTCAGTCAGGGTCTCTCCATGGCATCACTCACAGTCAATTGTACAGAATTATTTTCCAGTACCTGAAGTCCTGGTGGGCGAGTGACCTTCTCCAGGTTGTCACTGGATGGGTGGCGTTGCCAAGCTGTGTCAGGAACTCCTGCTGCAGATCTAGGTTCTTCTTGCGCAGGCTCCACAGCTAGTCCCAGAGATGTGGCAGGCCCAGAGGTTGGCTAGCTGCTTTACGTGGTGCTAGTTCCTCTCACACACTTATGGTCCTGAATCTTTGAAGCTCTCATCCCTATCTTGCCCTCCTCTTTGTCGTGCCAATGCTTACTTGTACCTATAGGGTTGGTACTGGACCTCATCTCCAAACCGTGATCTGACATTTTTATAATCTCCTTAATGTTCCACAACATGCTTGTTCCTCCTTCCGCTGCTCCACAATACAAAATAGGCTTCTGTTGTCTCATTTCTGTCTGCTTAAACTGGATTTCCCACTGGCAACCTCACTCTCCTTCTTTTTCTTCTCCCTCTCTCCAACTGCTGCTCCTTTCTCCTTCGAACTTCTCCATCTTCCTCTGTCCTGGCTGTCTTCTGCTTCCCCCCTTCAACTCGTGATGTGCCACTAACTCCTTGTTCACCTCCAACTCCTCCTATCAAACCGCATACATCTGCTTCACTAACTTCTCCCACACCACCAGCTCCTCCTGCACCATCCGCTCATCCGGCAGCCCAAACTCCTCTTGCTTCACCAACTCCTGCTCCAACGCCAACTCCTCCTGCACCTTCAACCTCTCCTGCACCACCAATTCCTTCTGCATCCCGATCTCCTCCTGCGCTACCAACCTCTCTGCTCCTCTCTTGCTGATCCTCTACTCCAAACTCCCACGCCTGACTGTTCCCAGGATGGGCTTCCATATGGGTTTCTTCCCTCCCCTTGACTGGGCTTTTAGAGTAAAGATTCGGAGCTGAGTTTATTGATCTTTCTTGCTTGCTTAGGGATTGGTTAATTCACCTGTGTGTCCCATTCCCATATGTATGTGTGTTCAGTTTCAAGGCCTCTTTTTCTTGTGGGTGGAGCCTTTAAAAGGCCAGTCTGCCATCATGGATTTCACCTGATCATGCATGTGCAGTTGGATTGGGATGCAGATCTCTACAAACAAAGCCAGCTAGACTCCGAACTGCTTCACGGTACTCGGCTCATCCTGCGTCGGAGGGGCAGGCTTGTAATATACAGATTGCTTCTTGGTAAACTGGACCAATACATCCACATGGTACAGGCACCATGTGTCTCACTGTTCCAGGCCAGTGGATTTCTATATGAAATCTCAAGTCTGATTCTTTAAAGGGCAGGTAGTGTCTGTATATATTATGTGCCGGTCCCTTTCTCCAGTCCCCCAATGTTGTGGGTGAAACTAACAAAAACAAATCAGTCAGATCTATAATAATTATAACTGGCACCAGTGCGCAGGTAGGCATGCATGGTCTCCGAGGACTGTGCCAAGCCCCTATACAACCTGTGAGCTGAGCGAGAGGTCGTGGTTGTTTTGAGATGGAATTGCAGCGATGGTGGTGGCTAGACAAGGAGATGGAGCAGGAAGGCCAAGCCTGGAGAGAGGTGGACAAGTGAAAGGAGAAGAAAAATGAGGTGTAGAATAAGGGGGGCTGTTAAAGAGTATTAGCAGGAGGTGGGTGGTGGCATGGCGATGAGTTACGCAGGAGGAGTACATTGGAGAGATGGTTGGAGAAGACACTGGGAGGAAAGAGGAGAAACATCTTGAAGAGGCAGTTGAAGAAAATATCAGAAAGCAAGAGGAGGAATCCATGGAGAAGGGGTTGGAGGAGGCACCAGGAAGGAGGAGATGGAGAACTTTGTGGAGAAATGGAAAATAAGTGGAGATGATGAGGATCAGAGAAACAACCGCGAGAAGATTGGAGGAGTAGAATCGAAGGAGCAGGTTCATAACATTACAGTGTTAAGGAAACGTGGAGGGGCGAGCATGTGGCCAGGCATCAAGGAGGCACATGAAGAGGTGGAGAAAAGAGAGGGTGTAGAGAAGAGGAGACGAGGTGTAAGAAAGAATCTTTTAAGGTGACGAAATGTGACTTATTGAGGAGGCTTTCTGGCTTTCTGCCAGGCCCCAAGGTAGGGGAAGGAAGACTTGACAATACCTGAATAGAGGTCCAATTCGCCAGCTCTCTGGTGGAGTTTTTGTTGCTTATCCATTGTTGTCCAGCACTGAATTCTGCCAGTACACCGGCCTAGCATACAGGCACAAGCAGTACCCAGGAGAGTCGAGAAGTGGAAGACCTCAGAGAACAGAAGGAAGACCTCAGAGAACAGAAGAAAGACCCAAGAATGAAGTGTGGTGACACTTAAACACCCAAGATTGTGAGTTCCTTAAAGGAAAATATGCCATTGAAGGAACCCTGGTCTGAGAATTGGAAACCCAGAGACGTTTGTTGTTGTATCCCTAAGGAGAAGACCGCCCCATTATTGAGATCCATTTTCATTCATGGGCTGACTCATGTAGCAATCCCTAATAAATGTTCATGTTTTGTCCCACACTTGTAACTCTTATATTGATCCAACTCGGCTTCCTGGGACATTCTCCTTCTCGGGCTTGTTTTGCTCTTTATGGTAGGCATCTTCCTCTCCCGCTATCCCACTAATCTGCTGACCCCTTCTTTTAGAGAGCCACATGCCGTGAGACCAACAAAAATGAGTGTCGCTATACAAGACCACATTAATAGTATCATTATTTGTATTATCATTATTGATTAATTTGTCAATTGTTTACATAAAATGAGTAATAGGAAAAATCAAGAAAATAGGAAAAGGAAAACTTGGCTTGGTCTTTTCCGTTGATACATTTAATGGTCATCACAGCAGGCGCTGCAGGACAGAACAAAGACGAGGACTGGAGTAGAGGAACTCACTGCAACAACCAGGCAATGAGGAAAGCATAGCAATACAACCACCACCTACTGATGCTTTTTGGTTGGACGGGACTGGCAGCGTGGATCAAAACTGGCATTGGCACAGAAAGCTTTGCCAACTGCAGACATGCACATGCATGAGGTCATTCAATCTCTCACCCCTGAAGAAAATGTTCATGTAAGAAATGAAAATATTATTGGTTGCAAGTTTTGATGGTCCAGCTGATTAAATACATAGTGATGGTGGGGGCTGCACATGTACATTCCTTAGTCTATGGTGGCCGTGGTGTTGTTAAAATGTGTTATTTTGTCCAGACAACAATCCTTGATGAAATGCATTGCTCAACAATGTCAAAAATTGAAGGCGCAAAATGAGCTGTTGAGAAAATAGGTTAAATACAACCACACAAATTGACAAACTTTCAATTTTGCATGAAATAATACAGATAGAGAATCATGCGGGTAGGCTACTGAAAGCTGCAACAGTGTGTCTGCTTTCCTAATACAATGATTGCGTTACTCCAATACAGTGGTCAATGCTGTGCACATTGTAATATTGTGCACAATAAAATTAACTCTGTGGGTGAAAAGTGGTCATAAGTTGTCAGATGTTTTGATGTTTAAAGTACATTACATCTGCTTGCTGTACAAACGAAGTGCAGCACACAAAACGATTTGGCTTGTGTGTTGAATTTGTCCATCCATGCACTGGGTGTGCGCCCGCCTCGGCTTTATAAAAATGTTTATATGAAATGTAATGATTGTAAATCAACCTGCGGAAAATGTGTGGAGCTCATCCACACACATTTTCTGTGCTCACTGTACAACATATGAATAGACCTGTGTACTCTGGGTGAACACAGACTACAGGCGCAGTCCACCCTGTCATATTTAGTTGGGATATGAAAGGAGGACTACATGGTGCATCTCCAGAAGGGGGAGGACCAAACCTTCCCCCTGCCATGGTCAGCCTGATTAACTAACAAAGGACCCATGGATCCACACTGTTCTTTTGTTGGGAGCTGCAGCTGTTGGTGCTGATTCACATACCATTCAGAGGGTAATTCAAACAGGCCCACATGGGCCCTGGCTTCAGAGACTAAAAAGGAGACAGGAAACCCCAAAAACCTTTCATATGCAACTGTGTCAACCTCAAGCCAGCTTCCCCTGTCAGTATCGATTGACAGTGAACTGTGAAGTGTAATAGATGGAACTGCATGTTTATAGCAGTCCTCCCTGCAGGGTGGGCCCATTAATAAGCTATGCGAATGTGGTTTGCAAGAGCTAGAGATTCTGGTCTCGAAGCAGTTTCAATTAAGGCCTGCCACTTTATTCAGGAACCACAGGGAGCTCCATTAACCAGTTAGACCCTTTGATCCACAACAGACAGGAACATGGGTGGGACTTAGTATTACACGTTTTCACCCCTTAACCTTTTCTGTTGAAAAGCACTCTGGCTATGACCTCACACATACAGGAGATTGTTGGTGGGGACCCAAGATTGGTTCATTAAGGTAGGCTTAGCCTACACCAATCCCTGTGGTCTATTTGGCTTTAAAAGAGAGACAAGCCCCTCTTTTTTGAGATCATCTGAAGACTTCACCAAAAGCAGACGGAAGAACTCATCATGGAACCCTGGTTGAAGGTACAGTCTGCCTTACATCTTCCGCCAGTAAAGGAAGGACAGGACCTCCAAAGAGGGAAACAAGCTTCCTCCCCTAAATATCTCCCAGGGAACAGAGGGAGATACCAAATGCAGAGGACCTTCGAGCAGCTCCAGACCCAGTACCAAGCCAGCACACAGTGTAGTGTGCCCTGCTAGGCTCTGCGGCAAGCTTCCTAGGTAGGAAGTGCCAGAAAGTCTATGAACCAGAAACCAGAGACAAGGCATCTGTATACAACACACTCCTCAGCTTTGGGCCGTCCACCTTAAAGAAAGAAACAAGCCCAGTGAAAAAGCTAGGAGACGTGCATTGACGAGCATCTACCGATGTCCACCTTAAATGACATGTTCAATCCAGTCGAGTACCTCAAGCTCCAATCGACTGCAAAGTTGATCTCTCGACCAGTGCTTCAGACCCGCTGACCAGTACTAAGACAGTGATTCATGACACAGAGCGCCGTGTAGACCAGCCTGCAGCTGTCCATCCGTCTGTTGGCTTGCCTGAAACCCGCAGCAGTCTCCCGTCTTGAACTCTGTCACAGAAGCTGCAAAGCGCCCTGAAACCGATTCAACCCTGTTGAGCGCCAAGAATATCTACAGCACAAGGTACAATGTGGTTCTGTCCCGTAATCCTTCTCCGAAGGCACACAGAGACATTTTAAGACCCATTTCTCCCTTTGTGCTGAAGTCAATTATCCTTGAACATGTGTGATTATTTACCATACCTACTACCTTCCTGTCACCATCCAGTGCATCCCTTTTTCTTCTTTGGAACTGTCTCTCCTCTGCATTCCTGTATAGGATGAGTTGTATTTCATAGTGTTGCTAGAACTGTCTGTTGTGCTATAAATAAAGTATATATTTTTCATACAACCTTGAATGGACAGTCCCTTTTATCATTGGATATTAATTGCATTTTTGCAGTGTTACAACTAACCAATGATCCATGACCTTTCGGAGATAAGTCTGACGTTCCATCCACGTTACCAAAATTGGACAAGAAGGTTTAAAATTTGCTTGTGTTTCCAATCTGTTCAGATCCCTTCTGGTGTACTAGAGGTGTCAGGCTGACTGATGGTCTAGAAACCAATATTTATCCCTGGACCACTGGAGCCCCATAAGTTGATTTGTCACTGCTTGTTTATTGCATATTGCAGTACATTACATCACGTTTGCTAGTGTGGAGCATGTTTGGACTTAACTGTGTCAGTGCTTAACAGTATCAATGACAATGGTGAATTCAAGCCTTTAACATGTCCCTTGAAATACAAAATGGTAAATCAATGTGTTTTGCGGTACTACCTTAGGAAATACTGTCCATCATGTAATGAGGCCCCTTGATGCCAGTGACCACAGACAAACATAATTTAAGAAACTTTTCTGGTGTGATGTACATGCCCACAAAAATGCAGCCTGAGAAACTACTGTTATCTTGCAAGATGCTACATGTAAGAGCAAACGTATATTACATTAAGACTTCCCTTCCGGCATATGATGTGTACATGCTATGAAAGTGTTTAATTAGCCTCACACAGTCTTGTTAATATACTTTCATCAAGTAAGTGAAGTAACTGTGGACATATCTGTCATCCATCTTATTTTTTGTGGCAATTTGGACATGACATACGGCAAACTGCATCTATTCAACGTTAAGGCATCGTGAGTTCGCCATGGAAAATTCCTTTTCAATGCATTATGATGAGCTTTGCCTGCTATCATTGGAGTATTGGTGTTTCTATTGCTGAAGATGTGCTACTGCGCTCTTGACAATTCAAGGCACACGTGCATGCTGTCACCTGCACCAACACCATTTGGAGAAGTTGTAACAGCCTGAAAATCATTCTTAAGCCAGTTGCAAGATACCTGTAAAAAGCGAATTGCCAAGTAACGGCTCACATTGCAACTGTGGCTTGAAATCACCCAGAGGCACAGAAATGTAACACGGATGCTACCTTCAATAACGGGGGTATCAAGAAGCAAATAGTCGTTTTGGACTCCAGGCCCTCTGTTAGTCCTACGAGTACAATCTGTTCCCCTACTTGAGGTCCATTGGCCGGTTCAGCATTGCTCACTGGATCCACACTATGTAAAAGGGTGAGCCTGCTGTGAAACTACGATGCACACACATGAAGTATAGCAACGGCTGCAGCCAGGTGTGCCACGTTTCGAGAACAGTATAATCTGTCTGCATCATACCACACCTACAGTATGTAAAGTATGCTTTCTGAAGACCAGAAGCTCGTTTTCAAAGAGCTGACAAGAGGCACAAATGAGAGAGCAGAGGGGAATACACTGCCACCTTTACCACTTCTGAAATGTCACTAAACGCATTCAAAACACCTTCGTCTTCCACTTCTCGTCCCGGAAATCTCCAGTGTTGGTCACTACGGTATATACATTGCGTGGTATCGCTAAGTTAAAAACAGGCAGAAAACTAAATTATATGACCACTTAAAAAAAAGTCACAAAGATACATTCACTTCCGCATTTTCTACAAACAATTTCCTATCCACTGCATCCATCCAAATCATCTCCTCAGGGTTGTACAGATGTTCGTTCTAATTCGTGTGTGTTCTGGTAGACTCATCATAGAGTCTGGTAACGCGCTCCAGAGTGGGAGGGCTGGCACTGAGAAGGCCTAACATCCCAGAGTGGCCAGATTACAGACATGGACCCTAGCTAAAGAGGGATTCCTAAAAAACAGAGCTGTATCAACAACTGGTATTTTAAACCTTAACACCAATGCAGGGTCGGCCTTATGGCAGGGCCGCCCAGGTGACCACCCGGGGCACCATTAGGGATCGCATTCACAGCGAGAGAGGAACATTGCGTTCGGCACAGCAACACAGCCACGAAAGGGTTTACTGCAAATCATACAGCCGTACTGCGTAGTCCGTATAATCCTGATAATAGCGGGATTGAAACCGACAAAGTAATACAAGACTTGACACGAGATACGAAACGTGTGCCCAGCATTACTCCACTGCGGGACCGCAAGGTCGTGCACGCCCATAGACTGAACACGGCCACCATTTACCAAGTGCTCACCACGGAACAGTGGACAAAGAAGCACTGCAGTGGGTTTACTTACCAGCCCATACAGGGAGCCAAGCCCCCATCATTTTGAACCACTACTGCGTCCTGATGAAGATGACCTAAACTGTTATGGTTATGGACCTTTTATAGCATGAGCTGGTCTCATGCTACTCATGATCTATGGACTAAGCAACCTGACATAGACATCAAAAGTTGAACAAGACCTGATTGATAGATTGGGTCCTTGACAAACAGATCTCTTTCTGTATTTTTTAGGCACCTATAGACAAGGAGCCGTACATGTGTGTTTGTATACTAGTACGAGTGTATGGAGATATCAAGTGGCGAGCACTATACTGGTTAATAAAGGATAGAGTACAGTAACTAGTGAGTATTAGTATACCCTAGAATTGGACGTTATTTAATGTAGAATGTCCAAAAACCATGTATTATCAGTAACTTTGAACTGGATTTTAACTTTGTAAAATTGAAAATAGGGAAAGTCTCTCCTGTCTATCCCTTTTAGATAGGCGGTGCTACACCCGACCTCTAGGTCAAGCTGACAGATACAGGGACAGGGTGTTCTTCTGGTAGGGACAGCCTGTTTTTTGCGTTCTCCTGTTCAGTGTGTAGGACGCATCAACAAAACAAATACTTACTAAATATGCCTAGCAGAATGTTTTCTCCTTAAACCGTGATAGAGTGCTACCACCATTAGACCCCCACCAGCTCAGGGGAGTCTTTCAAGGGCTCACGCAAGCTTGCATGGTTGGAGAGGGCACGGCCGGCACCCTATTGAAATTAAATGCACCCTACTCTTGTGCTGGCGCCAGGCTTTCCAGCGCTGGAGCGGGGGCATTAAAAACAATAGGGTGCTGATGATTTTGCATCAGCTCCCAATTCTAGTGATTAACTCCCTGCTATGGCGCGGGAGAAGGAGGTCAAAAATGAGTGTCATGCACCTCCCCCTGGCATTGACCAGGGGTACAGCGGGGCTGGGGCAGGGTTCGGGAGCAACATTTTTCTTCCACTGCCCCGGGCACAGCCGCCGCTAAGGCCGACACTGCACCAAGGTAATGGGGAGTAAGGTGACGAGGATGCGTTGAATTTGCGAAAGAGTCTTCAAAGTGAACATGATGGAACATATGGGGCTATTTTGTCTGATCATGGCTGTGCCGTCCTGTGCCCTCCTGTGGGACAGCAGACGAGTGGTAGCATGATTTTGAATGTTGTGGATTGAGCTAACATCATGTCTGCAGGGGGGTTCAGCATGATTGTAAGAACCAAAGCAGCTGCACCAGATCAGCTGCACCAGATAACTCGAACAGGGTTTGTAATGAACACAGCGCACAGGCCCATTGACTATCATTATTGTAGAAAAGAGCAATCGACACCAAGATAATTTAGAACAAAATGTTTGCAAGAGCAATTAACACCCCTTCAATACCTAGTTTGCACATTTTCCTTTGATACGAAAAGAAGCTCGGCTCAACCTCCCTGCAAACTCCTCCCCTCCTTCCACTGTCTTCGACACATGCATAACCACAGAAATAGCAAAGGGCATAGGTTGTGGCGGGAGGGTAAAGGCAAACGGCACCAATCACTACTGCACATGTCAAGGATCACCGCGCGGTTGCATACTTTGCACACCCTTCATCAGCCACATTGGACAGGGTTTGGTAGTATTTCTCTGCAATATAATGCAGTGAGATCTCAAAAGAGGTGAACCCATGAAGGGATGGAAGGAATGATGAGGAGGTTAAGCAGACCCGAATGAAGTACAGGCAGGTGATGGCGGAGATTCGATGCAGCCATGCGCGCAGTTAGGCATATGGAATCGAGCAATCAGGTGCAAGAGGGAAGCATTCACGATCAGAAGAGACACACAGCTGAGGACGAGGAGTACTGTCGAAAAAAATCCAATACGTCACGACTTGGTCTAGGAATATTATGTCAATTGCGATTTGCTTGTAGTGCGTCAGATGGGGACGTGTAGCGCTTCTGGCCTGTCCGTACGTTTGTAGGGCAGTGGCTGGTGCGTGGCTGAAAGGGTGCGAGATCGTATTTCAGTGGAACTCTGGTGGCCAATAGCGTAGTCTAGAGACTTCCTAGTGGGTCTGTTTAGGCAATGGGCTTTTTTCACAGGGGCACTTCTAAATCTTTACGCTGCAGCATGCAACACACACACAGACATGGTACTATATTAGCATGTAATGTGGGGCCACATTAAAAAAGAAAAATCCAGGGTGTCTTTAGGTTCCCAATCAACTCTTATTGGAGTGTGTGCTGTGTGGATCATGTTGGGTATCAAATGTGGAGGGCCAGTGCTGTGCTCTGATCCGGAGGCTCTCTTTCTGTCCCTGCAGCAAGTGAGTGCTGGTTTAGTGAATGATGTCATTTGCGCGAAAGAGATGCAGGGCATCTGTCCAGCCAGGTGTGCTACAGCAGGGGATGCCTTCGTGTAAGATGTGGGGTAGACAAATGACCTGTGTGACCTTATTGGTGGTGGGGTATGATGGCTAGAGATGCGCTTTGTCATGATGCCAGCATATAGGTCTAAACGGATGGGGTCCGGTGCAAAGCCTCTCAAGCTTCCGCCTCTCATAAACGTGCATAACATGATAGTTATGATATGATAGTTTATTTATATAGCGCCTATACACAATGTGTTTCAAAGCGCTTCAAGGCAAGGAAGGGAACAAGGGAAAATACAACGACATTCTTACAGGCATGAACAGTAAGGATGTGAAAATAACTATCGTACTTGGCCTGACGACATTTCAGATAGTGCAAGTGCTAAGATAAGGAAGAGCGGGGGAGAGTGGGAAGGAAATGGAAACAGACAGGCGACTACCGTACTAAGCCTGACGACATTTCTGGTAGAGCCGGAGGAAAACAAAAGGTGAGGGAGAGGGGTGCAGAAAGGGAGGGGAGGAACAAAACAAGTGACTGTCGTACTAGGCCTGACAACGTTTCCGATAGTGCTGGAGGGAGGGGGGGCAACAGTAAGGGTATAGGGGAGCGACAGACGAGGTTGCTATCATAGTAGGTCCAGGGACAATTCTGATAGAATAAGTGCATAGAAGAAAGTAAGGGGAGGAGATGGGAAAAGGGAGAGGGAGGAGAGAACAGAGAGTAAGCAGTCAAAAAGAGTGGAGAAGCAAGAGAGGAGAGTGAATACAATTGCAGTAGTCAGTAGTAACACATAATGTTGCAAGCCAGGATACAAGATGAAGATGGAACAGCATGATTCAGGGCCACCATGAGTACAAGATGCAAAGGAAGTCCAGCATGAGAGTTGAGAAAGGGTGACACACCGTGAATCAATGAAGTCCATAAAAGTAAAATCCAGCATTGGCCACAAGACGGTGATGGTGAAACCAGAATGTATCAGGACAGACTACTGTATGCAGGAAGGGGGGGGGTGCACAAGGGAACAACACGGGGGGACCAGAGAGGGTGGGGATGGCCTGTTGGGACAGAGGGTGTAAACACATGTTGGTGCACGCTTACCTGCTGTCTTAGCAGGGGGTCGGACCCTGGATCCTCCTGGTCCGAACAGGTCCAAACAGCAATAGCACTTTTCTTAGACTGCCTTTCACTTTGGAGGCCCGGGCGAGAGATGCCCTTCAACTAAGAGTTAAGAGCAGGAAGGAAGAGGCAGGGCTAAGAAGGTGGGCGGGGCTTAGGCCAGGTGACCTAGATCCACTTACAGCTGCTCCCCAGCTGCAAAGGAAAAGAGGCTGGAGGGCTCCTTAAGTAGGGAAAAGAGCGGCAAGCAGGAAGGCACCAGGTGGGCAGAGCTTGTTAAGTGGTGAAAAGGAGCGGCAAGCAGGAAAGCACCAGGTGGGTGGGGCTTGCTAAGTGGTGAAAAGGAGAGGCAAGCAGGAAAGCACCAGGTGGGTGGGGCTTGCTAAGTGGTGAAAAGGAGTGGCAAGCAGGAAGGCACCAGGTGGGCGGGGCTTGCTAAGTGGGGAAAAGGAGCGGCAACCAGGAAGGCACCAGATGGGCGGGGCTTGCTAAGTGGTGAAAAGGAGCAGCAACCAGGAAGGCACCAGGTGGGCGGGGCTTAGGCCAGGTGACCTAGATCCACTTACACCTGGTCCCCAGCTGCAAAGGAAAAGAGGCTGGAGGGCTCCTTAAGTAGGGAAAAGAGTGGCAAGCAGGAAGGCACCAGGTGGGCGGGGCTTGCTAAGTGGTAAAAAGGAGCAGCATGCAGGAAGGCACCCGGTGGGCTGTGCTTGCTAAGTGGTGAAAAGGAGTGGCAAGCAGGAAGGCACCAGGTGGGCGGGGCTTGCTAAGTGGTGAAAAGGAGTGGCAAGCAGGAAGGCACCAGATGGGCGGGGCTTGCTAAGTGGTGAAAAGGAGCAGCAACCAGGAAGGCACCAGGTGGGCGGGGCTTAGGCCATGTGACCTAGATCCACTTACACCTGCTTCCCAGCTCCACAGCTCCTTTAAGAGACACTCGGTTCTCCATCCTTTCACTCTTAACTCTCTCATAAACCACTTACCCAGGAGCTAGACTGCACCATTTTGCAATATATTCTAAAGCTTTAATTCTCTAATTTCTAATATCAAAAGTCATATTAAAAAACATGTATTTGATTAGTCAGAAAATCACATAATTGTTTCTATGTACACAAAACCACACATATGTGAAATTCTTTGAAAATGCAACTAGAGTTTTTTTTTTTACTGCAATGGTGGGGTTACCAGACATTTGATCGAAAAAAATTGGCCGACTGGACAAATGGTCGAACCAATTTGGTCGAAAACCAAATGGTCAAATTTTCTTTTTTTTATTATTTTTACCCCTTTTTCTTTTTTTGGGGGGGGGGTCCCCCCCAACCCTCTTTTTTTTCTAAAAAACCCTTTTTTTCCCTAAACTACAACCTAAAAAATATATATATAAATTAAAAAAAAATTCGACCATTTGGTTTTCGACGAAATTACGTCGAAACAAATGTCCTGTCGACGAATTTTTTTCGATGAAATGTCCGGACACGAAATTGAACAACAGCATGATCATTTATCACAGTTAAGGCACAGTATTCATATTACCATTCTGGCAAAAACAATCTACTGGTCTGGACTGTATGGGTTTACATGATCAGTTTGGTCATTTCTTGTTTTATATCCAATTATCACATTTGTATTGACCAAACATGTTATCACTAAATCACAGGCCTGGGACCTCTAGAAGCCCCAGTCTGAGTTGTAATCTCCTTAGACCACACAATCCACTAAAATATATTTTGTTTCCATACAAAACATATCGACACTTGTGTTTTGGCCTTTCCACTCGGGATCCGCTCAGCCAATGTGGAGAAACTCCTAATTCCTTTTTAATTAGGCCTTCCTCAGGACAAAAAAAATAAACAATTCAAACGGTCCACACATCTATCAACTTTTGAACTCCCAGCTTCTGAACATGGATTCCCCAGAGCTTCTTTTTCCTTTTGGATAATATGCTCCTATCAACCAAAATCAAACCATTATAGTCAGTGTTTTTTAAAATGTTCTCACATAGATCAAGAATGCATCTTTCAGGACATTCACTTAAGGGTTTTGGAGACAACAACTTACTTGGGACTTTTCCATTGGATCCCTTTTGTGGGATGTTTTCACCCACGCATCCAAGCCCTACAACATCACTGGCAACAGAAACATTAGAGTGGCCACCGGAAAGCATGCTGCTCGCCAGAAATCATCCAAAAATGCACAGTAAAAATCTGAAAAATAGGCTGCAACCGACTTTTGCCTATATTAGTGAGCACAGGAGGTCACTGCTGGTATGCTAGCAGGAACACAAGACAATGGATACTTTCAGCTGAATAGGATATGCTGATTTGGGTGTAACTGTCAACACTGCTCTGGGAAAAACAAGACATGTGACCTCTGAGGCAAACCAAGCTTCTAGGGGTGGACCAGACTGAGATGTGAATTCCATTGAGAGCAAATGTATGTTTTATTAAATTGCTTATACAATATTGTATCAAGCTGACAGAAATGTACAACTTTGGGATTTTTAATATGACTAATGCACTCACAATTTGAGATTAACAATGTTCTGACACCAAACCCTGGGATTGAATAATATTGTAGACACTGTATTTATGCTTGGAAAATGCAAGCTTACAGTAATATGCGCAGAGAGGGTGTGGACCTCCGTGTAAGATTTGGTGCAAAACCAATATTGCGGAACCCACTAAATGGCGAATAAGTTGTCATTTCTGAACCCAAGCTCTTAGAAAGAGCAGGGTTGAACAGAGACCTGCCTTAATTAATTTGTGATGTACACATTTATTCCAAACAACTTGCGTATCTGGGAAGCATGTTTGATTATGAAAAATTGATTTTCTTGAGAAACCAAAGGGGAGTGTTCTTTCCTTCAGCCATAAAGATGATACCTGATGACTCATTCTGACTCACTACTCCCTTCTCCAGTCAGAGGACAGTAAATCCTTTAACCTATCAGGATCCTCAGAGGGTTGGCCATAGAAAGTCAGCCTCCACACCCCCTTTGAGAAAACACATAAAAAGAACCACTAAGACCCAGATAAGGAAACTAATTTTTCCACTACTCATCGATTCCTGCGCAGCACGCTGCCCGACCATATCCAGACAAAAACTCCAGACTCGTGAGGCTCCAGGCTCCAGGAATTAGACTCCAGATAGACTCCAGAACCAAACTCTAGAACTAAACTCTAGAACCTTGGAGAAAAGAGGCCTAATCCACAAGCTGAATCCTTTTCAGAGGCCCCAGAATCCAGCAACCTAACCAAACTATTCAACAGCCTTTCCGTGCTGTTTGCTTCTGGCTCAGAACCCCGTGCCAGAACCGATATCCAGAGAGAGCAGTGCTGTATCCAGACCGACCAGACCACTGTGCCGTGCCGATAGCAGACCAGAGAGCGTGCTGTGAGTAGAACCAGTGCCTGACCGTCCGGTGGCGAGAGTGCGGTCCCAGGCTCATTCCAGTCCAAAACTAGGAGTGAGCATCCAGTCTAAGAACTGTACAGAACCAATCTATTAGTCTAAAATAATCTTATTTAAACCATTTCAACCTGACCAGACTTGCATAGAAATCGTGTGTCCATTCTGTGATTTCAAATCTGTAAAAGCGTCATCTGTCATTCTGAAAGATGTACTTTATTTTTGAAAATCTGCCTCCACAAAAACATCCATATCTTCTGAACTGTACGTCCTAGCAGCGAGATTTAACTGTCATTTTGAAGCTAAGATCCTAAGCTTTCCAACACACCCAAAATAGTTTTTCCGTAATCGCACTTTACGCACTCGGAAAAAGTGCTGCGAATTGAAAAATTTGCTCCTGTCAAAATAGCTGTTTTTTGCTTGCAACTGCTGAATTTCGTTTTCAACCTGATAATCACTCATGAATCATTGCTAGTGTTGACCTGTACTAATTTAAAATAACTATCACCTACCCTGAATCTCCTTTAGAGAACTAAAATAATTTTTTAGCATATTTTTCACTTAATTGCAATCACATTTAAAAGTATTTTGCCTGTTTAAAATCATACCGGTTTTCTCTAAGCTTGCTGGGGGGAACTGGAACTGAACTGCACTTGATTGCATTCTGGAAACCTGTGTGCCCTCCTTTCCATCTCTCCATATTGTATAGGGGGGGAGTGAGTAGTCACAGGGGAAAAAGTGATTATATTATCTTCTGATTGAATTCATATCAAGTTTATTTCTGTGTTGCATTCTTTCCCATCTTGCATTTCCTTGAAACCAGACAAAGCATTCTCTGCTATCTTATTCTTTCTATACCAGCTCCTAAGTGATTAAAGAATTGTGCTATTGTAATATTATCCATTGTTGATCACTATTATATTCATAAGTGTGCTATCAAATATTAATGTATTCATAAAAGTGTGATATATATATTGTTTAATTTTCCAATAAACCTTTTAATTTTCAAAACAAACCTACTTCTTGGCTCAGTGAGGTCAGGGGGATTCAAAGAGAGGGGCGTTATATAAGGGTTCATCATCCAGATTTAAGAACTTGACATAAAAATACATAAATAAGGGCTTCCATTGGGCATCCCAGACTAGGCATTGACTTAGTTGGATTGCTGGATTGAAGTCACTTACAGAGTGGGGGCTCGTAACGGGACGTCTGGATTAGACCTACCACTTGTGCAGCTTAATACAGTGTGCTAACTGATAGGATACATAAATCCTGTTGGGCTACTACACTGTGTTACGCTGTGAAAGCACCCCTCAAAAAGGAACACTCTAAGGAAACGGTCTGTTTTGCAAAATAAAATACAAACTTCTGTAAGTCAGGAAGGAAATCAATTTCCAGAATGACGACATTGGTAGACATCAAAATAGCCAGAGAGCACCTCTTACATAAGCTATTTGTGAGATGCGAATGGACGGAACAGGATCAGAAGGTGTGGGTGCAGGCAATCACACAACAGGTCACTGCAACTGAGTTAGATATCTGGAGAGATCAGGGCCCCTTACACATGGCCCTGAGTGAACTATACATGGCCTCTAAAGGCAAGGATGAGCACGACAAGATTGTCAGGATAGCAGCATATTTATATGTCGCCTACAGACCACATTTGATTGTATCATGCCTTATGGTCACCTACAGGCTACATTTGATTGATTTGCGTTGTGCCTTATGGTCGCCTACAGACCACATTTGATTGTATCAGGCCTTATGGTCACCTACAGACCACATTTGATTGATTTGTGTTGTGCCTTTTGGTCGCCTACAGACCACATTTGATTGTATCAGGCATTATGGTCACCTACAAGACCACATTTGATTGATTTGTGTTGTGCCTTATGGTCGCCTACAGACCACATTTGATTGATTTGTATTGTGCCTTATGGTCGCCTACAGACTACATTTGATTGATCAGTGTTGTGCCCTTTGGTCGCCTACAGACCACATTTGATTGATTTGTGTTGTGCCTTATGGTCACCTACAGACTACATTTGATTGATTAGTGTTGTGCCCTTTGGTCGCCTACAGTCCACATTTGATTGATTTGTGTTGTGCCTTATGGTCGCCTACAGACCACATTTGATTGATTTGTGTTGTGCCTTATGGTCGCCTACAGACCACATTTGATTGATTTGTGTCGTGCCTTATGGTCGCCTACAGACTACATTTGATTGATTAGTGTTGTGCCCTATGGTCGCCTACAGACCACATTTGATTGATTTGTGTTGTGCCTTATGGTCGCCTACAGACCACATTTGATTGATTTGTGTTGTGCCTATGGTCGCTGATAGACCACACTTGCAACCCCTGCTTACTAGCAACACTGCCCACATCATGTATTGGTGCCTATCTACTCTCATCCACCTACTGTATATCTACACTAGACGTTGGACTAGTCAACCTAATCCATTTCCTAGTCAAGACACTTACACCTGCACACGCATGTTAACCACCACCCTCACCTCGTGGCCTAGTACCATGACACCTGCTAGCCCGTATTTGGATGATCCAGCACTCTGGATACGCCACTTTGCTACCAGACCAACACCTAACCAACCTTGTACTATGGCTATTAGAAACACTAGATTGAATTCTAGAACTAGCCCACCTACCTTTCCATGCTACCACCACCCCAGCATTTCTAATAGAAACATTATATTGAATTCTAAAACTAGCCTACCTACCTTTCCATGCTCTTTCCACCCTAGCATCTTAACCAGAAACTTTAGATTAAGAGCCCGCAGCATGAAACATTTGCATACTGACCACAACCCTGCCAATTCAACCACTGACTCAGTCAAGTTAGCCCATACCCATTTGCACAACCTACCTATACCACCTGAAAAATCTTCCCAAAAAGACAAACCCATTAAAGCAGCTTTGGTGAATGCTAGGTCTCTTCCTGCCCATGCTCTCGACATCGCTGACTTTATATCTCACGAAAAGCTCAATCTCCTCGCAGTCACAGTAACTTGGCTTAATGCTGCCTCCGGTCCATCTCTGGCCCTTGCTATACCTAATGATTATGCTATTATTAGATGCGACAAAAACACCACTCAAACGAAGGGAGGTGGACTCGCCATCATATTCAGAAATACATTCGACATCAAAGTCATCCAGGACACTCAAATCCCCTCTGCTGAATCCTTGTCTATTCAGCTACCCCTATCACCTAACCACACGGCAACTATGCACCTTATTTACTGACCACCAGGTCCCATCTCCTCCTTTATAGAGGACATTGCATCACTCATAACCACAGATACCAAACCCAACTCTCAAACGATCTTACTTGGGGACTTTAAGCTTGGTTTTAACAACCCTAAGAACACTAACGCCCATGACCTAGCTAACACCTTATCGGACTTGGGTCACACGCACATTATTCACGAGCCCACTCATATCAAAGGCAGAACACTGGACTGGATAACTCACCTCAATTGCTCTATTGACCTTCTATCCAATGACCCATGCATTTGGTCGGATCATCACAAAATAACCTTCTCTATCAAAGCCAATACACCTCACCTGGCGCCTATCATCGCCCCAGCCACCAGCACGAGAAATAAGAAAGATATTACACCTGACAAACTCTTACCCATACTACTCCCCATCCTGAACAATATCGACTCAGAGGCTGACCCCACAGTCTTAGTGGATATCTAAAACCAGGCTATACTTAAAGCAGCGAACACCATTGCCTCCCTAAAATTGCGGAAACCCAAACCACAGCGTCACCTTAACACTTGGTTCACGCCGTAGATAAGAGAATTACGCAAAGCTAAGAGAACTGCAGAGTCACATTGGAAAAAACATCCCACAGCATCCAATAAGACTGAGCTAACCCTAGCCTCCTCTAGTTACAAAGAAGCCATCTTTCTTGGTAAAAAAGACACATATAACAAAAGGATTACACAAGCGGAATCCAACACAAAGGAACTCTTTAAGATTTTGAAAGAACTAGAATCCCCCATTGCCCCCATAGACAAATGTGTTACAGATGCACTATGGTGTACTAATATTCAGAAGGCTTTATTAGATAAAATAGCTCGCCTACAATCTAAAATCAACGCAAAAAAATCCCTGCTACTTGCTGACCCGGACTACAAACAATTACCTAACAAATCACCTACCTTTAAGTCAACTTGTAAACCTTTCAGCTTCTCACCCCTCTCAATCTGGGAAGTAGAAAACATCATCAGGAAACTTAAACCTTCAAATTGCCAAGGTGATGCCTGCCCTGCCCCGATCATCAAAGCTGCTGTGCACGACCTGGCACCATTCATAACCAACCTCATCAATGCCTCCTTCAAAATTGGAGTAGTACCTGATAACCTAAAAGATGCGTGGGTCATCCCACTCCTTAAAAAACCTACTCTTGATCCAGCCAACCCGTCTAACTATAGACCGATAACAACTGTACCTTTCTTATTAAAAATACTGGATAGAGCAGCCTATTTACAAATACAGGCCTACTTAGAATCAAACAATCTCCTAGGACTTAGGCAGTCAGGTTTCCGACCGAGACACGGTACGGAAACTGCATTAATAGATCTCACTACCCAGATCCAAATCCTGAAAGACAATGGTAAACTTGCACTCCTCTTATTGCTTGACCTGTCAGCAGCTTTTGACCTGGTCAACCATCAAACACTCTGTCACCACTTGAAAACTGCAGCACACTTCTCAGACGCAGCCACGGCCTGGATCAGTTCCTTCTTGGCGAACAGAACCATGAGGGTCTTCTCTCCCACTGATTCTGCTGAACCTTCACCAGTACCCTGTGGAGTCCCGCAAGGCTCTTGCGTGTCCCCGACACTCTATAATATATTCACAAAGCCCCTCTTTGATATCCTTGACTATCTGGGTGTCACGTATACCAATTACGCGGACGACACCCAGATACTCATTCCTATCTCGGGGAACTATGAAACAGACAGCAAAACCCTTAATGAAATCTACTCAGTAATTCAAGCATGGATGGCACATCATGGACTCTGTCTCAATGACGAAAAAACTGAGTTGATCATCCTTGGCACTCACGCCAAACTCAAAAATCTCAATCCTGCATTTAAATCCTTCACCATAGATGGCAATCTCATCCCCGTGTCAAATAACACCGAAACCCTTGGGGTTTACATCGATGCCACCTTATCCTTCTCCAAACAAACTAATGCAGTAGCATTATCAGCCGCTTACACCTGTAACCTGATCACTGCATGTAGGCCGTTCATCTCCTCACCCAATTGCATTACTCTTGCTAGAGCATTAGTCCTATCCAAGATAGACTATTGTAATGCCCTTTACTTAGGCACTAGTTACAAAAATATCAACAAACTGCAAGTAATTCAAAATAAGCCATCAGAGCTGCCCTCAACATCCCCAAAAAGATGCACATCTCGGAGACCAGACGCAAACTACGTTGGCTTCCAGTCAAGCACAGAATATCCCTTAAAACTCTGGCCCTTACACATAAAGCCAGGGCCAACCTTGCACCAGCCTACCTCACCAACCAACTTACACCTCACACTTCTTCAAGACCACTTAGAGCAGCACAAGCTAACACTATGTCCATACCGAGATTTAAACTTCATAACTCGGGTGGTGCTAGCTTCCCTGTACAAGCCTCTAAATTATGGAACACAATGCCTGCGCTTTTGCGAGCAGAACCTTCATTTAACCTATTTAAACATAACACAAAGTGTTGGCTTCAAAACATGGACTCTATGACAGCCTAACCGCCTGATCCCAGCATGATTGACTGTCACTGGCACACTTTTGTAATTAATGTACTTATACTAGACTATGTATATATGCATTTGCATGACTAAGTTTGTACCCACCTGTAACTGCAATGTAACGTAACCCTTATTGACTGCTTTCAATTGTAACTGTAACCAGATCTAACTTATGCGCCCGTATGCCCCTGGGCCTGGCTGCGCTTTATAAATAAATAAATACAAATACAAATATATGGGAGCCATACAGGACAAATGTGCTGAAGGACAAGATCTGGCAAGTAGGCAACTGATGGCATTAGGGAAGGCCCAATCTGACCTGTACTCTTCTGAGCAAAGGCTGCGCAGGAGCCAGGAGTCAGAAAATGATAGTAGGCAGTATGTCATTAAAATCAAAGAGGACATGGGTATCCTGCAACAGGAAAGGGCTGACCAGGATACCAGAATTCTGGCCTTGCAGAAGGAGTACGAAGAAGGTTTGGACTCCCTACTGCAGAGCCAGAAAAAGCTGGAGCAACAACTAGACTTCAACAGGGCATGGACAGAGCAGGTAGCCACCCTGCAAAGCCACCTAGATAGAGTGAAGGCAGAGAGCAATAAATTGATTTTGAAAGACCTGGATACCCAGGCAGAGTTTGATGAGGAGCACCAGAGAGCTGGTGCCTTTCAAAGGCAGAGGGACGACCTGGCGGCACAGATGCAGGCACTTACTCAGGAAAGGGATACCTTAGGCCAGGAAGTCTGTAACATAAAAAAGAAAATGGAAGAAAATCACCTGGCCCTCCAGGGACTGGGTGACCTCCAAAGAGAGCATCAGAACTTGTTAGAGCACACCAGGAGGGTGGAAGATGCTCTGGCAAGAAAGGAGCAGGCCAGTAGGGACGGTACCCAGGAGGTAACCCTCCTGCAGCAAAGACTGGCCCAGTACTCCAGGACAAACCAGGAAGCACAGAGAGAGAATGAGGCTCTCTGTCAGCACAATGATAGGCTTCAGCAACAGGTACCCACGCAGGAGAGACTGATAGAGTCTAGTAAGGCCTTGACTGAGGAACTGAAAGCACAGGCTCTGGAAGGGCAACAGGGAGCAGGGGCTGATAGAGATGAGGTTCGCTGGGAAAGGGAAACACCTGAGCATAACATCAGGAGCCCTAGTACCAGAGGCCTCCATCTCTCCCAGTCCCTGGACTCTGCCACCCCCATGTCCCCTGGCGCACATTAGCCCAGGGCCACAGGGATGGCAGATTACTATCCAGTTAGGAGTATGGGACACATGAACCAGTGCCTCCCAGGAATGGATGGGCGGGCATCCGGGTATGGGCACCCAAATGCAGTGCAATGTAATGGGAACCCCTGAGAGAGTAGGCCCTCTAAGGGAATTCTGAAAACCTCTGCCCAGTTAGGCCAGTGGGGGGGTACCCATCTAATATTGGCAGCAAGGAGGAATCTGAAGAATCCTCTGAATGTCACAGGACACAGGGGACCAGGTCCCCACATTCTGCCAGCCATTCCCAGGCTCGCAGAATCCGGGAAAACCTGGAAGATCAGACAGGCACCTCTGGGAACAGTGCTTCTGAGTCAGAGGATGAATGGACCAGGGTTACCCAAACCAAGAAGGCCAATAAGGCAAAATGGGCCTTGCTTAAGGACCCCTTAAAATGAATTAAGGCAATAAGGAGTGTCATCACCCCTTATCACAAGAACGCCAAGTATTCTGTGTGGGAACACTTGGAGCTCTTTGAGCAAATGATGGAGACTTTCCACTTGAAAGACAGCAGTAGCTGCATTCAGTATGTAAAATGGACATTCTCCCCAGAATACTCCAGTTTTTTGCTGGGCTGGAGGACCAGAATCATTCAAGATGGTCCAAATATAAGGCGGCCATCTTGAAACACTTTTCTGTTCACCGAAATCCCCAAGAGGCTCGCAAGGCATCCTACAATTTGCAATGTGGGGAGGATCAGGCCCCATTAGAATTTGTGCAGGAGTTGAAGCGTGCTTTTGCACAGACTACCAAAAGGGTGCGCACTAATAGCAAAGAATTTGTTAACACTTTTTTCCATGCCTTACCCAAATACATCATGACCCAGCTAGTGAGAGATTTTCATGAGAAAAGGTCACTAGACTGGGTCATTGAACAGGCCACGCAAATCTATGAGGTGCAGAAGCCCATAGAAAATAAAAGTAATGCTTAGAAAAACCCCAAACCGACCAGCACCCCTGCTGCTGCTAAGGTGGCAGAGGTAAAGGTTGCCCCCATTTTGGATTTGGAGATGGGGGGGCCTAAAAACTTGCCTGCACAGAATAATTCCAAGCCCAGAAGGCCCTCAGGCCAGTCACAGACAGGGAGTCAAGGAGGTAGTCCCACAAACAGGGTCCCTCACTCCCCTGACTATGCAAGTCCCCGCTACAAGGGAAACCAATCCATCCTAGGTTATGTGTGGACTCCTCCAGCCCAAGGGGGGGGATCCGGCCAAGCACCTAACCCAGGGAACTTCCCTCCTAACTTCCCACAGGAGGGCAGAAATTCACCTAATACTGGGCAGAACTTTTTCCCAGGTATCCACCCAATTTCCAACCCCAAAATCATCCATCCTTCTTTCCCCACTTCCCTTAGCCGAGACCACCTAATCCGGGAGAAGGGAGGCCAAAGGTGGCGGGGTGCCCAAATCTTCCCAACACGGGGTACTACCAGACAAGGGATCGCTACCCTTCCCGGGATCAGCCCAGGGGAGAAAACAGAACCCCGTATCAGCCTGAGCGGGTTTCACAGTTAGAGTGCCAGGTCCAAAATATGGCACAGGATCTGGGTCGCATGCTGAGGGTTCAGCAGAACCCCCAGATGAGCATGCCGACGCAGAATGCCCCAAACTCTGGACCTGGTGCTCCAGAACAATGACGGGGGCAACATCCTGATAACCCACCGGTTCCCAGGGAGGAGGCACAAGGGGAAGGGGGTATAAAGTCTCAGAGGAAGCTTCCTTCCCCACTTGTGAACAGCCCCTGGAAACCCAGGAACCGGAAACAAAATCTCCTACCCCTGAAAGTCTGCCACCCAAGGAGCAGAGAGGGGGTAGGAGAAACAAAGGACCCAAACAGACCCACTTTGAGGAGGAGGTACAGATCTTCCAATTTGAGGGAGAGGGATCCTCAGAGGATCCTGAGAAAAGGATCTTCTCCTTCAGAGATAGGGGAACTCCTCCCAAAGAAAAATGGGTCCCAAGGGATTCACAGACAGACTGGGTAGATGTGGGGACTGAGCTAGCGCCGCCCATCATCTCATCCCAGACCCAACAGCATCAAAATACCCTGGTTCAAACCCATTCTGGTGACTGCCTCCAAAAAGGGGGGGCGGCCCAGAACCAGAACCAGGGGAACCCAAAACTTCTCCCATTTCTAGTTGCCAACTTTTTCTTTCAGATTCCCAAGACTCTCCACATAATTCTGCCCAAATCTCTTCTCTTTGCATGTCCAAAACCAGAAAATTGACCCACCAGTTGTCCAAAAATGTGCATTATCTGTGCCCCCTTGAGGAGAAGGAGGGAAGTTACTATGCCCCGGTGCAAATACAGGGGCAGGGTACAATTTTGGCATTGGTGGACACTGGATCCCAAGCTACCCTTCTGTCCGAAAAGGCCTTTGATGAACTGAATTCAGGGAGGGGGGAGAATTACCAAATTCCTCTCACCTCTCTTCCTGGACAACTTCAGAACTTTGACGGGAAGGAAATTCCCGTTGAGGGGACTGCAGATTTGGACATTAAAATTGGGCGACATAAGGTGAAACTCCTGGTCATAGTAGTGACTCCAGAGTGCACCCCTTCTTTACTAGGGAATGACCTCTTGAGAAGGTAGTCACCCCTAATATATTGCGTAAACAAGGTCCTCTGGACCCAGACTAGCCGACCAATAAAATTAAAACAGAGTGTCAACCATGTTAGTTTAAACGGCACATGCTACATGGTTGAACAGAAATCTCACCAAGTGGAATTTCACTTCCAGAACAACCAAATTCCAGACGTGACAGTAATAGCAGTAGGACAACAGACTGGTGATGGGGGGTCTTCTCTGTTTCTGAAA
The DNA here is from genome assembly GCF_040938575.1 of Ambystoma mexicanum. Classification (NCBI taxonomy): domain Eukaryota; kingdom Metazoa; phylum Chordata; class Amphibia; order Caudata; family Ambystomatidae; genus Ambystoma; species Ambystoma mexicanum. The sequence continues at coordinate 983,234,009 of NC_090925.1, forward strand.
ATCAACCTTCCTTCCAATTTAAGATGGTATTCCACACTCGAAGGAAACACTCTGAAGATCTTTACCAATCCACAATCAGACATTCCCACTCCTATAGTCCAGAGAGATGTGAAATCAGCTCAGAGCCAGGCACATTGGAGAGCAGTTGTTCATCCCTGTTCAGTTAAATGAAGGGAAGGACTCTGTTCTCGCCCAAGTGTGTGTGAACAATGGTAAGAGCTTCATCAGCGAAGCCATGTTCCGCAAACTCCCAAAAGATCCAGCCATCCCCACATTCAAACTGATAGACAAATGGGAAATGGATCTGGAAGCACCCAATTCCAAACATCTCCTGCCAAGCAGGTGTATGCTCAAAATCTCCATTGGCAATAAGAGCATAGTCCATAATTGTTGGGTTGTGCGAGATGTCACTGTCGCCTTTTACTTAGGCAGTGACATCCTCAATCGCTTTGCCATTAGTTTGGACCTAATAAACTTCAAAGCTTGGTCCCGATTAGCGGATAATCCCATGGGCTTTGATGATCCAGAGAAAGCATTTAGGTCAGCTCAATTGCTACCTTATGCAGTTGAAATTCAGTTTAAAGAGGAAGTCACCATCCCCGAAAGGACCCGACAATTCTCCCTGGAAGTGAAAGTTAAAAGAGGACAAAAATTGAAAAACCCTGATGTTTATATTCATCTAAATGCTTCTCTCCAACAGCAAGGGTTGGGGGTAAACCCAACACCATTAGTCAACATAGAACATGACACCATTCCAATAGAGGTGGATAACAGCGACTTATCGAGTATCATTCTAGCTGCAGGCACCATTATTGGAATGGCGGTTGATGACCGTCATTTTTCCATTGATTTAGGAAATTAACTGTTAGGACCAATCCCCAAGGACTGTTTTGACAGTGACAGTGATGACCATACAACACCAGACAGGATCTTTACCCGGCATGGGGGGAACTTCCTGGTGTACACTTCCTGCCGTTATGGTAAGGAAGATGTGACTTGTGACTTCAGAGGGGATGAGGTGATTGTCCAGGTCCATGAGGGCTGCCTTTTCCACCTGAAGCCACCAGTCCAAATCAGCACTCTGACCAGGGACTTCTCCATCCAGCTGGAGGAGGCCGCTGAGATAGCGAAACCAGAAGTCTTTCCAGACTTCAGGCAGATGGTTGAAGAGAGAGTCAACCTAGCTGATGCCTGTGTGACTCTGGGGCAGAAGCAAAAGTTGAAACAAGTTTTCTTGGATTTTCAATATCTCTTTGCGGTGGACTCATATGACTGTGGTCGCACCAACATCCACACAACAACAATTCCCACAGACCCTGGCATGACTCCAGTGTTTGTGAAGCAATATCGCTTGCCTCTCGCATCCATGGAGTCCCTTACTGAAATAATTAAGAAGCTTGAGTCCCGGGTGATAATCCGTCCAGTACACAGCACCTTCAATAATCCGGTGCTGGGAATATTGAAGCCAAACGGCCAATGGAGACTCTGCGCCGACCTTAGGAAGCTCAACAAATGAGTCCATACTTCCTGATGGCATCTTCCCTACATTGACCAAGGGCTGGCCCAGATCCAGGGATCACAGGTATTCACTGCAATAGACCTGACCAATGGATACTGGACTGTGCCTGTCAGTAGGGAGGACCAATACAAACTGGCTTTTACCTTAGGGGGCCAGCAGTACACATGGACCCGGACTCCCTTCGGATACCTCAACTCCGGCAATGAATTCAACATCTTCCTACTTAAGGCCACGCCCGACTTGGGTGCGAGGGGTAACCTGGCTTATGTAGATGATGTCCTCATCAAATGTTCAACCGTGGAGGAACACATAGCGGAGATCCGTTATGTTCTGACACAGTTGAGGGCCGCCGGAGCAAAACTTTCCTTTCAGAAAGCACAGTGGTGTAGAACCCGTGTTAATTTCTTGGGGCATGAAATTACTCCACAGGGTCTCTGTCCCCAGGGAAAGAAAGTGGAAGCACTTCAGAAACTGAAAGACCCCACAACTCTGCGGGAACTAAGGAGCCCCCTTGGACTGACTAATTGCAGCCGAAAGTTAATTGAGGGCTACGCAGAGATCACTAGACCCCTGATTCATCTCTTGAAGGGGGGGTCAAGTGGGAATGGGGTCCAGAACAATCCGAGGCAGTAAGACAGCTCAAAAGAAGCCTCTCACAAGCGCTGTGCCTAGCTTACCCTGTCAGAAACAAGGAGTTTTTCTTGGTGACAGGGTTCTCTAATACATGCTTTTTTTTAATATTGCATTTTATTGAATTTAAACAATAACACAATCAATGAAAACTACAAGAAAAACAAAATCAAAACATACGAATTCAAGGAACAAATCAATAAGGAGGACACGATAAGAGTCAAATGCTCTCCATTTGTCGCCCTTTCCATCTACAGTTCAGACTAGCGTCTTAGGGCCTCATGAGGTTACTGGGATTCTCTCTCTTCCCATTTGTCCCAAATCTTAGAAGATTTGGTCGGGCAGCCTCTTGCTTTATAAACTCTGCGCTCTAACATTGCGAGCGTGTCCATATCATCTGCCCATTGTTCCAGTGTTGGGGACTCTGGGGCTCCCCATTTTTGTGCAATGTTCCGCTTCATCAGTCCTGCGGCCGTAGATAGGAGCATTCCTTCCCATTTATCAGTAGTGTTCTCATCGGGAGAGCCCAACAGCAACACCTTCGGGTCCATTGTTATATTGCGACCTAGCACCCTAGATTGTTCATTTCAGCATTTCCCCCAGAAAGTCTGGATCCGCGGACATTCCCAGAGGATGTGTATGAATGTACCAACCTCCCCCCGCAACGGAGGCAGTTTGGGTTTGGGGCACGTTTCCAGCCATGCATTATGGTTCTTGGGTAATATATTCTGTGAAGGATTTTAAGTTGGACCAAGCGGAGTCTGGAGGAGATAGTAATCTTCCTGGGATGCATTAGGATCTGGATCCAGTCCTCCGGGTCTATGGCTCCCACATCGTCCTCCCATTTGGATTTAAGACGAGGGAGTTCCGGAGTAGCAAAGGAGGACATAGCATTATACAATATAGAGGTGATCCTAGTAGGGATATGTGCTGGGAGTATATTGCGTTCTATGGGTGTGTACTCGGGAATAGCGGGGTCCAACTGGATATGTGTTCGTAGGGCATGAGTCAGTTGGGTATGGTGATAGCATTCGGTCGTTGGAAGGTGGAATTTCTGTTGCAATGCTACAAAGCAGGTGATTTCCCCATCTATCAAGACATCCCCAATCCGTGTGATTCCGGCCTCCACCCATTTGGGCCATGGTCTGAGTTTCCCCAGTTCGGCCAGGTTACCGTTGAGCCACAGGGGTTGTGCCGTGGTGATCTTGTCTTTCCATCCCACATAGGCGTGGGCCCGTCTCCAGACCCTTGAGACATGTGTTGCCATTGTTTGGGGTAGGGGTCTGTGGAGGGGCTGGTAGAGCAGGGGTAATGGGTCAGTGTCGTGGATGGCTGCAATTTCTGCCTTTATGTGCGGGAGTTACCTATCCCCATGCAATAGGTCGTTAACCACCGCCAGTTGGGAGGCTCAGTAGTAAGCTCAGAGACAGGGGACGCCGATACCCCCCTCCCAAACCGATCTCTGGAGTGTAGCCAGTGCAATACGAGGCTGTCCCCCTCCCCATATGAGGTCTCTAAGGAGGGAGTCAAGGCGGTCAAATTCGGCGTCCTGAATCTCCAGTGGTGCATTTTGTAATACATAGAGGAATCTGGGCAGGGTGATCATCTTAAAAAGGGCGGCTCTGCCAATAGTGTCAGGGGGACAAGCCTCCAGTTGCGGACATTGGGCCTCATTACGAGTCCGGCGTTAACCGAGGCGGTAAAACCACCTGGTTAACGCCGGACTCGTATTACCATTCCGCCTCCGTGATTCCCGGAATTACCGGGGCATTACAACGCCGGTTTTCCGGGAATCACGGAGGCGGAATGCTGTAAATCCCCATTCCCATTGAGTTCTATGGGATTCGATGGAAATGGGGATCATGGAAACACCGGCAGCATCTCGTAATGCTGCCGGTGATTCCTTGTCCGCCTGCATGCGGGAGGTGTTAAACCCGCCAGGTCAGACCTGGCGGGAACATCACCTCCTACCTGCAGGGGTCGGACTCAGGCGGTCCGGAAACAACGGTGGCGGTGGGTTTACCGCCACCGTTATTTCCGGCCCGCCTGGGTCGTAATGAGGCCCATTGTCTTTAAAACGGTCCATGATCGGCTGGAGGTTATGGGCTGCGTAGCGCATCAGGTCCTCCGATATCCAAATCCCAAGATACCGGAAGCAGCTTGGTTCCACCTTGTATGGGCATTCCTGGGGGACGGCCAGTGTACCGCCCTTTACCGGGAACAGGATAGATTTGTCCCAGTTGATTCTCAGCCCACTAAATTCTCCGTATCAGATGAGCATTTGCGTTACTATGGGGCAGGTTCGTATCGGGTCACCCAAGTATATCAAGAGGTCGTCCACGTACAGAGACGCCCTGTCTTCGTGTCCTTCTGGCCACCTGAATCCCAACCAGTCCCTGCTCTGGTGGAGCCACAGGGCGAGTGTCTCTATCGCGAGGGCGAAGAGAAGGGGGAACAAGGGGCATCCCTGCCATGTGCCCTTGCCCAGGGGGGAAAAGTTCAGAGGGCCACCCATTTACCTTCACCTCTGCTTGTGGGTCTGTGTAGAGAAGTTGTACCCATCCCAGGAAGTTGTCCCCAAATCCCATTCTTCGCATAGTTTCCCAGAGGCTGTCCCAGCGAACCGAGTCGAACGCCTTTTCAAAATCTATGGCAAGTAGTGCATGCGGTTTGTCTATGATAGGGGCCCTTTCCAGCAATAGGTGGAGGCGCCGCAAGTTCATACGTGTCGATTTATGTGGCATAAACCCACATTGGTCCAGGTGGACCAGGGAGGTAATTACCGCTTGCAACCGGTTGGCCAGGATCTTGGCAAGGATTTTGGTTTCGCTATTGAGTAATGCGATAGGCCTATAGGAGGCACATTGCTCGGGTGGTTTACCTGGTTTGGGAATAACGACTATCGTGACTTTATGCAGATCCAGCGGGAGAGCGCCCTGGTCGCAGGCCCCAAGAAACATTTTGTGAAGGTATAGTGCCAGTTTTTCCCCACCCAATTTCTTCCAGGTCTCGACCGGAAACCCGTTGGGGCCTGGTGTTTTCCCTGACTGCAATTGAGCTACAGCCTCAGCGATCTCCGCTTCAGTGAGAGCCGAGTCCAGTTGTGCCCTCTGTTGTTCCGATAGGAATGGCAGGGTGATATTGTCTAGTAGGACGGGATCCAGAGGGGACACTGGGGTGGCGTACAAAGTAGCATAGAAGTCAGCAAAAGCTTGTGCTATATCCCTGTCTGAGTGGCATTTCCCATTCTGCGGGGTTATGATCTCTCTAAAGTGGCGTTGACCCTCATCTCTTCTCTCGAGCCAGGCCAACATTTTCCCAGCTTTGTCCCCGTGTTCATATACCCTTGCCCTGGAGTCTTGGTGGGCTTGCCTGGCGTTGTCTGATTCGATGTGTCGAAGGCGTTCTCTAGCACCCTTAAGGGATCTGAGAGACTCCGGGCTTGGGTCACGAATATATTTGTCTTCCCAGTCGCCCACATCAGTTTCCGCCTCCAGCAGCTTCCGAAGTCGCTCCCTTTTGTTACCCGCTACCCAGGAAATCCGCCTCCCCCCTCAATACCGTTTTATATGCCTCCCATATCGTGACTGGGTCATCGACCGTAGGGGTATTAATTTCAAAATATTTTCATTAGTTACTTCCATGAGGAGGTCAACAAGATCAGCGGAGCCCAGATAGTAGCTATTCAGCCTCCATGATCGGGGTGGGATTTCCCTTTGTATTCGCAGTACCGCCATGAGGGGTGAGTGGTCTGAGATGCCTCGAGAGAGAGTAGGTCTGCAGTGGTCGCCCTGTGTATATCGGTGTTTCGGAGGAAGAGATAGTCTAGTTCGGACATGGACCCGTGTGCTCCCGAGTGGAATGAGTAGGCCTCGTCCACAGGGTGGAGATGCCGCCACACGTCCCAAAGGCCCAGGCCGACGCAAATTTTGCTAGTTTGGTGGGAGTGTTCGGGTTACGGTCCCTAATGTGAGTGTGATCTTTTATATTACACATGATGTCATTAAAATCGCCCCCCAAAATCCACGTATCAGGTTAATGTTTTGCCATAAGGGTGACCAACTCCTCCCGGAATTACTCTCCCAGACCTGGCAGGGATTACACTGACGCAATGGCCAGTGTTTCTTGTCCCAGTGTTCCTATAACCACCACATAGCGACCCCGGGGGTCTTGTTCAACTATTAGCGATGTGAATGGGATGCGTTTATGTATCAGGATAAGAGTCCCTCTGGATCCCATAGTGTATCCCGCATGTAGGGCCAGTCGGTAACTGGTTCTACGAAAGAAAGTGCAGCTGGTCACAGCTAAGTGTGTCTCCTTCCCCCCTTCCCCCCCTCCCCCCTCCCTTACCCATGCACCCACACCTTACCCATGTGTGGTTGTCATCTGTTTTGTGCACTTCACAGATGCACATGTATCTCTACCTACTCCCCCGTGCAAAGCCGCGACTTCACGGCCAACCCGGCTTTGACTTTATTTCACTTTACTTTTGTGTTCATGTTGGAAGCAGCCGTGCCCCACCTCCTGCACCATTGGCTGCACGTTAAGTGACAGGCATCCACCAGGAGCCAATGGCATGGTTTGGCGCCTACCACACCTTTGTCCAGGTTGATTGACGGCCGGTTGCTATAACAACCACTGTTCTAACACACAAGTTAACGACGTTCACTTGCAGCTGCTTCACGGACGTAGACGTCCTGCTGCGAGTCTCCCTCATGAAACGGCATTGCTCGCGCTCTGCCTTTCTTTTCCAATCTGAATCTCTGCTTTCTACGCCCCTGCAATAACGCGTAAGGTGAGCCTTTTCAGCTAGGTTCAGCAGCGATTTGGCTTAGCTAGGTTTTAGAAATTGATTTTTGTTTTTCCAATGCTCCAATTCCCTCGGCTTTTTCCATTTGATTGATACGTGTAGTCACACATTATTGATTTATTCTCCCTTAGATATGCACATGATGTCTTGCATTGCTCTTTTCACCAGGTCAACCGTGACCACCATTATAACTGCCCTTTGGGACGTCCCCCCCTTTTTTTCTTTCTCTTTGTCTCACAGCTACAATTGTGCTGCCACATCGTTTTCACGCCACATCAGTCCTCCTGGAACTGACCTGCGGCGTACATGTTTCCTGTCTCCTAATGAGCACTGACTGTTACCGTGCTCCCAGGTAGGTCGTTTATCTGCCTTTCTGGGGTTCGTTACACACTTACGCCAGTTACACACTTGGAACCCACTTTGGGTGGGTCACGCATCTGCCAGTGTGGTGTCTGTTTTTCACCTACACCAACCTCACACTTGGAACCTACGGTTGGTGTCTGCCATCCTGTAGTTTTCCCTGCTTTTCTCTTCTTTGCTTTATTCAGCACCCTTCTCGCTCTTTTTACAGACTATGGCCATCCGTGCCCTCACAACTGCTTCTCCTCCGGATGGTCATGGACAAATGATGTACACATACATTTAACACATCATTATTTTTTTCTTTCCGTTTACCCTTGATACTCGCAACTGTGCACAACTAAACAGACTTCACGGTCCACCCCCACCTTTTTGGGACACAGCACTTTATTGTATTTACTTTCGTAGTGTTTGACTGACAGAGCAAGCAGAAGCTCAGCAACCCTCACCAGCAGTACCAGAGTCCCGACACCCCGGGACAGCAGCCGCACGACATTCCCCTGTCCTTTATAGATTCATAGGGTGAATGCACCGTGTTTTTCTGTCAACAGTATCCTTACACCCGACACTCCTCTGAAAAAACGTTCTCCTTTTGAGTACAACCCCTACCTACAATGTGTTAATGTGTTAATTTTGTCTGCCCCCTCTAGGGATTCACTTCTAGACTACATCAACTCTGCCCTGAGGAAGGCTTCTACCACACCAACCTATTTTGGCCCGCCGAAATGTGTTTTTCCCGTTGCTGGGTCCCGCTCCCTCCTGGAAGCACCCCCAGGAACTACTCCATGATTTCTCATACACGTTGGCAGTCAATGGTATGGCAAATAACCACATGTCATTAGTTGATTATGAATAATTCAATTCTGTACTAACCAGGATATTTTTTTACACACCCTGGTTAAAACCCAACAGGCACAACTGCCTTTTTGTGGTTTTCTCTGTTATTTTTACTAATTGTCTTATTGCATTATTTTCTATTCCAATTATTTGTTGAAATCATAATGTACAAATGCTTTGTTGTATGTCTCCTTTTCATCTTTTGTTATGTTGTTTTTTTTAAAAACTTGTAAAAAACATTTTTGAAATACGTTAAAGAATATGTTTCTTTGGCTCTGTTGTTCCTGTGACTTTCCTTGAAAGCATATGCCTTATAAATAAGATGGAGATTCAACCATAAAATCATTGACAGAATTTAGGACTGTCTTGTGCGTGGGTTCCTTTCTGAGGTTCCTTGTATTTAAAGTGTGTCTCATTTATCAGGGCGACGTCGGGAGAATGTCTGTTCAATAACTGCAGAACAAGACGTCGCTTGATTCCGGACCCCAGTCCGTTCACGTTCCATGTGATTATTTTGAGAGACCTGGGACGCTCATGGGTTAATGCGTGGGTCAGTGTGGTCACCATTTATTGTGTACGGTATCAGGTTCGCAGAAATTATGGGCTGTTTCATGGAGTTGCCATATTTTGGGTATGTTGGGTGGCGTGATCCATTAGTTTCGTGAATGTGTAATAGACGTGTGTTAATACTATAACAAAAACAACATAAACTCTCCCATCCCCCCTCCCTATACTCCACCCCAACACGAAGTACCTGTCGCCCGAACATCGTTGGCACTCGGAACTAGAGTGTCAGCTCAAACTTGGGGTCCTGGCTGGCAGGCGAACAGAGGGGGCCCCCTCTGGTCCGCAGCTCCTATCGCCTTTGAGCATTCCGTAGTTCTTAGGGTCCACTTATGAGGTCGGCCTCTCTTCGGTTCGATATTCCATCACTTCCTAGTGCTCGTTGGTTTGCCTCGCTTCAGTTGGCGGGGTTTGCCGTTTGTTTCAGGATCGTGGGTTCCTGGGCCTCCGGGTGCCCCCCGGGAGGGGGGCGATCTGCTCCAGGCCGGGGTCTCCTTCCCCGATCTGTTGGTCTTGCCGTCCAGTCCCCTTCAATGTGCGTTTCCGCCCATCTCCAGGCCTCCTTCGGACCTGTGAAATGAACTGTGGTTCCCCTGTGGTGGATCTTGAGTTGGGCCGGAAACAGCAGTCCGTATCTTACTTTCATGTGGAATAGTTGCCTCATCAGCGGTTCAAACGACTGTCTTGCCCTCTGCACCTCCCGGGTGTAGTCAGGGAAAAAGGCGATTCGGGAGCCGTTATGGGTGATTGTACCCTTAGAGCGGGCCATTTGAAGGAGTGCATCTCGGTCCCGATAGTTAAGGAATCTGGCTATGATCGTCCTGGGTGGTGCGCCTGGTATAGGCCTGCCCGATGGCATTCTGTGAGCTCTCTCCACCGAGAAGAACTTAGAGAAGGGGTGAGGCGCATAAATGTCCGCCAACCATTGCTCCAGGAAGAGCTCAACACTGGGCCCTTCCTCCCCCTCAGGGAGGCCGAGGATGCGTATATTGTTGTGCGCGATCTTCCTTCCCCCTCATCCACACGGGCCTCTAACATTTTCAGACGATTTAGTGTCTGGGAGAGTTGTTGATTAATGCCTCTAATGTTATCTTCAGTCCCCGAGATGCGCTGTTCCGCCTCCCCCGTACGACCGGAGAGTTTCTGCCAGTCGTGGCGCAGAAAGGAGACATCCACCGCTATACTGTCAATTTTCATCTCCATCGAGGAGCGGGAGCTGGCGATGGCAGCCATCACGTCTCTCAGGGAGAGGGCAGTCTCGTCCTCGGGGGGAATGTCTGTGGTGTGTGAGACTGCGAGGCCTGGGCCTGTGCCACCGCAAATTGATCCATCTTGCTTTGTGTAGAGGCTTTATTCAATTTGTCTTTGCCCATCCATGGAGAGAGGCAGTTTCGCGGTGTTATGTGCACCCGGGAGGGACCGAGGCTTGCTGTGGGTCGGGTAGGGCAGCGTGTGCGACAGCAGTCCCGGTCAGGCGAGTTTTCCAGCCGAGGTCTCTCGCAAGTGTGGCTCGGAGAGGGCCTTCCACCTCGTGTTTACCAATGCGTGGGTTTGGGCTGGTGACTGGGGCCACTCACCGGCCTCGCTGGATGTCGCGGAAAGAGAGTCTTCCTGGTTCAGCCATCGAGCTCCTCGTGGGCCAGAGATGGTCCAGTGATTTCCGTCAGGTCTGCTTGCAGTACTGTCGCTCCCCACAGCCCGACAGGCCCCAAATTGCATCACGCGCCAGCGGCGGCCATCTTGGGAGCGCGGGAGCCCTCTCCGTTTCGCTCTTCACTCGCCTCGGGTTCGCTCTTGGGGCTCCGATTTTCCCTGAATTTTGCATCCGATGGTGCCCCAGTGTGTCAGCTATTGATACAGGCGTCAGAAGTGTATAGAACTCTCAGGAATCAGGCTATGAAGACAGGATATTTGCGGCGGTCACGGAGCCAATCAAACTCACGTTCGCTCCACTGCGCTGCTGGCCACGCCCCCAATCTCTAATACATGCTTGACTGCAGTATTATATCAAAAGCATGACAAGGTCAATAAAGTAATCTCCTATGAGAGTAAATCTTTATCCTCTGTGGAGGAAAAATTCAACGATTGTGAAAAGGCACTCCTGGCAACGGTGTGGGCATTGAAGAATTACCGCCCGTTTATCCAGGGGGAACACAACATAGTGGAGACTCCACACCAGCCTCTGCAATATCTCCAAAGTGACAGAATCCGGGCCGGAAATATGAGTAATTCCCGAATTACTTCCTGGATTCTGTCAATGCAAGGCTTTCCTGTGGAGGTCAGATATGGCCAAAACAAGAAGAGTCCCCTCGCGCAAGGTCTGGCTGACTTGCATGATTGTGCCAGAGAAAACTGTCTCGAGGACGAAAGTCTAAAAATCAAGCACAACATAGAGGCATACCTCAGTTCCCCGCACAAAGTCTTTGAAGAAGATAAGTGTGAGGGAATGCCCACTGTCTATGTGGATGGATGCTCTTACCATGTTGACAACAACGGGGAGAAAGAACTTGTGGCCGGCGTAGGGAATGCATGGGTGAATGAGTCCCCAGAACCCTCCGCTGGGTACAAGAATGGTCCCCGAAGTAGTCAGGTGGCAGAGTAGATGGCTGTGCATCAAGCCATCCTCACTGCTGTCCAACATCAACTCCAGGAACGGGTCATAATCACAGCTTCGGATTATGTACGGAACAGGTTTGTGGAGCACCTGGTTAATTGGAAAACCAGAGGCATGTTATGTGCTAACAATAAACCCTTGAAACATGTGAAGTTAATTCAAAACATTGATGATCTGGTCACCGTGAATGGGATGACCATCTACTGGAAAAAGATCAAGGGTCATTCCAAAGTAGAGGGTTCAGACAAAACTGGACATGACTTAGCTGATCAGCTGGCCAAAACCGGGGCCATCCAAGGGGATCTAATAGAAATTGAGTCCCTGTTGGGGGAAATCCCGGTCACTGCTATCACTAGGTCCCAGACAAATGCTCAAGATGATCTTTCAACTGCACAATGGAGTAAGGAGACCCCAGATGCTGATTTGATTACGGCTCGGAAGGGGGATCCAATAATTGGTAAGTTTTACCAACACATTGAGGACCCTGAGAACTTTCCCCTGACGGATACCGATTACGTTGGGAAAGAGGACCTCAGAGTGTTGATGAAATGTCCAAAAATGTTCCGAATCCAAGACGGTTTGTTGGTAAGGAAATCCCAAGCTGGTCATGATCAGTGGGTGGTTCCTACCTCATTCCGAAGCCTGATGTTAAGTCACGCCCATGATGCGGCCACTGCCGGTCATAGGGGGTTTCAGACAACACTTGAGATCTTAAGAGAGGTTGCATACTGGCCACACATGGGGCAGGACCTCGCCTAATACTTGAAGGGGTGTTTTGTGTGTGCACAATTTCAGCCAACATCCCTCACACACCGTGTGCTTCTCCAAAAGAGGGGGATGACACTGCCATGATCAGATTTACAAGTCGACTTTATCGGGCCCGCGATTCGCTCCTCTGGGGGGAATAAGTACATGTTGACAGTGACATGCTTATTTACTAAATGGGTGGAATGTCTCCCGGCCCCAAACTGCAAGGCAGAAACAGCAGCTGCCCTGATGATCAATAACATCTTTTCGCGTTTTGGACTACCCCAAAGGATTGAGTCAGACAGAGGAAGCCATTTCACCAGCAAAGTAATGACAAAGATGTGGGAGATACTGGGGGTTAAAAGGAAGCTACACATTGCTTACCGGCCAGCCTCTTCTGCTGCGGTAGAACGTTACAACAAAACCATTGTGAGCATCTTGAAAAAGTTTGTGGCAGATTCTGGGCCAAGATGGGATATTCGCTTACCTCTTGTCCTAATAGCCATCAGATCTACCCCTTCATCTGCAACTAAAATGTCACCGTTTGAGTTGATGACTGGATGCAGGATGGTGCTTCCCCAGCATCTGTCATACAGGACCCAAGAGAAGACATTGATCAATGCCTCGACAACTCATGAGTATGTTGAGAATTTAAGGAAACACCTTCACCATGCTTTTGCCTATGCTCAGCGAAATCTAGAAAGATCAGCCGATAGCATGAAGGCCCACTATGACCTGAAGACCACCAGCAAGGAATACAATCCGGGTTTATCTGTACAATTTCCAAAGGAACCAGGCCAAACAGTGGAAATTTCTGCCTACCTGGAAGGGACCTTTTGAAATTGTAGACAAGATCTCACCAGTCGCCTACAAGATCCACATCCCCAAAGGCAGTTTGGCAGAGAGGGAAGATAAGTGGGTCCACATTAATCAGCTAAAGTGTTGCCATCCCAGGCACACTCTGCAGCAACTGGAGCAGTCCTTTGGAACCCCAGAGGGGGCCGCTCCAGATTAATAAATTTCCAACTCTAAAATATTCCACATATAGTGTTTTAAATACCATAATAAGAATGCAAATGTCTCCTGATTAAAGTATGAAATACCCTAATAAGAATGCAAATGTCTCCTGATTAAAAAAATGTATATGTTCACCCCACTACATTAATAGTGGTGGGGAAATGTCTACGAATATGTTTCTGCCGCTTTTGCTTTGTCATCCTAGGGGAGATGAAACCATGGAGACTACCCAATGTCTACAAATATGTTTCTGCTGCTTTTGCTTTGTCATCCTAGGAGAGATGAAACCATGGAGGCTGCCCAAGTAGGATGACCCGGGGACCGGGAGCAAAGATCCGAGGGGCCCGGAGTATCGCCCAATACTCCCATCAGGATCGGCGAGGAGAACCGATTGATCCACCCTGATGGAGGAAAAGATGCTGAACTTTGCCATCTGCAGAATCAGAAGAAGATGAGGCTAACATCCCAGTCTTGCGAGTTCCATTGATGGAAAATCAAGGCCATCGCAAGAGGGGGGCTTGTGGGATGTTTTCACCCACGCATCCAAGCCCTACAACATCGCTGGCAGCAGAAACATTAGAGTGGCCACCGGAAAGCATGCTGCTCGCCAGAAATTAACCAAAACTGCACAGTAAAAATCTGAAAATAGGCTGCCACCCACTTTTGCCTATATTAGTGAGCACAGGTGGTCACTGCCTAAAACCACCATTTGGCTACACACAGAGTAGCCTGAAACCCTTTGGGAATAGCAATACTGATTGCCAAAAGCAACCCAGACCTGTTGGGAATTCCTTTTCTTGATGTTAAAAATTGCTAAAATCATGGGTCACAAAACCACCAAAAGGATACAACTTCTTGTTGGGTGATCCACATCATTTACTGCAGAATCCACGTCAGTACAATATCAGCGAGACTCCTATGCTACCAAGCTAAATCCCTTTTTTAAAGACATTTAATTTAAGACAGTTGTAAAAATGGGTGCAATACCGGTGCTCGCGACTGACCGGCGCTGGTGATCTAAATTCTGACAGGAGACCTGTATTTCAGAAGCTAAACAGTAACCTGAGTTAGCTGAGACTTCAAAAGGCTTACTTTTCTATGAGAACTCTTCACACCTAGTCTTCTCAGCAACAAGGCAGGAAATTGCATGGTCCTGTTAATTAGAAGGAGAGTGGCACCCTGGTATGCTAGCAGGAACACAAGGCAATGGATCCTTTCAGCTGAATAGGATATGCTGATGTGGGTGTAACTGTCAACACTGCTCTGGGAAAAACAAGACATGTGACCTCTGAGGCAAGCCAAGCTTCTAGGGGGGGACCAGACTGAGATGTGAATTCCATTGAGAGCAAATGTATGTTTTATTAAATTGCTTATAAAATATTGTATCAAGCTGACAGAAATGTACAACTTTGGGATTCTTAATATGACTAATGCACTCACAATTTGAGACTAAGCTGGAATACGTACGATGTTCTGACACCAAACCCTGGGATTTATTAATATTTTAGACACTGTGTTTATGCTAGGAAAATGCAAACTTACAGTAATATGCGCAGAGAGGGTGTGGACCTCCGTGTAAGATTTGGTGCAAAACCAATATTGCGAAACCCACTAAAATCACGAATAAATTGTCATTTTTGAACCCAAGCTCTTAGAAAGAGCAGGGTTGAACAGAGACCTGTCTTAATTAATTTGTGATGTACACATGTATTCTCAACAACTTGCATATCTGGGAAGCATGTTTGATTATGAAAAATTGATTTTCATGAGAAACCAAAGGGGAGTGTTCTTTCCTTCAGCCATAAAGATGATACCTGATGACTCATTACTCTCTTCTCCAGTCAGAGGACAGTAAATCCTTTAACCTATCAGGATCCTCAGAGGGTTGGGCATAGAAAGTCAGCCTCCACACCCCCTTTGAGAACACATAAAAAGAACCACTGAGACCCAGATAGGGAGACTCATTTTCCACTACTCATCGATTCCTGCGCAGCACGCTGCCCGACCATATCCAGACAAAAACTCCAGACTCCTGAGGCTCCAGGCTCCAGAACTTAGACTCCAGATAGACTCCAGAATCACACTCTAGAACTAAACTCTCGAACCTTGGAGAAAAGAGGCCTAATCCACAAGCTGAATCCTTTTAAGATGCCCCAGAATCCAGCAACCTAACCAAACTATTCAACAGCCTTTCCGTGCTGTTTGCTTCTGGCCCAGAACCCCGTGCCAGAACCGAGATCCAGAGAGAGCAGTGCTGTATCCAGACTGACCAGACCGATGTGCCGTGCCGATAGCAGACCAGAGAGCGTGCTGTGAGCAGAACCAGTGCCTGACCGTCCGGTGGTGAGAGTGCGGTCCCAGGCCCATTCCAGTCCAAAACTAGGAGTGAGTATCCAGTCTAAGAACTGTACAGAACCAATCTCTTAGTCTAAAATAATCTTATTTAAACCATTTCAACCTGACCAGACTTGCATAGAAATCGTGTGTCCATTCTGTGATTTCAAATCTGTAAAAGCGGCATCTGTCATTCTGAAAGATTTACTTTATTTTTGAAAATCTACCTCCTCCAAAAAGTCTGTATCTTTTGAACCGTACGTCCTAGCAGCGAGATTTAACTGTCATTTTAAAGCTAAGATCCTAAACTTTCCAACAAACCCTTATAGTGTTTCTGTAATCGCACTTTACGCACTCAGTAAAAGTGCAGCGAATTGAAAAATTAGCTCCTGTCAAAATTGCTGTTCTTTGCTTGCAACTGCTGAATTTCGCTTTCAACCTGATAATCACTCATGAATCATTGCTAGTATTGACCTGCACTAATTCTAAATAACTATCACCTACCCTGAATCTCCTTTAGTGAATTAAAATAATTTTTCTGCATATTTTTCACTTCATTGCAATCACATTTAAAAGTATTTTGCCTGTTTAAAATCATACCAGTTTTCTGTAAGCTTGCTGGGGGGAACTGGAACTGAACTGCACTTGATTGTATTCTGGAAAGCTGTGTGCCCTCCTTTCCATCTCTCCATATTGCATAGGGGGGGGGAGTGAGTAGTCACAGGGGAAAAAGTGATTGTATTATCTTCTGATTGAATTCATATCAAGTTTATTTCTGTGTTGCATTCTTTCCCATCTTGCATTTCCTTGAAACCAGACAAAGCATTCTCTGCTACCTTATTCTTTCTATACCAACTCCTAAGTGATTAAAGAATTGTGCTATTGTAATATTATCCATTGCCGATCACTATTATATTCATAAATGTGCTATCAAATATTAATTTATTCATAAAAGTGTGATATATATATATATATATAATTTAATTTTCCAATAAACCTTTTAATTTGCAAAACAAACCTACTTCTTGGCTCAGTGAGGTCAGGGGGATTCAAAGAGACGGGCGTTGTATAAGGGTTCATCATCCAGATTTAAGAACTTGACATAAAAATACATAAATAAGGGCTTTCATTGGGCATCCCAGACTAGGCATTGACTTAGTTGGATTGCTTCATTGAAGTCACTTACACTTTTCCTGCATTCCATGCTATTTTGCCATGAACCGAGACACCTTCCTTCTTCTCTAATTTACTCTCCACACTGAATTTATGCTTATACAATTGAAAAGAGTTGGTACCTTGAACGTGAAAACACTGTAAATGCAGTGTAGGATCTGTAGTTGTTAAAACAAAGACAGACCTTATTTTTTGTTTTATTTTTTTAAATGTCCATATTTCATTTAAATGCTGCTTCAGGCCTGGGATCTGAAGACCCAGAAGAAAGTGTCTTAACTTCAACACATGCATCGAGGCACCTTCCTTCTTCTCTTATTTGACAATCAAAATCCCCTAATTTCTAAAAGATTTTAGAGAAAATGTGTCCTCATTTTTTGGCGCAATACACACTGTTATTTCCTAACCACTGAAACAACATGATGCTAGCACACTTACGTAAATAACAATGTGTATTGCACCAAAAAATGAGGGCACGTTTTCTCTAAATTCTTTTAGAAATGAGGGGATTTCGATTGTGAAATAAGAGAGAAGGAAGGTGCCTCGATGCATGTGTTGAAGTTAAGACACTTTCTTCTGGGTCTTCAGATCCCAGGCCTGATGCAGCATATAAATGAAATATGGACATTTAAAAAAATAAAACAAAAAATACGGTCTGTCTTTGTTTTAACTACAGATCCTACACTGCAGTTACAGTGTTTTCACGTTCAAGGCACCAACTCTTTTCAATTGTATAAGCATAAATTCAGTGTGGAGAGTAAGCTGGGAGAAGGCCATCTTTTCCAGGAGTTTGCCCAGGAAAGGAGTGATAGAGATCGGGTGGCAGTTTGTCGGACAGGTAGCATTGGCAGAAGGTTTTTTGAGGGAGGCGGTGCACAAGGGAGTGCTGGAGGGGAAAGGGAAAATAACTAAGCACATGCTTAGACTTCCTGAATCAAAAGAGGTGTTGAGGCCTGCAAGGGGCCGAACTGCTTCCTCTGTGATGTGAGTATTTCATTGAAAACGGCAGGTGGAAGAGTTCTGCTGCGGGTCCTGATTTCTTATTGTTAGTGAGAAGGTGTTTGATTACGCCTGGGGAAAGTGGAGAAAAGGAGTTCATTGTAATGTGTGGGTTGTTGGGTGGTTCAGACATAGAGCTGCATGAGAGCTGGTAGAAGGATGACATCTTGGCGAACCAGTTCACATTTGTGTTTTGGGACTTCTATCTTGAAGTAGTCTGTAAAACAGTCACACACAAACTGAGATGGGATGATATAGGTGTCACAGGCAGTAGAGCGAGTTTGAGAGTTTCATGAAGTGGATTGTGCTGTGTCTTTGCAGTTAATGTAGAGTGGTTTCTGTGCTTTCCACGCAACTACTAGGTAGTATCTTAAGTTATATAGATTGTTCTTCCTGTTCAGGTGGAGGAGCTTCTGTCTGGCTATGGCAAGATAACTGTTGGTAAATCAAATATTGAAGGTAGACATATGAAATGACAAGGGATGGAAGTCAAAGTGGGGAGAAGTGTTGTGGCCTTGCCTGTATGGGCAGGCACTATCCTATCTTTGTGAGAGTTTGTACAACATCGACCATTGGGAGCCACTCGGTCAAGCAATGCCATGCTTCTCACTTGCCGTGGAAGTAACTGTGCCAGAGGAAAAGGCTGTTCTTTCCCAGTCCAAGCTGCCCTGGCCAGGAATAAGCTGCATGTTGACCTGAGAAGGGAAAATAATTTGTCAATATTTCATAAACACTTGAAAACGACTCTGTTTAATTGACACTTCACCTAGCGTTCTTTTTCAGTAGGTTGTTCTGTTTGCCTCTTTTTGTGCGCCCTGATGCCTCTGTGCTCAGGCGCAACGTGCTTGCCTTGGAAGCAAGATGACACGGTGCAACACAGTTTTGATCTCTGGGTCTGCGCTTAGAAGCCTCTGGGTATGAAGCACGCTATAAATAACCTATCATATCATACTCCCTTTTCATGGTGGTCATTATAAATTTAGAAAAAAGTAAACAAAGAAAATGGTCACTACGGAAGTTTGGCAAAGGGACTACATGTAGTCCCTTCACCCTCACCATGGCAGCCATAAAAAAAAGGTAAACCAAAAAGCTGGCCGCCATGGAAGGGGAAGAAGGGACTACACATACTCCCTTTTGCCTTTCCATAGTGGCCAGGAAGCGGAGCAACCAGACCGACAAAGGCTTTGTCGGGCTGGTAACAACACAGTCAGAGCCAATGAGCTTGCTTGTTACAAGCTCATTGACCCTCACAGGGTACTAATGAAGATTAAAAAAGGGCAAGAGTTTCTGGTTATCAAACCTTCGTGCAATGTTCTGTTGTGTTCAGGTCTGCCTCTGCGTTTGTCGTGGCAGTTGGAAATTGTTCCCAACAGCTTTTCTGAAGCCCTGGCCATTGGAGTTAGAAAGTGACCAACATACTGTACGAGAGCGACTATGATTTTTCATTACTTCTTTGCTTTTTTCAATAGGTTATTTGTGTTTTCTTTCACCCAGGAGAGTCATAGCTTTGTGTTGCTTTTAATTTAATTAAATAATACTTCCACAATGCCCCAAATTGACTTTATAAATTCCATTTGTTTTTCTGAGCTTCCTCTAGTTCTTCTGATGCTCCACTTCTTATAAGTAAGTCTTTCAACACACTTCAACAATGCTCCCAAATTAGCTCTTTAATTGCCACTTATCTCTCTGAACTTACCCTCTGATACTCATTTTTAATACTCAGCGAGACACAGACATTCTGTAGCTCTCCCAACTGCTACGGTTCACCTTATCAAACTTCTGTGACTTGTCCGGAATTAAAGCACTGCACAGTAGTTCCTCCTATATTTCCTGCAGTTTCTCCTGGCATCTGCAGTTCTTACAAACTCCAGTTTTATTGTGAAGACAACGCATGTGCATATCTAGTGTTAGAATAGATTAGTATCCTAAAATGGCTACCTAGCAAAACCTCTGTAATTATAGTCCTTAGTGTTTCACATTAGCTACTACAGAACCATCTTTCCCCAATGCTCCTTCTGACCACTCCCTCATACACTTCTCCATTCCTCTCCACCTGGTTTCTCCCTCCTGCCTATTTCTCCAGTGCGCAATCCACTATTAATAATGACTCCCTTGATTTCTATCTTGCTGAGTCCTCCCACACCACACAGAGTCCTTCTTGGAATTAAACTCAACAATAGCCTGATCTTTTGAACACTTTCCTTCTGGAGGATCTCAATTTCCTGCAGCAAACCTAACTACCAAATTTAACCATACCCAGAGTTCAACTATTCACTTCCACCTGCACCCTACTTTCACTCTCTCCTTGCCTCCTAGAAGAAATCTCTTCCTGCTCTCTCCACCGCTCTTGACACCACCAAACCTAACTACCACACCAACCTTATCCTGTGACTTTGCTTCCATCCTCACTAGCAATCCTTAACACTCAGGCTGTGCAGTCCCTGAAACCACATCACTGCTTAATCTCCACACCTCTCTCTGCCAATTACTCGAGCCAGTGCCTTTCCTCCTAGAATACCAAAACCAGGGACACCCTCATTTCTATCTTATCTCTCATTGGACCCTTATCTTATAATTGGCACCCATACTCCACTCTGCCAACCCAGGTACTGGGTATTCTCATTGTCACCCAACTGCTTGATATCAGAAACCAGTCATCACATAGTAGTGGCTAACTTAATCCGGTCAGCATTTTAATTGACATTTGCTGCTGCTTATCATGTGGGGTGCTGTCTTAATGAAAGAAGTACTTTATATCTAGCTGTGCCTCTGTAAATTAACAAACAAAGTTGCCATGTACTTGTGTTTCATTTCTGGGTCTGTCCCTGGCAGGGCTGTGCATTCCCAAATTCCTTTACAGTGCACTAGAGGTGCTATAAATGCAAACTCTATTGAAAGGAGTCATAGAGGTCCCTGTAAAAACACGGCCATGCAATGGACAGGCAGTAGGTTCAGCGGTCACATGCAAGTAGTCACAAGAGTGGTCGTAAGGGTAAAAGTGATCAGAAATCAGACTAGGACCACATTTTATTCATTGACAGATTTGGGGACGATACAGAGGGTCTTGAGCTTGATTGTTGTGCCACAGCGAGCTAGTGATGGGATTTGAGAGCTGGAGAGATACAATCCCTGGGCTTGAGGGCAAGGACAAGTCTCACAGTTCTGTTCTGGATAAGTTGTAAAGGTCAAAGAGTAGACACGGGAAGATTTAGAAAGAGGCTGTTGCAATAGTTCAGCCTAGAGAGGACCAGAGGTGTGGAGACAGTGAGCTTCTGGGGGAAAGTGAGAAAAGGAAGAATACCTCTGAGGAGGTTCAGCTGATAATTTGACTTCTTAGAGACGTCAGAGATGTGAGGAGAGAGGGGGAGGGTGGAGTCGAAAATGACGCCAGGGTTCTTAGCCACACAGGAAGGAGCAGGAAGAGAGTCCAGTGTGGGCAGCCAGAGACAGAGAGAGAGGAAAGGAGGGAGCGGGTGTCCCAGTGAGGAGGATCTCAGTCTTACTGGCATTAAGGCAGGGATCATTGGCAGAACACCATTCCTGAATTGCGGCCAGACAGTCTGGTATGAGAGAAGAAGCAGAGGTGGCTGAGGGGTGCCTGAAAGAGAGCTGAGTGTCATCTGAATAACATTGAAAATTGAAGCAGAAAGTAGCGATGCGGTGGGCAAGAGGTACCAGGTAATGGTTGAAGAGCAAGGGAGAGAGGTTAGACCCCTGGGGAACACCACAAGTAGAGAGAGAGAGATAGAAGAGAGGAAAGACCCCAGTTGGACCTGAGAGGGTTGGTCGTTGACAAAGGAGGTCAACCAGGCCACGGCCTGGTCAGTAATACCAAGGTTGTCACGGAGGCGATTGAACAGGATGTCATGGTTGACTGTGTCAAAAGCAGAGGATAGATTGAGGAAAAGGAGATCGGTTTTCAGGTGTCTGGCAGCTCTGAAGCCAGACTTGTGGCCCTGGAGGAAACCAATATATTCAGTATGCAGATTAAGCTGGGAAAGGAGTGGTGGAGATCAGGCGATAGTTAACTGGAGAGGAAGGTTCTGCCAAGGGCTTCTTTAGAAGGAGGTGCACAAGAGAGTGCTTAAGGGGAAGGCACAAGTTCCAGTGGCAAAGGAGTGATTGCAGAAATCATCCCAGGCTGGAGCAAGGTTATCAATGTTGTCCTTGATGGTTCTGGATGAGCAAGGAAGAACCTGCTTTGACGAGACTTTCATTGATCCGACATGTCTACAAACAATGTCAGGGGTGAACAGGGGAAAGGAGGAGAAAGGAGAAAGAGAGAAGTCCTCGTATGGGCCAGGAGTGGTAGAGGAGGGAGAAGAGGAGGTCGAGGAAGAGAGGGTGGACAGGATGTCCTGAGTTTTAGTTGTGAAATGAGAGGCGAAGGCCCTTGCCAGCTCCTCGCAGATTTTCAAATGTTCGGCAAAGTTGTTAGATGCCGCAGAGATGCGGGCTTCAAAGTAGGCTCTCTTCTCAGAGAGGACAGAGATACTGTACTCCCTTTGGAGCAGGCAGCAGGCAGCAGGCCAGTTTGTCAGGGGGTGTACCCAAAGCCCTGCACTTCCTCTCCGCCACGCTACACTTGCGTCTAAGGGCAACTTGGATTTTGGCTTCAAGCGGATCCTCATGACAAGGGCAAGTACATCCAGAGTGTTAGATAAAGAGAGATAAAGGTTAGAAAGGGTGTGAGACAGCCAAAGGGGCAGAAGATGGAGAGAAAGTAGCAGTGAAAGCTTCTTCTATGTCGCCCCTCTAGGTTCCAACTTTCTTGCTCCAATTCTCTGCTGTGCCAACTTCCTCTTGCTCTCAAAACTTCCCATTCCCTTCTCCACGGTTTGTTCTCCTTCCAGGCCCCTTCATGCTTCCAATCATGCCCAAGATCTTGCCAGTAGCTCCTTCTGCACATCACATGCACATCATCTGACTGCGTTCCAGGGCCTATAGAGCCATGAAGCTCCCGCCGATGGGCTGGACTCTCTCTAAGGGTCTGCACCCTAGAATGTGCTGTAGTCAGTGGTTTCAGCTGTGTTCACTAATTGACTCAGAAGTTGGGCAAAGTCTTTAAGTGGCTGATCCGTCAACTGATCTTGGACTTCATTGATGACATTGCCATGATCTGCATGAAGCTGCTGCAGCTGTGGCGTGCTGCATTAATACACTTGGTGTTTAAAAATACTAGCGAGGGTGGATTATGTGCTTTCATCTCTCTCCTTTCCCTGGTGATTACACTAATTGCGGAGCACAGGCTTCTTGCTCCATCAGAGCCATCTGCGATTATTTGTGAGTTTTCTTCGCTAGCTGCATAGAAGATTTTCCCAACCAACCCACAGCCTGTGTGAGACCCTGAATGATGTCATGCACACATCTGAGAGGACTGCTGATGTCTATGTGTGCTGCAATGCATAGCAATGATTTTTCATGCAGTGTACTCCATGTTGTTTGGGAATTGCTTAGAGTCTCCCTTATTTAAAGGAACATTGTTTCTGGAATGATACGTTAGAGAAAGGGGGAATTTCTTTGGTACCAAAACCTCAGTCAAGGTCAACAAGGGGTACAGTGTAGGGCAAACTGTCTGGAGATCCATTACACAACAGCATAATAGTACCTCCTTGGAAGAGAGGCGAGCACTTGTCCTGGCACATTTAGGCCATTGCAATGTGGTCATCAACTGCTTATCCAAGAAGCCTATGGGCAATCTGCAAAGACTGCGTAACCAGCCAGCAAAACTTTTAAACCTAGCAAAAAACAGGCACCTATCTATAGTTTCGCTACACTGGCTGGCATTCTAGAATTCAGGTCAAAGTTGTTTGTAAAATACGCAAACCCTACTGCTGAAAAAGCCCAGGATACTATGTAGAAAGTTGCAACTCACTTTTTACCATGCAGAAACCAATGCTTGGTAAACTCGTGCAATGAGGTTAGGACCCCAGGTGATCCTGGCTCCAGTCTCTGGAAAATCATTAAGTGAACCTTGAAGCTGAGAAGAAAAATGTAGGGTTTTGAAGCTCTTGCAAATGAGACAGTTTAAATTGGCCTTTAACTGAGACTTTGCAACCCTGACAATGCAGAGACTGAAGATTTCTGGACAAGGCACAGAGCCTAATAAAATATGATTCATCTGTCTTTATTTCCACTCACAGCAGCAGGAACATGTACTTAAGGAATTATAACATTTGCTAAAAAAAACTACCTGTCAATAAACTTTGCGTTCGAACCTTTTTGCCAGTTTTTTTTGTTGCTTACTGCTCAAATAAGTTTTTTGACAGGGATATTAAAAGTACCAAAACTAGTGTATTGGAATACAGCTAGAACAGATATGGTACATGAGGCGAGACACAAAGTTTATAGGTATTGTTAGGTTGTTTGCCCACCCTTTGACTGCCCAGCCCCATCCTAATCTGTTTGGCCAATCCCACCCAATTCCTGTGCCATCCTGCCCAAAACACAAACTGCTGGGATCTCTTTGAGCTATGTTTATCAAGCAGTAACGTTAAACGGTGTTTTTGAAATGCCTGCCCGTGTCATTTCAAAGTAGTCTTATGAAGTTAATGGCTTAATTGGAACTGTAAATGGGCTACTTGTGTAATTAAAATGTCGTAACCAAGTGTGCCTTCTGCCGCTTGATATATAAACAGTATGAGTGTCCTTCAGTGAGGACTGGTTAAAAAAACACATTAGAAAAGACAACAGTTTTGACTTGGAATAGCCCTTTGCAAGGCACTCATATTACATGCCAAGGTACTCATACCATTTTACTGATGTTAGCATTAGTGGCCAGTTAGTACTATTACACCACTTCATCGCTAATGTCTACCGAACGCCTACAAAACAGCTAAAACTGTTGGCAGTGCCAATGCTTGTTTAACTTAAAAAGAGAAAAGGACGCTGAACATTAGGAGGAAGTTGGAACGAGCTTTGAAGGGTATGTTGATAGGGTTTGGATTTGAGAGACAGGTGTTTGTTGGTGCTAGATGGTTATGTGTTTGACAGGTATGCCCATATGCCAGAAAGGGGACAAATATGCGGTTTGTCAGGCAGGTGTTCATTGTCGAGTGGGCTTGAACGGCACTGGAAAAGGTTGCAGGCCAGTGATCAGGCACACCTGTGAGAGGTAGACCGAGGCACGGGTCGAGGTGCGGTGTAATGGTTTTGTTTGATGAATACCAAAACGAGCATTTAAGAAGAGGGCACAGGCTGCAACGACTGAGGCATGTGGTTGCTCAATGCAAGCCCAGACTGGTTAAATCTTCTGGTAATGGCAGGGCAGCGGGCTGAACCCACACAGCAGAGTTGTTGTTGAGACAGAGACAGGCGCATACGTGCGTGAGGTAGACATCTTGGGTAACAGGGTAATGCCATGGAGGCAGTGCTTACAATGTGGGGGTGCTTGCCAGGGCTAAGCCCTCACAATTAATTTTAAGCCCCAACACCTATTTTAGCGGACTCAGTTTAATAATGATGTGCTGTTTTAACAACTTTATTACTTTAACTGTCAATCAGTAGTAGTCACAAAACAAGCAACAACAGTTTGCCGTGGCCACATGTCTCTGCATCCTGAGCTGGCTCCTTGTAAATCATGAACATAATGACACGCAGTGGAGGGGGGGTGCTAGCAGCTCCACTACAGCAATGCCACAGCAGGGTGGGTTGACAACAAAAGGAAATCCAGCAGTACCAACTTCAGGGCCATTTCAGGGAAAATGCCATTGCCCAGGAGGAGTGCCTGTCCTGAGTGGAAACCTACACAAGAAGATCCTGCTGCAGTGTGTACCAAGAAAAGGCAGCATCCTGGATTTCATGTAAGTGAATCATGCAGAGCAGGAACACGCTTTGTTAAGTTAGAGGGTTAAGTATAGCAGTTAGGCAGGAGGTTATGGATGGTACATCTGTATAGTTCAAGCTCCTGCTCTGAAGTCCTGAGTAACAGTACTCCCTGGGGGCTACCAGGGGTCTACATTCTAAGCATCAAATGACATAATAGATTTGCAGTAGGATACTACACAGTGCTGGACAGAAGAGTTAATTTGAAGTTTTGCCTGCATTTGTAGGAGGGGAAACTATGTTTTCTGTTTTCTGTGACAGTCAAAATGTTCCTTTTGCCACCTAAAGAATCACTACAAGATGTAACCCATGATAATGTGTTTAAAAAAGCATGTATTCATGTGTCTCATTTCAAGACATAACTAGCATGTGAAACGTTTGCTGACTTTTGTTTGTAAAATCGTAAATCTGCCATATTCAGCGCATCAACAATGTGCCGGTGTGACTTGCAGCTTTAACACTAAAAATGATGATATAGTGGAGCCACCAGCGGGTGCTGAGATGAGGTGAAGTATCTCAGTCAATCTCCTCACCTGGGCATTGAATTCTGGATATTGGGCCCCCCAGCCCTCTGGGTGCCGAACCCCGAACCCCCCTGGGGCTGTATGAAGATGTAGAGAGTCAGCGGAGCGCAATCCGGGGACTCCAAGATGTCCGGGAACCAGAGCTGGCCACCATCCGTGTGTGAGGCGGACAGAGCGCGTTGTGCATCTCCGCCGGAGGAACCGAGGGAAGCCGTGCTGACTGGCGGTGGGGGAGGGGCAGCGGCCTGCTGATCGGCCATGCTGTCCGAAGTTTGGCGCGCCTGTGGTCGGAGCCTTTAATCTCGTCTTGCCGAGATATGCATCAGAAGCAGCTTGTCTGAAGTCCAGGTGCGGGGAGCCATAGACTTGAGAGTGGCGTATCATAGGAGCGTTGTTGGCATCCCGCAGGAGGAGCTCCAGCGAGTGTAGGCCAAATCTGAAAACAGCCGGTGGTGGAGGAGCGGCAGCCAACGGATCGGCCTCGCGGTCTGAACTCTGGGCATCGTGCAGCAGCGCTCCCCGTTCTGGAGTGGGGAGCCTTAGGGCCCGGTGACAGCACTGTGTCCACACCCGGGCGCTGCCGGAGTCCGGGGATGGTGGACTCGGCAGCGAACAGGGTTCTTCGCTTCCCCAGTGTTCCGGGGGACTGGCAGCTGAAGAGGCGTCTCGCGATGCGGAAGGATTTCTGCGCTCCTGGGTAGCCGCGCACCCCTGTGGGGGAGAGTTGTGCAGGTGACGGGGTGGGGGCCCTCTCAGTTGGTGTGTGAGGCGCGGGTGGGCGTCTATACCCACCCCTGCTCATACGGTGACATATCCAGACTTTGCTTGCGAGTACACTCCCTGTCATTGCAGGTGAGGCGGTTGACCCGTGCCTTCCGTGGGCTTTCTCCTGCTTCTCTTTCCACACGCCCTGCACTTTCCCATGAGGGTCTTGTGCCCTTCTGCATGGAGTCTCCATACCAGTTTGTCTGTCTCCCCTTCCTGGCATTTATATGGACTCTAGCGCTTCTCTTGAGCAGTACCCCAGACTTGGCTATTGCAGAGGGAGGACCAGCTGTCTGAGCATTCCCATGTGCAAGGAACTGGAGGAGGAGCATTCTTTGCCAGTGCTTACTTTGAGGCACCGGAGCTGCAGTTGTTAGAAGAGAGGCATGTGTGTTACTCTGGGGCCTGATCGACTGGTTCGGGGAGTTGGACATTGTTGCTCCCCCTTCCCCCTTCCCGAGTCTTCCGACCCTGCATCCCGTGGAAGTGCCTGACGTGCGTCGGATGGACTGGGTGCAGGCCTTGCAGAGATTTCGGCGTTCTCCAGAGCACTCTGAGGGAGGATTCACCATGCAGGACACAAACCAGTCTGAGGTAGCAGAAACTCAGTCAATGAGTCGCAGCACGGCAGCCCTGCTGGAGGAGATTCAAGGTTGTAGGGCGGACAGAGGCAGGAGGCTGGACTCCCTCGACAAGAAGGTGGATGCCGTGGAGGACCGAGTTCAGGCTCTGGAGCCCAACCAATACTCAGCTGACCTTTTCGAGACGCAGTTTGATATGAGGTTGGCAGAGTTGGAGAGGAGAGAGGAGAAACTCAAACACAAGTTGGACGATTTAGAGAATAGAGAGCAGCACTCCAACCTGAGATTCCTTGGCATTCCGGAGCAAGATGGGAAGGCACAGGAGGACATTGTGAGAAAGGTTAAGGCAATCATAAGTTCTTTATTTGATGGTGGAAATACCAGTGTCCCTACCATTGACAGGGCCCATAGAGCGGGAGGTCGTGCAGGGGAACCTCGGTCTGTCCTTGTGAAGATTCATTATTATGTGGAGAAAACCAAGATCCTGTAGTTGGCTCGTGAGAAAGGTCCTATTGATTGGAATGGTGCTAAAACATCCATCTACCAAGACCTTTTGGCGCTTACTCTTGCGCGCCGGAGACTTTGCGGTCCGTTGACGAAATGGTTGCAGGCCAAGGGAGTGCGGTACAGGTGGGGTCACCCGTTCTCGCTTTCCTTCGAAGTGGATGGGTATAAGTACTCTCTCACTACGGAGGCTGACATTCAGAGGGTGATGAACGAACTCCTTGGGGACAGGTTAAAGGGGGTGAAAGGTCAGAAAATGGAGGCCAGAAAGGTCCCCCAGAGTTTGTGGGTTGAAGACGTGTCCGCGGACACAGGAAGTATAGGAAGATGTCCCCACTCTCTCCAGGGCAGTCTACGACCTAAATGGGAAGCATGTCTCTGTTTGATTTTTGTTTGTCAATTGTGCCGAAGTGTTATGGGAACGAGTGTTCGGCAGTTGGGCCAGCGTGGAACGCTCACTTTTATTTTTGCAGCTGGGGGGGCTCAGATTATTGTGTTGTTTAGAGATGTTTTTCGCCCAGGTGGAGGTGATCCTTGGTGGCCCTGGGGCTCAGCGCGTTGATGTCGCAGTCCTTACAGGCGGTCACGATTTGGGAGGGTGGGGGGAGTTTGTTTTGCAGGGGTGGGGAAAGAGTTGGGATGGGGAGGTTGGGTTGGAGTGGGAGGAGCGTGAGGGGGGGTTTGGAGCTACCAGGATTGTTGGGTTCAACTTGCTTTTTCTCATTTTTTTAATGTATACTGCGGACTTCGGACAGGACTTGTATGACGGCCTTCGGCCAGAGACGAATGATTCGCCCGGCTGTCCTAATGATTGAATTTGTTCATCCTCTGTCGGTGGGGTCCCTAAATGGGCGAGGCCTGAACTCTCCGACAAAGAGGTCTTTGGTGCTCAGAGAGTTTCTCAAGTGAAAACTGCATTTTTAAGTGGAGGGAGCCCGCTTTCAAATCCAGGGCTATTCAGCAAATATTTCAGTCATCATATGTGGCAAAGAGGCGGGGGATTGTGCTCATGGTCTCTCCGGATGCACATTTTTCCCCTAGGGCTCATAGAGCAGATCCGGAGGGGCGTTATGTTATGGTTAAGGGGGAGGTGAAGGGTCGCTTGTTCACTTTTGTGGGAGTGTATGCCCCAAATGAAGATCAAGATGTGTTTTGGCAGGGTATGGGAGGGAAAATCAGGGATTTTGCAGAGGGAGCGATAATAGTAGGGGGAGATTTTAATATGGTTTTGAGCCCAGACATAGATAGGAAATCTCCTAAACCGGGCCCTGACCTTAGATCTCAAATGAAAATGGTGGATTCCTTTCGGAGGGTTAATGAGGAATTGGGCCTTGTTGATGCTCACCCCACTGATGGTAATCGGGATCCTCTCTTCACTTATTTTTCCTCAGTACATCAGTCTTTTTCCAGGATCGATTATGTGCTGGTCGACTCCTCATTCCATGAATACATTTCTGATTTTAATGTAGAGTCCATCCCATGGTCTGACCACGATCTAGTCCGTGTCAACCTGGGGATTCCCCCGGTGGCCCAGAGCAAGTCACGGTGGATATGTAACGACTCCCTCCTAATGGATAGGGAACTATGGCAGTCTCTTCTGGATTCTATCACTGAATTTTTTTGTTTAAATGACAATGGGGAGGTGGAGGTTAGAGGGGTGTGGGATGCGTTCAAAGCCACGATCAGAGACGTTCTAATGGAAATGGGAGCTAGGAAGAAGAAGAAGGACAGGTCTAGGGAAGAGCGAAAATTGAGGGAGCAGATTCTAGCTGTCCAACCATGGGGTAAATTAAGATCGCAGATGTATCCAGGCAATCGTGAAAAACTCCAACAGCTTAGAGCGAAATTGTCCACCCTCCTTGTTGGTCAGACGGAGAAGAAACTTGCGTTCCTGAAACAGCGTTATATGGAGAAAGGGGAGAAGGCGGACAAGATTCTGCCTTGGAGGCTCAGGGATCTTCTCAATAGTAGGCGAGTTAACTCTATTTCCGGCCGGGGGGGGAGGGACTGCTTGGGGATGGTTAAATTGCAGAACAATTTAAGCTGTACTATGAAAAACTTTACGCTTCCGAGTATACTGGGGATGGTTCCGATGTGGATCGTTTTTTTGAGTCCCTTCCAATCCCCTGTCTAGCGCGAGAGAGTTTGGCCTCCTTGGAGCTTCCCATTTCTCCCCAGGAGGTTATTGATGCTATTGCGGCTTTGAAGAATGGTACTGCTCCAGGGGATGACGGATTCACCGTCCGTTTTTTCAAAACGTTTCACTTCACCTTGGCCCCGTTCTTAGCTAGGGTGTATAACTCTGCCTTGGATATGGGCTGTCTTCCCCCTTCCATGATGTCGGCTCTCATTGTGGTCATTACGAAGGAAGGGAAGGACCCTTTGTTATGTCAGTCATATAGGCACATCTCATTGCTAAATGTTGATGTGAAAATATTGGCCAGACTCCTGGCGACCCGGTTGTCTAGATTCATCCCCTCTTTGGTTCACGGGGACCACGTGGGCTTTGTCCCCGGACATCAGGGGTCTGACAATATTAGAAAAATGGTGGACCTGATGTATGAGGTGTCCAAGCTGGAGTCTGAGGCTTACCTCCTCTCGCTGGACTCTGAAAAAGCGTTTGACCATGTAGAGTGGTCATATATGGGAAAGGTGCTCCGTAAGATGGGTATCGGTGATCAATTCTGTGGATGTATTTCGGCCTTATACAATGCTCCCTCCGCGCGGGTTCTAGTTAATGGTTTCACCTCTCTGTGCTTCTCGCTGTCTAGAGGAACGCGTCAGGGGTGCCCCCTCGCCCCCCTTTTGTATGCTCTGGCTATGGATCCCTTTGCCATCGCAGTCAGACACGATGAGGTGATTTCTGGGGGACAGTGTGGGGACTTTGAATTTAAATTGTCTCTCTTCGCAGATGACATCCTAATGTATCTCTCTGGGATTAACGACTCCCTTCCTCGGTTGCTAGAGCTGATTTGCAGTTTTGGAACGTTCTCTGGGCTCAAAATCAACATTTCCAAATCCTGTATTATGCCCACGGGTGAGTTGGACAATGATATTAAGGGTAAGACGGAGGTGTTCGGGATGCGAATAGA
The DNA here is from genome assembly GCF_040938575.1 of Ambystoma mexicanum. Taxonomy (NCBI): domain Eukaryota; kingdom Metazoa; phylum Chordata; class Amphibia; order Caudata; family Ambystomatidae; genus Ambystoma; species Ambystoma mexicanum. The sequence continues at coordinate 983,264,900 of NC_090925.1, forward strand.
CAGTGTCAGTAATAGGTATCTGGGCACCAATATTCCTAGGGATCTAAGCAGGATTTTCGAGTTGAACTTTCCTCGCCTGTTGGCCAAAATTGGTGCTGACCTGGATAGGTGGTCATCCCTCACGCTTTCTTGGTTTGGGCGCATGGTTTCTGTAAAGATGAATGTGCTCCCCAGACTTCTTTATCTCTTCTATTCTCTTCCTTGTATCATTCCGGACTCTTTCTTTGCATCTCTTTGAATGCGTCTTCTTCGCTTTGTTTGGAGTAGTAGGAGGGCTAGAATAAAGTTCGATACCTTGTCCCTCCCAAAGGCGTTCGGAGGATTTGGCCTGCCGGACTTCAAGCAGTACTACAAGGCATCCTCAGTTGCGGGTCATGATAGAGCATATGCGGGATGACCGCAGGACGTACTGGACATACGTTGAAGATGTGCAGGTTCACCCTCATAAGGTTAGGGATTTGCTCTGGGCCCATCCTCGTTCTTTACCTATAGCTGCTAGGTCCCATCTGGTCCTATCGGTCCTTTGGGCGTTGTGGAGACCAAACAGGGACAACAAGTTACTCTCATCATGGTCCTGCCCCCTGTCTTCCTTGTGGGGTCCTCCGCTCGATTTGGGGACCAGAGGTTTTCGGGGGACGCAGTCGTGGTCAGACCAGGGACTTGAGAGGGTGCACAATTGTTTAACCAGGGAGGTTTTATTGATTTTGCCCGACTATCAGAAGTGCTTCCGGAGAAGCCTCTCTCTGTCTTTGATTATTTGCGGCTTAAGGGTATTCTTACTCAAGCGGACTGGGTGGCTTCCCTCACCCGTCCTTTGACCTGTTTTGAAAAAATCTTTGTGGAAGCCAAGTCTAGGAAGGGGTCTCTCTCTAAAATCTACAATGTGCTAATTACGGCTGATTTGGAGGGTAGGCAGACATTCAGGGGTGCATGGGAGGAGAGACTGGGCACAACCCTTGATGATCATGCTTGGGACTCTGTTTTTAGGTCAGTTTTTGGGGGGAAGCTCTACACTGCAGCCATGGAGCACAACTTTAAGATTCTCCACTTTTGGCACTGGCCGCCCGTATCCTTGTCCAAAATGTTTCCCAGTATATCTCCTAGGTGTCCTAGGGCTTGTGCTGGTAGAGGGACCTAGTTCCACATGTGGTGGGAGTGTCCGGTTATACAGGTCTACTGGACGGAGTTGCTAAATTGGATCAAGGATATCCTAGGGACCTGTCCCTACCTTCATCCTATGGAGATTGTTTTGGGTATCCCTAGGCCTGAGTGCGAGGAATTACCTTTTTCTAGGGTGGTTGGTGCGATGTTGAGGGCTGGGAGAATGGCTCTGGCCCAGAAGTGGAAAAGTTCTCAGGCCCCAACAAAATCGTAATGGTTTAATAAACTTTTGGCAATTTTTACGTATGAGAAACTCGCAGCCATTGTCAATGATAACATGTCCTCTTTTTTGCAGCATTGGACTATTGTGATTTTGAGTGCGGACTGTGAAGCCTTGAGGCTCTAAGATCTTGGGCCTTGCATGGAGCTCGATGATGGGAGGGTGGAGTGGGATTCGGTCTTCAAATGGAATGTGACACCTGAGGTTTTATGTCTATATGGGACAGTGCCGATAGAGATATGTTGCTAAACAGCCTTAATTGGTTCTGGGTCTTTGTCCCAGCCCTGGTGTACCTATTGCTTCTGCCCTGTTGAACCCTGTGGAGCTCAATGTTCGGGGGGGGGGAGGGTGTGTTGGGAGGTGTAGTGGGGAGGAGCGGGATGGGTATTTTATATTGTCTAGGTTGGGATCTTTCTTTGATTATATGACTGTTGTTTTTGATGTTGAATACATTAAATAAATATAAAGTGTAAAAAAAAAAATGATGATATAGCGGGGGGCAGCTGTGGGCGGTGGCAGCAATGGCACAGAGGAGCCTGCTCCAATGTGTCACAGGCATGGTAGGAAATATTTGCGCCTTGGCACTTATTTCTTTGCAAATTAAGCACTCCATGGGGGTTCAAAAAAGGCTATTTTGGAAGGAAGGGTCATTCTTGTGGTATAGCAGAATAACTGATCAGAGTGTGGCAGAAGTTGGGAAACAATGCCGACGTGGAAGGAGGCTGGTGTGGAAGTATATTTAGTATCAAAAAGAGTATGGTAGGCGAGGGCCCTTTAAAGCAGAAGACCACAGGGCAGCGTTTAGAGGAAAAGGTGCAATGTTGTGTGATACCATTGGAAAAGTGGTAGGTAACCTGGGTGACAGACAGTAGACACCATGAGAAGACTGTTGGCAGATAATGTGACCCAAGCCATAGTGTTAAGTGGCGTGCCCCTAGTTCAGGAGGCGGATGAGGAAAGATTCTGATCTGCAGAGGAAGGTTTCTACAGAAAGGATGGAGAGACACCCCAGATGGGTGACAAAAAACATTTCAGTAAGAGGAATCATGCCATGGAAGGGCATGAGAGGGTCACAAAAAGAAGCATGCAAGTCAGGTTGATGGTGTGGAGAAAGTGAGTGTGCCGGGGCGGTCAGAGAGTCAAAAGGAAAGTGGTGAGTTGAAGGCGGACGTCCCCAGCAACCCCCTAAGGCGAAAGCCCCCCAGAACATCTATTATCTCGTCAGAGACATCAAGTGGAACATGTGCATTTGTACCTGGAAGATTAGTTGAGTCTCAGGAGGATAGCTCAGGGGCAACATGCTCGCCTTGGAAGCAAAACGACACAAAGTGCTTAGAAACCTCTGGGTATTAAGCGTGTTTTAAATAACCTATCATATCATATCCGGGAACAAATCCTGAAAGAGAGTTGAGTTAAAAAGAGAGCAGAGAGTACAGGCCCTGGTCTGAAATGTAAAGTGTTGGTGACCCTTGAAAGACTGCCGAGATAGGCTTCTGAGTGGGGTTGACCATTGTCCAAAGTATTTGATTTGGCAGAACAGATTTATATGGCTAAAATAGCTATTGCCTGCAGGCACAAAGGACAACTTTCCTGCTAGAGAAGGTGAAGATAACCCTATCTACTGAGAAAAGGTGCAGTATTCTGCTAAAGGTTGAAACTCAAGGCTGCAGGACGCGAACATGAGTGGGACAGCAGACAATGGAATGCTTTTTGGAGGAGACTGCATTAAGGATATAGTTATGTATGCAGGTGCATTCACAGGGATTCCAAAAGCATAAAAGAACAGGAAAGGATTCCAAGATCCTGTTTTCAGAAAGGACTGGGAGAATGCAAGGTCAGTTCACAGGCCATGGACTAGGAATCAATCATGCATGGCTCAATCCAGCACTTGAAGAGCCTCTGTAGGAGTACAGTATAAGGCATGTGTATTCTTTTCGCAGTGCCAGAGAAACCGTGTGTGGTGATAGAGTCATGTACCAGTCTGGACCAATGAGGAGAAGTGAGTGGAGAGGTGACAAGGGGGGAAGTGGTCACAGGCAGGAGCGAAAAGTCATTTACATTGCTTAGAGTTTTTGGCTGGATCTTTTGCTGTGAAGGGAGTGTACAATGTGTCAGCAATGAGGTCTGATAGCAAATTAGATCTAACAAGATCAAATGTGCTGGCAGCCTTGGCCAGGGACTGCTGGTATTTTTCTTTGGACAGGGAGGGGACTTAGCAGGTGGAGAACCAGCCTGGGCTTAAGAATGTAGTGAGGTACTGGAATTACTGCCACCACTAGGATTCCAGAGAATAAATGATGTACAGGCCGGTATTCAAGAGAACAATGGCTCAGTGGGAGACGTTTGAGGTGGAGTTTATTTACAAATTATATGAATGCACAAATGTGGTTACTTACAGTTGGAGGCCAGACACAAAGGCATCGGGTGGAATGTATTTCTGCAGGATTGGGAACGTTAGGGCCTCTATGCCTTTCAGCTGTTTACTTAGATAGTCTGGAGCTTGGTGAAGTTGAGGAGTTCCCAGGATACTTTGTAATGGCGACACCATTTTGGCGGTTGCAGGTGTGGTTCTCAATGATAATGGACTTGTTGAAAGAGAGCCCAGGCCTGTTGCCATAGTTTCCAGGATCGTTGATAGGCCCTGAATGAGGAGAACACACCCTGGTTTTGGAAGGTCAGCTGGAATTGATGGCATGTATGGTCCCAGGTGGCGAACCAGGACTTTCATTCTAGGCAGTTTATTCCAGAGTTGGAGGTACCAGGCACAACAAGAGAGTATGAGATGTGACGAGGTGTTCTTGATCCACTGAGCAGAGATTGGATCCCATGTTGGGCCATTTAGTGAACTTGGTGGCTATTTAAGTGCATTGTTCAGCAGGGGTTCGGGTATAGGACTACCAAAGTGAATCCGCCAATGATGTCGACAGGATGTGATGTGTTGAGTGACAGGCAGCGTGACGTCATTGCCTGCCATGTAGATTGATGAAGAGAGTAAGGATAAATAGGCCTCCAGGGCAGAGGTATTGTAAGGTTCGGATGGGAAAGTGGTTCTGACACCGGTGCAGGAGTGTCAAGACGAGGAATTAGGGTTGATGCATTTAATGTGGAAATTAAGCATCTTGCTTTGTCTCATTGTGACTACAAGGGTGTCATATGTGAAGGCATTGAAGTTGAATCACCAGTGTTTCCAGCTAGTTGCAGTCTGCTCCTATGTCAGGCGTGGGACCAAGATGTTATCAGAGATTATATTTCACCCCAACGTGGAGAGAGAACATACTTTGTGCGTAGTTAGATGTCTGAAGGTGTATGAGATTGGTTCATATTTTCCATTGCTTTCCAGGAAGAAAAGCATGATTTTATTAAAGAAACAGAGACTGATATTATTCCTCCAACGAGAACCCCACCATGGCTCCTCGTTTTGTCTCTGCAAGGCATTAAAGTGAGGGAGGAGAAGGAACAATGGACGGAAGGAAGGAGACGAGATGAGTGCATTTTGAGGAGGAGATACGTGTATTGGCAGCTGGACTGTTAAAAAAGTCTATGTTCTAAAGTTCATGTTTTTCAAATAACAAGGTCTTGCATAAAGTTAGTCTCTGTGTCTTTAATACAATCATGATTTTCTTCCCACAAAGACGTGGACATTCTGTATTGTTGTACAGGACTAGCAGATGGGTCTGCAATCTTTGGCTCCCCAGATGCTTTGGACTACAACTCCCAAGCTCCCTCAGCATTGACTGTGTTGGCTGTGGGTGATGAGAGTTGTATCTCACATGCTCTGGAGAACCAAAGGTTAAAGACACCTGCACTAGTATCTGTCCAGATTCTACCAGCCGGCAGCCAGTGGCTGGAGTGCCACCCTTCCCCCTTCACTAACCACACTCCTGCTACTGGGACTCCTAACCTTCCTGTCACCTCAGAACCACTCCCTTGCCCTGCTCTTCCCATATTCAAGGAGACCTGTATAGCTCTGACCACAAGTCATCATAATCAACAACAATCTTACCTCATACGGTTTACGTATTTTCAAGCCACTAAGGCTCCTGGAATCCCTCTATGTTCTGTGTTCTTTTTCCTATATGTAAATGTTTTTCGTCTAACAAATACATGATGTTGATGAGCACAGGTATATGTGCCAAGGCATACTAGCCCCATTCGGACCGCTATATGGCAGAGCATAGGATGCGCAGGGCTAGTTATCTTGAGGGATTTGCCAGTATTAAGACTTCTATAGAGGTGCAGCAAAGCTGTGCAGGGTCTGCCCCATGTGAGCCACAAAGGTCAACTGGGCTATAGGGAAATCAGATGGTATCATGTCAGGATGATAGGCCTGCAGGACTGAGGTAGGGCCAATGACATAAATGGGGAGTTGGTCCGATATTTCTCTGTGTGTCCGTGTGTCGCCCTGTTCCCTTCCATCCTGTTCACGTGCCTGGTCTTGGGCGCTTTAAAGATAACCATCATATCACAACACTACGCTTACTCTGTACTATACACCATCATTCAACTAGAAAACCCTACCATCCTCCACGCACTCTAAGATCAAGCTCTGCCGGCCTCCTAGTCATACCAAAAACCAACTCAGTCAGGTTAGGTGGATCATCATTCTCAGCCCTGGCCCCGACTCTGTGGAACGCACTTCCACCCCACATCCGACTCACCGAGGACCTCATGTCTTTCCGCAAATTACTGAAAACATGGCTCTTCCCCTAAAATCGACTCTTAAATCCTACTGGATAACAGAAATCAATGACCTTAGCCCAAAGCTGCTTTTTCATAAATAACAATCCAGCATCATGATCCGAGTGAGAAATTGAAAACTAATAACCGCTAATGTGAATTAAAAAGGATAAACTAAATGGAAAGAGTGAAGTGGATGAAAGTAGAAAAGTGGATGAAAGGAATAAACTGGATGAAAGCAGTGAAGCGGATGAAATTAAGGAAATAGATGAAACAATGAAGTGGACGAGAGGAATAAAGTGGATTAGAGGAACGAAGTAGACAAGAGGAATAAGTTGGATGAGAAGATGGAAAGGACGAGTACATGATAAGGATGGAGTGCATGGAACGGGTAGATGGCATGGAATGACAGAGTGCCTGGAATAAACGGAACAAATGGAATAGATGAATCAAGTGCATGACATGGAGGGAGTGTGTGGGACGGAGGGAGTGCGTGGGACGGACGATGTGGGTGGAGCGGACGAAGGGTGTGTGGGGCGGACGAAGGGTGTGTGTGGCGGGCGATGTGAGTATGTGCGACGGATGGAATGCATGGAACAAATAGAGGGCATGGAATGGACATTGTGCAAGAACGGTTGGAGTGCATGGAACGCATGGAGCATGAAGGCGCTCGATCTCAAGCACCTACTGAAAACTACCATATCACATCACCACGCTTACTCTCTTCTATACACCACCACTCAACTAGAACACAGCGATACTATGACACATTCTGTATAGCTGTTCTCATACCAACACCTGCCACATACTCCCCATCATCCTAACTAAACACAGCTGGCTGCACACCCGCCAGCCTAGGCGTTCTCGTCAGGGCTAACGCAGCCAGAATCGGTCTGGGTAACACCATGCAAGAACAAACACATACTCCTGATCTCCCAACCACCACATCTACCACTAAGAAGCAGCTATCATACGAGTGACACTATACTGCTGCACACATATCCGGTGCACACATGCACCTTATGGCTCTCTCTCTCTACTGACTTGAACTACGGTTCCCGAGGGCGTTCAACCTACCAGCGCCTTGAGATCATACCAATGGTACATAAGGCGCTATATAAATGCAAAATAACATAACATAGAACACAGCTATACCCCTGATTAGTTCGGCCTAGTTGTTCACATACGAATACGACTCCATGAACACCTCATTACCCTAATAAAATGCAGCTAGCCGAGCACATTCTGGCCTAGTCGCTCACATATGCGACCTTCAATCCTAATGCAGCCAGATCCCAGTCTGGGTGTCCACCCACCAGACTGCACACATCCAACTGATATCTTCAGCACCACACCTAACGCTAGGATGCAGCTACCATCCGGCAATTACATCAACTGCACACATATCTGGTGCACCCATGCACCCTATGACACTATCTCTCTCTATTGACCAGAACTGCGATTCCCGAGGGCGTTCAACTTACAAGCGCTTTGAGGTCATACCAATGATATATAGAGCACTATATAAATGCCAAGTAACATAACATAACATAACATTATCTGTGAAAGGCTGACAGGCTGGCTAGAGTCAGGCACGTGTTGCTGTTTACCTAAAAAAAGCTGCCAGCTCCAACCTTTGGCTCTCCAGATGTTTTTGGACCACATCTCCCATCATCCCGTGCCAGCATAGTCAATGGAGAGAGACCATAGCATTGTAGTCCTAAACATATGGAGGGCCACATGTTGCAGGTCCATTCCAATCCACCTCTGAGTATGAATTGGAGAAATAGTGGAGTAACTTCCCTTCCTCACTCTTAAGGCCTGTTGTCTATGTTTTGAAAATATCATAAAGCTACGTCCGCTTCTCCTGCCCTCTCCGTCTCTGTTTCCACGGCATTTATACTATGTGGAAGTAGAAGAATAGATGCCTAAAGATTTCTTTTTCCAAATCCTTTCAAAGGAAATGTGCAAACTGCCTATTGAAGGAGTGTTAATTGCTGCTGGAGACATTTGTTCTAAATTATCTCGGCGCTGTTGGCTTCTTTCTATGGGGAAAGATTGAGCGTTAAGGAAGAAAGGGGAAGATTGTCTGGCAAGAGGAAATGCATAATATATAATAAATATGCATTGAAATAAAGCTGTGTTTTCATTTAACACATCCGCACTTGTCAGGCTTCCACATGCACAATATTTATACACTTCCCTTTAACACTGGCGCTACTGTAACATGTGAAATCTATGAGACGGTGGCTTTGTGAATGGCTTGTAAATATGAAACTTGCCTGGGGCTACAGGGTAGAACAGATTGCCGAAGGTGCTCAGGAAGGGATGAGTGACTGATGAGGGCTAATGTAAAACACCCACACACACACATCTAATCGTTCAGGTGCACAAAAAAGACTTCGAGTTAGGCAAATACTTGCCAAAGTTTACGCAGAAGACCCTGTGCGTAATGTCCGCTGGGTGTGCCAAGCTTCTTCAGCAAAGCAGATTATTGCGCATGCCCTCTCACTGGCTGGGGTTTAGTAGCTCGTGGCGACATCACAACATGTTATTCTCCTCCGCGCACAAGGAAAATCCTCTATATCGGCCATTATGAAATAAGAATACCACGAAAGTTGGCACACATTTGTAACGTGTTGAGAAATATAGCCCTTATTCCGGTGACCAGCCTCTCACATAGTCACAAAAGCCATTGTAGCTATTTATAATGACCAACCAGCATGGTATTCCTGCTGGCGCCGGGCTACCTTCTGGAAACCACACATTTGAGCAACACTTCACACCGATGAACCGGGGGCAAAGCTCATCCTGAAGCCACTGGATGCCATGCCGGCCCCCATACATGTAATGTAATGTAATTGTCATTTGTATAGTGCTTATTTCCATTGGTATGTTCAAAGAATGCTGTGGGTTAACGCCCTCAGAGGACCAAAGTCCAAGGTATGAGAAATGTGTCAGAGGAGTTTAGAACATGTGTGTGAATTTATCCAGTATGGAGGAGGCTAGGTGTGGCCAGGTCCCTATTGGTTACCCACATCGAGCTGGCATGTGGATGGGTGCTGTGAGGTCGTCAAGAGAGTATGCAAGTGCAGGAGACTCCTTATGTATCCAGCAAGACCATATTTTTTGTGATGGGGATAGCTGCATTCTGACGGCAAAGGTGCTGTGTGATGTGGTTTAAATGGTGTATGATAGTAGATGCATGTGTGTAGCTGGCCTTATCTTTGGCTTTCTTCCATAAGGATGGAGTGTGATATGTACCCTTGTGTTCAGGGTTGTTTCTTGGTTTTCTAGATGTGGTGTGAATTCTATCCTGTGGTCTGCTGGTGTTTAGTCTCTCTGTTTCTCTGTACAGTTCATGTTAGGTTCATGCTTACCTGTAAGGGAATTAACCTACCTGAAAGGATGCAAGTGCTAGACAGGGTGCCATAGGGGATAATCAGGTCTTAATGGCCCTCCGGAAGGCAAGGTAGTCCTCTATACATTGGATACAAAAGGGCATTGAGTTCGAGATAGAGGGGGCTTGGACAGAGAAGGAGGACTCCCTTAATCTTGATGAATTGAAGGGAGGGATCACAAGGAGGAGTGCAGTACCAGAGTGCAGGTTTCTGTTGGGTTGGTAATGGGTTAGTTCTGTTGAATGTATTCAGAGCCTGAGTTGTGCAGGGCACGGTGTGCATAGCACGTGGCTTTGAAAGTGACCCGTCGTCCAGGGGCGCCAGTGGAGGACACACACAGGGCAGGTGAGATGTGCTCTCTGGGGCCAAGGGTCAGGAGGAGCCAAGCTGCTGAGTTTTGGACCATTTGGAGCTTTCTGAGTTGTTATGCTGGGGCTCCTAGGTAAAGGGAGTTGGCATAGTCTAGTAGGGAGAGAATGATGGCCATGATTGCAGTGACTATGTGAGGGTATGAGAGGTAAGGGAAGATGCATCTGAGAATACGGAGGTGAAGCTAGCACAATATAGCTACCATGTTAATGTAGTGCAAGAGTGTCCGATAGCATCCATGGGGCATCCTAGGTTCTTTACTGAGCTGGATGGGGTGGGTCCTAGGGGGATAAGATAAGAGGTGGGTTAGGGAAGACATCTGAGTTCCCACAGATTATGATTTCAGTTTATCCAAGGTTGAGGAGGAAGTGCTTGGCCGTCAACTAGTGGTCATTGTCTGTGAGGCAGGAGGCGAGGTTAGGGTGGGGAAGGATGCAGAGTTAGGGATTTTAAAGATGACCTTGGTGTCGTTAGCGTAGTTGTAACAGGTTAGGTTAGGTGAGCAAATAAGGGAAGGGACGGGACCCATGCAGCGGTTAGATAGAAGGGGAGGTGATGGAGTGGGGGGGCCAAAGGGTAAGGAGGGAGGAGTGTTATTTGTGATCTGTTAGCCGGGAAGGAGAAAATCCACCTAAGTGCTGTGTCCATTATGACAAGAGAGTCAGGTCTGTCAGTGAGGATGCTGTGGTCGATGGTGTAAAAGGCCACTGAGAGGTCGAGGATGATAAGTGTGGTACAGACTTCTGTGTCAGCTGTGGTTTTGCGGTCATCCCAAATGGAGACTAGGGAGGATTCAGTTGCACGGAGTGGGCTGAAGATGGACTGGGTGGAGTCGAGGAGATGGTTGGCTTCAGGGAAGAGGCAGAGTTGAGAGTAGGCCATTTGCTCAATAAGTTTAGCTAAGAAGTGGTTGATAGAGAAAGGTCTGTAGTTGGCAGAAAGTAGGGGGTTAAGGGAGGGTTTTTTGAGGAGAGTTTTGATGTGTGAAATCTTGAAAGCTGTTGCAAATACGCCTGAGGTGATGGAGGAGTTGATGATGGATCTCACAATGCAGCCTACACCGGTTGGAGAAAAGATTCATTTTAGGAGGCAGTAAGGGCATGGGTCATTCAGGAATCCCGGTGGATGGCTGCCTGCTAGCAAGCAGCCTCAGGAATTCGGGGCAGGAGATGGGAGAGAAGGAGGGGAAAATAGGGCCTCCAAATGTTCCTTGAAGTTTCCCATGCAGAAGGGGACACACTGAACTGTCTCTTGCTTCTGATATTCTGCAAGTCTATGGGCATAACTTCTTTCGGTAGTCTCTCTTCTTTGGGTACATTTTGTGCACATGCTTTAATAGAAAAGATACTTATTCCTGAGTCAGGGCATTCTAGGATAATACCTAGCCTTACAAAAATAACATTGCTTCCTTAAAACCTTCTTGTTTTCCAGTGCACACTGTCCCGCCATGAAGCTTTTTGGCCATAGTAGCTTTTGGGAGGAACATGTTATCAACCCCATTGTGGGTTTGAAAGTGTACTCTGTCTACTCTGCATGCATGGGTTGTTAGAGTAATATTGTGTTCTGCCAGATCTCTCCTTTGGGAACTGTGAGTAGTAAGCCCACAGAGAAACTCTAGCATATGAATTTCGCTACTTTTTGTAGGACTGACGGGCTATCTTCAGAGACAGGCTCAAGCAGGGTTCAAAATTAAGAATCCGTGACCAAGAGCTGAAACCAGCTCGTGAATGTCAGCATTCACCCAGTATGCAGGAGCTACCGCTGGGCAACCAAGAACAATTACACAGCGCACTGCAAAACTAGATTCTGTATGAGAGGCAAGCTTTAACTTTTTACTTATCATGTATGATCCTTTATGTTTAAATGTGTGCTAGATGTGCCATAATTCTTCTTTATTGACATTCTCGAATACTCATAGTTAATGTCACATTTGTATGTTTGTACGGCAACAGTTGCTCTGTGGAGCCAACTAGCTGTTTGTTTCAAGCTCATCGGCTCTCCAAGTCTGGAAGCAGGAGCTAAATAGCTCCCAGCAATTTCAAACTAGTGGTCACCTGCTCAAAAGAAAAATGGAAAAATAACTACTGGCAGATTCGAGATCCATTATCAGTCTACCTCACCAATTAGTGCAACCCTCACTCTTGCATACCCTTTCAAAACATTTCCATCCTTGTCTACTCCCCTGCTACCCTACAAGACCCAAGATTCCATGTGCAAAGAGGTTTTAGGCAGAATATTGAGAATTCTATGCTTGCTACACCCGCAAGGTTGGTGTCTCCAAGCACGTTGAGCATAGGTCCTTTTGGATAGCGTGCATGCAATGGATGGGGATGCAGAATAACTACGACACCAAATAATGGAACCAACTCAGGAAGATGGCAAAGGTTTCTGTTTTAATATCAATTGTCTAAAACAGGGCGTTAAAATGGACTTCAACGGACGTTCGCTCAAGCTCTTGATTAATTTCACCTAAAAATCACATTTATCACATTATGCTACGTGGCAAATGAGAAAAACCTATGAGGGGTTGTGATAGGATCAAGGGAAACATCTAAGTATACTTTCTGTAAGCGGTGGGTTTGTGATTGGATATCTACTGTTAGGTGGACAACTCATGCCTATTCTAAAACATGTCATCTTCAACACTATTAAGTACACAGGGTATCATTGTCTCTCAAACTATAATGCCTTTCGGAGCTTGAGGCGAGGTTGAGGTAGTCTCCGGCAGTCTCTCTACCTTGTCTATTGTGGGAGGATCCCACTGAACTACCTAAAACCTGTGTATACCGCGGAGCGGTGACCGGAGCTTGAGGCGACGTTGAGGCAGTCTCCGGCAGTCTCTCTACCTTGTCTATTGTGGCAGGATCCCACTGAACTACTTAAAACGAGTGTATACCGCGGAGCGGTGAGTGGAGCTTGAGGCGAGGTTGAGGTAGTCTTCGGCAGTCCGCGGGATCCCCGGGGCTCTCGTGGCCCGCGACCCCTCGAAATGAAACCTCGTGGACCTTGTGGAGCCCACTTGCACGAAAGCTCAACAATCTCTGCATGTCCGCAAGAACTTCAAACAGAACGCACTGCGGAGCAACGACTTCTAAGAAGTAACTCTAAATCTGTAGACGTTATGCCTATGAAAACATCAACACTAAAAACGAAGGCACCAAGGATTATTTCCCTGACCCCTTCGGTCTGTGATATATCCAGCAGTACCTTGTCAACCCCGGCAACCCGTTTTGACTTTGAAAATCCTTTTGACGGGACCCAGGGTTCACCTTCCATATCCTGCTCGACTCCCACGGAGCCACTACCGAGCATTACAGACGCGAAGGAAGTGCTATCTAGTCCCTCACGTGCTACAATAAACATAGACGTTCTTACCTTGGAGCCTCCCGTCTCACCTGTAGGGAGGGGTCGGAGCATGGAGGACCCATCGGATTCACTGAACTCCCAAGACACGGCGGCTTCCACGACACTCCCGCTGCCCGCCGCGCTGGAATCTTCTTCCTCCTCCCCTTCCCGTATCAATGCCCAGCCTGCTCAGCCTTCCCGCCAGGCCCTCACGGTGGCGAGAGGTGCGGACGATTTGACAGTCAGAGGACGGTCGGCGTCTGCCCCTGTGCTAGTACCCTGGGCGGAAAAACGGGATGAGGAGGAAACAGTGGATGACCTCCCGGTCGACGAAGGAAGAGACCCCACGAGCGTAGAGACGCAGTCTCGTGCAGCAACGCTGGAACTCTGTTCTCTTGGCAGCGCAGATGCCGCCCCAAGCAAGGCTCCGAGACCTGCGGCAGTAACCTACTCCATACCAGAAGAGCGTGCGACCGGCTCTGCAGCGCCCGTTCAGGAGCCCATCTGTTACCCAGACAATTCACTGATGTCGCCAGCCACAACTCTGGCCCAAATCCACGCAGCCAAGGAGCAAGTTGCTTCAACAAGTCCACAAAGGAAAAAAAATGACAGTGTTCACACCAAAATCCCGTTCAATATACAATCAACGACAAAATCGGCGAGTAGTCGAACCAACGAGAACGCTCCCACAGGCGAGCAGGTCCGGCAAAACGCCATTGAATTGAATGCGGGAAACCATCCACGTGCCAAAAATCCTTCTATCCCTAGAACAAATAAAACCTGCAATGCCAATACATCCTACGAATTCATTGAAGAACTACCGGAAGAACCAGTCCCTAAATCTACTGTTCCCCAAACATTGGCAAAGAATTTACAACAAGACGCTCGACCCAAAAAATCGCAAAGCACAAAAAGAAAATATAGGAAAAAAGACACGGGGAAAAAAAACCTCCCGTGCCCATTACTATCATCGGCGTTAAAAGACTTCTTCAAAAAACAATGCAAAAGAAAGTTGGACGAGGTCAATGAACTTTCGGATGCGGAAATTCTGGAAGCAATCCAGGATCTCCCACCCGCCACCATAGCAAGAAAAACAACTTTGTACGTCAAAAAACAAATGGATCCTTCAAGTGCCGACAAAAGTGAACCTGACTTAAACGATGTCCTAAAAAAAGGAAGACTTTCTACGAAAATCCAAGACGAAACAACTCCACCCATCCTGAAAGAAAGCACTCCAGATTCCACGTCCACCTCCTTGAATCCCGTGCACTTACCTATATCTAGCGTGAGTAGCTTGGGATCAACAGAGGCTGCAATATACATCAAATCTCTTACACCTCCACAAGGGGAAGATCAAACTGACGTATTGCTGCCACTAATCAGTGAATCCCCTCTTAAAGAAAAACCTGTTGACAAAAATGCACCACTGTCCCCCTCAGTCCCTAACAACCGACAATTATTCGGGACGCAACCATCGACACAACTTCCCCTGGATCAACAAATTGGGAAACCTAAAAACCAAGACCAACCTACTCAAACAGATGAAAGTCTACTTCTTCCAGAGCAATTGTTGAATTCAACACCACGTCCATGTTCGCCACCAAGGAACAGGAGACTAAGCGAAATAGTTCCTCCTAATCCAAAGGACTCTCCGTAAAAAAAAAATGATTTAGCCACCATCATGTCGGCAATTACAATATCCCTAGCACCATTTGGGAAGCTCTATGAAAACATCAACGACTCGTTAAAGGACAGCATCACAGTAACAGCAATGATGCATACCAAGTTGATATTTGTAGAAGGTTTTATCACTGCCTTGGAGCAAACAAACAAGAAACACAGAGGAACCTGGGACCTGAAGCTATCGGTATTGGAAGAAAAGCTACGACTGCTACAAACCGCAAGTCTGGAAAAAAGGATCTCAGATGATAAAGAAACCCAGACCATACATCAAACACAATCCATGAAAACGGCGCCGCTCTTCGTTAACCGAAAAAATAAATCACCTTCTCGAACGACAGAGCCCCTGAAAATGACACTCACAAAAGCCACTTCCAAAAAAAACATCATTTCCTACGCCCAAACAACCTCTATTGAAGCTAACAAGAAGCCCACAACAAGATTCAAGCACAAGGCGTAAAGAATCTACAGTAGACCCACCGTCTTCTCCTAAGGGAAACCCTAAAGAAATTAGAACAGCCTCCATGAATGAAGCGACGGAGTATGAAAACGGTACTACTACCACCAACCAGTCCATTCAATCACCACGATCTGCCGACAAATTTATCTGCCAAAGTTCGCTGATTGATTTATCACAACACGAGGACTCAGCAGAAATGATTGAACTTGATACTGAACCGGGAGACAGCCATGGAAACCAACTTGAAACTCAATCGCGCACACCTAAAGAAGGCGCCAACAAATCTGCACCCACCCACCCGAGTAAGGGACCCTCTAACTCAAATCAGGCGGATGACTTGAGTATTGAACAACTGTATGAAAAATTAAAATCCACCAAATCAATCGTCC
Source organism: Ambystoma mexicanum (assembly GCF_040938575.1). Taxonomy (NCBI): domain Eukaryota; kingdom Metazoa; phylum Chordata; class Amphibia; order Caudata; family Ambystomatidae; genus Ambystoma; species Ambystoma mexicanum. The sequence goes on from NC_090925.1 coordinate 983,280,602, forward strand.
CGAGCAAATCTTCGCCTACCAAAGAAAAAGGGGCTAAACCTAAATACCAGCATGAATCCACTACAAGATCCAATGGCAAGACTTCTGATTCAGTGCGCTTATTCAAGATCGAACAAAAATCGTCAGAAGATCATTATATGATCCTGAATAGAAGAACTGTTCTCAAAATCCTCAAACAGGTCGACATAATTAACACACTAAAGTCTGACGACTTTACGCTCATAGAGCCGTACCACAGAAATAAGCAAGCAAAGGCATATCTTCACATCAAAAATTTGGCGCTTCGAGAGAGTCCTCAAGAAGCCAACGCAAAAGTGGCCCATGAGGGCTTCATCCTGACAGAGATCCAGACCCCAAAAACCAGCAAGAGTCAGACGGAAAGCAATAAAATCCCTGCAGTAAAGAACTACAGATACAAATCACAGACTGAAGACCTGTATAGATTGAGAAGACGGGGAAGAACACCGCCCCGCTGGGAAAAACCTGTCTACCATGAATCCAGAACTTCGGGTAAAGTTTCATCTAGAAGCGCCCATTTGAAATACTATCGGGATGTTAACGAAAGACATGAAGATAGAAGTGATTCAAGAAATTGCAACAACTTTAGGAGAACATACCCGTCATCACATACATCATCAGTGCGCCAAAACGAACGAAGACCTCCATCCCCAGTACACTGTGTACGACCGAAACAAAACACAGACCAGTCTACGACCCACCTTCACCCCAAACCAACAAAGGACACATGGTCTTGGTTGCGAGATGCCTTTACTCCGGGTCTTAAGAGATAGCAGCAAAAAAGGGGGGCCAATTCACCATCACGGCGACCCGAATCTAAAAAGGAAGCTCCACGAAATGCTACCCTATCCATAGCGTCATGGAACACTAGAGGCCACACGCACCTAACCAAAATCGGCAGCTACAATCTAGGAACCCATGACATTCTATGCCTCCAAGAAACTTGGCTAGTGAATAAACCTGCACTTGACGGCTATACCATCGAGATCTCCCCAGCCCTAAAGGGTCCGTTCGGCAGACCGTCTTCTGGCCTATTGACAGACATTCAGACGGGGTCGAATATATTCATCACCAAGAAAATTGTAGCCACCTACGCTTTCCTGGCAGTGCTCATAAGAACGAGCAATGAAAATGACTCCGAAGTTTGGGCTATTATTAACACTTACTGGAATCCCCAAAGAACTTCATCCGGCAAATTCTGTGACGAAGCAGCCAACATCATCGATGAAATAATGATTAAACACAAAACTTCGAACATTCTCATCTGTGGAGATTTGAACTGTAACTGCCTGAAGTCGACCAACAATACGCCAGCAACAGAAAGAGGAAAACTGTGGGTTTCATTAATGAACTCGAAGAACCTTCAAAACACCGCAAAATCCAACAATCATCCCACTATCCCTACATGGGAGCGCAACCAATCTACAGCAAACCTTGATTACATCTTTGTTGCAGAAAAAATGTATTCAAGCATAGCTTCGTTTGAAGTCATCAGAACGGAATTCAGTGACCACAACTTGTTAAACCTCACATGCAGAACAAAGAGATATGACCACCAATGCTACAACGTTGCGGTCGAGGTGAACACTCAGCTCTCTCGTTTGCGTATGAGTGCTAAAGACATCAAATCCTTGACAGACAAATATAATACTCTCATTACAGATACAGAAGCTAATGATGCAACATTCAGGACTAGCTACATCACTCTGCTCCTGCAATTCAACAAACCTCAGAAAGGGCTTGATAATCAGAGAGGAAACTTTACTCATTCCTACAATCGGACCCTAGTGATCAGACGTCGTCACCTAAGAAAATTAAAAAAAGAGGCAACCACTGCGAACTCCACTAATATATGGGAATCCTACCGTCTGGAGCTCAGATCATACAAACAGTGGCTAAGAAACAACAGATCAGCGCTCTACCAAGCAGATGCCGAAAACATGATCAAGACTATAGCCAACAAAAAAAAACAGAGAATTTTGGAAATTGATCAATGACATGAAATCCCATCCAAACTCGCCGATGATAAATGCAGTTTCTGAATAATGCTGGTTTAGCCACTTCTCTAAATTGTTTGATCATCCTCCCACGGATACCGAGAGGTCAAATTCACCAACTAAATCTCATTGGGTCGATCTATCTGATACAGACGACATAAAGACTATCATCACGAAATTGAAACTTTCACGTGCACCTGGACCGGACGGCCTAGCAAATACCGACTTGAAGCAACATCCGGAGGCCTGGTCAGCTGCCTTGAGCCTGATATTCAAACATTGCAAGGAACAAAGGATAATTCCAAGCTCCTGGAATCAAGCCATTATCGGCCCGATCTTTAAAAAATGCATGAGAGAAGATCCCTCCAACTACCGCACTATTGCCTTAATGGATGTTATCGGTAAAGTGTTTGCTACCTCTCTCCTGAGCCACTTCTGGAACTGGATAATAACTTCTCCAGCCAGGGATCCTCTCCAATCAGGTTTCCAAAAAACGCCAGCACTGCGGCTAACATAATGATCTTAAACATCTTAAAAGAAAAGGTCACGCTTGGTGCTCCCAGAATCTTCCTCGCCTTTGTGGATTTATCCCAGGCTTTTGATAGAGTAGATAGATCGAAACTGTGGGCTAAGCTGAAGAACTGGAATTGCCCAAATCATATTCTCGACCCAATCATCGCTCTGCATACGGACACTCATATATCAGTCAGGCTAAACAATAATGGTCTACTCTCCAATCCCATACCGTCTAATCGAGGAGTCAAACAAGGCTGCCCTCTGGCTCCAGCTCGTTTTATCTCCTTTCTTGGCGATTTCCAAACTTCTCAAGAACTGATTAGATCGTTCCCTCCAAAAATCGGAACTACAACGGTTACCAGACTCCTATACGCAGACGATCTCATCATTTTGGACCATTCCCAAGTGGGCCTTCAACGCCAGCTGGACAATCTGCACAAGTACACAAAGGAGAACAATCTGGAGATTAACAACTCTAAAACAAAAATACTAATTCTGCAAAAGCAGGGGGAAAAAAAAGAATCATTTAAGTGGTTTTTGAACCAATCGAAAATTTAAATCGTCCCATCATTCAAATATCTGGGAGTCGTCATTGACAGTTCGAAAAAATCTCTAAGCATGCATAAATCTCTGTGGTATAAAACAGCCCAACTACGCGCAGTCGATAGAAAATACGACAAATTCAGCCTTCTTCCAGCAATCCAATTTTACAAGTCTAAAATAATTCCAGCATTGATATATGGCATGGATGCCAATCTCTCAATTCCAACGACCCTATGGACAAAACTAGAAGGTTTCATTTGGAGGGCAACATTAGGCTTGCCTAAATCGACAGCTGTGGCACCCATAAGACGCAAACTTGGGTTGCTCTCCATGGAGGCAGTTATCGCGCAGAGTACGATTCAGCTCTACAGGAAAATACGAAACCAAGATAGCCTGGAAATATACAAGATGATCTCCGAAGAAATATCTAAGGGAAGCAATAAATCCCTAAACAACTGGGCCGATAAACAAAAGCTTACGCTGAGAGAAATAGCCTGTTCAGAAGAGGAACTAATCCAGAATCCCATGAGAATAAAAACAAAAATGGAATGGCTTGATTGGATAAAAACAAACGACAACTCTGTCTCGAACAAGCTATTAACTCATCTGCCACCAGTCTACAATAAACTAAAGCAACCGATGGAGTACTGCACAAAATATCCAAACAAGCGCCTCATGAGAACTCTGCTGAAAGCCCGTTTAAACCTCCTACCTACCCAGTAAGTCCTAGCAATTCGGGCCGCTTCTAAAGAAAAATCTTGTAGACTTTGCAGAGACCCGCAAGCCACAGAAACTATCAAACATCTTTTGATGGCGTGTCCGTCCATTGACCATGAAAGAGAGGCCTTCCTCGGCCCTGTGTACAAATCTTCATACGTTGTCGACAACAACATTTGGTGGAATCGCCTGATCACGGGTGCCAAAATGAGATGGCTAATAGCGGCTACCAAGCTAATAACCATCGCTTTGGAGAAAACTCTGCAAATTCAGCAAAGTGAACTTCCGTCAAACACTTGTCTGTGAAAGCTACTTGTACACAGGAAACAACACTTCCTTCTTTTAGACAGCAAAGAAAGTTTTCTTAATTTGTAAAAATCTAAACTGATTAAATACAAAAAAAACAACAAAAAAAACAAAATGCCTTTCGTTATATGGCCCTCTGCAATTGGCTAGCATGCTCGTGCCATGTCTGGAACATTTGGTTTACTTAGCAGCATGTAAGCTCATACCCGGATGCCAGGAGGTGGACTTGACTTTACCCCCCCACCCAATTAGCCCAATGCCTCTCATCACCAATGCCTTCTGCCATGAACATTGTCTTTGAATTTGGTCTGGCAGAGTATTCTTGTCTATGGGAATATAAGGGATTGCAAGCATGCACTATTGTTGTTCTAGGACTCCAAGTTCAACTCTATTTCCATCCTTGATTCACATAACAGGAGACCAAGATTTGTTCCATTTCGCAGCATTTAAATGTCTTAAATGAATAAAACTTGGCATGCTTGGTGTTCTTTCTTTGAACCTTAACAAGGGATGATTCAGCTTTTCGTGTTCACCACCTTCAAGAATAGATAACTGGCCTTGGTTGCTTCAGCTTTGGTACCAGGCCAGACAGCCTTGCCCTTCATTTTCACAATCTCAGCTTTATTTTTGCTGCAACACAGTTCTCAGCTTTTCCTCTTCATGGGTCTGTGCTTACTAAATTCATGACACTGATGCCCAGCTTCTGTACAATGGTGGCTTCACCTGTAGTCTATTCACTACGTATAACCAGCTTCGATGATTAGTTAGTCTACTTGTATTACAGCATTTGTACAGTTATTGAATGGCTTGCATTTTCTGTAGTACATCACACACATGCAATCTTATTGCATATGAAAGTTTACTCAATTCTTAAGTTCGTCATCAGCTTCTATAAGGTCCATGAATTCTCTTCAGTAAGTATTCTCGAGACGTCACACTCGTCTTTCCTGACATCACAAGCTCCTCTTTTGCTCTTTTTCATATTCTTTCGCGGAGTTCCTCCCTCAGATTGTCATCTCTTCACAAATATATTTGGTAGGGCTTTCTCAGAGGGTACCTTCTATCGAATATTCTCCGGGGTATGGTCACAACTGCTGGTTTAAAGCATGGCGCAATCAATCAATCAATCAAACTCTCAACCATCTACAGCCTGCCATTATGGTGAGTAAATAAACAGTATTAGCACCCTGGTTGGGGTGCCAGCCAATCAAATGACTAGGAACGCAGGCTTGTACCGCAGATGAAAGCCCGCGTTCTATGCCACCTGATGGCCAGCTCCACTGCTGGCCCCCCACTTAACTTATTTCGGTGGTGGGAGGTGCCAGTGCTGCATCTGCTCCTTCCCCTTGCCTCCCACAGGCCGCGATTGAAAGGGAAGAGGGGCTCCATACGGAGCCCCAACTCCCCTTTCCATGACAACCATCTTTGTAAATGATTTTTTCATTAAATGGGATGCATGCAGTGTCCCGCTGAACGAAAGTAAATCCTTTTTTAGCACCCCCAGTTACCGCTTTGGTAGCATGGGGTGCTAATGGCCTTAAGACCGCGTTCCAGCCCTTGGAACTGAGGCTAAACGGCACATTCACAGGATATTGCCACTGCTATGTTTGGCAGTGTTCTATGTGATTAAATCGACCACATTTAGTTTGTGGTCTAGTAGTTCGACCCACCTAACACCTAATACTGCTCCTGCTGTGCCCCTACCTTCATACTAACTCTACTCACACACACACATAAAAAACAAAATAAATCTAATCAACTGCTGTGAAAGCTGTTGCGTCAGCAAACTTAAGGGATATAACTAATGGACTATTCCAAACCTCACTGGGGCTCAAAGACCAACTTCTGGTCGAACAAATGTTCCCCCGGTGGAGATCCCACAGCACCCTCTCCAGTTATGCAGATACAGAGGTAGGCCACAAGCCTCCTTGAAGAGAGCATGTGGCTCACTAATAGTAGTGTGAGCCGAGCTCAAGACTTACGTTTGATGCCTTAATCGGGAAAGCTGCAGACATCAAAGGTGAAAAATCAACACAGTTAAAAGCTAAATAATCTAATGCTAACAGAGGGGGAATCAAAAAGAAATGATCAATCAATCTATAACTTTATTCGGCCATAGGCCTTCAAAGTACATCCTAACAATACATTTCTGGAATGTTAAACAGCACTTAAAGAAAAAAAAGAGAAGCAACAAAGGAAGAGAATGCACCATCCTTAAATACCACAAAGCAAATCTCTAACCAGAAATGAGTACTCCCAACCCTAAGGCCCATTTAGCTCCCACACCCTGGGGACCCAAAAGGGTACAATTCACCCCAGAGAGAGGTCATTGGCTAGTGGAAATGCCAGAAAAGCCTGCAAGACCAGAGATATGGAAGGGGCTGGCTGTAATCCCACTTCTTCGGGTTCCGCCCATGCCCATTACATTTTCTCAAGACATCCCTCACCATATGATCATCCCCAAAAACCAATTTGACAGAATCGGGAAACACATTGTTGGGCAATCTAGTGCACTCCACCATAGTGTCCTTGTTCATGAAAGCACAGTCCCCTACATAGTGTAACCAATGGAGGCATTTGTTCTAAAGGGCATCCCTTGGTTCTCTTCTATCAGGAGGCATTTTTGGTACCCTATAGAGAAACACAGTGGCTCTTCTAGGCCCTTCATGTGCATTGTGCCTAAGCAAAGGCCTCCCAGCGCAGTGGTTGTGTGCATTGGTTGCCCTCCCAGCAGGATGCTTAATGCCCGGGTTCCTTGGGTCATGGATCTCCATAGGTGAGGGCTCAAACCCTGTGGTGTGGGCCTTAGGGGGCTCTCTTGGTATGTTTGGGATTGGAGATTGGACAGCCTCTGGTTGCCTCTTAGAGGTTAGAGTGTTTTGGGCACCAGCATTAAAGGGAGCATGAGGGCACAGGGGATATGACCCCTCATCAGCAGTTGGACCCAAGCCCCTATGCCCATCCCCCAATAGCCCCTCTCCAGCCTTCCATGCCCTGCCTCTCCCCTGGCCTCTGTCACACCCTTAAGCAAAGCCAATAGTAGTTTTTTGATGTCGGCCAGTTCAGACAGCACGTGGTTGCAGGAGCAGCCCGGGATAGTGTATGGTTCTTTGGGTGAGGAGAAAGATGGGGACCGATTCCCTTGGCCAGGGGACTTGGGGACCTTAAGTGGGGTTAAGCGTAGGAAGGAGCTAACCCCAGAATGTGCTGCGGATGTGGACTAACTCCAAGAGATGTAGGGGGAGCTCAAATGATGCATTCCCTCACAAGATCCTTTCGAACCCAGGTCCATTGGGTCTACTACCGGGTGGGCAGGAAAAACCAGGGGGATGAGCAGCCTCAGTGGCTAATGCTGTTCAAGGTTCAGGGGCCAAACAAGTGGTACCGGGTACAGGCCTTAGAGACAGGCCCAGAGAAGTAGGCGGCGCAGCCAGCACCAGTAATGGGGCTGATGGCTCACAGCCCTCAATGAGCTTGGCTGTGCCCGGGGTGATCCTCTCACAGCCATTGCCCAGGATATTGAGAAGATCAGCAGTGGAAATATGGTTGAGACTTCCTCCAGGGGTTACAGGTTGGCGTTGGGCCCATGTTCATCTGGAGTGAAGACAGGCAAATGATTCAGAGAGGGGCCTTGGGTGGACCCATGTCGTGGAAGAAACTGGCCATTTGAGCTATGGCTGTGGGTGCTGGAGTGTTCAGGTGCTGGCCCTCCCATTTCCCCCTGGGTCATGAATAGTGTCAACAATCACTGGGGCAAGTGGCCTGTCCATGCTATTACCCACAGGGTGAGCTGCACTTCCCTGGCCTTTCCCCGTCACTTTGCTAGGTAGCCCCCCCTTTTCTTCATCCCACTTTGAATTTAGGGTTCGCTTCGGAGGCAGAGGGGGCTTGCAGGTTGAACAGAAGGGCAGATTTGGAGGGAAAGAGGGGAGGAAGGAATTCCTCCACATTTGCAGCCCGGGCCATTTCTGCAGCAATGCACGGACCAAACCAAATCTCTAATGCAAACAGAGCCAAGGGGCTCGGCTCTCAACTTCTTTTCTCACCTTAATACAGTCCGGATCTGATGGGCACTCTGGGGTCAGCTGCGTTATTTCCTTTGGTGCTCCACTGGCAGAACGTGTACACCCAGGCAGGAGCAAACACCCGTGCCCTTCCTTCCTGTGGGTTTACATCAAAGAATTCTTAAATAGTTTACTAGAAAGCATTAATACCCAGAACAGGTATGCCAACTAATTAGATAGCTCAGAAAAAAGTTATCTATCTGCCAGTGCATACCCACACTCAAGCAGTCTCACCGTCGATTTCACCTGCTCCCTCACTATCTCGTATTTGTCCTCATCCTCCTTCACTGCCTCATTTCCGCACCTCTGCAACCATGAAAATAGTAAAGGGGTCCATTCTTCTTTTCTTGAGCTCACCGTTCATTTTTTCATGGTGGCCATCTTTGTAGGTACATATTCTTGGTTCATAGGTTTTGCCGCCAGCGGGGCAAACCTTTCTGTCAAAAAATCCCTTAGCACCCAAGACGTTTTGCTTGCGTGCTACTAGCGAATACACCTGGTGGCTCCATACTACATCTGCTTATTTTGGGTTCTTAATAATGCATTAAGTTCCCCTACCCATGATGGCCAAGCAGGATTTTTTGCTGACTTTTAAGACTATTTAGCAGGGAAGGAAAATAGGGATTTGCCAGAGACGGTGGCACTGGCATTGGCATGTGGGTGAATTTACAATACCTTGCACTACTGGTGAAACACAGCACTCTGATGCAAGAGCCATGCTTGACTCTAGCTGTGAGAGTAATGCATTAAAGTAAACAAGCATTGGCAAAGCCAAGAGCTTTGTCTGTTTTTTAGGCAAGAGATAGACATTTGCCAGCTGGCGATATAATTGTGCTAAATGGCCATTAGATGGCAACTACTGTGAATTTATTTTAATTTATTTATTTTATTGTGCTTACGTTAATACAAAACGTAAAAACGATTCACATATACATTTCATTTACATTGTGATCATACATACGTATGAAAAGAAAAACATATATATAAACTCTACTCATCAAGTCAGATTATTGTTAAAAATTTCAATTTTCTTCAATATAATTTGCAAACAATTACATAAAGATAAAATCAGATTTTGCTGTGTGCCCCACATTAATCAAAACCGAGAAAGTTCTTTCAACACAGCAGTACCCATTAAACGAGTTCTTGCCTCACCCAAGGCCAGACAGTCCATCAACAGATGTTTTAAACTTTCCCCATCACATCAATTCTCACAGAAACGACAATTGAGGTCTACCCGAGTATGATCCCGTTTGCTCTTCATTCCAGCGTTGGTAGCTGGTTAAGACGAAAGTGCAGATACACATGGCGTAAGATTGGGCATGGAAATATAGAGATGTATTTCGAGATTTCTTCCCTTTTAGTATAACATTTTGCGTATTCACCATAAAGTGTAAACATGCCGAGTGTATTCATAGCTTCAGCCCAGTCATACATGAACAGCTTTCTTTTGACTAAAGAGATGTTGGTTGAAAGTTCTTCCATCTAGGAGCCAATAAGTTGTAGAGTGTTAGACATCTGCTGTTTAAACCTGGTTATGGTAAAGCCTGAATTCCGTTTCTGTTTTGTCCCCCAACTCTGGTATAGAGAGTCGGGCAGCGGATCCCTCCTAAGACTATAGAGGTGGAGTGAAGTACCCCAGCTCAAAGCTCTGCCCCTATGATGCCTATATGTTGGGAGCCAGAGTGTGAGTGAAAATAACTATTCCAAAATTCATCCAGGAAGTGAGGTACCCATTGAGGAAACCATATATGCACTCATAACAATATGATGGTCATTTGAATGAAATCCCGGAGGAAGTGTGAAAATGAGCAAGAAAGAAGATGATGAAGTCATGCGAAGCAGAGCTAACACAGACCATAGACATTCTATTAGATTGAAGGAGGAGGTGTTAAACGGTGATGTTAACCCCTTACCGCTGCATTGCAAGGTCCTTTAGCGGGAGCCGCTAAAGGACCAGGGAGCTAATAACGGGCCCGTTATTAGCTCCCTTCCCTATGGGGGCTCGAATGGGAAAATGGGGATGGCTTCCCTGAATGGGGAAATACCGGGTCCTCCAAGGTTGGAATGACCCGGTAAGTCCCCATTCAGTAAACCCGGACCCGAGTTTGGAGGCGACCATGCTGCAAATAGCGGCATGGCTACCTCCAGACTCGTAATTAGGCACAAAGTATTCTTGAGGCTGGCTACGTAGTGAATAGATTGCAGTGATGCATCGACATATATGCATAGGAATGTATAGACTATGGATGTTCCACAATGCCCTTTAGCAAAGTCTGTACCCTTGAATAGAAAGGCTTTTTCAGTGTGGTGTAGTTGGAAAAATTACTTAATGACGGAGGTGGATTCAAGAAAGGCTTGGCTAGCCCAGTACCAGGAAGTCAAGGCCACCGTGGGCTTCAATGCTCATGCAGTAGCTACAGAACGAGTGAAAAGAACAAACTCCTGTCTGAGGTGAGGAACAAGAACATTGAAGACGTCAGAGGTTCATCATTTAATAGTATTTTAAATACAGAAAAGCTCTGAAACATAGTCTCCTGTCACATGGTCGAATGAAAATAGATACTGAGTTGAGCTGTAGCGAAAACAAGAGACAGAGTATGCCTATACTCCCTTTTATTCTCAGGAAAAAAAACTTTCCAAGGCCATGTTCAAAGGCTAATTGACTGGCAGACAGTAAGAGTGATGATAGATGGCAGCCTAATTAGGTGGGAAGCTGTGGTCATGACCAGCCCACCAGCAACTGGGTGCCAGCCTACATGCTGCTAGTGTGTGTGTAATATCACAGAGGGATACAAGGGTGCCAACCAACTGTAGAGAGACCCATAATAGAGAGCCCTATAGTTTATATAACCAATAGGATGTTGTGGATTTGATGACGCTTGTAGTGACTTGAACTAGAGGAGGGCTAAGTTGCCCACCTGACAGTAGAGACCCAATCACTTTCCCTGATAAGTATGGAACGTATGTATACCTAGGTGTTCCCTTTAAGCCAATCTTTTTGTAGTTTTTCTAGGTTTTTGTAGTTGCCACATAGATTGACGTCAATGATGATGTCAATGATGACAAGGTTTTACTATATAAGCTATGTTTTTTATGAAACTCGCTGAGTGAGAAGTGAGAAGAACAAGCGGATGTTCGTTGATGTTCGTTGTAAATCCCTGTTTTAGATAATTGATATTAAAACAGACGTATTTTGCCAACTTCCTGAGTCAGTCTGATTATTGTTGTTTGAGTATATTCTGCATCCCAATCCATCTCAAAGTAATGCTACCTCATCTTAAAGGGCCTAGTGTTGGGCACACAGGTTCACGTGGTAGCAGAAAGAGGATGGTTAAAGACTCATTGACCAAGTAGGCTTTTAAGGGTCTCGAAATACCAATTGTCCTCCACCATTTCGCTGGAGGAATGAGAAGCTCCCTGTAGATAGTGGCCATTAGTAAAGATGTGCAAGTCATTGAAGACAGGTGGGTTTGGGCACCTCATTTCACGAAATTCCCCTCCCGATTTCTACAGGCAGCTGAGCGGACCGAAGGCTGAAGATGCTGGTTGAGGAGGAGGCGATCTTGAGGGTCAGAAGCTGAAAACGCAAATGGTGAGTAGACTGAGAAAGAGGGCAAATGATGAATGGGCATTGAGTGGGGAAAATGATAAAGGGATAATGGGGAAAGAGTAAGAAAGGGTTGGTTGGGGTATTTTTAGTTTAAGGACAAAGAACATCATAGTTTAAGGTATATGGACGAGGAGCGATCCATATAATAAGGCCAGAATCCTTTGTCAAGGGATGTTTAAAGAAGAAGTTGTTCTAAAGTCCAAGTGGACATTCCTAGGATATGAACGATCAAGGATTGTTAAAGAGAACAACTTATACTCCGATCAGAGTCATTATTAGGAGCAAGAGGAGTGACGAGGAGTGTTGACAGAGATTTCTGTGGGCCGACCAGTCTGTCAGTTTGTCTGTCTGTCTGTATATTGTATATGGTAAAGAAATGATGAGATATTGAAGAAACAAAAAGTAATAGATTGTGGTGAAAGGCTGACATTTGATTCTTTATTTATTTAGTTGACTAATGATGTTCATTAAATAGGTAGATCGAAGTAAAATGAAACATAGAGTTTTGGGGCTGCGACGATTGGTGCACGGTCATATTGTATAATTTTTCTGAAAAGTATTTCTTAGTGTAAAATAACGGTAGGTATTGACAGTCGATTGTGACTAGTCATGATGGAGGATGTTACTCCGCTTATACACTTGTGCACACAGCAGCCAAAACACGCACCCAAGCTTAAACAGTACGTTGCAGAATGGGTTAAGGGCACGGCAGGTAAAATGTTCATGCCATGGCCACAAGGGTGATCACTGTCCAAAGCAGTTTTGCAACATATGACAACATATTTGAACGCTGCGTACATGGGAAAGAAGCTAGAAAGGAGGTTAGCTAGCGCAGAGATTTGGAAGATGTGCCAGGAGGAAAGGGAAGACCCACCTCCTGAAGACTGGATGCTTAACCAGTGTAAGGAGGGGGGTGAAGAGCCTTCTGCTCCCCCTACCACACCTGAAGTAAATGATATTAGTACGAAAGATGACAGATTATATCCTTTAAGAGAGCTTTAGGCAGCGACAGGGACTCTGGAAAGAGATGTGATCCCTAAAGTCCCACGGGACAAGGAGAGAAGTGAACGACCAGATATGTCTCTAGATATAGAGAGAGCAAAAAAAGATGGAAAGGAGAGAAAGATAAAGCTGACGAAATAGCGCTCATACAGAACAAATGGATTGGAGGTCAGCAATTGCTCAAACTTGATGGGAAAATCATTGAGGAAGTGAGGCAAAGGGAAGATCCGGACAAACAAGATAAAGAAGACAGAACGAGAGAAACGATTGAAAGACGACAAGGCTAAAAGAAAAAGTAAATAAAGACGGGAATAACTGTATAAAGATGAACAGTTGAGAAAGCAGGAGAGAAGAGAAGAGCAAAGAAAGTAGGACAACAGGGAAAAGTCAATCAAAGAACGAGATAGGTCAGAAAAGAGAAGAGAAGAAGAGGAAGAACAGAAATTAAGAGATAAAAAAAATGCAAAGACGCAGAGATGAAGAAGTGCATAGAACAAATAAGAGAGGAGAGGTAAAAAGACAGGAAGAGGAAAGGGTTAGGAAGGAAGAAATGAAACAAAGAGAGTTTGACAAGGAAATGTGAGAAGGCAAAGAGCATGTGACATTGATCGCACAGAGAAAGAGTTAATGGAACCTAATCCAGTAGTGGCTTGGGAGAGACATAGAGGAGTTCTTCTCAACACAGGAACCAGTGCCAGGACCCTCTAGGGTAGACTAGGGTAGACTTAGAAGATACTTTTGATATAGGAGCTATTGGAGATAGAATCAAGAAAGCTTATCAGGAGATAAGGGCAAAAAGTGAATTGAGAAATAAAATGAAAGACAATTGATTTGAGGGAGCTCAGTCGCGAGGCAAAGAAGGGGGTCTGCCCAGCCTCAAGCATAGGGCTTTGTCTTTGGACAAACTAACATTAAACAGAGTCGAGAAAGAGGGAAGTCATACTAGTTGGGGACAAGATATGTCAGACGAAGAAACAGAAACCTTCCGTGGGGAGGAGGGCACTAGTGCATGTGGTCACGAGGGGTGTTCTCTGACAGATAGGGAAGTATGATGGTTGGATCTGGACGTAACTAATTCAAAGATGGGAAAGCCCCTGGTGCAGCAAGATCAACCTAAAAGATGACCTCTTAGAGAGAGGGTGGACTCGCCACCTTATGTGAGTAAGCTAAGGTCACAACCAGGAAGAAGACGGTGCAGAACCATTGTCTCTGCTATGGACAGGCAGACGATGGAAGACAAGTGTGATTTAGGGATTTCACAGTTCCCTTTGTTGGAAAAAAGTGGGCCCGACCATAGTATATACTGTGGTCCCAGATGGATAAGGATAATTTAAGGTGTCAACTCCTGAGTTTAACTTCAGGTGCTAGATAATGGATCTATGAATTAGAAAAAATGTCAGGAGGAAATATTCTCGCTATAGGGGCCATTAAGTGTCTTCTAGCAGCTATCCTTGGGGAGAGAGCTGATGACATTTGGTCATGAGCAGGATAGGCAAGTGTACCGCACACAACACAGCGCACAATGGAGCGCTGCTTAATAATTGTAGAGCGGCAGTCTGGAAAGCACTTTGCGTACAATATCCTTACACGTCAGATATGGGAGCTACAATGGCACGAAAGATGCAGGAATGGGAGCATCTGCTTGTTTACATTCAGAATTTTCAAGAGCAGTGGTCTTTGGAAATGCGGGAACCATGGGGAAAAATTAAAACCTGTATTTTATCATATATTATGTCAGGGACTACCATATAAGGTACAGAGGAGGCTTAAGAAGTTGGTGCGTATGGAGGCGAAACCATGTGCAAAAATACAGCTGACCACTGCGCATCATGCCGAATGTTGCAGAAAAAATGAAAAGAGAGATGGTGCTAGGAAGCTCGAGGAGGCTAAGCTAGTACAGAAGAAGCTATCGAAGTATGCTATAGAGAGGGCGATGTTAACTAGTGGAGAAAGGCCAGGATCACAACAAGCAACGGGCATGCCGCAGGTGAATAACCAATGACATTTTGATCAAGGAGGAAACAGATTCATACCAAGAGGTAGGGGAAGTTTCCAGGTAAGAGGAGGCTTTCAGAATAATCAAGGGAATTATCAGAATAACCAAGGTGGGTTTCAGACTATGCAGAATGATAATCAAGGCATGCACGGAGGGCAAATCAGAAGACTCCGTCCTGTATGTTGCACATGTGGAATGACAGGGCACATAGTGCAAACATGTGGGAGCCAAGGGTATGTACAGAATGGGCAGTTCTCAAGGGGGGGTCCATTTATCCACCTGCATATAGCTCACAAAGTAGGGACGGGTTTGCCCAAGATCAGACAGTATATCAAGCACAAGTGCTGAGAATGCAACAGGCTTTGCAACCACAGCAAGCACCATTGAATCCGCCACAAGGGCAGTCACAGCACACACCTACGCAGATACAGCAGAGCACAAACACAGGACAGTTATTAACTCCTAGGATAAGGAGGTGTCACTGTCAAGGGTGGGAATCATTTCATGGGAACAGGAATAAGTATGTACCCACAATTGGACAACTCACTGGGTGACTTGATGTGTTCAGTACTGTCTGTGACTCCCAATCCTCAAGAGGAACTGAGGGTTGACGTCACTATAGGAGGCAAATCCTTTTCTTTTTCAGTAGATACAGGTGCAACTCGATCATGTATACGAGAGGGAAAATGTTAATTATCGGGTAATGCCATGAATGCTTAAGGATTCTCAGGAGCTACAAGTAGAGTTTCTTTTATTGAAAAATTGCGAGCCTCAAGAGGAGAATGTGATATGTCTGTTCCAGTTTTGTATTCATGGCAGACACCAGTTAATATACTGTGCCGATATTTTATGAAAAAACTAAGCATGAAAATTTCTTTAACTGATGAAGGCGTAATGTGTTCAACAACAGGAATACATTATTTAAACGTGGGTCAACTTATTATGGCATTTACAAGGCAAATTGGCAGTACCATTAGAACCAGAAGTACTTCACTATGGTGTACGCATTTTGCTAACACCACGGCCTGGTATCATGGGTAAGACTTTGAGAATACCTGATGAGTTTCTTTTTAGGCCAGAGATTCCCATGTACGAAGAGGGAGGACTAGTTTTTTCCCTTGGAGTTGTAAGCAGCTGTAGTGCAGGGAGAATTGGCTATGCTCATTGGATTTGATGATGACAGCATATCATGGAGAACAGTGAGTGCTGTTGGCGAGGGTTATAGATTGACTGACGTCACTGATGAGGACATATTTAGAGATGATCCATCAGATGATGAGATAGTATTTAAGATGAGCATTACATATTGGGTTAGGACAGAAAGACGCAAGGTTCCACAGAAAATGATGATAGTGCGACAGCGTCCTGCATTTTTTGATGAAGATATGGCGAAAGGGCCTGTTTCTTTATGGACTATGGGCCCATATGACATAGGCCTATTAAAGGTAGTTGGATAAGTTAAGATTAAACTGAAGCGAGGAGCAATGTTACCTCGAGCAAGGCAGTATCCCATGTCTCGAGGGGCAGACAAAGGTATTTTTAGAACAATATCCGCCATGATGGATCAGGGAATTTTAGTGATGTCCGAGTCACCCGGCAATACCGTGGTGTACCCTATAAAATAATCTAAAGGGGGGTTGTGGTGTTTAATTCAAGATATGAGGCTGATTAATCAGATTGTAAAGGCTGAGTTTCCTCTAGTTCCCAACCCAGCTACGATCTTATGTAGTATCCGCATTGAGGCCCAATGTTTCACTGTGATTCACTTGAAAAATGTGTTTTTCTTAATCCCATTGGATAAATATTCTCAGGTCTGACGTCATTTACATTTCATCAGATTAATTTGAAAAGCACAAGGTTGCCCCAACGGTATTGTGAGTTTCCATCGATTTTCAATAGAGTCCTGCAGATGGACTTAAGCAATATTGATTTGCCAAGTATTGTGTTGCAATACGTAGATGATATTCTGGACTCAGTTCAGCTAATGATTATACTAGCAGAGCAGGGATATAAAGTGGACAAAGAGAAATTGCAATACTGCCCAGAAGAGGTGCTATACATAGGACAGTTGATCTCACATGAAGGAAAGAAAGTTATACCTGAACGGGCTGAGGCAATTTTGAAAATAGCAAAACCGCACACGATAAAGCAAATGCAACCGTTTTTAGGAGAGTGTAATTATGTCAGAGCATGGGTATTTGATTATAGTTCTGACACAAGACCATTGTTGCAAGCCCTGAAAAAGGCACAGCAGAATCAGGAAAAGATTGTATGGACTGAGGAAATGGAGGAAGGGTTTGACTAGTTAAAAAAAGGCAATTTGCTCAGCTCGGGTTTTAGGGATTCCCAATTATTCTGAGGAATTATTTTTATTTTCGCACACAAATGGAACAGCCATGACCGCAGTACTCACTCAAAGAACTCCATTGGGGTACCAACCTCTAGCATATTACAGTTGGACTTTGGATCCAGTAATGAGGTGTCACTTCCCTTGCGAACAATCATTGCCAGCCCCCGCATTCGCTTTTGAGCAATCTACCAGCATAGTAATGAGGTGTTCCATGACGTTATTTGTTTGCTGTTTTAGAGAAACCTAAAGGTACACTGACATCTCACAAGAAATTCTGCTTATGAGGTGGTTATATCAAATCCAGCGATCAAAATATTCAGATGTAAAACAGTGAACCCTGCCAAGTTTGTAGCTGAACCACTGGCAGAGGACGAGCAGGTACATGACTGCTCAAATTATGAGGAATTTTATGATGAGATCCCGAGGGTGAAGGAAAATGGTCTAGAAGTGGGGTTGATTCTTTTTATTGATGGTTGCTCGAATATCAATCAAACTGATGGTCAAAGATATTCAGGTGCCACTGTGGTAAAACACAGGGCTAAAGGGGAATTTGAAGTAATGACAATTGTATGACTACCATCTCACTTTTCAGCACAGGCTGCAGAATTAGTGATGCTGATTGTCACGCTTGATAAAAACGCAGACCATGAAAATAAACGTCTACAGTGACTCAGCCTACGTGATGTCAACCATGCATGCAGGGCTAGCACATTGGAAAATGATCAGCTTCCTCCAAGCGGACGGCACTACAGTGCAGCACACTACCTTATTGGACATACTTTTAAAGCATACAAGTGTCAGTAGCCATTGCAGTAGTTAAGTGCGCTGCGCACACTAAGAGAGCAGATTTTATTTCACGCGGAAAACAAGTCGCAGGCGAAGAAGCAAAAAGAGTTGCATATTCACCTGATATAATGAGCTTTGCTACGCCTGATGTGAAAGAAAGAATGGTGGTCTTGATGATTGTGAATGAAGGCTTTAACCATTTGTCCAAAACACAATTCATGGCAGTTCAAGGTGGAGCCCCAGGATGAGAAAGATCTGTGAACACGGAGGGGGTGTTCTTTATCCCTGTCTGAGGCACTGTGGCGATAGGAAGGCACAGATAAACCAGTGATGCCTGTAGCCTTATTAAGGATGGTGTTGGAACAGCTACACTACCCTGCGCACATCACTAGAGAAAGCCTTGTAGCAACCATTACAGAGGACTGGTTCATACCGAACCTGTTAGAACACGTTGCTTTTTATGTAGTAAATTGCATCATATGTCAAAGGTTGACTGCTGGGCACACGCTGCAAACAGTCAGAGGAGTTATTCCTCGACCAAATGGTCCTTTTCAGCATTTATATATCGACTATGTTGATATGCTGCAGGTCTGTAATGGATATAGGTATATGATAGTGGTGGTGTGTCCCTTCTCTAGGCGGATCGAGGCAGGTCAATGCATACACCATGATACCACTTGTGCTGCGAAGTTTTTAGTCCAAGAAGTATTTCCTAGATGGGGAATATGTGAGGTGTTGAGATCAGATAATGGACCACATTTTTTGAATAATGTTTTTGAACAAATAAGTTTATTATTAAGCATTAAGCATAGGTTTTCTTCTGCTTATCACCCGCAAGTGAACGGGATATGTGACTTAACAGTCATCTCAAAGAGAGGATAGCCAAACTAAAGTTAACATTGATAAAGGGATGGCTGCATTGCCTGCCCCTTGCATTATATGCATTAAGGAACCAACCAGGCTCTGACCATCACCTCACAGCCCATTAACTAGTTACGGGGAGGTGAATGAATACGCCTCTAACTCCTCCATCGAGGACTAGAAGTGATGCCCAGACAACAGCAGAATTGTTCGGAAATGAGCTACATACTTATTTAACATGTATGGCCACAAGTATCTCTGTCATTTCAGACCAAGTCAAACGGACGGGGTGCCGGTCTCAGAACACAGATGAAGACCATACAGCAACCAAAGTTTGAGAATTACCTATACCTAGACTATTTCCAGGTGACAAAATTCTGATTAGAAATTTTACACGAAAGTGGCATGAGTCAGGATATAATAGCCCTTTCATAGTGGAGGATGTTACTCCATTGGCAGTGGAGGTACTAGCAAGATGTGCATGAATGCACCTGGGGGACGTAAAAGTCTACGCTGGATAGACCACCACACCCCCACCCCATTCAGAAGCAAGCCATGTGGAGGAAATTCAGCACATGCAGACTAGATCGATGACGAGGACGAAGGACGCAGAGACTCTCACGTAGACAGATAAAGAGTAAATTGGACTGTGGTTCTTCCAAGACACTCTTTGTAACTGCTAAGCAAGGAGTGAAATAGCTATTGTTCTTGAGCCACAGTAGTTTGTTAACCATGGACTGCGTGGCTGCAGACTCTTTGAGTGGGTACCTTCCCAAAGAACAGATAAAGGGGCCATGTTCATTCTTGCAGAGGGGCGCCTATGGACTTTTCATTGTTTAAGGGACTTAGGTTTAGTCAACCTAAGTTTCCTAGGGTCATCCAGACATGGACCACTTGCTCACTGTGCTCACAGAGGCACAGCTCCACCTCACTGATAAGACCCAACAAGGCAGAAACAAGTGTATGGAGTTACTGTTGGTACTCTTGTTCAGAAGGGAATTGCCATAGCATTTCAGTGCAGGACTGCCCATGTGGATGGGACAAATACTGATATGCAAATGGGTATTTCCCATCTGTGAAAGGTACAGTGAGCTAAAGTGTGGCTGCGGACTCTCAAGTGGGTACCTTCCCAAAGAACAGGTCAATGGACCGTGTTCGTTCTCACAGAGGGGCGCCTATGGACTATTTTTTAATTGGACTGTGAGACATTGAGATCCTGAAGAAGAAAAATGCCAAATCTCAAATTCCTTTTCAACGACTGGAAGAGGGAGCAGTTTCCCCGACTCCTTTCTTACTGAATTTCTCTTTGGAGGCACCGATGGTGGTGTTTAATGGCAACACTCATCGGATCATTTTTGCTGTTAGCCTCTTCATTCTTTGTGCATATCCTGCACTGGTTGGAAGAACTAGTGACATTCACCTGTTTTTGCAAGATCCTAAGAATTGTCCTATTGGGAGGAGACTGCTTGCAGCCATTATTGAGCAGATCCTCCAGCTACCTGAGTTTTGTTCAGAATGTACAGATGGTTCTATCTGATGAAGATGCCCACAAACTGCTTGGCATGATTTTTTATTTTCTGCTCCACAAACATCCTTATCTTGTTGGACGACATACTAACACAGGAATCGACCTGCAATACATTTGCTGATATATGAGATCATCAAGCAAATTAGTCTACTACCTGAGCACCTGACAAGCCTACCTGATTAAAGTTATGTTTTCCTTCCTTAAAAGTAATCACAGGCAAGATGGGAAATATTGATAGCAATAATAATAATGTGGCAAATAACGAGAGATCACAGCGATGTGCGAGAAGCCACTGTTGCTGGAGCTGGATGTATTGGTATATAATATATACATGTATTATATTCATCATTATTCTTCTGTTTCTCACAATACATAGTGTTTATTATGTTGGTCCAAAAAGAGCAGCAGTTCCTATATATCTTCCTATGCAGAAGGAAGGTACAGATATAGCAATTATACCACAGGCAAGGCCCTATGTGATTGTTCCTACACCAGTAGCACATGTAAAAACACCGATGTCACCGAAAAATGTCCCTATGATTCCTCTAGTAAGAAGGAACTATGCTGATATACTTCATGAGATGATCATAAGAGCTCATGAGGCAAGAAAGAGACCTAAGAGAGGTGCAAGGGAGGATGATCATGATTTTGATGACTACCTAGATAGCCCAGCACATTAGGGGAATAATATGTGGTATCAGCACATGAAAGAGGTAGGAAAAAGAACCTCAGAGGAGGAATGCTATGTGTGTGCACTCCTGCCTTATATTATGGGAAAGTCTGATATTCATAGCTGTTGAAATAGATGTTCAGACAGCATATTGCTTATCTCACTCAGCACTCTGCCGGGCAAGAGGTCAGTTCATGGGCCGAACAGCATCTTTGGTATGGGCAACAGAATTGACAGCTTCAGACGACGATGGTTATGTCCAAGACACAAAGATGAAAGCAAGAGCACACACCAGAAATCATGTGGTAAGATGTGAACCACCTGGAGTGAAAGGATCTGGAATCAGATGGGAAGTAAACAGAAGGCTTCAGAGCCCAGAGAAAACTGCAGAAGAAATTTGAAGCTGGGAGGAAAGAGGCCAGATGCAGATCTGGGGATCAGTACGTTCACCAGACTGCTGGGAGGAAGGTGTGGTTATCAGCAGAGCCTGTGTTGTAATTGGTTGCCACAGGTCAACCATTGACATTGTGGAAAATGGATGCAAACCTTTATGGCCAAGACTTGCTAAACTACTGACATTGGTTGAAAATAAAGGAGGCCCTTTACAGATAGTGCCTCTGGACAATGCAAAAATGTGTTTCAGGAACAATGGCACAAGAAAAGTTGGAGAGAATCAAAATTGTGGTTGAATCTTTGATGTACCAGGAATGAACATTTTAACAGCAGTGACAATGGATCAATACTGGTCCTGTGGATCTAGAGCTTACATGAAGCTGCCCAGAGATTGAGGAGGACGGTGTTCTATAGTGATCATCCATGTTCCAGCATTGGTAATTCCTAAAAGTGACTTGAACATTGATGAATTTCCAAAAGCAGATGCTCACCTGAGAAGAGATCTGCTGAGGTGATAAATCAAATCAAGAAAGAGAACTATTTTTCACGTATGTCAATAGAAGCTTTTGATTCCAATCCATATGAACACAGATTATTCAGTCAGACCTCATTGATATTCATGATAATCTTCATGCCAAGGATCCAGACAGCAGCAAATACTGAGTGGTTACAGATAACTAGGTGGGAATTGTTACAGACAATTAACACTACCATGAAGGTATTCAATGCTTTCAAGGAAGGGCTGAGAGCCATACGACTTATGACTCTTCAAAACAGATATGTCCTGGACATGATTACTGCTATGGATGGAGGTGTTTGTGCCAAAATCAGAGAATCATGTTGAACATTCATACCTTCTCATGATGACGAGAATGGCACCTTGACAGAGGCCATAACACTGCTGACGAAATTACATGTCTAGATGATAGATGACGCATTGCTGATGACAGTTGGATTGGATCAATCTTCTCATGGGTTCCACAATAGATGGTGGACATGTTCAAGTTTCTTGAAGCCCTGATAGTGATGGTTTTGCTTGGATTTTGTGTAATCAGAATAGTAATCTCACAATGCAAGAAGACTGCAAAGAAAGCTGTAGGAATGAAGATCATGATTGATGTTGAATTAGGATGGAAAACTAAGGAACTGAGAGATGATGAGCTCAGAGACTATGTGAAGGCCAGCATCCATGCACCTTAGGGAACGAAGTTCCTATACCCAAAGAAACACAAGATGTATGTGGCGAAAAGGATCTACTGAGTCCAAATGAATAATGCATGCTTATGTCCTGGAATAAAGATGAGCATGTGAAATCAGCAGGATGCCTGAAAGGATTCATAAATATATGGGTCCTAAAAAAGCATTTCTTCAGACAAGGATGTCTAGATGTGAAGTATGATGGGAGAGTAGTCCATAAATTGCCCAGAGGGGCGTGTGTAGAAGTGGAGCCAAGTAACCCGACTTAAAGCTTTGCCCCCATGATGCCTATATGTTGGGAGCCAAAGTGTGAGACACATGCATTGCCAGTGCAAACACCTATACCGAAAAGAATCCTGGAAGTGAGGTACCCATTGAGGAAGCAATATATGCACTCACGACAATTTGATGGTCATTTGAATGAAACCCTGGTGGAAGTGTGAAAATGAGCAAGAAAGAAGATGATGATGTCATGCGAAACAGAGCTCACGCATCCAGAAAAAAGGCTGAAGACCATAAATATTCTATTAGATCGAACGAGGAGGTGTTAAAAATGAGCAACATTTTGGGCTCAAGATGAAGGTGCTCATGCTACCGAAATGATGAAGAAAATGCAAACTAATTTTACAATTGTACAAATGCAGTAACGCAAGCAGACAAAGTATTCTTAAGGCTGGCTACGTACTGAATGGATTGTGGTGATGCGCCAATGCAAATTCATAGGAATGTATAGACTATGGATGTTCCACAACGCACTTTAGCAGAGTCTGGACCCTAGAATAGAAAGGCTTTTTCAGTGTGGTGTAGTTGGAAAAATGACTTAATGATGGAGGTGGCTTCAAGAAAGGCTTGGCTGGGCCAGCACCAGGAAGTCCAGGCCAACGTGGGCTTCAATGTTCATGCAGTAGCTACAGAACGAGTGAAAAGAACAAACTCCTGTCTGAGGTGATGAGCAAGAACTTTGAAGACGTCAGAGGTTCATCATTTAATAGTATTTTAAATACAGAAAAGCTCTGAAACATGGTCTCCAGTCACATGGTCGGATGAAAATAGATACTGAGTTGCGCTGTATGGAAACCAGGAGACAAAGCATGCCTCTACTCCCTTTTATTCTCAGGCACAGAGAACATTTACAAGGCCATGTTCAAAGGCTAATTGACTGGCAGACAGTAAGAATGATGGTAATTAGGTGTGAAGCTGTAGTCATGACCAGCCCACCAGCACCTGGGTGCCAGCCTGCATGCTGCTAGCGTGTGTTGAATATTACAACTAATTGTAGAGGGCTACATAATAGAGAGCCCTATAGTTTATATAACCAATAGGACATTGTGTATTTGATGACGTTTGAAAGTGACTTTCACTAGAGATGGGCTTAGTTGCCCATCTGACAGTAGAGTCCCAATCACTTTCCCTGAATATGTATGGAACATATACCTAGATGCTCCCTTTAAGCCAATCACTTTCCCACGTAGGTTTTTGTAGGTTGCCACGTAGATTGACGTCAATGATGACAAGGTTTTACTATATAAGCTATGTTTTTTTATGAAACTCGCTGAGTGAGAAGATCGAGCGGATGTTGATTGTAAAACCCTGTTTTAGATAATTGATATTAAAACAGACTTACTTTGCCAACTTCCTGAGTCAGTCTGATTATTGATGATTAAGTATATTCTGCCTCCCCATCCATCTCAAAGTATTGCTATCTTGTCTTAAAGGCCCTACTGTTGGGTACACTGGTTCAAGGCTCTTGCCACTAGGGAAATCAGGCCAATCTAATGTCTTATTATTGCAGATGGGAGTGAGTTTGGCAACCCAAGGGTTTGCAGTTGTATATGAAAAAACTCTCAAACAGGGGCCAATTACATGGGGGAAAATTCCATCAGAATGCCTTTGACCCAAGGGTGAGAGAGGCAAAGTTGATTAAGAGGAAGGCACTTAAGGCTTTGTCATTTAACATCAAGGGGGTGGTTGAATACAAAAATGAAAGAATTGGATTTTGGCTACATATAAAGACACCTTGAAATCAATCAGAAGGGACTCACATATCAGAAACCTCACTGAAACTGATAGCTCCAAATTCTGGTCACTTATGGGAGGTAAAACTAAAGAGTTGGAGGATGCTATGATATGCCCCATAATGTCACAGGCATGGGTTAGTTATCTGCAGGACAAATATTCACTACCTAAGGACGAAGTTACATCTCCTGAAGTCATTGGACCAAGAGGTGACACCACCATTTACACCTGGCATGAAGAGGACATTGCTTGGGCTATTGACAGAGCGAAGTCCATGATGCCGCCGGGCCCAGATAACATCCCTCTAGTATTAATCAAAAGCAATGTGAGTGCCTGGCTTCAACCCCTGACAGGACTATTCAACCACATGTCTGCTACATGCAGGGTTCCAGCGACATGGTGACAGTCCCTCATTATTTCTATCCACAAACAAGGCGACAAAGCTGACCCTAAAAATTATAGGCCAATTGCTCTTTTAGATTCATCAAGCAAGTTTGTTGCGACCTTGCTGTTGAGGGAACTATGAGCATTGATGGCCTCATTGCACCTGCTATCTTTCTATCAAAGAGGTCTCCGCACAGGAATAGGGGTGTCATTAAATGCGTTCACTATGTCCGATTTACTAGCAACAATAAAAAAGGTGGGGTAGAAAATGTCTGCATGGCCTCTATAGACATGTCGAACGCATTCGACACTCTAAGAGTAGAGGGAGGTTGTGGGCTAAACTCCTTGCTTGGAACATCCCAGTGCACTTGGTCCAGCTTTTGGCACTGCCCCAAACTTACATGACACTGAGGGAAAGGTTGAATGGAGAGGGTGCCCTGACGGGTTCAATATCCACCTTTGTTGGTCTACAACAGGAATTTGTTGCTGCGCCAACTTTATTTAACATTTACATGGCGAATATGAATAAAATCTGAGAGGCGGGTATCCTGTGGAAAACTGGGCATGGTAACGCTCGACTGGATCGCCTTTGCAGACGATATAGTATTATCGGATCTTACTCCTATAGGTCTCCTAAGGAAGTTGGGTATCTTCTTCAACTATGAAGTGGAAAACAACCTTAAAATTAATGGACAGAAGTCCAAGGTAATTGTTTTCACAACAAAAAAGAGGCCAAAAGCCTTTAATTGGAGAGTTAGGGACAACCCTTTGGTGAGAGTGCATACGCTGAGATACCTGGTTATGAGGTTTCCAACAAGTGCTCTAAAGAGGGCTAAACACTCCTTAAAAAGAAAATGTACCCCACTCCTGGTCAAAATGAAGTGGATTTACTCGTAAATGTGTTGCTTCTCCTTGCGACCCCATTGTCATTCTACTTGCTCAACATGGAACCATCCCTGCTATACAGTCTGGATATTTCCCTGACTGCTGGGAAATGGTGTGAGTACTTTGGTATTTTGCCTGCCAAATGCGTATCTAGTACCTATCAAAGAGCCAACATGTTCTGATGACTTTTTTTATTACAAAATATATAAAGAGAGACAAAGCTATAGTGTAGATGCCAGAAATACAGAACAACAAGGATAGGTGTGCTCTGACAAAGGGACCAGTCACAGTTAAAAGATAGGTATAAAGTTTTAATAGTAAATTCCAAGGGTAAAAACAACCAATTAAATATTGTGGTCCACAGTACAAAACTTAAGATATACGATAAACGACGAACTAGAACAGGGGTTACGTGACAAGCTGAATAGCTGGTTAAAAACACTGTATAAACATGAACACAAAAGGGTACATATAAGACAAATAGTGTAGTACCCTACTTCAATTAGAATCAATGTGTCAAAAATGTGTAACTCTGGTTATCATACAGAGTGATATCTCGACATGTTTCTGTTCCTTAAGGTAAGTATGGAACATTCATCAGGAGGTACAGTTATGACAACGTAACACAGTTACAATTGGAGGGCAACAATTAACAGTGAAAATTTCATAGCATCTGTGAAGTAAAAAAAAACAAAAAGGCAGAGAGTCAGCTCCTAAGTAGCACATTACATCAGAAAGTTTCAAAATTAATGAACAGTGGCATCACAAAAAGAGGGGACAAGTACCTTAATTGATGCCTGTGGGTGCTCTCTACTGAAAGATAGTAGGAGGTAGAAGCTCTACTTGAACCTAAACCTGTCAAACCTAAAGATGATCGCATTGTTTGTGTCAACACTTTTACTGACCAGAGTTTTGAAATCACCAACATTATGAAGAAAAATTGGAAAATCTTTAAAACCACTACCCAAGCGATGGCATTGCCTATCTTTGTGTATAAAAGGAGCACCACTATAGGCAATAGAGTCAGCAATAGCAAACTCAAATGTCTCAACATCCCTGAACCTAGATTAACTACTCTATGGGGTCTACCTGAAGCCACAGGGCATTACCCCTGTGGCGCTTGTGGTGTCTGTAAATTAACTTCCAAAACTAAAGTTATTGATGTTGGCCTTTCAAAGCTCTGGACCCAAAAGAATCTGACAAACTGTAATACTGAATTTGTGGTTTATCTGATTACTTGTATATGTGGCCTGCATTATGTGGGCAAGACCACCCGCAAAGCTAAAACCAGAATCATGGAACATCGGAGCTGCTTGAAGAACAGAACTGAAAATGCTCCCATGGTTAAACATTTCAACGTGCTCAAGCACAACCATGAGGATTTTAAATGGACTATATTAATGGCCCTGAAAGGGACTAACTATGCAACACGCGAGAAGAAACTGTTGAAGATGGAGCAGAAAATGATATACACTTTGCATAGTGATGTAATGGGTCTCAATGAATCTATTGAGTGGCACAATATCTAGCCACTCCCATGTATCTGTCTCTCTCCTTCTCTATGACCGGTTTCACGCTGCTTACCGGTGTATCCCATTTCCCGTTTGTTGAGGTTATTCCAGTACCTCTGTGCACTTCCTATTCTGTAGTCCTCCGGCCTCTCTTTGCAATACTTTAGGCTCTTCTTTTTTTGAGTGCAGACAGGGTGGTCTATTCTTTGTTGACTCTCCCCCTGTCTCCACAGTGTTCTGTGTTCCAGGCTTTCACCCGTCATTCTAAGATGGCCACCGTGTTTTACCCTTGCACTCGCCCAATGTTAACTAAACATACTAATAGGACTTCCTAGTTACCATGACTACCTGCTCTGCATCGGCCGCAATGTGCCTTCTGATTCATTCGCGGAATTAGTCTCGATTTACACGGAGCTCCCTTTTCCCCTTGCGGAATTACTCAGCACTGCCTTGTGATTCACTCACAGATTCAGTCCCGATTTACACGGATCATTCTTCCCTCTGCGGACTCCTTTCAGCACTGGGTAAGCAGCTTTTCTTTATACATGCGATTACGGTATTTTCTGAATATTGACGAATGGCCAGGTACTATCTGATCGGCCTTCTCTTTCTTTATTTCTTGTTGTAGTGCTATACGAAAGTTACCCTTCGATTTGATCCGCTTTGCCTGTTATACCTCCGGACCTTCCTAGGCAGGGTTAACCGCAGGTATGAATATGTTGAGTGCATCCCATGGCGACTCGCCGCTGGGTGAGGTTAGCATCTTGGGTGGGGTGATACTTAGTGACCGCTATACACACATCTTTACTCTCCCCCCACTGTTAGACACAGGCCTCCCACCACTCTGCTTTCCCGTGCCTTTCCCTCCATCTTCCGTTTGGGCTGATGTTAGCATTGAGAGGTCTTTCACTGCACGTTATCCCTGGTGTAGTTCCACTTGGTTCACCAGCACGCTTGCTGCCTCACCCTTACAGGCCACCCCTATCTCCACATTTAGATAGTGTCTTTTTGACTCCTACCGTGCAGAGTACTTCGTCTGCATGCCTGTCTCTCCACTTGTTATGTTGTTGGTACATTGTCTGCTTCTTTGAAGCTACCTATGGCGCTTTAATAGATATTTTTATCTGTTGTAGGACTGACCCAATGGTCTTCTACCTCCTACTATCTTTCAGTAGAGAGCACCCACAGGCATCAATTGAGGTACTTGTCCCCTCTTTTTGTGATGCCACTGTTCATTAATTTTGAAACTTTCTGATGTAATTTGCTACTTAGGAGCTGACTCTCTGCCTTTTTGTTTTTTTTACTTCACAGATGCTATGAAATTTTCACTGTTAATTGTTGCCCTCCAATTGTAACTGTGTTACGTTGTCATAACTGTACCTCCTGATGAATGTTCCATACTTACCTTAAGGAACAGAAACATGTCGAGATATCACTCTGTATGATAACCAGAGTTACACTTTTTTGACACATTGATTCTAATTGAAGTAGGGTACTACACTATTTGTCTTATATGTACCCTTTTGTGTTCATGTTTATACAGTGTTTTTAACCAGCTATTCAGCTTGTCACGTAACCCCTGTTCTAGTTCGTCGTTTATCGTATATCTTAAGTTTTGTACTGTGGACCACAATATTTAATTGGTTGTTTTTACCCTTGGAATTTACTATTAAAACTTTATACCTATTTTTTAACTGTGACTGGTCCCTTTGTCAGAGCACACCTATTCTTGTTGTTCTGTATTTCTGGCATCTACACTATAGCTTTGTCTCTCTTTATATATTTGGATTATTGTCCTCCCGGACATAGACAAAGTATACATTGCTAACTCCCTTAGTCAATTGTATACCGGGCTTCCTCCCTACATAAGTTGACTTTTTTTATTACACCAGGAGCAGATTTACAGCTGCAATTAAGCCATTACCTTTCAGAAGACTGCACAATGGAAGCCCCATAAAAGCCAAAGGTTTGATGTTATCTTATGATATTTCTAGCTCAAAGAGAGTGCAAGGGGGTGTGTTTTGGGCAGGGAGGGGCAGGTATTGGGTGGGAATGGCCATAGGGATAGGCAATGTCATTGATGGTCAATGGGCAGGTAAATACTAAACAACACCCACAGGCTGTGTGTGCCTCGTCATATTGCAGCTTCTTCATATCTGTACCCCTGTGCCACTAGTTGTGTCTTTATAGGTGGTGCTAATGTGACACCCCATAGCCAAAATTAAAAAGGAGGAACTCAAGAACAGGCATTTTCATAGGGAATGCATGGGAGAACGTCTTGTAGAGTTTGCAATGGAAGGGTTTTAGGAGGGACAGGCTCCCAAATGTAGGGGGTGGTCTACCTTCCATGATTTCGGTGGTCTGTGTTGTTTGACTGACTAGTCTGCTTAACAGTTACCAGAGACTGGGTGGCAATCTATATTGGCTCAGCCTGCTCTCCGCATCTGTCATGTGTTGTGTACACCCGGTTTCACGTTTTTGTCCAGATTTGGAGAGCTTTCAGGGCGTGGGAAACACCTCAAGCCAAGGGGAAAGCATTAGAACTGTCTTGTGAGGCAAAGGAACATCAAAATGACTGTACGGAGGAAGCTGCTTGGTTAGGTTTTAGAATTGGAAAACAATGTTTTACCTTTTATAATTTCATTTTAGTTCAATTTTTCTGTAGATCTGCATACAGTAGGGATTTGGCCCTGAGCGGCATTGAGGGGTTAGATGGAGGTGGGAAGAGACTTATGAATTTATAATGTACAGCTCTTCCTAACAGGGGAGGATATGTTGCATGAGAAAACTTCCAGATGAACTCTTTGGGAGTTGCAGAATATTCCAGTGTGTGCGGTTATGTAGATTTTTAGAGAGGTTTTCCAAAAACTGCCCCTTTACCATCTCAAAGCATTATTTTCTTAAGTGCTGCAACAGTTCAAAGTCTTCAGAGGATGCATATATTTCTGAAGCTTTTCTGTTCCTGTCACTGCAGTGCAGACGCTGGAACATTACCTTAGAACTACAGACACCCACATCCTCTACTGGTGGGACTGTTTTATGGTCCAGTTCTCCCACAGTGCTTTGCCAGACATGTGCTCGCATCCCACATTGTCAATCCAGGTTCTTGGAGTACCTTGAACAAGGCAGTCATCTCACTTAAATGCACCACCAATGTAATACACCACCAATATGCACCACTGTGACCTTACCTATGGTGGTGGGAGTTCCTTCCCAGAGTTGACCCATAACCTATCAGGAGAGTAGCTAAGCTCCTCTGCAACCTCCACATGTCAGGATCAAGGCCATGCCTAATTGGTCCTTTATTTGAGGCAGATGCAAATACGTGTTTCTGTATGGTTATCCAACACAAGATCTAAGAACAAAAGAATTGCAACAAGAAGATCAAAAAGAAAAAACACTGAAATTGAAAGTAAAAGGGTGAGTGCTGCACTTGGAATAATTGGGTGGGCAGAGCAAGGCTAACGGGTTCTTCTCCTGTGATATAGAACACTTCACATTCAAATATTTACAGAGAGGCCCTTGTAGGCTGAGTAAATACAATGCCACGCTTTTACATATTTTTCCTAAACTCTTACGTCATGAATTCAGCTTTATTGTTAAGAGTTCCACACTGTTTTGCTGGTTAATGTTTTTAGGTGGTTGTTGGTTAATAGTTGCATGTGGTAAAATTGTGAATTCCAAGCATCATTGCCTTTTCTTCTTACAGGTGCCCCGCCCAGAACCCCAGTCCACCCTCCTAGGCTACCCTGTCTCAGCTGACCTGCTAGAACGGGTGAGGCCCAGTCGCCCATTCAAGGACACATAGGGCTTGGCCACCTACCACAAGACTCGCCAGTAGGCGTCTTCTACTGTGCGGACCAAACAGCCTGCAGAACTCATGTTGCCTATCACTCACTGGGATCATCGCCCAGAGAGGGGTTGTTGGACAGGAAAGGTTCTCCAGGCGAGCGCACGTTATCCTCGCGATAGCAAGGCAACCTACAGATTTCTTGAAGCAGCTTCAGGCCGATTGCTCATTTATGTTGAATTGTCTATTTGAAGACTTTAAACATGCTGTCTTGATCAAACAGTTGCATTCGATTCTGCGTACAAAATATTTAAAAAGTAAAAGTTGGCATTTATTGCAGAACACCATGCATTAAGTCATCACTGACCTTCTTACAGCCAATCGGAATGCTGTTAATAACAATAGCTATGGACTGCATTCCAATCCGCCTTCAGAAGCACATATGAAAACAAAATAAATCATTTATCTGAAGTCAAGAAAGAGCAATGCAATTTCCCTGCAAGATCTTTGAACTCGACACTCGGCCTCTGGATCTTTTCAAACTGCTTCTTGGATGTGACCGGAAACATCCGATTTAACGCAGCAAGGCGAAACTTAAAACGAGCAAAAATACGTCCACTTAAGTTTAGTTTACTTTTACGTAACCCCTAAAACATTTTCCAGTTAAAACGGTTTGTGTTCAAATAAGTTTACAATAAAAACTTTTTATTTCTCTTTGAAAAACTTTTAAATGCTATAAAATAAAACCACTTTTAACTTACACGGTTTGCCTAGGCACTTTACTGATGTTTTTTTACATCAACACCCTACTCCAAAACCTATATATCTTTTGCCACTAATAGCATTATAGACCTCGGGAGAATAGTGATCCTAGCATTAACCCGAGGTAATGACTTCTACCTTGGTCTATAAGGCTATACGTGTAGGAAAAGAGCTTTACACATGATATGACAATTACTGATGTTCATTCTGACGAAACACTTCAATTAGCTAACATTGTAATCCGAAGGCCACATTGGTTCTAGATAGAATACACAAGGTGAGTTTCAAATTGAATGTAAATGAATAGACTACAGAGCCTACTTGTGTATGGGCGCGATATACGTACAATAGCATATCATATATCATATATCATATCAGAGAGAACGAAGTACCGAACTTCGAAGAGCAAAACTCCGAATTATATTATAGTGTACTAGACATTGCAAGGCCTATCAGAAAATGAAGAGACTTTCCAAGAGGTGAGTGACTGTGAAAGGCCAGTGCGTTAGGTGAAAGTCAGTCACAAGGCATCAGACTCTGCCCCAAATCTGCAATGGTAAGGGCCTTCACTTATTGCAGTCCTGGGTTTTGCCTTTACTTTAGAACATTTTATTCTATTGAAGTGGCCCACGACTAGAACTGATGGTGAAATAAAAGCACAGGACTGGAGCATTGTGTCCACGGTGGCATGGAGTCACCAGGCAACCTTCAGTCTGTTTCAGTTCTGCTCTGCTTCCTTTGGCTGCCTGAGGGAAGTGAGCGTTCTTCAGAATGGCCCGAATGGTTCTTTACTGATCCCCAGCTGTATTACCCCAATGAGCAAGAGCTTTCCCCTGCAATGCACGGTCCACAATACACATCGATCACAAAAACTGACGGTTGCTCGATGGCGTTCCGATCAAAGTGGGTCCACACGGAGGTGCTTTCATGAGGCCATGATTGAAGCTGCCTGCGGGAGAGGGCTCAGGCACTTGGCCTACCCCAGAGACCACTCTGGCACTTTCCACAAGCCATGGCGCAGGCCAGAAGGTCAGCCCTTCCAGGCCACATGTACAACATGTGTTTGAATGCTGCCATTTCTGCACAATGCTGACTCAACATCTAAGGTGTGTTCAACTGACCCAATCAGACATGGAGCACTACATAAAAAAAATAGAAATGTGATTTCAAAGCATTACAAAGAGAGATCTCAGAAAAACATACCAAGGAAGGTATCCTCTGCTGCCGCTTGGTACCACAGCAACTAAGATTGATGCACGGTTATACCCAGATGGTTGGATTAAACCATTCCGAGTTTAATTTCGCGCAGTCCATGAGCAGTCATTCTTTAAAAAAAAATACTCTGTGCACATATCTAAAAATAGTTTGACGTATTCTAAGTAATGACATTCAAATCAAACTGTGATATGGTCTGTAGGTAGATGAATTGTGTTATGGTCAGTAGGGTACTATGCTTCAGTGTGATCTGTGGGGGGTTGGACTAAGGAATATAGGGTGCCACACTAACATGCCCTGTAGAAAGCAAGGACGCAGTGTGCTGTGTAGAGAGATGCCACTATGATCCGTGGGGGGCTAGAATGCAGCAAGGCATGTGGGGCACTATGGGAGGACGGCTGCTAGAGAGTAAGGTTCTGGGCGATACTTGGCTCCTCTATGGTCGGTGGCGGGCTAAAATATGGAATGCACAGCGCATGTGATGCTAGGCGGCACTGGCAGTATGGTCTGTGGGATGCTAGAACATTAAAGGTTGCGTGTAGGATGGTTTAACATGAAATTACCGAATACAAAAAAAATCAAAAGTAGAAATGACCGAATTTCTTTTTTCTAATAATGCAGGGGGAGCCCCCCACACTCCCTCACCGTCTTCCTTTACTGTTATTCTTGCCACACCGATATTTTACTAAAAACGACCCAACATGTCGATAGGTCAAAAAATTCTGTAATTTGTTCCTCGTTTTTTGTGTTCGATCATGTATACGGATACCTGTAGGACAGTACTGCTTGGATGCTATGCTGAAGTATTGTCTATGGAAACTCGAGTATAGAATATAGGGCATCAGGCAGTAGTAATATGCTCTCTCTGTGATGCTTGGCTGCAGTATGGCTTGCAGGGGCGCTAGAGTATGGATTGTAGGTTGCTAGACAGTAAAAATTTTGATTTTAGGCTGAATTATAGCCCATGGCATTCTACGATATTTTCAACTACAAATTCCATCAGCCCTTGCCAGCATAGTCAATGGTGAGGGATCAGGGAATCGCAGTTCTGAACATCTGGAGCGCTGCCGGTTGTAGACACTGGTCTATGGGTACAAGAGCATGGGACAAATGGTGGTAGCTATATGTTCTGTGTGATGCCTGTCTCCCGAATGGTCTGTGGGGGGCTACAATATGGAATGTACACCACTTGAGAGAAACTGGTTTGATGCTAGACGACAGTATGGTATATAGAATGATAGACTATGGAATGTAGCGTGTCCGACAGTACTAAGATGCTCTGCTGCAGTATAGCCTATGGGTACTAGAGTAAAGAATATTGGCCACTAGATAGTAATATGCTCTCTGTGATGCTTGGTTGCAGTATGGGCTGTAGGAGTACTAGAGTATGGAATGAAGGTTTGCTAGACAATAATATTTATTTATTTATTTATTCATTTCATTCATAAAGCGCACAACAGCCCACGGGCATCACAGCGCTGTTATAGTGATCAGCTACATACAAATTGCTAAAGTTGCAATATGCAGGCAGTGTCAGTATAGGTAATGTACATTCAATGGTACCTGACATAAAGAACGTTATGGAGCAGGTCTAATCGAACAGCAAGGTCTTTAGGTCTCTGTCGAATGCCCAGTAGGATGTTTCAGCTCTATGGGTCGGTGGCAGGGAGTTCCACTGTTTGGCTGCAATGTAGGGAAAACTTGCGCCTCCCACTTTGGGCCACCTAACCTTTGGCTGTATGAGACGATGGCCACAGGGGATTCTTGTGGGTCTGGAAGAGCAGACTCTCGTGATCTTTCGGCAAAGATAAGGGGGTGCTGTGTTGGAGAGGCACTTATGGGTGATGGCCAGGAGTTTGACTAGGAAACGTTATCTTATGGGCAGCCAATGGGCTGCTCTCCTGGCTGCGGATATGTGTTCTCTTTTAGCGATGTTATGAGCAACTCATAGTGACATTTCTTTAATGAGTTGTAGCTTCTGGATGTTTTAGCAGAGATGCCGGTGAAGAGGACATTGCAATAATCCAGCCTCGAGCCTATGAATGCCCTGGTGATGGTGAGGCAGCTGTCGGTGGATAGGGAGGGTTTGGACACCTTCAGTAGTTTGGTCACATAGGCTGCCGCGTATTCTTTGGAGTTGACCTTGTGAGAGACAGTGAGAGGGTGGCATCTAGGTATATCCCAAGGGTCTTGACTGAAGATGAGACGGGGCTCCGGATGTTATCAATATCGAAGGCTGAGTATTGGTCATTGAGCTTTTTTAGTACCGCAGGGGGCCCAACCAGCAGGATGTCTGTCTTATCCCTGTTTAGACAGATGCGGTGAGCTGCCATCCAGGCCTGGATAGTGGAATAAGCCGCGTTGAGGGTCTTCAGATCTTCTGCATAATTGCTTGAGAGTGGTAGGAGGACTTGGGTATCAACAGCGTAGTTGGTGTAGGCTATGCCGATGCAGTGAAGGATGTTAAAGAGAGGTCTGGTGAATATATTATATAGTGTGGGAGAGATTCAGGAACCTTGCGGAATCCCACAGGGGATAGGGGTTGGGGCCACACTTGCATGTTCTGCAGACACTCTCATGACTCTTCCTTCAAGGAATGAGGCAATCTATTTTGACAGAAGTAGGCCAAGTTAGTGAAGTGGTGATAGAGAATTTGTGATCCACTAGGTCGAAAGCAGCTGAAAGGTCCAGAAGGAGGAGCAAGGCCGTATGTTAGATGCTAGGCTTCAGTATAGTCTTTGGCTGTGGCCTGCACCCTTTGGCTCTCCTGATGTTTTGGACAACTTCCTTCTCCCTAGCCAGCATAGCCAATTGTGAGGGATCACAGTTCAGCACATTTGGAGCGCTGCATATGTTCCTACCATCATTCCATTTTATAAACAATTTCAAAAGAGCCCAGGCGAGCCCGCACCCACCACGTGGATGGTCGAATTCCTCACAAGCTGACACCTACTCTAACACCTAGGTCCATACATCAGAAACTCCCCAACATACCTGACAGTGGGTTATCTGATCCCTGCTGTTTTCTCTCCTGGTTACTTGTAGATCCTGCTGACTATTGCCCCCGACCCCTTGTTGTTAGATGCCTATGTTCTTGTTTTCTGCACCCTAACTTTGTTCGTCCCCTTATGATTGTAAAGCACTCTGTTTCTTCCCGAATCTAGGTCCACACTCAATAAATACCCTAATAATAATAATAATAATAATAATAATAATAATAATAATCAGTATATGAGACATTAGGTGCAACAAATCATTTGTTGATGTGCAGGGTGGTATTTTGTGTGCTGGATGAGTTCTTATTCAGATGAAAGCAGGTAGTCCCTCCGTGGGAGTCAGGTATCATTTAGCAAAAATTGTATGTGAAGGCTATGCGATAAAAGGAATGGCCAAGAGATGAGTGAGTCAGTGGTACTAGTGACCAGGGTTGGATCAGGATATTGGGGTGTTATTGAAGCATTATTTAGCATGTGCGCAGAATGATGAGTCGGGTGTAACAGATGATCCACTCCTGAAGCCTGGACAAGGTCTTAATAGATTGTGGAGGAAGCTAACCCTGACAGTATTTGACCAATTAGAAAAAAACATAGGTTAATTAATGTCTTGGTTAATAAGCATATAAGCTATCTGGTATTAAAGTGTGTCAGAGAGGTCACCACAAAGGTGGTGCTGGGAGTTTTTGAGTGAGGTATTTCACTATGAAAGTTTCCCAGGGTTTTTTGTATCAGACAATGGTGCAGCTGCGGTCTTGCGAGATAGTCACATTTTTTTGTGAAAAGCGGGCTCAAACATGTGATCTCTGAATTGCATTGTCCTCAACAAAATGGCCTTGTGGAATGGTTCAATCGTTTCATTGCTAGTGAGTAAGAGACTGTGACACTGTCACATAAAACCCCATTCTACTTGGTGTCACCAGATCTCCATTTAACTGTTTAAAAAGGGAGTATTTTAGTTGCCCATTCTTTTTTTACTTTGGGAGTTCTCCATTTAAGTGTTTAAAAAGGGAGTATTTTAGTCCCCATTCTTTTTTTACTTTGGGAGTAAAAGGAGTTTTAGGAAGTAAAAAAGTAATTCCAATTGGTGCTTTTTATAGGTAAGTAAAAATATGTTTTTTTTTAAAAGTAATGCTATTGTTTTAGAGACACCTTTTAGCAATACAAAGGAAGAAAAAGATACATAAATACATCAAATGCAAAGTCATGTATAATCATACCATAGCAAATTCACAAATCAATGACATTTCTCAGTCCAATTCTAATAAAATGATTATCTATTACATCCAAGAAAAGCTTCAACCTGAGTCCACAAATTGAAAGTAGCTTGAGTAAGCACCCTAGAAGTCACACTAAAAACAGAGAACCAAAATTGATCACCCAAAATAAGCTTGGGTGAGGACACAAAGGATCCATATCCCTTTTTAATGAGCTGGCCCGGGGCTTGACACTGTGTGAGTGCATGTCTAAGAGACTTCAATTCTGGTCCACATTCTCTGCATGTACGTTCAGATCACGCAATATGTATCCTAGGTTCTAGTACTGCCAATACAGGCAATAACTTAAATCTTAATTTTAGTCCAAAATATTGTAGTCTTTTATTATTAAGTAAGATCAGATAAGGGACCAGGGACAAATATGGGAGGGATTGCCTCGTATAATAGGGCAAAGATTTCTTTGCATCCAAGTAACCAACATTTTGGATCTGTCTCAGACATATGCCTTTTTCCTTAAAGCCAACTTGGTTAACGTAAGGTTAGCTGTTATATGCATTTCCAGGCCATTTCTGCATGAAATTCACTACAGCCTTGAACTAATTTCTTAATAATTTGGTCCTGGACAACAAATTAGTTACTTATCTCCTTATACTATCCAAGCCAGCTGAGTCCCTCCAGTATCAATTAAATCTTATATAAAAGTATACTACGATTCAGCTTGATGGAGGTGGTAAGAGAAACTAGGCACAATTCTAAAAGATGACTTCTACAGGCAAAGACTGGGGTAAACAAAGAGTTACTTGCCACATTTTACCCTCTTAAGCTTTCAACAATTTAAGTTCATTGTGAGTATAGAATTGCAGCCTGTACACTACACAAGGAACGATACTAATATTAGACGCTTGATGCATGCTCTCCACTGAGAAAACTCCAGAGGTGCGATCAAGGCTTTTTTTAATACCTGATTTATTAACAGCCTTGGAGCAGACATGCCTTTTTAAATTATCGACATAACTGCCCAAAGGCAAAAGAGCCCACAAATATACATAGGCCTAAACCACCTCAACCTCTTCATTATCAATTTTCCATTAAAACGTCTACATTTTTCTTTATTACCCACGATCATTATCTTAGTCTTTGCCTTATTCATTGACAAACCATTTGTCAGAGAATATTTGTTAAAGGCAGAAAGCAAGCATTGAAAGCAAATGGGGGTTATATCATTCAAACCTTTGTCGTCAGCATAAATTAGCCAGGCCACCTGATGCTCTCTGATTTTAGGGGGAAAATTGAGAATAATTTGGAATCACATTAGGCAAATAATTGAGATAGAAATTAAAAAGCATCTTCACAAGCACGCAGCCCTGCTTCAAACCCTTAAATGATGGAAAAAATGTTGTCACATGCCCAGTTTAGTTCAATCTTAAAGCAACTGAAGTGTCTTCATGGAATTGTTTAATGACGTGGATTACCTTATCACCCAGACCCCATGAAGTCAATCTACTTTACAATCGACCTTGATCCACGGTAACAAAGGCCTTTGTGAAGTCAACAAAGGCAAGGTGTAACAAAGTTTTCTCTTGTATAGTACTGCCGATTTATTTATTTATTTTATATTTTGCATTTGTAAAGCACACATAAGCCATCATGCATCAGGACGCTGAACCAGTTAAATGAGGCCCTGGGCGAGGGCAATGCGTAGTTACATAAGGAAGTTGCATACAGAGCTACATATGTATGGTTGTGAGGGGTTGTAATATGGTTAGGACCCAGGTCAAGTAAACAGTCATGTTTTTAGGGCTTTGCGGAAGGCCCAGTATGATTCCTCCGCTCTTAGAGTGGGTGGAAGGGAGTTCTAGTGCTTAGCGGCGAGGACTGGGAAGCTAGAACCTCCTAGATTGATACGTTTGAATTTGGGTAGGACCAGCCTATGGGTGTACAGGGCTCTGGTGGGCCTGCTGGACTGGGCGTTGGTGATTTGGTTGACCAGGTATGGTGGGGCTGAGTTGGAGAGGCATTTGAGGGTCTTGAAAATGATTTGCTTGTTAACTGGTAGCCAGTGAACTGCTCTGTGGGCGCCGAGACATGTTCTGATCTTGAGATGTTGAGTGCTGCGTGTAAGGCGTTATTTTGGATGGTCTGAGTTTTTGTATGTTTCGAGCCGATGTGCCGGCAAACAGGACATTACAGTAATCAATCCTAGCACCCACCACTGCGCGTGTGATTGTTAGACAATTGTCACTTGTGAGGAAGTGTCTAGCAGTGATGAGCAGTTTCATTGAGTAGGCTGCAGCAGACGAGAGAGCATTGATTTGTCAATTTAGGAAGAGAGTGATGTTTAGGTAGACTCCTAAAGTTTTTACAGAAGAGGAGACTGGGATCACTGAGCCATCAATATTGAGATGTCATATTGTGAGTCGAGATTTTTTAGTGCTGATGGGGGGCCAGAGATGAAGTTCAGTTTTCTCATCATTGAGACAGAGGCCATGGGACGCCACCTAAGCATGGATAGTGGAGTAGGTGGCACTGAGGGTGGCTGCATGTTTGTGATAAGAGCCTGTGAGAGGGAGGAGAATTCGAGTATCATCTGCATATTTAGTGTAGGCTATGCCGAGCGAGTCTAGGTGGTCAAAGAAGGGCTTTGTTAATATGTTGTACAGCGTGGGCAAGACACAGGAACCTTGAGGGACCCCACATCTGATGGAGGAGGGTGAGGCGCATGAATTTTCGGCCAAGGCTTTCATTACTCTGCCTTCTAGGAAGGAGGCTATCCAGGAGGCAGCATCTTTGGAGAAGGAGGCTGAGGATGTGAGATGATGGCATAATATGTTATGGTCGACCAGGTCGCAGGCGGCAGATAAGTCTGGAAGGAGAAGAATTGCAGGCTTTCCTTCATTTCTTACTTCATCCAGCTGATTATTCGAGTCCTGAAGTGCTGACTCAGGGTCGTGGCAGAAGTCTGAAATTTGACGGTAAGCTGTTCTATCGAGAATTTTGAGAAGGAATGGCATGGCTGTGATGGGCCTGAAATTGTTAACGGAGGAGGGGTCAAGTGTGGGATTTTTTATTAAGGGAAGGACCCAGGCTTCCTTGAGTCAGGTGGGTACCACGCCGGCATTGAAGGAGGTGTTGATGAAGGCTGTGATGATGGGTGCTAGAGCGTTGGCACAGTCCTTAATTAGTGGGGAAGGGCAGGCATCCCCTTTACATCTGGAGGGTGTGAGGCCTTGTAGGATGTATAGGGTTTCTTGTGATGAGATTTTCTGGAAGCTGAAAAGTGAGTCTCCTAGGTTTATTGGACATTTGGGTGGCAAGATGCTGGGGTGAGAGGCTAGCTTTCTTGGTGAGAATTTTCTTTTGTAGCATGTCGATTTTAGATAGTACTGTCACTCCAAGCAGAGTCTTTGGTTATGGTGACGGCTTGGAGGACTGGTTATTTCCAGCTCTTTGTGGATGGCAAATAACTCTTTTGAGTCTGAGGTGGCATTTGCTATCCTATTATAGTGTGAGGAAGCTTTTGCTTGTGTGATGGAGGGAGAATGTGAGTTTTGAGGCATTGGAGTGATTGTTTTTCCAGTTGGACTCAGCTAGTCTTATTTCTGCTCTACGGATTGTGAGCTTTTGGGTGTACCAGGAGTTGAGGTGGAGTGTTGGTTTAGCTTTTTTGGGCACTAGTGGGGCGATAGTGTCAATACATTGGCCAGGGTGGTCGAGTAGTGTTCTGCTAGATTTCCGGGGTTGTATATGTCCAGGTGGTCTGGATTGAGGGTGATAGATTCTCTTTAGTGAGTTTGCGAGAGCATCGGGCCAAGGAGGGGGGGCATCGGGCTGCTGGAGGGCTTGGTGGGCGGACATGGGGAAGTGAAAAGGTGATGAAGGTGATGACATGGTGGTCTGAGCATGGGCAGGGGGAGTTGGCTCTGATGGAGACGTGCACGGTTGTGTCAGCTAGCCAGTCCAGTATACGTTCTTTATTTTGGGTGGTTTGAAGAATATGCTGGTTAAAGCCAAGGGAGCAAGGCCGTTGGCTAATGAGGTAGCTGATAGGTCAAGGGGGTCGTTTAGGCCCAGGTTGAGGTCAACAAGCAGGAGCACTTTAGAGGAAGGTTTGATGTTGTCGCTCAGGATATGGAGTAGGTCCTCTTCGAATGTGAGGATTGGGCCTGTGGGGCGGTAGATGAGGTGGATTGTTGATGGTGTTGGAGGGGGAAGTGGCCCACTTGAGAGAAAGGATGTCGCAATTATTGTTTAGCGATGTGGTGAGTTGTCTAAGGTGCAGGAGGTTTTTGGTAATGACGGCCACTCCTCCCCCTCTAGAGTTCTGTCTGTCGCTTTTATAGATAGTGTAGCCAGAGGGGAGGACGAGGGAGAGTGTCAGTCCAGAAGCTGAGTTTAGCCGCGTTTCAATGTTTGCTAGGGCATCAAGTTTGTTCACAGTTAGGAGGACATGAATGTCTAGGGCATGCACGTTCAAGGATCAGGCATTGATTAAAGCTAGGTGCATTGGGGGGCAAACATCGCTAGGCACTGAAGGGCAAACATTGCTAGGCATGGGAGGGCAAACCTGGCTAGGAACTAAAGGGCAAACATTGCTGGGCACTGAGGGGCAAACATTGCTAGGCTCTGAAGGGCAAGAATTGCTAGTCACTGAAGGGCAAGCATTGCTAGGCAATGAAGGGCAGACATTGCTAGGCACAGAAGGGCAAACATTGGTAGGCACTGAAAGGTAAACATTGCTAGGCAGTGAAGGGCAAGCATAGCTAGGCACTGAAGGGCAAACATTATTTGGATTTAAAAAGCAGACGTTGCTGGATATTTTGCATTCTTTCTTTCATGGATGGGCAGGTGGAGGGTTTGTGGTGGGCTGAGTGCACTTCGTGGTTAGCTTTTGTGCTGGCCTTTTTGGTTAGTTAGTTCCAGGTTGATACAATGACCTGCAGGGATTGGGGCATAGGCGATCCATTAGACGGTGATGGCGTGACAGTGTGTAACAGCCAGTGGATGTTCTGGTGCAGATACACAGGTTCATTGAGGCGAGAGGTAGAGGTGTCATTTGGTGGTAGGGGTTCTCGTGATGCAGCTTGAGAGGGGC
Source organism: Ambystoma mexicanum (assembly GCF_040938575.1). Lineage (NCBI taxonomy): Eukaryota > Metazoa > Chordata > Amphibia > Caudata > Ambystomatidae > Ambystoma > Ambystoma mexicanum. The sequence continues at coordinate 983,323,024 of NC_090925.1, forward strand.
ATGTTGCGACCGGAGGCATTGCAAGGGGCTGTGAGTAGCTGAGGACTGCTCATTATGCCACTGTATTGTGAGTTCAGGGAGAAATCGGTGTACAATGTGGTGGCTGTTGTGTACGTTGGAATAGGCCCGGCCTATTCCTGTGACGTACGTAGCTTCACAGGAGGAGAAAGAAAGACACAGACACTGTGTGAGAGGCTAGAGCGGGAACTACCATTTCAACGGCTCCGCGTATTCTTTATTTAAGATTTACACGTGACTGTGGTCACGTGGACATCACATTCCTCATCAACTTTATGATAACTAGTCAAACATAGATGATGTTTTAGTATCTAAACAAAATACTTAACAATTACTAGAACTTTCAAGAAACTGTTCAAACTTTAAACTTCAGTGTGATCTATGGGCGTTCACAATGTACTAGCATAGTCCTTCAATCTCTGTTGTCTTCTATGCGTTCTTCCTCAATTACCACTGTGACCTTGTATGTATACTATTGAGAACATAGTCTTTTAGCCTCGTCGATGGCAGTGGTTATCTCCTTAGTGCGTATCTCTCACTCCTCTCCCACGGGGGAGTGTGAGGTGTGTCTTCATGCTCTTCTTCTTTCTTCCGGCCAACTGGAGATCTACAGTCTGTCTCCTCACTTCGCGCTTCTTGAGAGTTGTTGGTCTGTGTTGGTTGATCTGCACTTACACTGTTCTTTCTTTTTCCTTCTTCCCACAGTGTTGGCGGTACTTTTTGAAAATGAGAGGCATTCCTTGACACTGACTCTCGCCCTCTTATCGCTGACACTAGGCCATGTTTTCTTTAAATTACTGTCCAAGGTTCTGATTCATATGGCATTGACATTTTTCTTTTCTCATTTCGAGTTTTCACTAATACTGTGTCACCAACTTGTATTTTGCTGGTCATTGCTCTCCTGGATAGATCTTCTCTTGCGTTGCGTAATCTTCTCCTCAACTCACTGTCACCCCAGTTAACTTGGGTTGGTTTCCACGAGTGGTGCAGAGGTAGCCCTCCTTGAACGGGAACTTGGAACATTAAGGGCCTCATTCCGAGTACGGCGCTAACCAATGGCGCTATTAACGCCTTGGTTGACGCCGTACCCGGACCGGCAGCGCCTTGGTGGTTGGCGGAATTACCGCCCCATTCCAAGGTTGGCGGGGCGGTAATTCCCCAATCCCCATTTACCCTTCCCCATTCCCATTCCTGCCCCATAGGGCATAATGGGAGTGGGGAAGGCGTCAATTACGCCACCGTAAATTACGGTGGCGTAATTAACATCAAGGTCCCTTAGCGCCATGGTATTTAACGCCTGCTAAAAGCAGGTGTTAAAAGCACCATGGCGCTAAGGGAACTCGGAGTATGGCGGTAAGGGATTACCGCCACCGCTCTCGTTAGCGGTGGCCGCTATCCCTTACCGCCATACTCGGAATGAGGCCCTAAGTCTGCTGGACTGACATGTGTAGAGGAGTGTGGCGTAAAACTGTACATGCATAGAAATCTGTAAAGTTCAGGAAGCCATCTACGGCCCTTGTCCTTTGCAATTCGGATGGTTTTGTTGATAGATGCCATAAATCGTTCCACATCTCCATTTGCTTGAGGCCAATATGGTGTAATATGATGATGGTGTATTCCTGTTTCTTTAACAAAGCTGTGAAATTCTTTACTTGTAAATGGTGGTCCATTGTCGCTTCGAATCATTGATCGGATGCCATGTGTAGCAAACATTTTCTCTAGGGCTGTTGTGACTTCTTTGGCTTCTGAAGAGTGGACAAGTTCTATTTCTGGATACCTGCTGTGCTCGTCAATTGCCACTAATCGATAGGCTTCATTAGCAACAGTGCAAAAGTCAATGCTAATAGACTCCCATCTACGAGTGCTTTGTGGTAAAAATTCCATGGGTTCTGGCGGTCCTGGACGACGAGAAGAACGACAGGCACTACATGTTTCTACAAGGGCCAATACCTTCTGTTGCATATTGGGTAGCCAGATGCAAGACTTTAGGTATGCCAAAGTTTTGACAACGCCCTGGTGTCCTTCATGTGCCAACTGGACTCCTCTCTCGTGTAGTGATAGTGGCAGTACAATCCTATGTCCTTTCAGAATCAACCCTTCTGAGGATATGGATAGCTCATGGCGTATCCCAAATAGTGCCTGTAGGAATTCTTGTGCTGACTGTGTCCTTCCTGCAACTGCTTATAAGAATATTTTCCATTCCCCTGTCAAAATAGCAGTCTTCACAAACTGTAGACATGGATCAGCTTCTGTTTCAGATTGAATGTCCTCTAACATCATGGTTTTTGGTCTGGCAAGCTCAATGATTTGGCAGACATGTTCTTCCGTGATCTTTTCAGCTTCCTGTTCAGATGCTGTTGCTGCTCGTGGGTGGCATGATAAATAATCTGGCGGGTTGTTGGCTCCTGCACGATATTGTACGTTCAAATCAAATTGTTGTACTTGCAGTAACCACCGTTCAATTCTTGCAGGTGGATGTGGAGCTGTGCCTCCAAAAATAGGGATGAGTGGTTTATGATCCGTGAATATGGTTACTGGGTGACCTAGGATGTACACTTGAAAATGCTTACTTTCCCAAATAATGGCTAACGCTTCCTTTTCTATTTGGGCATAGTTTTGTTCTGCCGGTGTGAGTGCCCTGCTTGCAAAAGCAATATTATAAATTAGCCCATTCTCGTCTTTTTGGGTCAGTATTGCTCCTAATCCAACTGGACTAGCATCCACAAGCATTTCTGTCTGGCGATGAATGTCAAAAAATGCCATGGTGGTGTCGCTGGAAAGTGATTCTTTTATTTTCAGGAATGCTTGTTCTTCTTTTATGCCCCAATGCCATGTAGTGTTAGTTTTTGTGAGTTCTCGTAGCGGGGCCGCAACAGTGGCAAGATCTGGGATGAAACGGCCACAGTATGTAGCCATGCCTAAAAAGCTTCTTACTTCTGACACAGTTAATGTTGCTTTTGTGTTTTTGATGTCGCTTACTTTATTGGGGTCTGGCGAGACGCCATTTTCATTGAACACATATCCAAAGAAACTCAGAGGCCCTCATTACGACCCAGGCGGTAAGTTACCGCCTGGGTCGTACCCTTACCACCATGGCGTAAACTATGTTTACGCCATGGTGGTTGGCGGATTTACCGCCCCATTCCAAGGTGAGTGGGGCGGTAAATCCCCATTTCCCATTTTACCCTTCCCCATTCCCATTTTCGCCCCATAGGGCATAATGGGAATGGGGAAAGGCGATAATTACGGCAACGTAAATTACGGTGCCGTAATTATCGCCAAGGTCCCTTTGCGGCATGGATTTTAACAGCTGCAAAAAAGCAGCCGTTAAAAGCCATCCCGCAAAGGGAACCTTGTAATCAGGCGTTAAGGGTCGGCGCCGTTTACGGCGCCGTAAACCCCTTAACGCCTGTGTCAGAATGAGGGCCAGAGACTTCTTTGCGAACTCGCATTTTTCAGCATGAAGTGTGAGTCCTGATTCTTTTAGTCGTTGCAAAGTTGCTGCTAACCGAGCTGTGTGTTCCATTTCTGTTCTTCCATAGACTAAAATATCGTCACTAATGTTAGTGACACCTGGCAGGTCCTGAATCACTCGTCGAATTTCATTCTGGAAAATCTCTGCTGCTGAGGATATTCCAAAATTAAGGCGACGATATCGCCGGAGGCCTAAATGTGATGAAAAAGTGGTAATGTAGCATGATTCCTTAGCCACACGAATCTGATGATAGCCAGATCGAAGATCAAGTTTGCTAAATATGGTTGCACCAGTTCTCGACCAATAGCTACATTTGGTAGACGCATATCAATACAGATACGCATAGCTTTTGGTTGTTTTGGTTTTGCCGTGACTACCATGGGAGAGACCCATGGGGTAGCTCCTGTTGTTTTTTCAATGATTTCTGATCTTCTAGTTTATTCATTTCGGCTTCTACAGCAGCCCTCATATGAAAATGGACCCTCCTATGTCTCACTGCTTTAGGTTCAATGGTTGGGTCGATGTGTAACTTTACTGAGCGGCCTTTGAGACACCCGATGCCAATGAAAAGTTTTTTTATGTTTCTTAAGAAGTGTCTCAATGTTTTCAGGTTGTACTGACAGATTGAATTGTATTACTTCTAGGCGTTCAGCCGTGGTGCAGCTGAGCAAGGTCTCAATCCCAGCATCTACAATATGGATCCGAGTTTTGCAACTAACATCACGATGTGAAAGTGTTGTTTTAAAATATCCAGTTACTGGGAGAGGCTTTGTGCAACCATATGCATATAACAGGACTGACCATCGTTTGAGCATCAGCTGTGGTCTTAGCTTGTCGAATCTGGTGACTGGCATCACATTTACAGTCGCTCCTGTGTCTATCATCATGGTAACTGGAATGTTTCCCACTAGCACTGCACACCGTCGTGACTTGACACCACTGTGATTGTCATTGCTTCCTGGTTTTACAGCTGATATCATATGTACTTTCTCTCTTTTCTGATTATAGTTTCATCTGGTGTTACTTGGAGATGTCTCCCTGCTGGATTGACTTTCTTCACTGCTAATAGCACTGTCAGACTCTTCACCTCCAATGGCACGTGCGCACCCGCTTTTACTTTTCCAAGGTTTGTCATTTGGTCTTTCCCAGCGGTGCTGCTGCTTTTCCTGAAGTGTGGTGAATTTTCGGTTCCCTGCACCATCCCTGTGTTTTTTCCTGACTGTTAGTATCTCTAGTTGGTCTTGAACTCAAACATACTGATGCGTAATGATTCTCTTTACCACATTTACAACACGTGGTGCCATAGGCAGGGCATGGTTTGTTTCTGCTGTGTTGTCCTCCACACCATATGCAGTCTTTCGATTTCTTGTTGGATGGTTTTCTTTGCGACCTCTGGTGTCTCAAGGCATTGACAGTTGAAGTATTGTTCTTTGAGGTATCAGCGTCTAATGATAAACAGCTTATAATCTGCTCCATCTCTGCTGCGTGTTCCTCTGTCCTTTCACGTAATCGTCCCATTGTCAGAATAGTGTCAAGCGGTAGATCTTCTTCAGCTAGGACTGCACGCCTTAATTTCTCTGAGGACAATCCATGTGTGACCTGTTGCCGGACTGCAAATTCTTCATCTGGAAAATCACATGACAGTGCCATCTCTCTCAGCCGGCTGTGAAAATCATCTATGTTTTCTTGTGGGCGTTGTCTGGCTTGACTCATCTTGAATCTTTCAAAATCATGACTGGCTTTTGGTTTAAACTTTCTTGTAAGGACATCTCTGGCAGTTGCGTAGTCATCATCTGTACCTCGGTTTGGTAGGGTATTGAAAATGCGAAGAGCCATTGTGCCTAGATTAAGCATGAGAAAAGCTCTCTTCATTTCTTCATCTTCAATCTTGCGGGTGTGAAGGGAAAGTTCAAACTGTTGCAACCACAGTTCCCACCGAAGGCCAGTGCAAGTCCCAAACGTTTGAAAAGGTTGCATAAATGTGCCCTGTGCAGCATCCAACCACGTACTGGTGTCTGGATTCCGACTTTGGCTTTGTGCCCTCTGGGGTGTTGTGATGTCATCTGCCATGTTTCACACTTTTTTCCTTTTTTTCAAGCACAGTTTGATTCGGGAACAAGTCAGTGGGATCACCACGTGTATGCTTTCTCTAGTATTTTTTTTTCACACACAAAAGTTGAAATGCTTATAATTTCTGTGTGTACACTTTAAATCTGCACTCTTATAAGTTTCCTTGTGAGGGTTATGAACTGTTCAAATGTTCACATATGCTTTGATGTCAAAACCCTTTGTAATAGCCAGTTTTTGTCTTTTTTTTGAATTTTGTCCTTGTCCATGTGATGGTACACTTATTGTTAAGAACGTATTGGATTGTTGCTTTTAGCTTATGTTGGCTTTTTTTTTCTCAGCTTGTGCCTTTATTTTATGTGTTGGAAGCGCTTTGGCTAATACAAAGTCTCTGTGTGAATTTCTCCTCAAGCAGTGCTTTTCTTTTCCTCACATAATGTCTATATGAGGTTGTGTAGAAAAAAACCGGATGTTTCTGTCTGTTTTTTTTTCTTCTGGCCCCTACCCCACTTGTGGCGTTATTTGAGCATGTTGGGGGTCAAAACGGCATAAGGTTGTCATCAACAGTTGCACGAGGAGCTGGAGCGCAGCACGCACTTACTTTCAGAGTCTGCGACGACAGACTTATAACTTCGTTTTTTTTCCAGACACTCCCCAGCGTTGCCTGGCGCGAGTAACTCTGCCAGCCTGGCTGCGGGGTAAGCGTTGTTTCCTGAAAACAAATACTTGACGGTCCGTGGGAGATCCCGTTCCTTCCTCGCCAAATGTTGTCTACGTTGGAATAGGCCCGGCTATTCCTGTGACGCACGTAGCTTCACAGGAGGAGAAAGAAAGACATAGGGCCTGATCACGACTTTGGCGGTAACGCCGGCGGTATTACCGCCAGAAGTATTAGCCCTACCGCCGAACTCCCCGGCGCTAATAGCGCCGGATCACGAGTTTGGTGGTAATGTTAAACCTCATTCCCCATTGAGCCCATTCGGGAATGCCCCATTCCCCATTGGGCTCAATGGGGAATTTTCGCGCTCTTACCGCCGGCAGATTTCCCGCCGAAGTCCTGATTTGGCAGACCCTTAAATCCAGTGGCAATAGCGCTACCGCCGGATTTAAGGGTTACCGCCAAACTTGTGATGAGACCCACAGACAATGCGTGAGAGGCTAGAGCGGGAACTGCCGTTTCAGTGGCTCCGCGTATTCTTTATTTAAGATGTGCACGTGACCATGGTCACGTGGACATCACAGTGGCATCCAGGAGGAAGAAGGTGGATGGGATAGAGTGGTCAGCTGGAAGACTATGTGGCACTGTTAGCCGAATTATGATAGGTAGCTCTCCATACCATGGATGTGGCACATCTTGCACTGTACGGCTAGGATCCGGACAGGGCCAGACAGGGTGATCACCGGGCCTTTAGTGTGGGCCTTTGGTGAGGGCCGGCAAAGCCTGTCAGTTCCCGGAACATCCTGTGGAAAGTAGGGCCGGTAGCCTATCAGAGCACAGTGGAGGCGGGCTAATGATGAGGCCAGCAATTCTAAGCCTTGCAGTGCTATACCGAGGGAATCCCATCATCCATTCCAAGATGGCTGACCCCACAGCCCCAATGACCAGCAGAGTTGCCTCAACATACCTCAACATTGCAAGGTCACGGATGTTGCAAGAAACCACACGCTTCTTAGTGGCAATTGCTGCATCATATAGCTTCCCAGGATGTGAAGTTTGATCCACTGCTTCCTCAATCTCAGGAGTGGAATCCATGAGGCCATACAGTCCTTTTTTTGCCTAATTCACTGTTAATAGCATGGACTCTATACTGGGTCCATATGATTCTGGTGCCCTGCAAGTTAGTCCTATAGGTAAACTCCAACGGGGGCCGGGACATCCCTCGAATATCAGGAAGCTCATCTAGCAAGATATTATGCTCACTAGTTTCTGTCCAAAGTTGAACAAATCGAGTCATTGTAATCGTCATCAAAAGACCCAAGAAAATATAATCAGCTCTAGATGTCATGACTCCATTGGACCAAGTTCAAGCGTCCATTAAATTCACACTATTAGTAGGATCTGAATAAGAAAGTCCATACATACTCAAAAAGTCCAAGTCGCATAACCTGAGCTGAGGGGCCTGTAGCATTCCCACAGGCGGCTCCAGTCGACATTCCTTTCTTATCATTCATCACTACATCACAGTATGCATTGAAATTGCCAGCCATGAGGACACCTCCCTGTGGGAAATTCCAGTGCCATTAAACTAGGGCTCCAGCTAGATATTTAAATATTGTCGGGGTAAATACCCCTTCCCCCCCAGCGGATCATATAAATTGACGATCAAAAGTTCACTAGCACCCATAAAGTCCAGCCCCTTCAGATGTACCAGCTGAGCGTGATTAATAATTGGGTTTGTTACAAGCTCGGATGCCCACAAGGAGTTCCTAACAGCCAAAATAAGACACCCACTAGGTCTACCCTATCCACGTTTAGTAGCTAATCAGTTAAAACAAGCAAAGGCATCCATAAAAAAGAAGAACACAACCACGTTTCCAGCCATAAAAACATGCCTGCTTCTTCAAGCCTGGCTATGCTTGTCTTGCCAGTCAGGAGATGCGAGCGGCAGGAGTATTCCAGCTCATAATACGCAACAAACAATACTTAGACACTGCTTCAATTCAATTTGATCTGCGATTTCTTGGCAAAAAAAGAACAATTTTCCTGATGCCCCTCCCCTATTTAAAGGTTTGCTCCCCCCACCATGTCTTTCCAAATAGATAAAGACGTGTTTACATTAGCATAGGGCAAACCCACTTCTAACAAATAGCCCATTTACAGAAAGTATGTCGACAGGACCATTAGAAAATCCACAGTACTGGTCAAGTACATCCAATACCAATTTGTGTCCATGCTCTCATCAGGCAGAACAACACAATGTTCAAGAGCTCCTGCCTATTGAGAAATGGGCTATCGTAGTTAGCAAAAAGGCCTCGGACTGTTATCATCAATTCCTCTACACCCAGGGAGCTTTTACATGGTCTAAAAAAATCAACCCCTGTTAGGAGTGGCAAATTAGCAGACTCGTCCACTGTCATGGCTGGGGCTACCCCAGAACTTGCACCAGCGTCTAACTGGGCAGGACCTTCAGGATGGACTTCACTAGTGTCTCAGGCATTAGAAAGAAAAACAGTCACTTCCTTATCGGAGGATTCTGCACAGTATGCGGAAGCACCTTAACCCAATCATCCAAAGTGTTATACTTGGACTTATATTTTTTTCCACGAGTTGTGCAACACCATCTCCATTTCCACGCAGAGGCTCCACGAGTTCGTAATTGTGTCCCCTGGGCCTACAAGTGTAACGAGTGTCAGCAGTCAACACCGGGGATTGTGCATTTTTATGGAAGGAACACTGTATTTTCCTTTTATGTAAAGCAGGAGCTTTTACTACCTTCCTCCTTCTCCTCCTCCTCTTGTGCGGATAATACATTTCCCCATCTGGCTCCGGGCTCGGCACTACTGGCTGTGCAATGTGGAGATCCCTTACTTCCACTACTGAGGCCTCCTCAGGCAGACCTTCCTGTCCTGTCATAACAGGACTACATACCACAAGCAAATTACGATTTTCGGAAGCTACTGATGCCGCATTGCAAGCCTGGCCTGCCTCGTGCCTTGGTCCCAATCTTCAAGAACTCTGGAACTATTTGTCTCAGAACTCCCCACAGCAGCTTCGGTTGTCTTTAGAAGGGAAGTGTTTTGCTCATGACCTTTTTTTTTATTTTTATTAAAATATATTTGTTTATGTTTAACAAACTTGCAACCTTTACACATTTTTGGTAAATGAAAATCATTATTGAACAAAATAAAACATTCATTAACAGATACAATTACATATATCATCAGTACATGTCGAATGTTAAGAAGGGATAAAAAGTATGTCAATATAGTCTTTGTATCATTGACTAAGAAAAGATCATTGAACACATCAAATGTATACATCTATAAAACAAACAAAATCATCTTTCGCATATTTGTAAAAAATACACTAACCTTTGTATGAAACGTACCCTACAAAACCTATATAAGCCCAATTCATCTCTCAGTTTGATAGCGGAACCACATGATTTCTCATTTCAAATGATTACGCAATATAAATTAAAGACAAAGAAAAGAATAATATCATAAAAATTGCAATTTTCACCAGCAGCATAAACCCAAGTTTCAACAAAATTTTACCAAGTACCAACAGGAAACGCGTACTAGCACCGAACATAGCCCTTTCCCAGAATGACTGGCGAGCAATCAAATTTAGCTCGGGATACAAATCGCCCAGAAGATTTTGCCTAAGTAATTCAAAGGGCATGCAAAATAAGACTAGATGCTTTAACGTTTCGTCTTGATTTTCGAAGAAACAAAAGCGACACCACTTTGTATTTCGGGCAGGATAGGGCAAGTTTGTACTGGACACATTCCAGTGTCGGCAACTGGTTCAATTTGAATCGCATATAAACCTTGCAAATCTTATTTCAAGGAAATTTCAGATGTATAAAGATCGAGCTAATCTTTTTCTGCCAAACTGAACAAATTTGTGATAAGTTTTATATATATAATTGGCATCAATAGTGCAAATCCAGTCCATCGTATAGTTTGCGTTTTACCGAAGGAAACCGAAGAACTAGATCATCAGTGACACATTAATAGATCCCAGTACTTCCTTCATTTGTGCAGCAAAAAGTGAAATTGATGGTACATCATCTTCTTCCATGAGCTTTTTGAGATCCATATACGAAGAGTTTCTCGGTGGATCATGTAATTTGGCAAATGCGGTAAGCTTCCGCCAAGTGTATCTTGCTGACAAAGAAAGCAGTCCAAATTCCTGCCTAATAATAGAGTTGGGAACTGCAGATGCAAGACCCAATGTGAATTTCCATAACTGTCCCTGGATTTTGTTCAGTACCTCATCCAAATTAATAATACAGATATCTAAACGATAAAGCAAAGTGGGTTCAACCTTTAGTAGATAAAAATCTAGAAGTGGAATAAACGAGTATCTGGAGTATTTTCGATGGATGATCTTCATCTGACAGAGTAGAGGACGTACATTCTCCGCTATCCTCTGCTTCCAAGATACCAGCGAATATGAATCGGCTAGGTGGTAACCCAAATACATTATGGATCTCACCTTTAGAATTAGTTTAATTGAGATGTTCCATTTATAGCTTTTACTGCACTTCTTGTCATTAAAGATGATTACATTAGATTTGGCCGGATTAGCTAGTAAATTGTGTGCATCTACATATTTGGAAAAGGCGTCTAGCTTCAACTGTAGTCCGTACCATGTACGATCCATAAGGATAATGTCGTCAGAAAAACAAAGCCAATGCAAATGAAGCTTACCTAACCTGGCAGGATGGATCCATCGTGCATCAATATCTCTAATATATAAATCAAACAAGATGGCTGCTAAAGAGCATCCCTGTTTAACACCTGTGCTGAAAGAGATTAGATCTGTAACAGTCCCTTCCTGATTTATTCTGACCTGAAATGGCGTATTGGTATGTAGTAGTGAAATAAGATCCACCAACCTTTGGGGGAAACCCATGTTCAACATTTTTGACCAAAGTATGTATCTAATAACCGCATCGAAGGCAGAAGACAGGTCTAATGCCACCATATAAACAGGACCTTTCTGGGCCTTTTTGGTATATGCAAACAGATGCGCTATGATCATAGCATTCAGAGAAGTACTCATATACTTTCTGAAGCCTATTTGAAACCTTGAATATAAGTCATTTTCAACAATATGATTTTCCAACAGCCTCAACACCAAAATAGAAAATACTTTGGCTGCAGAGTCAGTGAGAGCAATTGGGCAAAAGGTTGCCAGTTCATGAGGATCGCCTTTCTTGTGGATGGGTATAACCCTTGCATTCTGCCAGGATGGAGGAATAACGTTTGTGCGTAATATAGGGTCAAATTTGGTAGACAGCAAAGAGGCCCAAAATTTAGGATCCGATTTCAAAATACAGGGCAGAACCCCATTGGGACCAGCGTATTTAGAATTTTTCAATTGCTCAATTTCCCACTCGATCTCCTGAACAGAAAACATATAGTCGCTAATGGGAATACTATAAGGGAAGACTATCCCCTATATTTTTCTGAGGAAGTTGGAACTTAGTAGAAATATAAGAATGCCATTTTTCTTTGGAGATACATGAACTCGGGCCTAAAGAGCCTGAAGAGGCGTCTCCTCTCAAAATGACCCATATGTTACGAACATTGCTTTTATAAAGCAATCGAAGCAATTTCTTGTTTTCAGCGCAGTAATTTGGATGTTTTATCAATTTCGTTGCAAATCTAGCAGATTGTTAGATATGCTGTTTATGCATTAGGTAAACCTCAATAGGCATGCCCCACTTCATCAATTCTCTCAAATCTTAATTCCTCTTGGATTTAACGTCTTGTATTTGAGCACTGAAGGGGTGACAATGCAGACAATTGGCGCATGAAGAGGATATAATAATTTCATGAAGGTGATATTCAATAATCTTCCAATTCCAAGCCTCCCTATCGATGTTATCAACCCCAAGACAATCCTGATTGAATACTCTCCACGCATCCCGGTGAATGAGATAAGTTAATTGGCGACATAAGAATGGGGACCTGTCAACAGAACTAGATTGTCTCTCGAGACTAAGAAGAGAAAGTCCAGGTATCTGGGAAGAGACTGTACCTTAAAATGAAGCTTAATAGGAAAGTGATCACTAAATGAAAAATCACTGATTGAAACAGGGTTAATAAATTCAAGCAAATGATTGGAAACAAAAAAGAAATCTATACAAGAAGAGGCAGCCTCCCTTTTCCACATCACCATGGGGGAGTCAGATTGAAACTTCACCATATAGCAATTTCGTTGCTCAAAGAATCGAACCCATAAGGCACCTCTATTTAGTGTCCCAGCCGTAGCAGTTCGGATACCTAGGGAATCAATACAAGCCCCATTAAAGTTGCCGCCAAATATAATCGAATAGCACGGATTAGCAAGCAAAGCATCTTCAAGTAAGGTGTCCAAAGTATCACAGAATACATCGAAATTATGTTTTAAAGGATTGTAGCATATACAAACAATCAGAAAAATAAGATCTAAGATGTGAGGTTGACTGTATTCAATTACAAGGATATCTTTAAAAGTACCAAAGATCCTAGCATTGTAGTGCACCTTATTGTTTAGTAGAACTACAAGCCCACCAGAGGCCTTCCCGTCACGACCTGCACGGTCGGAAGGGAAAAACAAGTAAAACCGTCCACATCAATCAAATTTGTGGACGTTGTTTCTTGATTGATGAGGATTAAAGGCAATTCGTCGAAAAGCACTGAATCAATCAATTTCTTAAGGTTTGAGTACCCACAACAATTCCAAGAGATTATTGATATATCAGAAAAGCATGGTTTAGAAGCCGTCCTTGCTATTTCAGAAATAGTAGCAAGCAACGGAGCAAACCAAGTTAGAGAGGTTGCGTTTGCTACCAAAGCTGTCAGTTGTGGTATTAGGTCATTAGGAGTTGGCGTCACAGCGTTAGCTGTACTGGAAGGCTGTGGTAAATGTACCACTGGTGGATCTAGGAATACGTCAGCCTCCTCTCTAGTATGGAAGGCACATAGGGTCAAGGCTTGTTGTTTCAACTCAAATCTATGTTTCCATAACAAAAGTAGACTATTAGCTGAATATGTTCCACATATCATCTTATGGTTATTCTGATTGGAAAGACAAATCCATTCTATATCATCAGATACCAATGTGCGCAGTTGCGGAACACGCCTAAAGGTACTGAACAGAAATGATCGATTGATCCTTTGTTGCCCATGTTTAATTGGATCGCTAGACCATCCCAAAATATTGGGCGTAGCATCAGACATTTCATTCACTTCCTTTTCTAGATTGTTTTGCAAATGGCTGGTTTTCACAGATACTCCATGCTCCAGCTGGTTGCTCACAGGAGCTAAATGTACCACTTGAGGCTGCTTAGAGTTGGACTTTTCCTTCTGGGTGGTACCATTTATCTTACCTTCATGATGTACAGGTGGGCTACAGTTCTTATCTATGTTAGAAGATGAACCACAAACGGCTCCAGTAACAGCTCCCTGCTTCTGTTGCATGCTCTGGCAGCCAGACATAGTGGGGCCCATATTGGATTCGTCTTGAGTATTTACACCATTTAAATGACCAGCCCTTTCTTGAGAACAAAACTTATGGGCATCCGAAAGTGACCCCTCATTGTTAGGGGTCGTACTAAGAGATATAGGGGGTACAACCTGATTAGAAGAATGTTTAACAGGGACCCCTTGTTCAAAAGCTCTTGGCGCCTTATTTAGACAAGCCTCTGATCCTTTTAAAGTAGGCCTTCTACCTGCTCCAGTTTTCTTTGTAACAGCAATTGGATAAAACTGCAATAGATGACTCTGTTTAGATAGTATCTTGGATGGTGATTTATCCGATGAAACAGATGCCAGAGAATCAATTACGCCATCCAAATGAGGGATAGCGCAATTGCTTCTGATTTTATTAGCTAAAGACCCATGATCTTTATCTGTGTTGATAGTTGGGGTAAGATTTAATTCCGATTTCAATTTCCCCTGCTTCTTGCTAAGTGCTCAATGCAAATCAAGCACAGTAACAAAAGATTTAGCTTTAGCGACCGTAGATGAGAGTAGTGGAGGTTTTATAGTTTTGTTGGAATCGGCTCCATCTTCCATGTTAAGAACCTTCTTTGACTCTTCGTTGAGTTGTTCGAGATCAATATTCACATCATCTCCAGTAGGAGATACCACATCATCATCACAGGAAATATTGTTGCCATGTTTAAGATCGGGTACGTTTTTGTTTTTTTTAACTTGGTCATTACTTCCAATATTTTTTTTTGCTTTTCTGTTGTCGTTGATCCTTTTCATAGTTCGTGCATGCGTGCCCCTTAGCTCACGTGAGTACAGCCTATTATCGGATACACCGACAGCACTGCCAGATATGATCCCTTGTGGAGCAACAGCGCCACTGGCCTGATTCTCGATCTCTTTCAGTACCTCAACTAATCGTGATGGACTGTCAGGGACTTCTAAAGACCCATCGTCCAGTTTCGGCAAAACATTTACATCAATAAGTACTTCTTTACGTTGCCTAGCACAGAAATGCATTTCAGTTGTAAGAAAACGAAATATATCATCTAATTTCAGTGCATTTAATTGAACCGCCTCACATAGACAATCCAAATCTGGAGGGGGTTCAGACCCCAAAACAGTAGTACCAACAGTAGCAACTTGAGCAAAAGATCTAGTAATATGATTCTCAAATTGTTCAGTTCCTAAAGTCTGTGTCCCCTGATTCGCCAATCTCAGCACAGGGCTTGCTGGGCCTTCCCAATTAACATATCCAAAGTAACCAGTTTTTCAGTTTGCAAATTAACATTGGCCAACATGAAAACCTCCAACCTGCTAGTTTTTTCTGCCAAATCCCCATATCTTGCATCATAATGCCCAGTTCCGCATGCGTCCTATCATGCCTTTATCAAGCAAGTTCAAAATCCGCATAAAAACAGGAAGGTCATGGCACTCCGGAACATTAATACATCCATCATTAGGAACAGAATTAGTAGTACCATTAGAACTCTGGTTCCCAACAGGAGATACAGAATGATCAAGTAAAGGGTTACTAAAGGAGCAGTTGACTATTGGTTCCACAGTAGGGGAGGTAGGAGAACTGGTAGAGGGAAGGTGAGCAGAGATGGGCTTAAGCGGGGGCAAAGATGTACTGTCATTCACCACTTTCTGCGCAATTGCGTGCCTCATAGGAGGAAATGCCGGACATACCTGTGCCTCGCGACATCGCTTTGTCCATTCCGCCTGCACCATTGGAGATAGAATTGAAACATCAGTAAGATAATGCCCCATCGGAGTCCTGGGAGGTAGAGATGTTATTTTGTTATCATTAGAGTAAGAATGCGTGGTCTAAAGAGCACCCGCGTTAGGAGTATTATAACCGTACTGCCCTGGCTGAGGGAAATGTTCTTTTGACGATGTACTTAAATGGGGTATACTTCCAGCAGTTGTGCCAACAAAAGGTTCAGTTGCTATTGATTGCAAACTATAGGGCACAATGTCAGAATCCATGTCCTTCCCTATATGCTCCGGAGAGAGATCAATCTGCTGAACATTTAAAGCCTGACCGTAATCATCATAAGAAGCGTGAAACTGAATAGGGGCGGCCATTGTTAAACTTGCATTCAGATGCCTTTCATGGAAGCGCTTACCACTTCTCAAGCTTCCCACCATCACTGCTCAGAACGGCTAATCAGCTAGCTAGCAAAGCGACTTAATAATTCACGATCAGCAATGTACCATAAAGTCGCAGTAAGTGTGCAGAAATATATATATATATTTTTTAAACGAACATTGATCGCAAGAACCGCCTAACCGTCTAACAGTCAAACAGTCCTTACACTTCTCATGCACTTCCATGATGCGCACGCAAGATGCGCGTGCACCTGGATTATATGCTGGAAGTGAGGCTTGGACGAGGGTCCAACGAATATCAACCAATCCTCCTAGACCAAGAAGGAAACAAGTTTGTTCAGTAAATTAAATAAAGCGAACATAGAAACCACAAGCACAAGTCTAGTCCAGAGCGAATCCCCAGTAATTACTTCGTGAGCAGAGTCCTTCAAACAGCGTCCAAGTTGCGCTGCACTAAAACTTCCTCTTGCCGACTACGAGTTAGCAGGCGACGCAGCTGACATCCAAACGGCACCAAGCCGAACCACCAGCGTGTCCAGTCAAACAGTCCTTACACTTCTCATGCACTTCCAGGATTTAAAAAAGTTCCGTACACAAAGCCAAAACTGCCTTAATTCAAGCATGTATCTCAGTGGTCTCAGGAATTAAGGGCATTGCTGGAAGCAGATTCATTACTACGGTCCATCGAGGAGCAATCGCTAGGAAACACCAGTCTCTCTACGCCTGGAGAAGAGGATACACAGTTGCCATTCATGTGAGCTACTGATTGTGGGGACGACCCACAACTGTTTCGCTTTGGAGGCTGTAACATAGATTTAACAGGTAATTATTATTATAAGTGGTGGCTGGGGGGTGGGGGGGGTAACAGGTTGGATGGATCCTCACATTCGTCAGGCTTATCCTGTCCAAGAGTATCTTCTATTGTTTGTGCGGTTCACCCCTGCTTTCCTCTATCTGATGCACAATTGGAAAATACGTCATTATTTTACCTAGAGATTTTTGAGGAATCAGGGCGTCAATAGGACCATTCTTTTATAGGGCTTTTTGGGGTCAGCAGCTGTTATGGGGTCGGGAAATTCCTGGCCCCCAGTTGAGGTATGCTCACAGAGACACACACGACTGACTCAGTGGCTTGTTGGAACTGGCGCACGTGAGGACGTGGCCCTTTTTATTACCTTGCTCATATGGTGTGTCACGTGTTACAGCACAAATGACACAGCACAAACTTTGGAGAAGGACTTAACAGCTCATGTCACCTATAACGAAAAACAAACAATGCAACACTTTAATAACACAACGTAATGAGCTGCTGCTCGACAGGCTCTCAGCATCCTTCAACCAAGTCCAATGGCATTCTTCTGTGAGTGGGCCGCCGCTTTACTACGTAACTTCCTCTTCGCTGCAGCTCCTGCCCTGCTCACGGGACCATCCTGTGTTCCAACCCCCAGGAAGAACACATCTTCGTCTTCTATCTCCCACATAGCGAACACATCCTCTTCTTGACCGCTCTGTCCGGGCTACTCTTGCTCTTTACTGGCTGCCATCTGGGTGGCTGCCACTGGATGTCTATCTTTCCCCTGTCCTGTTGTCCTGGCTGCACTAGCCCGAGAGAGGAACATTGTGCATGTTCTGGGTCGAGTTGTTGTGCTGGATGATGATTCCAAATGGGAGTATGGGATGTATTCTGAATGTCAGAGTTGGAAGGTTATGGGGGCCAATCTGGATGGCGTGTGGCCTGTGGATTGGGATGTTTCCAAACCTGCCAGAGGAGAAGGAAGTTGATCTGTTGAGACTGCTGTTGGTGTTGCAATTACAGTAGACAGCAGTGACACAAAGTTCAGCTCACGCACTGCAAGGATTGGACAAAGGCTAAGTTATCTGCAAGCAATTGACGTGGGATAGAAAACTGAAGGAAAACAAGATGATAAAACAATATGCCCCCAATTCTCCTTTTCTCAGAATTGTGGTGGTGATGTATCAGGAAGATGGGGGCGGGGGGCCGGAATGTGTTAGACTGTGGAAGGACGGCTGGAGGGGAGAAAGGGAGTTTTGAATCCATGACGTGTAGGTGAAGGTCTTCAAAACCATTTCCTAACGTCATGAGTTTTTTTTGTTTGCCTAGTGCACGGCTTCACACTGTTTCTTAGGGGATCAAGCTGTATAAACTACAACACTATTTCTTGTGCCACCTACACCGAGTTACAACACATAAAGTCTCCACACTCTCTGTGTCCAGTCATAATCATACAGAGAAAATTGTTTGCCTTGATCACATATCTTCTCAGATCTCAATTGTAAAAATATGGGCTCGTGTTTGGTTTTAAAGAGGAAACATATTCCCCTCTTTTATACTGATAACTTGAAATTGCACACATCACATTATAAACCAAACTTACAAATAACTACATCCTTATAGAAATATGTTAAGAGTATGATGCTTGCTTTGTTTTCCTCCATTACTGCATACAAATTAAAACGACCAGAATTCAAACTAAAGTCAGCTTACACATGATCCTCTACGTTTTGCAACTGTACTTGCAAGACTTAAGGACACATGATAATAAACAATTAAACAATGGGAAAAGATCCCCATGCTTGGAACTACGCCTGTCCCACTCCATAAACTCACCCACACTGGCCCATTCATTAATAGGCTGTTCAGGATGCTGGGGCTGGCTGCATAGGGCGGTAGATAGGACAGACTTGGGTGCAGATTTCTTCTATTTACCGAGGGAAGGGTGGTGATGTGGGTACTCGCCTACCCCAGATGACATGTATTTCAACATAGCGGGTAATGTTCAGCACGCTGGGGGGCTCCAGTTGGGAGGGTGACGCAGTGGAGTTTTCAGATAATTTCTCTTTTTTTTGCAGTGGCAGTCAACAATGTAGGGGGGCAGGCGATGACGGATCGGCCGACCGACCCATGCGTTATTAATTGGAATGCATGGCCGTTTATTTTCTCCAGGGGGGTCAGGCATTCATTAAGGGGCCCGCTTGCCACGACCAGCATTGATGTGATGGTTGTGGGGGAAGGCACGCAGATACGACTTCTCTTGGAAGTCAACCAGTAACAAGAGGAAGTGCAGCTCGGCCATGTTTTGGCTGGGCAGTTGCTCGAAACTAGAGTCAAACTCGAGCCAGCCGCGCTTGTCCTGGGCCAGCCTGGAACCTGCCTGGCTCGTCCACTTCTAGCTCCCAACCAATCTCCCAAAAAGGTCAAATAGTAATTGTTTATACCAATGCCTTGAAAAGTACATACATTATATATTAAACTAACCTGACGATATGTCATTCTTCATAGAAACATGAAGAGCAAAAAGAGAATAGTTTTAGCTTGTTTTCCCCATCATGTATGGAAGTTTAAGTAGAACCATGCAAAGTGATTTGAGCCTTAACAAATCTCTCTTGGGTTTACAATTGTAGTAATTATTTCACACGGCATGTTTCGTTATACGCCACTCCCATTTCTTTTCACCCACCAGACATGCCTCTTAAGGGGCAATAGTCACTACCAATAGCCGCGTCAGTGCCGTGTCTCCTTGATTCAATTTCTAATTGCTCCCACTCTAATGCTCAACTGGAACAAAAAGGGCTGTTTCATAAACCGTAGCCACTGTGCTGCCTTGCACTTTACACACTACACGAAAAAGTGTGAACTCCTAGTGCCATTCCGAACTCTATAAAATAGGGACACTCGCTCAAAATACAGGACGGCGTCATGTCTAAAATGCAAGGGAGGATTGCCTTGAATTCCAGAACATTCGTACACCGCGGAAGTTCATCTTTAAAGAGTTTCTAGCTGAATGAATCAGGGCTGCTAAAACACTATCAACATTAAAAAAGGCCTGCATTGCTTACCAGTGGAAGCTCAACCCTAGTGGGTCAAAGGGGATGACCTTCCACCAATTATGAAGAAGACCAAAGGGAGACCCAGTAAAACCAGGGTGCTCCTTGAGCTGCAGTAAATAGTGAACACAATGCTCGTCGGTTGTCCTGTATTGATGGAAAACGGTTTCTCCCTTTTACTTGGAGTACCCGGGCAGCACCGGCCCAATGCTACATGCAAGACAAAGGGAATTTTGCATGGCTACACCTGTATGGGCCATTGGGCATGCAGTGGAGTACTGCAGGGCCATTTAAATAGAGGGGATGCTTCGGCCTATCCCTACCAATCTATGATGTGTGTGGGTCTGAGTTCCTGCTCCCTATACATACATCAGAAGCAGGACTTCTAGAGAAGTGGGTAATGCTACCTCCTGTCTCCATGTGAAACGAATCCCGGAGCGCTGGCGGCAGCAGTGTGGAGTCCTGGGGTGACTGCAGTCTGCTGGAACAGGGAAGTCAAAAAAAGCATGGAGTCTGCCTGTTTGCGTGTGTATGCATGCGTGCGTGTGAGGGGATGTCTGTGTTTATGCCAATCACTTATCTCTGTTTCTGTATATTCATGTGAGCGTATGTGCAAGTGTGTAAATGCATATGTATGAATATGTGGGTTTAATGAGGTTGGCGCTTGTGAAGGGGAAGAGGAATGGGAACAGTAGGCGCTGACAATGTGGTTTCATGGCAATCCTGGTATATTTTGGAACATGTATGTGGTCTTGTAATGTAAGTGGTCTTGTATAACACCGTTCTGCAACTATTGGCGACCTTGTTGCACGTGGATATGTAAGGAAAAAGGGGTGTCATTAGTGAACGGTGGGAGAGGCAGATGCAAAACCAGTGGTGTTGATGGGTGCATGTCGCAAGTACACAGTTCCTGTGTGCCATTCCGCTTTCCATGGGTTTGGCAGAGAAACTGAGGCATATGGTATCTGGGAAAGAACCCAAAATTTGATAGACTGCAGTGCTTTGGGTCTGGTCAGCCATTGATGTAGAATAGTGTGATAAGGAGAAAGAGGAGAGGTTTTGTGTGGTTCAGGTAGTGTTCATGTGATAATGATGAGGGCTTTGGGGCCATCTGTGGGTGGGTGTTTGAGTGTGCCGTTAAAGATAGCAGGAGATCTTAGAGGGGAGTCAGTTAGTCGGGGTAGTGGGGAAGTAGGCCGTACAAGGCAAAACAACCCACAGCCCTATAATCCTACCTCTTTCCCCATCTAGATAGGTGCCATTTCACTAGCGCACATTGCCACAGCTAGCCCCACTTGCTCTTTCTTCTCTCACTCCACTTTACTCTCGTTCTCTCTTTCTATCTCTCTCTCTCTCTCTCTCGCTCTCTCTCTTTCTCTCACTCTTGCTAGCTCTCTCACTCTTTCTGTCACAGGAGGCAGTGTGAAAACTCCACTCAGTAACATAGACTCCATGCTATGCGTTATGAGAGACAACAACAATTGGTCATAGAAAGGGCTGCTTTAAATGTAAGGACCACAGTCACCATTTCACCTTCCATATTATGTTGGTGGACAGGCTGAAAGATGTCTCTAACCTCACTCTATCATACTGAGTGGCCTGCTGGGATGTATTTGGTTTATTTATATATTTATAAAGCGCAACCAGGCCTAGGGGCATACGGGCGTGTGAGTTTTTTACAATGTTACAGCGAATACAGTAACAATATAAAGCAGTCGTCAACAGTTGCAAATCGTTGTGGTTATAAGTAAATATATACAAAGGTAGTACAGTAGTAAGCAAACATGTTTCAATTGCGGTGGTGGACAGGGGTGAGATAGATAGTAATAATAATTACAGTATGTAAAGCAGTAAATACATGCTCTGGGGAGTTAAGCTGACAATGTGTCCAGGTCATGAAGCCACCGTTTGGTGTTGCATTTAAATACGTTGAATGAGGTGACAGACCTGATTGGAACAGGTAGTGTGTTCCATAGCTTAGAGGCTTGCACAGGGAAACTAACTCCTCCCGAGTTGTGGAGTTTGAATCTTGGTATAGCCATAGTGTTAATTTGAGCTGTTCTAAGTGGTCTTGTAGAAGTGTGTGGGGTAAGTTGGTTAGAGATGTAGGATGGTGCGATGTTCGCCCTAGCTTTGTGCGTAAGGGCGAGCACTTTAAGGGAAATTCTATGCTCTATTGGGAGCCAGTGTAGGTTACGTCTGGTCTCAGAGATATGAGACTTCTTAGGGATGTTGAGGGCTGCTCTAATGGCGTTATTTTGAGTTACTTGTAGTTTGTGAATATTTTTGCGGCTAGTGCCTAGGTAGAGGGGATTACAGTAATCTACTTTGGACAAGACTAGCGTTCTAGCAAGCGTAATGCAGTTGGGAACAGAGATGAACGGCCTACATGCGGTAATAAGTTTACATGTGTAGGCGGCTGAGGACGCTACTGCATTAGTTTGTGTGGTGAAGGATAATGTGGCATCTAGATAGATACCAAGGGTTTTAGTATTATTAGAGACAGGGATGGAGTTGCCATCAATAGAAAATGATTTGAAGGCAGTATTTAGTTTTTTTAATTTAGCTTGAGTACCAAGGATAATCAACTCAGTTATGCTGCAAGACAATGTTTTAAGAGGCACCTCTGGCATATATTGCCACAGCCAGAATTAACTTGTCTTCTTACAATGGAAATACTGCCATTATTGGGCTCAGCAATATGAGTGCATTCTTACATTGTAGTGCGGACATATGAGCACACACGTCTTCTTGCACTGGCCATGCTGGTAATATTGGGAGGAGCCAACACGAGTGTTTCCATACAGTGTCAATATTGCATTTATTGGAACAGATAGCATGAACATGTCTTGTTACACTGTCACTACATGCATTATTGGGCACAGCCAACATGAGTATATTCTTAAGTGAGAGTACCTGCATATAATGGTGCAGCCAGAATTAAAATGCCTTCTTCTTCAGTAAAACCTGAATTATTGGGCACACCCAACATGAGTGTATTCTTAAAGTGGCAATACTAGAATACATTGGCAGAGTCAGCATTTCCATGTCTTGTTACACAAGCAGTATTGGCTTTATTATTGGGCACAGCCAACATGGGTGTGTTCTTCGAGTGTCAGTGCTGGGATAATTGGGATGACCACATCAAAATGTCTTCTTACAATGGAAAAATGCTGAAATCTGATTCATGGAATTATTTGCCTGGGAAATAGATAACTTGCGTGCCAAACTTCGCACAAATCCACATTAGGCGATTCATGGAACCAACTGCGCAGGACTTTCTTGGGACTTGCGTTTAGTTCACGCAATTCCAGAACATCTGTACGAACCGTGAAACGCTGCAGGCAGTCCCTCGCACGCCCACATTTGTGCCAAACGACACGTATGAATGGAAACATCCACAGCCTCTCGGCATAGGAATGGCCATGCAAATCCCTCAATCACTATGCCACCCGAATGCAGGCGTAAGTACACTAGAGCTTTGGATTTGCAGCGCAGGGATGGGTTTCCATCTCTGATTTAGGAATGTGTGTACGCAACCGGGGATCCGATCTAACCTAGGGGTGTGCGTATGCAGTGTAGCGGGGTGCAGGAATGGTTTACGGGGGTTTGCACGCAGACTTTCTGAGTTCAGACTGAGTTACATCTTTTCATACACATGTTGTTGGGCTGCCAGCAACAGTTACGGAGGGCCCTACGCAGGGCCCCCGAGATGCAGATCTGCTTGCGGGGTAGCCCACACACTGTTTGAAGGGTGCATGTACTCGTGCCCGTGGGAACGCGCAAAAAAGGTAGCTGTTCTGTCTGTTTCTGGGCGCGACTTGCGAATATGGTTACTCTGCACAGTAAATTCCATGAGTACGGGGTCACGCATTTTTTATTCTGTGCGCAGGCTCGCGCAGTGTCCTTCTTGGCACCTGACCCTTGCAGGTTTTCTGCGCACATTTCCATGAATTGTCCCCATACTCTGGACACAGATACCATGGAAAGTGTTTTCAGTGCCGTCATGCGAATCATTTGGAAATTGCTTCTGTGTACTGCTGGCTACCTGACATCTATGGCATGTTTACGTGTCACCCTACAAGCTGAAAGAAAGAAAATTGTATGGCTTTTTAACCACATTTTTTACAAAAGGTGTGTTGTAAAGTTTACTGTTTTCACCAATTATTTAAAACCATGCTCAAGGTGGAAACTCACGAATAAAGTTTGGTTTGTTTGGTTTCCCTCCGTGTGCACAGTTGACGGTGCTCCTTAGTTGGGAAATATGTATGACCCTCCAGTGAAAAGCATTCATCACCTGCCTTGTTACTGACAGTCAGTGCCCTTTGCTCCATGAGACGGGAGCATTGTGAACTGCTACGGTGTCACGTGCACTTATATCCATCAAAACAGGGATTGAAATGAACTTTCATTTTGCGAGGCCAGGCTTTGGGTATTTCAGTATCACCCCATGGAGTATTCCCGAAATAACCCATTTAAGAATGGCGTGTGACAGTAATCACAATGGAAGCCCAAGTAGTCAATGAAAGTGCGGCCTGGATGGGCCTGTGGCTGCACATCAGGTGTGAGTTTACCTGGCTCATTCATGCTGTATCCATGCAGAGTTCCATAAACCTCATGCGCTTATATGCACCGGGTTCCTCCTCTCTGTGTAATGTTGATGGTTTGAACAAAGTGCAAATACATTCCAGATATCCGGCCGGACCGTGCTTTCCATTAATTGTCTTCACGTCTTGGGGCAATCATATATGCCACCCACACTAACATGCGTGGAAGGAGGCATATACCTGCTTTCTGTAGGAATCAATGCTTTTCCGCCACCATCAGAATCGTATCCTGGTGGAAATGCGCTCGATTTTGACAGGTGTAGAGGACGGGGCTGGTGGAACCCACATTTCATCGGTGCCCATGCCCCACCTGCCCAAACGTTGTAAATTCCTTAGAGTGATACATCAGGTGCAGTGGAGTAACTTTGCTGAAAATGTTGGGTGGGGACATGACATCTAAATGAAATGGCCCCAAATGAGTGGGACAAAATGGCGTGCCACAAAAATTGGGGGACAACACCCCTGCCCCCCTAAAATTACGCCTATGATGAGGTGTGAGAGTATGTATAAACATTTTGCACGTGATCTTTACACCATATTTGACACTCCGGCGACTTGCACAATTACCCCCTATATGTATCTTCGTACTTGGGTTAAACATATTACTTTTTTGATAATTGACCTGTGTAATAAATGTTTTAGAGAGTCAAAGAGTATATCAGATTTAGCAGTTCTGGTCACAACCACTGATACTATTTGAGAAATGATGGCAGCTTGCCCGAACAACTGGGCTTTTCTTCCATGACCAAAACGGGAGGGAAGACTGGGTTTGGGCACCTCTTACATCCACTGCTCACTCAGGAAAGTTTCCAAGTTTTGAATCCCGGCGCGTTTATGCTGACACTGTGCACACACATAATTGAACACCCTTTGAATAAGTGTTGGATCTACTGATCGTTAACTATCGTTGATCAAAAGCTCAGTCAGAGACATAATCCACCTTTTGGGAGTAGTTCCAAGAGAGAGGGAGTGAGTGAGTCAGTTAATCACTCAATTAGACAGTGAGGGCACTTGTAAGGCAGCAACATACAGGGTGATCCGCCTTGAACTATTCAATAAAGCAGTTAGATAACTCAGCAAGTTGAGTGCTCACCTCAGACATCAGTGTCCAAGGTCCAGATACCGGTTAGAATAACACTAGTGAACGTCTACTCAATGTAGCCCAAACAAAATGAGTTAAGCAGGTGAGTGAGGTTAAAAATACCCCACTCACCCAAATAATCCAGAATACTAATCCAATAATAAATATGCTAGGGCCCACATTGAAGTCAATGGTGCAAAGACAAATACAGAGAAATAAATTAAATAACGAATAAATAAGACAAAATAAGAATAAGGTGTTATAGATTGACCTGTGCTTAAGTTAGCAGCATATATGTTTTTTTTTTATGTGATACAGTTTTAAATAAAACTTTACACATAAGCAAAATGCAAATAATTATTTTCCAACTTAAAGTTCAATATCCAAAATTTAGGCATAATCATAAAATCATAAAATCACATTCTAATTCAAGATAAAAAGATAAAAATATCAATAGAAATGAGGTGGAAGAAAGAAGAAAAGAAAAAATAAATGATGGCCAAGAGGCACAATTGATAATTCGAAATTGTGATGTTGAGACACGATAGGGAAATGGAAAAAAGAAAAACAGAAGAGTGCAGTAAACCAATGGACCGTAACAAACAGACAAATTGGAGGATCATCAGTGTGGTGACTTAAGTGCTACCTATCAGGTGGCAATCTCAACAGTTAGTAGAGACAGTAAGTATTATTCCAATTACAAAATGTGGACATTAACCGTCACTTATTTACAGGGTTGTTATTGGATATCATTTATTGTCCAGTGTTATTATTATTATTTCTGCAACTAAGTGTTAACTCCGAATTCGTGATTTTGTCAGCATCATTCCAGACTTTGAAGAGTGACATTTGAAGGTTAGCGCTAAGAGTATTAACACACTGGTGCCAGAAATCCTTTTCCACAATGTGATCGATATTATGGACATGCATCCCATAGTTCCTTATATAGCTAGTAGTCAGAGTAGTGCAGCACGTGAGTATATGCCTAGCTGTTTCTGGCATAGTTTGTTGTTTGCATAGCCTGCAATATCTGTCCACTTCAGGTATGGATCTTTCAGGTCCTACAGTCGACAAAGGTGGGAGGTGATTGATTCGTAGTAACAGAATAAATCGCCTAAAATGTTCCGATGGGCAGAGGTTCAGGTATTTTTGTGCTTTTTTATGGGTATACAAAACATGGGACACAAACTGATAGCTTTTTAGACTAGCTAAATGGGCATAAGTCTTCTGCCAATCCCAGAGTTTTAATCGTTTGCACATATGATGTTTTATGCATTCAGAATCCTCTTCCCAGCTGGGTGACCAATTCATTGGCTCAAAAAGGCTGTCCATTTCAGTTGCTAACCTAGAATGCAAACCTCCCGTCAGAGCCTCCTTTAGGGACTTAAGTAGGGCAGTGTTAGGGCAGAAGCGAATTTTAAGGTATAACTCTGCCCTTTTCACCAGGACAATCGCTTTCATCGACGGGATTCCTAGTTTGAGCCTGAGGATGGTCATAGGCCCCAACAGCTTCCTCCAAAAATTCCCTTCTATGATCTGGAGCCACTCTAGATTCATGGTAATCAGTGCCTCCAGACCATAAGTTATCATAGGTAGCAGACATTGCACATATACATGTTGAGCACCCCAGATCGAGTAGCCACTCTGATTTTGTGTGAACCTATAGATCATTGCTGTCAGTTGTGCAGCTTTTATCTTCCAAAGCTGAATGTAGCATATATGTGAATATCAATGGATCTACTGGTATGTCACATACATCACAGCAGTTATGATGCACACATAGCAATCTCTAATTTAACTGGACATACCAATGTGCTTATATTACATCTTAAATTGAACCAAGCATACATTGCTTCGAGCAGATTTGAATAGGTGAATCAAAATTAGCCTGAACCACTCTCCCTATGGCAACACCTGTTTCGCAATCAATAGAACACAATTTCCACTGTGAGTGCATCATCGGTGTCTGCTTCTAAATTTTGATTTCACTGCTCGTTTCCTTGTGAAGGAATCCTTAGTATTTTTTTGCTACAGTATATGCAAGACCCAGGAGTCTTCTACTCCTTCCTAAAGTGCCTGCTGCTTCACAAGGTCATAAGTTGAAGGATTCTTAAATTTGAATAACTTTGGCTTGATTGCCGTTTATGAACCAATTATTATATTACCCTCGTTATATATGTTGAGGTATAGTAGCCTTTCTACGAAATACAGTGGTGCATTTGCTGCATGTCTTTGGTGCTCAGGTGAACGCCAAAATCACACAGCATCGGAATGTTGTATTTCAGCAAAATACAACCTACTAAACCAAGCCAAAATTATTCAAGCATACGAATATTGTTCCACTGAGTCTTTCTAATGTTATAAATTTGGGTATTACTATGACCCCATTGATTTAATGTTTTGAAACTCTCTCTCTAGCTCTCATTGTAAAAATCAACATCTCATTATTTCAGTAACAATTACCATAAAAGTACTTATAATTCAGAAAAAAAACGAGGTAAGAATGAAAACGACTACTAAATTATCATGAAGTAAAAGATATTTCGTAAATAGAAAGAATGTAACATTTCATAGGAAATTGCATAATATAAATCTCAAAATCCATGAATCCAATAAAAGATTACATAAAATCATTCAAGTTTAATATTACTCACTAAACAGTCCAAACTCAGTCACACAGAAAATAATTATAAAATGACAGTAGATGGTAATAAAGCATCGAATTGGGCTCCCTAAGAATCCCATCTCTCCTCCACCACGCATCCCCCAAATAGACAGCAAAGATCGCATCCAGTGAACCCGACATGTCACACAATTCCTCAGCCATGTTAAGTGAACACACATCTCTTTTAGCCAAACATGGTTACAGGTTCCCGACTCTGATATCATTAAACAAGGGACACTGGAATAACAAATGATTTAATGAACCCACAGTGCCAAGACAAAACGGACAAAAAGACGAGTCGTTACTTTTCATCGAGCAGAGGCAAGCTACCCAACCTCATTCTCACATACAGCAATCTCTGAATAGAAACGGGTATTAAACAGGGATACTCTTCCAACTAATAGCCCTGCTGAATTGAGAGATAGCTGTAGCCAATGGAGAGGTCAAGGCAGTTGCCTATAAGCACGTCATTATAATGATCCCGCGGCGCATCAATTACTCGCTGTCTTCAGCTATCAGTTATACCCGCGGGATTGGTCCAAAGATCCTCAAGCTCTAGGAGCCTTAAGGTGTCCCTGTCGTGTTTGAACCATGGACGTGTACCTGCTTTCAAACACCTCAGCAAATTAGTTAGTGTTGCTTCATCCCTGCTATTGCTGCCCGATGCGCAGATTCGTACCCAAAACAACAGTGGTTTTAGGGAAAGGAAACGAGCAATAGGCACTAAACCTAGTTCCAAGTAGAAGGTGATGTTAGCGGTATTTTGTAGTACAAGCAAACGTTTCTTAATAAAATTGTTTTTCGTCACCAATAATGTTGTGATATTACCATGCCGCCAGATTTCTGCTCCATACCCACTGTTGCCAGAGCTTGTGCTCTGCATATTTCCAGGGATGGGGCCAGGGTGTTTTTACCTACGGACTTCAGTGGGCCACCACAATGTCTTCCCTTAGTTAGGTTTGCCTTTTCAATACGATTATTCCATTTACCTACAGTGCCAACCATCAGCCCCAGATAGTTAAAACATGGCACCTCCTCAATACTGATGCCACCTATTTTTACCGCTACTTTGGAGTAGATACTGTGGGTTTTCCCGCGTCTGAGAACCTTGGTTTTGTTCTGGTTAATTGTTAAAGCCAGGCAGTTACAGAATTTAACAAAGTGATCCTTAAGTTGGTTCAGGCCAGATGGAGTGCGTGAAATACCGAATACATCATCAGCAAACAATAATGCACAGTTTTTTTCACCACCTAATATCAGGGTATCAAATGTTTGTGAGCGTAGTTTGTATGAGACACCATTCAAAAAAATCATTAAAACAGGGTGGGAGCCAAAATCCAGCCCTGTCTAACAATCTTCTTACCTGAAAATGAGTAAGTGGTTTCTCCACCTGGTCTACATCTCACTATTGCCATAGTCTGATAATAAAGCTCCATAATCGCACTTAGGAGAGCTAATGGAACATTGTTGTTGGTCAATGAGCGCCATAGTTCAGACATCGGAATACCATCAAAAGGTGCCTTTAACTGATAAACAAAGTAGATAAATAACTTTGCCTTCAATCTCAGTACACTTATCAAAGATAAGTGTGAGCCTGAAGGCTTGGTTTATGGTACTTATACCTTGCAGAATCCCGCCTGGAGGTGGCTTCGTGCACCATTCTCATTAATCCAGTCCTCCAGTCCCATAGATAAGACCTTCCCATAGATTTTACAACTTGCATCGAGGAGAGAAATTGGCAAGTAATTGCCTGGTGATTCATGTCTCCCCTTTTTATATACCGACACAATCTCTGCCATATTCCAGGTCACTAGTACAATGCCTAGGTTAATTATGGCACTAAGGGGTTGATTCATGGAGCAAACGTGCGCCGAAAATCCCAGCGCAAGCAGGCGCAAGGTGGCGCAAGCGTGAGAAACCCAGCGCATGCGCACGCGTGCGATTCATGGAAGATGCTGCGCGTGTTTCCCGCTGTCCGTGCGCCAAATCCTGCCATGGCGCACGTGGGAACACACGGCGTGCGCTATGCGCACAGCAAAAGCACACATAGCGCGGCGCACACAACCAAAGTGGGCGGAACAGTGGACGTAACACGCGGAATGGGGAATAACGCGTGAAAAAGAAGGCGTAACTGGGGAAGTACTGCAGGGAACTACACGGAATGCCCACACGCACGCGAACAACCCGTATTCATGGATTCGAATACGGGAAAACCGCGCACGGCAAAAGACGCACACAGGCGTCAACGCGTCCGCCACACGAAGGTAGGCGGAAGCGTCCCTGTGCACAGTATAAAAGTGCGCGCAAACAACAAACAGGTATATACAGCTACGATGAATGCCCCATTTGTGGCAGCACTGATCGTGGGACACCGCAGGAGGAGGAGAATATCCAGGGCACGCATTTTCGCACCACGGACAAGCCTTTTTGGGATGCCTGACGACGAGGTCTACGGCAGGTATAGGTTTCCACCCCATATCATCCTAGACCTGGTCAGGGAGTGAGAAGATGACCTTACATCCCCCACCCTTTGCTCCCAAGCATTGAGCCCCTTGGAGAAGGTGCTCAATGTCCTGCATTTCTTGGCCACTGGGTCATTTCAGCGGACTACTGCCATAGTGGGGGGGCGGTTCTCACAGGCCACGCAGTCACGCTGCCTACACCAGGTACTGGCAATCATGACAGCGCGCCCCTCAGTCCTCAAGCACATATACATGCCCAGAACACCCGCAGAAAGGCAGGCCGTTGTCCTGGATTTTTACAGAGTGGCACACTTCCCCAAAGTGCTCGGTGCCATAGATTGCACCCATGTGGCCCTACGTCCACCTAGGGCCACTGAGCACATCTACTGAAACCGCAAGCACTGGCATTTCATCAATGTACAGGTGGTATGCGATGCAAAGGGAATCATCACTTCTGTCTATGCAAACTACCCTGGCTCCACCCATGACAGTTTCATATACAGAATGTCCGCCCTGAGCCGGGCCCTGGAAGCTGGGCAGCAGGGCGACACCTGACTCCTAGGTGAGTACAAATGCCTTTGCACATGCATGCATGTCACACACACACACACAAATACACAAACCCCAATAATCACAACCATTTACACCTCCCCAGGGGACAGTGCCTACCCTCTGAGCAACCACATGATGACGCCAATCTGGAACCCCACCACCCCAGGTAAGATACAACGCTGCCCATATTGCAACCAGGGTCATAGTGGAGTGCACATTTGGAGTGCTCAAGTCACATTTCCGCTCCCTTGACCGCTCTGGCGGGCAGCTACTCTATGCACCCCCAGTAGTGTGCAGGATCATTGTGGCAGCATGTGTCCTGCACAATGTTGCAACACAGCAGGGCATACCGGTGGACATGGTGGTGCCCCCACATCCCCAACCAAAGGCACAGGCGCTGCCCATGGGAGGGGACAGGGCACGTGGCGAGGAAGCCCGGACCCAGCTTGTGGCCACATTTTTCACCTAAACTCCCACCCCTGCGGAGTGCACACAGGCCTGGCACATACCAGGTGACAATCGATGATGACAAAGAGACAGTCAACTGTCACAACCTTACCACCCTGAGATAGTTGCCATGGAAGTGCCACATTGTCTGCATCCCTAGCTACTTAAACACAAGCTATCCTGTGTGACCAAAAGGCACACATACGA
This sequence comes from Ambystoma mexicanum, assembly GCF_040938575.1. NCBI lineage: Eukaryota > Metazoa > Chordata > Amphibia > Caudata > Ambystomatidae > Ambystoma > Ambystoma mexicanum. Next base: position 983,354,717 of record NC_090925.1, read on the forward strand.
CAAATGACATGAGATGATATGGCATTTGTAACGTGCCTATACACAAGTGTTTCAAGGTGCGACGAGGCAGGGAGGGGGGAACAAGGGAAGACAGACAACGATACTACGAGGCCAGGTGTCATTTAGATTGCGCAAGTGCAGGGGTAGGGGGAAGGGAAAAGTGCAAGGGGAAGGGGAGCGGGGGAGTGCAGTACAGGGTAAGTAGAATAAAAAAGAAATAAATAGGCCAGCTGGTGGCAACTGCAAAGGTAAGTGCAGACAAGTGCTGGGAATGGGGGGCTGTAGGGATAGAGAGATAGTCCCGCAGTGCAGGGGTTGCCAGGGAGGCAGTGCAAGTGGAGAGTGGCTGGGCCAGGGACCGAGGTCGGTGAGTGTGGCCCAGTTGCAGATCCAGTGCAGTTTCAGTGAAGAATTTAGCAAGGGAGAGGGAGAGAAAAAGCAGAAGCAAAGAGGAAGGTCTTGAGATGCCTCCGGAACCGGAGATGATTCTCCTCAAGATCCAGGGAGGCAGGAAGGCTGTTCCAGAGGGAGGCCCCTGCCGCGGAGAGAGATCTACCCCCAGCTAGTTGCTTCGAGAAGCGGCTGACCCTGACATGCAAGGTGTGAATCACACACACCTGCAAAACAGGCCATGACCATCACTGTTATGTCACTCAAACCCTCCCAAACCACAACATGACATGGCAGGCAACAGCCATACACCAACACAGTACCAATAAGGTACACATTGCCATGTCAAAAATGTACAGTGGCATCAGACAATGATGCCTGACATGGAATCAGACGAAATGACTGACCAACAACCTCCCACCCAAAATAAGTCATTCCCAAATGCATTACAAAAGTTGTAGACGTAACATAACAATGAATGCCTGTCTAAATGCACATTGTGCATTGTAAATTCAACACTGCAGCTTCTGTGTGCTGTGTCCTACTCCTGCAACACACTGCTCAGCGCACAGCACAGTGAACAGCTATTGTGTGTGATGCACACCCTGAGCATCATATCTAAGCGACAAACCACATCAAAAAGCAAATTAGGCATGTACAGGATCCATAATTGGTCACAGAACATGTGCTGCAGGGACACAGTGGGCACCAGAAGGCAAACAGAGTGTACACATGGATATCCAAGGGTGGGTGTACATGTAGTGCATCATAGTGCAAGTGTGTGGGTCAGTAAGGACGTGCACTCAACATATGCATGTGCAATCAAGTGACCATCAGTGTCCTCTACACATCACATGTGAACATTCACTGTGAGTACACCCCAGCATGTCAAACCACAACTATCCCCTCACACCTGAAAGGTAAACACAACACATGAACAGGCATTGATCAGCAGAACCCAACATGTACATAGGATACCAGAATTACAATGTCAGGGTTCCCATCACAATGCAGGGCAAGGCAACTATCAACAACAAAACACCCCCCCTCCCTCACAAATGACCATGACCCACTGAACAACTGCACCTGGGTCATGGAGCCTTCAACCCTCAATGTCACCTGGCCACAGGATCACCCTTCCCCTTCGTCACCATCTCTCACCTTGTGTGTAAAAAGGTGCCTGCACCCTCAGAGTCCACCGTCATTTGCAAAATCACAAAATCCAAGCCAGAAAAACGAACCAGAACACCCTCCAGTAGATGACTTGACGTAGCAGTACCTCACAAAGGCCAAGTACTACCACAATGATGTAACAACCAAGGTAGCACAGTAAAACAATGTCACAACAGGATGTGAACCATGTGTGGTACATAACATAGAATGATGCACCATGAACGGATGTGTACTGTCACAGGTCCCGTGTACAGGCGCAGGAGTGGCACGAACCAACCACCCCCACTGTGGCCCGGGTGCCTGCAAGGTCAAACTCACACACGCCTCTGAGACCCTGGTGGGGAAGGAGGGTCAGGGATATGCAGTCGGGACAGGTGTTGGCACACTGGATAACTGGAATGAGTGGCAGGAGAGGGGAGGAGGAATGACACATGAAAGTAGGGAATGCACGAAAATGTACTACCTGCATGCACAATCCGAACAAACTTGGACATCATTGTCATGGCCTTCTGTAGTCCAGGCTTAGGAGTGGCACGAACCAACCACCCCCTCTAGGGTTTTGGCGCCTGCAAGTTTGGGGCTTACACAGGCATCCGCAACCCCAGCGGGGAAAGAGGGTTAGGGAACGTTGGTTGGATAGGTACGGGAAGCAGGAACACTGGGTAGAGGGTACAGGGTTTAAAATTGGATAGGACTCCGGGTGATTAGGGGAAAAAAAAAACATACCAAATTGAATTACACATTTATCCATGCATTAGTGCACCCCTCAGCAAGCCTATGCAGAGCAGTTTGAAAGAAAAACAACAAGACACTTAGCTCTGGTTTTGAGTGCTGGCCTCCTGCCTTCGCACTCTCAGGTCCGGTTACAGGAGCACTTCAATGCTGCAAAGAGAGCCACAGTTAATCATCTGTGCGTGCCCATAACACAAAAACACACCACCAAATATGCCCCATAGCAACAAACTACTCTACAAACAGACAATCTGGTGTAGATGCTTTGTACCCATATGTAACATTACCCTTGTGATGGGTCATACACAGTCAATGCAGTAAGTCAGCCGCCGGTGGGTGCGTGGCAAATGGAACACCAATGTGTCACAATTCACAAAACATGCAATGTTCCCTGGGTAAGCAGACAGACCCATATAGCAAGGCATGACTTCAGAACAAGTCGTGTTCCACCATGACCAAAACAAAGTAGGCATGCATGTTTCAAAATGTACATGGAAATGAAATGCACTGCACCCGAGTATGTCCCTTGCTGTATATCCCTGTGAACTGCCCCTTTCCATGTCTCGGAAGGCTACATGGTTGATACAAGTGCCTCAATGGACCTTGGTGTACCGGAGGGTATGTGCCACTGCCCCTGCAGGTGCCCCAGACAACCTTACAATCAACAGCCATCAGTCCACCAACACATCTGAGCTGTATTGTGTGCTTCAACACCAATATTCGTCCAAGCTCACCCTCAGTGCTGTTACTAAGCCTGCATGTGCAACTGGCCTGGTGCAAGCTTTGCTGTGTTGTGGCCCCCCTGTGCTGCTCACCTTGCCTGGAGTTCCTTGGAACATGTCAGCAGTTCTAGGATGTAGGTCTGCAATCCCTGTGCCTCTGCTTGTGCACACATGTGCATGTGGGCACCAAGAAACGTGTCCAGAATTCAGACGTCCAATGGGCCATGTCTGCTGGCAAAGGTGGTCTGGAGGCTCATCCCCCTGCAGAAAGGGCATGAAACACATGATTAATGATTTAAAGTCATCTGTGTGTGTCTCTTCAGGCATGTCATTACTGGGCCATATCAGAGACTTACACTAGAAATCACACAATCAGTCCGTCCTTCACATCCAAAGTGTGGAACACACTATCTACGGCATGAATTGCAACAAGCACGTGTACAGTAAAGATAAGAAACATACTACACAATGCATAGCAATGAATGTACACATTAATCATGAAACACCCCATCTAGCAAAAGCTGAACAGTGGACAATAACACCACAATCATCCCCACTAGGGGTGTCAACACAAGTTACACAGCACCAGACATGCCACAGATATGACAGTCCAAAGCCCTTGTGTAATAGGCTGTCACACCGAACCATCCTTGCGAGCCCATGGATAAGGGAGGCAAGAGTAGCATATGTGAGTCAAGGACCCCAAGCAGCAAACACATACACAAGAGAAGCCTGAAGGGCCCAGCTGGAACAGACATGGGATGCCTTCAAAAGCCACAAAGCACTGCACGTCACATGAAAGCACAATAGACAAGCATTTTTAAACTATATTAACTAATTACACTAACTATGAAAAACCTACATTACCCAATTAAACTAACTATCAAACAGAAACTTAACTAACTAAACTAAAACAAAAATCAAAAATGGCCACATACGACCCGGGGGGGGAGGGCACCCAGGAGGGGGGAGGTACAGGGTGCTGCTCAACACCTGCATGTGATGATGCTGAGCCAAAAAAAAACCTCCATGGGCTCAACGCCTGCACAGCCTGACCTATGTGGGAAATAGATGGTCGTCCGAGTCTGGCTCATCCTGGAAAGGAGGACGTGGCACAGTAGCCTGGCCACGCCTAGCCGCAGCTTGCCCCTTGTTGGCAGCAAGTCTGCCAGACGGGTGAGCCTGGTTCTGTGTGGCGATGTGACGTAGGTCTGCATGCAGAACCTCACGTGATACATGTGCTTATTCCTGCAAGGCCTGGCTGGACAACCGCTGCACCTCCCGGCAAGCCTGTAGCTCAGCCGAGATGGTACGCTCAAGCTGTGCAAACCTCTCCTCTGCCTGCTGCCTCTGGGACATCATAAGGACACCCAGAGTGGATTTGAGGGAAGCATACTCCTCCCTCAGGATATCCATGTGCAACTCTGCGTGAGCAGCAATTGCTTAACGCAGAGACGACATTTCAGCCTGGCGTGCCCTGTCTGAGGCCGCCATGCCCAGCCTGAGCGAGCGGGCTGTGGACCGTGCCGCCTGCTGCTGGAGAAGCACCTGCCTAGCAGGGGGAGCACAGATCGGGCCACACGCTCCATGCTCTCAGCGATGTTCTCCATTTCTGCCCCCTGCCATTCTGAATTGGCAGTCATGTCTTGCTCCCAATCAGTATACTGTGGTTGCGTGCGGCGACCGCGTTGCTGGGCTTGACCCCTGCGGGACCCAAGGACCGGGTGTCCTCGCTGTGTTGGCACCACCCGCGGCTGCACGACTACATGCCCCCGCCGACGTGATGTCCCAGGCAAATCAGTGACTGGTGTGGAGGGTGACCCTGCATCCCGATCCACCATGGGCGGAGGAACCAAGACTGTCTGATCCCTCAGTGCAGGTGTCGCGGACAGAGGAGTGTCCACATCAGAATCACTCACCACTGACACATGGACTTGATGCTCATCCAACTCGACATGGACGTCAGAGTCGTCATCAAGGCTGGACTCATAGGCAGCCAGAGACAAGATGGACTGTAGCACTTGGGGGTTTTCGTGGCCTACCACCCCACAACCCCCACCTGTGCCGGGTTGATGTAGTGGTAACAACCCTGTTTCTGGCATGACAACACCATCCTCCGCCTCCATTGCATCATCACCTGAAAAATAGAGAGAAAAGAGGTCACTACGCATGTCAGAAGCACACAACACACACACACACCGACAACAAACACATCAGGCAGACATGTGACACACAACATATAACCTGGCATGCATGCTGGGTCAACTTTGAATTGCTTCTGTGATCAGACCTGTTGAAAGGTGGCAGCTTCCATGGAAGTGGGTCTATGTAGTGCAGAAAATGTGTACGCCACTCACTACCTACATGTACAAGGACTCAATGGTGTGTGTCAGGAAATGTGAAGGCAGTGCAAGGTCAAATTCAGGCATCACGTGAACTGTGCATTCAATGTGTAGCATATCTACAAGCCAAGCACCCCTTCACCCAAATACAAAAGCAGGGATGCCTAGCATGGTATCAAAAGGCTGACCATACACCTGTGTATTGACAGGCAGTGTTGACTGGCATCAACAGCTTAATGTGATTTAAGTGACAACACTGAAAATTATGATGGGACAGTAAGCAGGACACATGATGAAAACTCTGGAGGCCGCCCATGTGTGAAGAAGACACTACACTAGTTGGACAGAGTCATTGGCCATCAAACAGGCTGAGGCCTGTCAACCACACAGATTGTCAGACCCTAAACATGTGTGGAACGCAGTACTGAGCCACAGTTGACATGGGAAGGCTGATGAGATGCCATGCAATGTATGTCACCCAGGACTTGTATTACAGTGATCATCCAGTCAAGGACACATAGGGGCATGCGTGCGAATCACATGGAGCATGAATGGGCACTCATGTCCCTGCGGGACATCTGACCTATGCACAGTACAAGTGAGATACCCTGCATCAAGTACTAAGGCTGTACCACAGGGCATATGTCTGGGAGATTGTACGCTGGAAGTTAGCTTCTACACAGGATGCATGAACAGGAAAGTACACATTGTCAAGATTGAAGCAAACCAGTGCAAAGGTGGTACTGGGGTGCAGAGTGGCGGAGGAGGGGCAAGGGAGCATGCCTACATGGAGTCCCCGCATGCAGTCAGAGGAGACATGCACGTCAGTCATGCAATGACATTGTGCCTGGGCTGAGAGGAAGGTCACCCCACGCCACATGCAGAAGGGCCAGTGAGCTGGAACATGGACCGGAGGGGCATACTTGTAACCAGCATGTCAGTAGGGTGCAATAGTGGTGATGCGGATAGTCCCCGTCTGCTCCACATGTCCACCATCCAGCAGAGCAGACATGAATCACGGAAGCATTGCATTACACATCAGAACCATGTACACGTCACATGTAGTGGCAATCATGCACAACACATCCCACAAGTGAAACACACACGTCCTCAACAAACACGCATCAACACTCACTGGACTTGGCATCAAAGTCCAGCATCTCTCCCACTCCTTCGACCAATTCAGTTGGTATGAACTCCGCAGCGAGTGCCTCATGCGGAGCGAGCTCTTCCTCCTCTGGTGCAGGCCCACCGCCAGTCACCAGAGTCAAGTTGTAATTAGAGGCACGCTTAGCCTTAGTGCTGCGTTTGAGGTCATTCCAACGCTTTTTTCACTCTTGCGCCATGCGCACCTCATGGCCGAATGAACTGACATGTTCCGCAACATGCTTCCAGTGGGTGTCACGGTGGGCAGCCGTAGTCTGACTATTGGCACCCACTAGCATGTCACGGCTGTGGCTCCACACGTAGTCCACGAGGAAGTCCAGTTCCTGCTTGCAGAAAGGCTTCTTCCTCGACGTGCAGGAGGTTGTGGCTGTGTGTGGGGTCCCAGCCTGTGCTGCAGGTGCAACCTTCCTCCTCTTGGACTGTGGCGTAGACCCTGGCTGGCTAATGCCGCCCTGACCAGTATGGCCGGTGGGTTCAGTGGATTGAGCCAAGGGAGTGGCAGGTGGAGGGACGACCAAAGGCCTGACTTGTGTCAGTGGCATCTGGGTGCCCTCTAATGGACCCTGCGCAGCAACATCCGCTGTGGCAGGGTCATTGACCGCAACGGTCCTGGTTGGCAGACTCACAACCGGGTGTTGTTGGGTGCATCTGCCCCTGCACTTGCCAACACCCGGCTGTTCGGGGCAGCAGATGACATAACTGCCCCAGGGACACGTGTCTTGGTCTGAGCAGCCCTGCCTGCCCCTATGGTTTCCCTGCTGGCCTGTTGGAAATCTACCAAGGGCTCCTCAAGTTCCAACGCAGCCTGCGCTGGCAGACCCTGAGCCTGGGTGGCGGTGTCCACAGCTGCACCTGCAGCTACCACTACCCTTGGGCCCGTGGCAGTCGATGGAACGGACTGCCGGGTCACACGGGCGCCAGTGCCAGATACAGAAGCTGCATCCCCCGGAACCACAGGGGGTGGTGGCATGACTGCACCGACACATGGCACAACATTGTGCTCAAGTGGCGCACCCCTGCCTCTTCCCCCTCTGTGGCCGCCATGGACACCCTGGAGTCCCCCTACTCCCTGGTCACCACGGCCACGTCCCCGACCACGCCCGCCACAAGGAGTATGCCCAGCTGAGGTGCCCCTCACCTTTGGTGTCCTCCCAACCATGGCATAGATGTAGTAGTGCCGGCACAGATGGAGTAGTGCCAATGGGAAGTGTACACCACAATTGACCTGGGCAATTGATGTGAAGGGGGTGGGAAGCAAGATGTTAACAGCACCACTGCACCTGCAAGGCTTTATGTGACCCCGGTGATGTAGTGACGGGTCACGCAACGCTCAGGCACCCCAAAACTGCAGTAAAACCGTGCACGCAACCCTGCAGCCTACCTGCGTGGAATCAACCTCCCGCAGTACGCAGTGGCACCTAGTAACCCGAATAACGCGTACGCGTGGGACACGCAGGCTACTATGACCTCGAAAATGGGTGCGATACACAGTGGCACCCGCAGTGGGAAAAATAGCCTGTGCGACTCACCGTCTGACTAGAGCGATGCAGAAAAACACACGTAGACAATACCCCCGCCAGAAGAAGAGATAGCTGTGAAGTTGTGATGGCGCGCGAAACAACAGGAAGCAGCAACACACGTCAGGTCCACGAAAGGCACGTACAGCGAACTGCTGCCCCTGCTCGCCTTTAACCCGTGCTGAGGGAAACGCCCGCGCGCGTCACGTCACTTACACGCATGGGCCCTTTCCTCGGATTACACGCATTCCCATGCGGACGTGCAGTTTTTCACGTGCGCTGAAACGCCCGTGCATGCCTGCGTGCGTCACGTCACAGAGGCACTTGCGCTTGAAGGGCCTTCTGTCCAATGAAATCGCGTATGCGTGCAGACGCGCTTACGCGCTAAGGGCCTTTCCTCGAATTACACGCTGACGTGCAGAATTTTCATGTGCCAAATCACTCCGTATCAAGCTGGCCACGCGTAAGCACACGGAAGACCACGCTCCTGCCCAAAAGGCCGAATTACTGCCCCCCAGAGCCCCGAGCAGCCTCCCACGAGCCATCTGCTGCTGCCTGCCTGCCTGCCTGCTACCACCGTGCCCTGCCATTTGGTGCCTGCACATCAGCCATCTGCAGGAGTCCAGTTGCTGTGTCCACCCCTGCTGGAACAGAAGACTCCCGACTGGGATACCATCGCTCCACAGCCCAGCCCCAGGACCCAGTTGCCCACCCACGCCTGCCTCGGGGTCGCCATGTCGGGGCAAACACCATCCGAGACCACTGGCGACACCCAGCCAGAGGGGCAGAGGGCCATCAGCTTCAGTCAGAAGGAAGTTGGTGTCCTGGTGGAGCATGTCCTGGGGCATTATGATGCTCTCTTCGGATCATCACTCGCCAACAAGGATGGACGGGACAGGATCTGGACGGACATCGTGACTGCCATCAACGCGGAGGGGGTGGCAGTCTCACTATATCATCATGTCAAGAAGCACTGGGAGGACTTCAGGTCCAGGACCCTCAACAAGGCCCGCCTCGTGAAGGCAGCGGATGCTAAGGGGGCACCGGGGCCACTTGTCGGAAGATCAGATGAGGGTCCTGGAACGCATATCCCCAGCACTCCACGTCCAGGTCCTTGAGAGGCAGACCTGTCTGGAGTCGAGCGGTAAGTGGACAGGCATTGCTGTGTGAGACAGGGCATGTTGCAGTGTGCTGGTTGTCTGATACTTGCCTGTATGTGTGACATAGGCCATGTACGCGTGTGTGTGTGCAGGGACATCATGGTCATGCATGTGAGACCAGTAATGCGTGAAACACATGGTTGGTGTATGTGTTTAAATGCTACATGGGGAGCCCTATGCGTAATGGACACATGAGAGCATGCCAGTCTCTGTTCCTGGACATGGGTGGGGTTGAGGGATGGGTGATGATGCCATGTACATGTATGGTCCCCATGTCTGTGTGTCTGACCTGCATGTCTGTGACTTGTGAATGCCATGGATGCATGACACATGTCTGTGTCAATGTTCAGATCCACTGATGCAGCCTAGCTATCCTTGCATCCACTGTGTCTGGGGTGTACGAGTCCAGATGGATGAAAGTACGGTGAAGTGTGTGAATGTGATAGGCATGACCCATGATGCATGTGAGTTCAAAAACAACATTGTATCTTTCAAGAGTCCCTTGGACATGTTTGCTTATGTCCATAGCATGCGCCATGCCTGTTACTGTATGTGTTTTGCCTGCACTGACCCATGTGTTGTGGAGGGAGAAGATGGAAGTGATCTTTGACAGTGCCACTCATCTGCTATTGCTACCTGTCTAGGGGACCATTGTACAGTACCCTGATGCTTGTGTTCTATGTCTCCCTCTACACAGCGCAAAGTGAAGAAGAGGGCGGAGACGGCGCTGTGGAGCAAAGCAGCGGGGATGCCCCCATGGCTGCAGCGGAAGGGTTGGGTGAGCCCCCACAGGGGCTTGCAATGGCGGAAGACGGTGTGGAGCCATCCAGGTTGGTGGTTTCCACAGAGGAGGAGGAGGGCGCTACTGAGCCGCACATGGGGTCTGGTGGGGGCATCCCTGCTGGTGCTAGTGGTGCAGTCCAGGGGCAAGGGCAGGAGGCAGCACAGGTCGCCGTGGAGGTGCCTGTGCATGTCACTGTCCCTGACACTGTGACTGCACCACCATGCACCGGCAGGGATGCCCCATCCCAGGCCCGTCCGCAGGTAGGGGGGATGTCCATGTCATCTGACTCCCCTCCACCTGCGGATGAGGGGACCCCTGGCTGTATGGAGAAGGTCCTGATTGGTCTCGCGTTGCGCACGGGTGTCATTCGTGATGAGGTGCATGCTTCCCGGGGGGAGCACGCACGTCATCACGAAGAGCACTGTGCCAACGTGGCCCAGTTGGGAGCGGTCGTGGTCGGGGGTCTCGTACATGTGTCGGGCACTTTGGCGACCCTTTCCATATCTGTGGAGGCTATGCGCCAGTCGTTCTCCATGCCGTCTTCCGGCCCAGATGACACCAGGGCCCCCTGTGGACCTGCCCCGACCAATGCAGCCAACTCGGTGGGGATCCCATCCCTGCCACAGTCGGGAGTCGGAGGTCCAGCAGGGGTGGACACACCAGCAACTGGACCCCAGCAGATGGAGGATGTGACGGCATCATCGGGCAGGGCATGTGCACGACGGCATCGGTGGATTCCATCAGCCTGGATGCCGTCATGCTGGCACAGGCAGTTGCGTCGGAGGCAGTGGCAGGCTCGACGTGGGAGGCATCATGGCTCGGGGCCATCAACATCAGGGGTGCAGGCATCGGCCGGAGGGCAGGAGAACCCTGGAATGGGAGTGGCTTCCGTGTGGGAGCGGTTGGGCCAGCAGATAGGTGCGGAGCGGCAGCGAGCAGAGGAGGAACGGCTCACAATGGTTAGGGTGGAGAACTCCATGCGGAGGGCGCTGAGGTGGGCTGAGTGCCTTGAGGGTGTTCGCAGGCAGTTGGAGCTGGACACTGCATTATCCCTGCGAGACCTCGTGGCCAAGGAACATTCCCGCCTCCAAGCCATTGAACAGGAGTTCGATGATGCCCTGGCCCATGACAACATCCAGTGAGCCATTGGACTAGCCCTCTGCCCTTGTAAATAGTTATGTAGTTAGTGTTAGATTTCCTTTGCTTTTTTCTTGATTTTGGACCTTTTGGACAATGGACCACATTTTTGTATATAGTTTTTTTTATTAGGTAGTATTTTTAGATAGGTTTCATTTCTTCAGTTGGGATCATGGACCATGGATTGTTTATCTGTATATAGTTGACTGTTGGATTATGTTTTTTTTTCTTTTTAATTTACCCATGGAGCAATGGTTTTTGGTTTTGTTTTTCCCTTGGATGTACTTTTTTGAACTGTGACTTTGCACACCTTTCCTTTGGATTATGATTTGTGGTTTTTCTTTATTTTACGGACATGCTGCTTTTTATTTTTAATTCCCATTGTCGTTTGTTTATTTTTAATCCCATTTATGTTGCTTTTAATACATTGTTTTCATCAAACTTCAATGTTTAGTATCATATCATTGGTTTCATGCATATCATGATATGGGTTTTGACATTCACTTACACCCATTGTGTGTATGTGAGGGACGTGTGTTCATTTACATACTAACTTGTATCATTTGGAAATATATTTTGTTTGACATTTGAATTATTTCACGCAAGAACTATATATGATTGAGCAACCTTATTTAAGGTCAACTGAGAAGCACCAGTCTTAAGTACGGTATTATTACCTTACTTTTTCGTGCAATTTTGTTTAGAGCGATCCGGATGCCACAGGATCACTTATAGACTGGTAGCTCCAGGTTAAAATATCACACATTTTCCCTAAATGAACTTTATTTATATAAAAGGTCCCAACCATTGTGGTGCCCACCTTCACATTGTATTCATTTACATACTTGCCATTGGGGTTGTATCATGTAATTGGCAATTCTGAGTGGGTGGATGCAATACTTGGGTGGGTGTTTGGCATGTGGAGGCTGCCCATAAGGGCCAGGGATCTAGATTGTGATGACGTGTTGGCTGGGGGACATGTGTCTGGGCCTGCTGGCAGGTGCCCCACAATGCTGGGGGGTGGGGGTGCAGGGGGACATGAGTGGGACATGATTGGGGGCCTGCTGGCAGGTGCCTCACAATGCTGGGGGGTGGGGGCGCAGGGGGACATGATTGGGACATGAGTGGGGGCCTGCTGGCAGGTGCCTCGCAATGCTGGGGGGTGGGGGTGCAGGGGGACATGAGTGGGACATGAGTGGGGGCCTGCTGGCGGGTGACTCGCAATGCTGGGGGTTGGGGGTGCAGGGGGACATGAGTGGGACATGAGTGGGGGCCTGCTGGCAGGTGCCTCGCAATGCTGGGGGGTGAGGGTACAGGGGGACATGAGTGGGACATGAGTGGCAGCCTGCTGGCAGGTGCCTCACAATGCTGGAGGTGCAGGGGGACATGAGTGGGGGCCTGCTGGCAGGTGCCTCGCAATGCTGGGGGGTGGGAGTGCAGGGGGACATGAGTGGGACATGAGTGGGGGCCTGCTGGCAGGTGCCTCACAATGCTGGGGGGTGGGGGTGCAGGGGGACATGAGTGGGACATGAGTGGGGCCTGCTGGCAGGTGCCTCGCAATGCTTGGGGGTGGGGGTGCAAGGGGACATAAGTTGGTGTTCAGTAGCGCAAGGAGACATGTGCCTTTGCTGGGGGGCATGGCCATGTTGGGTGGGCTGCCTGCAGGACATGACCAGGGATGCAGGGTAGTCCCCTGTGGTGTGGGCTGCCTGCAGGGGCCATGGAGGGTGTACTGGGAACACCTGGGAGGACCCACACTGCCAAATCACGTGTGGGACTCCCCGGCACCCCAGTAATACACGTACCCTGCTGAAATCGCGTGTGGAACTTCCCGCGCACCCCAGTAATACACGTACCCAGCTGAAATCACGTGTGAAAATTCCCGCGCACCCCAGCAATACATGTACCCAGCTGAAATTGTGTGTGAAACTTCCCGCGCACCCCAGTAATATACGTACCCAGCTGAAATTGCGTGTGAAACTTCCCGTGCACCCCAGTATACACGTGCCCGGCTCGCACAGGGCCAATCGCGTGTGGAACTTCCCGCGCACCCCAGTAATACACGTACCCAGCTGAAATTGCGTGTGAAACTTCCCACGCACCCCAGTAATACACGTACCCTGCTGAAATCACGTGTGAAACTTCCCGCGCACCCCAGTAATACACGTACCCCGCTCGCACAGGGCCAATCGCGTGTGGAACTTTCCGCACCCCAGTAATACACATACCCAGCTGAAATCGCGTGTGAAACTTCCCACGCACCCCAGTAATACACGTACCCCGCTCACACAGGGCCAATCGCGTGTGGAACTTCCCGCGCACCCCAGTAATACACGTACCCAGCTGAAATTGCGTGTGAAACTTCCCGCGCACCCCAGTAATACACGTACCCCGCTCGCACAGGGCCAATCGCGTGTGGAACTTCCCGCGCACACCAGTAATACACGTATCCAGCTGAAATCGCGTGTGAAACTTCCCGCGCACCCCAGTAATACACATACCCCGCTCGCACAGGGCCAATCGCGTGTGGAACTTCCCGCGCACCCCAGTAATACACATACCCAGCTGAAATCGCGTGTGAAACTTCCGGCGCACCCCAGTAATACACGTACCCCGCTTGCACAGGGCCAATCGCGTGTGGAACTTTCCGCGCACCCCAGTAATACAGGTACCCTGCTAAAATCACGTGTGAAACTTCCCGCGCACCAGAGTAATACACGTACCCCGCTCGCACATGGCCAATCGCGTGTGGAACTTCCCGCGCACCCCAGTAATACACGTACCCAGCTGAAATCGCGTGTGAAACTTCCTGCGCACCCCAGTAATACACGTACCCAGCTGAAATCGCGTGTGAAACTTCCCGCGCACCCCAGTAATACACGTACCCCGCTCGCACATGGCCAATCGCGTGTGGAACTTCCCGCGCACCCCAGTAATACACGTACCCAGCTGAAATCGCATGTGAAACTTCCTGCGCACCCCAGTAATACACGTACCCAGCTGAAATCGCGTGTGAAACTTCCTGCGCACCCCAGTAATACACGTACCCAGCTGAAATCGCGTGTGAAACTTCCCGCGATCCCCAGTGATACGCGTTCCCCGCTTGCCGTGCTGGTACAGGGTTAGCACAGCCCTTTGCGCTGGATTGGGGATTTTGATGGCTTTTCCCTGTGCAAGGGGTGTTCTTGGGGGCGTAACTGGCGCTGCTACAGGGTTGCTGCGCCACTGTGCGCCACGGCTGGTTTTGGTGGCTGAAATCCATGAATACGCTGTGTGCGGAAATGTATTTTAGCACATGCGGCTGGCACAGGGATTCGCACGTGCACACTGTGCGCTGAATTCTATGAATTACCCCCCTAAATAACTGAAGCAAATAGGGAGCCCAACTCGTCGGTTCATCCAAATAGAGATCCACTGGTGGTTTTGCCCCTGGGCTAACTAAGGATTAGTTCAATAACAGGTCTAGGTTCACCGGGGGGGCGGGGCGGGGTTGAACAGGGATAAATAGTATCAGAACACAACAACCAACACACACTACCCTCTCCTCCTTTTGTCCTTTTTGTTTTCAGAACCAGTTACCTCGTGAATCCTATAGCTGTATGCACATCTCTTCGCTGTACATAAAAAAAACACTTAATTTAGAACATATATATATATATATATATATATATACATATATATAAATCCGAATTTGGTATTATTTTTCGTTGGACTTTATATACATATTGTTTCTCCTTTAGATCGTTTCTCATAAAACCACAATGCACATAAGTGTAGTTTTAAGTGTTCTTGCTTATAAATGCAAGTTTTAAACAGGGAGTGCAAAATTCTTCTTATTTATTACTTGACTTTCACAATTCAAAAAACGAGGTGTATTTGTTGTTTCCACATATATACTTTTACAGATAGAAAACACTCTTGGTTTTTTTAAGTCAGCACTTGTGATGTCATATTTTCCACCTTCCCTCGAGATAAGTTAGTTAGCCATATCTCTATGTTTCATAAAAAGTGACAAAACTTCAATTTGGATATCTCGAGGGAAGTTGGAAAATATGACATTACTAGATGTGACCTAAAAAAATTTAGAATCTTTTCTATCTGTAAAAGTATATGTGGAAAAACAAATACACCTCGTTTTTTTTTTAAATTGTGAAAGTCATGTAAAAAATAAGAAGAATTTCGCACTCTCTGTTTAAAACTTGCATTTATAAGCAAGAACACTTAATACTGTATTGTTTTTACGTAAACTAAGTACACTTACTGACCCTTATTTTGCACCAAAAATCGTGTTATCTGTATTGCAGTTTTATGAGAAATTATCTAAAGGAGAAAACAAGATTTATATAAATTCCAAAGAAAAATGATACAAAATTCGGATGTATATATGTATATTACAGAGCTACGGTAGTGGCTGTGTAGTTATGGTTAAGTTGCTGTTTCCATAGCAAGAGCACTTTTTAGGCGGCTTATAACTTCGCTTCCGCTGGACGAATCCTCACCAAACTTTGCAAAAAAAAGTATAAGGGCCACTCTGAATTTCTTTGCAAAGTTGGGTGATGTTTGGTCCAGGGAGGGAAAAGTTATAGGGGGGGTCCCAAAACGTCTTTTTTTTACCATAAACTGAATGGGGGAAAAACTTTGCGCATGCCTACAGGCCAAACCGCTGGACGGATTGTCACCAAATTTCCAGCAGGGGCAGGGGCTTGGTACTGAATGTGTGCTTTTGTAAATTTGGTGACAATCCGTCCAGTACTTTCCTTTAAAACAATCAAAAAGTATGTCTCTAAAAATTAGTGATATCTATCTCCGCTCTGCGGTCACACTTCCCTGTTTGCTCCGCGGACATGGTACCGATTGGCTAAGGGGCTGGCATCATGACCGCGGACACGCGACGTCTCTGCCGATTGGCTGCAGTGAGCCAATATACGGCGAATAATCACTGCGTCTGTCTTGCAATGCTTTAACAATACTATTGCTGTGAGACTGGCGTCCTACAGTTTAAAATCTGAGACAGCTACCTGCACTATTTGCTGCCAACAGTGGTTCAGCACGTGTATGGGAGTAGCGGTTCTCATGAATGGATTCTTATATGTTGTTGCAAAGTGAGAATGTATTTGCATTCTGAGTGAAGGTCACTTGCTCTGCTTTTTTGGTTTCGAGCTCAGTAGGGCCGCGCATCCAACTGAACCCTTAAGGGTCCATTGTTTTTTGACCTTGAGCTACAGGGGAAAATCAGTAAGAATGCAGGGAGTGAAAGTTTGCAACACATACCACTTGATAAGGTTATGTTTCAAAAACGTTTGTAAGGCACATGAAATATCACTTCACGAAGATTCTTTGGGGCAAAAACTTTGCTGTCTGACTTTACCTAAACAAATGGAGGCGGGACATATCATGTAAGTTTAAATTTGACGACTGCCCACCGCACGGAGTTTGAATTTTTATATTACCAGAACATTATTTTTGACAATATTACTGAAGTATTACCTTTCTATGCAGTTGTTATTTTTTTCCCCCTTACCGAGAGCGCAGATTCTCTGCGTTCTCAGGCTATGCATTCATTCACCCTTGTTGAACGCTAATATTTTCCCTTTAAAATGTCCTGTTTGGCCATATCGGTTGCTGTATCACTTTGCACGTTATGTTGGTCTTCTCTGAAATTACGAGGTGGTATTTTCAAATTCTTGACCATTACTTTTGCCTTTATACCTGCAGTAGTATTTTTGTGTGTAGTTGTCATTTTTTGTAAACTTATAGAGAGTGCAAATTGTTGGCATTTGTAGGCTGTCACTAGCTTTACACATGTTGAAACCTACTATTTACTTAAAATTGTATGTATGGGAACTTCAATTTGTGTCTTAGTTCCCACGTTCTTTTTGTCTTTTTTAAAATTGTTTGGTAAAGGTTGGTTATTGATATGTTTTTTTTTTAACTTTCCCGACCAGCTACATCCTTCCATACTGTGCATGTCATGGTTTCCAGATACAGAGTGATGGGTTCTTCAGCCGCCAAATGCAGCTACTCGTGACCAGCTGCCTGCCTGTAATAATTCTGTGGGATGATCGTGCCGGCCCACTTTGTCCGTAGGCTGAATAGTCTATTAGGAGTAACATACCATCTTTTATGGTGGTGTAGCCGAAAGGTCACGGCGACGTTTTGAAAATCATTGCGCAAACAAAGGGGTTGCTTTATCGAAAACGCATACTTTGTGTTTTGGGAAAAGAAGAACGTGTGCTTCACCATTAACATTTTCGCTGACGACCGAAGAAACAAATTTATTATGTGATTGAAAATGGGATTACTCTGATGTTCTTGCACAGTTTATTGTGAAATAAAAGTACTTTACAAATTCAAAAATCTTACTGTTTCTTTCAAAAACTAGTTTATTACTTCAAAATGTCATGTGCTACGCTGTACGTTCATGTGTGTTAACTTTCAGGTGCTGCGTCACGGTACGTAGGTGCTTATGAGCGCATTTGGCTATGCTGGAGAGGAACGTCAATGATAAAGGTACTGCATATCTTTAGGGTTGGTTATGTGAGGGTCAAGGGCGGCCCATGTGCTTTATTGACGTCAGGGCCATTTATGTTAGCCAGGTGCAGCAATGGCGAAGATTAGCACAGGATGAACACGCTCTGCTGTCAGATTTAGTATGTTTGTCAAAGAGGAGAAATGAGGTAAGGTACACTGCAAATGTTTGTGATACATCAATGTTTGCGAAAACATACATGTTGCATCCTTGGTACAATCATATCTTCTGACCTTTCCACCTGTGCACCTTATGAAAATATGTGTACGAAGGTGAATGCTAATGCTGATGGTTTCAATACGTCTGCCATGATTGCGATTGCAGCCACATAGTTTGTTAGGATTTTTTCCACACGTAATATGACAATTCATTTGGGCAGTCATTTGACAGTTTTGGGGGAAAGAATTTGGTGCATTCACTGAAAATGTGTCTATGGCAGATTGGCAATGCCCGAAATGCCTGGTGTTGGAGATGTTGCAGTGTTTTGGTGTTCGAAAAACACCACTACAACTTGAATGGCTGAGGGGTAGGCTATACCTATGGGTAGTGGCCACAATGTTCGGGTCATGGTATAAGGTCATGATGCGCGCAATGTGGCTACTGGCCATGACCAGAATGGAGAAAATATAGCATTACAGTGGCCATGTCCACCTGGAACTGGCTTTGTGGTAACCTTGTTGCACATAACCATACATTTGAATGGGAAAAAATGTGCTTATGGCAATATGATCACACAGTTTCCATTTTTCTTTTTGTAGACTGCAATAGACAGTGAAGAAGGGCTATGTATGCAACACCCGGCTTCTCTTTCTATGGTGGCCATCTTGGAAGAGGATTGGTAGCCATCTTGGAAGAGGATTTTATTTCTTAAAGCGGGACGCCAGAGGCGGTCCACTTCAAGGCACAAAATCATCTGTTTTAATACCACGGGTTACTGCTTTGAAAACGTACATTGCCAATGGCTTGCATCCCCCATTTTAGGAGTGGAAGGGGGGGGGGTTAATGACCCAGAGACCTCGTTATGCACTCTCGGTTCCAATGCCCTCATAACCTGCCCTCCTGGCCCTTTGTCCACCGTTCCAGTCCCTGGAACGGAGGATGAACACTACAATATTCCCATTAGCGTAACAGAAACTATAAATTGAACTGTTTGAAAATCTTATTGCGTCTATGTACTTTACTACAAAATATAAAGCAGATGCAGTGTATGCGTTTTTTTTTTTTCCTTCTTTTTTGTGACTGTGAATGGTGGGTCACAAAGGAACATTTATTTTGTGTATGTATTGCTTTTGTTTGGGAGGATACCTAAGACCGAAAGTTGCGGACGGAACTGAGGACAGAGGCAGCAAACAGTAATATGGAGGGGTAGGTGAAAGGAGGAAAATGTAGCGGGTGTGTTATTTGTGAGCTAGGGTCAGGGTTTCTCCAGCTGTTTCTTCACAGCGCTAGTGGTGTTTCTTGGGGAGGAGGGATGGCTTTAGCTAATGTCGTTTTAAGATGAATAGCAGTTTTGTTAAAAGTATGTGCTGTGTACTACATTCTTATAAGCTGTGTACGATTAGGAGTTGGAGTTCTGCACGGAAAATGTTGCGGTTGCAAGTTCACACAGTAGCACAAAATGTACGTCCACACTGTCCGCTAGGTACAGATTTTATTCTGAATTGTGTATAGGTTTTCGGACACGTCACCATGCTGTGCGCCAGCATATGATCATGTGGCATTCTTCGAAGGTGTGCAGTGAAGGCAAATGTTTGTAACTGGTATGGTTACGTGTCACTACTAGAAACCTATTGAATTCACTAGAAACAGTTTGTACAAGGCACAATATGGGTCAGTTGCCCTACTAAAAACCTATGAAATTCTGTAAAAAAAAACTTTGTTAAAGGAACGTTATGGTTAAGTTGCACTACTGAAAACCTATGAAATTCAATTAAAAAAAAAACTTTGTTAAGGGGACATTATGGTTCTAGGTAAAATCGAAAAACCCCTGAAATTCGCCAGTTATGATAAGCTAAGCATCCATAACTTGCGCCACCACCGTGCACTGCTAACACTAACACCCAGGACATGAAAGATGGCATCACAAATGTCATTGATGATATCACTGATGATATCACATGTGTAGCCCCTTTGTTTTTGTTCACTAACATATATATATATATATATTTATATATATATATATATATGTATATTCAGCAAAAAAGCGTTGTTAAAGGGATGTTATGGTTCAAAGTAAAACTGAAAAACACTTGACATTCGCTAGTTATGGTAAGCTAAACAACCATAACTCGCGCCACCTACGTGCATTGCTCAGACTAACACCCAGGACATCAAAGATGACATCACAAATGTCATTGATGACATGCACTGGACAAACAGTCATGAATCCCCACTAGGGGTGTATACACAAGTTGGACTTCAGACTGGCCACATAAATGACGGAAGCCCAATGCCTCTGTGTAAGTCACTGTCACACGCTGCAAGCCCATGGAAAGGGAACCAGGAATGTCCATTGAAATCACTATGATAAAACACATGTGTCACAGGCTGCAACAACGCTACGGTGTTGAAATACAGTGAAGGAAGGCACATGGATTAATCATCGGTAGGTCACTTTGACATCACGCAAGTGAATAGGCATGTGGAAGGGGAGAACAGGGTTCAGAAGTTTGTGGGTGCAGTGCAGCACATGTGTACGGCATCAACTATCATTGAGAACACAGAGCAGTAATGTGATTCGTGGACTGATGGCAGTGTAATAGCAAGTGCAGTCATTCTATGTAAAGTGTTGGTAGTGTGTTGTAGGGATACAGTAAACCCACCCCCAAGGGCGGGGGATGGCTTGGAGGCAGTGCATGGCTCAAAAATGGTTGCTCAGAGTAACGTGATGTAGCATACAGTGTAGGCAGGTGTCAAGTGCATTCTTTCAGTCATCTGGGACTACAGCAGGGGAGAGCAGGACAGTAAGCACACCACATGAGGAAGCATCAGAAGTGCCCCCAGACCCGGAGAAGCTACAACACCAGTTGCATAGAGGCAGGGAGGCTGTACCAGAGGGAGGCTTCCGCTCGACACAGACGAGAACCCCAAACCAATCGCCATGATGAGCAACTGACCCTGAGTGAGTAGGAAAGGGATGTTCAAATACCATGAGAAGGGAGAAAATACTGGAGATGGAGTTGAATGAATTGCTTGCCGAGGACCCATATGGACTTGCTGGGAATGCACAGGGTCCAGGAATGAACACTCATAGCCACTGTGAGCCTGGGCCATCTGCCCAGTCTGAGTGAGATACCCTGCACCAAGGCCAAATGACGTTCCACACAGTCCAGGTCTGGCACAGTTGCAGAGGGAAGAGTGTATATTCACAGAAATGTGGGTACAGCCCGTTGCAGTAGTTCGCCATCGGAATCACCAGTCTCATGGAGACAGTGAGCTGCTGGGGGATGAACAGGTAAGGAAGAATGCCTCTGAGGAGGTACAGCTTGCAGGGTGACCTCACAGAGACATCAGTGATGTGACAATAGAAGGTGAGTGTTGAGTGGAAGATCATCACAGGCTATCCGCGACCATACGTTGGAGCAAGAATAGGGCCAAGAAAGGCTGCACAGAGATTGTCATGGAAGGAGGGAGCAGGTGTGGTGATGCCTCAGTGTGCAGGACATGGTTTGTATGCAGTCTGCATGACAACAAGCACGTATCAGTCCAACATCACATAGGTCACACATGGCAGTCATGTCAATGGGCCTCATTACGACCCAGGCGGTAAGGGGTTTACGCCAGCGTAAACAGCGCCGACCCTTACCGCCTGAGTACGAGGTCCCTTAGCGCCATGGCGGATTTAACACCTGCTTTTAGCAGGTGTTAAAATCCATGGCGCTAAGGGACCATGAAGTTAATTACGCCACCGTAATTTACGGTGGCGTAATTAACGCCTTCCCCACTCCCATTATGCCCTATGGGGCAAAAATGGGAATGGGGAAGGGTAAATGGGGATTGGGGACTTACCGCCCCGCCAAGGTCGGAATGGGGCGGTAAGTCCGCCAACCACCATGGCGTAAACATAGTTTACGCCATGGTGGTAAAGTCACGGCCCAGGCGGTAACTTACCGCCTGGGTCGTAATGAGGCCCAATGTAGCCTGACATTCATAACACATCACCCAAGCAACATACACATTGCCGGGACACACACACATCACCACTCACCGGACATTGTCTCATAATTTGGCAGGTCTCCCATGCCAT
This sequence comes from Ambystoma mexicanum, assembly GCF_040938575.1. NCBI lineage: Eukaryota > Metazoa > Chordata > Amphibia > Caudata > Ambystomatidae > Ambystoma > Ambystoma mexicanum. Next base: position 983,376,616 of record NC_090925.1, read on the forward strand.
GGACCTGCTCCACTGCAATGAAATCACCAGCGATCTCCTCATGTGCAGTGAGTTCCTCGTCCTCTGGCGGTGTCCCACTGCCAGTCACCAGAGTAGAGGCGAACTTTGCAGCCATCTTGTCTTTCTTTCGGCATCGGAGGTCATTCCAACTCTTAACAACATCACCTGCTGTGCGCCTCTCATGTCCCAAGGCACTTATACGGTCTGCGGGGCACTGCCAGTGGTCCCTACGCTGAGCAGGCATATGTAAGCTCCCTGCCCGCACCAGCATGTCGCGGCCGTGAGCCCTCACATAGTCCACAAGTGAGTTCAGTTCCTCTTCACAGAAACTCCTATTCCTTGACGTGTGGGACTCCTGAGCTGTGTCTGGGGTACCAGCCAGTACCGCTGGAGCACACTTCTTCCTCTTGCAAGGTGGTGCAGACCCTGAGTGGCTTGTGCCGCTCTGGTCAGTAGGGGCTGAAGTGCAGGTGGAGTGGCCAGTGCAATCAGGCTATGATGTGACAACCGAAGGTCGGACTGCAGGTATTGGCAGCTGGGTGCTGTTGCCAGGACCCTGCGCCGCAACTGCCTTGGTGACAAGGGCTGGGACCAATCCAGTCCTGTTGTGTGACCCAGAGCATGGGTGGTGGTAGCTGCAGCTGCCCCTGCAGCTTCCACACCGTGGCTGCTCGAGACAGCAGATGACACTGCTGCTCCAGATCCATGTGTCCTGGCGACAGCAACTTGCCCTACACGTGCCTTGGCCTTCCGGACACAGAAATTGGCCTTTGAGTCACCCTGTGCCTGTTCCGGGACCACTGCAGTCCGGGCTGGCTGACCCTGAGCCTGGGTGGTGGTAGCCACAGCTGCCCCTGCAGCTTCCACACCCTGTCTGCTCAGGACAGCAGATGGCACTGCTTGTCGGGTCTGACCGGTTCTGGGGATGTCAGCAGCAGCTGCATCTCCCTGACCAGCTTGGGTGGGGGGCATGGCTATCCCTGCATGGGCCTGGACCCCTTGCCCTCGTGGACCACCCTGGCCACCGCGCCCACTGCAGCCACCTCGCTCACCGCAGCCACCTCTGGGAGGTCACCCAGCTTTGCCTCCCTTACCACTTGTTGCCCTTCCAGTCATAGCACTGATGGACTAGCACAATGGGAGGTGCAGACAACAATTGTCCTGGGCAATTAGAGTGAAGGGGCAGGGTATTTGATGGAAAATATACCACTGTGCTCCAGCAAGGCTGTATGTGACCCCTGGGGGAAAGATAATAGGTCACGCAATGCTCAGGCACCCCAAAACCAAAAATAAACATGTATGCGACCCCTCGGTAGCCCACATGTCTTGAAAAAATGTCCCGCAGTATGCTGTGGCACCCAGCAACACAAGAATGCATACGCGAGGAACAAGTAGGCTACTATGACCTTGAAAATGGGGTACGCGACACACAGGGGCAACCACAGTTGGAAAAATGCGTGTGCGCCTCAAAAATAAGAAGAAAAACACACACTTGTGTGCACGTATGCAACTCCCGCGCCAAAACAAGAAGTAAGCACTGCCACAGTAGTGAACAATTTGCGTGTGAACCCTCAAAAATATGAATCTCACGTGTCGATCTCCATGAAAAGCAGGTACATTGCACTGTTGTCCTACGTGGACTTTTAACCCGTACTGAACAACAATGCCCAACGTCTAGCGCACGTCACATAACTTACATGCTTAGGACCTTTCTTCTGATTACACGCTAACACGCTGTTTCCGCACATGCAGAGTCACTCTGTTTCCAGATGGCAACGAGAAAGAACACGGAAGACCCACTCTCCTGCCCACAAGGCCATTTACCTGCCTCCAACTGCCCCAAGCTGCCATCTAGATCCACCTGGTGCTGCCTGCCCACTCTGTGTGCCTGCTGCCCACGTGCCCTGCATTTTGGTGCCTGCTCTGAAGCCATTGCTACTGATCTTGTTGCTGTGACCACCTCTGCTGATCCTGAAGACTCCCGACTACCATTCCATCACTCCACAACCTATCCCTAGGACCACCTGCCCACCCACACCTGCCTCTGGGGTTGGCATGTCTGACCCATCTCCAACTGAGGCATGTGGCAACCCCCCAGCAGAGAGGTAGAGGGCTGTCAGCTTTTCTTCCACAGAAGTTGGCATCCTGGTGGAGCAAGCCCTGGGGCATTATGACGCCTTCTTCCCTGGACCATTGCGAGTCGACAAGGAAGGATGGAGTAAGATCTGGGCGAATTAACAAGGGGGTCCTGGGAGTCCCTCTGCCAGATATTAGTCCTGGTTACGAGAGACTTAGCCAGAGTCTTTAGCTCACTATCTTTTCACAGAGAAGAAATATCCCAAACATATCAGTCTTTGTCCTGCCCTGGGACAGTCCAGCACTCAAATGTTAGGCAATTCTCCTCTGAACAAGAGTACCAACAGCATCCCCAGACACGTGTTTCGGTCTGGTTGGACCTCAATAGTAAGGAGGAGTTGTGCCTCTCTAAGAGTAGTGAGCAAGGGGTCCACGTCTGGATTTCCCTTGTAACTTAGGGTGAGACCCAAAGTTACTTAAATATGCAAATTAACAAGGGGGTGAGCTAAAGACTCTGGGTAAGTCTCTCGTAACCAGGACTAATGTCTGGCAGAGGGACTCCCAGGACCCCCATTGGTAATTTGCATATTTAAGTAACTTTGGGTCTCACCCTAAGTTACTAGGGGAATCCAGACGTGGACCCCTTGCTCACTATTCTTAGAGAGGCACAGCTCCTTCCTACTGATGAGGTCCAACCAGACCAAAACACGTGTCTGGGGATGCTGTTGGTACTCTTGTTCAGAGGAGAGTTGGCTAGTATTTCGGTGCTGGACTGCCCCAGGGCAGGACAAAGACTGATATGTTTGGGATATTTCTTCTCTGTGAAAGATAGTGAGCTAAAGACTCTGGGTAAGTCTCTCGTAACCAGGACTAATGTCTGGCAGAGGGACTCCCAGGATCCCCATTGGTAATTTGCATATTTAAGTAACTTTGGGTCTCACCCTAAGTTACTAGGGGAATCCAGACGTGGACCCCTTGCTCACTATTCTTAGAGAGGCACAGCTCCTCCCTACTGATGGGGTCCAACCATACCGAAACACGTGTCTGCGGATGCTGTTGGTACTCTTGTTCAGAGGAGAATTGTTGCCTAGTATTTTGGTGCTGGACTGCCCCAGGGCAGGACAAAGACTAATATGTTTGGGATATTTCTTCTCTGTGAAAGATAGTGAGCTAAAGACTCTGGGTAAGTCTCTTGTAACCAGGACTAATGTCTGGCAGAGGGACTCCCAGGACCCCCATTGGTAATTTGCATATTTAAGTAACTTTGGGTCTCACCCTAAGTTACTAGGGGAATCCAGACGTGGACCCCTTGCTCACTATTCTTAGAGAGGCACAGCTCCTCCCTACTGATGAGGTCCAACCAGACCGAAACACGTGTCTGGGGATGCTGTTGGTACTCTTGTTCAGAGGAGAATTGCCTAGTATTTCGGTGTTGGACTGCCCCAGGGCAGGACAAAGGCCCTCATTACGACCCTGGCGGAAATCGAAAAACGATGGCGGAAATGCAATACCGCCATCGAATACCGCTCGGTGCGATTATGACCCGTCCCCGTAAAGTACGATGCCATTAGCGACACCGTAGTGAACGCCAACGCTAACTGCACCAAGTACGCGCACGCGCGCACTGCGAAACCGTAATTACCACCATGGCGCAACGGTACGGGAATTCTGACCCTAGCGGACATGTACCTAACGCCATCAAGCATGGCGCAAAGTACCATTCCGCCATGGTGAGAAGTACGGCATCGCAAACCAACCGTAAAAGGCCCTACTGAGTGCCTGTACACCACTCCCTGGCCACATTGCACAACTCCTCGTAGGTGCAATGAAGTCACACAATGCAACCAGTGAAATGTACAAGTCACCCATGCATGCCAACGAACAAATGAATGTAGGGGCTCCAAGTGCCTTGTGAGTGGCCATCCATATTAGCCATGGCACCATTGCCGTACTGATGCAGCACAGGCATGTGAAGCTTCAAGTACAGCAACATGAACTGAAAACTGAGACAAACAAAAACAGGCCCCCCATCGCTTGACACCAGTGTAAGGCAACATACAAAGCAGTATCCTGAGTGAGACTGCACCAGCCCTGTACTCCTGCCAGTAAACAAACCAACCATCAGCATAAGCATGTACCACACAAGTTGGCAGAGTGACTGAGCAGCCAGGCACATCTCAAGAGGGGCCAATGGGAGCAGCAGGGCACAGATGGCACGAATACAGAAGCTATTCCAATGGACATGACCTCAGTCTCCCTCCAAGAAACGCACGCAAACACAGGCACCTGTGACCAGCCATATTCTGAAAATCACATCATTCCACCAATCCACCTGGCTGACCGGCATCTGTCACACAAAAGCTAATCCCCCTCCCATGAGCATGACATCATCAAAACAGACATAATTGCAGCCCCTATCCCTGACCTTACTGGCCTTCGTAGGCAAACGCGCCCAGTACAGTACCACGCAACTATACTCAGAAGGCCGAACCCAAAGCAGATCTCCTCACAATACATCGCTCCACAAATAGGAATATGCTACATTACTTGCAAAGAATAACGCTACACGGTCAATATCATAATCAAAATTTAATGCACAACAAAATCACCCGGGCCATACAGCTATTAGGTAATGAACTCCAAATCATATCTCATAATTGTGGGCTGCATCCGCAATAAATGACCAGCTTCTTCTTGTGTGACGCCCTGTTCCTCCATGGTACACAGGGGCTACATTCACGTTCAAAAAGGCAACATGGAAGCGCCTAGAACCGCAGGGCCGTCCCATTAGGTAGGCACTAGTCCAGCTGAAAGCTCGAAATGTTGCTCCTAGCCACTAGTACTGCGTAAGGGCATGTGGGCCATTGGCGATCGTCCCATAAGATCGTAATGGTGCTCCACTGATTAACACGAAGCAGCAGGTGTCGGGAGTAAAAGCCATCTGCAGGAGTGGCATACAGATGGCAGCGGCAAAAGGGGAGGAGATACCTGTCACCCAAATGAAACGAAAAAGAATAGTATGGGCATCTGAACTCCATTTGAATTACTCACTTCAAAGATCACACTAAATCCACAGCCATATGCATGCTAGCCCACTCAAAAGGATTATTCGCACCCAAAAATCACTTGCGAATCATAACTATATAAATCGAGGTGAAAACACTATTACAAACGAGTGTTAGTGTGCATGCGTCTGTTAAAACAGAATCCATTAGATGGGATTAGTAACGTGCATAGACACAAGTGTTTGAAGGCGCGTCGAGACAGGGAGGGTTCAACAAGGGCAGATAGACGATGGTCCCACTATGGCAGCCCTGCATCACATAGCGCAGAGGAAGTTGATAGATTCCAAAAAGCCATGTACATGGCAGACTCTCTATTAAATCATCTGTCCATGCATCCATACATCATTCCCTCATCCCGGTATAAAAACGCCTGATTATTTACTCACATAACATTTGAAATTTCCATTGAATCTGTGCTTAATGCAGTCTGCAAAATCCACTGTGCTCCAGGCCGGAATTCTAGTGTTGTGAAGTAACATGTATTTGGGAACGTCCTGCCTTATCCTCCACTACGCTATTGCGCATCCCATACTATTCAAATCAATCATTGCATTCTCGGCATGGCCCCTGTCCCAAGGACATTAAACAATAGAACTTTCTATCTGCAGTCAGACCTGTGGGCGTCTCCTCGCCGCTAGCTGGAAACCGAAAGCGCTGTCCTTCGAATTCCTCATTTGCAACATCACGTCGAAAAGGCATCTGTGACCGCTTGAAATCACAAATCCATCCATTTAGTGCGGCAGTGTGTGAAAATGGCAACTGGCTTCACTCACAAATGGGACGCCCCGCCCGTCGGTGAACCGCGGTACAGCGCTGCATGAGGGTCCACCGTTAATCGAGTACTACATTCCACTGACCCTTCACAAGTTTGTTCCCGACTGCAAAGATAGTATGTGAAACAATGGGACCATAGCAGAATTAACATATGAAGCAATATCTCACTGCCATCGGGATGAAATACATGATTGTAATAGCAAGATGCCATGCGTCGATTTGCAGCGTTGTGTGCGGGACGTGCTCGCCCAAAGGGGATTGCAGCTTGCACAGGTGGAATGAATCACCACAGGTGGAGGCTATACAGCTTGAAAACACATAAATTGCAACCCAACCCCCTCCCACAACCACACCCACTCCAAAATGCTACCGGCAGGACTAGCGATGTTGGCCCTGGGGGACCTGGTAGCACTGCAAGTACTCCAACTTCAAGAAGAAGACGAACACCAACTACTACAACAACCGGCCGCACAGAGGAGACGCAGGAGGAGGAGGAGGGCATGGCAGGGCCAGCAAGGCCCACCAGCACAGCCACTACCACCACGCAGGCAGCCCGCAATCCCACGCCTCCGAGCACATCCGTTCAACCTCACTGATGAGCAGATCCACACCCTCTACCGTTTGGACCGGGACACCATAACCGCCATTGTGGACATGACACACGCTGACCTTGTCAGCATGATAGATAGCCCAACCGCCATCCCACCCCTACTGAAGGTGGTGTCTGTACTCCACTTCCTGGCCACAGGCACCTACCAGCACACAGTCGGACAGTTGCATGGCATTTCACAGCCACTGTTGTCACGGACACTATTGCAAGTGCTCGATGCCCTCCTGAAGCACGCAGACGACTACATCTCTCTACCACGCTCGGAGCAGGAAATTACGAACACAAAAGTGGGATTCCATGCACTTGCCGGCATACCGGGTTGCATTGGTGCCATCGACTGCACCCATGTGGAATTGGTTGTCCCACATGCCATGGAGGCCCAGTACCGCAACCAAAAACAATATCATTCTCTTAATGTACAAATGGTGTGTGACTCAAACAGGATCATTACACATTGTTGTGCCCGATTTCCTGGATCAACCCATGATTCCATGGTCTTACGGAACTCTACAATACCACGCTACATGGAGCGACATGCAGGGAACAGATCCTGGCTACTCGGTGAGTCTCATTTCATGCATGATAATGTGGGGTATGTGATGCGGCAATGACCTGGCAGGAAGGGGGGTGCTTACGTAGCAATGTCATTCCTCAAACATCCTTTATTGTCCACATACAGGTGATGGCGGGTATCCACTGAAGAGATGGCTCCTTACACCACTCCGGAACCCACAGAACCAGCATGAGGAGGACTGCAACCATGCCCACTCACGTACCCGTGTAGTCATAGAACAGGCATTCGGCCTACTGAAGGGTCGTTTCCGCTGCCTCAGCAGGTCTGGCGGGGCACTCCTGTACCGCCATGAGAAGGTTGCAAAGATGGTCATGGCATGTGTCATGCTACACAACATGTGCATACGTAGAAATGTGCCCATGCCCCCTGACGCAGAACTGCAAGCACCTGAATATGGTCATGATGTGGGTGGGGATGTGGCAGAACCTCAAGGAGTCCGCGAGGCACAGGAGGGCCGTGAAATTCGTCAGATTATCATAGATTCATGCTTCTAGCACTCACGCCTGGTGGCTGATACATGGACACGGGACTTGTGGCACTGTGTGTGTCTGGAACATGCACAATATGGACTGTATGCCTATGATGGCCTCGTACACAAAGATCAATGTCCACACATCTCATTGGATGATTGTGAAATGTTTATAGCATATGTGAAATTGTGTTACACACCCCATCGACCCGCCACCCAAGTAAGCCCAACACACCCCCTCCACCCTCCTACCTCCCCCCCGAACACCAGTGTCCAAAGATGCTCATTGTCAGTGGGCAGACGCTATTGCAAGCCCCCTCTCCGGGTATCAGGGGCACCCCTGCCTGTGGAGCGCAGGTTCCTCCCAGATCTACGTTGGGGGCTGCCCTGGACGGAACTTGCAACGGATGATGTCTCTGCCTGCTCACGTCCATGCATGTCCCTAAGGGTTTGTGAGAGCTCAGTGAGCACACGGCGCACAGCGGCAAGTTCAGCACATACGTCTTTGGACGTCGCATGCAGTTCCCTCCTCAGGCTCTCGGTGCTTCTCTCCATTTGTACTCTCAGGCTCTCGGTGCTTCTCTCCATTTCTGCCCTTAGTGTCTCTGTACATGTTTCTATGGCTGCCTTGGTACCCCCACATTCATCAGCATGGTCCTTGAGGAGCGTGGCCAGTTGCTGCTGTTGCACGATCACCTGGTCGAGGGACTGTTGCCTCTGCTGGGCCATGGCCATTTGCGGTGGTGTCACAGAGGGGCTGATCACCTCATGTTGCCTTGACACAGGGCTTGTGGGGGATCGCCAGTCGTCGTCTTGTGAGTGCCCCTGCGTGGTATCCTCATGGTGTACGGGATGAAACAAACAGGGGGATTGAGACAGGTCATGGATGGATCGTACATCGACATCACCGTTTTCTGTGTCGGAGCATGCTGCCATTAATGCAGTGTCACCTATGGTGCTGCTGCCACCAGAAGCAGTGCCTTCTGTGGCATCCATTGGGGGGGCCTGTGGTGGTGGTGGTGTTGTGGCCATGCTGGCTGCTGGGGTGCCTGTTGAAGTCCCCTCCTGTGTGCTGCCACTTGATTTGTGCTGCTGCCGTGTCTTGATCCGTGCAGCTGAGGTGGAGGGTCTTTGGCCGTTGGTCTTGGCCCTCTTTGCAGGTGTGCTGGTAGGGGTGTCCTGGAGCTCGTCGTTTGAATCGGACCCTGTGGTGGAGTAAAGGAGGGCGAGCGTTATTAATGGGTCTGTGTAAATTGGAATGGCAATGTATCACATGCATTGGGGTGGTACCTGAGGGTGATTTGGGTCAGGGCCTTGGAGGTGGTTTCATTTTTGTGTGGATTGAGGGTGCAGTTGTATTGCAGCCTGCAGTTAGGGGGTGCCTGCTGCATGTGTAGAGGGTGTTTTTAGGGATTTTAATTATTTATTTATTTAATTTGACTTTTAATGTCCGCTATCAGGCCAATGTAAGTGGACATTCTCCTGGACATGTGTTTCTGTTGCACTATGTGGACACATGGTACTTCACATGATTGGACATTGTGGTTTTAGCATAGTTTTATTTGGGACACCTACCTGATTCTTCGGATGTCTGCACTCCTTTCTCCATCCCTCCGACTCCCTCTATGGTCTCCATTCCAATGGTGGAGGCACAGATTTCTTCCCAGGGGGTCAACTTGATGGGTGATTCCGATCCTCCCCCGGTAGCTGTGGCAATGTTACGGTTGGCGGATAGTATGCTCCGTACGCGTATCCGCAAGTCGTCCCATCGCTTTCTGCATTGCTGTGGGTTGCGGGGTGCGGTCCCCACCGCACTTACCCGCTGTGCCACCAGGGCCCATATGGCCTTCTTGTTCGCAAGTGCCGTCCTGGTCATTTGCGTCGAGAAGACGACGGCAGCATTCTCCTGGAGGGTCTCTGTGAGCACCGTGAGTTCCTCACGTGAGAAGTGGACCTGCCGCTTGCGGTCGCACGCTTTTTTCGCTACTTTTCCCATTGTTTTGGTTTCACTAGGGTGGATGACGGGTTGGGAGTTCTCTCAGGGTAGTATTTTTAATGGTTGTGTGAATATTCTGATTTTATAGGTGTACGGCGTGCTGTTTCCCGTTCCGGGACCATGTTTTTGCTTCCGTTTCCGTATATTTACGGTCACCGTATTTTCCGATTGCCGCTCATTACGGTGACCGCTATGTCCGGTGGCGGAATTGCACCTAGGTCGCTGTACGACGGCGGTGAGGGGCGTTTTGGGGACATTTCCGCCATCGCGGACTTTGCACTTCCGCCAAGGCGTAGTGCTCGTGCCCGATGGGTCAGAATTAGCCGCACTTTACTCTGTCGTGCCATGGCGGAAACGCTATTTACGCTATGGCGGTCAGGTCAGTTGCTTTCCGCCAGGGTCGTAATGAGGGCCAAAGACTGATATGTTTAGGATATTGCTTCTCTATGAAAGATAGTGAGCTAAAGACTCTGGGTAAGTCTCTCGTAACCAGGACTAATGTCTGGCAGAGGGACTCTCAGGACCCCCATTGGTAATTTGTAAGATCTGGGTGGACATCATGGGTGCCATCAACATGGAGGGGGTGGCACCCCGCGACTTCCAACATGTCTGTAAGTGCTCGGAAGACATCAAGTCCAGGACCCAGAACAAGGCCCAGTGCCTCCTCGAGGCAGTTGATGATGTTGCAATGCGTGATGCGCACCAGAATGTTACAAGGTGGACATGTTTGCATACCTGTGTCTGGACTGGGGCATGTGAGAGGTGTGACACATGGGTGCTCGTGTGACCTTCATGGACATGCATGGTGTACATGTGCGTGTATCTGAGTAGTAAGTGTCTGACTGCACAACACTCAGCGCGTATGTTACTTGAGTTCCTGATTGGTTATTTTCTCACACTGACAAATTTGCACTCGAGTACACTGTGACGTGATATCTCCATGGCCTGCCTCATGATTGTCAGGTGATGTGTGACGAAGAGATGTGTATGTCACATGATGCATGTGAGGTGATTCCACAATTGTGATCTTGTGTCAGTGCCTTGTCCATGGGTGTGGATATCTGTTTTGAATGACAGACATGTTCACGAATGTTTGTGAATGGCACTTCCCTGTGTGTATTGGAGGGCGATGATGGTTGTGACCTTTGACAGTGCCACTGATGTACATTTGTATTGTGACAGACACACATATGTTCAGTAACCTGATGTTTATGTTCCATGTTTCCCTATTCACAGTGGCAATGGAGGAAGAGGGCGGAGATGGCGCTGTGGAGCCCCGCAGCAGGGATGCCTCTACCAGGCACAGATGCAGGGCCCAGTCATCCTCCCAGGTACTAACATCTTCCGGGAGTGAGGAGACTGGTGCCGCGTCCGCAACAACGGCTGGAGCTGCTGAGGGAAGGCCCAAGAGGGTAAAGTTGCGCATGGGCTCCTCGGCAGCGGGAGGGTATGTAGTAAAACCTACCGGGTGGAGGGATTGATTAAAGGAACATATGTACCTACATATCGTTTAGGTGTTAGTAACATAATTGGCTGCCCCTTATCTGGTAGGCACACTTCAAACTACCTCTAAATACGTATAATTTAGATTAATATCAGAATAATAGCAGCGGATTGGCTTCTGCAACATTGTATAGTACACTTCTACCTAGGCTCTCATGATTGGTTGGGATTCTTTCCCAACCTTGGACTTTTGGCTCGTTAGCAGAACGTGAGCAAAATGAAACAAAGGTGCAGTGAATACTGTCAGACTACTACCCACTTGGTCAATTAGCCTACCATCTCTCATCAGTTAAAACCTGAGTCAAGGCCTCTTCTTTGTATTTAACCTTGTTTGTTGTTCTCTTTTCTGAGACTTATAAGGGAGTTTTGGTACATCACTATCTTCAGTTAGAGCCTATTGAATAGGCCTTGTTTTTGAGTCTGAATCATGTGTGAGGAGACTACCATTTTGTCCATTTCATCCTCTTATTTGATGCTATTTAATTCAATTATAGTGGTTGCTATTACTCCTGTTGGCCACTGGAGATGTGGTTGTTCCATCTCACATGCGCTTTGTGCATTCCTAAAGGTTCAATGCTTGGCACTTGCAGATGTTTTCTTCTTTGCTTAATCTAAGAAAAATATTTCATGCACACATAGCCTATCCTCTTTGACTGTCCATCTTGTGCCTTGCAATAATTCCTTGATGTGGCATCTTTGATTCCAGGCCAGTAGACATTTTTCATTCTTCACAAACATCTGTTTTTCCAGCGCCTTTCAGCTCTGCATCCTTGGTCCGTCTCTGAGGTAGTTTGGTCATTCTTAACACAAGTCTGACGTCCATATTTTTCTTCATGGCCACTCTCATTGCATTATATCGTCATCTACAGCAAGCTTCTATGTATCTTCTCTACCTTGCATTTCTGCGTATATACATTCATTGATCCTCTTCTCACTTATCTCCTCAATGAATATGATTTCTTTGTCTCTGCATACATGTTTCTCTTTTTACTTCAATGACATCTTTGTTCATCAAGTATTTGCATATTGTTTCAGTGCATCCTTGTGTCTTCTCTTCATGATGTCACTTTGCTCTCGTCTGACTTCTCTTATAGCTCTTCTACATCCAGTGGTGTATGCAGGCATCCTTTCACTACATCAGTGCGAGGGTACATTCAATACGGTTGTCTGAGTGCATTACATCTCTTGTATCTTCGATGCGGTATCGGGACGATACCTGGTGTCACACGCAGTGCTCTCTTGCTGCTATTCCAGTATGACTGTGGTGAGGAGGCAGGCACTAAAGATGAAGTCTTCATCTGCCTCTCTACATTCCCCCCTCTGGTCAAGTCCTTGACCACCTCCTCCTCTTAATCTTCTTCATCTTTTCTCCATACTTTGGTTTCTTCAGAACCATTTATTTTTCACCCCCCGCAGGTCACCTGCATTCTTTATATGTTGATCCACAATCCAGATCATGTGGCAACATTCTCCAGTTGGTTTATAGAATACTCAACATCCCACATAGTTCTTATGGTCCTTGGGCTAGTAAAACTTCATTCCTGGGGTGCAGGAGGACATCTTTTCAGGTGATCACAAGTGGTGATTTCAGTCTGTGTGTGCTCATCAGTCACAGCATTCACATCATTCATTATCTTCATCCCAATAGCTTTCTTCGCTGTCTTCTTACATTGTTCTATAATTGGTCTTACAAGACAGAATCCTAGCAATACAAACACTAGTATTGTTCCAAGTAGCTTGAAGGCATTTGTCAACCAGTTTGGAATCCACGAAAACAGAGATGAGAACCAGTCATCTTCCTCTGTCTCATCTACTTCTTCCTCCATCTTCATATGTAGGATTGACAACATAGTTATAGGCTCTGTCAAGGTTCCATTTTCTCCATCATGGGCAGGTGTGTATGCCCAACAGTATGGCCCAATATTGGTGCACATGCCACCTTCAAAAGCTGTAATCAAGTCCAGCACATACATGTTCTGGAGGGTCATGAGTCTGATAGCCATCAATTCTTCTCGGATCGCATTAAATCCTTTGTCATGTTTATCATTTGTAACAGCTCCCAAAAAATTATCTGCAATCACTTGGCGTCACTGTGGTCTGTATTCCTGGCATGGATATTGCTGTAAATATCACTGCCATCTTACTAAATAATTTATGCTCAGCTGGAATGTCATCATAGTCTGCTATTGATTTTGCTGAAAAATGGTTCTCTCCCTTTAGCCGAAGGAGATTAGGCAAACTCTTCTTTCTTTTGTGTGGATCCATCTTTGTAAAATCTTCAATATGAAGATCACTTTGAGGAATCACCAATGCAGGAACATGTATGACCACTATAGAGCATATTCCTCCCCAATTTTTAGGCAGCTGCAAGTAAGGTCTGAATCCACATGCCCAAAAGTGGTCCATCAGTTCGGCAGTTCCTACACTCATTCCTGGGACAATAATTATCTATTTTCATCCCTCTTTTTCTCGAACAGTAGTCGATTCTGTGTTTCTGAAGCACAATGTGACATTCTTCATTTGTACTATGGACACAGGTCCTGCTTCATTCTTGACCCATGTTAATAGTTTCACATACTTGGCCTATGATTTCAGGCATTCGTCATTCTCCACGTGTACTATCTGTACTGGTGCTGTCATCAATAAGTGTGCACTACAGGCCAACATTCCATCTTCCCACCCTGTGCTGGTTGCTACTCATCCATATACTAATAGCTGAGGCCTTTCCCAACATCCTGGCAATCCTGGTGTTTGCCATGCATCTGCACATCCTAATCTCTTTTGCTTAAAAATCCTTATCTGGTCTCCAGTCATAACACAAAGAGAATACATAAGCATCCTGCTCATCCAGTCAGGATCCTTTTCCATTTGTTGCATTTTTATGTATTCATGTTCATATGGGAATGTCTTTCTTGACCTCCATTTTAGGGTTGCCCATTTTCCTTCAAATTGTCCTCTTGTTGTGCATGCTGCTAACTGACAGTGACATCTCACATCAAGGATAGGAATTTCTCTTAGAATAAATGTTCTGGCTGTGCTCATGGCATAAGGGATGAGAGAACACATGTAGCAGGTTTCATCTGACGTGCTTCTCCTCACCTCCATTATGTGCTGATACCACATGTTATTCTTTAAATGGGCTGAATTATCAATATATGTGTATTAATATCTCCATGATCTTCTCCAGCATCTCTCTTAAATTGAATAAATTGTTCAGAAAAATCAGGTAAAATACTGCTTGTGCTTTTGCTAGGGATAAGAAGAGAGGTTTCATTGTCAATCACTGCATCTGTAATTTTAATCATTATATGTCCAAATGCCATAATAATAAGGAAGAAAAGACATATCATTTTGCACAATGAGGCTACAATTAGTACTCCAAAGAAGCTTATTGATTTCATCGCTGGCGGTGATTCTCTTATATTTTGGAAAATTCCCATTTGTTTAATTCAACATATCATTTATTGTTACTCTTGTAAATCACACTTTTTATATCAGAAACTAGAAAAAATAATCGCAATAAATATCCTGAAAATAATAAGGATGTTCTTAGGATTCTGTAAAAATGTAACAATGTCCACGTCTTGTCTTACTGAGGTTAGGGTAAGACTGGAATATGTAAGTAAAAACAGCATGCAAGAATGTGTGTAACATTATTTGATAGGTAACATAAAAGTGCAGTGTGCACTTCTTCTTTAGATCCGTCTCATCAATACATTGTTCCTTGTTGCTATCTAAAGTTCAGAAATTATTTTTCAAAAGTTATTCATCCTTTTTCTCCTTTGCTTTGAGAACTCTTTAGAAATTCAAAGTATCCTTATTTCGATGAGTCTTTGCTTTTGTTGTTCAGATGCAGGAGAGTTCAGGGTTTCTACTTTGTACAGCTTTACATCATGCAAATGTAGGCAGGCTCTCCTTCCTTGTAGTTTGACAGCTGGGGAAATGACCCCCTCTACTAGCTATGATGCTTCAAAGCCAGGCTTTTTCATTGTGAGGATAAACTCCTTACTAGCATCTGGTCCCCTGGATACACACTGGGCTGTTTCAGTAAATCACTGGGATCAACTGTTTGGCTATCTTCTTCAATCTTCTTTGACCCCTCCCTCCAGTTTTTGATCTGTTGATAGATAAAATAAATACTAGTGGTCATATATGTTAGCTTATCATGCATCTCACCAAATAGATAATTTTTCTACACTCAGGACATCAGTTCCTATTCGAGTGGGAGGAGCAAGAGTGTTACGCTCACCTGGTTCCCACGGGGCATCGACCGGAACTTGGCCGCTGTTGTTTCCACCAGCGTGACGTGTAGCGCCGAGATGACTGACTGGACTGGCACGCTCAGCCTAGTTTGTTTGGCTCGCAAGAATATTCTTCTGCAAAGGAGAAGAGGAATTAACCACCCGTGGAATTGGGTGTCAACCCACCTTCCCCACTCCCGTTGTCTTCCCACAGATCACTCTTGATGTCCCCTCCTTAGACTCACCTGATGGTTTGGAAGGATGAGCTCTCCATCCTGCGTCGACCGCAGGGGCGCGTTGATGACCAGTTACTTCACTGGCGTGGAGGAATTGGTGAGTTCCAGTATTGACTCTAAAGTTCAATTGTTCATAAGAGTTCAAATGTCTGATCTTCACTCTGTCCGATTCCTTGCAGGTTGCCGATTAATCCACTCGAAGATTTCCAAATGGCACTTGGTAAGATTCAGGTAAGTCTATTGTGGTTTTCCTCTTAGGGGCCGGGGTACGGCGATGAAGCATGCACCAATTGGCATGATGCCTGCTTCCGGGGCTGCTGGGCCTGGTCTGGTCTTCCGGGGGCAGGCATCATGACAGCACTCCCCCTCAAGGCCCCTCCTAAAGTCGTTCTCCCCCTTGGCCGTGGTTTGTCTGGAAATTCCCGATGGAACCTCTTCACTAAACGAGGTGCATGCACGTGGTCACTAAGTTCCCAAGACCTTTCCTGCGCACCATAACATTTCCAGTCAATTAGGTAAAAGAGTTTTGATCTCACTCTTTTTGAGTCCAAAATATTATTGACTTCGAACTCGGGCTCCCCGTCTATGAGGATAGGTTCAGGTGGAGTGGTTAGCCTAGTTCCTGGTTGCACTGGCTTCAAAAGAGACACGTGGAGGACGGGATGTATTTGCATATGAGCAGGTAGGTCCAACTTGACAGCCACTGGGTTAATAATTGCCTTGACAGAAAAAGGTCCCAAATACCTGTGGTTAAAGGTCCGAGTCCCCTTGAGTGGTAAGTGCTTAGTGGCTAACCATACTTGGTCCCCTATTTGGTATTGAGGAGCTTTACTTCTGTGCTGATCCGCATCCTTTTTGTATTTTTCCTTAGCCTTTTGCAAATGGATGGTTGCTTCTTTAAAGGCTTGTGTAATAACAGCGTGGAGGTGGTCCACTGCGGGCATCTCTAAATGCTGGGGTGAGTCCAAATCCGAGGTTCGAGGATGGTGCCCATGAATGGTAAAAAAAGGACTTTTTCCAGTTCCTGAGTGTAGGGAATTATTGTACGCATACTCTGTGATCCACAGAATGTCTTTCCAATTCCCCTCAGACTGATGTAGCATACAACGGAGGTACTGTTCAAGAGTCTGGTTGGTCCTCTCCGTTTGACCGTCGGTCTGAGGGTGGTGACTGGTCGAAAGCCTAACATCAATTTGTGCCAGTTGGCAGCATTTCCTCCAAAAATGTGAAATGAATTGACTGCCCCGATCTGAAATTAACACTGAAGGAAAGCCATGCAGGCAGACAACATTTTCAAGGAATTCCTTGTCCAGGATTGAAGCTGAAGGTATCCCTTTTAAAGGAATGAAGTGGGCCATTTTAGAAAAAAGATCTACAATAACTAGAATGGTATTGTAACCTTGGTACAGGGGTAAATCTGAGATGAAGTCTAATGACAAGGTATGCCAAGGGGTAGGTGGTATGTCTAATGGTTGCAATAATCCAGCAGGTTTTTTCTTTTGCCCTTTCTTTTGTGCGCAGATGCCACAAGACATGACAAATGACTTGACATCCTTTCGCCAGGTGGGCCACCAAAATTGCTTCCTAATTTTAGCTTCGGTTTTTGCAATACCCGGATGCCCTTCTATTAAGGTGTCATGGTAATGGGAAATGACAAGTTCCTGTAGTTCCTTTTGCGGTAAAAATAGCCAGCCTTGGTAATAAGGTAAATCATCAATGACAGAGTACTCTGGACCTTTCTTTGCCCGTCCTGTTGGGCAACAGAATCAAAGAGTTGGTGGATCTTGTTTTGAATGTCTTCCAGTGTCTGTATGGATGTCAGGCCAAGGATTCTCTGTTCCGGAATTATGGGTACGGGTTCTAAAATTATTTCTGCTTCTCCCATTCCAATCCGGGACAAGGCGTCTGCTTTACCATTCTTACAACCTGGTCGATAGGTTATTACAAAATCAAACTCGGCGAAGAAGAATGCCCAATGGAGTTGGCGCGAAGATTGGGCTTTCGCTGTCTTTAGGTATTGTAAGTTGCGGTGATCGGTGATGACCGTGATGGTATGTCTGGCACCCAGTAGATAGTGCCGCCAAGCCTTGAAGGCAGACTTGATGGCCAGCAGCTCCTTGTCAGTTATGGCATAGTTTAATTCAGGGGCTGAACATTTTCTTGGATGAAGATGGTTAGTTTCGGGATCCTTTTGGGAAAGGACTGCTCCCATGGCTGAACTGGATGCATCTGTTTCCACTATGTAGGGAAGCTCGGGGTGCGGGTGTCTTAATATGGGAGCAGATGTAAATTTAGCTTTTAACTCTTGGAAGGCGTTCTCGGCTTCCTCTGTACACACAAAGCGTTTGTTTTTTCGCAATAGCGTTGTAATGGGATGTACAATGTGCGAGAAGTCCGGGATAAACCTGCGGTAGAAATTGGCAAAGCCAAGCATGCTTTGAACTCCTTTGATTGAACTTGGCGAAGGCCAACTAAGAATGGCATCCACTTTTCGTGTATCCATCCAGATTCCTCTCGGGGTCAGAATAAATCCAAGGGATTCCACTTCCGTAGTGTGGAAGATGCACTTTTCCAGTTTAGCATATAATTTATGTTGGCGTAACTTCTCTAGGACTGCTCGGACGTGTTTTACATGCTCAGATTCTGATAGAGAGTATACTAAGATGTCGTCGATGTAAACGACCACACAAACATCAATAAGCTCTCGGAGGACATCGTTCATGAAGAACTGGAAGGCTGCTGGTGCATTGCATAGTCCGAAGGGCATCACCTGGTACTCAAATAGTCCGTATTTGGTGCGAAAAGCAGTCTTCCTTTCGTCACCCTCTTTGACACGTACCAGATGATATGCCCCCTGAAGGTCTAGTTTTGTGTATATACAAGATCCTTCACCGGGTCTAGTAGTTCTGGGATCAAAGGCAGTGGGTATCGATTCTTGATGGTTATCTGATTCAGTGCGCGGTAGTCTATACATGTTCTAGGTCGCCTTCCTTTTTTGGTACGAAGAACAAAGCTGAAGATGCAGGGGACTTGGACGGGCGAATGAAGCCATTAGCAAGGTACTGGTCTAGGTACTGGCGCAAATGGAGATTTTCGGGTTCCGTAAGGGCATAGATTCTGCTGCAAGGTGGTTGTGCTCCAGGTACAAGATCTATTTGACAATCATACGATCTGTGAGGTGGTAAGGTGTTTGCCTGTTCCTTTTGGAAGACATCATGAAAGTCTTGGTATTCAATAGGTAATTGTATGGCTACTGGAATTACTGGGGCCAGGACTGAGTTTTGAGTTTTCCTTGGGTAGCAGGTGTGAGCACATTCTGGGAAGGTTAGTCTCTTCTCTCGCCAATCAATACAGGGATTATGTTTTTCCAACCAAGGTATCCCCAGTATCAGCTGAAACTGTGGGGCCTTGATTAAGTCAAACATCATAGCCTCTCGATGCCCATCTTGACTCAGCAATGTCATCTCTGCAGTGGAATGAGTTACGGGTCCAGAGGCAATTTCCGTTCCATCTACAGTGGTGACAACATCGGCCGTGGACTTGCGGGTGAGAGATAGATTCATCCTGGTAGCCAATTCCCAGTCCAAGTAATTTCCTATGGCTCCACTGTCTACGTATGCCTTTACCGCGTGCATGCGTGATGGCTGCTCTGGATCTACAAGGACCATGCGTATGGTGAAAAACGAGGTCAGAGTGTCCTTCTTTGAGCTCGGCAAGCGGACCTCTACGCTTGCCGGGCGTGGTCGTTTCCCGAGTCAGATTTCACTTGGTTTTCGTCTGCTGCTCCTATAACTTTCTTGGGTGGTTTTACAGGGCAGTTCCGAAGAAAATGACCAGTAGTTCCGCAATATAAACATAATTACAGTTGCCGTCTTCTATCTCTCTCCTTTTGGGTTAAGGGTCCTTTAACACCCCCGATTTGCATAGGTTCTGAGACATCTACTCTTTTGGAGCTTATGTGGGTTTTAACCAACACCCTATTCTCAAACTATTGAAAGTTGCAATGTAAGATAAAATATCCTGGTTACCTTGACGTAGGGATAAAAGTTTGTTGTTCAAAGCCTGTCCTCGGGAGTGTCGGGTGAATAGTCTTTCCATGCTTGTTCGAAAACCCTGGAAATCTCGAAGAATCGGGTCATCCTGGTTAACTAGTGCAATGGACCAATCCGCCGCACTGCCGCTGAGATATGACAGTACAAAGGCTACCTTGGCCTGATTGTTTGGGAAAGCTCCAGGTCTACATAAAAAGTGCAAGCGGCATTGATTCATGAATATTGCAAACCCTTTTGGGTCTCCGGCAAAGCGTTCAGGCGGAGCCAAAGGAACGGCTCCAGGTAAATTTATCTGCACCGGGTTACTCGATGGTACAGGAGCTGGACTTACCCCAAGTCCTGGTAGAGGTGTTTGTCCAGCCTGGCTCTGTAATAGTTGTCTGGCCAACTCATCAGTTCGTTCTTTTGACACTATCAGTTCCCTCCTGAGGGCATTGGTTTCTTGGCGGGCGGAATGCACTTTGGCCCTTAATTCCCCTAATAATTGGGCCAACTGATCAGTTTCCGAGGTCTCCATGACGCCCAGGTGGGTATTTGTGGGTAGGCTTCGCGTTCTGTTACGCTCACCTGGTTCCCACGGGGGCGTCGACCGGAACTGGGCCGCTGTTGTTTCCACCAGCGTGACGTGTAGCGCCGAGATGACTGACTGGACTGGCCCGCTCAGCCTAGTTTGTCTGGCTCTCAAGAATATTCTTCTACAAAGGAGAAGAGGAATTAACCACCCGTGGAATTGAGTGTCAACCCACCTTCCCCACTCCCGTTGTCTTCCCACAGATCACTCTTGATGTCCCCTCCTTAGTCTCACCTGATGGTTTGGAAGGATGAGCTCTCCATCCTGCGTCGACCGCAGGGGCGCGTTGATGACCAGTTACTTCACTGGCGTAGAGGAATTGGTGAGTTCCAGTATTGACTCTAAAGTCCAATTGTTCATAAGAGTTCAAATGTCTGATCTTCACTCTGTCCGATTCCTTGCAGGTTGCTGATTAATCCACTCGAAGATTTCCAAATGGCACTTGGTAACATTCAGGTAAGTCTATTTTGGTTTTCCCCTTAGGGGCCGGGGTATGGCGATGAAGCAGAGTTGACTGTGCCGACCTGAGATGAGGTGAGACCCCCGTGGTAAATCAGGTCAGTTTTGTGGGGGGTAACTGGTATTGTCTTTGCTTTCTCCCCTTAGGGGCTGGGGTACGGCGATGAAGCAGAGTTCACTGCGTCGACCCGAGATGAGGTGAGTACCTCCCGTGGTAAATCAGGTAAGTCCTTGGGGGTAGCTTGTATAGCCTTAGAGAGTCCCCTTGCTCACCTTGCTGCCTTTTTCTCCTTAGGTGTCGGAGGGCGGCCGCGAGAAGGAGAGAGCGTGATAGAATGCTGAAGTACCGCCAAGCAGGTGAGTTCAGCACGGCGCCGTAGGAATTCGAAGCAATGCTTCAAAGACTTCTGTCTTTCAGTTCCGTGGCGAAATGGATCAGGATTCAGGTAAGGATTAAAGTTAAAACTCCTGTTCTAACCTTTATCCTTCTTTTCTTCTTGTTTCAGGAGTCCCAGGACTGAAGCGGGCGTGGCTGAAGACTGGAGCTGCTGAAAACACAGTGAGCGTTACGCTGCAGCAAGCAGAATAACGCGAAGCACGTGTGGCTGTCCGGGCGTGGTTTAAATAGCCTTGGAAGAAGATCCAGGTAAGTATTCTTCCACAGCCCCACCCAAGTAGCAAAATAGTCCCTTCAGTAAAATAGTCCCTCCTAAGCCTCATTTGGCTTGAGTCTTCATGCAGCATGGTCTGCCTCAGGTGAGTATGCAGCATGGTCTGCTTCAGGTAAGTTATCAATAATGAGCCTGGCGCCCATGGCGCCAGGACTGACTTTATCTTTATGAGCCTGGCGCCATAGGCGCCAGGACTGCACCCAAACAGCCCCTAACTGGGGCTTTTGGGCATGCTCCAAGTGGCATAATGCCTGCTTCCGGGGCTGCTGGGCCTGGTCTGGTCTTCCGGGGCAGGCATCATGACAAAGAGGTACTCGCATGTGGCATCCAGTCACCAACTCATGGGCAGTCAGGTGGTGATCTGAGCCAGGCAGATTTTTGAGTGCAAATAAGGAAAGGGTTAGGCAATGTAGCCATCCCTTTTTTAAAGCGATCTTAGCCTTTGCTTTCCTTTCTTTAAGAAGTCTGTTTAACCTTTCACAAATACCATTTGCCTATGGGTGATAGGCAGAAGAGAACTTGTGCTTGATATCTAATAAAAGGGTAATCTTTTCAAATCACTCATTCACAAAATGCGGTCCATTCTCAGACCGCAGGAATTCACACACACCCCATCCTGGAAATACCTGTCGCACAAGAAACTTGGCAGCACATGTGGAATCAGGGTGTGTACATGGACCTGCAACAGTCCATCTAGAAAAGGGACATAATACCACTAACATATACCTATATCCATTACATGTTTGCAACATAGCCACATAATCTATATGTAGATGCTGAAAAGGACCATTAGGTCTTGGGATTGCATCTCTCACTGTTCGTAAAGTGTGTCCTGCTGTGAAGTTCTGGCATACAATGCAATTCACAATAAACTGCCACATGTTCTAATAAGTTCGTGAAAAACCAATCTTCTGCAATCATGGCAGCAAGATAATCTTTAATCGTGTGCGTGGGGTAGTGAAGCTGCTCCAGCACCACCTTCAATAATGCTAGTGGCATAACTGGCTTTACATAAAGCCTCAGTGGGTGATACAAAACACCCCCGCCGCTTCCATCAATTGTCACAACCTCGAACCCAGACTATGGGTCTTGGGCACCATGGCTCTGCCTCAGTACTGTCCCAAGGCCAGAAAGACCCACACTAGCCCATTGTGGGTGCCTTGGACGCAATCCTGGCACCGTTGGCACCAGGTTCACTTGGCAAGTATGGTTTCCAATGGACAATGGGCAAACATGGCTGCCCCCACAAGGATTATCGGGGAACTGCAACAAGCAGGCTAGCCTCAGGGCGGGGTCCGCCCCAAAGGCACCTGGGATACCTGCCGGGTATTTAAACCATACCCGACCTGAGGCACACGCTTCGTGTTATTCTGCTTTTGCAGGCTGACGTTCACCGGGTCCTGCTCTGTATCCTGGCCTGCTCGGGCGGACGACTTGGAAGAACATTGCTATCCTTACCTGCTCAGCTCCAGCTCTTCCATCCAGTAGGAGCCTTTGAGGACTTTTCCACTGGTCCCCAGCAACATCTTCAGGACAAAAGAGGCAAGAATTAGAAGCTACTTACCATCTCACCTGGAAGGCCTCTGCCATTCCGAACATCACCTTTGGCGTTCTGTCCCAATACATCGTCGCTTCCAGGAATTCTCTGCGACCTGCGAAGAAACAAAGCACAGGTCAGTCAACTTTCAGCGCCGCATCTAGCTCATCCTTACCTTCTGGAACTCAGTTGTCGACCTCTGCAATCTCCATCAACCTCTGCAAGACAAGAGAAGAAGGTTACTTGGACATTCATCAATATAGACTTTATTAAAAAAAACACTGAAGACTTACCTGAAAGGTGGAGTCGCAGCCGGTCTGGACTCCAGGCAAATGCCAGTGAAGTAACTCGGTGGATCAAGCCATCAACAACGCGCCCCTGCCTAGTACAGCAGGACAGAGAGTGCGGCATTACAAAATCAAGGTGAGCGAAGTCCCAAGGGGAAACCGCAAGGGAAAACTGGGAGGTGGGCTGCGGGAGAGAAGGAGAAGTCGCTAAACCCTCCCTCCTATCTTCTAGAACTGATTCCTGGCAGAACGAAGTCCGGGGAAGGTGCAGAGAGGCCAGAGGTGTCCCAGACCAGTCCAGAGGCATCCCTGTGGATACAAGGTGAGTGTTACATCAATCTTGCTGTTCTTGTCCTTGTAATTCAATTAACTGTACAATGGATAACATATTAAAACCTTCCTTCATCATCATACATCGCCCTGACATTTGTTGAACACTTTCTACTTCGAAATCAGAAATGTTTGGGAAAAATGCTGCCCTTTTGGCTTCAACATCAGAGGCTTTGTTTCTGCCCTCTTAGTATGGGCTTTGAACTTCACCACAGTATTAGCCAATGGGAGCTTTAGTGCAATAATGAGTTTATCCAATAGAGACAAACGTTGCACTGGTGTGCCGTTTGCGTGGAGGATGCCCCTCCTCTTCTAGTGTTTCAATCCTGCATACACAGTTGATGTCACATAGACAGAGTCAGAGTACACTGTCACTTCCTCATCCTCACATATCTGGAGTCCTGTGATAAGTGCCACTAATTATGCAGCCTTTGCTGACCAATGCAAATGTAATCTTGCACTTGTCACTACTTCAAATTCACCACTTGTATTTACATTTACTACTGTCGATCACATATGTCTTTCTCCTGTCCTTTGGTCAATTTTCACAAAGAACCGTCAATAAAGAGAATTCCCCCCTCCTAGAGCATTTTCTCTAACATGGGGAATATAAACATAAAATTCTGTATACTTTGTGAAATCACATACATAGTCCTCCTTGCCTACTGGTTCTGATATAAATGTTGCCGGATTCACTACTCTACATCTAATAATTTTGATAGCTGGGTTTGAAATAATTACCTCATATCTTTATGCTTTTTTCCTAGTCAATATACTTTTGGGCTTCTCTAGAATTGTAATTAAAATTGTTTATTTATAATGTGCTTAATACCAATGAGTGGTTTCTAAGCGCAGGATCAGGATTCAAACCTGTGTTACAACACATGGTCTTGCTTCCAAGACAAACTTTGTCCATAAACTGTCCTTCTTCCCTATAATGGCAAGGATAACGCCTGTTCGCAAGGATAATATCCTTTCATTACTTGGTCTAAAATCCCACTATAATAAGCTAATGCTTATGTCCATGTCCTAATGTAATTTTCTGCATGAGGACTGCAGTCATTACTTCTCCATATGAATGTGAGAATAAATAAAACTCTTCATTATAGTCTGGAATCCCTAACACTGGGGCTGTAAAAATTGCTGTTTTTAACTCTTGAAATTATGCAGTCATCTCATCTGTTCATGTTATCTTACTTTTGTCTACCTGCGCCTCCTTAAGTCCTATCACAAGTGGTTGAATATGTGTACTATAGTAAAAAACCCAGGCCCTGCAATAATGACATAGGCCTAAATATTGTTGCATTTCCATCACTTTATCTTGTTTAGAAGTCTCCTTGATTGCTTCTGCTCTCTCAAGTGTCACTTTTCTCCCTTCTTGAGAGATTAGCTGTCCTTTGTACAGGAACTCTTCCTGGCAATATTGTAACTTCTCCTTTTCTACTTTGTATCCCTTCATTGCTAGTATGGTCATTAGTTGGACTGAGCATTTTCTGCACTTTTCATCTGCCTCAGTGCCCATCAATTTTTCATCTACGTACTGAATTATTGCACTGTCAAGTTGTACATTACCCAGGTCCATCTGGAGGACCCTAGTAAACATGAAGGGGGACTCACAGTACCCCTCAGGAAGTCTGATACGTTTGCAGTGCTGATTTTTATACAAAAACAAAGTCAAATCCTGTGAGTCTTCATGCAGGAAAAGGCATTTTTTTAATAATTAAAATAATTGGCTGTGGCTGGAATTTTGCATAATATCGTAGCTGAATTCAGAACCAGAGGAAACTCTGCTGCAACTAGATTATTTAGGGGATGGAGATCCTGAATAAATCTCCACAACCCCCGCCCGTTGATTTCTTCACTGTGTACACATCCATGTTACATGGGGATTCTGATGGCACTAATATTTCTTATCTCTAAAGCAGAAATTGTTTCAAATATACCATCATCTGCTTCTCTGGACATATTATACTGCTTTTCTTGTGGCAGAATGGCTCCAGGTTTAAACTTGATTTTAAATGCTCCTACTCCTTTCAATAGGCCCACGTCATATGGACTGCTGGTCCCTCAGATCCTTGGCATCTTTTCTAAATCTTCTTGAAGAAATTATGTTTTCTTTTTTACCAATGCCCTTCTTTGCAGTCTTTCTCTATTTCCTACTTTAATCCAATAAGTAATACTTTAAAACATGCTAATTCATCATCTGAATAGTCATTTCTAACCAATGTGTTGTCTGTCAAATTTGTTAATCGATATCCTTCACCGAGAGCTATTACTACTCATCTTCCCTCATCATCTGTCCCATGGATAATCACTCTTTCTTCTCTTAACACTGCTGTGTCTAGTTCTAGTGGAATAACCTGGCCTTCTTCATCATCCATAGGTATTTCTGGCCTGAATAAAAATTCTTCAGGTATCCTCAGTATTTTACCCGGCAATCCGGATAACCAAGTTAACAAAACAATTACTCCACATAAAAATACTACTGGATCTAATGGAACTCCTTCTAATGCCTTGTGGCCTGCCAATGCTAATATAAATTCATATATAATGTATCCCTGGAGTGAAACACACTATTCCTTTGTCAGTAAAAGATATAGTCATATTTAAATTTGTCATCAAGTCCCATCCTTATATGTTAACTGGTGTCTGCTGAGAATACAATAGTGGCATAGACACATCATGATCGCCTACAGAAATTGGTAAATCATCAGTAAAAGGAACTAAACTCATAGCCCCAGAGAATGCCTGTGCATTCATGGCAATGCCAGACATTGGATATGTTCACTCTCGAACACCGGTAAGAGTCGATCCAGTGTCCACAAGAAACAAAAATGTCTTGCCTCCTGTCTTTACCCTGACCCTTGGTTCCTCTTGGGGTCTGGTGTCACTGATAGTACTGAACACATCAGGTCACTCTGTGGGCTTTGCTATTGTGGATATAAATTGATCCCTGTAACTGTGAAGGGATTTCCTCCTACCATGGTCACAGTCCCTATTCTGGATGTGAATGCTTGTGGGACTCCTGTGTTTGTATTCCATTGTGGCACCATTGCTTCTTGTGTCTGTACTTGCTGGGTTTGCACTTGTGTTTGCATAGGCACTTACTGTAGTTGCCCTTGTGATGGCTGCCCTAGCATTGGAACTTGTTGCGCTTGCTGAATTTCTTGTGCACATGTCTGATTCTGCATATGATCTTGTACATAATATTCTTACTGTGGAAAATAACCCATGCACTCTCTTGGAACTTGCCAGTTCTGCTGCATGCCCCCTCTGCTTCTACATGTTCATGCCATGTGCCCTATAATTCCACAATTCCAACATTGCTGATGTTGTCCTCCATTAAATCCTTCACCCCCCTGAGAGTTTTGAAATCTGCCTCATCCTCCTGTAGGTATACTCCCGCTACCTCGTGGGCAAAAGTTGTACCCACTTTGATCTATAGAATACCCTACATTGCTTGACTGTGCTCGTTATATATCTTGTGTCATCACACTACACCACATGTAAATACCACTACCTTCAATAGCAAATGTAAAAGAAAAATCATAACTAACCTTGCTTGCTCCTGCTTTCTTTTTGTTCTTCTCATAACAAATGACAATGGTGTACAATAGTCAACTGTATCTCTGGCCATGGCTTTGCTTCCATCCCTACCTGTTTTTTCATCTGCCACTGCACTTGCTCGAGCAGTCCCTGACATGAAATATGATTGATTACTGCCACTGTTTTCTCCCATGGTTGTCTTGTCTCAAGATGCCAATGTTATTTAATCTCTTGAATAAAAGCAATAGGGTCTTTGTCCTCCCGCAGTGTCCTTGTCATAATTGCACACATATATGATGTATCAGAATATTGTACTCTGAGCGCCCTCCATACGTCTGCTTTACAATTATTAAATGGTGCTCGATCGTATGTCGTATTCTGTGCTGTTACACTCGCATTCCCTGCTCATTTCCAAATGTCTTCAGCTCTCTCCAATAGAATGGCTGCTAGCAGGCCTTGTTTGTCATGCACTGTTAACACCATTCCCACTGTCATTCTTTCTAGTTCATATATCCACTTGCCTGCCCCTGCAGTCAAATTAGGCAATTTGCATTTCAAATGATCCTTATCAATTTGGGGCCATGGTATAAATTGTGGTCATCCTCCCCCTTTTTCCGATAATGAGAATGATGTAAATCCTGGTCCACAATCATACTCACCTACACTTCGTGTCTTCCAGGTGGGGCTAGTTTCACCCATTTGTCTTTGTCCTGGCAGTGACCTTAATCTACTTACATAAGGTGGGTACATCCCCTGCGCTGCACAATCATACTTGTAGTTGTTCAGTATATGGTTTTGGTTCTGTTTTTTTTTTCTTTGGGGTCTTCTAAGTCGGACCATTTTACCCTCTTTCTAAACTCAGGTCTATTGAAAAACCACCTGCACCTTCCCTTTGAACCTTTTCATGTTCCTCCCTCTCTTCTTCGGTAATCATTCTACCTCAACCTGTATGGGTTTCATCCCTTTCTTCATCATCAAGATCCAGTCTACTTAGGGACAGCATTCTATGTTTGTTTGCTATTAAATCATCTGATCTGCCTTCTGTTAGCTTGGATAAAGATCCTTCAGTACTCCCTTTGGTTCTGTAACCACCTGTGTCCCTCATTTGCCTATATAAACCCCAATCTTGTACCTATGTCTTCTTCCCTATGCTGATCAGTCCATGTCTGCATTCTCGGTATCCCTTGCAGCTTCATGGGGGGCTGTTGGGACCCTCTCCCTTCTTTTCATAGCTCTAAAATGGATAACCTTATTATGTAACATCTTCCCTGTATATGCAGTACGTCAATATGTTGTCATGTGTTTCAATACTGTAGTTGATAATGAACCTTCTTGGGTCCACATATACATTTTATCAACTGTGCCTTTGACCCACTCAGACCCACTCGGAAAGATACTTTCTAATCTTTGGTGTGTATCTCATTAGTGTCTTGCATAGGTGCAGATGGAGTGTATCCCCCATGAAGACAAGTCGTTCTCAACTGCCAATAATTACCAGCTCGTTTTATTCTTTTAATTACTTCAATCAAATATACCACAGTAATTGATTTGGGCAAGCACCATCAACTGCCACCCGTTACAAAAAACCCGATTTTTTAACCAATTTTAAAACCTCCACAATATTATCCTTTGTATTCCTTCATTTATACTTTTATCGATTCTTACTGTCTTGCTGTTTTTATTATTGATACTCTAATAATCTCCTTTTATTTAATATTATCTTTTCAAATTTGTATCCTTCTCTGATTGACGTCGATCTCTTGATATTAGTATCTGATAACCAGTAGGATTCTTACAATCATTTTATGTCTCTTAATTTAAACAGAATTAAAGTTTCATGCTAACATATTTATAATCCCACACTAACGTGCACTTTTAATTCCCTGTGATCACCTTCCTTTCCTGTCTTTAGTAAATGTATCTCATCTCAGGTTTGCCCTATTTTGGAGTTTGACACGCATTCTTCATCTCAGGAATCCCTTATACAATACTCCTTCTCTGGAACCAGGAATTGAGGTATCTCTCTCTATCTTTTAACCCCAAAATCCTGTTACTATATATATATATTTACACTCACAATACAATCCCTTCACTTTATTTGTAAATTTCGATGCTCTGCTTACATCCATTGCTCAGCTCGAGTTCCTCGTTATCGACTATTCCCCAATCAGTCACTTTGCCATCTGTTCACGCGGTGCTTCCAGGGACTGGACAGGAATGTTGTCAAAGGGGCACGTGCCGACCGCCTTATCATCACACCTGTGTCTTTAACTCCACTCTCCACAGGAAACTCGATCTTCTGGTTAATGGTGGAAGATATCAAGCATCTGAGAGTCTAGATCTGGGCCCAGGAGACTGGATCAGAACCATCTGCACCGCCACCAAAATGTGCAGCAGCACCTGAAGCGTTCCAAGTGCCAGATGGAATTACTAATAAATAATCTCAGACCCAAATAACCGGACGTGACTAAAACAATATTGCAAAATACTGCTTTATTATCAGCTCAAATAAAATAGGGAAATCTGGTGAACAAACAAACTGCAACTCACACACTCTCAGCAATATTTTGATTATACAAAGGCCTTATACTTTAATGTACGCCAGCTATAATGTCATCATACATAGCAAATAGTAAAACCTATCGGTTGGAGGAATTTGTTAAAGGAACATATATAGCTATATATCATTTAGGTGTTAATAACATAATTGTCCGCCCCTTATCTGGTAGGCACGCCTCGAATTATAGCAGAATACCAGCAGCGGATTGGCTTCTGCAACTTTGTATAGTAGACTGCTACATAGGCTCTCGTGATTGATAGGCATTCTCTCCCAACCTGGTACCTTTGGCTCGTTAGCAGCACATGAGCAAAACAAACCCAGGTGTGGGGAATAACGTCAGGCTACTACCCACTTGGTCAATTAGCCTACCATCTCTCATCAGTCAAGCCCTGAGCCAAGGCTTCTTTTTTTGTAGTTGACCTTGCTGAATGTTCTCTTCTCTGGGACCTTTAAGGGAGTCTAGATACATCACTATCTTTAGTTAGAGCCTAATGAATAGGCCTTGTTTTTGAGTCTTGAATCACATGTGAGGAGACACGATTTTGTCCATTTTGTTCTTGTATTTGATGTTATTTAATTAAATTATACTGGGTGTTATTACTCCTCTTGGGCTCTGGAGACTTGGTTGTTCCATCTCACATACGCTGTATGCGTTCTTAATTGTTCAATGCTTGGCACTTGCAGATGTTTTCTTCTTTTCTTAATGCAAGAGAAATATGTCATGCATACATAGCCTATCCTCTTCGACTCCCCTTGCAATTATTCCTTGATGTGGCATCCTTGATCCCAGGCCAATAGACATTCTCTATCCTTCACGCTAAGCTGTTTTTCCAGCACCTTTCAGCTATGCAGCCGTGGTGCCTCTCTGAGGTAGTTGGTCATTCGTAACACGAGTCTGAAGTCCATCTTTTTCTTCATGGCCACTCTTATTGTGTTATATTTTCATCTGCAGCAAGCTTCTATATATCTTCTCTACCTTGTGTTTCTTCGTATATACATTCATTGATCCTCTTCTCACTTATCTTCTCAATTAATACGATTCCTTCGTCTCTGCATACATGTTTCTCTTATTACTTCAATTACATCTTTGTTTGTCAAGTATTTGCATATTGTGTCAGTGTGTCATTGTGTCTTGTCTTCATGAAGTCACTTTACTCTGGTCAGTCTTCTCTTATAGCTCTTCTGTGTTCAGTGGTGTATGCAGGCATCCTTTCAACACGTCAGTGTGAGGGTACATTCGATACGGTTGTCTGAGTGCATAGCATCTCTCGTATCTTTGATGCAGTATTTGCACAATACCTGGTGTTACACACAGTGCTCTCTTGTTGCTATTACAGTATGTCGGAGATAAGGGGACGGCAATAGAGATGACATATACATATGTCTCTTTACATGATCCTACCTTGCACCTTGCTAGTTCTCTGTCTCCTAGAGAAACAACACCTCTCAATTCACTCGTCTAACTGTCGGTGTTCCACAAGGCTCTGTCTTGGGTCTGTGTCTCTTTACACTCTTCACCTCTTCTCTTGGCCACTAATCTCCTCCTTTGGGTTCTCATACCAACTCTTTGTGGAAAACACCTACATCTTCTACTCTTTTCCCCAACTCTCCTCTGGATCGCTCTATCAAAATGTCCAACTGTCTCTGCCATTAAATATTAGATGGCTTTGCACTCTCTGATGTTAAACTCTACCCAAACAGGGGTGCTCTTTTTCTGCAACAAAAGCTCCCTCTTATCTCTTCCTCTGCCTATCCATTTCCCACCTGACACTCTCCCCTTCTCTTCTTCATCTAGAAACCTCAGTGTCATCTATGACCCTTCTCAGACCTTCTCTCCAAAACTGGAACAGAAGCTCACCTCAACCTCCTAACTATAACGAAAATCAGGTACTTCCTTCGTTTTAACACAGCCAAGCATCTCTTGACCGCTCTTGTCTTCTCTGTAATTAGACTACTGTGCCATCAATCCTCTTTAGTCTCCCCAACTGTGCTTTCTGTCCTGTCGACAAGATCAATAACTCCACTACCAGGACTCTCTTTGAACTCCCTCACTTCACACCTACTTCCTCGTACCATCACCCGGCTGGATGGCTGACGATTAAAAACAGGACCAGATTGAAATGTCTTCTCCCGGTTCACAAATCTATCCACAGTAAAGCACCAATGTATCTATCTTCCTCTATCCAACTCTACAAGCCTTCTTGTAATCTCTGCTTTGCCTCTTCGAATACCCTTGTGGCTGCTCGCCCTCCCTGTGCTTCCTTTTCCTTTCACTCTTTCTCTCTTCTTGCTTCACTTTCATGGCATTCTCTTCCACTGGACATCTGAGAAACAGTCCACACGGATTTAAAAGCCTAGCTCCCCGCCTCTGAGTTACCCTCTTAACATACCTCTCATCTGGCTGCTAGCTAACATTTTTCCCTTGTCTGTAACCTGCCTCTGTCCCTCACTTCCTTTGCCCCCACTATGCAACTTCACCCATCATGGTCACATCCTGAGCACAGCTGGCTGCACCGACTACCTGCATTTAAAAATGTCCAATTTTTGTTGTCCTTATTCTATGTATGTCCACTTATGTAGTGTCCCTGGTGATTGTTCCATTTACCCCACTCCACAACCTAGTCAGAATGCCACTCACATTCACCCCATTGTAAGATGATCAGTGTTCCCATCAAATCTGATTTCTAAATAAATAAATAAATAAATAAATAAATATTGATCAGTGTGGTGTTACCTGTTGGTGAAGGTGCATGCACATCTGTAGAGTGTCTTTGGTGCATTTGGATGTGGTGTTTTTGATGCATATGTTTGTCATTGTGGCATTGGTGGATGAGTCCATAATGCCCATCTCAGTATTGTTGCCTTCAGTGTCTGTTGTGGAGCTGTTTTTACATTTGAAGATGGGAGCTAGTTTGGGCTATCTTAGTGTAAGTAGGAAAACTTTATGGTGAGAAGTGGTGGCTGGTAGTAGTTGTGCTGCTCTGTGTGGTTGGTGTGTATGCTTGTCTTATGTGTGAAACATAGAGCCAG
This sequence comes from Ambystoma mexicanum, assembly GCF_040938575.1. Lineage (NCBI taxonomy): Eukaryota > Metazoa > Chordata > Amphibia > Caudata > Ambystomatidae > Ambystoma > Ambystoma mexicanum. The sequence continues at coordinate 983,409,203 of NC_090925.1, forward strand.
TGTGTGTATTGTGGGTGGGTTGGAAGTGTTTTTGATGTGGCCCATTGGCTGATGTCACATGCTGGACTACCCGTAACACACAACGTGCTTGTAAGTTATGTAGTTTTGTATAGTGTTTGTTGTATGCATGTGCGTTTTGCGTTTCAATGAAATGTATTCAACTTCCCAGATTCACTGTTCACCAGGATGCCTCCACTGCAGAACCCTGACATGTAACAGGTTGTTGGGGCTGCTGAGTGGTGCAGGCACTCTGAGGTGCACATAAAGGTGGAACTTGAATGAGATTTAAATATGTTGTTTGTTACAAAGTGTAATGGTCAATGTTTTCCATGTCATGTACTAATTGCTCTGTAGTTATTATTAACTAAAATTATCATGCATGTTATTACTAATCTTATTCTGTTTCCTGTCATATAATTATTTGTTCACTAACCAATGATTAAGTTTAGGCATTAGGCCTCAGTACAAGTATGGCGGTAAAGGCAACAATGGCGCTGGTATCGCTACTGGCACTGTTGCTACTGTACCGGCATACTAGGAGTTCTGGTCGTGGGTGCCCTCGCAGCCACCAGGTCTGACCTGGTGGCTGTACCGGCACCCGTGAGCAGAATATAATGGTAGCACCGGTACTGTAATTAACGGTACTGGGCCTGCCACCCACGAAACAGCAATTACCGAGTCCGGCTCGGCTGGAATAGCCCGGTAATTGCCCATTCGCCGGTGCCGTACCCAGATGTGAGTTTGGAGGTAGCCTTGTTGGTAAAACCGGCAAGGCTACCTCCAACCTCGTAATGAGGCCCATTGCCTTATTAGATAAGTATTTTTTGGTAGTTCATAATCTCACGCTAGCAGCTGTATTTGTTGCTGATGCTGTGGCCTTTTGTGATGCAGTGGGATGGATTCCAGATGTGGCGGTGATGGCGTGGATCACAAGTGAAGTTGGCTCTGCAAATAGATGTGCATAGGTATTTAAGTTTAAGTGTTGTTGTGGTAAGCAGTATGAAGCATAAAACAATTTCAGCAACATAGTTTAGCTTTGCTTCCAACACATTTTTCATGCATTAGTTGTAATTTAGGTGGTAATTCATAGAATTTAGTGCACAAGTGGTGCATGCGGCTGGTGCACAGAGAGCGCGTGCGGCCATCTGCACCAGCCGCGTGCGCTAAAACCCATTTTAGCGCACAGCGTATTCATGGATACTTACATCCATAACCAGTCGTGGCGCAGAGTGGCGAAGTGACCCTGCAGCAGTGCCGGTTACAACCCCAAACCCTCCCCCTGTGCGCCAAAAACATCACACAAACACCTTACATGGCGCAAAGGCCAGTGGACCAGCATACAGCCCCCCAACCACGAAAACGCATGTAGAACACCCCGCGCACCCCTCGGAATACGCGTACCCTGCTTGCGCTAGCAAAAACGCATGTAAAACTCCTCGCGCACGCCTCGGAATACGCGTACCCCACTTTCGCCAGCAAAAATGCGTGTAAAACTCCCTGTGCACCCCTCGGAATATGTGTAACCCGGTCGCACCAGCAAAAACGTGTTTAAAACTCCCCGCGCACCCCTCGGAATATGTGTACCCCGCTCGCGCTACCGAAAATGCGTGTAAATCTCCCTGTGCACCCCTCGGAATACTCGTACCCCGCTCGCACTAGAGAAAATGCATGTAAAACTCCCAGGCGCAACCCTCGGAAAAAAAACGTACCACACTCGCGCCAGTGAAAACGCGTGTAAAACTCCTGACGCACGCCTCGGAATACGTGTACCCTGCTCGCACTAGCAGAAACACGTGTAAAACTCCCCGTGCATCCCTCGGAATACGTGTACCCCACTCGCACTAGTGAAAACACTTGTAAAATTCCCCACACACCCCTCGGAATATGCGTACCCTTCTCGCGGTAGCGAAAAAATGCGTGTAAAATTCCCCATGCAACCCTCGGAATACAATTACCCCGCTCGTGCCAGTGAAAACGCATGTAAAACTCCCCACGCACCCCTCAAAATATGCATAACCCATTCGCAATAGCGAAAACGCATGTAAAACTTCCCACGCACCCCTCGGAATACGCGTACCCCGCTCGCGCTAGCGAAAACGCATGTAAAACTCCCTGTGCACCCCTTGGAATACGCGTACCCCGCTCACGCTAACGAAATGGCATTTAAAACTCCCCATGCACACCCCCGCAATACAGTTACCCCGCTCGCATCAGCGAAATCGCTTATGAAAGTCCACGCGCACCCCCAGAATACACATATCCCACTTGCGCCAGCAAAATCGCATGTGAAATTCCACGGCACCACCTGAATACACGTACCCCGCCTGCGCCAGTGGAATCACATGTGAAAGGCCACGCGCACCCCCGGAACATGCGTACCCCACTCGCGCTAGCGAAAACGCGCGTAAAACTCCCTGCACAACCCTCGGAACACGCGTTCCACCGCTGCGTCAGGTAAAATGCATGGAAAAAGTCCTTCCTGTGGTGTGGCCTGCCTGCGGACATGGACTGGGGTGATGGGCTGCCTGCGGCCATGGACTGGGGTGATGGCCTGCCTGTGGAGCATTCCCAGGGGTGATGGGTTGCCTGCGGGCCATGGACTGGGGTGATGGGCCTCCTGCGGGCCATGGACTGGGCTGATGGGCTGCCTGCGGGGCATGCCCAGGGGTGATGGGCTGCCTGTGGGCCATGGGGAGGGTGGATGGGCTGCCTGCACGTATTCCGGGGGTGCGTGTGGACTTTCACATGCGATTTCGCTGGCGCGAGCGGGGTACGTGTATTCCGGGGTTGCGCGTGGACTTTCACATGCGGTTTCGCTGGCGTACGTGTATTCCGGGGGTGCGCGTGGACTTTCACACGCATTTTCACTAGCGCGAGCAGGGTATGTGTATTCTGGGGGTGCGCGTGGAATTTTCCACACTATTTCGCTGGCGCGAGGGGGGTACGTGTATTCCAGGGGTGCACGTGGACCTTTACACACGATTTGGCAGTGTGTGCCCTCCCGGGTGTGCCCCCCATGCCCCGCAGGCAGCCCATCACCCCAGTCCATGGCCCACAGGCAGCCCATCACCCCTGGGCATGCCCCACAGGCAGCCCATCACCCCAGTCCATGGCCCGCAGGCAGCCCATCACCCCAGACCATGCCCCACAGGCAGCCCATCACCCCAGTCCATGGCCCGCAGGCAGCCGATCACCCCTGGGCATGCCCTGCAGGCAGCCCATCACCCCAGTCCATGGCCCGCAGGCAGCCCATCACCACAGACCATGCCCTACAGGCAGGCCACATGGCACCATGCACTCGGGAGCACTAACACATGTCCCCTCACCCCCCAACTGCCCCCATTGACGGGCACCTGCCATCAGGCCCTGACTCATGTCCACCCACCACCCCCATTGACGGACACCTGCCAGCAGGCCCCGACTCATGTAACACCACCCCCCCATTGACGGGCACCTGCCAGAAGGCCCCAACTCATGTCCCCCCACCCTCCCAACCACCCCCATTGACAGGCACCTGCCAGCAGGCCAGACTCATGGCCCCCCAACCGCCCAACCACCCCCATTGACGTGCACCTGCCAGCAGGCCCCTACTCATGTCCCCCAATCCCCCAACCCCCCCCCCATTGACGGGCACCTGCCAGCAGGCCCCGACACATGGCCCACCAAACAACATGTCCTAACAAAACAGACCAATGGCCCTAATGCCAACCCAAATCCCCCTTGCCCCCCAGTACAAGCATGCAACCATCCACTGCACCCACTCCCAAATTACCCATGCCATGACAGTCTTAAAAGAACCACCATGGCCATGCATAAATACACAACAGAGCTACACAGTGGCAACACATGACTGAAGCAATGTACATTGAGACATGCTCAAAACCAATGATAGTACACAACACCAATCATGAAGTTCGAATAAATGTATTAAAAACATAATAAAATAACATAAAGAAATAAAACTTGAAAATTAATAAATAATGAAAGCTATTACCAAAAAAAAATAGAAAATCCAATGAAAAACAAAAATCCACGGCATGAAAAAGGAGAAGTGGTCCATCACCAATGTCAACATGAATTAAATAATCAAAAAAAAAGAAAAACATTGATCCATGGGAAATGTTAAAAAAGAAAGTATGTGTAAGTCTTCAACTATATACAATCCAAGTCCAAAGGGTCCAATGTCCCCATACCAAATGAAACCTACAAAAAAGTCCTATGAATAAAAAACTATATACATGGAGTGGAGCAAAGTCCATGAACTCCAAATAAAAAGAAAAAACAAAGGAAACCTAACCCTAAAGAACTATGTACAAAGGTGTCGGGCAAGTCCAACAGCTCACTTGTTGATGTTCCAGGCCAGGGCATCATCGAACTCCACGTCGATGTTCCAGAGGCGGGCCTCTTCCCTGGCCTCGAGGTCTCACAGGGATGCAGCCATGGCCTCCTCCAACTCCCTGCGAGTTGCCTCGAGGAACTCAGCCCACCTCAACAGGTGCCTCGAGGCACTCAGCCCACCTCAATGCACTGCGCATGGAGTTCTCCGCCCTGACCATAGTGAGCCGTGCCTCCTCCGGCTGCCGCTGCTCCGCATCTATTTGCTGGCCCAACCGCTGCCACACGGAAGACACTCCCAATCCAGGGTCCTCCTGCCCTCCGGCCGATGCATGCCCCTGTGATGTTGTTAGCCTTGAACCATCATCGCTCCCACCCTGAGCCCGCTGCTGCCGTGCATGTGCCATGCTTGTCGATGCCTGCATGTTCTCCTCTTGCTGGGGTCCAGTTGGTGGGGTGGCCACCCCTGCTGGACCTCCGACTCCCGACTGTGACAGGGATGTGTCCTCCACCAGACTGGCCACTGGGTCAGGGGCAGCTCCACAGGGTGCCCAGGTGAGACATGGGCAGGAAGATGGCACAGAGGATGACTGGCACATAGGGGGTTCAGTTGAGGACGGGGTCGCTAGAAGATCCAGCACATGGAGGAACCCAGCGCCGGTGACCCGTCCTAGTAGGCTGATGCGGTCAATGAGGTGTTTGAAATTACGTGCATTGTCCATACGAGGACTCTGCACGTCATCCCGAATACCACGTTGATGCATCCACACCCCAGCTAGGACAGGTTCAATCCAGTCACGGATTGCCACATCCGCAGGGAGAGGAAGGCCAGTTGTTGTTCGCGCATCCCCTCCCTGAAAACGGGTCTGGACAAAGGCATTCCTGCTGGTGCGGGATGATGCAGTCACAGGATCGGTTACAGGATTACACACAGGCACCTCCGCGGTGGCCTGTGCTGCCTCCTGTCCCTGCCCCTGGACTGCACCACTAGCACCATTTGAATCCCCCCTCCAGGCCACATGCGTGGTGCTTCCACGGCCTCCTCTTCAACCAAATCCCCCTCCAACCTGAATGACTCCGTGCCATCTTCCTCCATAGGCTCCTGTGGGGGCTCCGCTGCCCCTACTGCTGCCGAGGAGTCCACCGCCAACCTCTGCCTCATGGACCTTCCCTCTGCAGCTGCGGCCATGGACGCGGCACCATATTCCTCACTCCCAGAAGAGATGCCAACGTGGGAGGAGAGCTGGGCCTTGAATCTACGGCTGGCGGCGTGATCCCTGCCTCTGTGCAGCACAGCACCATCTCCGCCCTCTTCATTAGTCGATGCTGCAGACAGAGAGAGACAGAACACAGGCATCAAGGTGCTGTACAATGGTCGGATACACACGTGACAGTTGCACAAGAGTGGCAGTGTCAAACTTCACAGATGGCATCACACTCTCCAACACTCATATCATTTGAACCCACACACATGCACAAAAGGACAGGAATCGTGCAGCAGGCAGCAGTATCCATACACACACACCAGCATGAACATCCGAAGATTGGCATGATGTCACAAGCAACATGGGGAGTGCCGAACACATGCACACACGCCAACAGACAGACATGGATCTGTACATTTCCACCACCTGTCACAGTGCAATCATCGGCAACTATGTCACATCTGCCAATTGGGTGCCTACATGTCTGTGTCACATGCATCCATGGTGTATCACTGTCGCACACATGTGAACCACACACACACACATGTATGCTGTGCACATACATGAAGTTGGAACCAGCATCCATGTGTCACACCCCAACCATGCCATAGTACATATCCAGAAATACTAACATGTGTACATCCCCACATGCAGTTGTGCATCATGCTTTGGAACACATACACAATTGATGTGCATCACACATGACAGGACTCACATGCAGCACGGTCATGTCCCTGCACATACACATCCATACATTGACCTTTTCAGACATATCTCCAAGCTGCACACTCCTGGTACACCTCAACATGCACTGCATCCAATAAGTACGCATGGACACTTACCGCTCGACTCCGGACCGGTCTCCCTCTCGAGGACCTGGCGGTGAAGTGCTGGGTTAATGTGTTCCAGGACCCTCTTGTCGTCTGTGGTAAGGTGGACCCGACTCACTGTATCTGCTGCTTCCAAGAGGCGCCGGGCCTTCCTGAGGGTCCTGGACCTGAAGTTCTCCCAGCGCTTACGGACGTGTTGTATGTCGCGGGTTGCCACCCCCTCTGCACTGATGGCAACCACGATGTCCAGCCAGATCCACTCCCGTCCAACCTTGTCGGTGCTTCTTCTTCTGTAGAGGGCATCATAATGCACCAGGACTTGCTCCACCAGGATGCCAACCTCTCGTTCTGAGAAGCTGGCAGCCCTCTGCCTCTCTGGCTGGGGGTTGCCAGTGGTGTCTCATGGTGTTTCTCCAGACATGGCAACCCCCGAGGCAGGCGTGGGTGGGCAACTGGGTCCTTGTGCTGGGCTGTGGAGCGATGACTTCAGTCGAGAGTCTTCTGTTCCAGCAGGAGTGGTCACAGCAACTGGACCCCTGCAGATGGCTGACATGCAGGCACCAAATGGCAGGGCACGTGGCCAGAAGGCAGGCAGGCAGGGGCAGATGGCAGGTGGGAGGCTGCTCAGGGTTCTGGGGGGCAGGAAAATGGCCTTCTGGGCAGGAGCGTGGTCTTCTGTGTGTTGTCGCGTGGCCAGCTTGATACGGACTGATTTGGCACGTGAAAAAACAGCACGTCAACGTGTAATTCGAGGAAAGGCCCTTAGCGCGTAAGTGCGTATGTGACATGATACGCGCGGGCGTTTCCCTCATCATGGGTGCATAGTGATTCGGCACGTGAAAAAACAGCACGTCCGCGTGTTAATGGGTGTAATTCGAGGAAAGGGCCTAAGCGCGTAAGTGAAGTAATGCGTGCAGGCGTTTCCCTCAGCATGGGTTAAAGGTGAGCGGGGCCAGCAGTTCGCTGTATGTGCCTTTAGTGGAGACCGATACGTGTGTTGCTACTTCTGGTTGTTTCACACACCATCACAACTTCACAGTGGATCAAGGACGTATCTCTGCTTTTGGCGAGGGTATTGGCTATGCATGTTTTTCATTACCACCCTAGTCAGATGGTGAGTTGTGCACACTATTTTCCCCACTGTGGGTACCCCTGTATATCGCATACGTGTTTTTTGTGACCCTGGGTGCCAGCGCGTACTGTGGGAGGTTAATTCCACACACAAGGGCTATCGGGGGTTGCGTGCACAGTTTTACTGCAGTTTTGGGGTGCCTGAGCGTTGCGTGACCCGTCACTTTATCACCGGGGTCACATACAGCCTTGCAGGTGCACAGGGGTGCTGTTAACTTCTTGTATCCACCCCCTTCACCCCAATTGCCCAGGACAATTGTCGTGTACAACTCCCATTGGCACTACTACATCTGTGCTGGCACTACTACATCTGTGCCGTGGTTGGGAGGCCACGAAAGGTGAAGGGTGCCTCAGCTAGGCATACTCCACGTGAACAGGGAGTAGGGGGACTCCAGAGTGTCCAGGGTGGCTGCAGAGGGGGAAGAGGCAGGGATGCGCCACTTCGGCATGATGTTGTGCCACACATTGGTGCAGTCATGCCACCACCCCCTGTGGTTCTGGGAGATGCAGCTCTTGCATTTGGCACTGGCGCCCATGGGACCGGCAGTCTGTTTCATCGACTGCCACGGGCCTGAGGGTAGTGCTAGCTGCAGGTGCAGCTGTGGACACCACCACCCAGGCTCAGGGTCGGCCAGCGCATGCTGTGTTGGCACATGAAGAGTCCCAGGATGATTTCCAGGAGGTCAGGAGGCACACGGTAAGTGCACGCAGGGCTGCCTTGTATTGTCATCTGCTGCCCCGAGCAGCCAGGTGTTGGCAAGTGCATGGGCAGATGAAGCCAACACCACCCCGGCTGTTCGTCTACCATCCAAGACAGTCCCGGTCCAGGACCTTGGCACAGCAGATGTTGCTGTGCAGGGTCCAGTCAAGGGCACCCTGCAGCCACTGAAGCAAGTCAGGACTTCCGTCCCTATTCCACCTGCCACTCCCTCGGTTCAATTCACCAGCGCCACTGCCCCTACTGATCAGGGCAGCATTTGCCAGTTAGGGTCCGGACCACTGACTAAGAGGAGGAAGGTTGCACCTGCAGCAGAGGCTGGGACCCGAGACATGGCTCCCGCCTATGGCACATCGAGGAAGAAGCCTTTCTGCAAGCAGGAACTGGACTTCCTTGTGGACTACGTGTCGGGACACAACTGTGATATGCTAGTGGGCCCGAATTTTCACACTACGGCTGCCCAGCGTTTGTCCCACTGGAAGCATGTTGTGGAGGGTGTCAGTGCAATCGGACATGAGGTGCGCACAGCTCAGGAGTGCAAAAAGCGCTGGAATAACCTCCGACGCTCTGCTAAACTAAAGCGTGCCTCTAATTATAACATGACTCTGGTGATTGGCAGTGGGCCACCACCTGACGAGGAAGATCTTACTTCGCACAAGTCAGTCGCTGCAGAGTTCATACCGGCAGAATTGTACGAAGGAGTGGGAGAGATGCTGGACTTTGATGCCCCGTCCAGTGAGCATTGTCGTGTGTTTGTCCAGACCATGTGTGGTTTGCTTGTGTGATGTGTTGTGCTTGACTGCCACTACATGCTATGTGTACATGGTTCTCATGTGCGAGTCATGCAATGCTTCACTGATGCGTTATTGCTGTGCAGCATGCTGGACATGTAGAGCAGACGGGGACTGTCCTCATCACCACACTTGCACCCTACTCACATGCTAGTCACCCGGCTGCCCCTCTGGTCCATGTTCCAGCTCACTGGCCCTTCTGCATGTAGCCTGGGGTGTCTTTCCACTCAGCACTGGGACTATGCCATTGCATGACTGACGTGCATGTGTGTTCTGCCTGGATGTGGGTACTCCATGTAGGCATGCTCCCTTGCCCCTGCACCCCCCTGCACCCCAATTGCACCATGGCACTGGTGGGTATCATGTTGGACTACTGCAATGGCCTGTTCAACTCTCCTGTGTACATGCACACTTCCCCCTGCCAACCTGCCAGACACATACAGTGGGGTACATCCTTTGTCCTTGATGCAGGGTGTCTCACTCGGACTGTGCAGCTGGCAGATGCTCCACAGGGACATGAGTGCCCATTCATGCTCCATGTGCATTCCATGCATGCCCCTATGTGTCCTTGGCAGGATGATCATGACATAGATTTAATGGCATTTGATCATCCATTCCATGCCCACTCTGGCTCAGTCCTGCATCACGCACTTGTTTTGGGTGTCATAGTCTGTGTGGGTCACAGGCCTCCCCCTGTTTCAGGCCCCCTGACTCTGTTCAACTGGTGTAGTGCCTTCTGCACAAATGGGTGTACTACTGAGGGTTCATCATGTGTCCTGCTTACTGTCCCATTCTCATCTGCTGTGTTGTTAGTTGACTCAGATGATGCAATTGACGCTAGTCAACACTGTCTGCCAATACACAGTTCTCTGGTCAACCTTTCGCTGCCATGCAATGCCTCCCTGCATTTCCACTAAGGGGGGTGGGGGGGGGGGAGGTTGCCAGTAGCCATGCAAACTATTGCATGTACATTGCATGCAATGCCTGAACTTGCCCTTACACTGCCTTCATGGTAATTGATTGACATCATAATGTACTTGTTCATGTAGATAGTCTGTAACGTACACATGTTCTGCACTGCACCAACCCACTTCTGAGCTGTGTTACACCGTTCTACATGCCTACTAACTGCTGCAATGTCAAAGTGACCTTGCATGTATGGTCAGATTGTCATCCCTTCACTCTCATGAAAGCCACGGGCACAGTTCCATCCTGTGACACATGTACTCAGTATTGGAACACCCCAGTGGGTGTTTAGCAAAGTTAATTGGTCAATCTGCGGCCTATACCAACTGGTATAGGCCGCAGATTGATTGTAGCCTGCCAATCGGGTTGTAATGACTATGGAGCTGCTTTCATGTGTGTATGTGTACAGTGTTGTAGCTACTTGCTTTGCTGTGTAGGTTGCTGTTCATAATCACCATACAGGTATATATGAACACTTTCACATGTACATATGCAAGCAGCTTCAACGTTGTGTAGTGCAACTTTGCAGCACTCACGCATGTGTGTGTGAAGGTGTTCATTTACACATGCATTCTCTCCAGCTTTTTTGTTGAATGACTAATGTTAATGTAGTTGATTAACGTCAATGCTGCTGCGATTTCAGCATTGCCCCCATTATGTTCAACTTGCACAATCCTGAAGGTGCACTGTGGTGCAGTATTTTGTACACCCAGGCCCACTTAGCTAATCTGCTGGGGCCTGGCCGTGATGGTTTGACACACTGAACAATGGTTTAGGGCACATTAATAGCACAATGTGCTCAATCAGGCCATGAGGGGTGTTCTGGAGGCTTCATGGCCGGCAGCTCAGACCGTACTGTGTGTTATGGTCCCTCGTGCCTGGTTGCAGACCCTCGCTTTGCTCGGGAAATTCACTATGTCTACATGGCCCATGAAGCCTGGTGCGGGCCGAGCTGCAGATGGATGAAACTATATTGGTGATGATGGATTAGTGATGCATGTGTACATGCATATTACGTGTGTCATGGTGTGTTTGGATTCACTTGCAGCTGTGGGCATTTTGCAGTTCAGACATGATTATGGTATGTACCATCTCTTTGTTGCCACCTGTCTTTTCTGCCTGTGACATGTGCCTGACAGAGGTGGTGTGTGATGGAGGTGATATACTACATTCTGTACATGTGTAGGCTTTGCTATTTAGACACATCCATTTCAGCTTTTGGGATGTGTTTGCATATCAATGCCACTGGATGCATGCCGGAATTTCATTTGTGTCTGCTTCATGTGTTGACTTGACACCCCGCGGGTGTCAAGCCCGGCAACGCAGTGGCAGTGCGCCACTGGGGTATACTGAGTGGGAGCGATGCATGTGTGCTAATTCAGAAAAAACAGGGGACAGCAATTGATAAGATCGCTCAGAGCATGGAATGTGTGGCCCAATCTGTGCTCCCCCCTGCCAGGCAGGTGGAGCTCCAGCAGCGGGCAGCACAGTCCACAGCCCGCTCACTCAGGCTGGGCATGGCGGCCTCGGACAGGTCTGCCTTGCAAGAGGAAGCAAGCGTATCACGTTTGGTTCTGCATGCTGACCTATGTGTCATCGCCGCACAGAACCAGGCTCACCAGTCCCGCAGACTTGCTGCCAATGAGGGGCAAGCTGTGCATAGGCGTGGTCAGGGTACTGTGCCACATCCATCTTTTGAGTCAGAAGATGAGCAGGACGACGACTTATTTCCCACATAGGTCGGGCCGTGCAGGCATTGAGCCCAAAGAGATTTTTTTGTTGTTGATCTCAACATCATTGCATGTGGGTGTTGAGGTGCACCCTGTAACTGCCCCCTCCTGGGTGCCCCCCCACCCCGGTCATATGTGGCCATTGCCATTTTTTATTTTTATAGTTAGTTTAATTAGTTAATATAGTTTAAAATTGTTTGTCTATTGTGCATTCATGTGATGGTGTGGTGCTTTGTGGCTTTTGAAAGCATCCACTGTCTGTTCCAGCTGGGCCCATTCAAACTTCTCTCGTATATGTGTTTACAGCTTGGGGTCTTGACTCACATATGCCACTCCTGCTTCCCCTATCCATGGGCTCGCAAGGATGGTTCGGTGTTACAACCATTTACACAAGGGCATTGCACTTTTGTCATATCTGTAGCCTGTCTGCTGTTGTACTACTTGTGTTAACACCCCTAGTGGGGATTATAGATGCTTTCTCCATTGCATGTCTGCAATCAATTTTGGTGAGTACATTATTGAAATGTCCATTTATTGATGTTGATTGGGATGTATTTTCATTTCTTGCCTGTATACGTGCTTGATGCACTTCATGCTGTAGACGGTAGCCTGCACCCTTTAGCTGTCAAACTCACACTGATGGTGGGAGGGGGATAGGCGGTGACAATGTAATGTTGGTACATGTTGAGTACAGCCCCTGAGGATTGTGGCAAAGGAGGATGCATTAGGAATGTGACCCAAGAGGCACAACTCACGCTGCAGTCCTCACCTGAGATGTATGCCTATACCACTACTACGCTCCGTTCCATTTGGACGGCACATTGTGTCTGTCTTCCCTCTTGAACTTTGATGCAGCCTGAGGGTGCAGTTTTCCTACTGGACTACTGCTCTTTTACTTGTTTTTCACACTATGGTGCCTTTAGACCCTGTTCTTCTTCCTGCTACTGTCCTTGTTGCAGATCTGTCCACCTGTCTCTCGGGCTGTTATTTCCACAAACTCTTACACTGCCTCGGTTTGCATCTGTACAATTCTGTTCAACAGCATCTTTCTGTCTGTCCTCCTCTCTTTCATCTATTACATCCATGCCTTTATGTTGGCTGTTGGCTTTTACCAATGCTATTCAACTGTTGCGGCTCTTAACTTGCTGTCAGCTTTTTCCGGCTATCTCGCATTCTCTGTGTCTTTCAAGACTTCTGCTGTCTCTGCCTTTCTTTGTTCACGCTATCAGCTCAACCATCCTGTTGTGCCAGCCTCCTTGGTTATTTTCAACTTAAGTTCCAGCTCTACCTGTCAGGGTACAGAACCTGGGGTTGTGTGAGAGGAGGTCAGATGTAGGTCTCAGACATGGCCCAGTGACAACCAGCATGAAGACACATACACAGGAAACTTTCCAGCCTTATTAAAAGCTTTTATGTCCTTTTTGCATGAAAATGAGCCTCCAGACTACCTTTCCCAGAAGACACCGGGCCCAGAACTACAAAAACCTGGCCACGTTGGGTGGTGCACACGTGCGCATGCGTGTGCAAGTAGAAGCACAGGGCTTGTACTCAGACGTCCGACAGAAGCAGACGTGTTTTCCAGGAGCTCCAAGCAAGGTGAGCAGCACAAGGGGCCACGCACCAGCCAACCTTCCTCCAGGCCCCTCGCACATGCATGCTAAGTAGTGCTAGTGCTGGTGAACTTAGCCAGGCGTTGGGGGAGATGCGCTCAGTACAGCTAAGCCGCGCTGAGGAGCAAATGCCAGGAAGCTTTCACAGTTGTCAGAGCACATACAGGGGGCATCGGCCATATCCTCGAGTCCCTCCTGATCCATAGAAGCTAAGTTATTAGCGCAGTAGTGTTCCTACCCACAAACTAATACAGCACAAGGGGGGGGGCACCCAGCGACGCACATACTCAAGTGCAGTGCATATCATTAGCATATGCAATTAGCCACGTGCGCTGCCTATAGAAAGCCACGGGTGGCAGACCACTACTTGTACTGAAGTCGCACCTCGCCCCATGCATCTAGCAGCACATCCAAGGCACATTCTATCATGTGTGATTCTTTACACATGGTCTTCTGTTTAACGTGGGGCCACGTGCGGCTACCTTACCACATTCACAGTGTATTTACCTTCACGGGGCCAGCAAAACTATACGGACAAAGCAGCAGACAAGAGTGCTTGTTTGGGGAGCAGTCACTAAGTTCGAGACATGAATGGTGTTATGTGTGTGTGGGAAAAACACACACAGAATAGTAACTCACGCTCTCTTTGCAGCATTGAACTGCTCCTGTTATCAGACCTGAGAGTGCGCAGGCAGGAGGCTAGCACTCACCCCAGAGATGAGTCTCTCTTTTGCTTGCCTTTGAGCCATATTGTACAATGTGCATGAAGTACATGGTTTCTCTTATTGAGTATGTGTAATTGTCAATAGTTGTATTTTGTATTTTCTCTACTTTCCCTTGCCCATCCACCTCCCCTCTCCTGTGTCTCTTTCTTGTTATCCTAAATACTGATGCCTATCCAACCAATGGATCCCTAACCCTCTTTCCCCGCCGGGGTCTCGGAGGCCTGTGTAAGTTTTACTTTGCAGACGCCCAGTTCTCTGCGATTTGGTATTTTTACCAGTCAAGGTGGCCTCTCAGGGGGCTGGACCCTATTTACACAAAAGGTAGAACAAGGAAACCAAGGGGTAGGGGGATCATGAAGCAGGTAGCCTAGAAGGAAGAAGCCAATGGACCCCGGACCACAGACACAGTTCTTCTGAAGGTGATGGTGATGAGTAAATGAGGGAGGGCCTTTTGTTGTCAGACAGTACGCTTGGGCTACAGTGTTTGGGCAATCTCTGGCATTGTCATTGTGGGGTACTATGTACATGATGTGCTCTGCTACTCAATGGCTGTTCCTGTGTTGGGGTTACTTTTCAAGTGTCAGGGGATTGTTGTGGTTTGGCATACTGGGGTGTACACATGGAAAATGTTCACATGAGATGTGTGTGTACAGGACACAGAGGTTCATGTGATTTCACATGTATGTATTGAGTGCATGTCCCTACTGACACACACACTTACACAATGCTCCAACACACAATCAACCACCCTTCCATGCCCACACGTGCACACAGATTGCCATCTCTGGCATGCTGTGTGCCTGCAGCGCATGATCACTTACCAGACGGGGATTGTGTACATGCATCAGTAGGTTATTTTAGTTGCTTGTCCTTTTTATATGATTCTCAAGGTGTATCCTCAGAACAATGGCTTCTCATTGTGCAGTGTGCTGAGTGGTGTGTTGCAGGAGACGCACACAGCACACGGGTTAGGGATTTGCGGATTTGGATTGGCCAATGTACATGCCAACAGGCATTCTGTCTTCTGTTGATGGTACCGCTGGTGGCATGCATTTGTGTGTGACTTTGTATGTGTGGAAGGTTGTTGATCAGTAATTTCACCTGATTCCATGTCAGGTGGGATTGTCTTAGGACTATTTCCATTTATCACATGTCACTTTGTATGCAATTGGTCATGTGTTGTGCTTTTGGTTTCCTCTTTTGCTGTTGCATGGCATGTCATGGTGTGGCCAACAAGGTCTCTTTGTCATCATCGATTGTCATCTGGTATGTGCCAGGCCTGTGAGCACTCCACAGGGGTGGGAGTTTAGGTGAAAAATGTGGCCACAAGCTGGGTCCGGGCTGCCTCGCCACGTGCCCTTTCCCCTCCCATGAGCAGTGCCTGTGCCTGTGGTTGGGGATGTGGGGGCACCACCATGTCCACCGGTACATCCCGCCGTGTTGCAACATTGTGCAGGACACATCCTGCCAGAATGATTCTGCACACTACTGGGGGTGCATATAGTAGCTGGCCGCCATAGCGGTCAAGGGAGCGAAAGCGTGACTTGAGCACTCCGAATGTGCGCTCCACTATGCCCCTGGTTGCAATATGGGCAGCGTTGTATCTTACCTGAGGTCGTGTGATGGGGTTCCGTATTGGCGTCATCATGTGGTTGCTCAGAGGGTAGGCACTGTCCCCTGGGGAGGTCATAATGTTTGTGATTAGTTGGGTTTTGGGTATTTGTGTGTGTGTGATATGCATGCATGTGCACAGACATTTGTACTTACCAATGAGCCATGTGTCGCCATGCTTCCCAGCTTCCAGGTCCCGGCTCAAGGCGGACATTCTGTATATGAAACTGTCATGGGTAGACCCAGGATAGTTTGCATAGACAGAGGTGATGATTCCATGGGCATCGCATACAACCTGTACATTGATGGAATGCCAGTGCTTGCGGTTTCGATAGATGTGCTCAGTGGCCCTAGGTGGACGTAGGGCCACATGGGTGCAATCTGTGGCACCAAGCACTTTGGGGAAGTGTGCCACCCTGTAAAAGTCCTGGACCATGGCCTGCCTTTCTGAGGGTGTTCTGGGCATGTATACGTGCCTGCGGACTGAGGGGCGCGCAGTCATGATTGCCAACACCTGGTGTAGGCAGCGTGACTGGGTGGCCTGTGAGATACCCCCAACTATGGCAGTTGTCCGCTGAAATGACCCAGTGGCCAAACAATTCAGGACATTGAGCACCTTTTCCAAGGGGTTCAGTGCTTGGGAGCACAGGGTGGGTGATGTAAGATCATCCTCCCACTCCCTGACCAGGTCTAGGATGATATGGGATGAAAACCTGTACCTGCCATAGACCTGGTCATCAGGCATCCCAAAACGGCTGGTCCTGGGCAAAAAAATGCAGGCCCTGGCTAGTCTCCTCATCCTGCGGTGTCCCACGATCAGAGCTGCGAGAAATGGTAGCTGTATATCCATGTTTGTTGTTTGCGCGCACTTTTATACTGTGCGCGGGGATGCTTCTGCCTGCCTTTGTGTGGTGGGCGTGTTTATGCTTGTGCGTGTCTTTTGGCGTGCGTGGGTTTGCCCTATTCGATTCCATGAATACGTGTTGTTCGCGTGAGTGTGGGCGTTCTGTGTATTTCCCAGCACTCCTTCCCCAGTTACGCCTTCTTTTTCACACGTTGTCCCCCATTCCACGTGTTCTGCCCACTTTTTGGTGTGTGTGCTACACGTTGTGCGCTTTCGCTGTGCACGTCACGCAATGCGTTCGGGATGTTGCAGTGACGTGCAAACCCGTGTGCGCCACGCATGGATTTGGCGCACATCCCGGGGAAAACACGTGCAGGGCCTTCCATGAATCGCACGCGTGCACGTGCGCTTGCTTTTTCACGCTTGCGCAAGCTTACGCCATGGATTTTGGCACACATTTTTTCCATGAATCGGCCCCACAACAGCATTGCATGCTTTCGTACTGTTGTGATTCTTCCCAAATTAGAGATTTGGTAAGTAGGGAAATAGTTACCAGACTGAAGTCATGACTTAGTTGGGTCTTGAACTTATAAATCTGATGTTCTTTGTAGTGTTTTCTGCCAGTGCTGCTTTTCATACAATTGCTTTGGATGATGTTAGGTGTTGATTCTTTAATTAAGGCGCAAAAGTATTGTTCACTGAAGATGTATTGAACTTGCTTTTTTTATCACCACATTAAATCGTTAACTTACCACAAATTGTACTTTGCCTCCTAGTGAAACTGTCTATGAGCCTGATAATGTTGTTTTTTTTGCTTTTTTCCACGTTTGGTTGTATGTCCCTACATCGATAATAAGATTTTTGGAAGCTTTTGTCAAAGAAATTACTTCAAAAATTAATTAAAACTTTGTTTAAATTTTTGGGGGTATTGCATACTCTATTCCCTTTAAAATTATCCCCATCTTGACCCCTCCCCATCCCTTTAAACCTATTACACCCCCCCCATACATTTCAATGTTTTTTCAAAATAATTGTTTTGTTCAAAATTGCTTTGAAAAACACCTGCCGATGTAAGAACATGATACCATATGTTCCCAGCTTCTTGTGTTTTTCCCCAGATGTTCCCAGCTTCTTTCTCCAGGTGTTCCCAGAGGGTCTTTGTGTGAGCTATGATGACTTTAACCTATTAATACATGTATAGTGCTGCGCTTCTTCTGAATACTGTATTTTCTGTTATGTGTACTAATCTCAATAGTTACTTGTTTTATGACTAATTACAATTGTTGTGGTAATACATTGCTGGAGTGCTTTTGCATTTGTACTTGATGGAATGATGGCAAAAACGTCTTTGTGGGCTTTGTTGCATTTTGGAATTTAAATTTTTATTCCAATATTTCAATATACAAACATCATTGATAAACATAAAAATACAAGCCTAAATGATCTTGGCAAACAATGAACAGTGTATACAATAACTAATTCTGCTAATGAAAGAAATCGAGAAGAAAGTAAAACAGAAAGGGAGGAGAAAGAAAGTCAGAAACCGAGAAAGGACAGAGAACCAGAAAGCATTTGGTCAGCCAATGTAATCATCAATACAAAATCAAAGAATGACGATTATAAAATTTGAAGAAATAATTAATACAGCAAGAGCATTTTCCAGTTTCAAAGACACCACAGAGACAAAAAATTGAATTCAACCGTAGACCTCCAGGAATCTGTTGCAAATGTCCCAGAATTTCTCAATATCATACCCAGTCTTGTACATTGCTTTCTCATAGGTTGAAATAGTCAAAAGCTCATCCACCCATTCATCGATGTTAAAGGAGCTGTTCGACTTCCATGATCTCAATATCATCCTCTTAGCAACCATACTGGCACGGAGGAACCAAGTCGCCTGTCCAAAATATATGTCATCAATCACTGATGTGTCCCCTAGAATCAATAAGGTAGCTGAGAGGGGAATCGTACAACTCAAAACCAGTCATAACCTCTCACATACGCACTCCAAGAATTTCTTGATTTTAGGACAACACCATATCAGATGACTGAGGGATCCTCTAGCACCCTTGCACTTCCAACAGAATTCATTGTCCATGAGTTGTCTCTTAAATAACCTAACCGGTGTCCAGTAGGACCTAAAGAGCAGTTTCGTTTGTGATGCTCTTAAACCCCAATCCAGACTCACCAACCGGGTATTCTCACAGCAGCGCTGCCAACAGATACAATCAATTTCTTCTCTTAACTCATCCACTCAAATTACTGGTAGCCTCGAATCTTCTTTCCTGAATGATTTTAGATATCCGTACATTGTAGCAGCCGGATGAGTAGCACTTCCACACAACTGTAACATAGACCAGGCAATATTTGGATCCAGCAAATCAGGCCCACCACGGCAAGCAGTGACAACATATTCATTTTTCTATACTCAGCTAATGAACAAACGGCCATATCGTGAATTCGACTCAGCTGTGTGAAGGGATCCAATTTCCTCCATCTATCAGATCACGGAGGTATTTTATTCCCGCCAAGAACCACTCTGGCCAGAAGAAAACCTTCCCTTGACTTTTCAAGGCTGGATTGAGCCAAATGGAAGCATCCATGTGCAGGTAGGTGTCTGCATTCATGTGTTTTGAGATGTCACACCAGCAATCTTGTAGAAAACTGGTCAAAGGATTCGCTCCCTTCGATTTATTTTTCTTTGATGTTAGCAATGCTTTGGGTTCCAACTGGGATTTAGCACCACATTCCCACGTCACACACTGTGAATATTCGTCATTCGATCAAGCAATTTACAGAGATGTCGGGTTGAAAACGAAAGATGGTACTCAATGAAGTTGGGTAAATTCATCCCACCTTTTTTCAATGGGAGTTGTAATTTCCAGATAGCGAGTCTTGAAGGTTTTCCGTTCCAAATTAACTTTTGCATACGTTTATCTATTTCTCTGAAAAAATGACCAGGAACCTTAATAGGCAACATAGATAGAAGATAGTTCACTTGAGGAGCCAGGTTCATTTTTATGCAATTAATTTTCCCCCATGTGGACAGATATAAGAGCCCCCACCTCTCTAGGTCAGACCGTCATTTTAGGAGGAGCATTCCAAAGTTAATTGCTGGCAATTTTACCACCTCTGCACCAATCCAGATGCCCAAATATTTGATTTAATCACTACAACATCTGAATTGGAAATAAGCACATGCATTATGTTGACACAGATTATTGATTTGTAACATTTTGGATTTACCCCTGTTAATTTTATAGCCCGATACAGCTGAGAATTTTTGAATGTCTTACATCAAGTGGGGTATGCCATTAACTGGATCTTGGAGGGCGACCAATAGATTGTCAGCATACAACCAAAGCAAATTTTCACGGTCGCTACCAATTATTGGCTTAAGATTCACATCCGCTCTCAGACACAATGCCAACGGTTCATAGACAGGATAAACAACAGCGGAGAGAGAGGACAACCCTGCCTCGGGCCCGTGTGGAGTGTAAATGCATCAGAAATGAGACCATTGGTGAGCACACTAGCTGATGGGCATCCATACAGAAGCTGTACCCATTGTTGATATTTTTGACCAAAATGCATTCTCTTCTGGCAAGAGAACAAGAAGGCCCACTCCACCCGATCAAATGCCTTCTCAGCGTCTAAAGAAATGGCAGCAGTGGCTACTCGTTGTCTATGACCATTTTCAATTGACAACAGTAGACGGCGCATACTATCAGCCACAGCCGTACATGTAACAAATCCAACTTGTTTTTTGTGAATTAGAGTTGTAATTACTGGTTCCAGTCGCATTGCCAGCATTTTTGCAAGAACTTTACAATCACAATTAATCAGGCTAATCGGCCTGTAGTTTTCAAACCTTGTGGGACACTTGTCTTTTTTCTTAAGAACAGTTAGTAATGCATGTCTCATAGTTCCAGGCAACAATCCTGAATCAAAGGCATCCTTGTAGACATCACATAAGAGTTGTATAGCCGACTCTGGTAGGATTCTGTAAAACTCGCTTGGAAGGCCATCCATACCCGGCGATTTACCCCCTGTAACTTTTGAAATAGCCAATTTTATATCTTCGACTGTAAATTCTTCTTAAAGACTTGCCAATTGATCGTCTGAGAGTTGGGGTATGTCATAAGAGTTAAGAAAATGTACAATATTCGTCTCTTCACAACTCAGGTGTGATTCATAAAGCTTTGTATAAAAGTCACAAAACTATTTGTTTATTTCTCTCTGCTTAGTCTCCATTCCACTGTTTTGATTTTCAATTGCTTAAATGAAATGATCACCCTCCGCCACTTTCAGTCTGTATGCCAGCAACTTTCCAGCTTTTTCACCGTTTTCAAAATAATTTATTTTTGTCTGAAAAGGGCCTAGTCCACTTGGCTTGATATTATTTTATTTAGTTCAAACTTGGCTCTCCTCAGATCATTCTTAGTACCTTCATCTCTACTGATTGCAAATAATTTGTCCAGCCTTTTTGCCTCATTGGAGAGCCTCTGGATTTCCTTTGCCCTCATTTTTCTTTGCTTAGCAGTCCTATCAATCAGAAGACCACAGGCAAACAACTTCAGTGCCTCCCATATTGAAGAGATTTTGACATCATCAGTCCTGTTAATCTGGATAAAGTTTCTCAATTTCAACATTGATTTCCTCCCGGATATGTTCATTGTTAAGAATGTTAGAGTTCATCCTCCATCTTGGAGACTTTATTAAAGTTTGTTGTAAAGAGAGGTTCAGAGACACAGGAGCATGATCCGACAGAGCAATAAGCCCAATTTTAGAATCACAACAACTGGATGTCACCTGTCCTGAGGTTAAGATAAAGTCAATGCGGGAGTATGTGTTATGACACTGAGAATGAAACGTATAGTCCCTTTCACACGGGTGTTCCAGTTGCCATATATCAGCCCGGTTGAACTCCTTTATTAGATCATCCAATGATCTCTTTCTTTTTTTTTGGGTTTCTTGAGCAGTCCCCATTTGAGCGATCCAGAGCAGGATCTAGCACCAAGTTGAAATCACCAGCCAGTACAATAATTGAATCCACATCAAAGCATTGAAGCAGTGCCGCTAGTTCATGAAAGAAAAAAGGCTCATCTAGATTTGGTGCATTTTGAATACTGGACTTTGAGCAATACACAGATGACTCTCCCTTTTTTATCCGATTTGCTAGAGAGGATAGATATTGGCAGATTTTTCTTGATCAGTAGAGAAACTCCCCTTTTGCTGCTTGTGTAAGTTGAAAAAAAAGTTTCACCAACCCAACCTCGCTTTAGTTTCTCAGACCCAAGATCAGTAAGGTGTGTCTCTTGGAGGAGGGCAAGATCACAAGAATTTGCTCGTAAGTAAGACAACACTTTAGTTCTCTTAGTGACAGTCTTAAGTCCATTTACATTCCACGAGATGATGTTGAGATGATTCACAATTTTAGAATTCATATTAACAAATCTATTACGTTCTCTGAAATATTTTTTCTGGTTATTCAAGAGAAGTAAAGCAAGTTGAAATAATAGAAAGAGTAAAAGAAAAAGTAAAAGAAAACGGCGGTAGCCCATGTCCCGACAGGACAAAAGGCAACCAGATAAATTAGATGTAGGCCACAAATTGATGACACACTGTAAGATACAACAACAAGTCAGCAATTTTGAAAAGAAATCCCAAATTAAAAATGCAATAGACCTTAAATCTCCCTCCACCACCCTGTAAGTATATAACCTTCATGACAAATGAAACACTGAAAACCAAATATTTTCACTCTTCACCACAGGCAAACGGCCCGTTATATATGACAATACCCCTAATCAAATAATCGTAAGAGCAACAAGGACACACTAATAGCTATGAGTATATAGAACCAAACAGCATGTGCAACGCCATAATAGCCAATGAGTGACTATACTAAACCTCTCCAACATGCATTGTAACAGTATACAATTTAATAAATGCCTATTCACATAAAGTGATCCTCCAAACAAAGGTTAAAGCTTAGAAAACATCAATAAGTGTAACAAGCCTAAATTATAATACCTGTCGTTAATCCCCCAACCAAGGTTAGGGTTATTTGCTCACTAAATCTCTTGCTCACTAGCTGCAAGCCAACTAATGGTGCAATTCAAGAGACATCATTTGTTTGCATTAGAGTTCAAGCATTAATAACAACATTACCAATGTAAACATTACCAGGTACTGCTGTGCCGTTCTATATAAAACAAAGTACTCTTCAGATCAAAACACAATCACATGAGAAACAGACACTACCATTGAATTACCATACAGCATTGCACTGCTTGAGAGTGCACCAAATATCCACCAAATAAAACCATGGATGTTTAATATCAGCAGCCTAACGACACACCCTCATTTTTAGCTTACTACGACGCACCGTCCATCTTGCACTATTGGTCATCCCCCTTATGAAATAGCACTTTCCTCTACACATATAGCTAGCATAAGAGCTATATGTCACCCAATAAATATGACAGCCTTGGAGAACACTCGTTCATAAGCATACATCAAAGAAGTCATGGCGATAATATTCGGAAAAGATAGAGGTCGCAAACCTTCACTCCATAGGAAGGGACTACCCATCATTCATGAGAAAGTAAGACCTTGCCAATGACACATTAGATTATTATTAATAGAGATGGTGGACAGGTGGTAGATAGACCAGTTACCTTGCCATTACAGCAGAGCGAGCTTGCCTCACAGAGGAAAACAACTTGACCCCCTGCTGAAAAATGATATAGCAATGCACCTGGACAACACATATCATTCACATAGAACCCACACACCAGAGCTGATAGGCCACTAGTAGCACTTGCACACTCATCAAAAGCACACACACCAATAATTATGGCAAACACTGCATACAGTTTTGTAGAAGAGGTTAGTCATAAAGTGTATTATATCATCCCCCATAAAGTAAAGGAGCCCAAGACCTAACACAGGTGTTGCCAGACTATCTCGAAGACGGTTTCCCAGAGTGCTCTGCTTATTCACATGTTACCTTTCCGATTAGCCCAGGTGTTCTCAATGCACATTCCAGCCACACATGCATCTTACATATCTAATATGAAAGTCACCTTGCATATTTCAGAGATAGAAAAACTCCATGAGAACAGACAGCGTCCATGAAACTCCATGCATTATGATAAAATCATTGATTAATCATTGAGGAACAAAATAACAGCCAGTACACTGGACAGCTTATGGTTCCCACAATGTAACTACAAAAGGGGCAGTTTAGGTTCCTTGGAAAAAAGCACATGTCACACAACTCATCATGGGGTGATTGCAACAAGGTAAGGAGTCACTGGAATGCAACAAGGCAGAACCTGTATAGTGAGTCACGGCACCCAACACATATCTCCAGGACGATTAGAAAATATAGCATAATAATATCCCAAAACACAACCTTTACAATTCAGTTGCAAGCAAAGGGGAAAAGAAATGAAAGGCTGAACGGACTTGTCAATAGCAGCACTCCTCACAACAGGCTAAGACATCTTACTAAGACAGGTGGGCCAAAGACCTTGGGAGATGACCGCAACACGGGTGTCTGATGCTACGGATACTCGCCAAAACGAAAGCACTGAAACGATGATTGGCCCCTCAAGCCACTCCTACCACGGACCGTAAGACGTAACATCCTCTGCAACAGACATGTATGCCCTGTAGGCCTTTCATAAATGAAGTGCACCTAGTCTTCTCCGTGTATGCACACACATAAGCAAACAGAGACATCCAGGCACGCAAGGACACGTCCAAGGGTGCCTTACTCTAAAGTATTACGATCATACGGAAACTGAAAATAAACATTCAAATGCACGTGCATCATGCCAGTTAAACGGTACAAGTGAAATAAGCATTTTATATAAATAAATATTATACCAAATAAAGCAAACAAAGCAAATAACTGTTAGTTATATTAAAAAAGATAGTATAAATGCAAAAGCACAGAAATCCAAAATAATAACAGGCAAAGCAAAGAGAGCTCTATTGAGGTAAAGGTTTCTTAGATGGAAAGTGTCTAAGCCAAACACATGCTTGTTCAGGGTTTTCAGTTATCTTCACTCCATCTGGTAGGAACAGTTTTAGAGTTGCAGGCTTCATCAAGGTAGTCTTAAGACCGCGCTCCCTAGCCAGGCGCTTGGCTTCATTGAATGCCTTCCTTTTAAGTACAACATCCTTTGGGAAATTGGGGTAAATATGAAATTGTTTCCCTTGCCATGTCAGAGAATCCTGTTAACTCACCATGTATAACACTTTTTCCTTCGTAGATGTTTGTGCAAATTTTCAATAATTTGTCTGGGCTTCCTCAGGTTTGCCAGCTCTAAAAGTTAAATCCAGATCATTTGATTGAATACCACAACCAGGCAAACCTCCTTGCAGCACATCAATCACCAAGGCAGATAGAAGTTGTTCTGGTTTCTCAGATATGCCAATCAGGCTAGCATTGTTGCTCCTAGCCTGTATTTCTAAATTCATATTTGTTAATTGTAGCTTTGACATGTTCTCCTGTAATTCCCGATAGGCTCTGTAACTTCCAGAGGCTTCCCTTTCATGTCCCGATGTCCTGTTCTCAACATCCATCAAACGAGTCTCTAAACCACTGACTTTACCAGACAAGTCATTTAGGGTAGCTTTTACTTCACCCATGTCACTGGCCACCTGTTTCAACAGTTTAACGATGTCAGCAATGCTAGGAATATCTTCTGCTGGTTCCTCATTAATCTGCTTTGGTTTTTTTGAAAGAGGATTGTCCATTGCTTCAGTTTTCTTTTTGGTTGACATTGTCAGCTAGGCCTCAGATGGTTGCCAGGGTGGAGGGCAGGAGCTGCTTCCTCAAGCTGCTGCTCTCTCAGAGGCCATTCTAGATTCCCAGCTTTGTTGCATTTTATGATGTGCCTTGCAGCTCTCCTTCTTTTCTGTCACTGTAATGAAATAGAAATTGTTTATTTTCACAATTTCCTTTACTGTTCATTGTGTTGACACTATATTTATAAAAGGGTACACAACCAGCTCCTGTTGCAGAGTTATGCAATATGCTTTGGTCCATTCCCAGTGGTCGGTCTGTCAGGCAGGATCTGGCCACTTGTTTCCCTTTAGCCCTCAGAAGTGGTGAATGGAAGCACATATATGTTAGCTATTAAAGATGAGTGTTTGTTTCAGTTGTTCTTCCTATTTGGCTGTGTGGCGCATACACATTGTATGAGTGTGCTGGGGTTGTTGCTGGTGTTTGCGTTGTTGGCAGAATCTGCTGGCTGCATTACCCAGATGGTCTCATTGCTGTGTTATTCTGTTAATAAACAGATGCTGTTTTTACTATGTGAAAGTTGCTAGGCATATCTTTTTTATGCCCATATTTTTTGAGCATGTGTATCAGTGTTTTTATTTTAACTCCAAAGTCCTATGTGGTGTCTGTGAGTTTCACATAACTGATTAGTATGTCATTTGAATGTTTGTTTTCATACAGCTAAATTGTATTGTGGGACTATTCACTAGGTTAGATCTTTTTGTCCAGAGCTCTGGACATATGTTTTTGTGTGCATGTTTTTGTGTGTGAATGTGGCATTATGGGTGGTGTGTATATCATTATTGTGGTTACGTGTGCCCATCTGGATTGAGGTGTATGAGTGTGGTCAGTTTTAGACAGGTTATTCCTGCCGTGTGAACGTGTGATGTGTATGTGTCTGTACAAGGTATGGTGTTTCTCTTTCTGTCAGTCAAGAGTATGACCACAATGACATACTACCAGTCTAACTGTAGTATTTGAAATCTACATGATATATATGCTACTAACCCTCACTTACCCTCACTTACAAAACTGTGATGCAATAACAGTTTGTTACTTATTTTTCTTTCTTTTGTAAGCCAAAGAAGGCTCATATGTGATCTTTTTATTTAATTTTGTTGTTTTTTCTGCTGTGAACCCACCTTTTCCAAATGTATGTCTGAATAAACTTAATCATATTCTAACCTTTTTTTGTGACCCTCAATGGCTAGTATCTACAAACTAGCTTCCTGCCTTTTGTAAGCCTACTCTAGCTACACGTTTGAACAGGAGTAGCTGTTGACTCTACCTTTTTCTTGTCTATGTTATAACGCCTTTTCTGAGTCAAGCCCCCCTTTAACAAAAAAGAAGGCCTTTCTTGCCCCTATTTTCCTCTAGTCAAGAGTATCTACATTTCGGATACAAGTTTATGACAATGGGCCTCATTCCGAGTACGGCGCTAACCAATGGCACTATTAACGCCTTGGTTGACGCCGTACCCGGACCGGCAGCGCCTTGGTGGTTGGCGGAATTACCGCCCCATTCCAAGGTTGGCGGGGCGGTAATTCCCCAATCCCCATTTACCCTTCCCCATTCCCATTTTTGCCCCATAGGGCATAATGGGAGTGGGGAAGGCGTCAATTACGCCACCGTAAATTACGGTGGCGTAATTAACATCAAGGTCCCTTAGCGCCATGGTATTTAACGCCTGCTAAAAGCAGGTGTTAAAAGCACCATGGCGCTAAGGGAACTCGGAGTATGGCGGTAAGGGATTACCGCCACCGCTCTCGTTAGCGGTGGCCGCTATCCCTTACCGCCATACTCGGAATGAGGCCCAATATGTTTTGGGTGCAAGTGAATTGCCAGGAGAGTCCATGCAGGAGGTTTGTGTGTAGTACCCCATGCGGGTCTTTGTTGATGCCCTGTGTTTGATGTGTGCATGTATATGAGGACTGAGCATACAGTATTCTGGATTTACTTTGAATAGGTTCACAGAACCATTTATTTTGATTTAGACTTTATAAAGGTATATTTGTTTTAGGTGTGATAAATGGTTTGTGCACAGTGTCTCATGCAGTTGTTTATTCATGACTGGTGTGTTTGAGGTGTTTCTGCAGGTTTTGTATACGGTTTGAGGAATTCCCTTTCGATCAGTGGATGATATTATGTGTCCGATTCATAAAATCAGGCACATAAAAGGCACAAGGGCCGTGTGCCGAGAAGGAGTCTACGCCAGCCGTGGCGCAGAGAAATCGTTGCATGGCACGTCCATTCATGGATTCCAAAAGGCATCAGTGGCCGTCGCGCAAGTAACACCAAGCTGAGCGAGTAACTCCCCCAATAAGCCCCCACGCACATTAAAAAGCAAGTGAAATGCCTAACACGGCGGAAGCCTCTGCGCCATCCCGGGGCCAGCACACATCCACCCCCAGAAAAATTGCATGCCAACACCTCGCAATCACTGGCCGCACCCAGCGAAATCATGCAAAAAAACCTTGCGATCCCCGTCCGCACCCCAGCATAATCGTGTGAAAACACCCTGCCATACCGGCCGCATTCCAGGATAATCGTGCGAAAACACCTTGCAATCCCCCGCAGCAGCCCAGCATAATTGTGTGAAAACACTCCACGTTCTCTGGCCGCACCCCAGTGTAATTGGGCGAAAACACCGCACTATCCACGGCCGCACCCCAGCGTAATCACGCAAAAACACCCCACAATCACCGTTCACACCCCAGAGTAATCACGCGAAAGCACCTCGCAATCACCCTCCACACCCCAGCATAATTTGGATTTTAGTTGATCTACCCATTCATTTTTAGCCTGTGACTGGTTCAGCAAAACACCCAAGTATTTTACTGTGTTTGTCTTTTTGGGTTTTTTTTCCTTCCAGAAAAATCAAAAGTTGCAGTTTTTTCTTGGTTGATGTTTTTGTTAATGACATTATTTGTTTTTTTTTTGGTATCACTCTGCAAGTCATTTTCTGATGCATAGAGTTCCAATTGTCTCAGACTCTTTTGAAGTCTGACATACGTTCTGTCGAAGGTTGCTAAATCATCAGCGTACTTCACATATGCAGTTGGTGAGTTGTTTAGTCTAGAGGGTTTGCTACAATATTTAGCTGGTTATCCACAAAATCTGATGTATAAAGATGAAATAAGGTTGCCGTCAGTGGGCATGCCTGTTTGAGGCCGTTCCAGGCAGGTATTTCCTCAGGTAAGAAGCCTTCTTGCGACAGTCAGACCCTTATCGTTGTATTTCTATAGAGAGATTTCATTGGCTCGAGGATTTCACTCGGACACTACCATGTCTCCAATTTTCTCCACAGTTTTCCTCTGTTGATGGAATCAAACGCGAGTTTGAAATCGATAAAAGCTGCGCAGGTTGTGGATCTGACTATTATGCTTTGTGTTTCAGCATATTAAGAATAATCAAATTGATGTTTGTCCCTGTGTCTTTTACAAACCCAGTTTGTCTCGGGGTCGTCGTCTGTAATGTCTTCTCAGGATAGATCTTTTCTTTCACTGTTAATGGTTTGCCCACTTGGCTAGGTTTCTGAGTAACAGCAAAGCAAATACTTTACCTAGAGGATCCAGAAGCGCAATAGGTCGATAGTTTGTTGGTTCTTTTCTATCATCTTGTTTAAAGATTGCGACTAATATGTCAGTTTTCAAAGTCCACGGATTGCTCTTATTTTTCTCAATAGTCATTAGTTTTATAAAGAACTCCGTCCATAGTTCTGGGTTCTGGCTGAGTATCTCATTGCTCAATCCAGGGATTTAGGTGTTTTATCTGCCTTAATATATCATCAGAGTCCCAGCAGATATTCCATTTGTTGATTTTGTGAGGTGGTCTATGCGTGAGTGGGTCTTCCGTTTTCTGGTATAATGTTGAAAAGTGTGATATCCACTTGAGTTCTGGCATGTCTAATATTAGCCTCTTTTTCTGTTGGTAGTTTTCATTTAATAGACTCCATAGATATCTGTTGTTTTGGTTTTGGAGGGAGCAGAACATGTTTCCAGCATCATTCTGTCTTAAAGTTACTTTTATAGACTTGTGTAAATATCTGTATTGTTGTTTTAGGTGTTTCACAATTTTCCAGAAGTCTTCTGGTCCAGGCTTGATGGTGTATCTTATATTCTTTCTTAGCTCTGTTTTTTACATTGCTATTTGCTTGTTGAATATATGAAAGTATTTTCTCCTTCAATTCTTTGATTCTTATTGATTAACATAAAGGGTTTAAACAGCCAACCATATTCTATGTTCTCGATATGCGGTTAGTGATATCGATTGGAAGTCACTTATTATCCTTGCTATTTGGATTTCCGATATTCTTAATCAGTCTGTACCGGTATTCAAATCTAGTTTAGAGTTGGAACCTATTTTTGTTATGGCTGTCGGAGCCGTCCATTCAATTGAAATTCTGTTACGGTTGCTTGTATGAGTTTCATCGTTAGAGAATTTGATGAGATCTCTGTGATACCCCCAGAAGTAAAAATATAGTGCAGGTTTGCATGTGTCGAGCCTCTTGTCCAGGATGGTTTTGATGGGGTATCCTCAGTCCTATGACCGTTTATTAATGTCTTGTTCCTTTTCTCCTTTTCTTTGGACCATATTTGTGCTTGTGTGGGCAGCTTCCGTTTTTCGTCTTTTGTCCTTTTTTTTATCAAACTATTGGAAATTGAAATCTCTGCAGAACACAATATCTATATATTCGTGTTTTCGGCACAGATATCATCTATGGATGTCAAGTCTGTATTGATGAATAAGTCGTCATTAATTGCTATTGGATTCCAATAGATAGTGACGACTCCAAGGTTTTTGGCAGTGACTTTTGTTTTTTCTTTGTTTGAAATGGGGCATAAAGGTGTTTGTATTCTAGGATGGTATATTGAATCCAGGCGTTCGGTTGAGGCTTCGGAGCACTTCTATCACTGTGTTTATTTTAATCAGCATCAGGAGGCCTGCCGAGTGTCGACCATTGACCAATTTTGTTGCAGGGTTTATTCGTGCTGTGTATCCATCACAATTAGAGATCTCATAAAGCCAAGTCTCTTGTAAGCAGATAATCTGTTGTTGGGTTAGGACAATTTCTTGAAAGATGATTCGAGCATCTGGAGTTCCATTAACAGATACTGATACTTGTTTGTTGGAGCATGTTTGATTGTTAATGTTGTTCACGCTTGTTATTTTTTGTGTAGAGTTCTTGCTCTTCATCCTCTCTATAGATTGGTCAATGTGGTGGAGACAATCTTCTATTTTGGGTCATAGAGTTTCCACATGAGTAGTCGCTTTTGGCTTCGAGATCTTCGTCCCTGCGTTGCATTGAAATGGGACCTTGATCCCAATATTTGTTGGTTTAGAGGAGGGCTCTTCCGATTTGTTGGTTAGATGCATCATCTTCCCCGATTTAATTTTTTTCTGAATTAGTGCAGCTAAAACCAAGTTTGGCAAATAGGACTGCATTTACATTCCCCTTTTTAAAAGTGAGAGAGGTTTTAAATTGGATCCAAAACTTGTCTGTTTTCTGTTCATTGAAAAATTCGACTACATTGATGTGCTCATTTGATGTATTTTAATTGCGGCATGACATGCATTAACCGGAGTATGTTTGTTCTATTCATAATCAGTCCATCGTTCTGTGTGTGGATCTGTTTTAGCTTTGTCCTCTTGTTTGAGTCATTCCATCAGGGATTTTAGAATATTGGTAGCTTCAGTTGGTATTTAGGTGATTCAGTAGAAATTGTTCATCGGTCACTGTTGCCTCTTTCTTTTTTGAGATTGAATGATCATGAAATGGAGTATCAGAAATGGTACTGTAGTCTGTTCTTAAGCTACCTAATTCGTCGTCTGTAATGTCTTCTCAGGATAGATCTTTTCTTTCACTGTTAATGGTTTGTCTTTCTTCATATTCATCAACTACAATTAAGGATTGATCTTCTTCATGTACCATCTCGTTCTCACCAAGCGTCGGATCCCCTTCGGAAAAGTTGAGAGGCTCATAAGAACGTCCTGGTCTAATCTTTCTTCACTTGTTATCGGCACTTGTTGGTTTGTGTCAGTACTGTTTTTTTCCTTTCCATTCTGTTGGTCTGTTTGTAAGTTCACATTTCCCTTTTGTAGTCTATTTTGGGGCACACCTTTCAGCTGGTATCTTCAGATTTCTTAGAAAGACTCTTCACCCTCGTTTCATCTGTTTGTTTGTCTTTCGTATCTGCGGTCCTTTCTCAATATCCACCTTTGCGGTATTTGACTGAATATTACCAGAAACGGATTTGGCTCGATCAAAAAGCCGGAAATGTTTCTGCCCCTAATGGCAATCCGGGGGGAGGCATAGTTGCCTGGTGATTTCTTTGACTTTGTATGGCCACTTTATTTTAATATTTGACATTCGATTGGGATTAACACATTTTAATCCACCAATTGAATTAGGGTTTTTTCCCAAAGGTTTTGCTGTGTCAATCACGGCTTTGTCACTTATCAGCATTGGTGGCGTCCTTTGCTCTACTGTGGAGCTATTACTCGGGTCACCTTGTTGGTTTGGACAGCGGCCATTGCTAATTTGGTGTCTGTTTTCATTTTTGCGCTTTTGCTTATCATTGAGCATTTGCATCATTGTAATCGTCATCAATGCTTTGTCTGCTCTATCAGTGCAGGCAATGTTGAACAATCTCAGTTGCCATTGGTTATATGTCTCCGATTCCACAAGTTCATTTTAAAGTGAGGCCTTGCTGGCCATGTGACAATGTCATAGCATCAATCCCCAAGAATGAATAGTTCGACAATGACAGAATCAAAACCACCCTCAATGTGTGGCACATGAACAGACACTGGCCATGTGTATCACAGCCTCAGCCTCATAGAGCTTCTATTTCTAGAAGGGAATCTCTGATAAACACATCACTGGTTCACCCATGTGTAAAGGACATGGCAATCCAACAGTGCACCACTCACCGAGACAGCTGCATTGGGCAGCCAATGTGTAAATACAAAGAAATGCCAATGAGGCGTGGCTTGGAGCTGCCGCAAGTGGCATGGCTCCTTAGAAGCTCCTGACGATCTCCGCACACCGAGCGAAATGGTGGCGGGTCCCCTCTCCATTTTCACCTAGAAATTACACGCACGGAATGATTAAGGACTGGGGCGTCTGTCGCTTAAAAAAAATTCTCCTCTGTGCCACCAAAATCAAGATGTTTCACACGAATAAAGAACACGGCCCAGCACAGAGAGGGGAAACAGAAAATGGCGGCAGCCACCAGCCGGAGTTCTGCTGACCGCGTGCAGGTGGAGAGCCGCCGCAGCTGACCGGGTGCCCATCAACCATCAACCCGACGGCGGATGTGGGCTAGCGGGAGTGGAACTGGGGGCCTGACAGTAGCTGAGGGGCTCCGGCTCTATTGATGAATCCTGTGCCCTAGGGAGTCGATGGCGGTCTGAGTCCTCCGCATTGTGCTGGAGATTGATCGGCGCGGCCTTCAGGGGGGGACCGGCTCTGAAGGCGGTGTGACTGCAAGACACCAAGCTGGTGGACTGCGTCTCGTTCGGCGGCCGCCTCCTGTGGAATCCCAACGGGCAGACGCTGTGAGACCTGTTCTTAGTTGCGGCTGCTCAGAGGAGGCCCACCTCGGGTGCAGTGGCAGCCGCGGCTGACCTGGGCGGCCCTCCCTGTTTCTGCCCGGGATTCCCCTGTCCTGTGGGGGAGATACCTGATACTGTTTCGCCCCATGTGAGAGGCTGGAGACACAGCTACCAGCCTCTGAGACTGTTGCCGAGACTGCAGATGCATCTCCCAGGGGTCTGTATTAAATCCTGAAGCTGTGAAGCTAGCTGGGAGGGAATCCGCCATCAGCCCAACTATACGCTCCCACATAGAATCCCGGAGGGAGCGGGCTCCAACTACTAGGGCAAGGCACCCCAGCCCCGGCTCAGCAACCCAGGCAACCCTCATCCAGCTGGGGGCCTCAGCAACACCTGACCTGGCTAAACCCATCAACGCCGCATTTTACTGCGCCGGTTCCTGCAGCGGGGGACTGCACTTGGAACTAGTATCATTAAGCCCGAGTGGGGAATTGTTCACGCAGGGGCTCAGCAGATCTGGAGGGAGGCGGAAGCTGTTTGCTCATCCACTACATTGGTGCACAGACCTGGAGGAGCTCCTAGCCTGTAGAACCTACTGGAACCGCTCCGACTGAGGGATGCCCTCCCTACTACACAGTAGGGGTTCACTGTATACCTGAAGGTGAGGAGGCGGGTGGCGGACTCTTCCCTCCCGCGGGGAAGTCATCTCATCGGCAAGGGAAATAAGCAAACGCAGCACTACTAAATGCTCCCCTTGGCGAACCGATACCACACACCACCCCCAATGGCGAAAAGTGGCAAATAGGCCAAACAGGCAGACATAGCGATGCTCATGAGTGGTTCCACTTCAGAAAAGGCGTGGAAGGGGGACACACATCAAGAACCAGCTTCCGGGGCCAGCGCGGCTCCAGAGCAATCCGTCACTAAAGCAGACCTGAAAGATTTGATTGATGCCCTCACTAAGGAGATCCAGAGGGGTACCAAGAAGGTCTCGAGGAAGATCAACCTCCTGGACAAAAGAGTGACGGAAGTTGAGTCCCGCACAGCGGAATGGGAAAATGAGTGGTGTGACCAGAAGTATGACTGGGAACAAGGACAAGACAGAATCACAGCCCAGGAAGCAAGGTGTGAATTGTTGGAATCAAAGCAGGAGGAGGCAGAAAACAGGTCACGGCGCAACAACATCCGCCTCAGAGGCATCCCATCCTCTGCCTTGGACTCAGATTTAGAAGGATACATGTCAGACCTATTTAGATTTATAATTACACTCCCGGACGGCGCACCGCTGGAACTGGACTGATCCCGAGGCAACCCTCCAACTCCCCGCCAGATGTCCTGGCTAGAATCCACTTCTACAAAGTGAAGGAGGAGATAATGAGAGAAGCCAGGTCGATGCAGCAAATCAACTTCAGAGGTGCGACTGTCCAGCTTTACCAAGATCTTGCAAACTCCACTCTTCAGAAGCAGACATCTCTAAAGGTGCTTATGGAATGGCTGCGAGGCAAAAGCATCTCATACTAGTGGGGATTCCCAACATCGGTGAAATTTTCCTGGGAGGGAACCCAACGTCAGATTCGCTCGCTGAAGGAGGTCGAGAAGTTCTTGGGAGTTAGTGGGAGTGCCAGCCCCTCGGGGCGGGAAGATGGCTCCCAGCGGGCCCTTGAGAACCGATCAGGGACGTCTTGGGCCAGAGCCAGCAGAAGACGCAGGATCCGGGGTCCCCCTCAGAAGACCCCCAAACCGGACTGACCATCACAAGGGACACATGCAGCCTTGGGGTTGGAGCCTCCCTCTGTTGGGGATCTTGAGGCCCCCCGTGGGCGTACATTTTGTCGGGAGTTTAGGGGTCTTCTTCCCCAAAAGGGAGGGGGATCAAGGCAGGGGGGAGTTGAGAGGTCTGTGAAGGCTTATGTGGACCTTTTGGGTGTCTCCTGCTAATTGCAGCTCCATCCGCCGCTGTTACAGAGATGTTTCCTCTCCTGTTAATGTTACACTGGGCCCGGTTGGCCTCAATTGCTCGGTGACGGAGCATCGGCAGTTGCCCCGTTGGGTGGGTCATTGTTATTGTTACCTATGGGCACGTTAGGGTTAGGGGGAGGTGGGAGGCGGGAGGGGGGAGATGGAGCGGGTGGGTGAGAGTTCTCCCTGCCTCCCTTATACTTCTCCAGACACACTTGATCAGAGCATCTCCGTGAATTTAAGACTAACTCTCTCAAACAGAACAGTTCCCGCGGCGGATTGCACTATTGAACTCAATTGTTACGATTGACGAGAGCGCAATCAAGATCCTGACGTGGAATGTCCAGGGTCTGAACTACCCAGGGAAGCGCAGATCCATCGAGCACAGATTAGAGCTACTGGAGGGAGACGTGGTCCTACTCCAGGAGACCCACCTGTTGTTGGCTGATTAAAAGCGCATTAAGTTTAAGAGGTACAAAAAGGGGTTCTTCGCCACATCTGGGGAAAAAAAGCGAGGGGTGCCAATTTTACTAAGCGAGAGGTTCCCCCTAACAAGCATAACAGTCAAAAGAGACACAGAGGGGAGATTCCTAATGGTAAAAGGATACCTAGTGGAATGCCCAGTCACCATAGTTATGGTCTACTGCCCCAATTCTGCGCAGGACAAATTCATTGCTGCCCTGATTCCCACAATTCTAGCCTTCACGGAAGGTATCCTGATCATGGGTGGGGACTTTAACGTAGTACTAGACCCCCTGGTAGACAAAACTCTCCCCCATCCAGAGTATATTACGTCCAGGCCCTCTCCATGGCCCGTCTCCTTAGAGAGATGGAAACTGTTGATGCGTCAAGACTGTATAACAAAGGATCGCAAGATTACACTCACTATTCACATGCTCACAGGGGTTTCTCGTGAATCGACCTTCTCCTGTTCTCTAGCACCATCTACCCAAGCCTGGGCAAAATAATCATACACACTCAGACAATTTCGAGCCACCCCTGAGTCACCGCAAATCTTAATGTAACTGGTTCCCCCTCCACCCCCAAACGATTTTGGAAACTATATGACTCTATCCTTCTGGACGAGAGCATAAAAAGGGAAACCGGTGATTGTCTCTCAAACTACTTTGCGGAGAATAAAACTCCTGATACCCCGTTAAACATAATCTGGGACACCATGAAGGCAGTGGTTAGGGGCACCCTCATTAGCGCAGGGGTGGAACAAATTAGGATCTCAAAAATAGCTGTGGCCAAGCTAGAAGGTGAGGTGGTATCGCTGGAAAAGGAACTTCAATACCGGAGGTCCCGGAAAACCGAGCGAGCATGGAAGAGAGCCAAAACGGCACTTGAAATGCACTGGGTGGACCGCACGGCCAAGTCAGTAGCCTACACTAAACAATTTTACTACAGTAAAGGTAATAAGGCAAACAGAATCCTTGCATACAAACTAAAAAGAGTCCAAAGTCCGAACAACATTCTCAGTCTCTCCGACACCAATGGTAGAATTCTCTACACTGAGAAGGATAAAATGGAGGAGTTGGTAAACTACCATAAAGCAGTGATGTTCGGCCCACCCACTCACCGGGAGAACCTTCCCAGCTATTTACCCCCCCACAACCCGCCCCTTGCACCCTCTCTGGCAGCCCTGGAGAGCGCGATCACAGCAGATGAAGTTACAGATGCTATAAAATCACTAAAAAACACGGCACCGGGCCCGGACGGGCTCACGGTACAGTTTTATAAAACCTACGCCCACATCCTGACACCACAGCTAACCACGTTGTTCAACTCCTTCCTGTCCATGGGTTCAGTAACCAAAACAATGGAGGAGTCGAGAACAGTGCTAATTAAAAAACCAGGGAAGGACCCGAAGCAGGCCTCCTCTTACAGGCTCATAACCCTTATGAATAACAATGGTAAAATCTTCTCAAAAATATTAGCAGCCATATTGAGACCCCATCGCCCAGACTTAATCGCCCGTGACCAGACGGGATTCATTCCGGGGAGGGGAACACTAGACAACATCAGGCGCACTATAGACCTGATAGAGAGCGCAACCAGGAATGGGGATGGCCTAGCAGTGCTATCGTTGGGCGCACACAAAGCATTTGATTTAGTCGACTGGGGGTACATTGATAAGGCTCTGGCGCACTTTGGGTTCGGACCGAGGTTCTCAAAGTGGGTAATGGCGAACTATCGCAACCCCACCACTCAGCTCTGCATCAATGGCGCTAGGTCGGAACCCATCAAGATAACCAAAGGCACCAGGCAAGGTTTCCCCCTATCGCCGCTTATCTTTGCCTTGTACATGGAGCCTTTTGCTGACAGGATCCGGCAGAATCCAGACATTAAAGGGCTCACAGTGGGGAACCACGAGTACAAAATCACCCTATATGCGGATGATGTGCTTGTTACAGCAACGGCCCTGAACACATCCCTAGGGCCCCTATGGGAGGAAATTGAGAGATTCAGTCAGGTCTCAGGGTTCAAGGTAAATTTAGATAAATCCTCAGCACTCCCAATCAACCTCACCAACAGGCAAACAGCAACTCTTAGCCACACCCTTCCGATTCCCTGGGCAGAATCCACAGTTGACTAACTTGGGGTGTGGGACCCCAAGGACACCTCCCACTTATACTCCTCTAATTTCCCTCAACTCCTAGATGAATTCCAGAGATCCTCACCCAGTGGGAATCATGAGAAACCTCCTGGTTCGGACGCATCGCTGCGGTAAAAAATGAATCTGGTCCCTAGACTACTATACCAGTGCGCAGCACTTCCTGTAAACATCCCAACAAGCGAACTGAAGGCATTACAGAGGAAAGTGTCCGGTCAAATGTTCAAATGCATTTGATCGAATGACAAAATGCTCGAGTCAATTTGACCGAAAACAAAAAGGTCGAATTTTTTTTTTAAAAGTACATTTTTTTTGTTGCTCTACTATAGGTAAAAAAAGGTGTTTCAACACCAAAAATGGGGATTTGGTGGGGGGGGACCAAAAAAAATAATAATAATAATTCAACCCTTTTTTTCGGTCAAATTCACTCAAGCATATTGTCATTCGATCAAATGCATTCGAACATTTGATCTATAACCACAGAGGAATATACAAAAATTCATTTGGGGTGGGGAAAGCCCAGAATAGCGAAAAGGGTAATGCTCTGGAGCAGGGTTGCAGGGGGATTGGGAGTCCCGGACGTGACTAGATATGCGCATGCTGCCCAACTCTCACACGCATATACATGATTCCAAACTACTGACCAACCATTGTGGACCCAGCTGGAAAAGCTTGGAGCCGGTGCCCCCAGCAGAGCTCCCTCACCTGCCCCCGATAAAAGCACACACAAGTCAGGGCCCTTACCCCCATTTTGAACAATCCGGACTTCACCCCTGGCAATCCCCCATCCGGATTTACAGCATGGATAGAGGGAGGCCTTGGAAAAATAGCAGACATGTTGGAGGGAGGCTCCCCCATCACATTTGAGCGGTGTAAAGAGAAGTTTGGGGTCAGGGAGAATGAACGGTTCCACTATGCCCAACTCCGGCACTGGGTCTCCCACAGAATGGTCATGCCGGTCCAGAGAACTAACATCGCTGGAGAGCTCACTATTATCTGCTGCCCCTAAGGGCAGGATCTCATTGCTGTACCGGCTCCTGGACAGATCAAATCCTGAAAAGAAAGAAAAGTATATGTTAGACTGGGAGAGGGACCTCGGATGAGACGTAGAAATAGATGTGTAGGACAAGATCTGGTCCAGACTCCACAAGAGCTCACAATGTGTCTCCAACAGGGAAGGAGGTTATAAACTGTGTTACAGATATTACATTACCCCAGTCCAGCTTAACAAGACCAACCCCGAAATCCTGGCAAACTGTTGGAGAGGGTGTACATCCAATGGCTCCTTATTCCACCTGGTGTGGTCTTGCCCGAAAGCCAAGGCTTACTGGAGGGAGCTAACAGACCAAATAAGGGCAATCACGGGGCG
The DNA here is from genome assembly GCF_040938575.1 of Ambystoma mexicanum. NCBI lineage: Eukaryota > Metazoa > Chordata > Amphibia > Caudata > Ambystomatidae > Ambystoma > Ambystoma mexicanum. The sequence goes on from NC_090925.1 coordinate 983,448,004, forward strand.
TGCAATCCCATGGGATCCGGGAATTGTTCTCCTGGGGGACACTGGGGGGGGAAATTCCTGCTAATGGGGTAGATATCAGCCTATGTACGAATCTCCTACTCGCAGCAAAAGTAGCAATGGCCAGGCTCTGGAAGCACCCAGATGGCCCCTCGATCCACCTATGGTGGTCGAAATGTTGGGAAAAAGTGACTGCCATACGGACTGAGAATCTGAATTACTTTTTGAACACCTGGGCCCCATTTATGGAATATGCTAAAAAGTTTCCATGCCTCACCAGAAGACCACCCCTAACGCTTTGGCTCCAATAGGAGCCGACTTTGCAATCCTGGACCCTGAGGCGATTTGAGATTGTCCCCGAGAGTTCCAAATGAACATAACTATTATCTGACAGATGTTGAGTTTGATTCTATGTGTAATGCTGAGAGATTTGTCTGTACAAGTGTGTGACAACGAAATAGGATGCTTTGGTCAGTGTTCTTTCTATGTAAACCCTAATAAAAATGTTTATTTGAAAAAAAAAAGAAATGCCAATATTGTATCCCAGTACAAGAGATCCACCAACACCAGAGATAATGATAACTGAACAAACACATGATGGTGAAGGCGAAAGCACTACATGTGTGTTTCACAGCATCAAGTAAATCATGTGCCAATATCCTGAACATGTAACACTCCCACAGTCACACCACCCACCTCCCTCACAAATACAGTGCGGGCTAATACACAGTGATGCTGCACTTGCGAAAGGAAATGCCATTTGACCATGCACACCCAAACTCCCACTTCACACACCACACCTCCACCAGTCAGCCACATTTGTATATTTAGCCACAAATAAACCCTGAACATGACACATGCATGTAAGGAAAAACACACGACTAACAATGGTCAGAATCAGGGCTACTAAATGGAAAACCAAACCGGCACACTGCAAAAATAACTGTGACACACAATGACTGTCAGAGAAATAAATATATATATTTAACAGTTGTATTAATTCCCTACATACTGTAAATCAAATTTTAAAAAATGTCTATGCAAAAATTAGGAAAATAAAAATGTTCATGTTCAGAAACATAATTACAATAAAATAAAATAATGAATACCAAGAATCCATGATGAACAGGATCAATAAAACACACACAAAACAACTGTGTGCACAATAAACATGGAGGATAGTCCAGAGTCCACTCCAAATAAAAACATAAATAAAAAGGAACCTAATCATAAATAACTATGTACAAACAAATAGAGTAATGTCAAAAATCCAAGTTCCAAATAATAAAAAAAGAACGGAAACTTACATCTAAAAAACGATGTACACAGGCAGTGGCCTAGTAGTCCTCCTCACCAATCTCACTCAATGACTGGACCAGTTCACTTCCCCCAGGCGGCCTCTGTTCTCTCCTCGAGGGCTTGCAGTGCCACCAGCATGAACCTCTCCAACCCCTCCCACTCCCTGCAAGTTTCCTCGAGGATGCCAGCCCAGCTTCTTGCCCGGCAATGCAATCTCTGCCCTGCCCATGGTGACTCTCGCCTCCTGAGCCCGCTCCCTCTCTGTCCCGATTTGCTGCCCATATCGCACAAACATTTAAGGCATCCTCAATCTGAGGTCCACATTTGCGTCCTGCCTGTCGCGGGATACCTGCCCCCTTGGGATTGTATGCCCTAGTATGCAAACCTCCTCCTCAGAGCCTGCTTCTGCCATAGCAGCTGGTGCCTGCTTCATATGGACACCCTCGGGCCTGATGACACTACCCAGGGGTGTCTGGCCCATGCCCTGCTCCTGGGTGCCTGCTCTCCCTCCATTACCATTGCTCCTGTCGTTGCCTGGGTCGGCATGGTGATCTCCTCAGCTGATCCACTGTCGACTCCCAACTCATGCAGGGATGTTTGCTCGACCAGACGGGACAACATGGGTGTGACTGGTGCACGGGGGTCCCTGGTGGCATCTGGGCCAGAAATCACCCATGAGGATGACTGGAGCACAGAGGAGCCAGACGAGGAGGTGGTCGCAATAGTGGTCAGCCCATGCAGCACACTCAAGACCAGGAAGGCTGCTAACCAGTTCATTAGACGCCAGACATCATTGTAATGGTGTGCAAGCACACGAGCAAAAGCCTGCACATTATCACGAATGACACTGGTATGCGTCCCGATACCGACTAGCAGGGGTACCACTCTGTCCCGAATGGCAACATCCACAGGCATTGGGGTGTCGGTCTGGGTGGAAAGATCCAACACCTGCGGATGGGTTCGGCCTGGGGCATGCCGGCAGGTGCATACTGCTGCATGCGCTGACACAGGGACACGATTTAGCACAGGCACTTCCACAGTGACCTGCACAGCCTCATGCCCCTGGATCTGGACTGAAGCAGTCACCCCCACCTCACCACCCCACCGGACCCCATGAACTGGGTTACTATGGCCCCCTCCTCCTCCTCCTCCTCTCCCCCCATCCTGGATACCTCCCGAGTGCCTTCCACAGGGGAAGGCCCCTGTGTCTGCTCACCTGTCCCCCCCACTGCCGAGGAGTCCATGTCCACCTTCGCCCTCTTGTACTTCCCCTCAGCAGCTTTGGCCGATGGTTCAAGCGTGGCACCAGCCTCCTCACTCCCTGATGATGTGTCCAGGGAGCATGACTGGGCCTTGCGCCTATGCCTGGTGGGGGCATCCCTGCTGCCTTGCTCCACAGCACCGTCTGCGCCTCGATGCCCGTGGGCTGTGTGAGCGCTTTAAAAATGGAAATAAATTTTAAAAAAATGTTTTTCCTCCAACGCAACTGCAGATAAGGAGACATAGAACACAATGATCAGTGTACTTCACCAAAATATCTGCGCATGAAGTACACTGCTAAAGGGTACAACCATCATCACCCTCCACAGCACACAGGTACATGCAGTGAACATACATACACATACATGTCGATCCTTCACACCAGACAATCACATCCGTGGACATGGCACTGTCACAACCTATCAATTGCGCATGCTACACACACATGCATCATGGGCTCATGCACATGTCATGCACACACATCACCTGACAGTCCTCAAGCAGTGCACTGAGCAATCACATCAGAGTCCCCTCAACATCAATCACAGCACATGCCTAGGTCACACATTGAAATGCACCTGTTACATCCATCCTGGAGTCATGGCCAGTCACACAGTCGCATCTTAGACACCTACACATGAACACCATGCATGCACATGAAGTTGTCAACACCACCTCATCTGTCACACTTCTCACACAGGCACGTCTCAGACACATGTAACAAACCACGGGCACATAGTAAAATCCTGCAGTACAACACACAATGCAAATGTAAGACCATTGAAATCACACATGGTTCACTGAACACATGTAGAGCACTGTCTGGGACATGCGCACAGACATCCTTACAAGAGGCATACTTGCTGTAAGCCTAAGGTGCACACTTCCACCATACATGAACATGCACATGTACTGTGGAGGCTAGCAACACATGGACACTGGCCTGACGACTCCAGACATTTCTGCAAATCACTGACCTGGGTGTTCATCGCCGGGTAGAACTTCTCCAGGACCCGCATGTCGGTGGTGTACATCCTGCCCCTCCGTCCCCCCCTTGTTTGGCACCAGCCTGGAGGAGGTGCAAGGCCTGGGAGGCCTGCCAGATTACGAGGAAATGTCCGGTGAGTAATCAAGCATGTGCATCCTGAATATGTGTATGTAGTTAAATGAATTGGAATGGTTGTGTAGCACTTCTGCCTGCATTTGTATGACTGCCATGGGTGAACCATGTCATGGTGTACTGACCCGTGCTTGGTGTACTGCAGAGTGCATACAAGCCATGTGCTGCACATCTGTTGAACATGACTTTGGGAGAGTAGTAATCAACAACCGTCAGATACCAAAAGACATTTCCGGCATGCTAATGCAACGTGCCATCTGAATATTTTCATCAGTGATGTTCGTGACTCAGCTATGCCAGTCAGGTGCTTGTGTCTGAAGCATGTGCTACACATCATGCACTGCATGTAGTAGACAGTCCATCCAAACATGTTTGTAGGTGGTTTCATGCTACCCATACCTTCCATGAACACTGGCAGCAGCCGTCTCATTGTGCCATGAGGGACATAGAATATTACTAACTGTGCAAATCCCACCCGCAGGTATGGCGCTGACCCCTTTGTGAAATAATTGTCAGGAGTCATCCCTGTTGACCTGCCGCACTCAACTCACACCCCATGGGTCCGTGGCCCTGTCCCTCTTGTGTGTCACTGTCCGGTCTTCCTATCTCCCAGCGCATGTCATTACTCTCTCCACATCATACACCTGGGACTCCACACTTGGGGCATTTCCACATTGTGTGCACTTGCAGTGCCAGTGGCACACTGGTGTTAGATGTAATTGTGGATTTGGCTGTGATTATGTGTGGACATGTTCTCATGTACCTTAATGGCATGTTGCATATCCACTTGATTAGTCACAACTAACAAGTTATACTCTACTATTTGCTGTGCCATTGGACAGGATGTGTGTCCACAGATACATGCGTGCTGGCAATGTGTGCAGTGCTTACATGGTCAGGGACATGGGATGTAGTGGCAAGTCTGTATACACCATGATCTGTGAGCTTTTTGTACATAGTGTGTGTATGCAAATAATGGCATGGTAACATGCATGGCAATGTGTTGCAGGACAGCATTGTGACAACTATGTATGTAGTTGATGCAATTAACATGATTCTTCATGTCTTTATATGTCCATGTGCAGATGATGAGCCACTAGATGCAGGGGAGAGGTTGAGGAGGAACGGGATCCTGAGCTGGCACAGAGCACCAGTGTAGGACGTGTTGTGGCAGCCCATGAAAATCCACTGGTGCTACATGCCATCCAGGGCATGTCTCAGTATGTATCCGATTCTGATAAAGCCAGTAGCTCTGGTGGTGAACCGGATGTCCATTCCTCCATGCCATCGAAGGTGAGTGCATGAAGAGTTGGAGCTGTTGGAGCCGGTGCATCTGCAGGGCATCACGTCCCCTCACAGGGCCAGTCAGTGCTGTCACATCCATCTGTGGTGGTTACGGCTGCAGGGTCACACTCCACAGTATTGGTTTCTGGTCCTGGGACAGATGACCAAGGGAGGGATGCAGTCCTGCAGCCACAGTTAGCGGCATCACATCAAGGGCCATGCTCCCTTGGGTCAGGCAGGCGTGGGGCACGAACACGTGGTGGACATGTGGCAGCTGGGGAGACAGTGTGGGGGCACTCCATGTATAGCATTGCACAACAACAGGGTGCTTCCTATTTGATGTTGGCTCAGGGCATGGATAGGGTGGAAAATTCCATGATCCCCCAGCAACACAGGAAGAGCACCAGCTGCAGGCATTGCGGACCACATGCCGCTCACACAGGCTGCACATGGAGGCCAGCAACAGGAGCCGATGGGCCGAACTGAGGTCTCTGCAGCCATCCCTGCTTGCAGAGGATTGGGCCCACAGGGAAGCCCTGAGGCAAGAGTTTCTGGCCCTAAGAGCTTTAATGGAAGTGTTTAGAGGCAGCCCACAGTACACAGTACCAACAGCAGATGCAACTGTTGAGTCATACCATCTCGGAGGAACTCTGTGGATCCCATGAGGTGTTGGTTGAGGACCTCTGAGGCTTCATGTTGCAGATGCATTCATCTGAGTCCTGCCAGGCCGCTGTCATGGAGGACCAGGCCAGGGCTCTACAAGGCCAACCTCCCTCATAACTACCACCTTCGAATTCTACACAGGAAGGTGGACACAGCAGCAAGAGGCCTCCCAATTCAAGATATCCGTGCGGTCCATTAACCCATGGAGGGAATTGTTTTTTTCAACATCCACCCATGTGGCTGTTGACGTGCACTCTGCCCCTCCCCCCTCCTTGGTGCCCCCCCCTGGTCCAAGATAGAAATCCCCCCACCCCCTGGCCAGATGTTGCATATCATATTTTGTTTTGCCCTTTCCTGGTTGTGTTCTTTGTTAATTCATTTTTTTAAAAACTTTGTTTATTAATTATGGTGGTACACGTCGCAGCTTCAACATGACATTACATACAATACAATTGTTCTTATTACAAAGTCGAAACACAATTACAACCAGCATTTTTTACACAGTCTGTTCGTTTTCGGGTCTAGTCGGGCTACTTCCGTCCAAACCCAGTTCACACAAGTAGACTCTGAACGGGGCCCAGATGTCTTTAGGCTTACAGGGTCTTGGTAGCGATAATACATACTGTTCTTCACATTCGTTGACCTGAGACAGTTCCCTTAGAAAATGATTGATCCGTGGTGCGTATGCATTCTTCCACTGTTGTAGTATACATTTGTTTGCTACTTATACATGCTACATTAAATAAACTCCTGGCCATTTCCGAGGTCTTACCAATATCTCCGAATAGATATTTTCGGGGCGACAGGTCTGCAGGGATCTGTGTAATGTCCACCAGGATGGATGCAACTTCCCTCCAGAACTCATATATGGGTCGACAACTCCAATACATATGGAAGGAATCGGCCTGTGCGCTTCCACATTTCGGACAACTGGCCGGGCCATTTCGAGTGAACTTAGCCACCTTCACAGGCGTATAGTGTAATTTATTTAGTACTTTAAATTGGATCTGGCGTAAGCCTGTATTTATAGACACCCATTTGGTGAGGTCACAGTATTTTTCCCATGCCTTGTCCGAGATGGTGCTTCCCAGGTCAGCCTCCCACGAAGCTTGATACTATTTGTTGTGGGCGTATTCGCCTGTACCACTGCATAGAGCCCTGAGACACTAACCTTCTGTTGTGTAGACAGTATTGTGAGGCATGGGTGGGCAGGTGGTTCTTCTGGAAACAGGGGCCATCTGGCCTTAAAGGCCATCCGCATCCGGTGGTACTGTAATATCTTCAGTTGATCCTTCCCCATACCAACTTTAAATCCCTCCAGTGTTATGAATTTACCATTAGGATATATATCTTTCAGTTTGAATTCCTCATCTGGATCCCAGTTTTTTTGGACTTCTGGGTCAAAAGATGGTGCTATACCGGGGAAGTTCCAGAAGGGGGCTTCCGAGTAATAGGGAGTCTCTAACCCCAGCCTCCAAAATAATCTGTACCATGCATGCACTGTTATGCTAACCGGGTGGAATGGGCAGTCATCCTTATGTTTTTTGCTAAAGATTATGGAGCGTAAATCGGTGGGGCAAACAGCATGTCTTTCAATAACAACATGGGGGGAGGTACACTGTACATCATACCAGTGCCTGATAAATTGGGCCTGCGCCACTAGGTAATGCAATTCAAAATCTTGGGCTGCTATGCCCCCTTTATTGTAAGGTTCAACCATTTTTTCCCACTTCATTCTGGCTGCGCCCTCTCCCCAAACAAATTCCACCGCCAAGAAGCGAAGGGTCGTAAAGAACTGTGCCCCGGCCATAGTGGGACGTTTGTGAATATATACAATAACTTTGGTAATATTACAATTTTTAACATGGCCACTCGGCCCATGAGCGAAATGGGGAGTTTCGTCCATAAACGGAGCTTGGTCGAAATACCACCTAGGAGATGTTCATGATTGTCAGAATAAAGGGTGGCACCGCCACCCGACACAATAATTCCTAGGTATCTCATTTTGCTTGGGGACCATTTTAATCCATATGTTTTGGCTTGGCATCTCGTGGCCGGGGTGAGGGGGAAAATCTCTGATTTAGATCTATTTGTTTTATAACCAGAATACTCGGCAAATTCCTGGATGGTCTCGATCGCCGGGCCTAAGTGTATATCCGGCTCACGGATATATAACAACCTGTCATCGGCATATAGGGATATGGAGTGAGTCAGGTCGGCCATTGTGATACCTCTCTGTCCCTGGTGTTCCCTAATTGCCGCAGCCACTGGTTCAATGGTGAGGGCGAATAGTATTGGGGAGAAAGGGCAACCCTGTCGCGTACCCCTCCCTAGCCCAAACCAGTCGGACATCGTGCGATTGGTCAGTACCCTGGCTCCAGGGTCAGAGTACAGCAGACCAACGCATCTCAAAAAGTATGGGCCTATACCAAATTTCTTCAACACTTTAAACAAAAACAACCAAGATACTGAATCAAACGCTTTTTCAGCATCTAACGACACAGCCACTGCCTGAGCTTCTGGTTTTATCTGGGCCATGATGCCAAACAATCTCCTAAGGTTGAGGGCCGTTGACCTAGTGGGAATAAAGCCACACTGGTCTGGGTGTATCAAGGTGGGCATGTGCGGAAGGAGTCTCGTGGCCAGGATCTTGGCAAATATTTTAGCATCACAATTTATTAGGGACAAGGGTCTGTAAGAGGACATCTCGTTGGGCTGCCGCCTGGGCTTCAGCAATACTGTTATTATGGCCTCTCTCATTGATGGTGGCAGGGTGCCCACCTCAACTGCCTCCTCCCATACCAACAGCAGCACTGGGGATAGTTCCTCACTTAACTCCTTGTATAGTTCCGCCCCCAACCCATCTGAGCCCGGTGCTTTGCCGCTAGCCAGTGACTTGATCGCTTCGGCGATTTCATCCTTGGTCAGGGGCTGCTCCAACGTGAGTCTGTATTCCGCAGGGAGCGTTGGGAGGGGAATGCTGTCGAGGTACGTTTCCACGTCACTCGATGATTTTGAATCATGGTTGGAATACAGTTCTGTGTAAAAACGAGTGAACTCCCTATTTAACCCTTCTTCGCTAGTGACCGCCGAGCCGTCACCCGTTGATATACTGGAGATCATCAAGTGCTGTCTATCTGCTTTAAGGAGGTTGGCCAAGGTGCGTCCAGCTCTGTTGCCCTCGCCGTATCTACGCGCTCTATGAGGGGCTGACATATACAGCAGTTCTCTAGCTGCTAGTTTATTAAATTCCAGTAGGGCACTATTGATTTCCGCAAGGGTCCTGTTGTCATGCTCATCAGTGTATTTCGCTTCTAAACTGCCCAATAATTGTTCCACCACACCAAGTTCTTTCCTGACTTCCTTCAGCATGCCTGTGGATTTAGAAAGCAATATCCCTCTCACCCACACCTTGAAAGCCTCCCAGAGAGTATGGCGACTATCTACTGATCCTGTATTGGTGTCAAGGAAGTGTTCAACTTCTATATGCAATGCCTCCGCTAGTGCAGAGTCCTTAAGGATGTCCGGTGGCATCCTCCATCGCCTAACCATGGGAGCTGTATCCCTCAACGACATTTCCATTGTAAAAGGGGAGTGGTTTGAAAGGGTGCGGGGAAGTATCTCACATATATCTATATGACTCATGAGGCTTGTGGAAGCAAGCCAATAATCTATTCTGGACTCCGTGTCATGTACTGTAGAGTAAAATGTGTATTGTTTCTTAGAGGGGTGTAGTGATCTCCATGCGTCTACTATTGTCAATTGCGACAGAATTTGTGACAACATTACCGCAGCCTTAGAGGGGGATCGAGGTTTTGTATTGGACCGATCTAGTGTGACGTCAAAGATTGTGTTAAAGTCTCCTCCCCAGAGGATCTGTTCAGAGCCTTCGTGGAGTAGTCAGTATAGAATCTATGTTGTCCCCAGTTTTTCAAAAAGTCCATGTTTACCTTTCGGGGTGCATGAGTCTCTTGTAACATAATCACCTGTGGGAGGTGTCTAGTTACGTAAGCCCCAACCTTTCTAGACTTAGCCCGGTTATTTAAACTGCAGACATTCTATGTCAGGAGCTTTAACTTCATTCCGCTATGCCTTGTTCCGGTGTATGCCATGACTGTGCCTCAATATCATTTCACTTGTATCGGATTGAACCAGATGAATGTCATGTGCAACGACGCCATCAACATTTATAGCCTGTAGAACCCTTTCAACTGGGTCTCCAATGCCCACCCCTCCATCATGAATCCCATATATCTCAACAACCAACATTGTAACATCCCAACTCGTCCCCCCACCCACGTCATCACCCCCAACAAGACAATGCTGCCCCATAATGCTCGGGTCTACCCCAATGGGCATTTTCCCTGATAACTTTGGAACTTTCCTAGGGGTACTGCTCTAAGCCATTCTTTTAGTTTTCACCCTCCACGTGTTCTCCCGTGCCGGGAATCGGATATTGTAGACCCACTAGTCCGCTACATCAAGTCTATCTGCTTCAGGCTGGACTCGGCCCTTTTGATCATTTGCCCTTTCTCTGGGAGGTAGTGGTATAGACGCCTCCACATAGGACATAGCTTCCGCCGGATTCTCAAAAAAATGGGCTCTGCCGCCATGTTGAATTCTGATTTTAGCGGGGAAGATCAGGGCATAGGGTACATTCCGCATTTGCAGTTGTCTTTTTACGGGTTCATAGGATCGACGTTGCGCCTGCACCCCAGCTGAGAAATCTGGATATATGTGGATTCTTTGGTTATCAAAGTGCAAAGTACCTTTCTCTCTGGAGAGTCGAAGGATAGCGTATAGTTAAGGATGTGTGCTATTATGGTGCGGGGCAGTGCTCCGGGTTTTGGCGGAGGTGCCAGAGTGCGATGGGGTCTCTCCACTAGGAAATGTTCCGAGAAAGATTCAGCCCCCAGAGTATCCTTCAAAAGATGTTCCACTTGCCTCTCCATGTCGCCCTTGCCAAAGGATTCTGCCACACCCACAATCCGTATGTTATTTCTGCGGGACCTAGACTCTAAATCCTTGCATTTAACCTGGGTTTTACGAAGTTCTGTTTTAATTAGGGCTATGTTGCGGCCATGTTGCGTGATGGTGTCCTGGTTTGCACTTATCCTGTTATCTGTTTCTGTGATCCGTGAGCTTTCTTTCTCAACCCTGGCCTTAAGGGATCTGATCGTCGCCACAATGTTGTCAAGTTTGACGTTTACTGCCAAAAAGCCGTTTTGTACTAGCGTTGCCAAGCGCTCCAATGGGTCTTCATCCTGCCTATCCGGCTGTTGCTGTGTTTCATCAGGCGCCTTGCTTGGTTGGAGCTGGCGAAGGAATCATTGGGCCCATCCTTTTCCCTCCCATGCCTTTTTGGAATAGTGTGTAGTCTGGGAATGGGTTATGTCCTCCCACGTGTATTGTCGTTGATAGAGGCAAAATGATATGCGAGCCCAGTGTCTCCTTCGCTCACTGCCTGGGCCAAGTGGATGTTCTCCCACACTTGCTCTAGATCAAACAGACCGGTATTGCCACCATGCGCCCCCCCCCAGCTATTCAGGATGTTTGGTGCGTGTAGTTCTTAGGGGGGTGGTCCACGTGTCCACTTCGGACAATGCAAAGGGATTTATCGGCCAGTCCCGCTGTTGTGGCCCTCAGGATGTTGGCTGCCCCCCGGTCTCACAGCAGGGGCGGATATGGAACCAAAGGCCGTATCACTCCAATCAGTGCGGGGCGCTGTCCTCCACTTCCCTCCGCTTGCCTCTGCTAGAAGCCGCTCGGGCACACACCAACAATGCAGGCTGCAACCCCTACCTCCAGCCACCCGCTGCGTTCGTAGGGCCTTGTATCAGAAGTGGAGTCAGGGTCACACAAATTTCGCACCATCCAGGGGTATCGCCGCGGTCGGTCTAGCAGCCTCCAACCACCCGGGCAGCATCACAGCATGGGACCCTCCGATCCAGCTGCACTTACTTGTTTTTGCTGGGTCCGCCCTCGCGCAGCGTTCCAGGCGCTCACGCACCCGCGGTGTCACGAAGCGGGCCCCAGCCCCAGGACAACCGCCTCACGCCAACCTCGTCCGACACCGGAGCAGCTGGCCAAGCAGGTTTCCCCTCCGAACTCTGCGGTGCCGCAGATGAAGGATGTCGGGTCTCCGTAGCTCTGCTATGAAGGTTTGGCACCGCCACGCGTCGCGCCCCTCCCCCTCTGCGGCCTGATCCTCTGCGCTCAGCCAGCGGATTCCAGCAGGAGTGGCGTGGAGACGCGGGGCGGCGACGCCCACACCACGCAGCCGCCTCTCTGCCTCAGGTGTAATTACTCAGCAGTCCGGGCACAGAAATTCTCCATTTTTTCAGGGGACCTTCAGGAGGACCTACGGCACAGGAATCTTCATGTCGTTAGTATAGAGAGCATCGTAGAGAGGATATTCTTAGATCAGGATGTCTGTATGAGCCAGAGCTCTCCCTTCAAGCGGCCATCTTTGATGCGCGCAACAGCGCCCCCCTGTTCTTTGTTAATTTTTGTATTGATTGCCCTTGAGATGTGCCATTAACTCCTCATGGACTATACATGTGCAGTTGTGTACGTGCAGGCATGCCTAGTGAAGTCATCTAGCATGTTTGCATTGGGGTGCACAGGATGGCATGTGCAGGTAATTATAGGTTTGCTATCCCATGGCATGTGTGTGCTGTGTCAATGATACTGCACAATGGGTGTTTTAATGTGTTCTATCATGTTGTTCCAGTAATCCGTGATGTGGCGGTGACTGCTGTCCCGGGTGAGACATCCTGCATGATTCGAAGTCCACACTCCTCATGCCCTCCACCAGACACTGTCCTTCCTTTGAAGAATTAGGAAACACACTTTCTGGTGAAGGTCATGTTGGATTTACAACATGCAGACACAGTAATTTGGTAAGCATTTGCACTGTCTTGCATGCTGGGCATGCTTCATTATTGGGCATCTTTGCTGCATGTGTCAATTGTCTTATATGTCCTTTGGATGCTCACATGGTGTTGTGGTAATTCGATTAGAGCTCATGTCACTGTGTAAGCTACCTAGGTGAATACCTTAATGGGCGCACCGACTGTGCTGTGCAGCATGTCATTTTAGATCGGAAAACCAGGCATTGGACTCCTTGATCTGTCATTTAGTTGGTATTCACTCTCTGTGTCACTCTCTCTCTCCCTCTTTCTGGGCTGGTACACTGTACTCCTGTAAAAATCTATTTCTATAATCATGCACCCTGTGTCACCCTGTGTTGCTCCTGCACTATGTGTTCTTTGCATATTTTCTTTCGGTGAACAATTATGATCATGTATGTGCATGTAGTTTGTGCTGTTACTCTGCATTGCATTCCATTTAGGAATGTAAAGTGTCTCCCGATGGTGTGCATCGTATGCAAGTCAGGTGAGTTCCACGGACAGGTGAGTGCATTGCATTTGCTGACACTTCGGTGGTGTTTGCATGGGAATGGGGCACTGTGTGTGTTCACTCTAGATTTACTTACCTTGACCTCTTGCACTATTGCTCGAGGTTGGAATTGATCACTCGGGGGTGATTGCAATGTTGGTTATGGTCATGTTAATTGGATGGATTGCTAGGGCCAATGTCCACACATTATGATAACTGTGCTTTCTAACTGTGTGCCTGGCTTTCATGGTTGTTTGGGAGTGTGCAGCATGGTCAACAGTTTGTGAACTGTGGCAGGTGCAGATGTTTGAGCTCAGGTGTGCCTCATTCAACTTTTATCAGGTGTAATGAGTGACACCTCTGATCCCTATGAGGGTTTGTGGGATTAGGGATGTTTCTCACATTTGCTGGGTCAAATTTATGATTCAACTATTAGTATGTGCTCACGCATCATGAATCCACAAACATGTTGCTATGTCTGCTGGTATGTGGCTATTTGGTCTTACAGCACATGAGCTTTCGTATTGTTAGTGGGTTTTCTTCCTTTTCTCAGGCATTTGGCAACATGGTGTATGCAGCTTCTAATGCAACGCATCTAGGTGCATGGTGGTGTGGCATTGGAATAGATGCAGCATTACACCATTGGTATGGAGTGGCAATGAAGTCTGCATTGATCATGTTCTAGTAGTTTACAGTGTACCTTTACAATTATTTGAATGTTTAGGATTTTATATGTTTGCTTGTTGTAGTTGGCTTATGTCTTCCATTGACGCACCATCGGTGCGCAGGAGTACTTTGTGCCATCAAGTAGGGTTCTGGCGGAGGAGCAAGAGGTGAATGGCTGATTTATTGTGAAGACAGCCACTGAATATTCTCTTAGACTACCTTCAAAGCACCTTTGTTATGCGCTCGCACCACATGTCTTGATAATACATGTGACTGAATGAACCAACTACTGAGAGACACTTTATACACAACCCTCCGCACCTCAACGCACCCTGACACTCACCATCATCATTATTCATTCCCCTCATTCACTCATGTCTCCCCTGAAGTACTCAACCAAGTTGACAAGTACATGAAGGTGTCATCCCTATTGGTGTCCGGCTGCTCCTACAGAACCATCATTGCAAACTTCTCCTCTATGTCTAATGCTCCTGCTCATCTATGCATAATCTCCTTTGCTGGTGTTTAGTTTCAGTCCTCCATCAGGCACTCACTTCTGCACAACATTGCTAATATGACATATGCACAGCCTTCCTGACCACCAACATACTGGTGAATATCTTAATAGCCTTCCGGGAGAAACTGCTAGCGAAGTTGGTACACACACAAATGTACGCCCATTATGGCATTCTTGTGGATGTACGTCAACACCAGTGAGCATTGTAACAGTCCGAAGTACCAGTCACTAAGGTCACATGATGAATGGTGGCATCCCTCCATTCATAATGCCCTGCTGTTCTCATCATCCTTGATGTCTCATATGCGTTTCACACAGTGATGCATTCCATCCTCATTTTGATGATCCATGAACTGACAGTGGACTTGCGTATGTCATTCCTGAAAATAGATTCCATAAAAAACCCATACTGTGTCCTTTCTTCTGCCCTACTTCATGCGCCATCTGTGGCATCATGCAGGTGTCCATTCCTTTTCCATGAATCTTTGACATATACATTTGCCTGCTGCAATGCATATTTGGAAAATGTTCCTTATGATTAATATGCTATGATGAGGACAGAGTACTCTTCAGCACTGTTCCTAGTGGCACACTGGCACCCTTATTCACCATGTCTGTCACACAGCCATCCTGGACTGGTGCCCACAAAATGACCTTGGCTTGTGCGCCATTTACAAATATGCATGTCCCTACTGACTCCACTGCAGCCTACTTCTGCCATTGACTCAGTCCTTCCTACATGTTCTCACTCCATGCTCACTCCTTCCAAGGCCATTATGTACAACTACCCCCTTCCATTACTGCCACATATTCGTGTGATTGTGAAGGAGTCCGACTTGCAGGTCTTGATGCACACAGTTAATGTACACCACTTCCACAACATCACGCAGAGGTTCAATGTTACAAGTGCTGTGTTACTTTCCAGGCTACAATACTGCCTATTGCAGCGACTCCATGCTTCTAATCCACACCCTGTACAATTCATTTGGGACAAGACTGCAAATATTATGATTGACAGCCAGGCCAGGGACCACATCTGTCTGCCACTGATTTTCCTCCACTGGCTAGCCATGGCAGACAGTGTCAAGTCATAGGAAGTATGCATTATGTACTGTGATTTGTGAGTCCTACTTACTCCCTATCTGCCAATGTTCATTCCTCCATGTTGTCCCTCCAGAGCCATTTCATCATGTTACTCCGACCTTCTTCAGTGAGGCAGTTATTGATGGAGATGTTTTCCAGGGGATCTTTATCATCAGCAGGGGCCAACCTCTGGGATACCCATCCTGCCGCCCTCTCTTTGGGGACTCATTTCCTTACTTTACATGAACTACCCATGTTTTTCATCTTCAACTCTTCCTTCTCTCTCCCTCCTCCCTGCTAAGCAATCCTACTGCACTCTCACTCTCTCCATTCATTATGTCCTAGCTGCTTGATGACTGTCTGCTTGATGTGCCTCAAGGTCTCACACACCCCTGTCAACCCCAGCTATTTGTGGGGCTGTTGCCTCTGTGACCTGGACTAGTGTCATCATCACTGCACTTGGGGAATGACCTGAAAGAGTTTCATCTCTCTGCACTTACCCGAGCATCCACTGACTGGTTGCCCTTGAACCACCCATAAACTTGTTACCACCCTCCGAATACCACATACCTCTTAACATCTGTGCAATTGCTCCTTCTGATTGCACCATGCAGGTACAGTGTCTGTCTGTTCCACCCTGTCCTCCGTCCCTGCATGATGGCACATTGATGCACTTGTGAAAATATGATGAATCACTGTTCGACAGATTCACTGTTACATCCACTGTTCATAGTATAGTATGCAATTACTGTACCTGTCCAGAATAGTATGGATCTTTTGTACAAGTTCCGTACATCGTTGATCGCTTTTAGACACTTGGATTATGTATTGGCCATTTATCCATCTCCTTTGACATTACATACCATGGCACAGTCTGGTGATAATTTTACATGACATATGGGACGGTTTCTGTGACACACAAGCGATTTGATTTCTAGTTTGGCATGGTGGTAGTGGCATACTCCCTCTTCTATGTGTTTCTTTTGGAAACCCAAAATTAAATTATTTTTAGTTATAAGGGATGCACACAATGTTGCACTTCCAGGGACAAATTCTCAGGGTGGTTTGGTGGGCACAGATGATTGGCCCTTTGTCATCATTGAATGGCACCTGGAATGTGCCAGGGCTGTGTGCACTCCACAGGGGTTGAATTTTAGGTATGATATGATATGATATGATATGGCATTTGTAACGCGCCTATACACAAGTGTTTCCACAAAAATGTAGCCACAAGCTGGGTACGGGCAGCCTCGCCACGTGCCCTTTGACCTGCCATGCACAAGCGGCGTACATGTTGTTGGGGATGTGGGGATACCACCATGTTCACAGGTACGCCACGCTGCGTTGCAACATTGTGTAGGACACATGCTGCCACAATGATCCTGCACACTAGTGGTGGTGCAAATAGCAACTCACCACCAGAGTGGTCAAGGCAGTGGAAACGTGACTTGAGCACTCTGAATGTGCGCTCCACTATGGCCCGAGTTGCAACATGGGCTGTGCTGTATCTTACCTGGGGTGGTGTGGCAGAGTTCCGTATTGGCGTCATCATGTAGGGGCTCAGAGGGTAGGCACTGTCCCCTGTAGGGGTGAAAATGTGTGTCATTGGTGTGTATTTGTCAGTGTGTGACATTCGTGCATGTGCAGGGGCATTTATACTCACCAATGAGCCCTGTGTTGCCATGCCTCCCAACTTCCAGGGCCCTGTGTAGGGGTGACATTCTGAATATGAAACTATCGTGGGTTGTCCCTGGATAGTTTGCATATACAGAAGTAATGATGCCCTTGGTTTTGCATACAACCTGCACGTTGCTGGAATGCCAATGCTTGCGATTGCGATATATGTGCTCTGTAGCCGTAGGTGGATGTAGAGCCACATGGGTGCAATCGATGGCACCAAGTTCTTTAGGGAAGTGCACCACCCCATAAAAGTCCTGGCCCATAGCCTGCCTTTCTGCAGGTGTTCTGGGCATGTAGATGTGCCTCCGGACTGAGGGGCATGCAGTCGTAATTGCCAACACCTGGTGTAGGCAGCGTGACTGCGTGGGCTGTGAAATGCCCCCAACTATGTCAGTTGTCCGCTGAAGTAACCCAGTGGCCAAAAAATGCAGTACATTGAATGGCACCTTTTCCAAGGGGCTCAGTGCTTGGGAGCACAGGGTGGGTGATTTAAGGTCATCTTCCCACTCCGTGACCACGTCTAATATGATATGAGGTGGAAACCTATACCTGCCATAGACATCATCAGTCATCCCAAAAAGGCTGGTCCTAGGTCGAACAATCCGGGCCCTGGCCATCCTCTTCCTCCTGTGGTGTCCCACGATCACTGCTGCGACAAATGTTACGTTTATCATAACTGTATACGTCCCTTGGGTGATGGCGCTGGCTTTTTATGCATTTGTTTTTGTGCGTGTTGATGTTTACATCAGCTGTCGCATGGCATACGTGTTTCAGGATGTGCACATATTTTTCAATGCGCTGGTGAGTCCTGTTCCATTCCATGAATATGAGTTTTTAGCATTGTGGTACTTCCTTTGTTACGCCCATATTTTTGCTTGTTGTTCCCCATTCCACGGGTTCCGCCCCCTTTTTAGGTGATCAGCAGACACGGGCAAGCCTTATCTTGGAGTCTCGCACAAGGCATTTGTGGTGTCGCAGTAAAATGTTGGACCTGCGCAGATTCCTTACAAGTCCCTGGTAAACCCTACGCATTGTGTCCCATGAATCGACAAACGGGCACTTACGCGCAATTTCACGCACAAGTGCCCTATTTTCTGTGCAAATAATTCCATGAATCAGGCCCTAAATGTTTTGCTTCAAACTGTATTCTGGTTTATTTGCTTGCCACTGTTGACGAAGTCTCTATAGATGATGTGTCTCAGGCAGTTCTTTATTATCACATGGTTTCTTTGTGAGCGAATGAGTGGTTGAAATTTTTAATTTCTAAGAATCGGGGTTACTCCTGTGTCTGAGCGTTTTGTATCATACAGTTGTTTGATCAGGCATGTGTATATGAGAATGTTGGGGGAAGAGCGTTGCACTACCTGTATTATTGTCTGATGAATCTGAGCACTGTCACTACATAAGCCTTTTCACCGACATCACGTGACAAAAAAGGGAAAATTCCTTTGGTGCTCATGAAAGCAAAACATACGCTGATTTGTGGATTTTCTTTCTCTTTATTTAGGTGAGGTAGTTATGCTATGTTCCGAGTTAAATAGTTAAATGCACAGTATGCACAGTAAATGCAAAGGTCTTGGGAGGATAGCTCAGCGGCAATGCAATCGCCTTGGCAGCAAAACGACATGAACAACACAGGTTCAATCCCCGGGTCGCGCTTAGAAACCTCTGGGTATTAAGTGCGTTATAAATAACCTATCATATCATATCACAGGTTTTAATATGTTAAGTGCTATATTAGGGGGTCCACACTGTACTGAGCGGCATGGTAACACAGTTGCATGGTTATACGACTGCAATGTGTGTTAAAGAGGGACATCACATTTTGTACATCATATATGTTGTTTCTAGTTGTGCTCATGGGTATCATTTTTATAGTGTTGCAGGGTGTTGTTTGTTCTGAGAATACGTTGTTCAGGAATGTTTGCACATATAGGGTCTACTTTGCTTGGTATGCAGTGATAAGGTCTCCTGGGAAAAGCTTGCCAGGGAGCAACATTTCCCCAAATGTGCACTCCCACGAGAATCAAGCACATCCCCCAAATATTCTAGGATTTCAGTTAGAATAGAACATTGTACGTCTCCTAAAACACGTGGGGGAGGCTTTTGAGGGTGCAGGGGAAAATAGTCGCCAGGGGACATTGGGCTTCATTCCGAGTACGGCGCTAACCAATGGCGCTATTAACGCCTTGGTTGACGCCGTACCCGGACCGGCAGCGCCTTGGTGGTTGGCGGAATTACCGCCCCATTCCAAGGTTGGCGGGGCGGTAATTCCCCAATCCCCATTTACCCTTCCCCATTCCCATTCTTGCCCCATAGGGCATAATGGAAGTGGGGAAGGCGTCAATTACGCCACCGTAAATTACGGTGGCGTAATTAACATCAAGGTCCCTTAGCGCCATGGTTTTTAACGCCTGCTAAAAGCAGGTGTTAAAACCACCATGGCGCTAAGGGAACTCGGAGTATGGCGGTAAGGGATTACCGCCACCGCTCTCGTTAGCGGTGGCCGCTATCCCTTACCGCCATACTCGGAATGAGGCCCATTATCTTATGGAACTCAATGCTTGGTGTTGCTTTCTTTTCAGGTTGCTGAAGATCTTTGGGTACACTGCTACAGCGCTATATTTCCAGCTGGTGCATTCACTTGGAGGAAGAAAGTGCCCATACAAAATTAGTTGTCATGGACACACTATGCCAAATTGGTACCAACATGCTTTATCAGTTTTCAGATTCAGGCATAGTAGTGCATCACAAAACTTTCAAGGCCTGAATGTTAAGATGGATTTCTAGAATCTGTTAGGATGGATTTCTAGAATCTGGCCTGGTGAACAGATTTTAGTGAACAGAGAACTCTGAAAGGTTGACAAAAACCCAATCAAAGTAAATGTGGCGAGCAATCAAGACTATTCTCAGGAGAGCGGGGTCAGTGGTCCACAATGAGTTCACAAAGTGAAGCGCACAATAGTTTAGATAGGAATGTACAAAAATACAAATGTTTATTCTATGCCTTTACAAACACCAAACAATGAAACTTGTAGGTTATATTATCACACAATACTCGACAATAAACAAACATGCAGTCACCATACGTTTTAAAAGGCATTCAAATGACTTATTCAACATAAGAGGTAAGTAAAGTAATGCAGCAAAGATAGAACCAAGTCACAAGTGAATTAACATAACTTCAGCAGTCCAATCCCTAAGAAAAATGTTGTCTTGTGCCCAAAAAGTCACAGAATGTAGTCCCTGAAGGTAAATTCTAATTTTATTTGTGTTGGTTATTGTTCCAAAGAGGATATTTAGCAAGGTTACTAGGTAAGTAAATTGTGTTCTTTTCTTTCAGAAATGCTACCAACGTTTGACGACCAAAAAGGGAGTGGAATGAAAGGCTAGGACGCAAAGGGGGCTAGTTGGAGGACAGGGAGGGACAAATGCTTTGCATTTACTTACCACCCCAACTCCAAATTTCCAAGATGACTGGATGGGAAGTCTGGAGGTCACTGGAGGTTGGATTTTCTGCCATTGGTTCTGGTGAAAGGTGCCCAGGAGCTGCAGGTGCAAGGATTCTTCCAGTCAAGTCCAGATGTAAGATGAAACTAGTAGCAATGAAGAAATGTAAGATTCACCGAAGCAGGTTCCCTTCAAGACACTTCACAGGATGGGATTGGCAAGTTCCAGTGACAGCTACCATAGACAGACGAGGGCAGGTGTTCTTCCATTTGCGGTTGAACAAGCATCTCTAGGACAGAATCGCTTGAGGAAGTTGGCAGGGAAGTCAACTTGTAACACAACCTGGTGACCACCAAAGTCTGGGTGCCTCCACGGAATGGCAACACTTCTAGTGATGTAGCCCATGAGAGAGCTGGCATCAAGACTAGGTGGTCCTACTAGTCCAAGGGCTGAAGCTCAATTCACATTCTTCAATGATCAATTAGTGCAACAGGGCTTCTCTGGGCCAAATGCAAGTGTGGATGCCAGGCCTCTTCAGGAGTCTTCTTCAGATCTTCAGTCAGCTGCTCATCTACAAGGTTTTTTAGCTCCAACAACTCCAAGACCAAATTCCTACTCCTCACCAACAACACCGAACACCCAGACATACAGACCTGGCTATCAACCATGAACTCTGCGGGCTTGACACCTGAGCTCACTTCCTGCGCCAAATCCCTTGGGTTCCACATCAACAAACAACTCTCCTTCAGACAAGCATACCTAAGTAAACTACGACAGTTTGGTATCAGCTCTCTTTCCTGCAGGAATTCAAGCTCTTCCTTCCTCCTGACAGCTTTAGATCCACCGTTCAAGCACTGGCCCTATCCCAACTGGATGTGGGCAGTGCACTCCTCAAATGCCTCTTGTCATCCTCCCTTGTGCCACTGAGAAATGCCTGACACATGGCCGCACACCTCATCAAGGGTCTATGCAGATATGACCACATCACCCTGGCCTTCATCGACCTTCACTGGCTCCCACTACAGGCACAAATAATCAATTCTTGCTGCATCATCAATAAGACAGTCGCCCTCAATAAATACCATAATCATAATAATAATAATAATAATAACGCTGATCTGAAGAAATGGCTGTAGGAGTGCGCTTTGTATCCAAAATCCAGCCTGAAAGCAAGACCATGGCCACCAATAATAAGGATCTATATCATTCAAGCAGCCAGTAGTTCAATCAGGGATAACTGTTGGTTGCAAACATGCCCTACACCTAGACTCCTGGCTCCACTAATGTGGAATGGGCCAGACAGCCCCACCCACTGCCTGGCCCGCACACACACAAAGGCAGCACTAAACATTGAAAGCAGCAGCTTTCCAATGTGAATTCATGGCCTTCTATGTGATATACTGACCTGGCAAGGCAGTAAACTTATGGTTCTTTAGTAATGTGCATGCAATGGATGGGTTTCACAGAATAACTCTGAGTCCAAATAATCAAACCAACTCATGAAGATGGCAAAGGTTGCTGCTTTATTAACAATTATCTAAAACAGGGAGAATGCAACGGAAATCAACAGACGTTCGCTCAGCGTTCAACACAATTCTCCTAAAAACAAGATTGTATGCAAAAAATACATCAGCAGTGACATCATACTATGTGGCAAATAAGAAAATCCTATAAGCGATTAAAATTGGTTCAAGAGGAACATCTAAGTATACTTTCTATAAGAACTACGATTGTGATTGGCTGTCTACTGTCAGGTGGACAACTTATGCCTACCTGTAAAACATGTCATCTTCAACACTACTAAGTACATGGTTTATTATTGGCTCTCAAACTATAAGGTCCTTAGTTATATGCGTCTCTACAATTGGTTGGCATGCTCGTGCCATGTCTGGAACATTCGGTTCATTTAGAAGCACGTAAGCTCCTACCCATGTGCCAGGAGTTGGACTTGACTTTACCTCCCCACCCAATTAGCCCAACATCTCTCATCACCCATGCCTTCTGCCATGCAGATTGTCTTTGAACTTGGCCTTGCAAAGTATCCTTGTCTGTGGGAATATATGGAAGTACTGGCTCTCACTATCGTTGTTCTAGGACTCCAAGCCCAACTCTCTTTCCATCCTCAGCTCATGTGAAAGTAGAACATGATTCTGGTTCATTCTGCAGCATTCAAATGTCTTATGTGAATAAAACTTGCCACTCTTGGTGTTCTTTCTTTGCCCCTTCATAAGGGACCGCCTCGCCAGACACTTCCATGATCTCAGCTTATTTTAGCTGCAACGCAATTATCGGCCTTTCCTCTCCACGGGTCAGAGCTTACTAAATTCATGACACCAATGTGCAGTTCCTATACAATGGCAGCTTTGCCTGCAGTCTATTCACTATGTATAGCCAGCTTCTATGATCACTTATCCTACTTGCGTTTCCACGTCTGTACAATTATTCAATGGTTGCATTTCTGTAGCACTTCGCATGCATGCAATCTTCTTTTCTGCATATGAAAGTTTCTTGGTTCTTAACTTCATCATCAGTTTCCATAAGATCCATGCATTCTCTTCAGCCAGTATTCTCAGTGCATCACGCTTGTCTCTTGTGACGTCACTAGCCTCTCTCTTTCCCTCTTTTCATATTCCTTCAGGGACTTCCGCCCTTAGAGTATCATCTCTACGGGGATACATTCGATAGGGTTTTCTCAGTGGATACCTATTCTCAAATGCTTGCTGCGGTATTGACACAACTGCTGGTGTCAAACATGGCAAATTCTCTGACTTCCAAAATATAGGAGGCAGGGGTGCAGTATTTCCTGCAGAGGCATGCAGCTGCTACTCTACTTTCCCGCCTCTGGTCAAGTCCTCTGGTCAAGTCCTCGACCGCCTCTTCAAAGGTGTCCACATCTTGGTATTTTCTCTTCAAGAAGTGCATCTTCTAAGTCCAAATCTTCATCACCCCCCTCAGGGTGCCGGCTGATTTAACATGCTCATCTACACTCCAGGTCATGTAATTGTGTCCCACATACTTCTTACGATTCTTGGGATACAGGAACTTTGTCCCATAAAGTGCTACAATGCTAACATTTTAGGAATCTACCTCGACTCCACACTATCACTGTGCAGACAAACTAATGCTGTCAGGTCAGCTTCTGCCTAAACATGCAAACTTATCACTGCCCGTAGACCATTCTTGACCACTCCCAATTGCATCATCCTGGCCAGAACACTTGTGATGTCCAAGATAGACTACTGCAGTGCCCTTTATATAGGGACCATCCAGACCAACCTCAACAAACTGTAAATTAGCCAGAACAATGCTATCAGAGCGGCATTAAACATACCAAGAAACCGCCACATTTCCAACCATAGAAGTAATCTACATTATCTTCCTGTTAAACAAAGAATCACACTGAAAACACTTGCCTTGACTCACAAGTGCCTGTTCAACCAGGCTCCAACCTACTTAGCCAACTGTCTCATACCTCCACCCGACCCATGAGGGTGGCCCAAACCCATAGCCTATCCCTTCCTAGATTCAAACTACAAAAAGCTGGTGGTGTGAGCTTCCCTGTGCTGGCCTCGAAGCTCTGGAATTCTCTCACCAACGCTATTAGAGCTGAGCCTTCCTTCCAATCATTGAAGAGTAAAACCAAATTATGGCTCTCTGCACAAAACATTAGAGATTGTCACCGCTCTACCACGACAAGGCCTCATTGCTACTCACTTTTATACTCTGTCACGAGTATGTGTTTATAATACCTGTATGTTTCATTGTATGTACCTAACTTATTGCTATCACATTGTTTTGCTAGCCTCCCTCACGTGCGTGACCCTAGTTTTTAAGATAGCCATTTGTCTCCCCTGCCTGCACATGCCGTTCGGCTTACTATGTTGTACATACTCTTGTCATACTGCAGGCCTATCGGCATGTTGAATGTAAGCTGGTTGATCTACTCACTGTTGTCTCTTGTATGTAACTATAACTTTGTGCTCTCAGATTATGAGCCTAGATGCCTTTGGGCCTGGTGCGCTTTACAAATAAATACAATTCAAAAAAATAAAATACAAATCTTTATCCATCAATTTCTTCGGTCCAAACCCTGATTCGACATTGATCATGATCTTCATTCCTACTGCCTTCTTTGCTGTCTTCTTGCGTTGGGTGATCCAAACATCACCATGACCAATATTGCTCCAAGGATCTTGAATATGTTTGCCAACCACTGCAGAATCCATAGGAATATAGAGGCAAACAAACTATCATGTGTAATGTCCTCTGTCTCATATTCAATCTTGTTATGCAGATTTGTTAACAACGTTATTGCCTCTGTCAAGGTCCCATTCTCGTCATCATGAGAAGGTATGAATGTGCAACAGAAAGGCCAGATTTTGCCACAAACTCCTCCTTCCATTGCCGTGATCATGTCAAGGACATATCTGTTTTGCAGGGTCATTAGTCAAATGGCCCTCAGCTCTTCCTTGATAGCATTGAATCCCTTCATGGTGCTATTGATTGTCTGCAGGAGCTCCCATCTATTGATCTGCAACCACTTAGCGTTAGCCATCGTTTGGATCCCAGCCATGAAGATAGTCATAAAGATTGAAGCAGTCTTTCTGAACAACCTGTGTTCATACGGAATGATATAATAGGCTTCTATCGACTTGGCTGAGAAGTAATTCTCTCTTTTGGTCCAATTGAGAAACTCAAGCAATCTTCTCTTTCTCAAATGGGTATCTGATTTTGGAAATTCTCCAATGTTCAGCTCACTCTGAGGAATCAATAATGCTGGAACATGAATGAGCAACAAGCAGCATGCTCCACCCCAATCCTTTGGCAACTTCATCTAGGCCCTAGACCCACAAGCCCAATATTGATCCATCCGGATGGCTGTTCCTTCTCCCATCCTGGAATCATCAGCTGTAGTTCTGCAGTCCTTGTTGTCTCCCACATGATTCTTTCCATGTCTTCGCAAGAACATTTTTGCTTTAGCCAATGGAATTACAGCCATGGGCTGATTCATCTTCTACCCATGTCAGCAGTTTGGCATGCTTAACCCATGACTTCAAACACCCATCATTTACTCTCTGTACCTCTTGTAAATATTCTGGCTTCAGTAGACGAGCTGCACAGGACATCAGCCCTTCTTCCCATCCCTTCTTGGATTTCACTTGTCCATAGACTAAGACTTGAGTTTGCTCTCAACATCCAGGTTATTCAGCTATTTCTGTCACATCAGGGCAATTAGTTTTCTTCATCTCAATGACCACCTCATCCTGTCCTGTTGCAGGATGCACACACATCTTGCTCTTCCATATAGGTTCCTTGTACATCTCTGTAGTCTTCATGTAGTCATCCTGGTATGGACACTACCATTTCGATCTCCATCGAAAAGTGGCCCAACTTCCTTGAAATTGTCCTCTGGTCATGCATGCTGCAAGATGGCTGAGACACCTATCATCGTGTTCTGGAACTTCTCTGGCAATAAAAGTTTTCAAGGCATAGGGTAGGAGAGAGCAGAAGTTGCAACTCTCCTTAGATGTTCTTTCTCCCACCTTTCTCATGTGCTGATACCACATGTTATTCCCTAAATGTGCTGCATTATCTAGATATTTATTTTTCCCCTCACTATCTTCCTCTGCATTTCTCCTGTGTCGCCCAAAGGTTGTGTAATAATCATGAAGCAAATCAAAGGTAGTTCTCACAGTATGGAGAACCATAGGGATTTCTCCCTCAGCAGAAGAGCTAACATGATAGAGAGTGTGAAAGATGAGTCAGACAAAGACAAAAAGAACAATCATACAAGCATATATTATGCACAAGAACATAGTAATTCATTTCTCGCGCCATCCTACTACTCGTTGCACTTGTTCTTTGCCTTGAACCGTGCCACTTTCCTCTTTAATCATTTTTAATACAATCATCAAATTCCTTATGCTTATAACTGCAAAATCTGCTCGATGATGGCAATAAAGAGCCTACTTATAACAGGGCAATTTTTAGGATCCTGTAAAAAAGTGCGAACATCTACGTTTCTTCTCACAAGACCAGGGTACGCTTGAAGTATAAACACAAAGACAGCAAGCAAAGGTTGATGATTGTCACTATCGGTAAGCACCATATGATCAACTACTTAGAAGAGGTATTCTCCATGAAATAAATCTGGATACTGATCTTGTTTCCAATTTCTAATCAAGAACTGATGTTTAGGCATAACTCTGATGCTTCAATGTGTAAAGTTCATTTTCAAACCACTGGAATTCTCTGCAAGTCATTTCACTCAGTGCTAAAATATCTATAAGGAGTGTCCACTCGAATTCCAGTCCAACATAAATCTGTATTAACCGCTGGTTGCTTTATCATCCTTCTTCTTCATCGATCGAGTCTGCACACGCTGAAATAATTCTTCTTGTCTTGCTTCTGGATCACCAACGGTGGGAGGGCGTGTCTCATTTTTATAGGGCTTTATGTCACCCAGGTTAAGCCAAGCTTGTCTCCCTTAGACTTTCACAGCTGAAGGAGTTATATTCTCAATACAAAAGGGACCATGAAACTTGGCTCATGCCACTTTTGCAAATAGTTCTTAATTAAGACTAGGGGCCTAATTACGAGAATGGAGGTAGCCATGGAGCTATTAGATCCATGGCTGCCCCCGTTCCGGGCTCCATTACCGGGTTCCTGCAATGGGGACTTACCGGGTTACTCCAACATAGGAGGACCCGGTACTTCCTCCTTGCAGGAACCCATCCCCATTCCCATTTGAGCCCCCAATGGGAATGGGGAGGGAGGTAATAACGGGCAGATTACAGCTGGCCCGTTATTGCCTCCCTCTTCCCCTCATGGGACCCGGAAAGCACAACTGGTTTTACCAGGCGTGTGATCCGGGTCCGGCGATGGGAAGCTCGTATTCGGCGCTCCCGGAATTAAGGGGGCCGTTCCTGTACCGGCCCCTTCATTACGGGAGCGCCAGCCTTATAATGAGGCCCTAGGTCTCCAACATATAACATAGGTGCCAGTAGTCATTCAATTGGGTTGCTTGTTGAATTGTCTTCTTCTGTGTTCTGAGACCAACGCCCCTTGTGCTTAACTTGATCTGAAATGAGAGAGATACTATAGGTCATACATGTCAAATAGTCATGCATTTCATCACCTGAAGTTTTAGCTACACTCTGGGCATCACTTCTACTCATAGATGGAAGGGGCGTTCTCATATGCCTCCTGTCACTAGTTCATGAGGGGTGAGGTGATGGTCTGACCCTGGCTGATTCCAAAGGGCATACAAGGATAGGGGTAGGCAATATAGCCATCCCTTCTTCAAAGTCATTTTAATCTTGGCAATCCTTTGTTTAAGGAGGCTCTTGAGTCTCTCACATAACCTGTTCACTTGCAGGTAATAAGCAGAAGAAAATGCATGCTTAATATTGAATAGAAGCCCTATCTGTTCAAATAGCTCATTAACAAAATGTGTCCCATTGTCGGATCTCAGCACTTCACACACACCCCATCTCGGGAAGACTTCATGCACTAAAGACTTCACTGCACAAGTGGCATCAGGGTGTGCACATGGAACTGCCTTGATTCACCTAGAAAAGGGACACACCACCACTAATCAATACCTATTTCCATAGCACACCTGCAGCATATCTACATAGTCAATATGTAAATGTTGAAAAGGAACATTCAGTCGAGGTATTACTCCTCTAATTGTCCTCAGTGTATGCCCGGCAGTAAACCTTTGACACACGATGCAGTTTACCATAAATAGTGCAACGTGTACCAACAAATTCGGAATTAACCAGTCTACTGCAATCGTAGCAGCAAGACTATCCCTAGTTACATGCGCGGGGTAATGCAGCTGTTCAAGCGCAACTTTCAATAACTCTACTTGCATCACTGGTTTTCCACTGCTGTCTTGTCACCATAATGCTTCTGTGGGGGATAAACAACAACCCCTTTGTTTCCACAATTCTTGCTCTTCATGTGGTGCACTCCCTCGAATCTCCATTACTTGGGTTATCGATAATTTATTAAACCCGTCTTGCACCCTTCTCAGTATCAAAACCCGAAATATCAGGGGAATATGCAACCCTTTTCGCTTCTTTGTCTGTGGCATAGTGTGTGCTGTGCATTTAACAAACACTATGGCTACTGGGAGCTGTAGTGCCTTAAACGGCCTATCCAATAAGGATGCATGCTGCACTGGAGTGCCATTTGCATGGAGGTAGCCCCTCCTCGTCCAATGTGCTAACCCTGCGTGTACGGTTGAAGTCACGTAGGCAGAGTCAGTGTACAACGTCACTTCCTGTCCTTTGTGTTTCTTGAGCACGACAATGAGCGCTACTAATCCTGCCGCTTGCGCTGAAAAGTGAGACGGTAGCCTTGCACTTGCTACAACTTCAAATTCTCCAAGTAATCTATGTCTCACTATTGTGGGGACTGAATGCCTTTCCACACTGGTCTGATCAATTTTCAAAGAACCATCAATTGAGAGAATTTCCCCTCCTGCTAAAGCATTCTCCTTCACACAGGGTACATCATCAGAAAATTCAACATAATTATCACAATCATGCACATGATCACCTTCTTCTATTGACTCAGCTAAAAACGTAGCAGGATTCACCATTTTACATCTCACAATCATAATCGTTGAGTTTGAAATCATGGGCTGTCAATGTGCCCTTGGGCATCTCTAAAATGGCAAACAGACCATGCTCCACAAACAGAGTCATGAGCAGCCCATGCCACTATTTGTAGATTTCTCAATTAGGAATGCACCAGCAGCCAATGATTGTTCGCAAGGAAAGTGTCCTCTCATGACTGGGTCTAAAATCCCACTGTAATATGCTAAAAGTTTATACCCCAATGTGGTTCTTTGTGTCAGCACTGTTGTCATGACTGTCACATTTGTGTGTGAAAACAAATAAAATTCCTCAGCATAATTGGGGTTTCCCAAAACACAGGGGTTCTTTTAGCTCCTCAAACACTTCCTCCGTTTATTCAGTCTGTTCTACCTTTACTTTTTTCACCTGTGCTTTCTTTAACACTTGCAGAAGTAGTTTTGTATATCTACTATAATCAAACACCCAGGCTCCGACATAGTTGCATAATTCCATGAACTTTTGCATCTGTTTCACTGTGTTTGGTATGGATGTTTTGATAATCACCTCATCTCTTTCAGGTGTCACCTTCTTTCCTTCATGCGAAATCAATTGACATAAGTATAGCACCTCTTCTTGACAGTATTGCAACATCTCCTTGTCTACCTTATATCCCCTGTCTGCTAGAATAATCAACAATTGAACAGAGTCTTTTCTGCATTCATCTTCTTTAGTGCTTCAAATTAAAATGTCATCTATGTACTGTATCACTGCACTCTCAAGATCAATATTGCCTAAATCCATCTATAGGACTGATGGGGACTCACAGTACCCTTGGGGCAAACAAGTATGTTTCAGTTGGGTTTGGTTAAACGTAAATGATGTCAAGTCTTGTGAATCCTTGTGCAACGGGATCGAGAAAAACGTATTCTTCAAATCGATCACCATGAAATATCAAGGTTCCACTGGGATACTACACAGTATTGTCACTGGATTAGGAACTAGAGAAAACTCTACATCTAAAATCTAGTTAATCAGTCTCATATCTTGTATAAATCTCCACGACCATTCTTTAGATTTCTTGATTGGATACACCTCAATATTACACACCGATTCTGATGGCACCGGAATCCCTTGTTCATCGGTGCTGAAATAATCTGAAATATACCCCCATCAGCTTCTTGATACATGGAGTACTGCTTTTCTCGAGGTAAAATCGGTCCCGGCTTAAGCTTTATTACAACTTCCCTTATTCCCTTTAATAAACCTGCATCATAAGGGCCTGTGCTCCAAAGTATGCTTGGCACCTTTTCCAAGTCTTCCTGAAAAAATTCTGGATGTAGCCGCATTATCGCCATTCGCTGTGGGACTTCCCTTTTCTCTATTCTTATCCAGTATGAGATGCCCATGAAGAACACCACTTCATCTTCTGTTTGGTCTTCCCTGAACATGTCATCTTCAGTGATGTCAGTCAATCTGTTCCCTTCCTTGAGAGCTATTACTGTTCTCCGTGGTCTACCATCATCATCTACTCCTTCAAGCATTGCCATTTCCTTTTGTACAATGGTTGCTTCCAATTCGATAGGGATAGTCTTTCCCCCTCTTCATCCATACGTATTCATGGTCTAAACAATAACTCATCAGGTATCCTTACAATGTTTCCCACTAATTCAGGTAGCCATGTCAGTAGAATGCTCACTCCATACAGAAAAATCTCTAGATCTACTAGAATGCCTCGCAGAGCCACTTGCCCTGTGAAGGGCAGTATAAATTCTCCCATGTTTAAATAGTGTATTCCTGGAGTGAAACACACTATTCCTTGATCAGTAAATGAAATCGTTATATCATGTTTTGTCATTAATTCTTTTCCCAAAATGTTAACCAGTGTATGCCGTGAATATAACAAAGGAACAGACACATCACACTCTCCTATAGAGACGGGTAATTCATTAGTAAAAGGAACTTGACTTGCAGCTCCAGAGAACCCTTGAACATTCATGACAATTCCCGACATTGGATATTTTCCCTCTCGTATACATGAATGAGTTGCTCCAGTGTCTACAAGGAAAGTAAAAGATTTACCTCCTATCTTGACATCGACCCTTGGTTCCCCTTGGGGGTCAGGTGTCACAGATAGAACTGAACACATCAGGTCACCCTGCGAGCTGTCATATTGTGGGTATAGGCTCATTCCTGTCCCTGTGAAAGGATTTCCTTCACCACAGTGACACCTCTATCCTGTATTTACCTACTGCTGTGCCTGCATGAGGGCTTGTTGTGACTGCCCTTGCAGTGGATTCATTTTCACTTGTTCTTGCTGTTGCAACTGCTGCATTTGCGGCTATTGTGTCTGATTCAATGTATGATCTTGGGCAAACCCTTCTCTAGTCTGTATGCTATATGGTGGAGGATAAGCTGTCCCCCCTCTTGAAAATTGGCCATTCTGTACATTCCCTTGGCTCCCACATACGCGTGCAATGTGCCCTGTCATCCCACAAATCCAACATACTGGTGCAGCCCGTCTAACAAGCCTTCCTTGAGTACTCTGGTTCTCATTCTGATCCCACCTTGATTATTTTGAAATCCTCCCCCTCTTCCTCTATAGCCCATACCTCTGCCTTGTGGCACAAACCCATATCCACCTTGATCCATCAGGCGCAGATTACTCACCTGTGATGTATCCATTGCTTCCTGCATTCCCAATCCTTCTCTGATTGTCAATAGCGCCCCTTCTATGGCCTATTTTGACATTTTATTCAGAACTAACTTGGCTTCCTCAATTTTCCTATTCTCATCTTTCTTCCTATTTTTCTCATATAATGACCAACAATGGTGTACTATTGTCAACTGTTTCTCAGCCCAAGGCTTCCCTTCCATCCCCACTTATTTCTTCATCTGTCTTTGCACTAGCTCAGGCAACCCCTGACATAAAATGTGCTCAAATAATGCCACTGCCTTTTCCCTCAGCTCATGAGTTTCAAGTTGCCATTTCTCCTGAATCGTTTGAATGTAAGCAGTAAGTCAACACCCTTCATCTTACGTGTCATAATTGCACCCATATCTAATGTATCGGGATACTGTTCCCTGAGTTCCCTCCAAACATCTGCTCTGCATTTATTAAACGGCACTCCATTATGCGCTGTATTCTGTGCTGTCACACTTGAATACCCCGCTCTTCTCCATATATCATCAGCACTCTCCCCAAGAATAGCTGCCAGGAGACCTTTATTGTCCCCTATGGCCAACGTGTTTCCTCCTATAATTTTTTCTAATTTGTATATCCATTTCCCAGTGCCCGAAGTCAAACTCAGAAGCTTACACCTTAAATCATACTTGTCCATCTGAGGCCTTGGAATATACTGTGGTCTTGCTCCCCCTTTTTCCAATAAGGAAAACTGCATAAACCCTTCCCATAGTTGGATCCTACTATTAGTCTATCCCTGGAAGGGACAGTCGACCCTGTCTGTCTCCTTGTGGGTAACAACACTCACCTGCTCACATATGGTGGCGACTCTCCCTTCTCACTGTACAATCGTCCTCGAGGGCACGAGGGTTGTGCTATCCTTAGTTTGATCCAGATCAGATGAGCTCACTTCTTTGTCCATTTGCAGGCTTCCTTCAGGGGCACATGAGCTCCCTCCACCTACCTCGAGGGCAGACTCTATTTCCTCATCTGAAGAACAGCAAAGTTTGTCCCCACAGGAAGCGGTATAGGGGTAATGTGGTGTGTAAATTACCTACATCCCCACCATTTTGTCTGAAAGCAAAAACCACAATGAATGAAAAATCAAGGATCACTGCTCTCTGGGTGTGCTAATCCGATTTGCCAGATAGTGTCCTAATGTTCTCTGTGCATTCAAAGTAACATCATGCATGTGAAAAAAACAACCATTTGTACCTTAATCTGAGTTTTTTCAATCAGTTTCTTTTAGAGAAAACAAAAAAGGAACCTTCAATAAGCTCCAAAAAGTGTTTTTCATGATTTATTACAAAGCTTATACCAATTTCTTGTACAAAAGCTCACAGAATTTTACAAACCATGTAACAATATTGTTTAAAACTTTAAACACGCTGAAGTAAGGAAAAAACAACAAATGATCACCTAAATCAGGGAGGATTGTCAATAATAATCAGATATCAACAAGTGAAGCAGAAAGAAACAATGAAAAAAGAAAACTTTCCAATATGCATGAAAATTCACTAAAAAGTCATAGAAATTAGATTGGTATCCTACAATGAGGCATACTACAAAATAACTAAACAGATACATTTCTTTCCAAACAGGACCAGCATAGTCTAAGCCATATTGTAACTCAACTTGAATTTCAAGACGTGAAACCATCCCACAATCGAAAAAGGAGATTATTCAATTGTTTGAGTCAGGAGTCCTAGGCGCCACCTTTTCTTCACACAATATCTCCTGTTACTTAAAGATGATCAGAATCCCATACCCTCATTTGCCATTGCCCTTAGTCTACTCACCATTTGTTTGTTAATAAACTCAGGGCATTCGGTATCAACTCCTCCATCAATCTGACCACTTCGCCTTCCATCCGCAGAGCGCCCATGGAAACCGGGCAGGGATTTTGTCAAAGGGGGTCCTGCCCACCATCTCGGTTCTTCTTGCAAGTTTATTTCTTTCGGCCGCTCTCCACAGGAAACCCTGCAATCTTCTGGCTAATGGCAGAGGATGCCCGATCGTCCGAAAAACTGGAGATAAGCTGGTTTGGATCTTGTTCAACCATCTGCATCACTACCATGTGCACTTATGGTTCTTTAGTAACGTGCATGCAATGGATGGGGTTCACAGAATAACTCAGAGTCCAAATAATCAAACCAACTCAGGAAGATGGCAAAGGTGGCTGTTTTATTAACAATTATCTAAAACAGGAAGATTACAACAGACATCATCAGACGTTCACTCAGCTCTCGACAAATTTCTCATAAAGACATCCTTATATGCAAAATTATATGTCAGCAGTGACATCTTACTATGTCGCAAATAAGTAAAACCTATAAGCGATTATAATTGGTTCAAGGTGAACATCTAAGTATACTTTCTATAAGGACTAGGATTGTGATTGGCTGTTTACTGTCACATGGACAACTTATGCCTACCTCTAAAACATGTCATCTTCAGCACTATTATGTACACAGTTTATTATTGGCTCTCAAACTATAAGCCCCTTCATTATACGGTGCTCTACAATTGGTTGGCCTGCTCGTACCATGTCTCGAACATTTGGTTTGGTTTATTTAGCAGCATGTAAGCTCATACCCAGGTGCCAGGGGGAGGACTTGACTATACCTCCCCATTCAATTAGCCCAACATCTCTCATCACCCAGCCCTTCTGACATGCAAATTGTCTTTGAACTTGGTCTTGCAAAGTATCCTTGTCTGTGGGAATATATCGGAGTACAGGCTCTCACTATCGTTGTTCAAGGACTCCAAGCCCAACTCTATTTCCATCCTCAGCTCACATGACAGGAGACCACAATTCTGGTACATTCAGCTGCATTTAAATCTCTTAAATGAATAAAACCTGGCACTCTTGATGTTCTTTCTTTGCCCCTTAATAAGGGATGATTCATCCTTTGCACTTTCACTGCTTGCAAGAATAGATAACTGACCTTGGCTTCTTATGTTTTGATGACAGCCACACTGCCTCCCCAGACAATTCCATGATCTCAGCTTATTCTTGCTGCACCACAATTCTCGGTCCTTCCCCTCCATGGTTCCCAGTTTACTAAATTAATGACATCGATGTCCATCTCCTATACAATGGCAGCTTCGCCTGCAGTCTATTCACTACATATAGCCTGCTTCTAATTGTGTTTCTGCATTTGTACAATTATTGAATGGTTTCATTTCTGTAGCACTTCGCACATGTGCAATCTTCTTTTCTGCATATGAAAGTTTACTCGATGCTTAACTTCATCATCAGTTTCCATAAGATCCATGCATTCTCTTCAGCCAGTATTCTCAGTGCATTACGCTTGTCTCTTGTGATGTCACTAGCTTCTCTAATTCACTCTTTTCATATTACTTCAGGGAGCTCCTCCCTCAAATTGCTGTCTCTTCGGGGATACATTCAATAGGGTTTTCTCAGTGGATACCTTTTCTCAAACACTTGCTGCAGTATTGGTACAACTGCTGGTGTCAAACAATGCACAGTCTCTGACTTCCAACATATAGGAGGCAGAAGGGTGGGATTTCCTGCAGAGGCATGCAGCTGCTCCTCTACATCAGTCTAGGGTTCCTCTAATAGTCTAGGGCTGACCATCTTCCTAAATAAGATACATTTTTTAATTGGTTGCACATCATACCTTGTAATTAGTAACCAATTATCATTTGTATGTTCCTCTGCGATGTCCCACTAGGTAAGTAATACAAACATTGTATCTCTAGAGTCCATCATCCCAGGGCTATCTGTGGATTCCCCTACATATTAACAAAGCGCAGGAATTGAGACAAATATCCTTGGGGTGAGCCAAATTTTATTTGATATCTTCAATTATATTCCCTTTGAAGTCCTAAATCTTTGGTTCCAAAAAAACAAACTAGACATGAATGTTCCATTCTTGCCACCACAGATAAGGATTACTTACCCAGTGGGACATCGAAGAGGAACAAACAAAACAGAGCCAGCTTCTTGTTAACTGAATTATTGCACTAAGATCAGCAAAACATTATTCCTATTAAAATCAGTAGTGAACAAGCCTACGTATAATATTTTGTTAATGCAATTACGCTATTTGCGCATAGATCGTGATTGAATTGATGGGTCTTTAAGATACGTTAACATAATACACCATTATTCAAGAAAACTAATCATTTTATGACATTGGAAGTCATTATGACTGCACTGAAGGCAGTGCATTACAAATGAAAATTGGTTACTTATTACAAGTTATGAGGTGCAACCAATTAAAAATGGTGTCTTATTTAACATGGTCAACCCTAGACTATTAGACTAAAAATAAATGATTTTATGTTTTTTGTAGAAATTATGTGAACTATGCCTCTGATGAAGAGAAAGAAAAACTCGAAGCGCGTTGGGCCTTATGAATAAATACTTAATGAGAAAACGGATGTCTTAAAGTACATAGTGTGTCAAGTAACAATCAATTAACCTACGATGGAATTACCGAATATAATTGAACTTACTGGTCAAATATTAGGACTTTCCTTCCTTCATTTTAAATGGTTTGGCTTTAGGCCTAAAATAGTGTGCAGAGGACAAGAGTTTGCCAACTTGGGAACTTCGTTGCACTGTATCCATAGTGACTGTGTCCATTTGACTGATTATGAAAACTCTTTACTACATGGAAACATTTTAAACATGTTGTGATTTTCGTCCTAGTGAACACGAGATAATTGTATCTTGTGTTTTTTTCAGGTGCCGAGTTAGTTTTGTTGTTTTCATGGGCCTCATTACGACCCTACCGGTCCAGTAAACAACAGTGCCGGCAGAGTACAAGTTTGCAGGCCGGATGCCCTCCCTCTCGCCAGGTCTGGAACGGCACCCTCTCACAGACTTTGACGGTAACAAATGGGACTCGAATGGGAATGGGAAGTTACTTTTTCTGGCGCATTTCTCCTGGGACCGCCGGGGGCTGTAATGCCCCAGTAAATCCCCAAAGACAGGCACCAGAAAAAAGCACAACTCCGGCGGCAGCCATGCCGTTTTACCGGCATGGCTACCGCTGGGGTCCTAATGAAGCCTCATGTTTTGTTTCATTATGTTTTGATCCCCATTGAATTCTGATGTCTACTTGTGGTACACTGTGCGTTTGTCTGTTCTGAATGCAAAAAAATACCTT
The DNA here is from genome assembly GCF_040938575.1 of Ambystoma mexicanum. Taxonomy (NCBI): domain Eukaryota; kingdom Metazoa; phylum Chordata; class Amphibia; order Caudata; family Ambystomatidae; genus Ambystoma; species Ambystoma mexicanum. Next base: position 983,484,833 of record NC_090925.1, read on the forward strand.
TCATTCTACAATGTGTTTGAGAATGAAAGGGGTTTATGAAGTCATGTAAACTTAACTATAAAGTCACAACCATGAATATAATATGTAAAGTGACAATATATACCTGTGGGTTTGCTGACCACACCTCAAAGTTAGTGACTATAATGTGGAAGAGAACAACTACGATTAATCAAGACTGCTCATAACTAATCTAAGCATTGTGTTTGCAGCAATCTTCTGTCTGCCGATTGATTGCTGAATGGAAGCTGGGGTAGCTTATTAGGTCCTCATTAGTGGCGGGGCAGTGATGAGAAAGACTGATGAGGTGTTAATGGCTAATTACTGCTGATTTTCATTGCTCTCAGTCCAGGTCTTGATCATCGTAATACTAGCAATACTAGTTCCTCCTCTAAGGACTTGGCCAATTTGGCCTCCGACCTGGTTGCTAGAGCTTGCTATAAAAACCTTTTTCTATTCGGTATAGTGGCTTTTTATGAGTTGCAAGTGGATAGAGGAGACAGTAAAACCAAAATAAAAATGTTATGGGATTTCTTCGGCGTGTCTTATCGTGAAGACTCACGTCATTGATCTAAATACTGAGATGAGGAAGACCTGAAGTAAAGATAAAAGTAAGTCATTTCCAATTTTCAGTACATGATGCATAGAAAGCTGCATGTCCATGGGAAGCAATTACTTCAAGTAGGTTACATTATAATACAGTTCTGTTTTACAGTCCTGTTTGTCTTTAGGTTCTACGAGTAAAGCGGCAAAACCAATGAGATTATTTAGGTGAACATGACTTTGCATTCGAGTCCTAGTATTATGCCATTCAGGATGAGTAAACTAAAGCTGTAAACATAGAAGCTTATGATCCAAGTCTGCATGACTTTTATATTTTTACTTAGGTGCAAACAAGTCCCCTCCAAGAAATGTTTGACTTTTGTACGACAAAGTGAAAAAACGGGGTGTGAAATACTGGCAAAATCACCTTCATACTACGCTACACCTTCTGCAGCTAATCCAGAACCGAACTGCGAGACTTGTCCTTGCCTCAAGCCCAGGAACCATATCGCTCCTGCCCTGAGCTCTCTCCACTGGCTCCCGGTGACTGCATGGATCAAGTTCAAAACCCTCTGCATCATCCACAAAGCTTTCTGGGGCCGGCGCCCACAGTACATCCAACTCTCTCTCCCAAAACATCTTCCTTCTCGAGACTGTCGCTCAGCCACTACAAACTCTCTGAGGGTCAGACGCTTCTCCGAGCAGAGAGTCGGGTAGATCTCTCTCCTCTGGTGGTACTGCCCTCTGCAATGGCCTCCCTGCCCCCCTGAAACTTTGATCGGTTTACCTGAAGTTCCGGAAGCCTCTCAAGGCCTTCCTTTTTGCCTCTGCTTTCTCTCTCTCTTTCTCCCTTGCTGGTCTACCTGTCTGCCACACTGACTGGTTGCCTGGCTACCCTCAGGTTCTCCCTGGGTACCAGGCTCTTCCATGACCAGTCAACCCTGCACTGCCTCCGGGCCTACCATGCACTTAGGGGCTGTAACTCTAACCCCACATGCCCCAACCTCCTTGCACTTACCCAGAGGCAAGCTGCCCTCGCTGCACATACTCAGATCAATGCTGCCCTGATTGCACTCCCCCTCCCTCTACCTTGCAATTCCCCCTCTGACTCCCCCCTGCACTTTTCTTTATCGCACTTTTATGATCTGAATGACACAAGGCCTAATAAGATTATTTGTTTCGTCATCCCTCTGTCTTCCCTTCTTTGACTTGTAGCGCCTAGAAACGCTTGTGTGCAGGTGTGTTATAAATGACTCATAATACCTTCCTTTGGCTCTTCGAAGTGCCACTTGAGTTAAATCCACCTGTCATTTACTTATGGAAGCCAACATTTACAATGGGTTCCTATGGAATCTGTCCCAGGCGGATGCCGTAGGAATCCACCCCATTTACGCCAGCATGAACATATTATGCTGGCGTAACTGCTGTTTAATTTGCATGGTGGAAAGGATTGGTATAGTGATTTGATTTGATTTGTTTATTTATATAGCGTACCTGACCCTCAGGTAACTGGGCGCATTGCATTGCATAGTGTTACATATTTACAATGGTTGCCATAAAAGGTTACACAAAGAATTATATACATTACAGATTAACAACATAGAAGCTTTTTACAGGCAAAGGCAGCATAATATTGGATAAATCGTAGATAGCATTGGTCATGTATACATGATATGTACAGGTACCTCTAGTAATGGGTTAGCAGAGGGTGGCAGCATATCATAAGGGGGCATACATTTATAGAGTTTAATGGGTGATAGCCAATATTTTGTATTTATACAGAATTGGGAGAAAGACGGTTCAGCTCTTAAGGCTATGGGTGAGGAGTTCCACAGTTTGGATGCTAAAACCGGGAAGCTGCTGCCTCCCGATTTCTGTAGATTAAATCCTGGCACTATGAGGCAGTGTAGTTGTGAGGATCTGGTAGGTTGATCGGATTGGCTTTTGGTAAATTTGCATGTTAGGTATCTCGGTGCTGAGTTGGAATTTATGAGTAAGAGCTAGTGTTTTGAATGAGATTCTCCTCTTGATTGATTGCCAATGGGAGTTACATCTGACATTTGATATGTGGTGGGATCTCGGAATGTTTAGGGCGGATCTGAGTGCATTATTTTGCAAAGTTTGTAGTTTGGTTAGGTTTCGTTTGTTAGTGCCAAGATATAATGCGTTGCAATAATCCAATTTGGATAGAATAAGCGCTCTGGCTATTGTGGAACAACTAGCTGTAGAAAGGAAGGGTTGGCAAGCGTTTATAAGTTTGCAAGTGTAAGCTGTGGCAGAAGCTGCAGCGTTCACTTGTCTGGTCAAGGTTAAGGATGAGTCAAGGTAGAACTCAAGTATTTTGACTTCCTTGGATACCAATATGTTATTGCCGCCTATGATGAAAGATTTGAATTTGTTGTCTAATTTATTCAAATGTTGAGTTACGTGACCTCTCTCCACCAAACAAATGAATAAAAATATGCAGTGGCATAAAACACATGCATACAGTTTTGAAGCATGCATTTTGCACTGTGCCATACATGAGCTCCATACTCAGTGTGCTTAACATGAACAGAAGTACACATTTGTCAGGTTGGTTGAGTTTGTGACATGTGCACATTCGAATGCATTTATATAAAACACAGTATTATTTTAGCCCATTAAAAGGCAACATGTAACACGTATTTGCACAAACTAGAGCTGAGAAAATATGGGGTCTAAAGTCTACAGGGCAGAGTGGGCTTAATTCCGAGGGTCAAATTTTAATTAAAGCGTTTGATCATTGACAGACCAGTTTCATATTAAATCAGTTTCCATGTACCTTCATACCTACCAACATTGGGTGCCAGGTATGGGTTTTGTGTTGTGGGGTAAGGAAAGCAGGACACTGAGTACTGGTCCTTTGAGGATTCGGATCATGTTTGATTCCCAGAGTAAAATCAGGTCCCCAGGTTCTGCACTGGCTCAGCTCTACCCATACATTCTCTGTCTCTCCCACCTCTACCCGCACAGTTCAGGGTAATATGGTCAGCAGAGCAGAGCTGGCTAACAAGTCACTGCATCTTTCACATGTATATTGCCCACCCTGGCCCTTCCTCCCAGGTCATGCTATGCAACTGCGCTGACGTGCAGTTTTGAGGTTGAGCGTCACTCAAATAGACAACACAGACTGTCACTGCATCACAAAAGGCACCCTGAGAACCGCCCACGTGAACGCGCAGAAGCCCACCTCTTGACAACCATGCATCTTGCCCACCCATCCCAGACCCCCACTTTCACCTCCCAGCTCCCCAGGTACTATTACGGCTTTCAACCAAAACGACAACCTGCATGGCCTGCAGTCCTCCCTCCAAACTGCGACATAAAAAAAGCTCATTATTAGCAAGGCCTTCCTACACCTCCGCACAGTTACTGTAAATAGAGTCATTAAAAAGGTTTAAAACTCAATTTTGTCCCACACCTCGGAATATATTAGCATAATTCTCACCAGTCTCTCATTACGGCGAACACCATGGATCAGAGGTGAGAAGTTGCCCTGTCACCGTCAGATCTGCTGCTATCACACTCCTGGCTGCCAAAAATGTATTAACTTAAGTGTTGGCTGCTCCTAATAAAGTTACCCAGCACCACTTCATTTAAAGAGACACACGTTCGGATTTCCTTTGAGGTCTCCCTGGTTGTGGTTTCTGCCTATATTTTAGCTAGCTGGTAAACGCGGGGTTTACACTGTGTGGGGTTTTCTGAGGCGACATTACCACGAGAGACTTTTGTGAAGTTTCGAGATTTCCTGATGCAATTCAACAAAGATGGTGGAGTTGAGCAAGAGTCAGTCACATATTTGTCTCCCTTGATTTTCGGCCGATTTTCTTAATAAGGATGGGTGGCTACTTTAGATGTTTCACTTCAAGGGGTGCCCCCACGGCCACGTGAATATGAGATAGGATCCGAGCTCAACCCCTTTCCAGTTGGAAACGGTGCATTTTAAAGCAATTTTTTTAGAAGTAATTCGAAAAAACTTACAAGGTGTTATAGGCTGATCTCAACATATAATATATCTGCAACAGTCACCTAACCAGCCGTGCTACCTTGCAGATTTCTCCTTTGAGGACTGTCACTGAACTATAAGGAGTTCAACATTGCAGGTTTATGCCAGATAGTGCTCAAATACACTGCATTAGTCACACTGCAGCTCATGTTCATGGCTTAAAAGACTATTGTGTTTTATCTCCTGCAGCATTGAAAATGTGTGCAGTCTTCTTTGGGAGGTAAAGTGGGCAGCTGAAAAGTGTAAACATCTCTAAGAGGGCAAAGTGTGAATGCTGCCCCAGTTGTTCCAGAAGAGGGTAGTTTCCCCTTTACCCCCATCCCCTGTACTCAGCGCCTATGAGGATAATAATATCAGTCACATGTCTGGCTTGCTTGACATTTGATTGGCTGTAATAACAATGGGCCTCATTCCAGCTCGGCTGGTCCGGTAAAAAATCGCCGGTATTGATGCATACAGGCAGTTTAACGGACCTGCCGAATACAGGTTTGCCAGTGGGGCACCTGACTTACCTCCAGCTAAAAGCTGGAAATAAGGCAGTTGCCCCACTGGCAAAAAAAGCCGTCATCACCTGCACCAATATTGCTGGTGCTGGTAATGATGGCAAATCCCCTCATGGAGTCCTATGGGGACATAAAAGGGCATTAACACCGTCACTCCAGCACTTGTAATCCGGCGGCAGTGCCGGAAACGGTAATAGCATTTGCCGGTATCCTGGCGGGCTCACCGCCGGGATACCAGCAAGGTTACAATGAGACCCAATATTCTGTTCTCATGTAATACTTCATGATGATTCCCTTCTGCTTCAAAGCTCTGTAATACATGGTGGGTATATTATCCAATGTAATGTCCTAAACGTACCTCCATTAAAAGGCGATTGAGAGTGGCAATGATGTACAAGGCTTTGCGCCTAAAAGTCTGAACAGAACTCTGACTACATCTACCTACAGAGCAGGAAGGACTGGGAAACAGATACAACAAAGTGGGCTTTTGTCTTCTTGATAAAACAAGCTACGGCCGGACTCCTAATGAGGTCCATACTGTTTATTGAGTGGATGAAGGCAGACTTAGCCAAGACATTTTTATTACATCAGTAGCAGGTTTATACCGCCAATTAAGTCATTAACTCTAGAAGACTGCTTTGAAAAAACACAGTTAGGCACCTTGTGCAAAGTTTAATGGTAAGGCTTGATTAAAGTGAGCTTGTCAAAATGGCAGGGCAAAAACCAGTGCACTGGATATTTGTGAGATCTGCTCGCAAACCGCTATGCCCAATCCTCACTCTAGGTGACACCAATAAGAAACAGGCTTGCGTCCCAGGTCTCTCTTAAAAAGTTCACTTCCATCTCTCTTTCTTAAATGAAACCAAACACTGACAGAACATATTTGGCGTACTACAGACAGGAGCCAATGTACCATTTGAGGCAAAGCTAACTATGTTGCAGGACATCCATCTCTGTCAAGGGCACTGCATTATGGAATAATCTGCCACTGGAATGCAGACGTGGGCATGATTACTTGAAATTCAGGAACGCTTTACAAAAACCTCTATTTCCAATATCTTTACATGTAGATGAGCCTGCCCTCCTCTGAATGTATTAACCCTTAATGATATTTCTGATATGAATCTCTCCCTCACTCTCCGGGTATCTTCCATTCAAAATCATTGTGTGCACTGTTTAATTTGCAAAAAAATAAGTGCCAGGCTGCAACTATTTCCTAGCATGCCTGTGACACATTGATGCAGGCTCCTTTGTGGCATTGTTGCCATGGCCCACAGCTGCCCCCCATATTTCAGCATATTTGGGGTTCAGGCTGCATTTTTTGTGACTACTACTGATTGACAATTCAAATAATAAAGTTGTTAAAACAGCCCATCATTATTAAACTGGGACTGGGAAAATAAGTGCGGGGGCTCAAAAATAAGTGCCATGGCTGAGCCCTGGCAAGCACACCCACAAATTAAGCACTGATTGTCTGATCGTAATGAAACCTTCTTTATTTTTCTCCTTCCATCCCACTTCTTTCTCTGTGGCGCTCCGAAGCAACTCTGTATGAATGAAGTACATTGCAAAAAATTTAATAGAGAAATTATAAAAATCATGAATCTGGGTCCAGGGAAAGACCTGGTCCACTGTGATATTGGTCGAACCCCTTCTTTGAACTTCATAGGTGGAGAGCAGATGCTTCTCTACTCAGTTTCCCAGATGCAAGACTATCTCTAGAGGTTTTGGAATTTGAGCCATCCTGATGAGTCCTATATACCTGAGTGATTGTGCTGTCTATTCTAATCACTCGTGATTCACCCTGCAGGCTAAGGCAGAATTCTCACTGAACATTGAATGCTGCCATATATTCTTTCCAGTGTAGATGAGGAGCCAACTGCTCTACCAAAAATCCTACCGATATTCTGCCTATATGTTGGAAGCCGCAAATTGCAACATGCACAACGCTGATAATTATACCTATACCACAAAAGATCTTCGACACAAGGTATCCATTGAAAAAGTCCTATAAGATGTACCCGCAGAGAGATGACGGTCTTCTGAGAGGGAGCCCCGAAGAAGTGTGAAGCTCTTGACTATCTAGTATGGAAAGAAAATGTTAGATATGTGTTGCATTGTTTTTGCTTTTATGAAGCCAATACAAATGAATGTTGTGTTGCAATGGTTTTAAGAATGGTATAGTAAAGTCTTGTAAATAGATGATTATCGGAATGAATATGTATTATTTGAAAAAGTTGTATCACAACTAAAACAAATAAACAAAATTAAAACATTTTTAAAAAAAGAAGTGTGAAGCTGTGAGCAAGAGAGGCTGGTGACGTCACAATAGATGAGAGTGATGCAATGAGAAGAAAGATCAAAAAAGAGAATGTATAGACTTTATGGAATCTGATGACAAAATAAAGAATGGAGTAACATTTCATGTGCGGAATGAAAATTGCACGTCCGAAGAGCACTGAAGAAAATATAAATCGTTTCATAACTGTACAGATGCTGCAAGGCAAGTAGACTAAGTAATCATGAAGGCTGGCTATACATAGTGAATAGACTGCAGGCGGTGCCGCCTATATATATATATATATATATATATATATATATATATATATATATATATATATATATATATACGTGTATGAAATCTGGATATTCGATGTTGCAACTTTACTAAGCCAGGACCCATGAAAGAGAAGGGCTGAAATTATGGCGCAGCAGAGAAAACAGCTGAAAATCAAGGAAGGATCGAGAAGGATGTCTGGCCCAGGGTCAAGGGTTGGGGCAGGCAAGAACTGGTTATCTATTCAAGGAGATACAAAGAACGTGAAATGCGAGGCAAGCTCCTGTTAAGGTGCAACGCAAGGACACTATGAGTGCCAAGTTTTATTCATTTAATATCATCAAATGTGAAGAAGGAGCTCAAACCTGGTCTCCTGTCATATGGTGTAAATGGAAATAGAACATGGGCAAGCAGCACTGAGACTTGAAGATAAGAGAGTGCTCGTACTCCCTTCTATTCTGAGGAGCAGTGATAGTTTTCAAGGCCAAGATCAAAGACAATTCAAATGGCAGATGGCATGAGTGATGATGGATGATGGGCTATGGTCAAGTCCACCCACCAGCACCTAGAGTACCAGCTTGCATGTTGCTAGCGAGTCGAATATTCAGAAGGGTACAAGTGTGCCAACCAATTATAGAGGGCCATATATTGAAGAGCCCTATAGTTTGAGAGCCAATGGTGTGTTGTGTATCTAACAAATATTGAGGATGACTTGCACAATGGGGGGGCATAAGTTGTCCAGGTGACTATGGAGACCCAATCACACTCCAATCCCCTACAGAAAGTATACTTAGATGTTCCCCATAGACCAGAGGTCTTCAAACTGTGGGGCGCGCACTCCCAGGGGGGTGCAGCAGCAGCCCGCGGGACAAATGCGAGCCCAGCATGAAATGTAAAATAATTCACATTTTTTTTGTTTTTTTTGTTTAAATTGGAGGAAATGGGCAGGAGTGGCTCAAATGCTCGGACTGGACCAGAAAACGGTCTCGGCACAAATAAAAAAGTGGCCCGCAGTTGCAAATGGATATTTATTCCTTTAATCACAGACTGTTTGATTCAGGCAGAAACAACGCAGCATTGCGGAAAACAACCGCGTTGTTTCTGCCTGAATCTGCTTTCCCATTTGGGGCTCTAGGGCTCCCCACGGGGATCACTGGAGACCCAAAGGGATAGCCACAGCAGGCAGAAACACACGCGGTTGTGTTGGAAAACGCTGCGGTTTTTCTTTCCAAGTTTCTCAGGCTCCTCCGAGGCGGAGGAGCCTGAGAAACTTGGAAAGAAAAACCGCAGCGTTTTCCAACACAATCACGTTGTATTTATGTTTGCGGTTGCTTCAAAAGCGACCGCAAACATAAATACAACGTTTTTAAAGCTGCGGTTTTATTTCTAAGTTTTCTGGGCTCCTCCAGCCCGGAAAACCTAGAAAAAAAACCGCAGCTAGTGCTCTGGTCTCCGGTCCCCGTCCTCCGCCTACAGCACTAATGAAGGGAAAGCCACCCAGCGGTAGCTTTTGTTTACTACAGCTGGCTGGCTTTTCCTTCATTAGTGCCGCAAAAGCAAAAGCCAGCACAGGAGGGCCTCCATTTCACAAAATGGATGCGCCCATGTGCTTGCTTTAGTGAATTTTGAGCTTGAATAGCTCAAAATTTTACATAGGAAGTTTTAAAACAGAGAATGCTAGTATTTTTTTTTATGTTGCCTATCTATTTTTTTAAAAAAATTTTTACTAGACCATCCCTTGTAGAAGGTTCAAACTACAATCATGAAACCTTCCTCTTTCATTAGTAACTGGAAGGCCACTGTCATGCCTGAACAGTCACAATACCATATTTCATATTGCTTCTCCTAGCGGGTATAGTATCTACAATTCAATCCCGATTTTATAAGGCTGATGTTCTTAAGAAACTTGGTCGACAAGTGTGTTTTGGTCCATCTAAAGAGACAGGTGCATCCCTTCACATTCTCTATGGTACTACCAGGCCTTCATCAAGACACAATCATACTTTTCAGGCAAATCTATACTTAAGGCTACCCCAAATAAACAAAAAATGCTACAAATATAAAAACAATCTCAAAGGTAAAGGAAGTCTATACACTTGCTATAATTGTGCTGCACCTCCGTGTCTTTGCTAACCTGAATCTTAGTCATCATCTGGGGAAAACACCACTTATCAGTGTCCACATCAATTACGTTCCATTATTTTATTTGCAACTGAAATAGATCAAAATGTGCAAGCATCAGTGAGATCTAAATAAGCCCATTGGCTCATGCTATTGGTATATACGTAATCACAACACTCACCACAGTGTTTGTGATCTCTCGCGCAGCCTCGCCACCATGTTGTTGCTTCCTTTTCACCTTCTTCTTGGTATTATTCCTTTATATTTTTATGGACTGTCTATCACACCTGTTGAGACAATATATATATATATATAGCTAAAATGCTCCCTACAATTCAACATCACAGTGTAAGTTAATGTGCCAACACCTAATACACATTGAACTTGCTACACTGCCAGGCCTTAGCAAAGTGTCATGATGCCTACCCCCAGGCATCCGGACCAAGCCCATCAGCCCCGGGAGCAGGCATCTAGACATTTAGTAAAACCTCAGCAGCCCCGGCTAGGGGCTATCTGGGTTCAGTCCTGGCGCCTTAGGCGCCAGGCTCATAGTAGGAATCAGTCCTGGCGCCTAAGGCGCCAGGCTCATAGTCATTACTTACCTCAGGCAGACCATGCTGCAAATGACTCCAATCCAACATGAAGCCTGAAAGGGACTATTTTTCTACAGGGACTATTTTTTACTCGGGTGTGGTTCTAGGGACTTCTTACCTGGGACTACTTTTGAGGCTATTTAAACCACGCCCGACCAGCAACACACGCTTCGCGTTATTCTGCATCCAGCAGCGTAACACTCACCTTGCTTGCAGCCTGCATTCAGTCTACTGCCACGCCCGCCTCGAATACAGCTCCTAAAACAAAGAGGAAAGAAAGGGACAAGGTTAGAAAACGAACTTATTTCTATTCCACACCTGATTCTGGATCCATCTTGTCTTCGGACCTGTAAAGAACATCATTTCTGCACGCGCAGTACCTCCAGCTGCAGCGCCGCGCCATACTCACCAGTCTTCACAGCATCCTTCAGGTCGGCGCTGCCTCCATCATTTCTTCGCCGAACTTCGGCACCTAAGAGACAAAAGAAAACCACAAGGTGAGCCGAGGGAACCAACAAATATAATTCTTACCACCATAGACTTACCTGATTTACCACCGTAGGCATCCTTTTGTGACTCTCCATATTTTCACGTGCCGCATCTGTAAAGAGAGACAAAACAACACGTTTTCCTCGTGCAACATTTACCGGACAGCACTGGGTAAATGAGACTCTTACCTGAGCGCCACCAGCTGCCACAAGAGCATCTTTTCACGAGCCAGCTGCAAGACAAGAAAGGAAGGGGGGAACAAGAGTGAACATCGGACATATTGAACTCTATAAACTTAATACTTACTGGTCCTCACCAGGAACCTCAGAGTCAATACTCTCCGGAACTCTCCCGAGCCTTCAAACCAGTGAAGTAACTGGAATCGATGCGCCCCTGCAAATCCACGCAGGATGGAGAGCTCATCTTTCAAGAATATAAGGTGAGATTGCTGTGAGGGCATTTCGGAGGTGATTAGTTGGGGAGGACTGTGGGGTGCCATCACTTGAATCCACAAGTGGCTAAATCCATCTCTCCACTTGCAGGAGAATATTTCTACGGGTTAAGTAGACAAGATTAGGAGGGCAGATCCAGTCAGTCATCGCTGCACTATGCATCACGTGGGTGGAGACCGCAGCTGTCCGGGTCCGACCGACGACCCTGTGGGAGCCAGGTGAGCGTAACACAAAGTGCATCTGATCTTATATAGTGCACCTCCCAGTCTGCACACAGCAGGCCCTTAGGCACAACATGGCTGTTAAATCTCTTGCATATCTATATCTAGTACATTGATTGGGATGTATTCAATAGTAAGATATGAATCAGCAAATGTATGTGATCGGGTTTTTAGAACCAAGAGGGCTAATATATGGAACATGAGAGGATTGTAATCTTGTGTATTGGCCGCGCTCAATGTTATTAACGATACATTACCTTATTGGGTCCTGATCATGCAGGCTTCGATAGACCCAGGCGGCGAGGGGTATCATTAGAAATGTTAACTGCATTGATGGATTTTCAAGTAAGACATGAAGCAACGTTATTATATGATGAGGTTATTAGAGCCAAGAGGGGACGGTAGGGAGTGCCTCACTATTCAGAAGGGAATAATCTGATTATACATTGTGATGTTCTCTGTCTAATATGGACAATTTGAATGTGTGGGTAATTAAATCGAGTAGTGTATATCAGTACTGGTAATAATACAAGAGATTGTGGTAACAGCAAATCCTGGTTATCGCTCAACGGGATGTCTAGTAACAAGTGGAATGAGATAATCCTAATTCCAAACCATACTTAGATCAATTATAATCACAGTAGCTTCACAACCACAATTGGCAATACTGTAGAGACAGATATCCAGTCTAAATAATGTGTCAGCATTGGACTATTATAGCTGAGTGAATTAACAGTTGTCTGCATCACGGGCAAGTGCCGTTTTTTGTTTACAAATTTTGCGACTGCCGGAAGTGACGTCATGTGCAATGAACCTGTGACGACACTACCTCATTATAACACGGCACACATCAAAATTACGTCCACGATGTACTTACACGTGGGACGCCCGACTTTTTGGGAAATTAGCAAGATTTTAAATACTTCAGTAAAAATAGGTAACTAAATGCAGAGATAGTTTGCGTTTATCGTTATTTATAATAATTCATCAGTCATGATAAAGATAATAGTTTCATGGTATTAGAACCATTTGAAGGGTCCATTGTAATCACGAGCAATTACATTGCAGTAACCCAATGGATTACCTTGATTGAAGACAAACGCAATACTTCAAATAGGGTAAAAGGATAGTCACGTTTCATTTAACCATAATGTTAATGCCACAACCAATTGTATGCACAACCGTGGCTGTCAATCTGCGGGATAAAACATAGTAGACAAATTTGGCATTTGATTTCTTGTATATTATTATACTGTTACTAATCGTGCTATACATAGTGCATGGGCAACCACTGTGGCAATAAGCCACGAGACTGCGGGCCAATACCGCCCCAGGTTGCCCCGTTTCGAGACTCCTTATTTGCTGAGGGGCTGCCACGCCCCTCGCCGGGAACAGAGTAGCCGGCACGCATGGCGTGGACGGAAATACCGTGTGGTATGGCTCGCAAATGAGCCAATCACCACACAGTATTCCTGTTCTGCCGCATGTCCCGGGTACTAATGAAGGTTAATATTTGTAACATATTCCATAAGGACTAAAGGAATGGCCACAAATAAATATTACCTTTATATAAATTAGCCACATTAAGCAATGGTTTAAGAATTATGGTGGTCTCACAAAGCATGGTACTCAGTCATAAATGACACAAGAGTATGCACACTCCATAGTGCATACAATTGCACAGACTGTCTGAAGTATTAATAGCAGGTCAATTTACTGTGTTGCTAATGTTTGAATTTTATATTATTATCTTAATTTATTTAACAAATATGTTGTCACTTTTCTGTTTTTGTGTTTTTTGCCTGTTTCTCCTACCTGCCGCTGTGTATTACTGACTCATAGGCATAGGATTGATCAGTATTTGGTGAGTCCGCCATAATGTGTACATGGAACGAGTGTATGTAATTGTACCTGAATCAGGGACATCTGGCAGCCTTGAGGACGACATATGGCCAAAACACGTGTTGGCTTGTTGATAATTTGTTGGTTGATTAATTAGGAAGTGACATTTTTGTTATCACATCTAATGACTGATGATTAGTTGAAATTCATGTTGGGGTTCATTGCTACATTTGTAATGGTGTTGAAGAACTAGATGATGATTTTTAAATAGAGACTTAAATACCACAGGTAGAGAGTAATCAACATGTTTTCTCTTGTGAATGTAGCGGTCAGGCTCATTAGTAACTCTATATGGCCACAATGTGCCGCAATATTAATTTCCCACTATAAGTTCTATAAAGGATTACTTCCATTACTTATTGAGTGAAGCTGGCCCCTCAAATCTTACTCCAAACAGATTCGCACGTGCATCACTCCAATGCATAATGATCACCTGGATATCCAAGTGTTTCAGTTTCTCAAAATGAATATATTCTCATGAAACCTGCATTATGTTGGAGCAAATGTACAACTGTGGGTGTTTTTTCTAATTGCATCAAATAAGTACTATTCCAAAACAGAACTGCTTACTGCACTCCATGCAACTTAATGTTTCTGCGACTGGTCCATAGTCAGTCTACTCTGAGCCACCCAGACTGGTGAATGAACACCCAAAGTCATATGGCCACCATCATGTGGTACCGCGGAACCAATAAAAGTGCACCCTATCATTTCTCGCGTGTGTCTGTGACCGCTACTAAAGCGTAGAAGAGCCTGCGGCGGCCATCTTGCAAAGTACTTGATTACCATAAATCCCCCCCACATCCTCACAGGATTTAACATGTAAGGGGGAAGAAAAGTGGAGGTACCGATCAAATACTATTTTTCCCTCACATGACGATCCATGCACTGACAAAGTTACAAAAGTGTTACAGAAAAATGATGGGACAAAAAAATATTTGAACCAAAAAATGTCATGACACAAAATTCCTCATATTAGAAAGCCATCATTGCTCAAGGTGGCCCGCACTCAATGTGTTGACCCTGCATGTATGATGCAATACACTCCCATTTCATAAATAATTATGGTATGCACCTGCGCACCATGGGATGTCAAATGGTATTAAAACCTATTTCATCATCCAGTAGAGACACGGCCCACAAAGTCAGTATTGGACCTGCCTCCTGATCTCTTCTGATGTAATCAATTTCTTATACAAGATTCAATGCAACTGTTGCTAATGCAGCATACATCCGAGATGCCTTCTATTAGCTACCAATTATAGCCATAAATGCTGGTCAGGTGGGCTCTCAAGGAGAGAATCACAAGACCAGTGCCCAATCAATATTTGTATTGGGGCCTTCTATCACAGTATTGAGGCACCAGATCCACTTGTGTTCTGCCTTGCAAAGAATTACTTCCAATTCCTCCCTCTAGGGCTTCTCTTGCTGTTTGAATGACACACCAGAATAAATCAGTTGTGTATATCCTTTCGCTATAAACTGTTCAACAAGGTTTTTTTGGGCACCTGATTTTTGATGCATACCTTGTATTCACAGATACTTTGGCGTATTTTTCTCTTGGTTTTGCCAATGTTGATAATATTGCATGGACATTTTATTATATAGATTGCCCACATTGTCTTGCAGTTTGTGAATTCTCATTTGAGATTGTACAGGTCAATGTGTTTCATATTTTGTGTTAGAGAATACACAAAACTGTTTCTGCACCTGAAATGTCATGTGAGCAGGCCCCAACCCCAGAGACTTGTTAATGTAGGTTTTTTCTGACATTGATGGTCATATGTATGGATAAACGCTGTTTCAGATTCTTTGATCTTTTGAATGCAGTACATTGTTCCTCAATCTGAAAATCAATAGTTTGAATCAAGTGTCAGTTCTTAAGAATCCCTTTTTTCAAGTTATTACTAATGGGATTCTATGGTGTTGCGCATTTGATTTTTTCCTCTTCCACCACCTTCTTTTTTATGGTGAGACACATATGCCTATTCACATTCTTGTCTCTCTTTCAAGCGTGTCTCACTGTTCTTCTTGGATAACCTAATTTCACTAGTCTCTCTTCCAGGTCATCAGAATGATGAGTAAAATCTATATTCTTGCAGCAATTCCACCTGATCCTAAAAAATCTTTTTCTTTCAAGCATGCAGGATGAAAACTGCTAAAATGCTGTAATGTGTTCATGTCCATGGGTTTATGATACAAAGACATATCAATTTTACTTCATCATTTTTGCTTATGGCTAGTTCCAGAAATTATACAGATTTGTGATCTAATATCATGATAAAATTACGATATGGGTCACAGCCGTTAAGGCATTTGTTAAAATCCACCTTTTATTGCATAGAGCCCCTCCAGATCATTATGATGTTGTCAATATAGTGATGCCAGGTGGCCATTTGTTCTCTTAAAGGATTACAATCAGAGAATAGATTTGCAGTTTAAAAATCATCTACATATAAATGTGCGATGTCCAGCGTAAGAGTTGCACCCATGCTTGTGCCATGTATCTGCTTGAATAAGTTATTGTTGAATAAGAAGACATTTTCTGTGAATGGCAGCCTAATACATTCTAAGATAAATTCCGTAGGGACACTGTTGAGAGTATCAACTCGCCTATCAAGATACCTTTTCATCAGATGAATACTATCTAACTGTGGGTTGCTTGTGGACAACGCTTTATCGCTTCTCGTTTGTCCTCATCAGGTTATCGTCTGAGTGATTCTTGATGGCTAGCAGGATTTCAGCATGTCTCAGAATTATGTTCTCAAAAGCTACAATTTCTGGACATATAGAAACTGGTGGAAGACAGAGAGCGGACAGAGTTTTAAGCGTGTTGCTCTTCCTGATTACTAATTACATCATCCTCTTTTCTCTTGTCTCAGAAAAAATACTTCAGTCTCAACAGTCTAAATTCCTTAATTCAGCCTCTGTTTGAAATATGTTTGCCCTAGTTTTGGGGACAAAGCTTAGATCTTTCTTGAGGATGCTAATCTCATCAACAGATAAAGTGTAGTCTGTTAGATTAAAAATGGGTGCTACCACTGCAGCTCCTGTCTGTTGCTCCATTGTCGTGGGTTCTCACGCCATATTCTCCTTGTTGCCAGCATCTTCTGAACACTATTAGATGTGATCCTAGAGGGAGCAATAGCTTGTAAATGTTTGATGTCCCCTTTGCAAGCAGTACACTTCAGGGCATGGCATCAGATGAGCATCCCCCGGGTTGAATTCAGATTTCCGTGGGATTTAGGCAAATGCAATTAAAATGCACACATGATCCCTTCAATCATACCCTCACTGAAGCATACATACCAACAGGTCGCCATCCATTACAGGAGATGCGAGTTCAGTTTGTTTTTTTGTTGCATTCTGGGACTTGGATTTGGACATTATAAATCCGGACTACAAGTTCCCAGAATGTAAAGAAAAAAACGGGACTGGATAAGCATTTTGTGAATGGTATGGGGCATGTAGGTATGTATGATTCCTCTCCGCAAATCACGCGCTTCAACCATTCCCTTTGTGTTAATTGGAGGTTGACCAAACATGAGCTTGATTTGAAAGAATATGCTGGATAGCAGAGGCTTAGGCTGTGCAGAACCATCAAAGTATGTACAAAACTCTGAATTCCCTGTAGACTGTGCAGCCATAATGGCAGGGTGTGCAACATTTGACTTTCCACATGTGTTGGACAACAGCACCATCAGCACCAGCCAGCATTATGAGTGGTGAGGGGTCATGAGTGTTATGGTCCAAAACATCAGTATACCCCCTGACTGCAGGCATTGCAATACGGGTTGTGGGAAATGGTGTTACAGTGGAAGTTGACCTCTCTGTTCAGCGTAATCTACATGTGCTGCTGCTGCCATTATTTCACCGTTCCCTTAGAAATAAGTCAGACTTTGGAAGTATTACAACTAAACACGGGCTGAAACATTCTAATAAGTGTAGAAATAAAGTTTAAATAAGGTAGCAACATTTTTTAGATTCTCCATCATGCAGGTGGTTGCATGGTATTATTGCAGCCCAAAATGATATCACCTCAGCCTGAACTTATCTTATAGCTGAGTGGATTGAGTCTGCTCAAGAGATGTCCGCAAAGGCTGCAGGTTCTGCCTAGGCCAATTCCATCTATAATAATGCATTATCACCCTGTTCGAAGGGCTGGAACATGTGGTCAGGCCCAGGCAACCCGAGTTATATGCCTCAGCGACTCCCTTAACCTGAGAGTGTTAGCCCAGGATGCTATGGGGAAAGTCCAAAGAAAGCTTAACATGATCAAAAACTTTGTCACCAAGCAGTGTGGTTATACAATAGAAGGGCATTTGCAAGTATATAGTACTAGTAGTGTTCCATGTGCACTATATGGATTATACATATATACGAAAAAAGAGACTCAATGGCTCTCGGAGTTAGAGGGCAGACTACGGCGACCTAGTTTAGGGCTATCTAAATATACCATGATCAAGGCCATACGATGTGACCTAGGTCTCATGTCATTAGTGACTAGGAAAAAAATTGCTGCCCCAATTCATTTGTTGAAAATGTTTAATGTAAAAAGAACTTGATTCCTAGATTGTACTCTGACTTCTCGGAGGTACTGGAAAATAGTTGGCCTAAACAAAAAATGAAAACCTTCATTGAGGGATGTTTACTCGTTCCTGGATGAGATAGATGTTAAGATAGAGCTTCCTTTGAAATTATAGGGAAATTATTCAGAAGGGGCTAACCTGGGATAGAAACCACAATGTAGCCGAATTGAGTAGGAAGTTCTCTTTTATAAATTATACAAAACAGAGTTTCCTATTGGGAGTACCTGTTAGATATATAATAAAGATTAATAAGTCTAAAGTTAGGCGGTTTATACTCCAACTGCGGTTGGAGCAGTTACCAATTTCGGAGCGTGTAGGTGCTTGGGACCATATCCCCCAACAGAAGCACTTATGTAGGTCAGGAAAAGCAAAAAGCTAGACAGCAAGACACTTATTGACTAGCATTTGCCCAGCTAAACTCGCTCAAGATAAACATTAGTAAAAGTAGAATCATGATGTTATCCCCTAAGACTTGTATTAGGAGGAAACATAATCTGTACCACTGGTCACTGAATGGAAACCGGATTGAAATTTACTCCTATAAATATCTCGGCGTGATTATTGACAACAAATTAGATGGCAAGTTGCAACTACAGAATATTCAAACTAGGTCTGCCCAGGTTGTTGGCGCTATCAAATTCATGACTCACGAGACGGGAGGCTACTCATTGGGTACTATTCTTAAACTCTACAATTGTAAGAATTGAATGTTACTAATGTGAAAAGATGTAATTTGTTTATGCAGTGTTGTAACTATAAACATTTGCCATCACGTTCCTCTGCCTTTTACCACTACTTACTCTAGGAGACTCACGTTCTCATGACAGGAGCCCTTTCCCAACTTGACTTTTCTTCTTTATTACCTCCACCCCTTCTTCACCTAGGTAATAAATCCCCATCTTGTTCAGATTGGCTTAGTACTTTGTTCCCTGCGGATGAAAGGAACCTGGCTCGTCGTGGGGCTGCATGCTTCAAATTCTGCTTAGTGGTGAGATCTAGGGGGCAGCATACAGGCTATTCTGAGCCCACAGCATGCGTGAAGATTGAATAGAAGGAGAGAGAAGAATGTGGGTGGATACACGAATACCAGGATCAATTTTTGTTACACCAGCAAACCCAATCAAGAGGTTTCTCGGCCTCTGTGATAGAAATTTGCAGGCAAATGGACAGATGAGGTTCTGACACCAGGCTGGTGGGGACTCGGCTCTGATAGTTCTACAGTGAATGGGAAATGTATCTTCAGTCATGTCATAAGAAGAGGCTACATAATAGAGTTCAGTCAAACTCCAATGTCATCAGAAAGCATGAACAACTTGATGCCCCCACGAGATCTCATCACTTACTGGTAATCTTCATTACTCCTAGCCCTGATATTCTTTGTAACAGGGTTTATAACCCTCTCACTCCCACATGGGGAGCAATAGGTGGGTCCAGAAATTAATGTGAGTTGGACCTGAGGCAGTCTGGGTGAGGTGGGGCTTTATGCCCTACATAGTAAAGGGGTGGTGCTAAGAAAGAAGGAAAACAAAGTTGGGAAGTGGTTCCTGTCGTGGAGGCGGGAGCCTCGTAGAGTAAGTACTGGAAAGTGGAGGTTTAGGACTAGGAGCAATGAGTTACCTGTAAGTAATCCCAACATTCCATACTATTTTCCACATTCACCCTATTCTCTACGAATTTTCTGCATGGTGCCGGATCCCTATGAGAAAACTCCAAACCATCCTGGAGTGTACCACACGCTCCTGGTAACACTATAGCCTATTGGTGGGATCGGCATTCGCCTGCTGCTGGAGAGGTTTGTTCTATATGGACTTTTTCTGGGTTTTTGTGATGGCTATAAGGCCATGGGGATCCATTGAAATTACAGCTGCTATGCTCATCATGGCAACCGTAATTACTGACCTCCATCTATGAGTAGCGAGTAGAGCGCTCGCTTTGACATCCGCACAGAGCTTGCCGATGCTGGTTCGAATCCCGGCAGAGCCAAACTCAGCCTTTCATCCTTCCGAGGTCGATTAATGAGCACCACACACCATGGGTAATAATAAGCAGCGCTCAGATGCCTGAGGGTTCGTAGCACTATATAAATGCAAACTTATTATTATTATGAACACGTGGCAAAGATCCATATACAAACTCCCTGAATGAAGCGGGTAGAGCTGTCGGAATCTAGGGTCTGCCGCTTACCGTTGTGCATCAGGAGAACCTGAAGGATAAGGACCATACCAGGGAAGCATTAGAAGTCGGGCTACTTCTGTCAAATTCCCAACAGTTAGGCCTGCATGTCCTCACAGTTGAAAGTGAACACCCCATATGTCTGGATAAAAACTCTGAAATGCCTTCCACGTTCCCCCGTTCCCCACACCTGATTTTTTCGGTTCCAGAACTATTCCAAAAATGTGTTCTCGAGTTGTTCACACTGCTTTTGAAATTAGTTTTAGCGTATAGCATTGTTGGGGCATAAGGGGCAAAAATGGGCATCTCTTAAATCATCAGAAACAAGAGCACTGACCGGAGTATCTCCAACTTGTCACAATTATAATAAGGGTCGCTGCCACTGAAATGCTGCCCCAAACTCAACTTCACAACGAAACACATTCCACAGACTATCAGGGTAATTCATAGAAATTCGCACAAAAGTGGCGCACGCGGCTGGCGCACAGTGTCCCCGTGCGATACACTGTGCCAGCCGCGTGCGAAAAGATCCTTTTCATCGCACAGCGTATTCATGGATTTTAGCCTCCGAAACCAGCCATGGCACAGAGTGGCGCAGCGACCCTGCAGCAGCGCCAGTTACGCCCCCAAGAACGCCCTCGCGCAAGGAAAAGCCTTCAAAATTCCCAAATCATCGCAAAGGGCTGCGCTAACCCTGGACCAGTTCACAGGGCTGCCAAACAGCAAACGCCAACCGGATAACATGTATTTCAGTGGTTCGTGGGAAGTTTCACACGCGATTGTCCTGGGTACGTGGACATCAGGGGTGCGTGGGAAGTAACACACATGATTCCATCAGCGCACGTGTATTCCAGGGGTGCGCGGAAAGTATCATACGCAAAAACAGCAGGGTACGTGCATTTCAGGGGTGCGCGGGAAGTATCACACGCAATTCCAACAGGGTACGTGGCAGCAGGGTACGTTTATTCCAGGGGTGCGCGGGAAGTATCACACACAAAAGCAGCAGGGTACGTGTATTTCAGGGGTGCGCAGGAAGTATCAAACACAATTCCATCAGGGTACGTGTATTCCAGGGGTGCGCGGGTAGCACCACACGTGAATTGCACGTGTGGGTCCTCCCAGGTGTTCCCTCTACACCCTCCACGGCCCCTGCAGGCAGCCCAAACCACAGGGACCTACCCTGCACATGTCCCGCAGGCAGCCCATCCACCATGCCCATGCCCCCAGCCAACCCACATGTCACCTTGCACTACTGCCCAGCAACGCATGTCCCCCTGCACCCCCAGCCCCCAGGGGCACCCTCCACCAGGCCCCCACTCATGTCCAACTCATGTCTCCCTGCACCCCCACCCCCCAGCAGTGCAGGGCACCCACACCAGGCCCCCACTCATGTCTCCCATCACCCCCACCCCCCAGCAGTGCAGGGCACCCTCCACCAGGCCCCCACTCATGTCTCCCACCACCCCCACCCCCCAGCAGTGCAGGGCACCCTCCACCAGGCCCCCACTCATGTCTCCCATCACCCCCACCCCCAGCAGTGCAGGGCACCCTCCACCAGGCCCCCACTCATGTCCAACTCATGTCTCCCTGCACCCCCACCCCTCAGCAGTGCAGTGGCACCCTCCACCAGGCCCCCACTCATGTCTCCCACCACCCCCACCCCCAGCATCCAGGGGCACCCTCCACCAGGCCCCCACTCATGTCCAACTCTTGTCTCCCTGCACCCCCACCCCCCAGCAGTGCAGGGGCACCCTCCACCAGGCCCCCACTCATGTCTTTCATCACCCCCACCCCCCAGCAGTGTAGGGCACCCTCCACCAGGCCCCCACTCATGTCTCCCATCACCCCCACCCACCAGCAGTGCAGGGCACCCTCCACCAGGCCCCCACTCATGTCCAACTCATGTCTCCCTGCACCCCCACCCCCCAGCAGTGCAGTGGCACCCTCCACCAGGCCCCCACTCATGTCCCCCTGCACCGCCACCCCCCAGCATCCAGGGGCACCCTCCACCAGGCCCCCACTCATGTCCAACTCATGTCTCCCTGCACCCCCACCCCCCAACAGTGCAGGGGCACCCTCCACCAGGCCCCCACTCATGTCTCCCATCTCCCCCACCCCCAGCAGTGCAGGGGCACCCTCCACCAGGCCCCCACTCATGTCCCCCTGCACCACCACCCCCCAGCATCCAGGGGCACCCTCCACGAGGCCCCCACTCATGTCCAACTCATGTCTCCCTGCACCCCCACCCCCCAGCAGTGCAGGGGCACCCTCCACCAGGCCCCCACTCATGTCTCCCATCACCCCCACCCCCCAGCAGTGCAGGGCACCCTCCGCCAGGCCCCCACTCATGTCTCCCATCACCCCCACCCCGCAGCAGTGCAGGGCACCCTCCACCAGGCCCCCACTCATGTCCAACTCATGTCTCCCTGCACCCCCACCCCCCAGCAGTGCAGTGGTACCCTCCACCGGGCCCCCACTCATGTCTCCCACCACCCCCACCCCCCAGCATCCAGGGGCACACTCCACCTGGCGCCCACTCATGTCCAACTCATGTCTCCCTGCACCCCCACCCCCCAAGCAGTGCAGGGGCACCCTCCACCAGGCCCCCACTCATGTCCAACTCATGTCTCCCTGCACCCCCACCCCCCAGCAGTGCAGGTGCACCCTCCACCAGGCCCCTACTCATGTCTCCCATCACCCCCACCCCCCAGCAGTGCAGGGCACCCTCCACCAGGCCCCCACTCATGTCTCCCAACACCCCCACACCCCAGCAGTGCAGGGCACCCTCCACCAGGCCCCCACCCATGTCCAACTCATGTCTCCCTGCACCCCCACCCCCCAGCAGTGCAGGGGCACCCTCCACCAGGCCCCCACTCATGTCTCCCACCACCCCCACCCCCCAGCAGTGCAGGGGCACCCTCCACCAGGCCCCCACTCATGCCCCCCTGCACGCCCACCTCCCAGCATCCAGGGGCACCCTCCACCAGGCCCCCACTCATGTCCAACTCATGTCTCCCTGCACCCCCACCCCCCCAGCAGTGCAGGGGCACCCTCCACCAGGCCCCCACTCATGTCTCCCATCACCCCCATCCCCAGCAGTGCAGGGCACCCTCTACTAGGCCCCCACTCATGTCTCCCATCACCCCCACCCCCCAGCAGTGCAGGGGCACCCTCCACCAGGCCCCCACTCATGTCTCCCATCACCCCCATCCCCAGCAGTGCAGGGCACCCTCTACTAGGCCCCCACTCATGTCTCCCATCACCCCCACCCCCCAGCAGTGCAGGGGCACCCTCCACCAGGCCCCCACTCATGTCCAAATCATGTCTCCCTGCACCCCCACCCCCCAACATCCAGGGGCACCCTCCACCAGGCTCCCACACATGTCTCCCACTACCCCCACCACCCAGCATCCAGGGGCACCCTCCACCAGGCCGCACTCATGTCTTCCATCATCCCCACCCCCAGCAGTGCAGGGCACCCTCCACCAGGCCCCCACTCATGTCCAACTCATGTCTCCCTGCACCCCCACCCCCCAGCAGTGCAGGGGCACCCTCCAGCAGGCCCCAACTCATGTCTCCCATCACCCCCACCCCCCAGCAGTGCAGGGCACCCTCCAGCAGGCCCCCACTCATGTCCCCCTGCACCCCCACCCCCCAGCAGTGCAGGGGCACCCTCCACCAGGCCCCCACTCATGTCCAACTCATGTCTCCCTGCACCTCCACCCCCCAGCAGTGCAGTGGCACCCTCCACCAGGCCCCCACTCATGTCTCCCACCACCCCCACCCCCAAGCAGTGCTGGGGCACCCTCCACCAGGCCCCCACTCATGTCCCCCTGCACCGCCACCCCCCAGCATCCAGGGGCACCCTCCACCAGGCCCCCACTCATGTCCAACTCATGTCTCCCTGCACCCCCACCCCCCAGCAGTGCAGGGCACCCTCCACCAGGCCCCCACTCATGTCTCCCACCACCCCCACGCCCCAGCAGTGCAGGGGCACCCTCCACCAGGCCCCCACTAATGTCTCCCATCACTCCCACCCCCCAGCAGTGCAGGGCACCCTCCACCAGGCCCCCACTCATGTCTCCCATCACCCCCACCCCCCAGCATTGCAGGGCACCCTCCACCAGGCCCCCACTCATGTCTCCCATCACACCACCCCCCAGCATCCAGGGGCACCCTCCACCAGGCCGCACTCATGTCTTCCATCATCCCCACCCCCAGCAGTGCAGGGCACCCTCCACCAGGCCCCCACTCATGTCTCCCATCACCCCCACCCCCCAGCATTGCAGGGCACCCTCCACCAGGCCCCCACTCATGTCTCCCATCACACCACCCCCCAGCATCCAGGGGCACCCTCCACCAGGCCGCACTCATGTCTTCCATCATCCCCACCCCCCAGCAGTGCAGGGCACCCTCTACTAGGCCCCCACTCATGTCTACCACCACCCCCACCCCCCAGCAGTGCAGGGGCACCCTCCACCAGGCCCCCACTCATGTCCCCCTGCACCCCCAGCAGTGCAGGGGCACCCTCCACCAGGCCCCCACTCATGTCCAACTCATGTCTCCCTGCACCTCCACCCCCCAGCAGT
The DNA here is from genome assembly GCF_040938575.1 of Ambystoma mexicanum. NCBI lineage: Eukaryota > Metazoa > Chordata > Amphibia > Caudata > Ambystomatidae > Ambystoma > Ambystoma mexicanum. The sequence goes on from NC_090925.1 coordinate 983,509,588, forward strand.
GCAGTGGCTCCCTCCGCCAGGCCCCCACTCATGTCTCCCACCACCCCCACCCCCGAGCAGTGCTGGGGCACCCTCCACCAGGCCCCCACTCATGTCCCCCTGCACCGCCACCCCCCAGCATCCAGGGGCACGCTCCACCAGGCCCCCACTCATGTCCAACTCATGTCTCCCTGCACCCCCACCCCCCAGCAGTGCAGGGCACCCTCCACCAGGCCCCCACTCATGTCTCCCACCACCCCCACGCCCCAGAAGTGCAGGGGCACCCCCCACCAGGCCCCCACTAATGTCTCCCATCACTCCCACCCCCCAGCAGTGCAGGGCACCCTCCACCAGGCCCCCACTCATGTCTCCCATCACCCCCACCCCCCAGCAGTGCAGGGCACCCTCCACCAGGCCCCCACTCATGTCTCCCATCACACCACCCCCCAGCAGTGTAGGGGCACCCTCCACCAGGCCCCCACTCATGTCCCCCTGCACCCCCACCCCCCAGCATCCAGGGGCACCCTCCACCAGGCCCCCACTCATGTCCAACTCATGTCTCCCTGCACCCCCACCCCCCAGCAGTACAGGGGCACCCTCCACCAGGCCCCCACTCATGTCTCCCATCACCCCCACCCCCCAGCAGTGCAGGGCACCCTCCACCAGGCCCCCACTCATGTCTCCCATCACCCCCACCCCCCAGCAGTGCAGGGCACCCTCCACCAGGCCCCCACTCATGTCCAACTCATGTCTCCCTGCACCCCCACCCCTCAGCAGTGCAGTGGCACCCTCCACCAGGCCCCCACTCATGTCTCCCACCACCCCCACCCCCAGCATCCAGGGGCACCCTCCACCAGGCCCCCACTCATGTCCAACTCTTGTTTCCTGCAGTGCTGGGGCACCCTCCACCAGGCCCCCACTCACGTCTCCCATCACCCCCACCCCCCAGCAGTGCAGGGCACCCTCCACCAGGCCCCCACTCATGTCTCCCATCACCCCCACCCAGGGCACCCACGCCCCCACCCAGGGCACTCACGTCTCCCATCACCCCCACCCCCACCCAGGGCACCCTCCACCAGGCCCCCACTCATGTCCAACTCATGTCTCCCTGCACCCCCACCCCCCAGCAGTGCAGTGGCACCCTCCACCAGGCCCCCACTCATGTCTCCCACCACCCCCACCCCCCAGCAGTGCTGGGGCACCCTCCACCAGGCCCCCACTCATGTCCCCCTGCACCGCCACCCCCCAGCATCCAGGGGCACCCTCCACCAGGCCCCCACTCATGTCCAACTCATGTCTCCCTGCACCCCCACCCCCCAACAGTGCAGGGGCACCCTCCACCAGGCCCCCACTCATGTCTCCCATCACCCCCACCCCCAGCAGTGCAGGGGCACCCTCCACCAGGCCCCACTCATGTCCCCCTGCACCGCCACCCCCCAGCATCCAGGGGCACCCTCCACCAGGCCCCCACTCATGTCCAACTCATGTCCCCCTGCACCCCCACCCCCCAACAGTGCAGGGGCACCCTCCGCCAGGCCCCCACTCATGTCTCCCATCACCCCCACCCCCCAGCATCCAGGGGCACCCTCCACTAGGCCCCCACTCATGTCCAACTCATGTCTCCCTGCACCCCCACCCCACAGCAGTGCAGGGCACCCTCCACCAGGCCCCCACTCATGTCCCCCTGCACCCCCACCCCCCAGCAGTGCAGGGGCACCCTCCACCAGGCCCCCACTCATGTCCAAATCATGTCTCCCTGCACCCCCACCCCCCAACATCCAGGGGCACCCTCCACCAGGCTCCCACACATGTCTCCCACCACCCCCACCACCCAGCATCCAGGGGCACCCTCCACCAGGCCGCACTCATGTCTTCCATCATCCCCACCCCCAGCAGTGCAGGGCACCCTCCACCAGGCCCCCACTCATGTCCAACTCATGTCTCCCTGCACCCCCACCCCCCAGCAGTGCAGGGGCACCCTCCAGCAGGCCCAAACTCATGTCTCCCATCATCCCCACCCCCCAGCAGTGCAGGTCACCCTCCAGCAGGCCCCCACTCATGTCCCCCTGCACCCCCACCCCCCAGCAGTGCAGGGGCACCCTCCACCAGGCCCCCACTCATGTCCAACTCATGTCTCCCTGCACCTCCACCCCCCAGCAGTGCAGTGGCACCCTCCACCAGGCCCCCACTCATGTCTCCCACCACCCCCACCCCCGAGCAGTGCTGGGGCACCCTCCACCAGGCCCCCACTCATGTCCCCCTGCACCGCCACCCCCCAGCATCCAGGGGCACCCTCCACCAGGCCCCCACTCATGTCCAACTCATGTCTCCCTGCACCCCCACCCCCCAGCAGTGCAGGGCACCCTCCACCAGGCCCCCACTCATGTCTCCCACCACCCCCACGCCCCAGCAGTGCAGGGGCACCCTCAACCAGGCCCCCACTAATGTCTCCCATCACTCCCACCCCCCCAGCAGTGCAGGGCACCCTCCACCAGGCCCCCACTCATGTCTCCCATCACCCCCACCCCCCAGCATTGCAGGGCACCCTCCACCAGGCCCCCACTCATGTCTCCCATCACACCACCCCCCAGCATCCAGGGGCACCCTCCACCAGGCCGCACTCATGTCTTCCATCATCCCCACCCCAGCAGTGCAGGGCACCCTCCACCAGGCCCCCACTCATGTCCAACTCATGTCTCCCTGCACCCCCACCCCCCAGCAGTGCAGGGCACCCTCTACTAGGCCCCCACTCATGTCTCCCACCACCCCCACCCCCCAGCAGTGCAGGGGCACCCTCCACCAGGCCCCCACTCATGTCCCCCTGCACCCCCACCCCCCAGCAGTGCAAGGGCACCCTCCACCAGGCCCCCACTCATGTCCAACTCATGTCTCCCTGCACCTCCACCCCCCAGCAGTGCAGTGGCTCCCTCCGCCAGGCCCCCACTCATGTCTCCCACCACCCCCACCCCCAAGCAGTGCTGGGGCACCCTCCACCAGGCCCCCACTCATGTCCCCCTGCACCGCCACCCCCCAGCATCCAGGGGCACCCTCCACCAGGCCCCCACTCATGTCCAACTCATGTCTCCCTGCACCCCCACCCCCCAGCAGTGCAGGGCACCCTCCACCAGGCCCCCACTCATGTCTCCCACCACCCCCACGCCCCAGCAGTGCAGGGGCACCCTCCACCAGGCCCCCACTAATGTCTCCCATCACTCCCACCCCCCAGCAGTGCAGGGCACCCTCCACCAGGCCCCCACTCATGTCTCCCATCACCCCCACCCCCCAGCAGTGCAGGGCACCCTCCACCAGGCCCCCACTCATGTCTCCCATCACACCACCCCCCAGCAGTGTAGGGGCACCCTCCACCAGGCCCCCACTCATGTCCCCCTGAACCCCCACCCCCCAGCATCCAAGGGCACCCTCCACCAGGCCCCCACTCATGTCCAACTCATGTCTCCCTGCACCCCCACCCCCCAGCAGTACAGGGGCACCCTCCACCAGGCCCCCACTCATGTCTCCCATCACCCCCACCCCCCAGCAGTGCAGGGCACCCTCCACCAGGCCCCCACTCATGTCTCCCATCACCCCCACCCCCCAGCAGTGCAGGGCACCCTCCACCAGGCCCCCACTCATGTCCAACTCATGTCTCCCTGCACCCCCACCCCTCAGCAGTGCAGTGGCACCCTCCACCAGGACCCCACTCATGTCTCCCACCACCCCCACCCCCAGCATCCAGGGGCACCCTCCACCAGGCCCCCACTCATGTCCAACTCTTGTTTCCCTGCACCCCCACCCCCCAGCAGTGCTGGGGCACCCTCCACCAGGCCCCCACTCATGTCTCCCATCACCCCCACCCCCCAGCAGTGCAGGGCACCCTCCACCAGGCCCCCACTCATGTCTCCCATCACCCCCACCCACCAGCAGTGCAGGGCACCCTCCACCAGGCCCCCACTCATGTCCAACTCATGTCTCCCTGCACCCCCTCCCCCCAGCAGTGCAGTGGCACCCTCCACCAGGCCCCCACTCATGTCTCCCACCACCCCCACCCCCCAGCAGTGCTGGGGCACCCTCCACCAGGCCCCCACTCATGTCCCCCTGCACCGCCACCCCCCAGCATCCAGGGGCACCCTCCACCAGGCCCCCACTCATGTCCAACTCATGTCCCCCTGCACCCCCACCCCCCAACAGTGCAGGGGCACCCTCCGCCAGGCCCCCACTCATGTCTCCCATCACCCCCACCCCCCAGCATCCAGGGGCACCCTCCACTAGGCCCCCACTCATGTCCAACTCATGTCTCCCTGCACCCCCACCCCCCAGCAGTGCAGTGGTACCCTCCACCAGGCCCCCACTCATGTCTCCCACCACCCCCACCCCCCAGCAGTGCTAGGGCACCCTTCACCAGGCCCCCACCCATGTCCCCCTGCACCCCCACCCCCCAACATCCAGGGGCACCCTCCACCTGGCGCCCACTCATGTCCAACTCATGTCTCCCTGCACCCCCACCCCCCAAGCAGTGCAGGGGCACCCTCCACCAGGCCCCCACTCATGTGCAACTCATGTCTCCCTGCACCCCCAACCCCCAGCAGTGCAGGGGCACCCTCCACCAGGCCCCCACTCATGTCTCCCATCACCCCCACCCCCCAGCAGTGCAGGGCACCCTCCACCAGGCCCCCACTCATGTCTCCCAACACCCCCACCCCCCAGCAGTGCAGGGCACCCTCCACCAGGCCCCGATTCATGTCCAACTCATGTCTCCCTGCACCACCACCCCCCAGCAGTGCAGGGGCACCCTCCACCAGGCCCCCACTCATGTCTCCCACCACCCCCACCCCCCAGCAGTGCAGGGGCACCCTCCACCAGACCCCCACTCATGCCCCCCTGCACGCCCACCTCCCAGCATCCAGGGGCACCCTCCACCAGGCCCCCACTCATGTCCAACTCATGTCATTCTGCACCCCCACCCCCCAGCATCCAGGGGCACCCTCCACCAGGCCCCCACTCATGTCCCCCTGCACCCCCACCCCCCAGCATCCAGTGGCACCCTCCACCAGGCCCCCACTCATGTCCAACTCATGTCTCCCTGCACCCCCACCCCCCAGCAGTGCAGGGGCACCCTCCACCAGGCCCCCACTCATGTCTCCCATCACCCCCATCCCCAGCAGTGCAGGGCACCCTCTACTAGGCCCCCACTCATGTCTCCCATCACCCCCAACCCCCAGCAGTGCAGGGCACCCTCCACCAGGCCCCCACTCATGTCTCCCACCACCCCCACCCCCCAGCAGTGCAGGGGCAACCTCCACCAGGCCCCCACTCAGGTCCCTCTGCACCCCCACCCCCCAGCATCCAGGGGCACCCTCCACCAGGCCCCCACTCATGTCCAACTCATGTCTCCCTGCACCCCCACCCCCCAACAGTGCAGGGGCACCCTCCACCAGGCCCCCACTCATGTCCCCCTGCACCCCCACCCCCCAGCATCCAGTGGCACCCTCCACCAGGCCCCCACTCATGTCCAACTCATGTCTCCCTGCACCCCCACCCCCCAGCAGTGCAGGGGCACCCTCCACCAGGCCCCCACTCATGTCTCCCATCACCCCCATCCCCAGCAGTGCAGGGCACCCTCTACTAGGCCCCCACTCATGTCTCCCATCACCCCCAACCCCCAGCAGTGCAGGGCACCCTCCACCAGGCCCCCACTCATGTCTCCCACCACCCCCACCCCCCAGCAGTGCAGGGGCAACCTCCACCAGGCCCCCACTCAGGTCCCTCTGCACCCCCACCCCCCAGCATCCAGGGGCACCCTCCACCAGGCCCCCACTCATGTCCAACTCATGTCTCCCTGCACCCCCACCCCCCAACAGTGCAGGGGCACCCTCCACCAGGCCCCCACTCATGTCTCCCATCACCCCCACCCCCAGCAGTGCAGGGGCACCCTCCACCAGGCCCCCACACATGTCCCCCTGCACCCCCACCCCCAGCATCCAGGGGCACCCTCCACCAGGCCCCCACTCATGTCCAACTCATGTCTCCCTGCATCCCCAGCCCCCAGCAGTGCAGGGGCACCCTCCACCAGGCCCCCACTCATGTCTCACATCACCCCCACCCCCCAGCAGTGCAGGGCACCCTCCACCAGGCCCCCACTCATGTCTCCCATCACCCCCACCCCCAAGCAGTCCAGGGCACCCTCCACCAGGCCCCCACTCATGTCCAACTCATGTCTCCCTGCACCCCCACCCCCCAGCAGTGCAGTGGTACCCTCCACCAGGCCCCCACTCATGTCTCCCACCACCCCCACCCCCCAGCAGTGCTGGGGCACCCTCCACCAGGCCCCCACCCATGTCCCCCTGCACCCCCACCACCCAGCATCCAGGGGCACCCTCCACCTGGCGCCCACTCATGTCCAACTCATGTCTCCCTGCACCCGCACCCCCCAAGCAGTGCAGGGACACCCTCCACCAGGCCCCCACTCATGTCCAACTCATGTCTCCCTGCACCCCCACCCCCCAGCAGTGCAGGGGCACCCTCCACCAGGCCCCCACTCATGTCTCCCATCACCCCCACCCCCCAGCAGTGCAGGGCACCCTCCACCAGGCCCCCACTCATGTCTCCCAACACCCCCATCCCCCAGCAGTGCAGGGCACCCTCCACCAGGCCCCCACTCATGTCCAACTCATGTCTCCCTGCACCCCCACCCCCCAGCAGTGCAAGGGCACCCTCCACCAGGCCCCCACTCATGTCTCCCACCACCCCCACCCCCCAGCAGTGCAGGGGCACCCTCCACCAGGCCCCCACTCATGCCCCCCTGCACGCCCACCTCCCAGCATCCAGGGGCACCCTCCACCAGGCCCCCACTCATGTCCAACTCATGTCTCTCTGCACCCCCACCCCCCAGCATCCAGGGGCACCCTCCACCAGGCCCCCACTCATGTCCCCCTGCACCCCCACCCCCCAGCATCCAGGGGCACCCTCCACCAGGCCCCCAATCATGTCCAACTCATGTCTCCCTGCACCCCCACCCCCCAGCAGTGCAGGGGCACCCTCCACCAGGCCCCCACTCATGTCTCCCATCACCCCCATCCCCAGCAGTGCAGGGCATCCTCTACTAGGCCCCCACTCATGTCTCCCATCACCCCCACCCCCCAGCAGTGCAGGGCACCCTCCACCAGGCCCCCACTCATGTCTCCCTCCACCCCCACCCTCCAGCAGTGCAGGGGCACCCTCCACCAGGCCCCCACTCATGTCCCCCTGCACCCCCACCCCCAGCATCCAGGGGCACCCTCCACCAGGCCCCCACTCATGTCCAACTCATGTCTCCCTGCACCCCCACCCCCCAACATCCAGGGGCACCCTCCATCAGGCCCCCACTCATGTCTCCCACCACCCAGCATCCAGGGGCACCCTCCACCAGGCCGCACTCATGTCTTCCATCACCCCCACCCCCCAGCAGTGCAGGGCACCCTCTACTAGGCCCCCACTCATGTCTCCCATCACCCCCACCCCCCAGCAGTGCAGGGGCACCCTCCACCAGGCCCCCACTCATGTCTCCCATCACCCCCATCCCCAGCAGTGCAGGGCACCCTCTACTAGGCCCCCACTCATGTCTCCCATCACCCCCACCCCCCAGCAGTGCAGGGGCACCCTCCACCAGGCCCCCACTCATGTCTCCCATCACCCCCACCCCCCAGCAGTGCAGGGCACCCTCCACCAGGCCCCCACTCATGTCTCCCAACACCCCCACCCCCCAGCAGTGCAGGGCACCCTCCACCAGGCCCCGATTCATGTCCAACTCATGTCTCCCTGCACCACCACCCCCCAGCAGTGCAGGGGCACCCTCCACCAGGCCCCCACTCATGTCTCCCACCACCCCCACCCCCCAGCAGTGCAGGGGCACCCTCCACCAGACCCCCACTCATGCCCCCCTGCACGCCCACCTCCCAGCATCCAGGGGCACCCTCCACCAGGCCCCCACTCATGTCCAACTCATGTCATTCTGCACCCCCACCCCCCAGCATCCAGGGGCACCCTCCACCAGGCCCCCACTCATGTCCCCCTGCACCCCCACCCCCCAGCATCCAGTGGCACCCTCCACCAGGCCCCCACTCATGTCCAACTCATGTCTCCCTGCACCCCCACCCCCCAGCAGTGCAGGGGCACCCTCCACCAGGCCCCCACTCATGTCTCCCATCACCCCCATCCCCAGCAGTGCAGGGCACCCTCTACTAGGCCCCCACTCATGTCTCCCATCACCCCCAACCCCCAGCAGTGCAGGGCACCCTCCACCAGGCCCCCACTCATGTCTCCCACCACCCCCACCCCCCAGCAGTGCAGGGGCAACCTCCACCAGGCCCCCACTCAGGTCCCTCTGCACCCCCACCCCCCAGCATCCAGGGGCACCCTCCACCAGGCCCCCACTCATGTCCAACTCATGTCTCCCTGCACCCCCACCCCCCAACAGTGCAGGGGCACCCTCCACCAGGCCCCCACTCATGTCTCCCATCACCCCCACCCCCAGCAGTGCAGGGGCACCCTCCACCAGGCCCCCACACATGTCCCCCTGCACCCCCACCCCCAGCATCCAGGGGCACCCTCCACCAGGCCCCCACTCATGTCCAACTCATGTCTCCCTGCATCCCCAGCCCCCAGCAGTGCAGGGGCACCCTCCACCAGGCCCCCACTCATGTCTCACATCACCCCCACCCCCCAGCAGTGCAGGGCACCCTCCACCAGGCCCCCACTCATGTCTCCCATCACCCCCACCCCCAAGCAGTCCAGGGCACCCTCCACCAGGCCCCCACTCATGTCCAACTCATGTCTCCCTGCACCCCCACCCCCCAGCAGTGCAGTGGTACCCTCCACCAGGCCCCCACTCATGTCTCCCACCACCCCCACCCCCCAGCAGTGCTGGGGCACCCTCCACCAGGCCCCCACCCATGTCCCCCTGCACCCCCACCACCCAGCATCCAGGGGCACCCTCCACCTGGCGCCCACTCATGTCCAACTCATGTCTCCCTGCACCCCCACCCCCCAAGCAGTGCAGGGACACCCTCCACCAGGCCCCCACTCATGTCCAACTCATGTCTCCCTGCACCCCCACCCCCCAGCAGTGCAGGGGCACCCTCCACCAGGCCCCCACTCATGTCTCCCATCACCCCCACCCCCCAGCAGTGCAGGGCACCCTCCACCAGGCCCCCACTCATGTCTCCCAACACCCCCATCCCCCAGCAGTGCAGGGCACCCTCCACCAGGCCCCCACTCATGTCCAACTCATGTCTCCCTGCACCCCCACCCCCCAGCAGTGCAAGGGCACCCTCCACCAGGCCCCCACTCATGTCTCCCACCACCCCCACCCCCCAGCAGTGCAGGGGCACCCTCCACCAGGCCCCCACTCATGCCCCCCTGCACGCCCACCTCCCAGCATCCAGGGGCACCCTCCACCAGGCCCCCACTCATGTCCAACTCATGTCTCTCTGCACCCCCACCCCCCAGCATCCAGGGGCACCCTCCACCAGGCCCCCACTCATGTCTCCCTGCACCCCCACCCCCCAGCATCCAGGGGCACCCTCCACCAGGCCCCCAATCATGTCCAACTCATGTCTCCCTGCACCCCCACCCCCCAGCAGTGCAGGGGCACCCTCCACCAGGCCCCCACTCATGTCTCCCATCACCCCCATCCCCAGCAGTGCAGGGCACCCTCTACTAGGCCCCCACTCATGTCTCCCATCACCCCCACCCCCCAGCAGTGCAGGGCACCCTCCACCAGGCCCCCACTCATGTCTCCCACCACCCCCACCCTCCAGCAGTGCAGGGGCACCCTCCACCAGGCCCCCACTCATGTCCCCCTGCACCCCCACCCCCAGCATCCAGGGGCACCCTCCACCAGGCCCCCACTCATGTCCAACTCATGTCTCCCTGCACCCCCACCCCCCAACATCCAGGGGCACCCTCCACCAGGCCCCCACTCATGTCTCCCACCACCCAGCATCCAGGGGCACCCTCCACCAGGCCGCACTCATGTCTTCCATCACCCCCACCCCCCAGCAGTGCAGGGCACCCTCCACCAGGCCCCCACTCATGTCCAACTCATGTCTCCCTGCACCCCCACCCCCCAGCAGTGCAGGGGCACCCTCCACCAGGCCCCAACTCATGTCTTCCATCACCCCCACCCCCCAGCAGTGCAGGGCACCCTCCACGAGGCCCCCACTCATGTCTCCCAACACCCCACCCCCCAGCAGTGCACGGGCACCCTCCACCAGGCGCCCACTCATGTCCAATTCATGTCCCCCTGCACACACACCCCCCAGGATCCAGGGGCTCCCTCCACCGGGCCCCCACTCATGTCCAACTTATGTCTCCCTGCACCCCCACCACCCAGCAGTGCAGAGGCATCCTCCACCAGGCCCCCACTCATGTCTCCCATCACCCCCACCCCCCAGCAGTGCAGGGCACCCTCCACCAGACCCCCACTCATGTCTCCCACCACCCCCACCCCCCAGCAGTGCACAGGCACCCTCCACCAGGCCCACACTCATGTCCAATTCATGTCCCCCTGCACCCCCACTCCCCAGCATCCAGGGGCACCCTCCACCAGGCCCCCACTCATGTCTACCATCACCCCCACCCCCCAGCAGTGCAGGGCACCCTCCACCAGGCCCCCACTCATGTCTCCCACCACCCCCACCCCCCAGCAGTGCATGGCACCCTCCACCATGCCCCCACTCATGTCCAATTCATGTCCCCTTGCACCCCCACCCCCCAACATCCAGGGGCACCCTCCACCAGGCCCCCACTCATGTCCAACTCATGTCTCCCTGCACCCCCACCCCCCAGCAGTGCAGGGGCACCCTCCACCAGGCCCCCACTCATGTCTCCCATCACCCCCGCCCCCCAGCAGTGCAGGGGCAACCTCCACCAGGCCCCCACTCATGTCCAACCCATGTCTCCCTGCACCCCCACCCCCCAGCAGTGCAGGGGCACCCTCCACCAGGCCCCCACTCATGTCTCCCATCACCCCCACCCCCAGCAGTGCAGGGCTCCCTCCACCAGGCCCCCACTCATGTCTCCCAACACCCCCACCCCCCAGCAGTGCAGGGCACCCTCCACCAGGCCCCCACTCATGTCCAACTCATGTCTCCCTGCACCCCCACCCCCCAGCAGTGCAGGGGCACCCTCCACCAGGCCCCCACTCATGTCTCCCACCACCCCCACCCCCCAGCAGTGCAGGGGCACCCCCCACCAGGCCCCCACTCATGCCCCCCTGCACGCCCACCTCCCAGCATCCAGGGGCACCCTCCACCAGGCCCCCACTCATGTCCAACTCATGTCTCTCTGCACCCCCAACCCCCAGCATCCAGAGGCACCCTCCACCAGGCCCCCACTCATGTCCCCCTGCACCCCCACCCCCCAGCATCCAGGGGCACCCTCCACCAGGCCCCCACTCATGTCCAACTCATGTGTCCCTGCACCCCCACCCCCCAGCAGTGCAGGGACACCCTCCACCAGGCCCCACTCATGTCTCCCATCACCCCCATCCCCAGCAGTGCAGGGCACCCTCTACTAGGCCCCCACTCATGTCTCCCATCACCCCCACCCCCCAGCAGTGCAGGGCACCCTCCACCAGGCCCCCACTCATGTCTCCCACCACCCCCACCCCCCAGCAGTGCAAGGACACCCTCCACCAGGCCCCCACTCATGTCCCCCTGCACCCCCACCCCCCAGCATCCAAGGGCACCCTCCACCAGGCCCCCACTCATGTCCAACTCATGTCTCCCTGCACCCCCACCCCCCAACATCCAGGGGCACCCTCCACCAGGCCCCCACTCGTGTCTCCCACCACCCCCACCACCCAGCATCCAGGGGCACCCTCCACCAGGCCGCACTCATGTCTTCCATCACCCCAACCCCCCAGCAGTGCAGGGCACCCTCCACCAGGCCCCCACTCATGTCCAACTCATGTCTCCCTGCACCCCCACCCCCCAGCAGTGCAGGGGCACCCTCCACCAGGCCCCAACTTATGTCTCCCACCACCCCCACCCCCCAGCAGTGCACGGGCACCCTCCACCAGGCCCCCTCTTATGTCTCCCACCACCCCACCCCCCAGCAGTGCACGGGCACCCTCCACCAGGCCCCCACTCATGTCCAACTCATGTCTCCCATCACCCCCACCCCCCAGCAGTGCAGGGCACCCTCCACCAGGCCCCCACTTATGTCTCCCACCACCCCCACCCCCCAGCAGTGCACAGGCACCCTCCACCAGGCCCCCACTCATGTCCAATTCATGTCCCCCTGCACCCCCACCCCCCAGCATCCAGGGGCTCCCTCCACCAGGCCCCCACTCATGTCCAACCTATGTCTCCTTGCACCCCCACCACCCAGCAGTGCAGGGGCACCCTCCACCAGGCCCCCACTCATGTCTCCCATCACCCCCACCCCCCAGCAGTGCAGGGCACCCTCCACCAGACCCCCACTCATGTCTCCCACCACCCCCACCCCCCAGCAGTGCACAGGCACCCTCCACCAGGCCCCCACTCATGTCCAATTCATGTCCCCCTGCACCCCCACTCCCCAGCATCCAGGGGCACCCTCCACCAGGCCCCCACTCATGTCTCCCATCACCCCCACCCCCCAGCAGTGCAGGGCACCCTCCACCAGGCCCCCACTCATGTCTCCCACCACCCCCACCCCCCAGCAGTGCACGGCACCCTCCACCAGGCCCCCACTCATGTCCAATTCATGTCCCCCTGCACCCCCACCCCCCAACATCCAGGGGCACCCTCCACCAGGCCCCCACTCATGTCCAACTCATGTCTCCCTGCACCCCCACCCCCCAGCAGTGCAGGGGCACCCTCCACCAGGCCCCCACTCATGTCTCCCACCACCCCCACCCCCCAGCAGTGCAGGGGCACCCTCCACCAGGCCCCCACTCATGTCCCCCTGCTCCCCCACCCCCAGCATCCAGGGGCACCCTCCACCAGGCCCCCACTCATGTCCAACTCATGTCTCCCTGCACCCCCACCCCCCAGCAGTGCAGGGGGACCCTCCACCAGGCCCCCACTCATGTCTCCCATCACCCCCACCCCCCAGCAGTGCAGGGCACCCTCCACCAGGCCCCCACTCATGTCTGACAACACCCCCACACCCCAGCAGTGCAGGGGCACCCTCCACCAGGCCCCCACACATTTCCCCTGCACCCCCACCCCCCAGCATCCAGGGGCACCCTCCACCAGGCCCCCACTCATGTCCAACTCATGTCTCCCTGCATCCCCACCCCTGAGCAGTGCAGGGGCACCCCCCACCAGGCCCCCACTCATGTCTCCCATCACCCCCACCCCCCAGCAGTGCAGGGCAACCTCCACCAGGCCCCCACTCATGTCTCCCATCACCCCCACCCCCCAGCATCCAGGGGCACCCTCCACCAGGCCCCCACTCATGTCTCCCACCACCCCCACCCCCCAGCATCCAGGGGCACCCTCCACCAGGCCCCCACTCATGTCTCCCATCAAACCCACCCCCCAGCAGTGCAGGGCTCCCTCCACCAGGCCCCCACTCATGTCCAACTCATGTCTCCCTTCACCCCCACCCCCCAGCAGTGCAGGGGCATCCTCCATCAGGCCCCCACTCATGTCTCCCATCACCCCCATCCCCAGCAGTGCAGGGCACCCTCTACTAGGCCCCACTCATGTCTCCCATCACCCCCACCCCCCAGCAGTGCAGGGGGCACCCTCCACCAGGCCCCCACTCATGTCTACCACCACCCCCACCCCCCAGCAGTGCAGGGGCACCCTTCACCAGGCCCCCACTCATGTCCCCCTGCACCCCCACCCCCCCAGCATCCAGGGGCACCCTCCACCAAGCCCCCACTCATGTCCAACTCATGTCTCCCTGCACCCCCACCCCCCAACATCCAGGGGCACCCTCCACCAGGCCCCCACTCATGTCTCCCACCACCCCCACCACCCAGCATCCAGGGGCACCCTCCACCAGGCCCCCACTCATGTCTCCCATCAAACCCAACCCCCAGCAGTGCAGGGCACCCTCCACCAGGCCCCCACTCATGTCCAACTCATGTCTTGCATCACCCCCACCCCCCAGCAGTGCAGGGCACCCTCCACCAGGCCCCCACTCATGTCCAACTCATGTCTCCCTGCACCCCCACCCCCCAGCATCCAGGGGCACCCTCCACCAGGCCCCCACTCATGTCTCCCATCAAACCCACCCCCCAGCAGTGCAGGGCACCCTCCACCAGGCCCCCACTCATGTCCAACTCATGTCTCCCTTCACCCCCACCCCCCAGCAGTGCAGGGCACCCTCCACCAGGCCCCCACTCATGTCTCCCACCACCCCCACCCCCCAGCAGTGCAGGGGCACCCTCCACCAGGCCCCCACTCATGTCCCCCTGCACCCCCACCCCCCAGCATCCAGGGGCACCCTCCACCAAGCCCCCACTCATGTCAAACTCATGTCTCCCTGCACCCCCACCCCCCAACATCCAGGGGCACCTTCCACCAGGCCCCCACTCATGTCTCCCACCACCCCCGCCACCCAGCGTCCAGGGGCACCCTCCACCAGGCCGCACTCATGTCTTCCATCACCCCCACACCCCAGCAGTGCAGGGGCACCCTCCACCAGGCCCCAACCCATGTCTCCCATCACCCCCACCCCCCAGCAGTGCAGGGCACCCTCCACCAGGCCCCCACTCATGTCTCCCACCACCCCCACCCCCCAGCAGTGCACGGGCACCCTCCACCAGGCCCCCACTCATGTCCAATTCATGTCCCCCTGCACCCCCACCCCCCAGCATCCAGGGGCTCCCTCCACCAGGCCCCCACTCATGTCCAACTTATGTCTCCCTGCACCCCCACCACCCAGCAGTGCAGGGGCACCCTCCATCAGGCCCCCACTCATGTCTCCCATCACCCCCACCCCCCAGCAGTGCAGGGCACCCTCCACCAGACCCCCACACATGTCTCCCACCACCCCCACCCCCCAGCAGTGCACAGGCACCCTCCATCAGGCCCCCACTCATGTCCAATTCATGTCCCCCTGCAACCCCACTCCCCAGCATCCAGGGGCACCCTCCACCAGGCCCCCACTCATGTCTCCCATCACCCCCACCCCCCAGCAGTGCATGGCACTCTCCACCAGGCCCCCACTCATGTCTCCCACCACCCCCACCCCCCAGAAGTGCACGGCACCCTCCACCAGGCCCCCACTCATGTCCAATTCATGTCCCCCTGCACTCCCACCCCGCAACATCCAGGGGCACCCTCCACCAGGCCCCCACTCATGTCCAACTCATGTCTCCCTGCACCCCCACCCCCCAGCAGTGCAGGGGCACCCTCCACCAGGCCCCCACTCATGTCTCCCACCACCGCCACCCCCCAGCAGTGCAGGGGCACCCTCCACCAGGCCCCCACTCATGTCCCCCTGCACCCCCACCCCCAGCATCCAGGGGCACCCTCCACCAGGCCCCCACTCATGTCCAACTCATGTCTCCCTGCACCCCCACCCACCAGCAGTGCAGGGGCACCCTCCACCAGGCCCCCACTCATGTCTCCCTACACCCCCACCCCCCAGCAGTGCAGGGCACCCTCCACCAGGCCCCCACTCATGTCTGACAACACCCCCACACCCCAGCAGTGCAGGGGCACCCTCCACCAGGCCCCCACTCATGTCCCCCTGCACCCCCACCACCCAGCATCCAGGGGCACCCTCCACCAGGCCCCCTCTCATGTCCAACTCATGTCTCCCTGCACCCCCACCCCCGAGCAGTGCAGGGGCACCCCCACCAGGCCCCCACTCATGTCTCCCACCACCCACCCCCCAGCAGTGCAGGGGCACCCTCCACCAGGCCCCCACTCATGTCTCCCATCACCCCCACCCCCCAGCAGTGCAGGGCACCCTCCAGCAGGCCCCCACTCATGTCTCCCATCACCCCCACCCCCCAGCATCCAGGGGCACCTTCCACCAGGCCCCCACTCATGTCTCCCACCACCCCCACCCCCCAGCATCCAGGGGCACCCTCCACCAGGCCCCCACTCATGTCTCCCATCAAACCCACCGCCCAGCAGTGCAGGGCACCCTCCACCAGGCCCCCACTCATGTCCAACTCATGTCTCCCTTCACCCCCACCCCCCAGCAGTGCAGGGGCATCCTCCACCAGGCCCCCACTCATGTCCCCCTGCACCCCACCCACCAGCATACAGGGGCACCCTCCACCAGGCCCCCACTCATGTCCAACTCATGTCTCCCTGCACCCACACCCCCCAGCAGTGCAGGGGCACCCTCCACCAGGCCCCCACTCATGTCTCCCACCACCCCCACCCCCCAGCAGTGCAGGGGCACCCTCCACCAGGCCCCCACTCATGTCTCTCATTACCCCCACCTCCTAGCAGTGCAGGGCACCCTCCACCAGGCCCCCACTCATCTCCAACTCATGTCTCCCTGCACCCCCACCCCCCAGCAGTGCAGGGGCACCCTCCACCAGGCCCCCACTCATGTCTCCCACCACCCCCACCCCCCAGCAGTGCAGGGGCACCCTCCACCAGGCCCCCACTCATGTCCCCCTGCACCCCCACCCCCAGCATCCAGGGGCACCCTCCACCAGGCCCCCACTCATGTCCAACTCATGTCTCCCTGCACCCCCACCCCCCAGCAGTGCAGGGGGACCCTCCACCAGGCCCCCACTCATGTCTCCCATCACCCCCACCCCCCAGCAGTGCAGGGCACCCTCCACCAGGCCCCCACTCATGTCTGACAACACCCCCACACCCCAGCAGTGCAGGGGCACCCTCCACCAGGCCCCCACACATTTCCCCTGCACCCCCACCCCCAGCATCCAGGGGCACCCTCCACCAGGCCCCCACTCATGTCCAACTCATGTCTCCCTGCATCCCCACCCCCGAGCAGTGCAGGGGCACCCCCCACCAGGCCCCCACTCATGTCTCCCATCACCCCCACCCCCCAGCAGTGCAGGACACCCTCCACCAGGCCCCCACTCATGTCTCCCATCACCCCCACCCCCCAGCATCCAGGGGCACCCTCCACCAGGCCCCCACTCATGTCTCCCACCACCCCCACCCCCCAGCATCCAGGGGCACCCTCCACCAGGCCCCCACTCATGTCTCCCATCAAACCCACCCCCCAGCAGTGCAGGGCTCCCTCCACCAGGCCCCCACTCATGTCTAACTCATGTCTCCCTTCACCCCCACCCCCCAGCAGTGCAGGGGCATCCTCCATCAGGCCCCCACTCATGTCTCCCATCACCCCCATCCCCAGCAGTGCAGGGCACCCTCTACTAGGCCCCATTCATGTCTCCCATCACCCCCACCCCCCAGCAGTGCAGGGGGCACCCTCCACCAGGCCCCCACTCATGTCTACCACCACCCCCACCCCCCAGCAGTGCAGGGGCACCCTTCACCAGGCCCCCACTCATGTCCCCCTGCACCCCCACCCCCCAGCATCCAGGGGCACCCTCCACCAAGCCCCCACTCATGTCCAACTCATGTCTCCCTGCACCCCCACCCCCCAACATCCAGGGGCACCCTCCACCAGGCCCCCACTCATGTCTCCCACCACCCCCACCACCCAGCATCCAGGGGCACCCTCCACCAGGCCCCCACTCATGTCTCCCATCATACCCACCCCCCAGCAGTGCAGGGCACCCTCCACCAGGCCCCCACTCATGTCCAACTCATGTCATCCATCACCCCCACCCCCCAGCAGTGCAGGGCACCCTCCACCAGGCACCCACTCATGTCCAACTCATGTCTCCCTGCACCCCCACCCCCCAGCATCCAGGGGCACCCTCCACCAGGCCCCCACTCATGTCTCCCATCAAACCCACCCCCCAGCAGTGCAGGGCACCCTCCACCAGGCCCCCACTCATGTCCAACTCATGTCTCCCTTCACCCCCACCCCCCAGCAGTGCAGGGCACCCTCCACCAGGCCCCCACTCATGTCTTCCATCACCCCCACACCCCAGCAGTGCAGGGGCACCCTCCACCAGGCCCCCACTCATGTCCCCCTGCACCCCCACCCCCCAGCATCCAGGGGCACCCTCCACCAAGCCCCCACTCATGTCCAACTCATGTCTCCCTGCACCCCCACCCCCCAACATCCAGGGGCACCTTCCACCAGGCCCCCACTCATGTCTCCCACCACCCCCGCCACCCAGCGTCCAGGGGCACCCTCCACCAGGCCGCACTCATGTCTTCCATCACCCCCACACCCCAGCAGTGCAGGGGCACCCTCCACCAGGCCCCAACTCATGTCTCCCATCACCCCCACCCCCCAGCAGTGCAGGGCACCCTCCACCAGGCCCCCACTCATGTCTCCCACCACCCCCACCCCCCAGCAGTGCACGGGCACCCTCCACCAGGCCCCCACTCATGTCCAATTCATGTCCCCCTGCACCCCCACCCCCCAGCATCCAGGGGCTCCCTCCACCAGGCCCCCACTCATGTCCAACTTATGTCTCCCTGCACCCCCACCACCCAGCAGTGCAGGGGCACCCTCCATCAGGCCCCCACTCATGTCTCCCATCACCCCCACCCCCCAGCAGTGCAGGGCACCCTCCACCAGACCCCCACTCATGTCTCCCACCACCCCCACCCCCCAGCAGTGCACAGGCACCCTCCATCAGGCCCCCACTCATGTCCAATTCATGTCCCCCTGCACCCCCACTCCCCAGCATCCAGGGGCACCCTCCACCAGGCCCCCACTCATGTCTCCCATCACCCCCACCCCCCAGCAGTGCAGGGCACCCTCCACCAGGCCCCCACTCATGTCTCCCACCACCCCCACCCCCCAGCAGTGCACGGCACCCTCCACCAGGCCCCCACTCATGTCCAATTCATGTCCCCCTGCACTCCCACCCCCCAACATCCAGGGGCACCCTCCACCAGGCCCCCACTCATGTCCAACTCATGTCTCCCTGCACCCCCACCCCCCAGCAGTGCAGGGGCACCCTCCACCAGGCCCCCACTCATGTCTCCCATCAAACCCACCCCCCAGCAGTGCAGGGCACCCTCCACCAGGCCCCCACTCATGTCCAACTCATGTCTCCCTGCACCCCCACCCCCCAGCATCCAGGGGCACCCTCCACCAGGCCCCCACTCATGTCTCCCATCAAACCCACCCCCCAGCAGTGCCGGGCACCCTCCACCAGGCCCCCACTCATGTCCAACTCATGTCTCCCTTCACCCCCACCCCCCAGCAGTGCAGGGCACCCTCCACCAGGCCCCCACTCATGTCTCCCACCACCCCCACCCCCCAGCAGTGCAGGGGCACCCTCCACCAGGCCCCCACTCATGTCCCCCTGCACCCCCACCCCCCAGCATCCAGGGGCACCCTCCACCAAGCCCCCACTCATGTCCAACTCATGTCTCCCTGCACCCCCACCCCCCAACATCCATGGGCACCTTCCACCAGGCCCCCACTCATGTCTCCCACCACCCCCGCCACCCAGCGTCCAGGGGCACCCTCCACCAGGCCGCACTCATGTCTTCCATCACCCCCACACCCCAGCAGTGCAGGGGCACCCTCCACCAGGCCCCAACTCATGTCTCCCATCACCCCCACCCCCCAGCAGTGCAGGGCACCCTCCACCAGGCCCCCACTCATGTCTCCCACCACCCCCACCCCCCAGCAGTGGACGGGCACCCTCCACCAGGCCCCCACTCATGTCCAATTCATGTCCCCCTGCACCCCCACCCCCCAGCATCCAGGGGCTCCCTCCACCAGGCCCCCACTCATGTCCAACTTATGTCTCCCTGCACCCCCACCACCCAGCAGTGCAGGGGCACCCTCCATCAGGCCCCCACTCATGTCTCCCATCACCCCCACCCCCCAGCAGTGCAGGGCACCCTCCACCAGACCCCCACTCATGTCTCCCACCACCCCCACCCCCCAGCAGTGCACAGGCACCCTCCATCAGGCCCCCACTCATGTCCAATTCATGTCCCCCTGCACCCCCACTCCCCAGCATCCAGGGGCACCCTCCACCAGGCCCCCACTCATGTCTCCCATCACCCCCACCCCCCAGCAGTGCAGGGCACCCTCCACCAGGCCCCCACTCATGTCTCCCACCACCCCCACCCCCCAGCAGTGCACGGCACCCTCCACCAGGCCCCCACTCATGTCCAATTCATGTCCCCCTGCACTCCCACCCCCCAACATCCAGGGGCACCCTCCACCAGGCCCCCACTCATGTCCAACTCATGTCTCCCTGCACCCCCACCCCCCAGCAGTGCAGGGGCACCCTCCACCAGGCCCCCACTCATGTCTCCCTCCACCGCCACCCCCCAGCAGTGCAGGGGCACCCTCCACCAGGCCCCCACTCATGTCCCCCTGCACCCCCACCCCCAGCATCCAGGGGCACCCTCCACCAGGCCCCCACTCATGTCCAACTCATGTCTCCCTGCACCCCCACCCCCCAGCAGTGCAGGGGCACCCTCCACCAGGCCCCCACTCATGTCTCCCTACACCCCCACCCCCCAGCAGTGCAGGGCACCCTCCACCAAGCCCCCACTCATGTCTGACAACACCCCCACACCCCAGCAGTGCAGGGGCACCCTCCACCAGGCCCCCACTCATGTCCCCCTGCACCCCCACCCCCCAGCATCCAGGGGCACCCTCCACCAGGCCCCCTCTCATGTCCAACTCATGTCTCCCTGCACCCCCACCCCCGAGCAGTGCAGGGGCACCCCCACCAGGCCCCCACTCATGTCTCCCACCACCCACCCCCCAGCAGTGCAGGGCACCCTCCAGCAGGCACCCACTCATGTCTCCCATCACCCCCACCCCCCAGCATCCAGGGGCACCTTCCACCAGGCCCCCACTCATGTCTCCCACCACCCCCACCCCCCAGCATCCAGGGGCACCCTCCACCAGGCCCCCACTCATGTCTCCCATCAAACCCACCGCCCAGCAGTGCAGGGCACCCTCCACCAGGCCCCCACTCATGTCCAACTCATGTCTCCCTTCACCCCCACCCCCCAGGAGTGCAGGGGCATCCTCCACCAGGCCCCCACTCATGTCTCCCTCCACCGCCACCCCCCAGCAGTGCAGGGGCACCCTCCACCAGGCCCCCACTCATGTCCCCCTGCACCCCCACCCCCAGCATCCAGGGGCACCCTCCACCAGGCCCCCACTCATGTCCAACTCATGTCTCCCTGCACCCCCACCCCCAGCAGTGCAGGGGCACCCTCCACCAGGCCCCCACTCATGTCTCCCTACACCCCCACCCCCCAGCAGTGCAGGGCACCCTCCACCAAGCCCCCACTCATGTCTGACAACACCCCCACACCCCAGCAGTGCAGGGGCACCCTCCACCAGGCCCCCACTCATGTCCCCCTGCACCCCCACCCCCCAGCATCCAGGGGCACCCTCCACCAGGCCCCCTCTCATGTCCAACTCATGTCTCCCTGCACCCCCACCCCCGAGCAGTGCAGGGGCACCCCCACCAGGCCCCCACTCATGTCTCCCACCACCCACCCCCCAGCAGTGCAGGGCACCCTCCAGCAGGCCCCCACTCATGTCTCCCATCACCCCCACCCCCCAGCATCCAGGGGCACCTTCCACCAGGCCCCCACTCATGTCTCCCACCACCCCCACCCCCCAGCATCCAGGGGCACCCTCCACCAGGCCCCCACTCATGTCTCCCATCAAACCCACCGCCCAGCAGTGCAGGGCACCCTCCACCAGGCCCCCACTCATGTCCAACTCATGTCTCCCTTCACCCCCACCCCCCAGGAGTGCAGGGGCATCCTCCACCAGGCCCCCACTCATGTCCCCCTGCACCCCACCCACCAGCATACAGGGGCACCCTCCACCAGGCCCCCACTCATGTCCAACTCATGTCTCCCTGCACCCACACCCCCCAGCAGTGCAGGGGCACCCTCCACCAGGCCCCCACTCATGTCTCCCATCACCCCCACCACCCAGCAGTGCAGGGGCACCCTCCACCAGGCCCCCACTCATGTCCCCCTGCACCGCCACCCCCCAGCATCCAGGGGCACCCTCCACCATGCCCCAAACCATGTCCAACTCATGTCTCCCTGCACCCCCACCCCCCAGCAGTGCAGGGGCACCCTCCACCAGGCCCCCACTCATGTCTCTCATTACCCCCACCTCCTAGCAGTGCAGGGCACCCTCCACCAGGCCCCCACTCATGTCCCCCTGCACCGCCACCCCCCAGCATCCAGGGGCACCCTCCACCATGCCCCAAACCATGTCCAACTCATGTCTCCCTGCAGTGCAGGGGCACCCTCCACCAGGCCCCCACTCATGTCTGTCATTACCCCCACCTCCTAGCAGTGCAGGGCACCCTCCACCAGGCCCCCACTCATGTCCAATTCATGTCCCCCTGCACCCCCACTCCCCAGCATCCAGGGGCACCCTCCACCAGGCCCCCACTCATGTCTCCCATCACCCCCACCCCCCAGCAGTGCAGGGCACCCTCCACCAGGCCCCCACTCATGTCTCCCACCACCCCCACCCCCCAGCAGTGCACGGCACCCTCCACCAGGCCCCCACTCATGTCCAATTCATGTCCCCCTGCACCCCCACCCCCCAACATCCAGGGGCACCCTCCACCAGGCCCCCACTCATGTCCAACTCATGTCTCCCTGCACCCCCACCCCCCAGCAGTGCAGGGGCACCCTCCACCAGGCCCCCACTCATGTCTCCCACCACCCCCACCCCCCAGCAGTGCAGGGGTACCCTCCACCAGGCCCCCACTCATGTCCCCCTGCACCCCCACCCCCAGCATCCAGGGGCACCCTCCACCAGGCCCCCACTCATGTCCAACTCATGTCTCCCTGCACCCCCACCCCCAGCAGTGCACCACCAGGCCCCCACTCATGTCTCCCATCACCCCCACCCCCCAGCAGTGCAGGGCACCCTCCACCAGGCCCCCACTCATGTCTGACAACACCCCCACACCCCAGCAGTGCAGGGGCACCCTCCACCAGGCCCCCACTCATGTCCAACTCATGTCACCCTGCATCCCCACCCCTGAGCAGTGCAGGGGCACCCCCCACCAGGCCCCCACTCATGTCTCCCATCACCCCCACCCCCCAGCAGTGCAGGGCACCCTCCACCAGGCCCCCACTCATGTCTCCCATCACCCCCACCCCCCAGCATCCAGGGGCACTCTCCACCAGGTCCCCACTCATGTCTCCCACCTCCCCCACCCCCCAGCATCCAGGGGCACCCTCCACCAGGCCCCCACTATGTCTCCCATCAAACCCACCCCCCAGCAGTGCAGGGCTCCCTCCACCAGGCCCCCACTCATGTCCAACTCATGTCTCCCTTCACCCCCACCCCCCAGCAGTGCAGGGGCATCCTCCATCAGGCCCCCACTCATGTCTCCCATCACCCCCATCCCCAGCAGTGCAGGGCACCCTCTACTAGGCCCCACTCATGTCTCCCATCACCCCCACCCCCCAGCAGTGCAGGGGGCACCCTCCACCAGGCCCCCACTCATGTCTAGCACCACCCCCACCCCCCAGCAGTGCAGGGGCACCCTTCAGCAGGCCCCCACTCATGTCCCCCTGCACCCCCACCCCCCAGCATCCAGGGGCACCCTCCACCAAGCCCCCACTCATGTCCAACTCATGTCTCCCTGCACCCCCACCCCCCAACATCCAGGGGCACCCTCCACCAGGCCCCCACTCATGTCTCCCACCACCCCCACCACCCAGCATCCAGGGGCACCCTCCACCAGGCCCCCACTCATGTCTCCCATCAAACCCACCCCCCAGCACCCAAGGGGAACCCTCCACCAGGCCCCCACTCATGTCCAACTCATGTCTTCCATCACCCCCACCCCCCAGCAGTGCAGGGGACCCTCCACCAGGCCCCCACTCATGTCCAACTCATGTCTCCCTGCACCCCCACCCCCCAGCATCCAGGGGCACCCTCCACCAGGCCCCCACTCATGTCTCCCATCAAACCCACCCCCCAGCAGTGCAGGGCACCCTCCACCAGGCCCCCACTCATGTCCAACTCATGTCCCCCTTCACCCCCACCCCCCAGCAGTGCAGGGCACCCACCACCAGGCCCCCACTCATGTCTCCCACCACCCCCACCCCCCAGCAGTGCAGGGGCACCCTCCACCAGGCCCCCACTCATGTCCCCCTGCACCCCCACCCCCCAGCATCCAGGGGCACCCTCCACCAAGCCCCCACTCATGTCCAACTCATGTCTCCCTGCACCCCCACCCCCCAACATCCAGGGGCACCCTCCACCAGGCCCCCACTCATGTCTCCCACCACCCCCGCCACCCAGCGTCCAGGGGCACCCTCCACCAGGCCGCACTCATGTCTTCCATCACCCCCACACCCCAGCAGTGCAGGGGCACCCTCCATCAGGCCCCAACTCATGTCTCCCATCACCCCCACCCCCCAGCAGTGCAGGGCACCCTCCACCAGGCCCCCACTCATGTCTCCCACCACCCCCACCCCCCAGCAGTGCACGGGCACCCTCCACCAGGCCCCCACTCATGTCCAATTCATGTCCCCCTGCACCCCCACCCCCCAGCATCCAGGGGCTCCCTCCACCAGGCCCCCACTCATGTCCAACTTATGTCTCCCTGCACCCCCACCACCCAGCAGTGCAGGGGCACCCTCCATCAGGCCCCCACTCATGTCTCCCATCACCCCCACCCCCCAGCAGTGCAGGGCACCCTCCACCAGACCCCCACTCATGTCTCCCACCACCCCCACCCCCCAGCAGTGCACAGGCACCCTCCATCAGGCCCCCACTCATGTCCAATTCATGTCCCCCTGCACCCCCACTCCCCAGCATCCAGGGGCACCCTCCACCAGGCCCCCACTCATGTCTCCAATCACCCCCACCCCCCAGCAGTGCAGGGCACCCTCCACCAGGCCCCCACTCATGTCTCCCACCACCCCCACCTCCCAGCAGTGCACGGCACCCTCCACAAGGCCCCCACTCATGTCCAATTCATGTCCCCCTGCACTCCCACCCCCCAACATCCAGGGGCACCCTCCACCAGGCCCCCACTCATGTCCAACTCATGTCTCCCTGCACCCCCACCCCTCAGCAGTGCAGGGGCACCCTCCACCAGGCCCCCACTCATGTCTCCCACCACCGCCACCCCCCCAGCAGTGCAGGGGCACCCTCCACCAGGCCCCCACTCATGTCTCCCTACACCCCCACCCCCCAGCAGTGCAGGGCACCCTCCACCAGGCCCCCACTCATGTCTGACAACACCCCCACACCCCAGCAGTGCAGGGGCACCCTCCACCAGGCCCCCACTCATGTCCCCCTGCACCCCCACCCCCCAGCATCCAGGGGCACCCTCCACCGCCCCCTCTCATGTCCAACTCATGTCTCCCTGCACCCCCACCCCCGAGCAGTGCAGGGGCACCCCCACCAGGCCCCCACTCATGTCTCCCACCACCCACCCCCCAGCCGTGCAGGGGCACCCTCCACCAGGCCCCCACTCATGTCTCCCATCACCCCCACCCCCCAGCAGTGCAGGGCACCCTCCAGCAGGCCCCCACTCATGTCTCCCATCACCCCCACCCCCCAGCATCCAGGGGCACCTTCCACCAGGCCCCCACTCATGTCTCCCACCACCCCCACCCCCCAGCATCCAGGGGCACCCTCCACCAGGCCCCCACTCATGTCTCCCATCAAACCCACCGCCCAGCAGTGCAGGGCACCCTCCACCAGGCCCCCACTCATGTCCAACTCATGTCTCCCTTCACCCCCACCCCCCAGCAGTGCAGGGGCATCCTCCACCAGGCCCCCACTCATGTCCCCCTGCACCCCACCCACCAGCATACAGGGGCACCCTCCACCAGGCCCCCACTCATGTCCAACTCATGTCTCCCTGCACCCACACCCCCCAGCAGTGCAGGGGCACCCTCCACCAGGCCCCCACTCATGTCTCCCATCACCCCCACCACCCAGCAGTGCAGGGGCACCCTCCACCAGGCCCCCACTCATGTCCCCCTGCACCGCCACCCCCCAGCATCCAGGGGCACCCTCCACCATGCCCCAAACCATGTCCAACTCATGTCTCCCTGCACCCCCACGCCCCAGCAGTGCAGGGGCACCCTCCACCAGGCCCCCACTCATGTCTCTCATTACCCCCACCTCCTAGCAGTGCAGGGCACCCTCCACCAGGCCCCCACTCATGTCTGCCATCACCCCCACCCCCCAGCAGTGCAGGGGCACCCTCCACCAGGCCCCCACTCATGTCCCCCTGCACCCCCACCCCCCAGCATCCAGGGGCACCCTCCACCAGGCCCCCATTCATGTCCAACTCATGTCTCCCATCACCCCCACCCCCCAGCAGTGCAGGGCACCCTCCAAAAGGCCCCCACTCATGTCTCCCATCACCCCCACCCCCCAGCATCCAGGGGCACCCTCCACCAGGCCCCCATTCATGTCTCCCACCACCCCCACCCCCCAGCATCCAGCGGCACCCTCCACCAGGCCCCCACTCATGTCCAACTCATGTCTCCCTGCACCCCCACCCCCCAGCATACAGGGGCACCCTCCACCAGGCCCCCACTGATGTCCAACACCTGTATCCCTGCAACCCCACCCCCCAGCAGTGCAGGGGCACCTTCCACCAGGCCCCCACTCATGTCTCCCATCACCCCCACCACCCAGCAGTGCAGGGGCACCCTCCACCAGGCCCCCACTCATGTCCCCCTGCACCCCCACCCCCCAGTATCCAGGGGCACCCTCCACCATGCCCCAACTCATGTCCAACTCATGTCTCCCTGCACCCCCACCCCCCAGAAGTGCAGGGGCACCCTCCACCAGGCCCCCACTCATGTCTCCCATCACCCCCACCCCCCAGCAGTGCAGGGAACCCTCCAACAGGCCCCCACTCATGTCTCCCATCACCCCCACCCCCCAGCAGTGCAGGGGCACCCTCCAGCAGGCCCCCACTCATGTCCCCCTGCACCCCCACCCCCCAGCATCCAGGGGCACCCTCCACTAGGCCTCCACTCATGTCCAACTCATGTCTCCCTGCACCCCCACCCCCCAACAGTGCAGGGGCACCCTCCACCAGGCCCCCACTCATGTCTCCCATCACCCCCACCCCCAGCAGTGCAGGGGCGCCCTCCACCAGGCCCCCACTCATGTCCCCCTGCACCCCCACCCCCCAGCATCCAGGGGCACCCTCCACCAGGCCCCCACTCATGTCCAAAACATGTCTCCCTGCACCCCCACCCCCCAGCAGTGCAGGGGCACCCTCCACCAGGCCCCCACTCATGTCTCCCATCACCCCCACCCCCCAGCAGTGCAGGGCACCCTCCACCAGGCCCCCACTCATGTCTCCCATCACCCCCACCCCCCAGCAGTGCAGAGCACCCTCCACCAGGCCCCCACTCATGTCCAACTCATGTCTCCCTGCACCCCCACCCCCCAGCAGTCCAGTGGTACCCTCCACCAGGCCCACACTCATGTCTCCCACCACCCCCACCCCCCAGCAGTGCTGGGGCACCCTCCACCAGGCCCCCACCCATGTCCCCCTGCACCCCCACCCCCCAGCATCCAGGGGCACCCTCCACCTGGCGCCCACTCATGTCCAACTCATGTCTCCCAGCACCCCCACCCCCCAAGCAGTGCAGGGGCACCCTCCACCAGGCCCCCACTCATGTCTCCCATCACCCCCACCCCCCAGCAGTGCAGGGCACCCTCCACCAGGCCCCCACTCATGTCTCCCAACACCCCCACCCCCCAGCAGTGCAGGACACCCTCCACCAGGCCCCCACTCATGTCCAACTCATGTCTCCCTGCACCCCCACCCCCAGCAGTGCAGGGGCACCCTCCACCAGGCCCCCACTCATGTCTCCCACCACCGCCACCCCCCAGCAGTGCAGGGGCACCCTCCACCAGGCCCCCACTCATGTCCAACTCATGTCTCTCTGCACCCCCACCCCCCAGCAGTGCAGGGGCACCCTCCACCAGGCCCCCACTCATGTCCCCCTGCACCCCCTCCCCCCAGCAGTGCAGGGGCACCCTCCACCAGGCCCCCACTCATGTCCAACCCATGTCTCCCACCACCCCCACGCCCCAGAAGTGCAGGGGCACCCCCCACCAGGCCCCCACTAATGTCTCCCATCACTCCCACCCCCCAGCAGTGCAGGGCACCCTCCACCAGGCCCCCACTCATGTCTCCCATCACCCCGACCCCCCAGCAGTGCAGGGCACCCTCCACCAGGCCCCCACTCATGTCTCCCATCACACCACCCCCCAGCAGTGTAGGGGCACCCTCCACCAGGCCCCCACTCATGTCCCCCTGCACCCCCACCCCCCAGCATCCAGGGGCACCCTCCACCAGGCCCCCACTCATGTCCAACTCATGTCTCCCTGCACCCCCACCCCCCAGCAGTACAGGGGCACCCTCCACCAGGCCCCCACTCATGTCTCCCATCACCCCCACCCCCCAGCAGTGCAGGGCACCCTCCACCAGGCCCCCACTCATGTCTCCCATCACCCCCACCCCCCAGCAGTGCAGGGCACCCTCCACCAGGCCCCCACTCATGTCCAACTCATGTCTCCCTGCACCCCCACCCCTGAGCAGTGCAGTGGCACCCTCCACCAGGCCCCCACTCATGTCTCCCACCACCCCCACCCCCAGCATCCAGGGGCACCCTCCACCAGGCCCCCACTCATGTCCAACTCTTGTTTCCTGCAGTGCTGGGGCACCCTCCACCAGGCCCCCACTCATGTCTCCCATCACCCCCACCCCCCAGCAGTGCAGGGCACCCTCCACCAGGCCCCCACTCATGTCTCCCATCACCCCCACCCACCAGCAGTGCAGGGCACCCTCCACCAGGCCCCCACTCATGTCCAACTCATGTCTCCCTGCACCCCCACCCCCCAGCAGTGCAGTGGCACCCTCCACCAGGCCCCCACTCATGTCTCCCACCACCCCCACCCCCCAGCAGTGCTGGGGCACCCTCCACCAGGCCCCCACTCATGTCCCCCTGCACCGCCACCCCCCAGCATCCAGGGGCACCCTCCACCAGGCCCCCACTCATGTCCAACTCATGTCTCCCTGCACCCCCACCCCCCAACAGTGCAGGGGCACCCTCCACCAGGCCCCCACTCATGTCTCCCATCACCCCCACCCCCAGCAGTGCAGGGGCACCCTCCACCAGGCCCCACTCATGTCCCCCTGCACCGCCACCCCCCAGCATCCAGGGGCACCCTCCACCAGGCCCCCACTCATGTCCAACTCATGTCCCCCTGCACCCCCATCCCCCAATAGTGCAGGGGCACCCTCCGCCAGGCCCCCACTCATGTCTCCCATCACCCCCACCCCCCAGCATCCAGGGGCACCCTCCACTAGGCCCCCACTCATGTCCAACTCATGTCTCCCTGCACCCCCACCCCACAGCAGTGCAGGGCACCCTCCACCAGGCCCCCACTCATGTCCCCCTGCACCCCCACCCCCCAGCAGTGCAGGGGCACCCTCCACCAGGCCCCCACTCATGTCCAAATCATGTCTCCCTGCACCCCCACCCCCCAACATCCAGGGGCACCCTCCACCAGGCTCCCACACATGTCTCCCACCACCCCCACCACCCAGCATCCAGGGGCACCCTCCACCAGGCCGCACTCATGTCTTCCATCATCCCCACCCCCAGCAGTGCAGGGCACCCTCCACCAGGCCCCCACTCATGTCCAACTCATGTCTCCCTGCACCCCCACCCCCCAGCAGTGCAGGGGCACCCTCCAGCAGGCCCAAACTCATGTCTCCCATCATCCCCACCCCCCAGCAGTGCAGGTCACCCTCCAGCAGGCCCCCACTCATGTCCCCCTGCACCCCCACCCCCCAGCAGTGCAGGGGCACCCTCCACCAGGCCCCCACTCATGTCCAACTCATGTCTCCCTGCACCTCCACCCCCCAGCAGTGCAGTGGCACCCTCCACCAGGCCCCCACTCATGTCTCCCACCACCCCCACCCCCGAGCAGTGCTGGGGCACCCTCCACCAGGCCCCCACTCATGTCCCCCTGCACCGCCACCCCCCAGCATCCAGGGGCACCCTCCACCAGGCCCCCACTCATGTTCAACTCATGTCTCCCTGCACCCCCACCCCCCAGCAGTGCAGGGCACCCTCCACCAGGCCCCCACTCATGTCTCCCACCACCCCCACGCCCCAGCAGTGCAGGGGCACCCTCCACCAGGCCCCCACTAATGTCTCCCATCACTCCCACCCCCCCAGCAGTGCAGGGCACCCTCCACCAGGCCCCCACTCATGTCTCCCATCACCCCCACCCCCCAGCATTGCAGGGCACCCTCCACCAGGCCCCCACTCATGTCTCCCATCAAACCACCCCCCAGCATCCAGGGGCACCCTCCACCAGGCCGCACTCATGTCTTCCATCATCCCCACCCCAGCAGTGCAGGGCACCCTCCACCAGGCCCCCACTCATGTCCAACTCATGTCTCCCTGCACCCCCACCCCCCAGCAGTGCAGGGCACCCTCTACTAGGCCCCCACTCATGTCTCCCACCACCCCCACCCCCCAGCAGTGCAGGGGCACCCTCCACCAGGCCCCCACTCATGTCCCCCTGCACCCCCACCCCCCAGCAGTGCAGGGGCACCCTCCACCAGGCCCCCACTCATGTCCAACTCATGTCTCCCTGCACCTCCACCCCCCAGCAGTGCAGTGGCTCCCTCCGCCAGGCCCCCACTCATGTCTCCCACCACCCCCACCCCCGAGCAGTGCTGGGGCACCCTCCACCAGGCCCCCACTCATGTCCCCCTGCACCGCCACCCCCCAGCATCCAGGGGCACCCTCCACCAGGCCCCCACTCATGTCCAACTCATGTCTCCCTGCACCCCCATCCCCCAGCAGTGCAGGGCACCCTCCACCAGGCCCCCACTCATGTCTCCCACCACCCCCACGCCCCAGCAGTGCAGGGGCACCCTCCACCAGGCCCCCACTAATGTCTCCCATCACTCCCACCCCCCAGCAGTGCAGGGCACCCTCCACCAGCCCCCACTCATGTCTCCCATCACCCCCACCCCCCAGCAGTGCAGGGCACCCTCCACCAGGCCCCCACTCATGTCTCCCATCACACCACCCCCCAGCAGTGTAGGGGCACCCTCCACCAGGCCCCCACTCATGTCCCCCTGAACCCCCACCCCCCAGCATCCAAGGGCACCCTCCACCAGGCCCCCACTCATGTCCAACTCATGTCTCCCTGCACCCCCACCCCCCAGCAGTACAGGGGCACCCTCCACCAGGCCCCCACTCATGTCTCCCATCACCCCCACCCCCCAGCAGTGCAGGGCACCCTCCACCAGGCCCCCACTCATGTCTCCCATCACCCCCACCCCCCAGCAGTGCAGGGCACCCTCCACCAGGCCCCCACTCATGTCCAACTCATGTCTCCCTGCACCCCCACCCCCCAGCATCCAGGGGCACCCTCCACTAGGCCCCCACTCATGTCCAACTCATGTCTCCCTGCACCCCCACCCCCCAGCAGTGCAGTGGTACCCTCCACCAGGCCCCCACTCATGTCTCCCACCACCCCCACCCCCCAGCAGTGCTAGGGCACCCTTCACCAGGCCCCCACCCATGTCCCCCTGCACCCCCACCCCCCAACATCCAGGGGCACCCTCCACCTGGCGCCCACTCATGTCCAACTCATGTCTCCCTGCACCCCCACCCCCCAAGCAGTGCAGGGGCACCCTCCACCAGGCCCCCACTCATGTGCAACTCATGTCTCCCTGCACCCCCAACCCCCAGCAGTGCAGGGGCACCCTCCACCAGGCCCCCACTCATGTCTCCCATCACCCCCACCCCCCAGCAGTGCAGGGCACCCTCCACCAGGCCCCCACTCATGTCTCCCAACACCCCCACCCCCCAGCAGTGCAGGGCACCCTCCACCAGGCCCCCATTCATGTCCAACTCATGTCTCCCTGCACCACCACCCCCCAGCAGTGCAGGGGCACCCTCCACCAGGCCCCCACTCATGTCTCCCACCACCCCCACCCCCCAGCAGTGCAGGGGCACCCTCCACCAGACCCCCACTCATGCCCCCCTGCACGCCCACCTCCCAGCATCCAGGGGCACCCTCCACCAGGCCCCCACTCATGTCCAACTCATGTCATTCTGCACCCCCACCCCCCAGCATCCAGGGGCACCCTCCACCAGGCCCCCACTCATGTCCCCCTGCACCCCCACCCCCCAGCATCCAGTGGCACCCTCCACCAGGCCCCCACTCATGTCCAACTCATGTCTCCCTGCACCCCCACCCCCCAGCAGTGCAGGGGCACCCTCCACCAGGCCCCCACTCATGTCTCCCATCACCCCCATCCCCAGCAGTGCAGGGCACCCTCTACTAGGCCCCCACTCATGTCTCCCATCACCCCCAACCCCCAGCAGTGCAGGGCACCCTCCACCAGGCCCCCACTCATGTCTCCCACCACCCCCACCCCCCAGCAGTGCAGGGGCAACCTCCACCAGGCCCCCACTCAGGTCCCCCTGCACCCCCACCCCCCAGCATCCAGGGGCACCCTCCACCAGGCCCCCACTCATGTCCAACTCATGTCTCCCTGCACCCCCACCCCCCAACAGTGCAGGGGCACCCTCCACCAGGCCCCCACTCATGTCTCCCATCACCCCCACCCCCAGCAGTGCAGGGGCACCCTCCACCAGGCCCCCACACATGTCCCCCTGCACCCCCACCCCCAGCATCCAGGGGCACCCTCCACCAGGCCCCCACTCATGTCCAACTCATGTCTCCCTGCATCCCCAGCCCCCAGCAGTGCAGGGGCACCCTCCACCAGGCCCCCACTCATGTCTCACATCACCCCCACCCCCCAGCAGTGCAGGGCACCCTCCACCAGGCCCCCACTCATGTCTCCCATCACCCCCACCCCCCAGCAGTCCAGGGCACCCTCCACCAGGCCCCCACTCATGTCCAACTCATGTCTCCCTGCACCCCCACCCCCCAGCAGTGCAGTGGTACCCTCCACCAGGCCCCCACTCATGTCTCCCACCACCCCCACCCCCCAGCAGTGCTGGGGCACCCTCCACCAGGCCCCCACCCATGTCCCCCTGCACCCCCAGCACCCAGCATCCAGGGGCACCCTCCACCTGGCGCCCACTCATGTCCAACTCATGTCTCCCTGCACCCCCACCCCCCAAGCAGTGCAGGGACACCCTCCACCAGGCCCCCACTCATGTCCATCTCATGTCTCCCTGCACCCCCACCCCCCAGCAGTGCAGGGGCACCCTCCACCAGGCCCCCACTCATGTCTCCCATCACCCCCACCCCCCAGCAGTGCAGGGCACCCTCCACCAGGCCCCCACTCATGTCTCCCAACACCCCCATCCCCCAGCAGTGCAGGGCACCCTCCACCAGGCCCCCACTCATGTCCAACTCATGTCTCCCTGCACCCCCACCCCCCAGCAGTGCAAGGGCACCCTGCACCAGGCCCCCACTCATGTCTCCCACCACCCCCACCCCCACCCCCCAGCAGTGCAGGGGCACCCTCCACCAGGCCCCCACTCATGCCCCCCTGCACGCCCACCTCCCAGCATCCAGGGGCACCCTCCACCAGGCCCCCACTCATGTCCAACTCATGTCTCTCTGCACCCCCACCCCTCAGCATCCAGGGGCACCCTCCACCAGGCCCCCACTCATGTCCCCCTGCACCCCCACCCCCCAGCATCCAGGGGCACCCTCCACCAGGCCCCCAATCATGTCCAACTCATGTCTCCCTGCACCCCCACCCCCCAGCAGTGCAGGGGCACCCTCCACCAGGCCCCCACTCATGTCTCCCTTCACCCCCATCCCCAGCAGTGCAGGGCACCCTCTACTAGGCCCCCACTCATGTCTCCCATCACCCCCACCCCCCAGCAGTGCAGGGCACCCTCCACCAGGCCCCCACTCATGTCTCCCACCACCCCCACCCTCCAGCAGTGCAGGGGCACCCTCCACCAGGCCCCCACTCATGTCCCCCTGCACCCCCACCCCCAGCATCCAGGGGCACCCTCCACCAGGCCCCCACTCATGTCCAACTCATGTCTCCCTGCACCCCCACCCCCCAACATCCAGGGGCACCCTCCACCAGGCCCCCACTCATGTCTCCCACCACCCAGCATCCAGGGGCACCCTCCACCAGGCCGCACTCATGTCTTCCATCACCCCCACCCCCCAGCAGTGCAGGGCACCCTCCACCAGGCCCCCACTCATGTCCAACTCATGTCTCCCTGCACCCCCATCCCCCAGCAGTGCAGGGGCACCCTCCACCAGGCCCCAACTCATGTCTTCCATCACCCCCACCCCCCAGCAGTGCAGGGCACCCTCCACGAGGCCCCCACTCATGTCTCCCAACACCCCACCCCCCAGCAGTGCACGGGCACCCTCCACCAGGCGCCCACTCATGTCCAATTCATGTCCCCCTGCACACACACCCCCCAGGATCCAGGGGCTCCCTCCACCGGGCCCCCACTCATGTCCAACTTATGTCTCCCTGCACCCCCACCACCCAGCAGTGCAGAGGCATCCTCCACCAGGCCCCCACTCATGTCTCCCATCACCCCCACCCCCCAGCAGTGCAGGGCACCCTCCACCAGACCCCCACTCATGTCTCCCACCACCCCCACCCCCCAGCAGTGCACAGGCACCCTCCACCAGGCCCACACTCATGTCCAATTCATGTCCCCCTGCACCCCCACTCCCCAGCATCCAGGGGCACCCTCCACCAGGCCCCCACTCATGTCTCCCATCACCCCCACCCCCCAGCAGTGCAGGGCACCCTCCACCAGGCCCCCACTCATGTCTCCCACCACCCCCACCCCCCAGCAGTGCATGGCACCCTCCACTATGCCTCCACTCATGTCCAATTCATGTCCCCTTGCACCCCCACCCCCCAACATCCAGGGGCACCCTCCACCAGGCCCCCACTCATGTCCAACTCATGTCTCCCTGCACCCCCACCCCCCAGCAGTGCAGGGGCACCCTCCACCAGGCCCCCACTCATGTCTCCCATCACCCCCGCCCCCCAGCAGTGCAGGGGCACCCTCCACCAGGCCCCCACTCATGTCCAACCCATGTCTCCCTGCACCCCCACCCCCCAGGAGTGCAGGGGCACCCTCCACCAGGCCCCCACTCATGTCTCCCATCACCCCCACCCCCAGCAGTGCAGGGCTCCCTCCACCAGGCCCCCACTCATGTCTCCCAACACCCCCACCCCCCAGCAGTGCAGGGCACCCTCCACCAGGCCCCCACTCATGTCCAACTCATGTCTCCCTGCACCCCCACCCCCCAGCAGTGCAGGGGCACCCTCCACCAGGCCCCCACTCATGTCTCCCACCACCCCCACCCCCCAGCAGTGCAGGGGCACCCCCCACCAGGCCCCCACTCATGCCCCCCTGCACGCCCACCTCCCAGCATCCAGGGGCACCCTCCACCAGGCCCCCACTCATGTCCAACTCATGTCTCTCTGCACCCCCAACCCCCAGCATCCAGAGGCACCCTCCACCAGGCCCCCACTCATGTCCCCCTGCACCCCCACCCCCCAGCATCCAGGGGCACCCTCCACCAGGCCCCCACTCATGTCCAACTCATGTGTCCCTGCACCCCCACCCCCCAGCAGTGCAGGGACACCCTCCACCAGGCCCCCACTCATGTCTCCCATCACCCCCATCCCCAGCAGTGCAGGGCACCCTCTACTAGGCCCCCACTCATGTCTCCCATCACCCCCACCCCCCAGCAGTGCAGGGCACCCTCCACCAGGCCCCCACTCATGTCTCCCACCACCCCCACCCCCCAGCAGTGCAAGGACACCCTCCACCAGGCCCCCACTCATGTCCCCCTGCACCCCCACCCCCCAGCATCCAAGGGCACCCTCCACCAGGCCCCCACTCATGTCCAACTCATGTCTCCCTGCACCCCCACCCCCCAACATCCAGGGGCACCCTCCACCAGGCCCCCACTCGTGTCTCCCACCACCCCCACCACCCAGCATCCAGGGGCACCCTCCACCAGGCCGCACTCATGTCTTCCATCACCCCCACCCCCCAGCAGTGCAGGGCACCCTCCACCAGGCCCCCACTCATGTCCAACTCATGTCTCCCTGCACCCCCACCCCCCAGCAGTGCAGGGGCACCCTCCACCAGGCCCCAACTTATGTCTCCCACCACCCCCACCCCCCAGCAGTGCACGGGCACCCTCCACCAGGCCCCCTCTTATGTCTCCCACCACCCCACCCCCCAGCAGTGCACGGGCACCCTCCACCAGGCCCCCACTCATGTCCAACTCATGTCTCCCATCACCCCCACCCCCCAGCAGTGCAGGGCACCCTCCACCAGGCCCCCACTTATGTCTCCCACCACCCCCACCCCCCAGCAGTGCACAGGCACCCTCCACCAGGCCCCCACTCATGTCCAATTCATGTCCCCCTGCACCCCCACCCCCCAGCATCCAGGGGCTCCCTCCACCAGGCCCCCACTCATGTCCAACTCATGTCTCCCATCACCCCCACCCCCCAGCAGTGCAGGGCACCCTCCACCAGGCCCCCACTTATGTCTCCCACCACCCCCACCCCCCAGCAGTGCACAGGCACCCTCCACCAGGCCCCCACTCATGTCCAATTCATGTCCCCCTGCACCCCCACTCCCCAGCATCCAGGGGCACCCTCCACCAGGCCCCCACTCATGTCTCCCATCACCCCCACCCCCCAGCAGTGCAGGGCACCCTCCACCAGGCCCCCACTCATGTCTCCCACCACCCCCACCCCCCAGCAGTGCACGGCACCCTCCACCAGGCCCCCACTCATGTCCAATTCATGTCCCCCTGCACCCCCACCCCCCAACATCCAGGGGCACCCTCCACCAGGCCCCCACTCATGTCCAACTCATGTCTCCCTGCACCCCCACCCCCCAGCAGTGCAGGGGCACCCTCCACCAGGCCCCCACTCATGTCTCCCACCACCCCCACCCCCCAGCAGTGCAGGGGCACCCTCCACCAGGCCCCCACTCATGTCCCCCTGCTCCCCCACCCCCAGCATCCAGGGGCACCCTCCACCAGGCCCCCACTCATGTCCAACTCATGTCTCCCTGCACCCCCACCCCCCAGCAGTGCAGGGGGACCCTCCACCAGGCCCCCACTCATGTCTCCCATCACCCCCACCCCCCAGCAGTGCAGGGCACCCTCCACCAGGCCCCCACTCATGTCTGACAACACCCCCACACCCCAGCAGTGCAGGGGCACCCTCCACCAGGCCCCCACACATTTCCCCTGCACCCCCACCCCCCAGCATCCAGGGGCACCCTCCACCAGGCCCCCACTCATGTCCAACTCATGTCTCCCTGCATCCCCACCCCTGAGCAGTGCAGGGGCACCCCCCACCAGGCCCCCACTCATGTCTCCCATCACCCCCACCCCCCAGCAGTGCAGGGCAACCTCCACCAGGCCCCCACTCATGTCTCCCATCACCCCCACCCCCCAGCATCCAGGGGCACCCTCCACCAGGCCCCCACTCATGTCTCCCACCACCCCCACCCCCCAGCATCCAGGGGCACCCTCCACCAGGCCCCCACTCATGTCTCCCATCAAACCCACCCCCCAGCAGTGCAGGGCTCCCTCCACCAGGCCCCCACTCATGTCCAACTCATGTCTCCCTTCACCCCCACCCCCCAGCAGTGCAGGGGCATCCTCCATCAGGCCCCCACTCATGTCTCCCATCACGCCCATCCCCAGCAGTGCAGGGCACCCTCTACTAGGCCCCACTCATGTCTCCCATCACCCCCACCCCCCAGCAGTGCAGGGGGCACCCTCCACCAGGCCCCCACTCATGTCTACCACCACCCCCACCCCCCAGCAGTGCAGGGGCACCCTTCACCAGGCCCCCACTCATGTCCCCCTGCACCCCCACCCCCCCAGCATCCAGGGGCACCCTCCACCAAGCCCCCACTCATGTCCAACTCATGTCTCCCTGCACCCCCACCCCCCAACATCCAGGGGCACCCTCCACCAGGCCCCCACTCATGTCTCCCACCACCCCCACCACCCAGCATCCAGGGGCACCCTCCACCAGGCCCCCACTCATGTCTCCCATCAAACCCACCCCCCAGCAGTGCAGGGCACCCTCCACCAGGCCCCCACTCATGTCCAACTCATGTCTTCCATCACCCCCACCCCCCAGCAGTGCAGGGCACCCTCCACCAGGCCCCCACTCATGTCCAACTCATGTCTCCCTGCACCCCCACCCCCCAGCATCCAGGGGCACCCTCCACCAGGCCCCCACTCATGTCTCCCATCAAACCCACCCCCCAGCAGTGCAGGGCACCCTCCACCAGGCCCCCACTCATGTCCAACTCATGTCTCCCTTCACCCCCACCCCCCAGCAGTGCAGGGCACCCTCCACCAGGCCCCCACTCATGTCTCCCACCACCCCCACCCCCCAGCAGTGCAGGGGCACCCTCCACCAGGCCCCCACTCATGTCCCCCTGCACCCCCACCCCCCAGCATCCAGGGGCACCCTCCACCAAGCCCCCACTCATGTCAAACTCATGTCTCCCTGCACCCCCACCCCCCAACATCCAGGGGCACCTTCTACCAGGCCCCCACTCATGTCTCCCACCACCCCCGCCACCCAGCGTCCAGGGGCACCCTCCACCAGGCCGCACTCATGTCTTCCATCACCCCCACACCCCAGCAGTGCAGGGGCACCCTCCACCAGGCCCCAACCCATGTCTCCCATCACCCCCACGCCCCAGCAGTGCAGGGCACCCTCCACCAGGCCCCCACTCATGTCTCCCACCACCCCCACCCCCCAGCAGTGCACGGGCACCCTCCACCAGGCCCCCACTCATGTCCAATTCATGTCCCCCTGCACCCCCACCCCCCAGCATCCAGGGGCTCCCTCCACCAGGCCCCCACTCATGTCCAACTTATGTCTCCCTGCACCCCCACCACCCAGCAGTGCAGGGGCACCCTCCATCAGGCCCCCACTCATGTCTCCCATCACCCCCACCCCCCAGCAGTGCAGGGCACCCTCCACCAGACCCCCACTCAAGTCTCCCACCACCCCCACCCCCCAGCAGTGCACAGGCACCCTCCATCAGGCCCCACTCATGTCCAATTCATGTCCCCCTGCAACCCCACTCCCCAGCATCCAGGGGCACCCTCCACCAGGCCCCCACTCATGTCTCCCATCACCCCCACCCCCCAGCAGTGCATGGCACTCTCCACCAGGCCCCCTCTCATGTCTCCCACCACCCCCACCCCCCAGAAGTGCACGGCACCCTCCACCAGGCCCCCACTCATGTCCAATTCATGTCCCCCTGCACTCCCACCCCGCAACATCCAGGGGCACCCTCCACCAGGCCCCCACTCATGTCCAACTCATGTCTCCCTGCACCCCCACCCCCCAGCAGTGCAGGGGCACCCTCCACCAGGCCCCCACTCATGTCTCCCACCACCGCCACCCCCCAGCAGTGCAGGGGCACCCTCCACCAGGCCCCCACTCATGTCCCCCTGCACCCCCACCCCCAGCATCCAGGGGCACCCTCCACCAGGCCCCCACTCATGTCCAACTCATGTCTCCCTGCACCCCCACCCACCAGCAGTGCAGGGGCACCCTCCACCAGGCCCCCACTCATGTCTCCCTACACCCCCACCCCCCAGCAGTGCAGGGCACCCTCCACCAGGCCCCCACTCATGTCTGACAACACCCCCACACCCCAGCAGTGCAGGGGCACCCTCCACCAGGCCCCCACTCATGTCCCCCTGCACCCCCACCCCCCAGCAGTGCAGGGGCACCCTCCACCAGGCCCCCACTCATGTCCAACTCATGTCTCCCTGCACCCCCACCCCCGAGCAGTGCAGGGGCACCCCCACCAGGCCCCCACTCATGTCTCCCACCACCCACCCCCCAGCAGTGCAGGGGCACCCTCCACCAGGCCCCCACTCATGTCTCCCATCACCCCCACCCCCCAGCAGTGCAGGGCACCCTCCAGCAGGCCCCCACTCATGTCTCCCACCACCCCCACCCCCCAGCAGTGCAGGGGCACCCTCCACCAGGCCCCCTCTCATGTCCAACTCATGTCTCCCTGCACCCCCACCCCCGAGCAGTGCAGGGGCACCCCCACCAGGCCCCCACTCATGTCTCCCACCACCCACCCCCCAGCAGTGCAGGGGCACCCTCCACCAGGCCCCCACTCATGTCTCCCATCACCCCCACCCCCAGCAGTGCAGGGCACCCTCCAGCAGGCCCCCACTCATGTCTCCCATCACCCCCACCCCCCAGCATCCAGGGGCACCTTCCACCAGGCCCCCACTCATGTCTCCCACCACCCCCACCCCCCAGCATCCAGGGGCACCCTCCACCAGGCCCCCACTCATGTCTCCCATCAAACCCACCGCCCAGCAGTGCAGGGCACCCTCCACCAGGCCCCCACTCATGTCCAACTCATGTCTCCCTTCACCCCCCACCCCCCAGCAGTGCAGGGGCATCCTCCACCAGGCCCCCACTCATGTCCCCCTGCACCCCACCCACCAGCATACAGGGGCACCCTCCACCAGGCCCCCACTCATGTCCAACTCATGTCTCCCTGCACCCACACCCCCCAGCAGTGCAGGGGCACCCTCCACCAGGCCCCCACTCATGTCTCCCACCACCCCCACCCCCCAGCAGTGCAGGGGCACCCTCCACCAGGCCCCCACTCATGTCTCTCATTACCCCCACCTCCTAGCAGTGCAGGGCACCCTCCACCAGGCCCCCACTCATGTCCAACTCATGTCTCCCTGCACCCCCACCCCCCAGCAGTGCAGGGGCACCCTCCACCAGGCCCCCACTCATGTCTCCCACCACCCCCACCCCCCAGCAGTGCAGGGGCACCCTCCACCAGGCCCCCACTCATGTCCCCCTGCACCCCCACCCCCAGCATCCAGGGGCACCCTCCACCAGGCCCCCACTCATGTCCAACTCATGTCTCCCTGCACCCCCACCCCCAGCAGTGCAGGGCACCCTCCACCAGGCCCCCACTCATGTCTGACAACACCCCCACACCCCAGCAGTGCAGGGGCACCCTCCACCAGGCCCCCACACATTTCCCCTGCACCCCCACCCCCAGCATCCAGGGGCACCCTCCACCAGGCCCCCACTCATGTCCAACTCATGTCTCCCTGCATCCCCACCCCCGAGCAGTGCAGGGGCACCCCCCACCAGGCCCCCACTCATGTCTCCCATCACCCCCACCCCCCAGCAGTGCAGGACACCCTCCACCAGGCCCCCACTCATGTCTCCCATCACCCCCACCCCCCAGCATCCAGGGGCACCCTCCACCAGGCCCCCACTCATGTCTCCCACCACCCCCACCCCCCAGCATCCAGGGGCACCCTCCACCAGGCCCCCACTCATGTCTCCCATCAAACCCACCCCCCAGCAGTGCAGGGCTCCCTCCACCAGGCCCCCACTCATGTCTAACTCATGTCTCCCTTCACCCCCACCCCCCAGCAGTGCAGGGGCATCCTCCATCAGGCCCCCACTCATGTCTCCCATCACCCCCATCCCCAGCAGTGCAGGGCACCCTCTACTAGGCCCCATTCATGTCTCCCATCACCCCCACCCCCCAGCAGTGCAGGGGGCACCCTCCACCAGGCCCCCACTCATGTCTACCACCACCCCCACCCCCCAGCAGTGCAGGGGCACCCTTCACCAGGCCCCCACTCATGTCCCCCTGCACCCCCACCCCCCAGCATCCAGGGGCACCCTCCACCAAGCCCCCACTCATGTCCAACTCATGTCTCCCTGCACCCCCACCCCCCAACATCCAGGGGCACCCTCCACCAGGCCCCCACTCATGTCTCCCACCACCCCCACCACCCAGCATCCAGGGGCACCCTCCACCAGGCCCCCACTCATGTCTCCCATCATACCCAACCCCCAGCAGTGCAGGGCACCCTCCACCAGGCCCCCACTCATGTCCAACTCATGTCATCCATCACCCCCACCCCCCAGCAGTGCAGGGCACCCTCCACCAGGCACCCACTCATGTCCAACTCATGTCTCCCTGCACCCCCACCCCCCAGCATCCAGGGGCACCCTCCACCAGGCCCCCACTCATGTCTCCCATCAAACCCACCCCCCAGCAGTGCAGGGCACCCTCCACCAGGCCCCCACTCATGTCCAACTCATGTCTCCCTTCACCCCCACCCCCCAGCAGTGCAGGGCACCCTCCACCAGGCCCCCACTCATGTCTTCCATCACCCCCACACCCCAGCAGTGCAGGGGCACCCTCCACCAGGCCCCCACTCATGTCCCCCTGCACCCCCACCCCCCAGCATCCAGGGGCACCCTCCACCAAGCCCCCACTCATGTCCAACTCATGTCTCCCTGCACCCTCACCCCCCAACATCCAGGGGCACCTTCCACCAGGCCCCCACTCATGTCTCCCACCACCCCCGCCACCCAGCGTCCAGGGGCACCCTCCACCAGGCCGCACTCATGTCTTCCATCACCCCCACACCCCAGCTGTGCAGGGGCACCCTCCACCAGGCCCCAACTCATGTCTCCCATCACCCCCACCCCCCAGCAGTGCAGGGCACCCTCCACCAGGCCCCCACTCATGTCTCCCACCACCCCCACCCCCCAGCAGTGCACGGGCACCCTCCACCAGGCCCCCACTCATGTCCAATTCATGTCCCCCTGCACCCCCACCCCCCAGCATCCAGGGGCTCCCTCCACCAGGCCCCCACTCATGTCCAACTTATGTCTCCCTGCACCCCCACCACCCAGCAGTGCAGGGGCACCCTCCATCAGGCCCCCACTCATGTCTCCCATCACCCCCACCCCCCAGCAGTGCAGGGCACCCTCCACCAGACCCCCACTCATGTCTCCCACCACCCCCACCCC
Source organism: Ambystoma mexicanum (assembly GCF_040938575.1). Classification (NCBI taxonomy): domain Eukaryota; kingdom Metazoa; phylum Chordata; class Amphibia; order Caudata; family Ambystomatidae; genus Ambystoma; species Ambystoma mexicanum. The sequence goes on from NC_090925.1 coordinate 983,552,444, forward strand.
CCAGCAGTGCACAGGCACCCTCCATCAGGCCCCCACTCATGTCCAATTCATGTCCCCCTGCACCCCCACTCCCCAGCATCCAGGGGCACCCTCCACCAGGCCCCCACTCATGTCTCCCATCACCCCCACCCCCCAGCAGTGCAGGGCACCCTCCACCAGGCCCCCACTCATGTCTCCCACCACCCCCACCCCCCAGCAGTGCACGGCACCCTCCACCAGGCCCCCACTCATGTCCAATTCATGTCCCCCTGCACTCCCACCCCCCAACATCCAGGGGCACCCTCCACCAGGCCCCCACTCATGTCCAACTCATGTCTCCCTGCACCCCCACCCCCCAGCAGTGCAGGGGCACCCTCCACCAGGCCCCCACTCATGTCTCCCATCAAACCCACCCCCCAGCAGTGCAGGGCACCCTCCACCAGGCCCCCACTCATGTCCAACTCATGTCTCCCTGCACCCCCACCCCCCAGCATCCAGGGGCACCCTCCACCAGGCCCCCACTCATGTCTCCCATCAAACCCACCCCCCAGCAGTGCCGGGCACCCTCCACCAGGCCCCCACTCATGTCCAACTCATGTCTCCCTTCACCCCCACCCCCCAGCAGTGCAGGGCACCCTCCACCAGGCCCCCACTCATGTCTCCCACCACCCCCACCCCCCAGCAGTGCAGGGGCACCCTCCACCAGGCCCCCACTCATGTCCCCCTGCACCCCCACCCCCCAGCATCCAGGGGCACCCTCCACCAAGCCCCCACTCATGTCCAACTCATGTCTCCCTGCACCCCCACCCCCCAACATCCATGGGCACCTTCCACCAGGCCCCCACTCATGTCTCCCACCACCCCCGCCACCCAGCATCCAGGGGCACCCTCCACCAGGCCGCACTCATGTCTTCCATCACCCCCACACCCCAGCAGTGCAGGGGCACCCTCCACCAGGCCCCAACTCATGTCTCCCATCACCCCCACCCCCCAGCAGTGCAGGGCACCCTCCACCAGGCCCCCACTCATGTCTCCCACCACCCCCACCCCCCAGCAGTGCACGGGCACCCTCCACCAGGCCCCCACTCATGTCCAATTCATGTCCCCCTGCACCCCCACCCCCCAGCACCCAGGGGCTCCCTCCACCAGGCCCCCACTCATGTCCAACTTATGTCTCCCTGCACCCCCACCACCCAGCAGTGCAGGGGCACCCTCCATCAGGCCCCCACTCATGTCTCCCATCACCCCCACCCCCCAGCAGTGCAGGGCACCCTCCACCAGACCCCCACTCATGTCTCCCACCACCCCCCACCCCCCAGCAGTGCACAGGCACCCTCCATCAGGCCCCCACTCATGTCCAATTCATGTCCCCCTGCACCCCCACTCCCCAGCATCCAGGGGCACCCTCCACCAGGCCCCCACTCATGTCTCCCATCACCCCCACCCCCCAGCAGTGCAGGGCACCCTCCACCAGGCCCCCACTCATGTCTCCCACCACCCCCACCCCCCAGCAGTGCACGGCACCCTCCACCAGGCCCCCACTCATGTCCAATTCATGTCCCCCTGCACTCCCACCCCCCAACATCCAGGGGCACCCTCCACCAGGCCCCCACTCATGTCCAACTCATGTCTCCCTGCACCCCCACCCCCCAGCAGTGCAGGGGCACCCTCCACCAGGCCCCCACTCATGTCTCCCTCCACCGCCACCCCCCAGCAGTGCAGGGGCACCCTCCACCAGGCCCCCACTCATGTCCCCCTGCACCCCCACCCCCAGCATCCAGGGGCACCCTCTACCAGGCCCCCACTCATGTCCAACTCATGTCTCCCTGCACCCCCACCCCCCAGCAGTGCAGGGGCACCCTCCACCAGGCCCCCACTCATGTCTCCCTACACCCCCACCCCCCAGCAGTGCAGGGCACCCTCCACCAAGCCCCCACTCATGTCTGACAACACCCCCACACCCCAGCAGTGCAGGGGCACCCTCCACCAGGCCCCCACTCATGTCCCCCTGCACCCCCACCCCCCAGCATCCAGGGGCACCCTCCACCAGGCCCCCTCTCATGTCCAACTCATGTCTCCCTGCACCCCCACCCCCGAGCAGTGCAGGGGCACCCCCACCAGGCCCCCACTCATGTCTCCCACCACCCACCCCCCAGCAGTGCAGGGCACCCTCCAGCAGGCCCCCACTCATGTCTCCCATCACCCCCACCCCCCAGCATCCAGGGGCACCTTCCACCAGGCCCCCACTCATGTCTCCCACCACCCCCACCCCCCAGCATCCAGGGGCACCTTCCACCAGGCCCCCACTCATGTCTCCCATCAAACCCACCGCCCAGCAGTGCAGGGCACCCTCCACCAGGCCCCCACTCATGTCCAACTCATGTCTCCCTTCACCCCCACCCCCCAGGAGTGCAGGGGCATCCTCCACCAGGCCCCCACTCATGTCTCCCTCCACCGCCACCCCCCAGCAGTGCAGGGGCACCCTCCACCAGGCCCCCACTCATGTCCCCCTGCACCCCCACCCCCAGCATCCAGGGGCACCCTCCACCAGGCCCCCACTCATGTCCAACTCATGTCTCCCTGCACCCCCACCCCCCAGCAGTGCAGGGGCACCCTCCACCAGGCCCCCACTCATGTCTCCCTACACCCCCACCCCCCAGCAGTGCAGGGCACCCTCCACCAAGCCCCCACTCATGTCTGACAACACCCCCACACCCCAGCATGCAGGGGCACCCTCCACCAGGCCCCCACTCATGTCCCCCTGCACCCCCACCCCCCAGCATCCAGGGGCACCCTCCACCAGGCCCCCTCTCATGTCCAACTCATGTCTCCCTGCACCCCCACCCCCGAGCAGTGCAGGGGCACCCCCACCAGGCCCCCACTCATGTCTCCCACCACCCACCCCCCAGCAGTGCAGGGCACCCTCCAGCAGGCCCCCACTCATGTCTCCCATCACCCCCACCCCCCAGCATCCAGGGGCACCTTCCACCAGGCCCCCACTCATGTCTCCCACCACCCCCACCCCCCAGCATCCAGGGGCACCCTCCACCAGGCCCCCACTCATGTCTCCCATCAAACCCACCGCCCAGCAGTGCAGGGCACCCTCCACCAGGCCCCCACTCATGTCCAACTCATGTCTCCCTTCACCCCCACCCCCCAGGAGTGCAGGGGCATCCTCCACCAGGCCCCCACTCATGTCCCCCTGCACCCCACCCACCAGCATACAGGGGCACCCTCCACCAGGCCCCCACTCATGTCCAACTCATGTCTCCCTGCACCCACACCCCCCAGCAGTGCAGGGGCACCCTCCACCAGGCCCCCACTCATGTCTCCCATCACCCCCACCACCCAGCAGTGCAGGGGCACCCTCCACCAGGCCCCCACTCATGTCCCCCTGCACCGCCACCCCCCAGCATCCAGGGGCACCCTCCACCATGCCCCAAACCATGTCCAACTCATGTCTCCCTGCACCCCCACCCCCCAGCAGTGCAGGGGCACCCTCCACCAGGCCCCCACTCATGTCTCTCATTACCCCCACCTCCTAGCAGTGCAGGGCACCCTCCACCAGGCCCCCACTCATGTCCCCCTGCACCGCCACCCCCCAGCATCCAGGGGCACCCTCCACCATGCCCCAAACCATGTCCAACTCATGTCTCCCTGCAGTGCAGGGGCACCCTCCACCAGGCCCCCACTCATGTCTGTCATTACCCCCACCTCCTAGCAGTGCAGGGCACCCTCCACCAGGCCCCCACTCATGTCCAATTCATGTCCCCCTGCACCCCCACTCCCCAGCATCCAGGGGCACCCTCCACCAGGCCCCCACTCATGTCTCCCATCACCCCCACCCCCCAGCAGTGCAGGGCACCCTCCACCAGGCCCCCACTCATGTCTCCCACCACCCCCACCCCCCAGCAGTGCACGGCACCCTCCACCAGGCCCCCACTCATGTCCATTTCATGTCCCCCTGCACCCCCACCCCCCAACATCCAGGGGCACCCTCCACCAGGCCCCCACTCATGTCCAACTCATGTCTCCCACCACCCCCACCCCCCAGCAGTGCAGGGGTACCCTCCACCAGGCCCCCACTCATGTCCCCCTGCACCCCCACCCCCAGCATCCAGGGGCACCCTCCACCAGGCCCCCACTCATGTCCAACTCATGTCTCCCTGCACCCCCACCCCCAGCAGTGCACCACCAGGCCCCCACTCATGTCTCCCATCACCCCCACCCCCCAGCAGTGCAGGGCACCCTCCACCAGGCCCCCACTCATGTCTGACAACACCCCCACACCCCAGCAGTGCAGGGGCACCCTCCACCAGGCCCCCACTCATGTCCAACTCATGTCACCCTGCATCCCCACCCCTGAGCAGTGCAGGGGCACCCCCCACCAGGCCCCCACTCATGTCTCCCATCACCCCCACCCCCCAGCAGTGCAGGGCACCCTCCACCAGGCCCCCACTCATGTCTCCCATCACCCCCACCCCCCAGCATCCAGGGGCACCCTCCACCAGGTCCCCACTCATGTCTCCCACCACCCCCACCCCCCAGCATCCAGGGGCACCCTCCACCAGGCCCCCACTATGTCTCCCATCAAACCCACCCCCCAGCAGTGCAGGGCTCCCTCCACCAGGCCCCCACTCATGTCCAACTCATGTCTCCCTTCACCCCCACCCCCCAGCAGTGCAGGGGCATCCTCCATCAGGCCCCCACTCATGTCTCCCATCACCCCCATCCCCAGCAGTGCAGGGCACCCTCTACTAGGCCCCACTCATGTCTCCCATCACCCCCACCCCCCAGCAGTGCAGGGGGCACCCTCCACCAGGCCCCCACTCATGTCTAGCACCACCCCCACCCCCCAGCAGTGCAGGGGCACCCTTCACCAGGCCCCCACTCATGTCCCCCTGCACCCCCACCCCCCAGCATCCAGGGGCACCCTCCACCAAGCCCCCACTCATGTCCAACTCATGTCTCCCTGCACCCCCACCCCCCAACATCCAGGGGCACCCTCCACCAGGCCCCCACTCATGTCTCCCACCACCCCCACCACCCAGCATCCAGGGGCACCCTCCACCAGGCCCCCACTCATGTCTCCCATCAAACCCACCCCCCAGCACCCAAGGGGAACCCTCCACCAGGCCCCCACTCATGTCCAACTCATGTCTTCCATCACCCCCACCCCCCAGCAGTGCAGGGGACCCTCCACCAGGCCCCCACTCATGTCCAACTCATGTCTCCCTGCACCCCCACCCCCCAGCATCCAGGGGCACCCTCCACCAGGCCCCCACTCATGTCTCCCATCAAACCCACCCCCCAGCAGTGCAGGGCACCCTCCACCAGGCCCCCACTCATGTCCAACTCATGTCCCCCTTCACCCCCACCCCCCAGCAGTGCAGGGCACCCACCACCAGGCCCCCACTCATGTCTCCCACCACCCCCACCCCCCAGCAGTGCAGGGGCACCCTCCACCAGGCCCCCACTCATGTCCCCCTGCACCCCCACCCCCCAGCATCCAGGGGCACCCTCCACCAAGCCCCCACTCATGTCCAACTCATGTCTCCCTGCACCCCCACCCCCCAACATCCAGGGGCACCCTCCACCAGGCCCCCACTCATGTCTCCCACCACCCCCGCCACCCAGCGTCCAGGGGCACCCTCCACCAGGCCGCACTCATGTCTTCCATCACCCCCACACCCCAGCAGTGCAGGGGCACCCTCCATCAGGCCCCAACTCATGTCTCCCATCACCCCCACCCCCCAGCAGTGCAGGGCACCCTCCACCAGGCCCCCACTCATGTCTCCCACCACCCCCACCCCCCAGCAGTGCACGGGCACCCTCCACCAGGCCCCCACTCATGTCCAATTCATGTCCCCCTGCACCCCCACCCCCCAGCATCCAGGGGCTCCCTCCACCAGGCCCCCACTCATGTCCAACTTATGTCTCCCTGCACCCCCACCACCCAGCAGTGCAGGGGCACCCTCCATCAGGCCCCCACTCATGTCTCCCATCACCCCCACCCCCCAGCAGTGCAGGGCACCCTCCACCAGACCCCCACTCATGTCTCCCACCACCCCCACCCCCCAGCAGTGCACAGGCACCCTCCATCAGGCCCCCACTCATGTCCAATTCATGTCCCCCTGCACCCCCACTCCCCAGCATCCAGGGGCACCCTCCACCAGGCCCCCACTCATGTCTCCAATCACCCCCACCCCCCAGCAGTGCAGGGCACCCTCCACCAGGCCCCCACTCATGTCTCCCACCACCCCCACCCCCCAGCAGTGCACGGCACCCTCCACAAGGCCCCCACTCATGTCCAATTCATGTCCCCCTGAACTCCCACCCCCCAACATCCAGGGGCACCCTCCACCAGGCCCCCACTCATGTCCAACTCATGTCTCCCTGCACCCCCACCCCTCAGCAGTGCAGGGGCACCCTCCACCAGGCCCCCACTCATGTCTCCCACCACCGCCACCCCCCCAGCAGTGCAGGGGCACCCTCCACCAGGCCCCCACTCATGTCTCCCTACACCCCCACCCCCCAGCAGTGCAGGGCACCCTCCACCAGGCCCCCACTCATGTCTGACAACACCCCCACACCCCAGCAGTGCAGGGGCACCCTCCACCAGGCCCCCACTCATGTCCCCCTGCACCCCCACCCCCCAGCATCCAGGGGCACCCTCCACCGCCCCCTCTCATGTCCAACTCATGTCTCCCTGCACCCCCACCCCCGAGCAGTGCAGGGGCACCCCCACCAGGCCCCCACTCATGTCTCCCACCACCCACCCCCCAGCCGTGCAGGGGGACCCTCCACCAGGCCCCCACTCATGTCTCCCATCACCCCCACCCCCCAGCAGTGCAGGTCACCCTCCAGCAGGCCCCCACTCATGTCTCCCATCACCCCCACCCCCCAGCATCCAGGGGCACCTTCCACCAGGCCCCCACTCATGTCTCCCACCACCCCCACCCCCCAGCATCCAGGGGCACCCTCCACCAGGCCCCCACTCATGTCTCCCATCAAACCCACCGCCCAGCAGTGCAGGGCACCCTCCACCAGGCCCCCACTCATGTCCAACTCATGTCTCCCTTCACCCCCACCCCCCAGCAGTGCAGGGGCATCCTCCACCAGGCCCCCACTCATGTCCCCCTGCACCCCACCCACCAGCATACAGGGGCACCCTCCACCAGGCCCCCACTCATGTCCAACTCATGTCTCCCTGCACCCACACCCCCCAGCAGTGCAGGGGCACCCTCCACCAGGCCCCCACTCATGTCTCCCATCACCCCCACCACCCAGCAGTGCAGGGGCACCCTCCACCAGGCCCCCACTCATGTCCCCCTGCACCGCCACCCCCCAGCATCCAGGGGCACCCTCCACCATGCCCCAAACCATGTCCAACTCATGTCTCCCTGCACCCCCACGCCCCAGCAGTGCAGGGGCACCCTCCACCAGGCCCCCACTCATGTCTCTCATTACCCCCACCTCCTAGCAGTGCAGGGCACCCTCCACCAGGCCCCCACTCATGTCTGCCATCACCCCCACCCCCCAGCAGTGCAGGGGCACCCTCCACCAGGCCCCCACTCATGTCCCCCTGCACCCCCACCCCCCAGCATCCAGGGGCACCCTCCACCAGGCCCCCATTCATGTCCAACTCATGTCTCCCATCACCCCCACCCCCCAGCAGTGCAGGGCACCCTCCAAAAGGCCCCCACTCATGTCTCCCATCACCCCCACCCCCCAGCATCCAGGGGCACCCTCCACCAGGCCCCCATTCATGTCTCCCACCACCCCCACCCCCCAGCATCCAGCGGCACCCTCCACCAGGCCCCCACTCATGTCCAACTCATGTCTCCCTGCACCCCCACCCCCCAGCATACAGGGGCACCCTCCACCAGGCCCCCACTGATGTCCAACACCTGTATCCCTGCAACCCCACCCCCCAGCAGTGCAGGGGCACCTTCCACCAGGCCCCCACTCATGTCTCCCATCACCCCCACCACCCAGCAGTGCAGGGGCACCCTCCACCAGGCCCCCACTCATGTCCCCCTGCACCCCCACCCCCCAGTATCCAGGGGCACCCTCCACCATGCCCCAACTCATGTCCAACTCATGTCTCCCTGCACCCCCACCCCCCAGAAGTGCAGGGGCACCCTCCACCAGGCCCCCACTCATGTCTCCCATCACCCCCACCCCCCAGCAGTGCAGGGAACCCTCCAACAGGCCCCCACTCATGTCTCCCATCACCCCCACCCCCCAGCAGTGCAGGGGCACCCTCCAGCAGGCCCCCACTCATGTCCCCCTGCACCCCCACCCCCCAGCATCCAGGGGCACCCTCCACTAGGCCTCCACTCATGTCCAACTCATGTCTCCCTGCACCCCCACCCCCCAACAGTGCAGGGGCACCCTCCACCAGGCCCCCACTCATGTCTCCCATCACCCCCACCCCCAGCAGTGCAGGGGCGCCCTCCACCAGGCCCCCACTCATGTCCCCCTGCACCCCCACCCCCCAGCATCCAGGGGCACCCTCCACCAGGCCCCCACTCATGTCCAAAACATGTCTCCCTGCACCCCCACCCCCCAGCAGTGCAGGGGCACCCTCCACCAGGCCCCCACTCATGTCTCCCATCACCCCCACCCCCCAGCAGTGCAGGGCACCCTCCACCAGGCCCCCACTCATGTCTCCCATCACCCCCACCCCCCAGCAGTGCAGAGCACCCTCCACCAGGCCCCCACTCATGTCCAACTCATGTCTCCCTGCACCCCCACCCCCCAGCAGTCCAGTGGTACCCTCCACCAGGCCCACACTCATGTCTCCCACCACCCCCACCCCCCAGCAGTGCTGGGGCACCCTCCACCAGGCCCCCACTCATGTCCAACTCATGTCCCCCTGCACCCCCACCCCCCAGCATCCAGGGGCACCCTCCACCTGGCGCCCACTCATGTCCAACTCATGTCTCCCAGCACCCCCACCCCCCAAGCAGTGCAGGGGCACCCTCCACCAGGCCCCCACTCATGTCTCCCATCACCCCCACCCCCCAGCAGTGCAGGGCACCCTCCACCAGGCCCCCACTCATGTCTCCCAACACCCCCACCCCCCAGCAGTGCAGGACACCCTCCACCAGGCCCCCACTCATGTCCAACTCATGTCTCCCTGCACCCCCACCCCCAGCAGTGCAGGGGCACCCTCCACCAGGCCCCCACTCATGTCTCCCACCACCGCCACCCCCCAGCAGTGCAGGGGCACCCTCCACCAGGCCCCCACTCATGTCCAACTCATGTCTCTCTGCACCCCCACCCCCCAGCATCCAGGGGCACCCTCCACCAGGCCCCCACTCATGTCCCCCTGCACCCCCTCCCCCCAGCATCCAGGGGCACCCTCCACCAGGCCCCCACTCATGTCCAACTCATGTCTCCCTGCACCCCCCACCCCCCAGCAGTGCAGGGCACCCTCTACTAGGCCCCCACTCATGTCTCCCATCACCCCCACCCCCCAGCAGTGCAGGGCACCCTCCACCAGGCCCCCACTCATGTCTCCCATCACCCCCACCCCCCAGCAGTGCAGGGGCACCCTCCAGCAGGCCCCCACTCATGTCCCCCTGCACCCCCACCCCCCAGCATCCAGGAGCACCCTCCACCAGGCCCCCACTCATGTCCAACTCATGTCTCCCTGCACCCCCACCCCCCAACAGTGCAGGGGCACCCTCCACCAGGCCCACACTCATGTCTCCCATCACCCCCACCCCCAGCAGTGCAGGGCACCCTCTACTAGGCCCCCACTCAAGTCTCCCATCACCCCCATCCCCAGCAGTGCAGGGCACCCTCTACTAGGCCCCCACTCATGTCTCCCATCACCCCCACCCCCGAGCAGTGCAGGGCACCCTCCACCAGGCCCCCACTCATGTCTCCCACCACCCCCACCCCCCAGCAGTGCAGGGGCACCCTCCAGCAGGCCCCCACTCATGTCCCCCTGCACCCTCACCCCCCAGCATCCAGGGGCACCCTCCACCAGGCCCCCACTCATGTCCAAATCATGTCTCCCTGCACCCCCACCCCCCAACATCCAGGGGCACCCTCCACCAGGCTCCTACTCATGTCTCCCACCACCCCCACCACCCAGCATCCAGGGGCACCCTCCACCAGGCCGCACTCATGTCTTCCATCATCCCCACCCCCAGCAGTGCAGGGCACCCTCCACCAGGCCCCCACTCATGTCCAACTCATGTCTCCCTGCACCCCCACCTCCCAGCAGTGCACGGGCACCCTCCACCAGGCACCCACTCATGTCCAATTCATGTCCCCCTGCACCCCCACCCCCCAGCATCCAGGGGCTCCCTCCACCAGGCCCCCACTCATGTCCAACTTATGTCTCCCTGCACCCCCACCACCCAGCAGTGCAGAGGCACCCTCCACCAGGCCCCCACTCATGTCTCCCATCACCCCCACCCCCCAGCAGTGCAGGGCACCCTCCACCAGACCCCCACTCATGTCTCCCACCACCCCCACCCCCCAGCAGTGCACAGGCACCCTCCACCAGGCCCCCACTCATGTCCAATTCATGTCTCCCATCACCCCCACCCCCCAGCAGTGCAGGGGCACCCTCCACCAGGCCCCCACTCATGTCCAACTCATGTCTCCCTGCACCCCCACCCCCCAGCAGTACAGGGGCACCCTCCACCAGGCCCCCACTCATGTCTCCCATCACCCCCACCCCCCAGCAGTGCAGGGCACCCTCCACCAGGCCCCCACTCATGTCTCCCAACACCCCCACCCCCCAGCAGTGCAGGGCACCCTCCACCAGGCCCCCACTCATGTCCAACTCATGTCTCCCTGCATCCCCACCCCCGAGCAGTGAAGGGGCACCCTCCACCAGGCCCCCACTCATGTCTCCCACCACCCCCACCCCCCAGCAGTGCAGGGGCACCCTCCACCAGGCCCCCACTCATGCCCCCCTGCATGCCCACCTCCCAGCATCCAGGGGCACCCTCCACCAGGCCCCCACTCATGTCCAACTCATGTCTCTCTGCACCCCCACCCCCCAGCGTCCAGGGGCACCCTCCACCAGGCCCCCACTCATGTCTCCCATCACCCCCACCCCCCAGCAGTGCAGGGCACCCTCCACCAGACCCCCACTCATGTCTCCCACCACCCCCACCCCCCAGCAGTGCACAGGCACCCTCCACCAGGCCCCCACTCATGTCCAATTCATGTCTCCCATCACCCCCACCCCCCAGCAGTGCAGGGGCACCCTCCACCAGGCCCCCACTCATGTCCAACTCATGTCTCCCTGCACCCCCACCCCCCAGCAGTACAGGGGCACCCTCCACCAGGCCCCCACTCATGTCTCCCATCACCCCCACCCCCCAGCAGTGCAGGGCACCCTCCACCAGGCCCCCACTCATGTCTCCCAACACCCCCACCCCCCAGCAGTGCAGGGCACCCTCCACCAGGCCCCCACTCATGTCCAACTCATGTCTCCCTGCACCCCCACCCCCGAGCAGTGAAGGGGCACCCTCCACCAGGCCCCCACTCATGTCTCCCACCACCCCCACCCCCCAGCAGTGCAGGGGCACCCTCCACCAGGCCCCCACTCATGCCCCCCTGCATGCCCACCTCCCAGCATCCAGGGGCACCCTCCACCAGGCCCCCACTCATGTCCAACTCATGTCTCTCTGCACCCCCACCCCCCAGCGTCCAGGGGCACCCTCCACCAGGCCCCCACTCATGTCCCCCTGCACCCCCACCCCCCAGCATCAAGGGGCACCTTCCACCAGGCCCCCACTCATGTCCAACTCATGTCTCTCTGCACCCCCACCCCCAGCGTCCAGGGGCACCCTCCACCAGGCCCCCACTCATGTCCCCCACCACCCCCACCACCCAGCATCCAGGGGCACCCTCCACCAGGCCGCACTCATGTCTTCCATCACCCCCACCCCCCAGCAGTGCAGGGCACCCTCCACCAGGCCCCCACTCATGTCCAACTCATGTCTCCCTGCACCCCCACCCCCCAGGAGTGCAGGGGCACCCTCCACCAGGCCCCAACTCATGTCTCCCATCACCCCCACCCCCCAGCAGTGCAGGGCACCCTCCACCAGGCCCCCACTCATGTCTCCCACCACCCCCACCCCCCAGCAGTGCACGGGCACCCTCCACCAGGCCCCCACTCATGTCCAATTCATGTCCCCCTGCACCCCCACCCCCCAGCATCCAGGGGCTCCCTCCACCAGGCCCCCACTCATGTCCAACTTATGTCTCCCTGCACCCCCACCAACCAGCAGTGCAGGGGCACCCTCCACCAGGCCCCCACTCATGTCCCCCATCACCCCCACCCCCCAGCAGTGCAGGGCACCCTCCACCAGACCCCCACTCATGTCTCCCACCACCCCCACCCCCCAGCAGTGCACAGGCACCCTCCACCAGGCCCCCATTCATGTCCAATTCATGTCCCCCTGCACCCCCACTCCCCAGCATCCAGGGGCACCCTCCACCAGGCCCCCACTCATGTCTCCCATCACCCCCACCCCCCAGCAGTGCAGGGCACCCTCCACCAGGCCCCCACTCATGTCTCCCACCAACCCCACCCCCCAGCAGTGCACGGCACCCTCCACCAGGCCCCCACTCATGTCCAATTCATGTCCCCCTGCACCCCCACCCCCAAAATCCAGGGGCACCCTCCACCAGGCCCCCACTCATGTCCAACTCATGTCTCCCTGCACCTCCACCCCCCAGCAGTGCAGGGGCACCCTCCACCAGGCCCCCACTCATGTCTCCCACCACCCCCACCCCCCAGCAGTGCAGGGGCACCCTCCACCAGGCCCCCACTCATGTCCCCCTGCACCCCCACCCCCCAGCATCCAGGGGCACCCTCCACCAGGCCCCCACTCATGTCCAACTCATGTCTCCCTGCACCCCCACCCCCCAGAAGTGCAGGGGGACCCTCCACCAGGCCCCCACTCATGTCTCCCATCACCCCCACCCCCCAGCAGTGCAGGGCACCCTCCACCAGGCCCCCACTCATGTCTGACAACACCCCACACCCCAGCAGTGCAGGGGCACCCTCCACCAGGCCCCCACTCATGTCCCCCTGCACCCCCACCCCCCAGCATCCAGGGGCACCCTCCACCAGGCCCCCACTCATGTCCAACTCATGTCTCCCTGCATCCCCACCCCCGAGCAGTGCAGGGGCACCCCCCACCAGGCCCCCACTCATGTCTCCCACCACCCCCACCCCCCAGCAGTGCAGGGGCACCCTCCACCAGGCCCCCACTCATGTCTCCCATCACCCCCACCCCCCAGCATCCAGGGGCACCCTCCACCAGGCCCCCACTCATGTCTCCCACCACCCCCACCCCCCAGCATCCAGGGGCACCCTCCACCAGGCCCCCACTCATGTCTCCCTGCACCCCAACCCCCCAACATCCAGGGGCACCCTCCACCAGGCCCCCACTCGTGTCTCCCACCACCCCCACCACCCAGCATCCAGGGGCACCCTCCACCAGGCCGCACTCATGTCTTCCATCACCCCCACCCCCCAGCAGTGCAGGGCACCCTCCACCAGGCCCCCACTCATGTCCAACTCATGTCTCCCTGCACCCCCACCCCCCAGCAGTGCAGGGGCACCCTCCACCAGGCCCCAACTCATGTCTCCCATCACCCCCACCCCCAGCAGTGCAGGGCACCCTCCACCAGGCCCCCACTCATGTCTCCCACCACCCCCACCCCCAGCAGTGCACGGGCACCCTCCACCAGGCCCCCACTCATGTCTAATTCATGTCCCCCTGCACCCCCAACCCCCAGCATCCAGGGGCTCCCTCCACCAGGCCCCCACTCATGTCTCCCATCACCCCCACCCCCCAGCATCCAGGGGCACCCTCCACCAGGACCCCATTCATGTCTCCCACCACCCCCACCCCCAGCAGTGCAGGGCACCCTCCACCAGGCCCCCACTCATGTCCAACTCATGTCTCCCTTCACCCCCACCCCCCAGCAGTGCAGGGGCATCCTCCACCAGGCCCCCACTCATGTCCCCCTGCACCCCCACCCCCCAGCATACAGGGGCACCCTCCACCAGGCCCCCACTGATGTCCAACACATGTCTCCCTGCACCCCCACCCCCCAGCAGTGCAGGGGCACCTTCCACCAGGCCCCCACTCATGTCTCCCATCACCCCCACCACCCAGCAGTGCAGGGGCACCCTCCACCAGGCCCCCACTCATGTCTCCCATCACCCCCACTCCCCAGCAGTGCAGGAGCACCCTCCAGCAGGCCCTCACTCATGTCCCCCTGCACCCGCACCCCCCAGCATCCAGGGACACCCTCCACCAGGCCCCCACTCATGTCCAACTCATGTCTCCCACCACCCCCAACCCCCAGCAGTGCAAGGGCATCCTCCACCAGGCCCCCACTCATGTCCCCCTGCACCCCCACCCCCCAGCATCCAGGGGCACCCTCCACCAGGTCCCCACTCATTTCTCCCATCACCCCCACCCCCCAGCAGTGCAGGGCACCCTCCACCAGGCCCCCACTCATGTCCAACTCATGTCTCCCTTCACCTCCACCCCCCAGCAGTGCAGGGGCATCCTCCGCCAGGCCCCCACTCATGTCCCCCTGCACCCCCACCCCCCAGCATACAGGGGCACCCTCCACCAGGCCCCCACTCATGTCCAACTCATGTCTCCCTGCACCCCCACCCCCCAGCAGTGCAGGGGCACCTTCCACCAGGCCCCCACTCATGTCTCCCATCACCCCCACAACCCAGCAGTGCAGGGGCACCCTCCACCAGGCCCCCACTCATGTCCCCCTGCACCCCCATCCCCCAGCATCCAGGGGCACCCTCCACCATGTCCCAACTCATGTCCAACTCATGTCTCCCTGCACCCCCACCCCCCAGCAGTGCAGGGGCACCCTCCACCAGGCCCCCACTCATGTCTCCCATCACCCCCACCCCCCAGCAGTGCAGGCACCCTCCACCAGGCCCCCACTCATGTCTCCCATCACCCCCACCCCCCAGCAGTGCAGGGGCACCCTCCAGCAGGCCCCCACTCATGTCTCCCATCACCCCCACCACCCAGCAGTGCAGGGGCACCCTCCACCAGGCCCCCACTCATGTCCCCCTGCACCGCCACCCCCCAGCATCCAGGGGCACCCTCCACCATGCCCCAACACATGTCCAACTCATGTCTCCCACCACCCCCACCCCCCCAGCATCCAGGGGCACCCTCCACCAGGCCCCCACTCATGTCTCCCATCACCCCCACCCCCCAGCAGTGCAGGGCACCCTCCACCAGGCTCCCACTCATGTCCAACTCATGTCTCCCTGCACCCCACCCCCCAGCAGTGCAGGGGCACCCTCCACCAGGCCCCCACTCATGTCCCCCTGCACTCCCACTGCCCAGCATCCAGGGGCACCCTCCACCAGGCCCCCACTCATGTCCAACTCATGTCTCCCTGCACCCCCACCCCCCAGCAGTGCAGAGGCACCCTTCACCAGGCCCCCACTCATGTCTCCCATCACCCCCACCTCCCAGCAGTGCAGGGGCACCCTCCACCAGGCCCCCACTCATGTCCCCCAGCCAACATGTCATCACAATCTAGATCCCTGGCCCTTATGGTCAGCCTCCAAATGCCAAACACCCACCTGAGTATTGCATCCACCCACTTAGAAATGGCAAAAACATGATAGAACCCCAATTGCAAGTTTGGAAATGAACACATGTCCCTCACATACACCCAATGGGTGTCAGTGAATGTCAAAACCCATATCATGATATGCATGAAACCAAGGAGATGATACTATAGATTGAAGTTTGAAGACAAAATATGTATTAAAAGCAACACAAATTGAATCAAAAATAAACAAACAATAATGGAAATTTTAAAAAAAGAAACCAGCAGGTCCGTGAAATAATGCAAAACCACAAATCATAATCCAAAGGAAAGGTGTCCAAAGTCACGGTCCACAAAGTAAATCCAATGGAAAATTAAAATCGAAAACCATTGCTCCAAGGGTAAATCATAAAAAATAATTAAAATCCAAAAGTCAACTATGTACAGATAAACAATCCAGGGTCCCTGATCCCAACCGAAGAAATGAAACCTATCTAATAACACTACCTAAAAATAAAAAAATATATACAAAAATGTGGCCCATTGTCCAAAAGGTCCAAAAAACATGCAAAACCAAAGGAAACCTAACACTAACTACAGAACTATTTACAAGGGCAGCAGGCTAGTCCGACGGCTCACTTCGGGATGTTCCGGGCCAGGGCATCATCGAACTCCTGCTCAATGTCCCGGAGGCGGTCCTCATCCATGGCCCCGAGGGTCCGCAGGGCCGTCCACATGTTCACCCCAAACTCCCTGCGGATTGCCTCGAAGCACTCGGCCTGCCTCAGGGCCCTCCGCATGGAGTTCTCCGCCCTGACCCTGACCCTGACCACCTCTTCCGCCCGTTGCCGCTCCGCATCTATGGCGTGGCCCAACCGCTGCCACACGGAAGACACTTCCCGTCCTGGGTCCTCCTGCCCTCCGGCCGATGCCTGCCCCTCCGATGTCGAAGGCCCCGAGCCATCATGGCTCCCACCACATTGCTGCTGCTGCTGTGCCTCTGCCCATGCACTGCCTCCTGCTGCCTGCACATCCTCCGCTGGCTGGGGTTCAGTCGTTGATGTGGCCACCCCTGCTGGACGTCCGACTCCCGACTGTGGCAGGGATGCCTCCTCCACCAGCCTGGCCGCACCGTCAGAGGCAGCTCCACAGGGCACCCAGGTGACTGATGGGTGGGAAGATGGCACGGAGGACGACTGGCGCATAGGGGGTTCAGTTGAGGAAGGGGTCGTAGCAAGCCCCATCAAACGGAGGAATCCGGCCTGGGTGACCTATCCCAGTAGGCCGACGCGGTCAACGAGCCATTCGAGATGACATGCAGTCTCCTCATGAAAAGACTGCGGGTCACCTCGCATGGCCCGTTGACGCAACGCCACACCAGTCAGGACAGGCTCAACCCGGACCCGGATAGCCACGTCCGCAGGCAGAGGAAGGCCAGTTGTCGTGAGCTCATCCCCTGCCTGAAAACGGGTCTGGACGTAGGCATCCCTGCTGGTGCAACATGATGCAGTGACAGGATCAGGGACAGGATTGCACACAGGCACCTCTGTGGCGACCTGTGCTGCCTCCTGTCCCTGGTCCTGCACTGCACCACTAGCACCAGTGGAATCCCCACCTCCAGACCCCGTCTCTGTTGCTTGCACAGCCTCCTCCCCCACCAAACCCCCCACCAACCTGGATGACTCCATGCCATCTTCCCCCGTTGGGCCCTGTGGGTCCCAGCTGCCCCTTCTGCTGCCGAGGAGTCCAACTCCAACCTCCGGCTCTTGGACCTCCCCCCGGCAGCTGCGGCCTGGGATGCGGCACCAGACTCCTCACTCCCCGACGAGATCACAACCTGGGAGGGGAGCCGGGCCTTGCGTCTCCGGCTGGTGGTGCGATCCCCGCTGCTGTGCTCCACAGCACCTTCTCCGCCCTCTTCATCAGTTGACGCTGCAGACAGGGAGAAATAAAACACAGGCATCAGGGCACTGCACAATGGACACATACACACATGACAGTTGCACATGAGTGGCATTGGCAAACCTCAGACATGGCATCACAATTTGCAACACACATGTCATTTCAACTTGCACACATGAGCCCTACCACAGCCACATCACAACTGCCAGCACCATCCATACACATACAACAGCACGAGCAGGCAAAGGTGAGCCAGACATCACATGCAACACAGGGAGTGCACTACACATGCACGCACACCACCACACTTGCATGCATGTGTACACCTCAGCCAACTGTCGCAGTGTTCAGATGGGCATCCATGTCACATCTGCCAATCAGGCTTCCACATCCCGCTGTCACATGCATCCATGTTGCATCACTGTTGCACCCTTGTCAAATACACACACATGCACATGTACACAGTGCTGATACATGCAGCTGAAAACAACATACATGCGTGACATCACAAACATGCCTTCTTACATACACATTCATCCAAACATGTGTGCCCACACAACTGCATTTGGCATGCAAGCCTACACACACAAGCACCATCTATGTCTTACACATGACAGCCCTCGCATGTGTTAGCCTCACGGCCCTGTACACCCCCACCCATACTCGGCCCCATACAAACAGATGTGCAACCTGGCACATCACCACACGCACAGCTTACAATCATGATGCATGTACACTCACCGCTCGACTCCAGACGGGTCTGCCTCTCAAGGACCTGGACGTGCAGCGCTGGGGATATGCGTTCCAGGACCCTCATCTGATCTTCCGACAAGTGGCCCCGGCGCCCCTTAGCATCCGCTGCCTTCAAGAGGCGCCGGGCCTTGTTCAGGGTCCTGGACCTGAAGTCCTCCCAGCGCTTCTTGACATGTTGGAAGTCGTGGACTGCCACCCCCTCCGCGTTGATGGCAGTCACGATGTCCGTCCAGATCCGAGTCTGTCCTTCCTTGTCGGCGCACACACTTCCGAAGAGGGCATCATACTGCCAAGGGCTTGCTCCACCAGGACACCAACTTCCCTGGGACTGAAGCTGGTGCCCCTCTGCCTCTCTGGCCGGGGGTTGTCAGTGGTGCCAGATGTTGCAGTGCCCGACATGCCAACCCCAGAGGCAGGAGTGGGTGGGCAACTGGGTCCTGGGGCTGGGCTGTGGAGCGATGGAATCCCAGTCGGGAGTCTTCGGTTCCAGCAGGGGTGGTCACAGCAACAGCACCCCTGGCTGATGTGCAGGCAGCAAATGGCAGGGCACGTGGGCAGCAGGCAGTCAGGCAGCAGCAGATGGCAGGTGGGAGCGTGCTTGGAGCTCTGGGGGGCAGTAAATCGGCTTTCTGGGCTGGAGCGTGGTCTTCCGTGTGCTTACGCGTGGCCAGCTTGATACAGAGTGATTTGGCACGTGAAAATCCTGCACGTCTGTGTGTAATTCGAGGAAAGGCCCTTAGCGCATAAGCGCGTCTGCACGCATACGCGATTTCATTGGCCCAAAGGCCCCCATGCGCAGCTATGACGTCACGCGCATGGCCGTAGAGAATGGCGCATGTAAAAAAAAGATACACGTCCGAGTGTCAAAGCATGTAATTGGTGGAAATGGCCTCATCACGTATGCACGGCTGTGACGTGTGTATAAAAGGTACGTGTAGAACGCCATTTCCTTTTACGTGCTTTACGTGGAGAGCGAGTGGGTGAAATCTGTACTTCTTGTCGGTTCACATGCGATTTACTTCACAGTGTTTCAAGTTTGTACTCCCTGTTACCTCTGACAGCTTTTTCTCTTTTCCTCTTTTTCCTGGGCCTGTTTCCTCAAACAGTGTTCCCTTCTACTGTTGTCCTGTCTCCTCAGACAGCGTACAATTCTTCTTTTGGCGGGGGTGTTGCCAACGCGCACACGCGCATATTTTTCACGCTTTTGTTCCTGGCAGACGGTGAGTCGTGCACGTATTTAACATCTGTGCTTGCCCCGTGTGTCGCATACCCCTTCAGAGGTCATTCTGGGGAGGCTGCAGGGATAGCTGCAGCTCCATCCACCCCACCTCTCACACACCCAGCCAGGACAGTGTCGGTCCAAGTTCATCATGCTGACATTCCCCCTGACACCATCACACTTGTGCTAATGCCTGCACCAACTCCCATGCTGAGTGTGTAATCCCACACTCCTAGCACAACGTCAGGCACACTGGCAGACCATCGCGGACATCATAAGTGCCCTTGGAATTGTGAGGCACACAGCTACTGAATGCTACAAGCGCTGGAATGACCTGAAGCGCAGGGCAAAGAATAAGCTGGCCTCAAGTCATGCCGCAACTCTAGTGACTGGAGGTGGGTCTCCAGCAGAGGACATAGAACTCACTCCACATGAGCAGGTTGCTGGGACCTACGTCACGGAGGAACAGATCCAAGGCGTGGGAGTACTGGCAGATTACGAGGCATTGACCGGTGAGTGCACATGCATGTATGTGTCATCCATGTGCATGGTGTGTGTGTGAGGGCTTCTGTTTGGGTGCCAGGTGAGGGTGTGTGTGCCTGAGTGGTTTGGGTCACCCATGTGCCTCATCCAATACATTCTGCGCACCAGCATTTGGGTATAGCAGTATCCCTTCTGCCAACATTAGACATCCAGCCCAACACCACGCCAGTTGCCCTTGAAGTGTCATCTTGCCACAACATTGTTGCTTATTTTCCTCTGTTTATTCAGTCAGATTGTTTGCATACCACCACTCTTACTAGGCATTTCTCAGTCCTATTATCACATGTCTGAAATGGCTATGGTACAATGGACTGGCTTTGTTTCCTGGACATGATTTGTTTAGACATGTCCCTGTGCTATAGGACCATTTTGGACTGGCAGCTCCAGGTTAAACATTTGAACCATTTCAATGAAAAAATCAATTTCATGAGCAAACTGGACTGAATGAACAATTGGTGCCCTCCTCTCCCTCTTCACTTTATGCCTGTTTCCATTTTTTTTCTTTTATGTCTTTGCAGGGGATGACGCACTTGATACTGATGGGGTAGAAGAGATGGTGCAGACCCAGGAGGGGTCTCAGGCCCGACCGACCACCAGTGAGGGACGTGGTGTGGTGGTGGGTGAGAACCCACAACTGCTGCAGGTCGTGCTCTCAAGGGGTGTCTCTGGCTGCACCTCCCCCGAGCTGTATTCAGGTGTCGATTCGGATGATGAGACCTATGTGCCGTCGCAAGTGAGTGTTCCTGGGAGGGATTCTGTTCTGTCCGACCCACCTGCACCAGGGTTAGAACCCTCAATGGGGATGTCAGTGTTGGCAGGCATGCCTTTGGTGGTTACCGATGCAGGGTCACACTCCGCAACATCTGATCCTGTTCCTGGGCCAGCAGATCAGAGGGGGAATGCAGTCCTGCAGCCTCAGGCAGTGCCGGCACAGCAGGGCGCAGTTCGCCTTGCCCCAGACAGGTGTGGTGCCCGCCGACGTGGTGGCCGTACGCCACCTGGCAATACCGCATGGGAGCAATCCATATACGGTATGGCAACCCAACAGGCAGCATCATCAGAGATGATGGCTCAGGCCATGGATAGGGTGGCCACTTCCATTGTCCCCCCCGAAAGGCTGATGGAGCGACTACAGCAGGCAACAGACTCAATCTGCCAGTCACACAGGGAGGACATGTTGGCGTCCTACAGGGACAGGCGGGCGGCAAGGGCGACTCTGCGGGAAGCCATTTCCATAGAGTCCCAGGGCCACAGGGAAGCCCTGAGGGTGGAACTCCTTCACCTCAGGACGACTCTTGTTGAGCTTGAGGCTTCAACAAACAGAAGGACAGAACAGCAGCTGGAGTGTCTCACACATACGCTCTCAGCTGAGATGCAGGCAACTAGGGCGGAGGTCCGGGCATCCCGTGAGTTGTTGCATGGAGACCTACGCACAATTATCCTCCAGAACGAGACCTACCACACCCACATGCTTGCTGCCATGGAGGAACAGACTAGGGCTTTGCGTGGGCTGCCTCCCATAGTGCCATCACCTCCTGATGCAGCTGCAGAGGGTGAGGAGAGCGACAGCAGTGATTCTCTCACAATAGGGTAACCGTGCAGGCCATGAGCCCATGGAGGTGTTTTTTTTTTCTCGCAAGATCCACACAGGTGGGTTTTGGTGTGCACCCTGTCCTCGGACCTCCTGGGTGGCCTCCCCCACCCCCCCGGGACCCATTATTGGCCATTTTAGATTTTCTTTTTTTTATTTTTTTTATTTTTGTTTTTTGGACAGTGTGTTGCCTTGTGTGGCTCCAGTGGGCATACGCTGTATTGTGGCTGGGCACATGCAGGCTTGTCATGAATTTGGTTCAGATGCTTGGGTTTGTGTGACACACACCCCTCCTGCTTCCCGTTTCCATGGGCTTGCAAAGGGTCTGCCCAAGTGACATTGACGTACATGGTGACGTTGGACTCCCATTCGATGTGTGGGCAGTCTGTAGTCAATACTGTGTATACATTCATAGTGCATATTGTTGTTGTATTGTACACTGCATGGTGTATTGATATGTTCCTCTGCATCCATCTCATCCTCCTAATTTGCAGGTCCATTTCTCATGTCTTCACAAGGCGGTCCACCTTGGAACTGGAGTCCATGTTGTAAGCAGTGCACCTACACTCTTGCGTGGCGCCAACACTGTATACTTGGAAGTGTTCGAAGTGCTGGCATCATCAGGTAGTGAGGCTACCAATTTTTTAAGTCTGTAATGTCATGTTTAAGGTAGGTTGGAGGTTGTGTAGGTGATTGGTATTCTTGGTAAGTATTTGGTAATGTGTTATGGGTCGACATTCACCTCGTCCTGTGTGCAAAACCCGGCCACCTGCATCCCTAGCACTTCGGTTTCCCAGTGCAGCTACCAGAAAGGTTAGGAGGTTCGTAGCGCTCCCCAAAAGGATACGGCATCATGCTGCCTCATTCTATGCACGATGGCAGCTGCCGTGGAAGTTAGCAACTCAAAAACTACACTCCCCAGAAAACCTGGCTCTGTGCGGTAGTTTGCCGGTAGAGCCTCGCGTTGGCTTGCCCCGCCTCTCTCACTGATGTAGTCCATGGAGGCAGCCAGGACGCCGCTTCTGTTTACAGCTACTCCCGGCATTTAGAAGTTCCTTCTTCGATTGCCAAACCTCTTTTGTTTCTTACGGATTCGACTCAGATTGTTTACTGGACCCGCTATTTGGAATACCCTTATTGAACTGCCTTCCTGTGTACCGAAACCCTGCTTTCTTCCGGACTTCTCTTCTACACGCTTTTGCCATAGTCCCTGTCCGCTAGTGTACCAGACCTTGCCTGCCTTCGACTTACCTATCTCAGGAACTGCCATCCCGACTGGTTGTTCTTCATCGTGCCAGACCTTACCTGCCTTCAACTTACCTTACCTGGAACTACCATCCCGACTGGTTGTTATCATCATTCTTCGTTCATCAGTGGTAAGACTTTTTGCTTCACGAACGGAATGTTTGGATTGAACTTGTTTTTTCCTGTGCACTTAAGGACGCTCTGTAGCTGTGCACCATCCCGAATCCAGTGCGACCCTTGTGCCGCCCGGGTATTAGTATCCTACTAACATTTACCTTTTTCTTATTTTATCCCTGTCGTTGTGTTCTGAACTACTCAAATCGTTCAGTCCTTCTCCACTGGTGATTCCCGGGTTGTGCCGTTCTTCCATTCTACGGGGGGAAAAAGCTCAGGTATTCCATCAATTAGTAAGGCTTACAGGGGACAAGTTTTATCTTCGTATTACTTACTTGTTGTTCTTTCCTTTACAGCCTGGTTCGTGGCGGTGCGCTCTCCCCCCGCCCTTCTGGGTGATCAGTCCCCTTGTCTGGTTAATTACAGCAAGTGGTCATATCATTTTGAAGGTCTTATTCCCTCACAGAGAGGAGGCTTGGGTAGAGGCCCTACCCAAAGCTCTTCAAGCAACTTCCTGGGTTTTGGATACTCCCCGGTTCTACGCATCATCTCACCGGTGAGTAACAAATGTGTGTTGTAGATCCTGCATTACTGTGAGCGTTTCATGTGTGGCCATGTTTCCATTAGGGACGCTGTAGTTGGTTACACTTGGGGCATGTTGTGGGGATTAATTTGTTTGCTCTCACATTGCATGACATGCCATGGTGTGTTGTGTGGCCGTGCCGGGGAGGGGTTGGGTGACATGGCACTGTTCTCATGTAGTATTTTGCAAGTGGGTATTCATTTCTGCAGCATGGAAGTGTGTCTTATGATGACACTGCATTGGTGGTGTTTGTGTAGGTAGGGATGCACATATTGTGACACTTCCACATGAACAATCTCATGCTGCTATGGTTCTGACAGTTGACTGTCCCTTTGTTCAGCATAATTGTCAGGGCGAGTCATCATTGCTTATCAGATGGTATGTGCCAGGGCTGAGTGCACTCCACAGGAGTGTGATTTCTATGTGAAGTAATTAGCCACCAGCTGCGTACGGGCTGCCTCACCCCATGCCCTTTCCCCTCCCATGCACAGCGGGCGTGCATGTGGTTGGGGATGTGGGGGCACCACCATGTCTACAGCCAGGCCCCGGCGTGTTGCAACATTGTGCAGGACACATGCTGCCACTATGATCCTGCACACTACTGGGGGTCCATATAACAGCTGCCCGCCAGAACGGTTAAGGGAGCGAAAGCGTGACTTGAGCACTCCGAATGTGCGCTCCACTATGTCCCGGGTTGCAATATGGGCTTTGTTGTATCTTACCTCGGGAGGCGTGATGGGGTTCCGAATTGGCGTCATCATGTGGGTGCTCAGAGGGTAGGCACTGTCCCCTGGTGAGGAGGTGATGGGTATCATTAGTGGGGTAGTGACATAACTCTGCATCTGACATGCATGCATGTGCAATGGCATTCATACTCACCAAGCAGCCATGTATCGCCATGCCGCCCAGCTTCTAGGTCCCGGCTTAGGGTAGACATTCGGTAAATGAAGCTGTCGTGGGTGGACCCTTGATAGTTGGCATATACTGAGGTGATGATTCCCTTGGCATTATATACTACCTGCACGTTGATGGAATGCCAGTGCTTGCGGTTCCTATAGATGTGCTCAGATGCCCTGGGGGGACGTAGTGCCACATGGGTGCAGTCAATGGCACCTAGCACTTTGGGGAATTGTGTAACAATGTAGAAATCAAGGGCGGCAGCCTGCCTTTCTGCAGGTGTCCTGGGCAGGTATATGTGGCTGCGGACTGATGGGCGTGCAGTGATGATGTTCAAGACCTGGTGTAGGCAGCGTGACTGCGTGGCCTGTGACACCGCTCCCACTATGGCACTTGTCCGCTGAAATGATCCTGTGGCCAAGAAGTGCAGTACATTGAGGACCTTCTCCAGGGGGCTGAGTGCTTGGGAGCACAGGGTGGGTGATGTGAGGTCATCCTCCCACTCACTGACCAGGTCCAGTATTATGTGTGGTGGAAACCTGTACCTCCCATACACCTGGTCATCAGGCATCCCAAAAAGGCTGGTTCTGGGAGTGAAAATTCGGGCCCTCACTACCCTCCTCCTCCTCCTTTGGTAACCCACGGCCACTGCTGCTAGGAACGGTATATTCATCCTGGCGTCTGAGCTTGTCTGTTGCTTGCTCGCACTTTTATGCTGCGCGGGTCGACGTACGCCAGCTTCATTCTGGCGTACGTGTTTCAGGATTGGACCATTTATTTTTCGGCGCGTTGTAGGCGACCGTGTGAATCTTCCCGCCGACCCCAGGAATACACGTACCCCACTCTCACAGGCCCAGTCGCATGTGGAAGTTCACGCGCACACCGAAATACACTTACCCTGCAAAATCGCGTGTGAAACTTCACACGCACCCCGAAATACACATACCCAGGGCAATCACGTGTGGAACTTCCCGCGAACCCCGTAATACAAGTAGCCTGCTGATATCACGTGTGGAAGTTCACGCGGACCCATAATACACGTATCCTGATGGTATCGCATGGGAGACTACCCGTGCACCCCAGGAATACACGTACCCAGGAAAATCGCACGGCTGGGGGTGGGGGTGCTGGGAGACATGAGTGGGGGCCTAGTGGAGGCTGCCCCTGCACTGCTGGGTTGTGGGGGTGGTGGGAGACATGAGTGGGGGCCTGGTGGAGGGTGCCCTGCACTGCTGGGGGGTGGGGTGATGGGAGACATGAGTGGGGGCCTGGTGGAGGGTGCCTCTGGATGCTGGGGGGTAGGGGTACAGGGAGACATGAGTTGGACATGAGTGGGGGCCTGGTGGAGGGTGCCCTGCACTGCTGGGGGGTGGGGGTGGTGGGAGACATGAGTGGGGGCCTGGTAGAGGGTGCCCCTGCACTGCTGGGGGGTGGGGGGATGGGAGACATGAGTGGGGGCCTGGTGGAGGGTGCACTGCACTGCTGGGGGGTGGGGGTGATGGGAGACATGAGTGGGGGCCTGGTGGAGGCTGCCCCTGCACTGCTGGGGGGTGGGGTGGTGGGAGACATGAGTGGGGGCCTGTTGGAGGGTGCCCTGCACTGCTGGGGGGTGGGGGTGATGGGAGACATGAGTGGGGGCCTGGTGGAGGGTGCCCCTGGATGCTGGGGGCTGGGGGTGCAGGGGGACATGAGTGGGGGCCTGGTGGAGGGTGCCCCTGGATGCTGGCTGATGGGGGTGATGGGACACATGAGTTGGACATGAGTGGGGGGCTGGTGGAGGGTGCCCTGCACTGCTGGGGGGTGGGGGTGATGGGAGACATGAGTGGGGGCCTGGTGGTGGGTGCCCCACAGTGCTGGGGGGTGGGGGTGCTGGGAGACATGTGTTGGTGATCAGTAGTGCAAGGTGACATGTGGGTTGGCTGGGGGGCATGGCCATGATGGATGGGTTGCCTGTGGGACATGAGCAGGGGTGCAGGGTAGTCCCCTGTGGTGTGGGCTGCCTGCAGGGGCCGTGGAGGGTGTAGAGGGAACACCTGGGAGGACCCACACAGCCATATCATGTGTAGCATTTCCCGGCACCACCGAAATACACGTACCCTGCTGAAATCGCGTGTGAATCTTCCCGCGCACATCGGAATACACGTACCCAGGCCAATCGCGTGTGGAACTTCCCGCGCATCCCGAAGTACACATACCCAGGCCAATCGTGTGTGGAACTTCCTGCGCACCCCGTAGTACACGTACCCAGGCTAATCGCGTGTGGAACTTCCCGCGCACCCCGAAGTACACGTACCCAGGCCAATCGCGTGTGGAACTTCCCGCGCACCCCGAAACACACGTACCCAGGCTAATCGCGTGTGGAACTTCCTGCGCACCCCGAAGTACACGTACCCAGGCTAATCGCGTGTGGAACTTCCCGCACACCACGAAGTACACGTACACAGGCCAATCACGTGTGGAACTTCCCGCGCACCCTGAAGTACACGTACCCAGGCTAATCGCGTGTGGAACTTCCCGTGCACCCCGAAGTACACGTACCTAGGCCAATCGCGTGTGGAACTTCCCGCGCACCCAGAAACACATGCACACGCTATTTTTCACACAGCGGGTGTCCGTGTTTGTAGGTACCCCTTTGCACCTCATTTGTCCTAGAGGGCCACCGTATGGACCATTCATCATGGCTGTATATGGGTACTTTTTGTTAGCGCACATTTTGGTGCACATTTATTTCAGGAGCAGGGACGCAACCGCCTGCTTTCTTGTGGCGTACTTGTTTGGCCCTGTGCGCGTCTTTCACCATGCGCTGGTTTGCCCTATTCGATTCCATGAATACGGGTTGTAGGCGAGCGTGTGGGTGTTCCGCACACTTGCCTCCTGTACTTCCCCCGTGACGCCCATGTTTTCACGCGTTGTTCCCCATTCCGAGTGTTACGCCCCGTGTTACGCCTACTTTTGTGATGTGTGCCGCGCTATGTGCGATTTCGCAGTGTCCGTGGCGCACGCTGTTGGATGACCTGTGCGCCGGCGTGCGCGGTGCACTTTTTCAGTGCACATCCAATGTTCTTCTCACGCACGGACTTCCATGAATCGATGTGCTCTGGTTTCCCTGCGATTTTCGCACTTGCACTGCGATTTTCGCACTTTCACTGCGAATCGCACGTTTTGGCACCTCTGCGCAGGAATTTTCAGTGCACATTATTTCCATGAATCGACCCCTATATATTTTGTTGGGCCACACCACGGCGCACCTGTTATGATGATGATGGAAGACCAGCCACTAGAGCAGGGGTCGGCAACTTGTGTCTCTCCATGACCCCTTGCCATTGAATATGGTGGCCAGGACTGATGAGATTTGAAGTCCAAACATCTGTAGAGGCAAAGGGTGCAGGCTCCTGCCCTAGAAGACGGTTTCTTAAGAGTAGTGCTACTAACATTAAAATGTTCACAGCTATCTATTGCAGTCTAGATTACATTGTAATTTCCATTAGCCATACGAACGTAAAGGTCCCACCGCCCCAGGGGCCACGTGAGTGAGCTGTGAAGGCTTTATACCAAAAGTTAGTGAGAACAAATTAAGGTGGCACACTGAAAACCTAAGAGTGGTACTATGCTCCAGGTTGTATTTATTTTTTTGTATTTATTGAGGCTCACAGATGTTTTGCACAGAAGCAGTAAAAGCGATGAAGAGTTAACAGGACAAACCTCAGTCAGGTGTTCTTTATTATGCTAGGAGAAACTGAGAAACTGATCAGTGAATGAAAGGGAATACATTTTAAATAAGCAAATAGTGCAGACAATAGCCCAAGATGGCTTCCTATACACTGGTTATAATGCACCATTGAGTTAGACTCGGGTATGTCAGGGAGGGGCAGTAATGTGGGACACGGTAGAGGTGCTTCTTTTTGGTTGGGAAGGTGAAACTTTAGTGAAGACATTAAGGAATGGGTACTAGCGTTTTTCAGAGAGCTGGAATGGAGTTTGTTATGAATGAGGGTCAGTGAGGAGACTGGGGCAAAATAGTGGGATTTACAGCACAGTAAATCCCACTGGCTGCCGGCTGCCTCGGGTCAAGACTCGCCACACACTGAAAGCTAAAAATGGTTTCAGTGGATGGTGGCTGGAGTCTGAAACCCACAGAGAACATTGCACTGATAATGACTTCCCCACCCCATATCCAGGAAAAGGGAAGGCACCAAAAGAGAAAATATGCAAAGAAGAGGATGTGAGAATGGGACAACTTTACAGATATACGAAATCACAGTTAGCAACGGAAGATGCTATGTGGTTCCTGTTGAGGTGGTTAAGGTTCCTTCTAGACTCACTGGGTAGCTTTAGACATGTCTCTGCAGTCACTGGGTCCAGTGCCGCTGGTAACTTTGGAGTCCAATCAGTCATCTATTCTTTTGAGCCCGACTTTCACATAATCACAAGACCATCTCTTACTGCCTTTAAGGGTGAAGCTACTCCTTAAGGGGCTGTGATTACCTCCTGTGGACAAACGCTGGAGTGCCCCTTTGGTACATGTCTAGGTTCTTTCACCCTCACCCAGTCGCCTGGTTCCGAGCTGATTTCTTTGGTTGACTTCTTGTGATTGGTGTGTCCGTTGTATGTGTCTTGATGTTGCTTCATTCTGACACGTCGTTATCTGCAGGACCACCCTTGATTAACTATGGGGGTTAAGTTGGCTGGTAGGTTTCTTGGCCTCCAGGAGCACACATGGTTTGAGTCCAGTGCTTGAGTTTGGGATGAGAAGATAAGCAATGAGTGCTTTTTTAAGAACGTTTCTCTAGAATAAGAAGCTGAACACAGCGACCTAAATGCATCCTTTGCCAATCCTTTTCATTCATTCAACCAGCCCATTCCCTGCTGGTGGTATGTAAAGATGGATGAAATGATGAGTTTTCAAAAACGCTTGTATCTCCTCACACACAAACTGTAATCGAGTGTCATTTTATTATCTCCCTAGGGATGATGTCTCTGTCAAAGATTGCGCTAAGATATTTGACAACCTTTCCAGTTGTGCCCCTCCACCTCACCCTAATCTACCCATTTGAATGTGCGTTCTTTTAGTACCAAAATGGGCATCTTCATGAGTCCCAAGGTTTTGGATGGGATGTGATAATAATGGCTAAAGCCCTCTATAGACTATCTACTATCTCTGATAACTTCCCAGGCCACTTGGAACTTACTCTGATGCAACTCTTGGTTATATTCCTACCCAGGTGTCCTTTGAGTGCTACTGTGATGATGTTCTAATGAGGAGCCATTGGAGGAGGGACGGGACGATCTCTTCATATGACTCCTCATTCATCATAAGAGATTTTGGAGAACACCTGGGTGCATTCTGGAACATCATGTTTGATGGTTTCCTATTTCACTATTAGCCTTTCCCATAATTGGTTGGCTTCTTGATCATTGCCACTGGTATCCCTCTATTCTGCCATGTGAATCCTTGAGATATATCAGCCACTATGGACTCATCCTCTGACTCATGTTCATGGTCTTTTGGTTCATTGAGGAGTTTACTGGTGGGCTAGCTAGGCATTCGCAACCATAATGTTCTTCTGTAGACGGTACATTGTTCTGCCATTGCATGTTGTTATTTCCACCATCCAACGTCAAGCCCTTGGAGATGTCTTGGACATGCTCTTGGGACATGCACATGTGAATTAAGGTTTCTGATCCATCTGATGGTTTTTGGGAGGCCCATACAAGTGTCTTCAAATTTCCAAATCTTTAATATATTCCCGGAGCTTCTCTTTCTATGATGGAGCACTTAAGTTGTAGCCCCTGCAGGGCGCTGGTTGCAAATGCAATTATCACTTCTTGTTCTTCCTAAATGTGGTGCTTCACACTGACTAGACCCGTGTCACTGGTGTTCACTTTGATGACAGTGTGGGAGGTATTATTGTACATTTTTAGTATGGGTGCATTTTCAGTTTATTTAAATCTTTATTTACGCCTCTACACATATGAACTTGGTGTTCTTCTTTAATAGAGCCATCTTTTGAGTCCTTTAGGTGGCAATAGTACTGAGCTATTTTCATGAAAGATCTCAGTAGGCCCTTGTCCTTAGAAGATGGAACATGCAACATGGTGTCTACAAGATCCATATTTGGCTTAATGCTGTCCCAGAAAAATGGTGTGGCTAAGGTATTCAACGACCTTGATCTCTATCCGTGATTTTTATACTTTAAGTTTGAGTTCCATTGTCCTGAATTTTCAAAAAAAAATTATCATATTAAGCAGGTAATTTGATGCTGAAATTGAGGTCAAGGTAATAATGTGGGGGAAGGGGGATAGTTACATTCTCTGTCGAAAAGATCCCAAAGGTTATGGGCTTGAAAGAGGGCAAGCATAGGGAAGGTGGAAACGAGAAAGGAGACAGAAGGAAAGAGAGGAAGGTAGATTACTTCATTCTTGGAGGAGTCAAGCAAAAGACAATAAAGCACCATCCAGTGGCAAATAGCAGAAAAACATGCGGCTATGTGGGCAGAGACAACGGGAATACAAGTACAATAAGAGAAAAACATCGGCATGCGCTTTTGAAAATGATGGTAGAGGAGCCCAAAGAAGGAGATCAGTTGACCAACAGGGGAGGTATAAAATTGGATAGTTTAGAGTCAAGAATGGAACCTTGGGTTGCACCAACAAAAAAGGGAGGGGTTGGAATGGGGTGGCCATGTTCCATGAGATGGAGTCAGACTGATAAGGTAAGAGGCCAACCACGCAAACACCATCTCCTCAATTCGAAGGCTGGCTAAACTCAGAAGAAGAGCTAAGTGGTTCACTGTGTCACAGGAGTCTGAACGGTGCATGGGAACAATGAGAGAAGAACATTTGGAGTGTTGAGCAGAATACCTAAGTTTGTGATTGGACTAGAGCAGGCTCGTTGTTGAGGTCTTTAGAGGCCAGATAGGAATAGATCGAGTTGAATACGAGATGTTTAAGGATTTTAGAATACTGGGGAAGGAGTGAAATGGCTCGATAGTAGGATTGGCTGGACAGTTGCCACCTTGAAGCAGGCCGGAAACACTACACATGAGTGAGGCTGAAGAGGGATGAGAGTTAGGAACAAGTAACAGGTGCAAGTTCCTTGACCTTCGGTGGGAAAGATGATTAGCAGGGGTGTAAGAGTGATTGGCAGCCTGAAGAATGGGGGCCAATCATCGGAGAAGTGGGAAGGAGCAAAAAGAAGGGGTAGTGGTGATAGGCAAATGAGAAAGGAAATACCCGGGAGGGGGGAAGGAATATAGGAGAGCAGTGGGTGTCTTGAATTTTAAAATGTTTAAATCAGAGTTAGTGAACAAAGTTGATAGCAGATAGTGAAAACAGAGATAGCATGAGGGTGAGGTAAAAAAAAGATTAAGTAGGACAATATGGCAGAGTCAAGAGCTGTGGTGAAGGAGAGGATGCATTCATGTATTCAGGGAGGAGAGAGGGTATCTGGGCCAAGTGCCATTAGCTTAGGTGTCAATGAATGTTGAATTTGAGGGGGCGGTTCTGAAAAGACTAGCTCAGTAGAGGCGACCTGGGTTGTTGGGAGAGAGTGAAGAGAGGGTCCTGAGTGCGGGTAGGCCCATTGAGTGTGGCTTGATGTGTCTGTTTCTGGCAGCCCTCCACAGGATTGGACTGGCATGTAAGGCATTAGAGCAAAGCAAGAAGAGCAGATCCGACTGCTAGTGAAGGCCAATGTCTGTTGGTCAAATTCTGCCAGCTTTTGGTCAAAGTGGGTCAGTTTGATGATTTAATTAAATGTGCCACTGGTAGTGTTGACTAGTATTACTGAAGAATTGCAACACATTTTAGCAAAAAAACTCTCCTTTAGGTGCTACTCAATCTGTACCAAAAACATTGCTTTTTCGTTTGCGACTATGGAACTCATTTTCCACTGGTGCCCGAGTCGATTTTATGCCCCAGTCCGATCCTAACATTAAAATCTTTGCTATTTAGCAGGGAAACCCTCTCTCTCACGAATGTTGGCGTTTTCCAGTGGTACTGCCCCATTTTTTTCAGTTTAGTTTTTCCAAACAAACTCTTTCTTGAAAGTGAATCACTAGGCAAAAACGTCCCTGACTTTCTGCCACAAAATCTTCCACTTTGGTATTCTCAAATTTTGATATGTATGATCTTTCCTTCCCTCACTGCATTCTGGATGGTGGCGGCCACTTAAAGGCCAGCTTAACTTGCATGCAGATTCCCGTTTTACAGCCAGGCAAACATTCTCAAAACTTGGATCTTTAAATTCTACTGAGATCATTGCGAGTCCTCGGTAGCCTCCTCCCATCTGTCAGTCACATTCGAGGTCTTACCAGAACATTCTCGTTTTTCTCCCTGTCTTGTAACATTGTTCTGTGGGCCTTAAACAGATGGACGCCAGCTTTTTGGGAATGTTCTACTGTCCCTTCACAGACGGAGGGAGGAGGAGAGATAGAGAGATCACCGGAGCTGGGAGCAGGCATTTCCCGCTGCTGACGACCCCGCTTTCAAAGAATCAGGTAAAAGTTTAACCAGGCTGTCTTTCAGGCAGTTGCAAAACACTGCCCTATTCACAGCCATGATGAATTGCTGCTGTCAAAACTACATGAGTGCTCATATTGAAAAACAATGCTGCTTTTTTATCCTTCCACCTAATTCCCTCCCCCACAGCAACCCCCACCAGTTTCAGTAGCACAGCATCTTTGCTTGTTATACACTGTTTAATGCCACTTTAGTCACAGAGCACTCCACCCCCGCCAGAACTACTCAAACCTGTCACAAAAACGGTGAAAGAAATTAACAGTCTTACACAGAAGGGGAAAAGAACGCAGTGGAGCAGGGAGGGGGAAGGAAGGAAGGAAGGAAGGAAGGAAGGATGGAAGGAAGGAAGGAAGGAAGGAAGGAAGGAAGGAAGGAAGGAAGGAAGGAAGGAAGGAAGGAAGGAAGGAAGGAAGGAAGGAAGGAAGGAAGGAAGGAAGGAAGGAAGGGAGGAAGGGAGGGAGGGAGGGAGGGAGGGAGGGAGGGAGGGAGGGAGGGAGGGAGGGAGGGAGGGAGGGAGGGAGGGAGGGTATAGGAATGATACTTGTATAGTATAATTTGCTTAAAGAGACATAAAGAGATACCAGCGTAATCTAAATAAGTGTGCTTTGTATACTTTGTAAATGCAGGTTCCTTATAAACTATGTGGCATTACCTGTAAAGCTAAATACAAGAAAGAACATAGAACATTGGAAGGAAAGAAAAGAAAGAAAGAAAGAAAGAAAGAAAGAAAGAAAGAAAGAAAGAAAGAAAGAAAGAAAGAAAGAAAGAAAGAAAGAAAGAAAGAAAGAAAGAAAGACATTTGGAAGGCAACAATAAAAGATAAAGAAAAGGCAAGTGAGTAAAATAAATACAGAAAGAACTACTAAGGAAAGGGCTGAAGACTATGTAGAAGAAAGAAAACAGCAGAAGGTGAGAAGGACAGATACAAAGCCGAGAAAAGAAAGAAAGAACGAAAGAAAGAAAAAAAGAAAGAAAGAAAGAAAGAAAGAAAGAAAGAAAGAAAGAAAGAAAGAAAGAAAGACATTTGGAAGGCAACAATAAAAGATAAAGAAAAGGCAAGTGAGTAAAATAAATACAGAAAGAACTACTAAGGAAAGGGCTGAAGACTATGTAGAAGAAAGAAAACAGCAGAAGGTGAGAAGGACAGATACAAAGCCGAGAAAAGAAAGAAAGAACGAAAGAAAGAAAGAAAGAAAGAAAGAAAGAAAGAAAGAAAGAAAGAAAGAAAGAAAGAAAGAAAGAAAGAAAGAAAGAAAGAAAGAAAGAAAGAAGTGAAGGACAGATGAAGGGAGGGACGGTTTGGGGAGAGAAGAGGCAGGCTGCAAGGGGCAGGGCCGAAGGAAGGTTGTTTTTGTGGTGTTCTTCAATGTCATGTACTTTTTTCATTGTACACAGTATTTAGGAGACGAGCTTTGGAAACCTGAAATGTTCACGGTCATCTAATATTCCTCGTATTCGTATTCTATCGATATTGAGCACTTGACTTAAAATAACACATTTTATTAAATGTTCTTTATAATATGAAACACAAATACTGAGAAGAAAACCATTGCTACCTTTTATAGTGATACAATATGGGTTTAAATCAGTATGCCGCATCCCTTCTAAAGCAAAATAGTTCACTGAAAGAGGGAACAATTATTAAAGAGACCTTCACTCTTCGCTTACTTCAAGAGCACAGAGCTGAATGCATTTTCTTTAAGTATTGCAGTTTAATTCAACAATACAGCCTTCACTTGGAAGTGTACGCTTATGTAATGAAAGCACGCAGCTGAACGAATTGCCCCATAGTATGGAACAATGGCGTTTAATGAGATAGTGCTCCTAATGGAGCTGTCTCGAAGTAGGCCAAGATAAGCTAATCATGGCAGTGAAGAGCTGGGAACCGTTTGTCTGTAAGTCCGATAATGTAAGCCAACAATGAGAATGGGAAACTGAAGTTCAGTGTCTTAAAAGATGTGACTGTAAGCAAACCAAGAGGGTGAAAGAGTCTTTTGAGTTTTCTTATCTGAAGATTGTAACAAGACTTCATGAAAAGCGTCTCTTTGCCCTGGCAAGAGGGGACAGACTACCTCTGGGCAGTAATAAAAACAGATTGCAGAGCATAACAAGTTCTGATTGTAGATCATGTAAAGAAAATTCAGAGAGTGTGTCCCAAGTTTTATTAATCTGCCCAATCTATAATCAGTGAAGAAATCATTGGTCTTGCGAAGAGAAGGGCATTGTCGAGGTGATGGACTTACTTCTGGAAGATTGGCAGCAGAGTACCACACAGCAGAGGTGGCCCGTCCATAATGGGTGATGGTGCGTCAACCCACCTATATTGGATGAGCTGCCAAGCCAGCCCGGTGAAAACACTTAGCGCTCCCTCAGGGGCAGCAAGCAGAGCACTCCTGGGCTGGCTTGAACTGTCAAAGGGAAAGAAATGTGGTTGCCCTTTGAAAGTTTGCATACTCCAGTGCACATGTTTATGGGGCCATGTAAGCCTAAGGGCATTTAGCTTCCCCATCCTTGCATGGCCGATTGGGGATGCAGGATGGGGTACCAAAGCTCTTAATTTGTTCTGGGGAACCGCTTTTGCCTTCCTGCACATTCATAGCACTTGGGAAGTAGTGCCGGGAGCGCTCTGGCTCCCCTGCACATGTGCAGGAACTAGGAAGCTCTTCCTGCTTCCCGGTTCCTGTTCATATTTGTGGGAGGTGAGGCAGAGAGACGTGGTGGGAGCAAGAGAGCCATCGTGGGATCCTCTCTTGAGGGCAGCGCAGCAGATTCTGGATTGAGGCTGCTGGTAAGGAAAAAATATTTATGTGTGTATGGCTGCATTTTGTGGAATGAGTGTATGTTTTTTGGGTGTGCGTGTAAATGCGAGAGTGTGTGTATTTGTGCGTGAATGTGTATATGCCCGCAAGTGAATTAGTATGATTGCTGAATAAATGCCTGCTGTTGGATGAGTGTGTGCTAGGGGCAGGTCTCTGATTTGGAGGGTACGAGAGGCCATATATTACTGGGCATAAATGTTAAAGCAAACATGATAAGTGTTTTTATGTGGCTAGACTGGACTTCATTACTGCAACCAGTTTGGTTACATGTTCTCACTGTGGCATAGCATTTTTAACTGGGCATCAACGTTAAACCAAACATGATAAGTGTTGTTAAATGGTAAACTGGCATACATTGCTGCAGCTAGTCTAGTTATGTTTTCTGCATATAGCCTGTCTTTTTTCACAGAGCATCAAGGTTAAAGGAAACATGATAAGTTTTCTCACATTGCTATACTGACCTTGATTACTGCAGCCTGCCTATTTCCTTTTTTATGACTCTGGCATGGCATTTTTACCTGGGCATCAAAGTTAAACCAAACTTGATAAATGTTGTTAGATGGCTAGTCTGGCATACACCGCTGCAACCAGTCTAGTTAGTTTTCTGCCTGTAGCCTGTCTTTTTTGATGGGCATCAAGGTTAAACCAAACATGATAAGTGAGTCAGTCAATAACACTTTACTGGGATATAAATATCCATAAAAGTACAGAAAATAATGAAGACATGATATCATAGATACCACATATAAAAACTTTAA
Source organism: Ambystoma mexicanum (assembly GCF_040938575.1). NCBI lineage: Eukaryota > Metazoa > Chordata > Amphibia > Caudata > Ambystomatidae > Ambystoma > Ambystoma mexicanum. The sequence goes on from NC_090925.1 coordinate 983,588,964, forward strand.
AACATACCCCTTGACCACCCCCTTAAAACAAAACAAAAACCTAAACCCGCAAATCTCTGATCACCTTACAAATAATATATGTTCATTAGTTCATGATTAAAAAAACATCCTTTCCCTGTATAGACTTCTAGCGGAGATTGAGTGCCCTGCTTATAAAAGTTGACAAGGCCCAGGCTGTCAGGGCAAAAAAATAGGAAGTGCCCCTGATCCTCCAACCCAGTCCCACATACAGGCATCCTGCATAAATGCTCACTCCTGTTCTGTTTGCTATTACTTCCCCCAGAGTTAGGCAGTTAAAGTGTGCTCTTGTGATTTGGAAGCAATGCGATTTCTTGTGAGAACAAACCAAATCATTCTTAATATCATTTGTGGTCAGTAGTAGAAGGGTCTATTCGAGAGTTTCACTATCTGTAAGGTTTCCATTGCATCGTGAAACCAGACAGCCACTCTCTTTTTCAAGTCTCGGGACATTACCCTGGTCAAAAACCTTGGCTCCTTAAAATGCCCCACCAGATTTGCATTCTGAAGCATTATAAGTGTTCTTTCGTTGCTAGACTTGCCTTGATTGCAGCAGCCTGTCTGGTTGCATTTTCTGACTCTGCCGTGGTATTTTTACCTGGACCTCCAGGTTAAAGCAAACATGATAAGTATAGTAATGTGGCTAGACTGGCATACGTGTCTGCAGACAGTCTGGTTATGTTTTCTGCCTATAGCTTATCATTTGTTTTTATTGTTCATCACGGTTAAAGCAAACATGATAAGTGTTGTTATTTGGCTAGATTTGACTTCATTGTTGAAGCCAGTTTGGTTGCATGTTCTTACTGTGGCATGGCATGTTTTACTTGGCATTAAAGTTAAAGCAAACATGGTAAGTTTTGTTAAATGGATATACTGGCATACATTGCTGCAGCTAGTCTAGTTGCATTTTTTGCATGTAGCTTGTCTCTTTTACAGAGCATCAAGGTTAAAGCAAACATGATACATTTTCTCATGTTGCTAGACTTGCCTTGATTATTACAGCCTGCCTAATTGCATTGCCGGACTCTGGCATGGCATTCTTACCTGTGCATCAAAGTTAAAATAAACATGATATGTGTTGTTATATGGCTAGACTGACCCATTTTGCTGCAGCCAGTCTAGTTATGTTTTTTACTGGTCATCAAGGTTAAAGCAAACATGGTAAGAATTGGCACGTGGCTTGACTGGCCTACATGGCTTCCACCAGTCTAGTTATGTTTTCTGCCTCCAGTTTGTAATTTATTTTACTTGGTTTCAAGTTCAAAGCAAACATGTCAAGTGTTATTATGTGGCTAGACTGGACTTCATTGCTGCTGCCAGATTGGTTACATGATCTTACTGTGGCCGCAAAGGGACGGACCCGCAAAGGGACCTCAGAATAGGGCTCAAAGGGATTACCGGCACCAGTGTCCTTACCGGTGCCCGTAATCCCTTTGCACCAGCCTTGGAATGAGCCCAGGCTCTTGTCATCAAGTAGGCTGTTAAAAGTATGATCCATGTTAATTCTTCCATTATACACTGGTCAATAGCATCATTCATGCAGCATACCAAATTGCAACAACACAGGATGGCCAGGAATAGGCGCACTCTTTAACCAATTGGATCATCAACTGAAGAAGCCTTCTCCGACAGGTAGCATCTTAGGTAACACCAAATATCTTTAGGTTTGGCCAAATTGTGTGATAATTCATGATACATTTTCACTGCTTCATTGGTTTTCTCCAATGCATCCACAGAGTGATGGGTGGGGCAGCCTTATCCATCCACCTAGCTTTTTTATTTTTAATGTTAAAATGATGAGCGTAATCCGGTCAATGAACGGTTGTTCTGCTAATCAGACAGCTTCAATATTATAGTTTGCACATGTGCTGCTGCTGTAATTATCTCGTAGAGCAGGTTCAAAGGTCACTTATTCATCCCTGACAGCTGCTGGGACGCAAAGTTCCTGCAGGCAGAGGCGACATTTTAACTGCCAATACCTCTGATATAAATTCAAATTATTGTGTAATCTAGACAGTCTGGTGGCAGGTAAATCTGTAAATATAAGCTATGCCTGGTTTATAATGGTGATTGCGAAAATTACAAAATTATATAGCCACAGCAATTTGATATCACACACCGACAGCTCTGTGACCAGGATCCAGCTATAACAGGATTGAAGTGAACTGGTGTGTGGTCTGAGTGTCTCTACTAGAGCTATGTGGAACAATAGCCAGGATTCTGTCTCTTTGATTCTCCAGCAGGAAGGGTAACATCTTTCTCGGGCATAGAATCTTCCCCCAGAGGTCACCTGGTAACTGTAGGAGAGAGTAGGAGAGATGTTGTAGAAGTAGGGATACTGTACATGAGGGGCAGTAAGTGAGCAATGACATTATATGCAGAAGAGGCAGTAAACAGAATACAGACATCAAATATTCACATCTCCCCGTGGAGGAGCAGGAGCTCCAACTGACCCTGCAGGAGCAGCGGTCAGATAGGAAGTCGCCGTCAAATTCTGGTAAGCACACTGGCTAATTGCGCCAAAGAAATGTATTCCTGCACTGGACTAGCATTCTTATACTAAATTGCACCATTGATGCGCCGTGAGAAACAGCAACATGTGCCATTGCTTTATCAGGCCCAAGTAGCCTCTGCACACCATTGCGTCCCTAGCCATTGTTTTTCACCATTATCTACCATGAGGCACCCACTCCACCTCAAGATGGCAGCCCACCGCCCGGCTCCAGCTCACCGTGCCTAAACTCAGCCCAGTTCTCATTCCGCGCATCGGATTGGCTCTGGCCGCATTCATACCTTCCAATGGTATGCCGGCAGGCGTAAACCGGCCCAGACTCATAAAGGCCCAGGGAAGCAAGGCCATCCCCTGTCCCGAGCCTGTCCACAGCCTTCCTCGCCGTTCGGCAGGAACATATGCTCCTCCCTGGACTACCACACTTGCGAGCACCTGTATCATTCACCTACAACCTGTCAAGATGCACTGTCGCAGTCTCATTGCCTTGTTACTGTAAGTGTCGTCTCGCTCTAATGTGTCCTAGTTGTAACAAATTGTTTGCCTAATCTGTATCACCACCTACTGCTGCAGCATCCCGCCCTACGACTACGTATCACCACGTGTGTCTGTTTACCGGCCGCGCACGCCTCGCGCCTTTCGCTGCCTGTGCAACGCCACATTGTCACCTAATCCTCTGCGCCACCTGTGCTGCCATCTGGCTAGCAACGCCAATTACCTCGGCCACCCCTATATGGGCCTTACTCCCTGTGCCCGTTCAAACTTGCAATCACCCCTCACTGCCGTACACAGCCTTACCTCACAGACCGCGCCCTGTGCTTCGGTTCTAGTATATATTAGTATTCCTCCCACACGCCTGCATGCTCTGCATTTTAGGCATAGCCCACACATCACTTGCTCTGGTTAAACCCCCTCCACCGAGCGCTCGTCACCTACCTGCTCCGCTACCGTGCCCAGCACCCAGCCCTGTACTATACTTCCGACACTGATTGTATGCTCTGCAGGATTTGTTGGCTACCTATGTGCGCACTCTGACAAAGTTGATACCGCATTTTTGTCAGATCGTAGCCAAAGCTGATTCTGCATACTTTATGAGCCTCTAGCCTAAACTGAATCTCCTCTGTGCGAATTTCCAGCTATAGCTGAATCTGCATATTGAATCAGTATACTTGTGTACCAGAAGCTAAAATCAAACCTGAATACTTGGGAGCTTCTAGCTAAGCTGTATCTGAATAATTGTGTGCCACTAACTATAACTGGATTTAACCTTCCTGTGAGCTTTTAGTCAAAGCTGACGCCGCACATGTTATGAGCCCCTAGCCAAAATCGAATCTGCTTTCCGTAAACTTCTAGCTAAAGCTGAATCTGCATAACTTGTGCACCAATAGCTATAGTCAAACTTGAATTCTAGCTAAACTGTATCTGCATATGTGTGTGCTACTAGCTAAAATCAAATCTGCCTATTGTGAACTTCTAGTTAAAGAGAATTTGCTTATTTTTGAATCTCCTCCCAAAGTGGAAACTGCCTATCTGTTAACTCCTGCCTAAACTATATTTACATCTAGTTTAAACCTATCTTAGCCTCACAACCCAGTGCGATTACCTCATTGACAGACCATGCTCACCTGGTTCACACTCACCATGTTCCCCTTCTGTGGTTTGCAAGACAATTGGACATATCACGAGTTGGGCTGTATTCCCGGCTGTAATACCGTCGACTGTGATAGCCCTAGCACCGACTGGTCCGGTGGTATTACCACCGGATCACGGGTTGGGCCTTAATGGTAAATCTCCATTCCTGATTGGGTCCATTGGATCCAATGGGGAATTTTCGGTGCTAATACTGCGGGCTAATACAGCTGGCTGTAATACCAGCGGAAACAGGGATTTTCACCTCCGGAAAAAAGCTGGAGGTAAAACAGCTGATTTAGCGCCCACCTCGTGATAGGGCCAGCCCTTAAATGCAGCGGTAATACCGTTACCACCGCATTTAAGGGCTACAGCCCAACTCGTGATGAGGCCCAATGTACCGTGTAGTGGTAATAACTACATTGCATTGAACAATGGCCTAGCTAAACTTGGATGCCCAAGACACACTCCCATCCCCTGCCCCACACCCTTCCTTCCCACTATCTCACCGTTCCCACCTAGCTACCACCTTAATCTCACAAATAATGTCAGCGACCACCCAGCCGACACCTTTGCCACTACTTTCCATGACAGAACCTTATGTTACCCTTGTCCAAGTGATTCTTGCTTGACAAGGATAGTGTCATGATCTCTGCTTCCAAAAGGTCAGGGTTTTCCCAACTCCCTTGGAAGCAGATCCATAACCCAGGTTCCGAGTGCCAACCAGTCCCAATTGGGACCTTTTGGACCCAGTCCTGGCGCCAGTGGCACCAGGCTCATAAATATGCCCAGTCCCAGCGCTGGAAGCGCCGGGCTCATAATGTTTGGGTGGACTTACCTGCAGCAGACCATGCTGCTTACTTGCCTGCCAGTTGAGTCTCTGATCCTCTTCTGTTTGGAACTACTTTTCCTGTTGGGTGGGGCAGGAGCCACTCCCTAGATTCAGAACACTGGAACTCTTCTGGAAAGCAGGAACTCTTTTCTTACCTAGGTGTGGCTGTGGAAGGAGACACCTAAGCACTACAGGAGGCTATTTAAACCACACCCGATGGATGAATCTTGCTTTGCGTTATTCTGCATTCTCAGCAGCAGAACGCTCATCGTGTCTTCTGCATCTGATCCTGGGCCTAAGGAAAAAGGCTTACCATTCTGAATCCAGTCTTCAGCAACACCTATAAAGACAAGAAAGAACAGGTTAGCATTACGGTCTTCAGTGACAGCTCTTCACTTACCTGGTCCATCGGCTGTCACCAACGCCTCGCGCTGCATTCCGGCATCTGAAAGACAAAGACTTACCTACTCTTCGTGCGATCCGGAGGTCTTCACACTGCATTCCGGCATCTGAAAGACAAAAGCTTACCAACTCTTTGCACGCTCCGGAGGCCTTCGGCGCTGCATCCCGCATCTGAAAGACAAAACAAGGTGCGTTTAAAGACATTGGGGAACTTTAATACTCACGTGCCATTACTCCTTTCCACATCTAACCCAGTGGGTATTCCGGCACCCTGCAGCCGCCCCGAACTTGTGCCTGCAAAATAAAAAGACAGTTAGAGCGCATCGTGAAGCAGGCAACAAGCGCTTACTTACGTGCTTCCAGGCGCTTCTATTCATCACACGGGCTCCATCTTCAACTCACTTCAGCCCGCCATCCGCCATCGCCGGAACCCTGCAAAACAAGAGACACCATTACTAAAGACTTTAAAGACATTAGAATTACTCTTAACTTACCGTTCGTGCAGTAAACGACGGACAGCAGTCCTCTGAAGTCAAGAGGCCTGCTTCCCTTATCCAGTGAAGAAACTGGTTACAGCACCCTGCCTCGAGGCAGATGGAGAACATGGCGTTCACTTACCTAAGGTGAGAGCGTTAACCTTTGGGGTTCTACAGGAGAAGAGAAAGGGAAGAAGAGAGAGACATTCAATAACCCAGTTCATTAATCCCACATTTTCTATCTGCAGACATCTTACCCTTCGAGCCAGACATACAGTGCACAGAGGTCCAGCCCAAAGAGCCAGCCGTGTGTTACACATCACCTTTGAAGATACGGTATACGCCCAGTCAAGACCGGCGCCTCTACGGGAATCAGGTGAGCGTTACAGAACGCAAAGCCTACCACAAAACTCCCGTCCAGGCGCTATGGAAACCTCGGATACTGACCAGCTAGCCCAGTTACTTGGGGAACTAAGGGCAGAAGTGCATGCAGCCCGTCAGGAAACGAACGCTCTAAGAAGGGAACTGATTATTTCCAAGGAGCGAACAGATGATCTCGCTAGACAATTGCTACAGTCACAAGCCGGACAGACCCCGTTACCCGCATCTGGGGGAAATCTTCCTTCTACATCCTCTATGAATCCAGTGCAGATCAACCTACCTGGGAATGTACCTCTGGCTCCGCCCGAACGATTTTCTGGTGACCCAAAGTGGTTTGCAGTATTTATCAATCAGTGCCGGTTGCATTTCTTATGCCGGCCAGCAGCCTTTCCAACTGATCAAGCTAAAGTAGCTTTCGTGCTTTCGTACCTTAGTGGCAATGCGGCAGACTGGTCGATCCCTCTAGTAAATCAAGATGATCCGGTCCTCCATGATTTTCAAGCTTTTCAGCTTAGTATGGAAAAACTGTTCGCAAGACATTCACAGGGGCAGGCCTTGGACAATGAGCTTCTTTCGTTGCGACAAGGTAATCAAGACCTTTTGGCTTATATTGCGTCTTTCAACAGACTGATAGTGGAAACTCACTTGCCTGAGGACAAAAGGATTACGCTGTTTTATAGAGGTCTACGCGGAGAGCTCAAAGATGTGTTAGCCCAAGTAGTGAATCCCCCACAAGATTGTTCGCACTATATAGACTTAGTCGTTCAAATAGATCACAGACTGCAGAACAGGAAGGCCGATCGTTCCAAGTTTGATGCTCCAAACTGCAAACTCCTTCCAAAGGAGTAGACTCCGGGGAACCCATGCAAATAGGGGGTCTGAAAGGTCCTCTAACACAAAAGGAGCGGGAAAGGAGAAAACAGTTGCAATTATGCCTCTATTGCGGAAACTCAGGGCACTTTCTTCGAGACTGTCCGGTGAAACCTGCCAAGAAGGCAGTAGGAGCTGCAGTTACCAAAGTTACAAACTCTGAGCAGGGAAACGACCTCGCCCGACAAAAATAGAGGTCCTCTTGCCGAGCGTGAAAACCAGTTCCGTGACCTCGCATTTCGTGATACCTATGGTCCTCATCAGCCCTGATAATCCGGATCGATTACATGCAATTGAAGCTTACGTCGACAGCGGTGCCATCAGCAATTATGTGGATCATGAAATGGTTTTGAGGATGAATCTAACTCTTTGTCCCAAGGCTGTAAAGGACGTCATTACTACGGTGGATGGTACGGAGATAGCCTCCGGGCCAGTAATGCACACCACTCAAGAAGTGACGCTAGTAAGTCAAGATGGACACCAGGAGAAGATCGTGTTCGATGTGATCAAGGCCCCTCAGTTTCAGATTATTCTAGAAATACCTTGGTTAGAGAAACACAATCCTCTGATCGATTGGCGAGCAAGAACGGTCCAGTTTCCAGAATGTGTCTCTACTTGTCACCCTCCACCTGGTGTTGCACTGGCAGCAATTTCTTCAGAGACTCCCCAGTTACCTCCCGAATACCTAGAATACCAAGATGTTTTCCGGAAGGATCAGGCTAACTCTCTACCTCCTCATAGGTCTTATGACTGCCAGATCGACCTGATACCTGGATCTACTCCTCCTTGTAGTAGAATTTATGCCCTCACCGAGCCTGAGAACCTTCACCTTCGACAATACCTGGATCAATACCTGGCAAATGGGTTTATTCGTCCTTCCAAGTCCCCTGCTTCTTCAGCTTTGTTCTTCGTTCCAAAAAAGGAAGGAGACCTTAGAACTTGTATAGATTATCGCTCCCTGAACCAGATCACCGTTAAGAATAGATATCCGTTACCTTTGATCCCTGAACTCCTGGACCAAGTCAGAAAAGCATGCATATATACAAAGCTGGATCTTAGAGGAGCTTACCACTTGGTACGAGTAAAAGAGGGCGATTAATGGAAGACGGCCTTCCGCACCAAGTATGGGCTATTTGAATATCAGGTCATGCCCTTCGGGCTTTGTAATGCCCCGGCCGCCTTTCAATATTTTATGAACGATGTCCTCAGAGAGCTCATAGATGTGTGTGTTGTTGTTTACATTGACGACATCCTCGTTTATTCTTCATCGGAATCTGAACATCGGAAACACGTGAAAATGGTCCTCGAAAGATTGCGTCAACACAAACTTTTCGCTAAGTTGGAAAAATGTGTTTTCAACGTGACTGAAGTTGAATTCTTGGGATTCATATTATCACCTGGCGGAGTGCGTATGGATTCAAAGAAGGTCGATGCAGTTCTCAAATGGCCATCACCATCCTCCGTAAAAGGTGTGCAAAGCATGTTAGGCTTTGCTAACTTTTACCGCAGGTTTATCCCCGAATTCTCTCGAATAGTCCAGCCCATCACTGCCTTGTTAAAGAAAAACAAACGTTTTGAATGGTCTACCGAGGCGGAACAAGCTTTCCAGGATTTGAAGACTAAATTTATCTCTGCACCAATCTTAAAACACCCTCGCCCCGAACTCTCCTACATCGTGGAAACTGATGCTTCAAGCCTTGCCATGGGGGCAGTTCTATCACAAAAGGACCCGGTAACCAATCAGTTGATTCCCGTGGCATTTTGGTCCCGCAAATTCTCGCCTCCTGAAATCAATTACACGATTACTGACAAGGAACTTCTGGCTATCAAGTCTGCCTTTAAGGCTTGGCGGCATTATCTGCTGGGGGCCCGACACACCGTTACTGTGATTACGGATCACCAAAACCTGCAATATTTGAAAACCGCAAAAGCCCAATCCTCTAGACAACTCCGTTGGGCATTATTCTTTGCCGAGTTTGACTTCATAATTACCTATCGACCTGGTACAAAAAACGGTAAAGCTGATGTCCTTTCTCGGATGGGAGTGGAAGAACACTTGATCAACCCTAAACCTGTACCAATCATTCCCGAACAAAGAATTCTGGGTGTAATCGCCACAGAATCCATAGAGGAAGTTAAGGATAAAGCCAGGCAACTTGTAACTCCAGCAGACATACAGAATTGGCATCTGCAGGGAAAGGACTTTGCAGTAAAGGACAACTTATTGTATTTCCAAGAACGATTATACCTACCCAGCACAGATTTACAGAAAAAAGTAATCTCTTGTTATCACGATTCTTTAATGGAAGGACATCCCGGTATGGCCAAGACCTCAGAAAAGATCAAGCGCTACTTCTGGTGGCCGTCTTGGAAAAAAGATATCAGAGACTTTATAATGTCCTGTGGAGTATGCGCCCAAAACAAGAGTCAAAAGGAAAGACCAGCAGGCCTCTTACGCCCTATTGACATCCCACCTCGCCCTTGGCATACGCTTTCTATGGACTTCATCACCGATCTACCTCCATGCTCCGGATACAATACGATTCTAGTAATCGTGGACTTATTCTCCAAGATAGCGCATTTCATTCCGCTCAAAGGCTTGCCAACAGCAGCAACTCTGGCCCGAGAATTTCTCAAAAACATCGTCCGACTGCACGGTTTTCCTTCGGTTCTAATTTCGGATCGAGGTAGTCAATTTATTTCTCATTTTTGGCGAAGTTGCTGTCGGTCGGCTCAAATTGATGTGAGACTATCGACCAGTCACCACCCTCAGACCGACGGACAAACCGAGAGGACCAATCAAACTCTGGAACAGTATTTACGCTGCATGCTGCAACAAACTGAAAAAACTTGGAAAGACATCCTTTGGATAGCCGAATATGCCTACAATAACTCTGTCCATTCGGGAACTGGGAAAACCCCGTTTTTTCTTTTGTACGGCAGTCACCCTCGAACCTCGGAGTTGGATCCCCTCCAAGATCTTGAAACACCAGCAGTAGACTACCTGCATTCTACAATCACCCAAGCCTTTAAGGAAGCTGTTTCTCACCTTCAAAGGGCTAAAGAACAATACAAGAAAGGAGCAGATCAACATCGGAAGGAAGCCCCTCAATATCAAGTAGGGGATCAAGTCTGGTTATCCACCAAATATCTACCTCTAAAAGGGCCACGCACATTCAACCCAAGATACCTTGGTCCCTATTCCATCACTACCATAGTAAACCCAGTAGCGGTCAAGTTGGACTTGCCACCGCACATGAAGATACATCCGGTCTTCCACGTCTCTCTATTAAAACCCGTGCAACCTCAAACCCGACTAACCAAATCTCCAAAACCTATCCTAGTTGATGGAGAACTCGAGTTTGAAGTCAAAAGCATTCTGGACTCCAAGATCTCCAAATCTAAACTATTCTACCTAATTGACTGGAAAGGCTACGGCCCCCAAGAGAGATCCTGGGAACGTGCTGAATATGTCCACGCTCCTCGCCTAATCAAAAGATTTCACCGAACATTTCCTGACAAGCCAAAACCCCCGGAGAAGCCCGGTTTGGGAGGGGCCTTGAGGGGGGGGTACTGTCATGATCTCTGCTTCCAAAAGGTCAGGGTTTTCCCAACTCCCTTGGAAGCAGATCCATAACCCAGGTTCCGAGTGTCAACCAGTCCCAATTGGGACCTTTTGGACCCAGTCCTGGAGCCAGTGGCACCAGGCTCATAAATATGCCCAGTCCCAGCGCTGGAAGCGCCGGGCTCATAATGCTTGGGTGGACTTACCTGCAGCAGACCATGCTGCTTACTTGCCTGCCAGTTGAGTCTCTGATCCTCTTCTGTTTGGAACTACTTTTCCTGTTGGGTGGGGCAGGAGCCACTCCCTATATTCAGAGCACTGGAACTCTTCTGGAAAGCAGGAACTCTTTTCTTACCTAGGCGTGGCTGTGGAAGGAGACACCTAAGCACTACAGGAGGCTATTTAAACCACACCCGATGGATGAATCTTGCTTTGCGTTATTCTGCATTCTCAGCAGCAGAACGCTCATCGTGTCTTCTGCATCTGATCCTGGGCCTAAGGAAAAAGGCTTACCATTCTGAATCCAGTCTTCAGCAACACCTATAAAGACAAGAAAGAACAGGTTAGCATTACGGTCTTCAGTGACAGCTCTTCACTTACCTGGTCCATCGGCTGTCACCAACGCCTCGCGCTGCATTCCGGCATCTGAAAGACAAAGACTTACCTACTCTTCGTGCGCTCCGGAGGTCTTCACACTGCATTCCGGCATCTGAAAGACAAAAGCTTACCAACTCTTCGCACGCTCCGGAGGCCTTCGGCGCTGCATCCCGCATCTGAAAGACAAAACAAGGTGCGTTTAAAGACATTGGGGAACTTTAATACTCACGTGCCATTACTCCTTTCCACATCTAACCCAGTGGGTATTCCGGCACCCTGCAGCCGCCCCGAACTTGTGCCTGCAAAATAAAAAGACAGTTAGAGCGCATCGTGAAGCAGGCAACAAGCGCTTACTTACGTGCTTCCAGGCACTTCTATTCATCACACGGGCTCCATCTTCAACTCACTTCAGCCTGCCATCCGCCATCGCCGGAACCCTGCAAAACAAGAGACATCATTACTAAAGACTTTAAAGACATTAGAATTACTCGAAACTTACCGTTCGTGCAGTAAACGACGGACAGCAGTCCTCTGAAGTCAAGAGGCCTGCTCCCCTTATCCAGTGAAGAAACTGGTTACAGCACCCTGCCTCGAGGCAGATGGAGAGCACGGCATTCACTTACCTAAGGTGAGAGCGTTAACCTTTGGGGTTCTACAGGAGAAGAGAAAGGGAAGAAGAGAGAGACATTCAATAACACAGTTCATTAATCCCACATTTTCTATCTGCAGACATCTTACCCTTCGAGCCAGACATACAGTGCACAGAGGTCCAGCCCAAAGAGCCAGCCGTGTGTTACACATCACCTTTGAAGATACGGTATACGCCCAGTGAAGACCGGCGCCTCTACGGGAATCAGGTGAGCGTTACAGATAGCCAATTTTAGCATTAAACCTAACCACACTAATCTCAGTTCCGAGTCCCCTTTTATCAAGACTCCAGGAAATACACGCACAGTCACACTTGACATCCCAGCCCGGAATAGTAGACTAGGCACTAGACTCCACCTTACGGTCAATAAACCATGGGCCAAAACTCATATCAAGACCAATAACAAGGACACCGTCTCCAACAAACCTAAGCCACCCCCTCTAAAAGGAGCTCTAGTAAATGTCAAATCCCTCGCTGCCCACACTACAGAAATTGCTGACATTATCCTAACCAATGATCTTGACTTCCTCGCCTTAACCGAAACTTGGCTATGTGAGGCATTAGGATCCTCCTTAACCCTAGCCATTCCCGACAACTACTCCATCCTCAGAGCCGACAGACTGGATGCTTGAGGAGGAGGCGTAGCTATCATTTTTAAATCATCCTTAGACTTCAGATCAGTCACTTCATCCCCACTAAATCATGTGAGCATCTCACAACCAAGTTGCAAACCTCCCTAAGAGTACGATCTCTATTCACTTAATTTATAGACCCCCAGGTCAGCCTGGAACCTTTGAGGAAGACATTACCGCATTAATAGCTGAGAACTCCAAACCATCAGCACAAGCCATCCTCCTCGGAGACTTCAATCTCGGATATAATGACCCTAATGATTCTCCAGCCTCCTCCTTAGCCAACGCACTAGCTGAGCATGGCTTCACACAACTCAGCTTGCAGCCTACTCACCAGAAAGGTAGAATCATTGATGAGGTAGCGGCTCTCAATTGCAATATCACTTGTAAAGCCCATCAACCACTCATCTGGATAGACCATCACCTCATCCCATTAGTGATTGACATCAACAACTCAGATCCTAAAAAGTGTCATACTGCACCAGCCTGCCCGATTAGAACAAGTGCAACATCACTGCTGAAGTCCTAATACCCCTAATCCTGCCCACTCTCAATGCATTACCAGCCACTGCCGACCTTAACCTACTGGTAAATACCTACATTGACTCCATGGCCATCACCATTGAAACCATCGCCCCATTGAAACTGTGCAAAGAAAAACCTAGAGCTCACTTGAACTCTTGGTACACCCCCGAACTTAAAACTTTGAGAAAAAAGAAAGGCAAACTTGAAACACTTTGGAAAACAGCGCCTTCTGCTGAAAACAAAATTAATCTCACAAATATATCCTCCTTATATAAAATAGAGATAATCCGCACAGAAAAAAAAAGCAGCTTACAATGCTAGGATAGATCAGACAGGATCCTGCACTAAAGAACTATTTAATATCTTAAAGGAATTAGAAAACCCCAACCCACCCATAGACACCTGCACGAAAGACAAACTTTGGTGCACCAATATCCAGAACGCCCTTGCCAATAAAATCGAAGGGCTCCAAACCAAAATTGAGGATAAACAACAACTCTCAAATAGCAAGTCAACCAGCCCAAGCTTACCACCTCCCATTAACACTAACTCAGGCTTCACTTTCAAAAAAGGAACTACACCAGAAGCTCAAAAAATTATAGCCTCCCTAAAACCATCCAACTGCAAAGGGGACAGTTGCCCTGCCCAGATCATCAAAGATGCAGCCAGAGACCCATCCCCCTTCATTAAAAAACATATCAACCTGTCCTTTTCTACCAACTCAGTCCCAAGTAACCTGAAACAATCATGGGTTCTACCTCTCCTAAAAAAACAATCATTAGACCCGGCCATACCCACTAATTACAGACCCATCACCACGGTCCCATTCCTTCTAAAAATCCTTGATTGAGTTTGTCCTGAACTGCCGATTACGTCCATTCTGGACTTCGTGGTCCATGATGCATCGTGGTCTGAACCCCGTGATCCTTCCAACATGGCCGTCAGTTTCAAAACGCTTCTTACCAGCCCTTGCGCGTTACTTTCAACTTCCTACTAAACAGCCACGCCCCGCGGCTCCTCGCGTCTCAACGCTACTGCTTGGAGTAGTTAGATGTGTGTTGCCGGAGTCTGCTCGGTGCTCTCTTCCAAGTCCTTGTTCACATCTTCCTAATTATATTTTCCGTTCATTCCCTTTCCTTTCCTTTCCTACTTCGCGCTTCATTCCAGGATCCTTTCTGTGCTCGGTCCTACGACGCTTCCGTGCCTCCGAGCCCGGACACTGTTTCCTTCCTGGTTCCCAGTCCTGGATGTTTGAATGCTACCCAGCGAAGGACACTCTTAAACATCACGCTGGAATCTGAAGACCCGCTCACGGGCCTGTATAAATCCCAGACAGTGCGAAAGAAGGAAGCCACTTCCAAGAAGGTCGCAAGTAAAGAGAAACAGGTGAGAAGTGGAGAGACTTGTGACAGATTGAGACGCCTCAAACCTGATACAAAGATATGAAAGCCGCAGTTCAAGACCTCATGCGAGGTATGGAAGAATTAACCACTGAAGTCCAGAACCTCAAAGCTGAGAATGCGGTATTAAAGCAGTTAGTCTTATCTTGTGACTCTGCAGCCAATGAAAGTGTCCTGTTGGGAGGAGTAGTGGACAAATACGATGGCTCATCAAAAACCCTCTGTGTCCTCGTTGATTCTTGTTTGGTACATTTTACCTTCAAACCGTACTATTTTTCCACCCCAAGAGCAAAGGTGGCATTTATGATATCTCATCTCATGGGCAATGCCTTAACCAGGGCAGCTCCCTTAGTCAATGCGGGTGATGCTCTCCTGGATGATTCCGATGGCTTTGTGGAAGTCCTTAAGGCCATGTTTGATCACCCAGAACTCGTTTACAGTGCACAAGAAAGACTGCTGGAATTCCAACAAAGAACTCAGGATATGCTCACTTATGTGACTCGCTTTAAACAGCTAGTAAAAGAAGCCGATTGGTCCCAAGAAACGAGCTTCACACTCTTTCGAAGAGGTCTGAATGATGAAATAAAGGCTGAATTAGCTAGGGTAGCTCGTCCAAGCTCCTTCCAAGCTCTCATGGACCTCTCCCTACAGATTGATTTCCGGATCCAGGAAAGAAAGTCAGAGAAAAGGAAGTTTAAGTCAACATCCCCAAAGGCAGCCACAGGTTACCCCTGCCAAAAAGAAACCGATGCATCACAAGCCTCAGATCCAGAACCCATGCAACTAGGCACCTTCCGAGGACCAATTTCTCACCAAGAAAGGATCCGTCGGATTAATACAGGACTGTGCATGTACTTTGTCTCTGATAAACACCTTGTAAGAGAGTGTCCTATAGCGCCGCCTCAGCGTTCGGGAAACAACAGCTCCCGATCCTAAGTGGAGCACAGTTCCGGGAGAAAGATGTCTGCTCCTCATCTATTCCTTCCTTGAAATCCCCAGGACAGAACAATCTCGTGATTCTTCAGACATTTCTGTCACCTTCCAAAAAAGAATCCTACCCCATCCTGGCCTTAGTGGACTGCGGAGCCATGGGCATTTTCATAGATCATGATTGGGCCTTCAGCCATCACATTCTCCGGGAAACCAAAGAGATAATGCAACCTGTTCAAGCCATCGATAGAAGACCCTTGTCTTCTGGACCCATAACTCATCAAACCAAGGAGATACTACTTGCGATAAACAACCATCAAGAAATGATTAGATTTGACATCATAAAATCTGCCCACTACCCCATGGTTTTAGGCATGCCTTGGCTACAGAAACACAATCCATATATCAATTGGGGAGCAGGGTCCTGGTTTCTTGGTTCAGAACATTGTATGTCCCATTGTTTATCTCTTGCCACATTGCAAAGTCCTTCAGCGGACTTCCAGGAGCCCAAGAAACCAGTCGTAACTGTATCCAACATTATCCAGATTCCTCAGGCATACCAAGCTTACTCAGATGTGTTTTCAACAGCCATTGTTCAAGCTCTTCCACCTCATAGACCCGAGGATTGTGCCATTGATATAGACCCAGCTGCGATAATTCCTTTGGGAGAATGTTCATTTTGTCTGAACCTGAGAAGAAAGCCCTTCGAGAGTATCTGGACACCAATTTGACAAACAGCACTGTCCGACCTTCCAAGTCTCCAGCCGGTGCTTCTCTCTTCTTCGTTCCTAAAAAAGACACTAAGGAACTTCAACCTTGTCTGGATTACCGTGGCCTTAACCAATGCACACTCAAAGACCGCTATCCATTACCACTTATTTCAGACATTCTGGAGGCAGTGAGAGGTGCTGTCATTTTCACTAAACTCGATCTCAGGGGTGCTTACCACCTCAAGATCCTGGCCAAGCCTGAAAAATGCCTTTTCCATGTATCAACCGTTCATTATTTTGGCTTTGTGCTTAGTTCCAAAGGTATCGGAATGGATCCATCCAAGGTTGATTCTATCCTGTCTTGGCCCGCTCCCACTTCAGTAAAACAGATCCAATCCTTCCTGGGACTTGCTAATTTTTACAGGAAATGTATACCCACATTTTCTGATATAGTACATCCCATTGTAACACTCTTAAAGAAAGACACTCCATTCAATTGGTCTGCGACTCAAGAGAAGGCCTTTCAACAACTGAAACTGGAATTCACTTGTGCTCCAATCCTAGCTCAACCTGATATAGATCGACCCTTTCGGTAGAGACAGATGCATCCGACTATGCCATTGGAGCAGTGTTAAAACAAGAACTTTTGGACAAGATGGAACATCCTATTGCATACCTATCCTGTACCTTAACTCCTAGTGAGACTCATTATTCCGTTCTGGAAAAGAAACTATTAGCCATCCGACAAGCCTTCACCGACTGGCGTCATCTCCTTTTGGGTGCCAAACACCCAGTACAAGTTCACACGGATCACCGAAACCTACAAATCCTACAGTCCTTGGAATGCAGAAATAGCCATCAGTCCTGTTGGGCCTTCTTTTTTGCCCAATATCAATTTCAAATCCACCACTTTCCTGGAACACATAACCTCAAAGCTGATGCCTTGTCCAGACGTCCTGATTATGAACCCCTTGAAGCCCGGACCTTCCCCAACATGTTTCCTAACACAGTGTTCGTAGCTCAAGCCATTACTCTCCTCGAGGATATTCGAGCCAAGACACCTTCTTCCGAACTTTGGAAGGAATATAAAGGAGGCAATCTAAGGAATCTCATGATGAAGGACGGATATCTTTTCAAGGAAACACGGCTGGCTATTCCCACATAAGAGCTGAGACATAAGATCACAAATCTATGCCATGATACCCTCCATTCAGGACACCGAGGAATCACCAACACCCTCTGTCAGCTGGTCAGATAGCACAACGAGCTGAGCGCCCGTTTCTGACATCTGTGTGCGGTCTGCTGATGCAGGTTCGAATCCCGGCAGGGCCAACTCAACCTTTCATTCTTGTGAGGTCGATAAATTGAGTACCATGCAATACCATGCTGTGGGATAATAATATCAACTGTTATCTCAGCGCTTACATGCCTGCGGGCTTGTAGCGCTTTATAAAACTAGATATTATTATTATTATTATACAGAGGCAGTTTTGGTGGTCAAGGATGAAAGACTATGCAAGAACCTATGGCAATCAGAATAAATGTGATAACAGAAGACCAGCGGGTCTCTTACACCAACCAGCAACACCGACACGACCTTGGGAAATCATCGCCACAGATTTTATCGTGGAATTACCCCCATCCAGAGGATACACGACCATAATGGTTACCATCGATTTGTTTACACATATGGCTCACTTTACACCTTTGTTCAAGCTACCATCCTCATCTGAATTGGCTGGGATTTTTCATTAACATATATTCAGGCTTCATGGACTACCTTCCAAAATAATTTCCGACAGAGGGCCCCAGTACATATCCCAGTTTTGGAAACAACTATGTCAAATATTGGGAATCCAGCACGCATTGTCCTCAGGGTGTCATCCACAGACCAATGGAGCAACTGAACGAGTCAACCAGACCCTAGAACAGTACCTTTGTTGCTTCGCCACCTAAGTCCAGGATGATTGGTCGCTCTTGATTCCTGTAGCTGAATTCGCTTACAACAATTCGGATCATTCAGCTATCAAGACCTGTCCATTCTTTTGCAGTCAAGGATTTCACCCTTCAGTTCTACCATCCGTTTGTTCACACCCTACTCCAGTTCCTGCGGTCGATTCCTGGACTGAAACACTGATCAACGTACACAAGGACGCCAAGGAACGCCTGGAAAAGGCCAGAAAAGATGTCAAACAATATGCAGACACCAAATGGAGGCCTAGTCCTTCTTATGCAGTGGGAGATAGGGGTTGGCTGTCTTTGAAACTCCTTCCTCGACATCTACGACCAAATAAACTGGCTCCCAGGTATTATGGACCTTTCTCCATAAAGGAAATTATTAATCCATTGGCCTTTCGACTCCAACTTCCAGAGTCGTGGAAAAGGATTCATCCAGTCTTCCACACTTCTTTGTTAAAACCATTTGTACAATCCACTCGAACTGCTGCAAGACCTACTCCAGTAATTGTCAATAATCAACTTGAATTTGAGGTCTCCAGAATATGTGACTCCAGGTACAGATGAGGTCAACTCCAGTATTTGGTCGAATGGAAAGGATATCCTCCCAGTGAGCGCACCTGGGAACCCTTCTCAAACATGAATGCCCCCCGATTGATACAAAGATATCATCATATCCACCCATGTAAACCCAGAGGAGGGGGGTTTAGGAGAAGGCATACTGTCATGAACCGCCGATTACGTCCATTCTGGACTTCGTGGTCCATGATGCATTGTGGTCTCAACTCCATGATCCTTCCAACATGGCTGTCAGTTTGGAAATGCTGCTTACCAGCCCTTGCGCGTTACTTTCAACTTCCTACTAAACGGCCCACGGCCCACGGCTCCTCGCGTCTCAACGCTACTGCTTGGAGTAGTTAGATGTGTGTTGCCAGAGTCTGCTCGGTGCTCTCTTCCGAGTCCTTGTTCACATCCTCCTAATTATATTTCCTGTTCGTTCCCTTTCCTTTCCTTTCCTACTTTGCACTTCATTCCTGGATCCTTTCTGTGCTTGGTCCTACAACACTTCCGTACCTCTGAGCCCGGACACTGGATGTTCTGGATCCAGTCCTGGATGTTTGAACGCTACCCAGCGAAACACCCTCTTAAACCTCACGCTGGAAGCCGAAGACCCGCTCACGGGCTTTATAAATCCCCGGACAGTGCGAAAGAACAAAGCCACTTCCAAGAAGGTCGCAAGTAAAGAGAAACAGGTGAGAAGGGGAGAGACTTGTGACAGAGTTGCCTACCTGCAAATTCAGGACTACCTAGAGACAAACCAATTGTTAGGTTTACGCCAATCTGGCTTTAGACCTCAAGATGGAACAGAAACTGCCCTTCTTGACCTCAAAAGCCAAACTGACGAAATTAAAGATAAAGGCAATGCCACCATCCTATTCCTTTTAGACCTTTCAGTGGCCTTCGATTTGGTCGATCACAAAATCCTCTGTAATTACCTTTCCTCTGCTGCCCACTTCTCCCCCTGCTATCATGTGGATATAATCCTTCTTGGCCAATAGAACCATGAGGGTCTTCTCACCTGCTGTGTCCCACAAGGCTCATGTGTCTCACCCACTTTGTACAATATATTTACAAAGTCTCTCTTTGACAAATTGGACCATCTGGGGGTCACCTACACTAATTATGCCGATGACACCCAGATATGCCTTACCATCTCAGGGAACTACAAAGATGATGTCACCCGGATCATCAAAAGTTTCTCCATCATTCAGGCATGGATGGCCACACACGGCCTCTGCCTGAATGACAAGAAAACTGAGCTTCTCCTTTTTGGTTCACCCAATAACCTGCTGAAACTTAGCCCTCTTTACAAGAGTATCATCATCGATGGCAACACTATTCCCATCATTAAAAATTTTAAAACTCTCGGCTTTTACCTTGATGGCAATACTAGCCTCTCCAAACAGATTAACATGACTGCCTCAGCCACTGCCTACACGGGCAAGCTGATCAGGGCCTGTAGACCTTTCCTGTCCCCTAACAACTGCCTCACGCTGGCCAGGGGTCTTAAACAGTCAAAACTGGACTACTGTAACTGTCTTTACCTAGGCGCAAACACATCTATAACCAATAAACTACAGGTAATACAAAATAACGCGCTTCATGCAGCATTAAATATCCCCAGGCGTGAGCACATCTCAACCATCAGAAAATCATGTAAATGGCTCTCCATTCATCAAAAAATTGATTAAAAACCATCTGTCTCACTTACAAAGCCTTAAACCATCTAGCCCCACCCTATCTCACCAATAAATTCACAATGAAACCTACTACCAGAATGACTAGATCCTCCAATACCTTATGTCTTACAGTGCCCAGATTCACCCTAAAAAGAGCTGGTGGATCTAGCTTTACAGTCCTTGCCTCCCAACTCTGGAACTCCTTGCCACCAAACATCATATCGATCAAGTCCTTTCAGCCCTTCAGGAAACAGGTCATTAGCTGGTTACTGGAAAAAAACTAAAGCCGAAGCCGAGCAGGGAAGACTGTCAGGAAAGGCCTACGGTGCTCTTTGCAGCTCCGCTGCGAGCACAAAGCAACACTGATCAGCTGAGGGCTAAATCAGCTGTGTATCTTCTCTTTGGAACATCCACGTGTTCTTCTTTGTCTGCAGCTCCAGCCGCGTGTGCTGAAGCACCATCGAGGCCAGACAAAATGGCCCCCGTTTCCATGGCTGCACTAACAACTAAAAGTGCAATCAACATCTCTGTCGTGGGCCCGTGCCCCGATTCACCAGCTCGCCCAGCCCGCCCCTCCCCTCCTGCTTTATATGGAGGGGGAGAGGGCCGAGAGGCGAAGCCGAGTAGGGAAGGCCATCAGGAAAGGCCTCCGGTGCTCTTTGCAGCTCCACTGCGAGCATGAAGCAACACCGATCAGCTGAGGGCTAAATCAGCTGTGAATCTTCTCTTCCGAACATCCACGTGTTCCTCTTTGTCTGCAGCTCCAGCCGCGTGTGCTGAAGCACCATCGAGGCCAGACAAAATGGCCCCCGTTTCCATGGCTGCACTAACAACTAAAAGTGCAATCAACATCTCTGTCGTGGGCCCGTGCCCCGATTCACCAGCTCGCCCAGCCCGCCCCTCCCCTCCTGCGTTATATGTAGGGGGAGAGGGCCGAGAGGTGAAGCCGAGCAGGGAAGGCCGTCAGGAAAGGCCTCCAGTGCTCTTTGCAGCTCTGCTGCGAGCATGAAGCAACACCGATCAGCTGAGGGCTAAATCAGCTGTGCATCTTCTCTTCGGAACATCCACGTGTTCCTCTTTGTCTGCAGCTCCAGCCGTGTGTGCTGAAGCACCATCGAGGCCAGACAAAATGGCCCCCATTTCCATGGCTGCACTAACAACTAAAAGTGCAATCAACTTCTCTGCTGCGGGCCTGTGCCCCGATTCAACGGCTCAACCAGCCCGCCCCTCCCCTCCTGCTTTACATGGAGGGGGAGAAGGGCGAGAGGCGAAGCCGAGCAGGGAAGGCCCTCAGGAAAGGCCTCCGGTGCTCTTTGCAGCTCTTCGCTGCTCGTCTACCATCTGCCCCAAACCTATGCCACATCCGGGAAGGTAAGAAGCACAACCACTGCGATCTACTTACTAATCAATGCTCTACCGCAAGGCGCTTTAGACTACGTGCCTGTACTCTGCAAGCCACCATCATATCACAGCCCATCCCGCAAGCACCCGTAATATAAGGCTATCCTCACGTACCGTGCAACCCGCTCTATATGCCAATAACGCCTGACTCTTCCACCCAACTTCCAAGCCCACAGCCGCTACAAGGACTGCCAGAATAGCGGCCAATGAAGTATTTGACCCCACTTAACAAGTGTACTGCCTCCATACTGAAAATCACTCCACAGCTGTCCACCACCACTGAAAATGAGCCCCAGTGTAAAATCTGTGATGTGCAATTCTTCTACCACTATTTTGAATGCTATTATGCCTAATGCTATTTCACATGTCCCCCCACCACGGAAAATGAGCCCCCCAGTGTAAAATATGTGGTGTGCAACTCCCACAGCACTACCACGCCGTCTACCTCACCCTCCCCACAAACCCCCCCACAGACACCTCTGAACCCCATCTGAAATGCGCCATGATTAATGCTAGGTCCATCAATGCTCATGCTCTAGACATCCACAACCTCCTCACCACCCATGACCTCGACTTGCTCATGATCTCAGAAACCTGGTTACACGAGGCCTCCGGCCCTATGTTCTCCCTCGCCCTACCCCTTGGCTATTCTATCACCAGGCAAGATCGCCTCTCTAAAGGTGGAGGTGTAGCAATTATTGCCAGAGATTGCCTCTCTATCAGAAAGGTAGAGAAATCCCTGCACAACAACAGCGACTACCTCCAAGTCAAAATAACCTTCTCTCCCCACTGCACCATTACTGTGCACACTATCTACCACCCTCCAGGCTCAACAGGAGACTTTCAAGCCTCTCTCATTCACCTCCTCTTTGTCAACCTCAAAAAACAGTTGAAAGCCATTCTCCTTGGGGATGTCAACCTAGGTCTCCAGGATAGTAAGGACCTAGCAGCCAAATCCCTTGACTCAACCCTCAAGGCTCTGGGCTACAAGAACACCATCTTTAGCCCAACTCACACCCAGGGCAGAACTCTGGACTGGATCACACAGCATAACTGCCCACTCATCATCACCGGAAACACTCCCACCCCATGGCTGACCACCACATCATCACCTTTAGCATCCTCACCACTAGCTCCCCTGCTACCCCCCCACCCCAACCCCCCCCACCCTGCCTCGCCAGAATCTCCAGCCAACTCACAAAGGAAAGGCTACTGCCCTTCCTCCAAGGCCCAGCCTTGAGCCCACCTTTCTCCTCAGACCCAGAAACACTTGCAACAGCATATGATTCGGCCATCAAAGCAGCTATCAACTCCATTGCCCCTCTCAAACCCCGCAAATCCAAACCCCCTACCCACTCCAACTCATGGTTCACCCCGCACATCCTTACTCTCCACAATGAGAAAAAGGCTGCACTCAGACAGTGGCAAAAGTCCCACACTGACAAAGATAAGATGATCTTTAAAGCTCTGGTGGCAGACAATGGACTATGCCTCAACTCCAAAAAGACTGAACTCCTTCTGGTAGGTTCCCCCAACATGCTAAAAAACCTAGACTCACAATTCAGCCACTTCACCATCGACACCATTAAAATTCCTGTCTCAGATTCTGTCAAAACTCTTGGAGTCTACCTGGATTCCAGCCTATCCATGGACAGACAAGTCAATGTAATAGCTCAGCAGCTGCATATCATGCTAAACTTATCAATGCAGTCAGACCCTTTCTCTCCAAAGAGAACGGCACCAACATAGCCAGAGCCATCACTGGCTCTAGGCTAGACTACTGCAATGTACTCTTTCTAGCAACCTCCAATAAAAACCTAGAGAGACTACAAGTCATACAAAACAATGCTCTCTGGGCAACCCAAGGCATTGCCAAAAGAGAACACATTTCTGAGGCCAGGAAACTAGCGCACTGGCTCTCAATAAAGGAAAGGATTGTCTTTAAAGCTCTGACACTGACCCACAAGTGCATTCACCTCAATGCTCCTGCCTACCTCTCAAAAAGAATCCACCCCGTCTCCACTACCAGGCCAACTAGATCACTGTATACCAACATGCTCTCTGTGCCACTAGTAAAAAAAGCCAGAGCGGGCAGATCCAGTTTCCCCTATCTCGCACCCATTCACTGGAATGTCCTACCTCCCACGATCCGAGGTGAGGCCTCCCTCACCATTTTTCACAAAGCTATGAAAACCATCCTCTTCACATAAGGCCCCACACACTAGCATGAATACTCACCACATGACCCAATGCATAAGTTGTAACACAATGACCAAGTGCAATGTCTGTAACAACAGTATGATGTTCTGTAATATCCATAATTTATCAACGACCACTACCATGCCTGTACCTGTGTAACTAAGTTTTTGCAAGTAACAGCGCCTCAATGCCCTTGGGCTGCTTGCGCGCTATATAAATATAAATAAATAAATAAAAATAACAATTACCGGTTTCTCTTTGCTAGGTCTGCTGAATTTGCCTATTCCTCACTGTGCTTTTGTACCAAGTAAAACTGTGCAAATGTTTAAATGTAAACTGTATAAAATGTATTATGTAACCATTTCCTTGATGCACCCTTTACCTCTGGCTCTGGAGCGCTATATAAATAAAATAAACAAACAAACAAACAAATAGTTGGCCTACATTATAAACAGAAATGCACATTATAGTAGTAAGCACATTTTAAAATGATCCACTTCGGGGTGAACAGTTTATCTGTCCGGTTTGCGCTATATACATATTAACACAAACTAACCAACTAACGCTTTCCCATTAATTGAAAAGTTACCTTTAACAAAGCAGTGCAAAATGCTTCAGATGGCATGTCAAAAGTAAGGTGCTTTTAGCAGTGGAGTTAAAACGTGCACGCACAAGTTTGCTGGCTGTGAATTAATTGCACAAACTGCAAGAAAGATATGCACTCTGGTGAAAGCGCCATTATACACAGAGGAAATTATTGTTACAAATCTATTCATAAACCTATGCTTCCAGAGAAACCAAATCGGGTTATGATGCACGTCATGTTAGAGGCAGGTTTTTAGTGAGATCGACAGCGATAGCATATAAATTCAAGAGACAGAAAGGGTGTGGGAGTTCTGCGGACAGATGAGCAAGTGACTGGCTGGGATAGTGCAATGCAGAGAGGCAAGATATTTCCTGGGCAGCAGACTGAGAAGACAAGCTGTAGTCCGAGGGAGGTTGTGGCCTTCTATCTGGATTGCCTGATTGCAGCACTTGTGATAATGCTGCATACTGGCAGGGTAACAAAGAAGGGTTGTCCATGATAACAGAGCAGAAATCTCGCTCATATTTAACATGAGTATATCTGTGATAAGTGAGGTGCACGTGTGCAAATGTATTCTGAGACAGTCAGGGAAGTTTTATTTTTATGTAAAAGAATTCAGCACATTTCAAATGTTATTTGGAGAAATTAAATTTTTGTACTAAGCGTGGTTCTTGCCAAAAATTCACAACCCACGGGTGAAACACATGTTGCATCATTGAGCAGAGTTCATATTGAAATGTTATTTCTTGCCGCTTATTTTTACTGAATACATTATTATTTGTATCGCTATTCAATGTTGCTGTTTTACGATCGATAAGTTCATTTATAAATGTACATTTTAAAAGTTACTGCGTGTCTTGATACATTTTTCATGGAGCTCCAGTTGTGTCATTTGATTCACTGTTGGTTTTATATATAGACAGAGTGTGAGTTCAGTGTTTCGGCTGTGCATGCTTAAAGCCTCATCATTAAGTTGCTGGAGAGACAGTTAGCACTGTCAACATTTCAAGTGTGTTAGGCACAGAAATCTGTATTTAGAGTTGAACCCAAATAGAATACAGGTGATAGAGGGAAGTCCTGTTACATCATAGAGGGTATCAGAATAATGCTATACCACTATACCACCAGAAGAAAATACCACAAGATTATGTAATAGCACTCTGACAAAATCCCCAACATTTTGGCTAAAGTGTGTTCAGCACAGCCACTTGGTGCACTTAAAAAGGGAACTCAATCTATGAGGTGGTAGTGTGGTGCTGCACGCAGTGTCATTATATCCCAAATTGAAGAACATTTTTCTGAGCTGGTGAACTACGTGTAGGCAAAGCTATTTGCCCATGGGGTGTGGTCACCAGGAAATGCTGTTTTATGGTGAGATCGCATAAGTGGAGAGGTGAAAAAGGAGTAGTTGCAAGATATCTTTGAAGAAGGCAGCATCATACAGGTCTGTCTATTAAGACTTTCAGAGCTTAAAACAAAAATGCAGAAAAAGTTTGCATAATAAGGTCATGTGCAACGCTTTGGTTTCTTTTAAATCGGTCTTTTAGACTGAAGGACAATGATTCTGAAGTGATTAGTAAATTACAGACTAGTTTTGAGGAGGCATGTGAGCAAATAAAGTGTTTAAAATTGGAATTAGAATAATCTAACACAGGGATGAAGTCTAAATGCACTGAGTTGGACAAACTAATCTAGCATCCAGAGGGATCATTAGGCCCATTCATAGCACATCCAATACTGCCATATTTAGGGTGTTAAAACCTAATGGCCAATGGCGTTTTTGTGCAGACTTTCGAGAGTTAAATAAGAGAATACCAGTTTCAAGGTGGCTGCTCCCATTTATTGATCATGGTCTTGCACAGGTCCAAGGGTCAAAAGTGTTTACCACATTAGTTCTTACAGCTGGATACTTGTGTGTACCACTGGCTGAAGATATTCACAATTTGTTTGCATTTTCTTTTGACAAATCCCAATATGCATGGTCCCGGACATCTTTTGGATATGTCAATAGTGGGAGTGTATTTAGAATATTTTTGAGGAAGGCGCTCCCAGATGCAGTGGAGGTTCGAACAATAGTTATGTAGTTGATGTGCTAATTAAAAATGAGAATCTGAAGAATCATTTCAATGAGATTAGACATGTACTTGGCTAGTTGCAGAAGGCTGGAGCCAAGGTATCTTTACAGAAAACTCAGTGGTGCAAAAAGAAGGTGAACTTCTTAGGTCATGAGGTGACAGAGAATGGGTTGAATCTACAAAAGAAGAAGGTGGAGGCAATACATAAATTCAAAGATCCTACTAATTTGAAAGGATTGAAAAGTGTGTCAGGGATGACAGGTTATAACAGGAAATGTATTGAGAATTATGCAGAAATTACACAACCTTTAACAAGATTATTAAAGCTGGGTGTACCCTGGAAGTAGGAAAAAGAGCAATGTGCAGCGGTGGGCAGACTAAAAGAATGTCTCTTGAAAGCGCTGTGCCTGGCATATCCCATAAAGAACGATGATTTCTTTGTAGAGATAGGTTTTACTGATCAGTGCATTTCTGCCATATTATATCAAAAGCGTGATGTGAATAACAAAACTATTGCATATGCTATCAAGACCTTATCACAGGTTGAACTAAGTTCAGTGAATGTGAAAAATTGCTCTTAACCACTGTCTGGGCGTTGCAACATTTCCATCCCATCATTCAAGGGGAAAGAGTAATTATTGAAACAAATCACCAATGCCTGCAATTTCTGCAAAGTAAGAGAATTAGGTCAGGGAATTTGGTGCAGTCCAGAATTACTTCCTGGACGTTGGCATTACAGGGATTTCCTGTGGAAGTAAAATATGGACAAAATTAAAAGAGCCCAGTGGCCCAAGGGCTGATTGTGCAGCCGATTGTGCACCCGATGAAGCAGAAATAGAGTACAGGTTGAATGAATTTGAAAAATCCCCACAGAAGGCATTCAATGAGGAAGTATGTAGGGATTTACTAACTGTATATGCATATGGTTGTGTGTACCATGTGGAAAATGACACGGAAAAAGAGCTTGTAGCAGGAATAGGAAATATCTGGTTTAAATGTGACAACATTCCTAAAGTGAACATGAGGATTGGGTCACGAGGTAGCAGAGATGGCCACTATTTACAAAGCAGTAGCTACCACAGTTGAAAAAAAACTCAAAGAGATAGTTCTAGTGACTGATTCTGATTATGCACGAAACAGTTTTGCAGAATATTTACCTGTCTGGAAGGTAAAAGGTGTGCTTACCTATAACAAAAAAACACTCAAACATGGCAGG
Organism: Ambystoma mexicanum; assembly: GCF_040938575.1. NCBI lineage: Eukaryota > Metazoa > Chordata > Amphibia > Caudata > Ambystomatidae > Ambystoma > Ambystoma mexicanum. Next base: position 983,616,762 of record NC_090925.1, read on the forward strand.
ATGATTCAAGCCATAGACAAACTTGTGTCAAAAATAATGTGGTAATATATTGGAGAAAAATCTGAGGCCATTTAAATACGCCAAGTGAGGAGAAGGAGGGGGAATGATAAGGCAAACCAGTTAGCCAAATTGGAGCTGTATTGGGAGAGTTGTTTCCCATTGAACACCTACTTGGTGAAATACAGGTAGATGCGATAACACGCTCCAAATCTCCGAAAGTAGTTGAACATCATGTGGTGCAATGGAGTTTTGATACCCCAGATCAGGACCTGATCAAAGTGCAAAAGGAAGATCCAATGTTAGGCTTATTCTATGATCACCTGGCAGATGCAGAACAAAATCCTCTAAAAGAAGATGATTGTAAAGGGAAAGAGGAATTGAGGGTGTTATTAAAAAACAAAAAGAGATTTAGGTTACAAGATGGATTGATGATTAGCGAATCTGTGACAGGTCAAATACAATAGGTGGTCATTTCAGGGACTGATGTTACATCATGCACATGATGCGATAACTGCATAACATAGTGGTTCACAGAAAACTTTGGACATTTTAAAAGATTATGCCTATTGGCCACACACGTCCCAGGATATTGAACTATACACCAGAGGGTTTCTGGTATGTGCACAATTCCAACCTGCTTTACCTATGCATGAAAACAGGTTTGAGCCTTCCATGGTCTAATTTGCAAATTGACTATGTCGAGCCTGTAAAAAGATCAGCCAGAGGAAAAAAATATTTGGTAACAGTAGTTTGTTTAATGTCCAAATGGGTGGAGTGCATTCCAGCATTGGATTGCAGTACCCTTACGGCAGCCACATTACTGGTGAATCATATTTTTTCAAGATTTGGTTTACCCCAAAGGGTCGAGTCAGACTGGGAAGTAATTTCACTGGTGCATTAATGACAAAAGTGTGGCAGATATTGGGTGTGAAAAGGTAATTGCACATTTCATACCGGCCTTCTTCTTCAGGTCGGGTGGAAAGGAGCAACAGGTCAATTGTGAATGTATTAATGAAATTTGTGGCTGAGGCAGGTTCTAGTTGGGACCTTCGGATGCCTTTAGAATTAATGGCCATTAAATTGACTCCCGCTAAATCAACAAATCTCAGCACCCATGAAATACTGACAGGAAAAAAAATGGTGTTGTCACAGCATTTACTGTACAGGACTCATGAACAGACACTTTTAAATGCCTCCACAATTCACGAATATGTAGAAGAGTTCACAAAGCACTTACAACATGCATTTGTATTTGTACAGTGGAATCTGGAGAAGGCTGCTGATAGTGCGAAAACATATTATGATAGGAAGACATCTAAAAAGGATTATAAGGTAGGAGATCATGTTTATAAGTTTAGTTTTGGAAAGGGCAAAAATAAAAACTCAAAGTTTCTTGCAGCATGGCAAGGGCCATTTAAAATAATAGACAAGATCTCGTCCGTAGTTTACAGAATAGCTAAAAAGGAGGGTGAAGTGACTGTGGAACAGTTTGTCCATGTAAATCAAATAAAAACGTTTCAACAAGTTGATACTGGTAAAAAATGTAAATAATGGTAAGTGCAGGAGGGAAGGTAGTCCTAGCCAGGGAGTTAAGGTACATAATACTAATGCATGGAAAGTACTAAAGGGTTCTGGTATACAGATATAATGTGGGGAGATGTATATTTTTGAAATTGTTTTGGGTGCATGATATGAGATGTATGTTTTTTGTTTGTATAATGAAACATTTATTTTCAGGTGTTTCGGCATGGCGGACGTGTACAAATGTCTGAATAATAGTAATCCAATTTTATTTTTAGGTGTTCTAGTGAAAGAGGGATGAGAAATGTATTGTTCTGGGTACTTAATTTGTTTTTTTCTTTTTACCCTAGATAACTCATTGATTGCCCCGTCAGCAACGGATTCTTGGAGCACTGGAACCCCTGGGGGATGCCACGGGAACGGAGGCCCCCGGAAATCCCCCAGACCAAAAAAGGGGGGGTGAAGTTGAGGAGCCCGAGACGCCATGAAGATGATGCCGTTAGAGAAGGTCCCATGGAGTGCCGGACTGGAGGAATTCTGCCAATGACAGCTTTATGTGCCTTGGTAGTACAAAGGCAAATGGACCAGATATACCTGTGGCGTAGTACCATGAGCTATCTTTCTACAGGACACACACAGAGTTTTATATTATTTTATTTTCATTTTTTTATTATCATTGTTTTGCATTTAGTTAAATGACAGAGATGTGTTGTATGTTGTCTGGAAATGTTGATGGTGTAATTGGGCCTGAAACACTTAAAAACAACATTTTTTTAAAAATCTCTATATTATTGGATCACTGGTAAAAGAAAGACAAATGATAAAAAATATCTATATTCAAAGATGGTGATCAGATAAAATAAAAAATAAAAAGATCTTTCAAAAAAAGGGTCTTAAAAAGAAGATGAATATATGTCATGAAAAAATAATGATATGAGGATCAGACCACTGATAAAATATGATGAGATATGATAAACTTTTTTTTAAAATAAACATCCTAAAAAAAGATATGCTATTTATTGATGTATGGAAATAGCACTATTGTATCTATGATTGGGAATGTTGATTGTTTGCATGAAGCTGGGGGATATACATAATTTATGACACCTGGATTTGAATGTGTATAGTATTTATTGTAAAGGATGGACACTTCAATTAGGAGCATATACATTTTAAAGGGTTTGTTTGTTTTCTCCTGCAGTGGTAACCCAAGGGATCTCAGCAGTAGCAAAAAAGGAGGGAATATGTAAGAACACAGAGGAAGCAATAAATAGTTGTAGGGGGTTTGTGTAGAAAATACAAACATCATGAATGGCCGGTACACATTGTAAATGAAATGCACTCATTCTGGCACTGAAACATATTTCAAAATGGTCTACTTAAGGGTAAACAGATCATCTGTCTGGTTTGCACCATGTACAAAAATGCTAACATGAACTAATCAGTTAACAACCCCTTCCCCAATACTGGTAACCTGTCATTAACAAATCAGTGCAAAATGGACTCAGATGAGAAGAACTGAATGTGGGTGCTTTTCTGCAATAGAGTTAAAAGGTGCAAATATATGTTATTGGCTTTGTAATTTATTTCAGCATGGCACACATTGCAAGGCTGAAATATGCACTGTTGAAAAGCACCATTGTATGTGCAGGAAGCAGTTGTTGCAGATATGTTTGCAAAGCTATTGTGTTGAAGGGAAAAGTACTGAGGCAGCTCGAATGATGTGGGTATGTTCAATACAGAGGGGCAAGTCCTGTTGAATGACAGGAGTAGCTGTTAAAAGGAAGGGAAAGAGGGGGTGTGGGTCAGACTGACAGAGCAGAGCTTCAGAAACTTCCTGGGAGATGGCAGGAGACAGGCGATAGATTGGGGAAGCAGTTATCTTGGGATAGATGATGTGTCATTCCTGTAGGCTGCCGGAGTGTGTGAAGGTCGTGACACTTCTTTTGGCTGCCAAACCAACACAGAGGGGTGTTCTAGACATAGCAGAGCAAGGATCTCTCCAGAGTTCAAGGTGAATATACCAGTCAATAAGTGAGGGCATGCCTGAATGGATGCAGTTTCATGGTTAGCCAGGGGGAGCTCATTTCATGCTTAATGTTTCAATGTCAAAAGTGAATGCAGTTCTGAAATGACATGTTTTTTTTTTTTTTTTATCAAGCGTAACTTCTGCCAAGTGCCGTAATTCAAAGTCGGGGCTGAGTTGACTACAGTTCATTCTATCATTGAGTTGTGCCTTTTGAAAATGTTTTTTTTTTTCTTTCTTCTTGCTTCTTCACTTTTGCACTGACAAATGTGTTCCATGCAGTGTACAATTGGTAAGTTATCTGTCATAATAAAGACACATTACAAAAATCAGTTTGCGTTCTGATACATTTTAAGGCATTTGGGTCAGCTTATTTAATCTGCTCATACAGGCAAGTGCGTAATGGTAAATGCTTTCATGAGAATGATATATTGTGGGCTCTGTAGTTAGAAAGTGTGCGAGTGTGCAGTATTTCATTTTGCATGTTTACAGCTGAACAGATCTGCCAACAAGGCAGTAGACCAGCATCATAGATAAATTGATGGGGAAAAGCAGTGACACTATCAAAATACAAGTGTAATAGGTCTGGTAACTTTTACTTTATGAGGCCCTGGGATGGAATACAGACATTTGTGTATGTTCTGAGGGGAGCATTACCCTTATAGATAGGGAAGGCACCAATGCATTACTACAGTGAAACCCACAACCGTTTTACCACATTAACAAAATCCCACAAAATTAGGAGTATCCCCTCCAGATGATATTCCTAACAGCAACGTGCTCGTCTTGGAAGCAAGACGACATGGAGCACCACAGGTTCGATCCCTGGGTCCGTGCTTATAAACCTCTGGGTATTAAGCACGTTATAAATTACCTATCAAATGAAATCCAAATCATTTCCCAATTCAACTCCCTGTCCTGCTACAACACCCCAGCCCCACCCATCTCCTAATCCCTATTTGACACCTTATCAGAACACTTCCACAATGTCTCTATCAACAGACACTCTGCCATCATCTCTAAAGTGGAACACATGCCCCCGCCCCCTACCCACCCACAGCCTGACGTCCGTCAAAATCCCCCTTCGACGCAAACCTTCACCTCTTTCTCGACAATCTCACACCAGGAGTTCCTCTTGCTCCTAGCACAAAGCTGCCCATCAGGCTCCCCTTTACCCCAGCCCGCCCTCCCTCCGCAAAAAAATCCTAGCCTCCGCCATTGCAGCCAGTATTGCATGCTCAATCCACAACCACTCTCTAACTTCGGGAACCTTCCCAGAAGCCCTAAAAACCTCCTACATCATACCCCTCCTCGAGAAACCTACCCTCGACCCACTCCTCCCCCTCAACTACCGGCTAATTTCCAACACCCCCTTCATGGCCAAACACATGGACCGCACAGCATACAAGCAGCTTGGCCTTTTCACTGAAGCCAACAACATCCTGGTTCCTGCACAATCTGGCTTCAGACCGCTCCGAGGAACAGAATCCTCCCTAGTGTCCGTGACCTAAAAAGAACAGCTGATGCAGAAGGCTGTGCTGTACTCATCGGGAAAGGGACACAAGGGAGGAGGGGGCATAAACAACATCAAAGTAAACGTGGGTAGCTTTGACATGATTAGAGTATTTATTTTATGTATTTATTTATACATTTATAGAATCACTCACAGCCCTTGGGCATCAAGGTGCTGGTTACAGACATAGTGCATTAGATACAGAAGGTTTATACAGTCTTAATTAATTGAACAAGGGTGTCTTGGGTTTTTTTCTGATCAGGAGATAGGAAGGTTCACATCAGGGATCTTCAGTCTCGTTGTCTATCAGATATCTTTCAGACACCGACAGTGGAAAATATCCCAGTAGGTCGCAGCCACCCATCTATCATCCTATGCATTACGCTACATTATTAGATAGTCCCCACAGCAATGATTGAAAAACGTTGCAACACTGCCATGTTAATCAAGCCTTATAGTAAACCAGTGAAAGTGTTGCTACACAACCAGCCATTTTAAACAAGCCATGAGAGTGTGGAGTTGAAAGGGTTGCATCATAGTCTGGGATTTTAAGATAGCCATGAGAGTGCAGAGGATAAATGTTTGCATCATCATTTGATATTTTATTGTCCCTTGATGTTCATGAGGTAATGGTGTCGATATTTTAAACCAGCCATGGGAGTGCACCAGTTAAAGGACTGCATCACAGTTTGGCTTTTTAAGAAAGTCATTACAGTGTGAAGATCAAATCATAGCCTTATGGCAATACATTGCACATTAGGCTTCACTGTAAGCAGTCCAAAGGACTTCATTACAGTCTAAACTTGGATACAAACCAAGAACAATCACAGATTATAAACCTTAGGTCAAGGTCTTTTATCGTAAACTAGCTCTTCAAATGCAGCGTTAAAAGGGCAGCCGTGTTATCTAGTAGTGTGAAAAATCCCTGAAAGCATAGGTCCTCAAGGAGCACAAATGCTCTGGGACCTATTGCCCTCCGCCACAGGAACACTGGATATCTTCTGGTCCTCAGATCCTCGAAGAAAGCCTCCATGCAGAAGGATCTCAAGGACCTGCAGACCACAAACAAATGTGATGTATCCAATCCCTTTGATAGCCGGTGACAGGGTTTCTACTCCCAAGTCTTTTTGGTTCCCAAAGTCTTGGATGATACAGAATGGTTTTGGAGCTCAAGGGGATAAACACGTATGTGACCAATGTACGTTTCCGGTGCATCACCCCATTACTTACAAGAGGGGACTGTCGGGCTCTTTGACCTCAGCAAAGCTTGCCTGCATTTACTAATTCATCAGAATCGTCACAGATTCCTGAGGTTTGCAATAGGGTATCTCCACTTTCGGTTCACCATTCTCTCCTGTTGCATTTGACCAGCATCAAGGGTGTCCACAAATTTCCTAGCATCCTTTGTGTGGACACTTCACGAGGATGGCAGGAGGGTGTACCCTTACTTGGACAATCTGCTGATCCAGAGGTCACTCAAGCGTGATGTAGCAGTGATCAGAGTTGCCTGCATCCTGTCCTGCTATGGTTTTCTCAACAACTTAAAGAACTCTCATTCATCTCTAACACAAGACCTCCACTTCATAGAATCACTTTTTCAGGCGAGCCTGGGTATGGTGTATTTTCCCAAAGCCAATTCAATCCACATCCTCTGGGAGGCATCAGGCCTGTCTGTTGAAGAGGGCTTCGACTAGGAGCTCACTACAAGTGCAGGGTCTGTGGCAGTCTCAGTGTTTTGCACTCTGTGGGCAATGCTACACATACAACAGATCTTTTGGCACCTGTATCGGAAATGGTAGACGATATTAGAAGACTTTGAAAGGTTTATCCCATTCCCTCTGCAAGTGGGGATCTCCCTCCGGTGGTGGCTAAAATCAGCCCATTCTCAAGGTGTTACCTTGAGACTTCTACTGCCAGCTGTCATCACACTGATGCCAGTGCCCGGGGATGGGGCACTTTCTTGGAGACTATAAGTAAGCAGGAGTGACAGTCAGGCTGGAAATCGCTCTTGTAATTCAATGGAAGGGACTGGGAGGCCATTGGACAAGCCCTGTTTGGGCCCTCTGAAATCAGATCCCGGTCAGTGAGAATCCTTAAAGAAGCCACTACACTAGTCTTGTAACTGAAACACCAGAGTGCATGAGCTCCCCCTCCCTGATACCTATCTCACTAAGGCTGAGATTCTGGGTAGAGAAGACCTTCTAGTCCCAATAGCCTCCCTCAGCAGAGGGGTACACAACATCCTGGTTAAGTCTCTCAGCGAGGTGTCCCTCAGTCTGGTGGTGTTCAACTTAGTCACTGGCCACATTAATCTCCCGGAATAGACATTGTTGCCTCCAAAAGCAACCAAAGACTACCCTTGTTTTGCTCTGGGGTTCAGAGGAAGGGATCTGGCCAGCAGATGCACTTACTATTCTCTGGTCACCAAAGCTTGAGGTTTCAGTCATTTTTATAGTGCATCAAATAAAACAAGCAGAACAGTTTGGAACTGGCTCAGATGGAAAACGAATAATCAACATACTGACTGTACAAGCCAAGATGAAAGGGACTTATAGGAAGAGGTGAGTTTTTAGGGCTTTCCTAAAAGGGGTTATGGAGATGATGTTTTCCATTTGCAAAGGGAGGGAGTTCCATAGACAGGATCAAAGGACAGAAAACCACCTGTCACTTCTAAACTTCCATCTGTAACTGGGAACGAACAGCAGACGTTGGTTTCAGGTGCAAAGTGATCTGGTTGGTTGATACAGCTGTATCTTTTCAACCATATATGGGAGAACACATCCCTGTGGGCATTCGAATAATATGCACAGCTATCTCAATGGAATTCTCTGTCTAATCAGAAGCCAATGTAAGGATTTTCTATAAAAGATTGAAGTAAGTTTAGGGAGTATGACAAAAGGATGGATGGCGGCAATCGGCACTGACTGCAATCAAGAGAGTTCATATTCAGCAATCACTGAAAAAAGAGCATATGCATAGTTACATTTGGCGTTTAGAAGAACCCCAGTGATAATCATCTTTTGACAGGAAGTGGAGAACTTGTTGAAGGCCTCTTAATCTGAAAAAAGAAATATCCCAATGTTGGAGACTTGCTGGTCACAACCGTGGTCAGATTGCCAGATTCATCCTAAATGATTTTACATTTCTTAGCAAAGGTAGTGGAGAGTCCAAGGAGCTAGAAGAGGTCAATGAGAGTGGTCTTTGAAAAGCTACTTAAAGGCTTAAAGGGGAATATCTGTTTTGGAGGGGAGAAGCTGAAGCCCATTGTTGAGCATTCAGTTCCTAACTTCAGTCAGAGGAGAGAAGACCCCAAGGAAGTCCTCAAAGGGTCTGGAGATTCTGAAACAAATCTGAGTATCATTAGCAGGTGAATGGTATTTCAGATCTAATTTGGAAAGAAATGGACATCTGTGGGATGTTTTTACCCATGCATCCAAGCCCTACCATAAAACTGTGCATTACTGGCATTGAAAACGTCATGATGGCCAGAACTCCCCATAGAGTGCACAGGGAAAACATGAAGAATAGGCTGCCACCCATTTTTGCCTATGTTGTGAGCACAGGAGGGCACTGCCTAAAACCACCATTGGGATACACACAAAGTAGCCTGAAACCATTGGGAATGGCAATGCTGATTGCCAAAAGCAACCCAGAACTGTGGGGAAATCATTTTCTTAATGTCAAAATGGATGCAATATTGGTGCTCGCCACTATCAGAAAGCCGGCGTTTTAAAATCACCAGACTTTTGTGTAAAACTGAACAAATGAACCCAAACCAGGTCAAGGAAAGACTTGCTAAGAGGTGGATACAATGTAAAACTATATTCCGAAATGACTTGAAGGAAGTAATTATTTAATGTATATATAGAAAATAGCTGGGGATGTCAGCAGCTTAAGTGAATTTGGGTTTAAAGCCACTAAAATCGAAATGTTTAGGTTAAATGAGTGACCTACTTGTGAGTGTCACATAGGTTTCAATTGTTTAAATGTCATAGTTTTGAACTTAGAATCAGCATTCTAGCTGCATGTGCAAAAATTGTAAGTTGGATTTGAATGTAGAAAACTGGGAACTAAAGTGACCTTTAGCTGAATTCTGCCTGACAACTACCCCCGACAGGAGTTGAACTGGCTCAACCACTCTTCCCAGGCCTGGCTGCATCCTGCTGACCCCACCAAAAGGAGGTGACACCTCTCTGATTGAATTAGGGGAGTGGTACCTGCAGACTGCAGGAAGTTGAACAAAGCCCTGTCCTGGACTCAGGCAAATGTTATATTAGGGGGTCGTAAAATGGCTTCCTCTTGGGAGAAACTGGGAGGGGCAGTGCCTGTGAGAGCCAGCTGAGCTTGGGGGTAAGTGGATAAACCAGAAATTCCACCATGTGCTTTGGAAAACCACACCCCTTTGGGGCCAGAGCATGATATTAAAAAGATGGATAATTCACAGTGCAGACTTGTCAAAATTATATAAATAACACCATCATTCGTGTGATTTTTCTGTGCACATTTTAATAGGTGTTAGGACCCTGTGGTATGTTCTTGGGGATAATAGTGGAAAAAAAGGTTGTTACTCCAAATGTATGCATGTTAAAAATCTGACACTTTATCATCTGAAACCCATATCCCTGGTGCACATTTGTGTAAAATCTAGAAAGGTTTAGAGGTTGTTATCTGGATGAAAAGGGGAGAATTCTGTCATCAGTGGACACGACATCGTACAAAGACAGGGATCGGATGGTTTGGTGCTACAGAAAATATGTTAACTGGACCTATAATATTAGAAAAATGGTACATAGATAAATATGTGTTTGGGTAAGAAATAGATTTGTGTGCAATTTGACAAGGGGAGGTTCCTCTGACCATAAAACCTACAGCATCACTCTGACACTCCATTTCTTTCCCCCAATCAAGGAAGAGAGGAGGAACTGGCCAATGATAAGTGAGAGGGGCAGGCTTAGCTAGGCCCAGGCACACACCCATTTTCAAAACACATAAAAGGAACACTGAAACCCAGGTAGAGACATTCACTTTCCACTTTCTTGCGGGACGCTTTGCCGGGAGACTCCAGACTTCAAATCCACAATCTCCAGAGACCAGAGATCCAGACTTCAAATCCATCAATCTCCAGAGACCAGAAATTAACTCCAGAATTTGTAGCAGAGAGGCCTGAATCCACAAGCTGAATCCTCTTCAGCAGGCCTCAAAACCAACCAAACTATTCAACAGCTGGGCGAGCTGTTTGAATTCTTTGCCAATAACTTTTGCAAGAACCTGTAGCAGTATCCAGAAAGCAGTGCTGTATCCGGAACCAGAGAGAACCAGAGACCAGATCGCTGTGAAGAACTGCTAGCAGAAGTCTAGCCAATCCTGACCCGGTGACGAAGTCGCATTCCTGTCCAAAATCTAGTGTGAGTACCCAGCTAGCACTGTGCCAAAACCAATCTCTTAGTTTAAAATAATCTAATCCAAACTATTTTAGCCTATTAGAACTGCCTCCCAGAATCGTGTCATTCTGTCATCTTTAAAACTGAAACTGTCATCTGTCATTCTGAGCTTTAAAATTTCAAATCCGAAAAACTACCTTTACGAAATCGGCCGCATCTCCGGAACCGTTTGTGCTAGGAGCAAGTTTTAACTGTCATCTTAAAGCTAAGATTCTAAGGTTTCCAACGTACCTAAAACGGACTTGCTACCCCTTATAGTGCCTCCGTAATTGCACTCAACGCACGTGACTAAATTTTCAGCGATTTGACAGTTTGCTTAATTTCAGCCATGTGTAAAAAGATTTGTCCTTGCTTTCCTTTGCTGAAATCCGTTTGCAACCTGACAATCATTCATAGAGCATTGCTAAAGTGATCCTGAACTAATACAAAGTAACTATCACCTACCCTGAACCTCCTATAAGGAATTAAAAGCATTTTTAGCATTTTTCACTTCTTTGCATAACACATCAAAGGATTTTGCCTGTGTTTAAAACTCCTACCTGTTTTCATCTAAGCTTGCTAGGTGGGAACTGAATTATATTTGATTCCATTCCTGAGAACTGTGTGTTTTCCTTCCATCTCTTTACCTTGCATAAAGGGGGGGGGTGAATTGTCAAAGAAAAGTGATTACATTGTCTTTTGTTGAAGTCATATCAAGTTTATTTTCTGTACTGCATTTTCATTCATCATTGCATTGTCCTTGAAGCCATAAAAGCATTCTCAGCTACTTCATCCTCTCTATATCACTTCTAAGCCATCAAAAAGAGTGTACCACTGTAACATTATCCATTGTTGATCAATATTATCCTCACAAGTGTGCTATCAAATATTACTTTACTATAAAAGTGTGATAGATATATATTGTTTAATTTTCAAATAAACCTTTTAAATTTGCAAAACAAACCTACTTCTTGGCTCAGCGGGGTCGGGGGATTCTGAGAGAGGGGTGTTATATAAGGGTTGTCTACCAGAGTAAATGAACTGGACATAAAAATATATCAATAAAGGCTTCCATCAGCATCCCAGACTAGGCATTGACTTAGCTGTAGTGTTGAATTGAAGTCGCTTACAAAGTGGGGGCTCGTAGCCGGGATATTCTGGATTAGAATTACCACTTGTGCAGCTTAATACAGTGCGTCAACTGACCGGATACACATATCCGGTTAGATCAACACGCTACTTTACACTGTGAAAGCACCCCTCAAAGGAACGCTCTAAGGAAACGGTCTGTTTTGCAAAATAAAATACAAACTTCTGTAAATCAGGAAGGAACTCAAAATCCAGAATGACGACACTGGTAGACATCAAAATAGCCAGAGAACACTTCTTACATGAGCTATTTGTGAGAGGTGAATGGTCTGAGCAGGGCCAGGATGCGTGGTTGCAGGCAATCACACGGCAGGTCACTGCAACTGGGTTAGATATCTGGAGAGATCAGGGTCCCTTACATGTGGCCCTGAGTGAACTATACATGGCTCCTAAAGCTAAAGATGAACACGACAAGATGGTTAGGATATCGGCATATTTGCATCTATATATGGAAGCCATGCAGGACAAATGTGCTGAAGGCCAAGATCTGGCAAATAGGCAACAGATCGCATTAGAGAAGGCCCAATCTGACCTGGTCTCTTCTGAGCAGAGGATGCACAGAAGCCAGGAGTTAGAAAATGAGAGCAGACAGTATCTCATTAAAATCAAAGAGGACATGTGTATCCTGCAACAGGAAAAGTCTGACCAGGATACCAGGTTTCTGGTCTTGCAGAAGGAGTACCAAGAAGGTTTGGACTCCCTACTGCAGAGCCAGAAAAAGCTGGAGAAACAATTAGATTTCAATAGGGCATGTGCTGAGCGGGTAGTCACCCTGCAAAGCCACCTAGGGAAAAGGCAGAGAGCAATAAACTGATCCTGAAAGACCTGGATACCCAGGCAGAGTTTGATCAGGAGCGCCAGAAAGCTGGTGCCCTTCAAAGACAAAGGGACGATCTGGCGGCACAGATGCAGACTCTTAGTCAGGAAAGGGACACCTTAGGCCAGGAAGTCTGCCATTTAAAAAGAAAAACTGAAGAAAATCACTTGGCCCTCCAGGGGCTGGGTGACCTCCAAAAAGAGCATCAGAACCTGTTAGAGCACACAAGGAGGGTGGAAGAGGCTCTGGCAAGAAAGGAGCAGGCTAGTAGGGATGGGACTCAGGAGGTAACCCTCCTGCAGCAAAGAATGGCCCAGTACTCCAGGACCAATCAGGAGGCACAGAGAGAGAATGAGGCTCTCTGCCAGCACAATGATAGGCTCCAGCAACAGGTAGCCATGCAGGAGAGACTGATAGAGTCTAGTAAGGCCTTAACTGAGCAACTGAAAGCGCAGGCTCTTGCTTTGCAACAGGGAGCAGGGGCTGATAGAGATGAGGTTCGCTGGGAAAGGGAAACGCCTGAGCATAACCTCAGGAGCCCTAGTACCAGAGGCCTTCATCTCTCCCAGTCCCTGGATTCTGCCACCCCCATGTCCCCTGGCACACATGAGCACAGGGCCATAGGGATGGCAGATTACTATCCAGCCAAAAGTATGGGGCTCATAGGCCAGTACCACCCAGGAATGGATGGGCGGGCATCCGGGTATGGGCACCTAAGTACAGTGCAATTTAGTGGGAAACCCCAGGAGAGTAGGCCCACTAAGGGCATCCTGAAAACCTCTGCCCAGTTAGGTCATTGGGGGTGGGGTACCCATTCAATCCTGGTAGCAAGGAGGGATCTGAAGACTCCTCTGAGTGTCACAGGACACAGGAGACCAGGTCCCCACATTCTGCCAGCTATTCCCAGGCTCGCAGAATCCGGGAAAACCTGGAAGATCAGACAGGCACCTCTGGGAGCAGTGCTTCTGAATCAGAGGATGAATGGACCAGGGTTACCCAAACCAAAATGGCCAATAAGGTGAAAAGGGCCTTGCTTAAGGACCCCTTAAAACAGATTAAGGCAATCAGGAGTGTTATCACGCCTTATCATAAGAATGCCAAGTATTCTGTTTGGGAACACTTGGAGCTCTATGAGCAAATGATGGAGACTTTCCATTTGAAGGACAGCAGTAGCTGCATCCAGTACATCAAATGGACATTCTCCCCTGAATACGCCAGTTTCTTTGCGGGGCTGGAGGACCAAAACCATTCAAGATGGTCCACATATAGGGCGGCCATCTTGAAACATTTTTCTGTACATAGAAATCCCCAAGAGGCTCGCAAGGCAGCCTACAATTTGCAATGTGGGGAGGATCAGGCCCCACAAGAATTCGTGCAAGAATTGAAGCGTGCCTTTGCGCAGACCACCAGAAGGGTGCGCACGGACAGCAGAGAATTCATCAACACATTTTTCCATGCTCTTCCCAAGTACATAATGACCCAGCTCGTGAGTTATTTTCACAAGAAAATATCTTTAGACTGGGTCATTGAGCAAGCCACCCAGATCTATGAGGTGCAGAAGCCTATAGAAAATAAAAGTAATGCGCAGAAAAAACCCCAAAACCAACATCACCCCTGCTGCTGCCAAGGTGGCAGAGGTAAAGGTTGCCTCGTTTTAGATTTGGAGATGGGGGGGCCTAAAAACCTGCCTGCACCAAATAATTCACAGCCCAGAAGGCCCTCGGGCCAGTCACAGACAGGGAGTCGAGGAGGTAGTCCCACAAATGGGGTCCCTCGCTCCCCTGATTATGTAAGTCCCCGCTACAAGGGAAACCGACCCATCCTGGGTTATGTGTGGACTCCTCCAGCCCAAGGGGGGAATCCAGCCAAGCACCTAACCCGGGGAACTTCCCTCCTAACTCCCCCCAGGAGGGCAGAAATTCACCAAATCCTGGGCAGAAATTTTTCCCCAGGTATCCACCCAATTTTCAACCCAAAAACCATCCATCCTTCTTTCACCAATTCCCTGAGCCCAGACAACCTAATCCGGGAGAGGGGAGGCCAAGGGTGGAGGGGTACCCAAATCTTCCCAATCCGGGGTATTACCAGAGAAGGGATAGCTACCCTTCCTGGGATCAGCCCAGGGGAGAAAACAGAACCCTGTATCAACCAGAGCGGGTTTCCCAACTTGAGCGCCAGGTCCAAAATATGGCACGGGATCTGGGTCACATACTGAGGGCTCAACAGAACCCTCAGATGAGCATGCCACCGCAGAATGCCCCAAACTCTGGACCTGGTACTCCAGAACAATGACGGGGGTAGCACCCCGATAACGCACCGATTCCCAGGGAGGAGGCACAAGGGGAAGGGGGGTGTAAAGCCCTGGAGGAAGCTTCCTTCCCAACTTGTAAACAGCCCCTGGAAACCCAGGAACCGGAAACAAAATCTCCTACCCCTGAAAGTCTGCCACCCAAGGAGCAGAGAGGCAGTAGGAGAAACAAAGTACCCAAACAGACCCACTTTGTGGAGGAGGTACAGGTCTTCCAATTTGAGGGAGAGGGATCCCAAGAGGATCCTGGGAAAAGGACCTTCTCCTTCTGAGATGGGGGAACTCCTCCCAAGGAAAAATGGGTCCCAAGGGATTTCAACCCAGACTGGGTAGATGTGGGGATTGAGCTGTCGAAGCCCATCATCCTATCCCAGAACCAACAACACCAAACTTCCCTGTTTCAAACCCATCCTGGTGACTGCCTCCAAAAAGGCAGGGGCGGCCCAGAACCGGAACCAGGGGAACCTAAAACCGAATCAACAGACTGGGTAGATGTGGGGATTGAGCTGTCGCCACCCATCATTCTATCCCAGAACCAACAATACCAAAATCCCATGGGTCAAACCCATCCTGATGACTCCCTCCAAAAAGGGGGGGGCGGCCCAGAACCCGAAACCATTTCCAGTTGCCAACTTTTTCTTTCAGATTCCCCAGGCTCTCCACAGAATTCAGCCCAAATCTCTTCTCTCGCCATGTCCAAAACCAGAAAATTAGCCCACCAGTTGTCCAAAAATGTGCATTATCTGTGCCCCCTTGAGGAGAAGGAGGGAAGATACAATGCCCCGGTACAAGTACAGGGGCAGGGTACAATTTTGGCACTGGTGGACACTGGATCCCAAGCTACCCTTCTGTCCAGAAGGGCCATTGATGAACTAAATGCAGGAAGGGGGGAGAATTACCGAATTCCTCTCACCTCTCTTCCTGGACAACTGCAGAACATTGACGGGAAGGAAATTCCCGTCGAGGGGACTGCAGACTTGGACATTAAAATTGGGCGACACAAGGTGAAACACCCGTAGTAGTAACCCCAGAGGGCACCCCTTGTTTACTAGGGAATGACCTCCTGAGAAGGTTGTCACCCCTAATAGATTGTGTAAACAAGGTCCTCTGGACCCAGACTAGCCGACCAATAAAATTAAAACAGAGTGTCAACCATGTTAGTTTAAACGGCACCTGCCACATGGTTGAACAAAAATCTGACCAAGTAGAATTTCACTTCCAGAACAACCAAATTGCAGACATAACAGTAATAGCAGTAGGACAGCAGACTGGTGATGGGGGGTCCTCTCTATTTCGGAAAATCAACCTTCCTTCCAGTTTAAGGTGGTATTCCACACTGGAAGGAAATACTCTGAAACTCTTTACCAATCCACAATCAGACACTCCAACTCCTATAGTCCAGAAAGATGTGAAATCAGCTCAGAGCCTGGCTGACATTCAGCATATTGGAGAGCAGTGGTTCATCCCTGTTCAGTTAAATAATGGGAAGGACTCTGTTCTCGCCCGAGTGTGTGTGAACAACGGTAAGAGCTTCATCAGCGAAGCCATGTTCCGCCAACTCCCAAAAGATCCAGCCATTCCCACATTCAAACTGATAGACAAATGGGAAGTGGACCTGGAAGCACCCAATTCCAAAAATCTCCTGCCAAGCAGGTGTATGCTCAAAATCTCCATTGGCAACAAAAGCATAGTCCATAATTGTTGGGTCGTGCGAGACATCACTGACGCCTTTTACTTAGGCAGTGACATTCTCAATCGCTTTGCCATTAGTTTGGACCTAATCAACTTCAAAGCTTGGTCCCGATTAGCGGATAATCCCATGGGCTTTGATGATCAAGAAAAAGCGTTTAGGTCAGCTCAATTGCTACCTTATGCAGTTGAAATTCAGATTAAAGAGGAAGTCACCATCCCAGAAAGGACCCGACAATTCTCCCTGGAAGTGAACGTTAAAAGAGGACAACAATTGAAAAACCCTGATGTTTATATTCACCTAAATGCTTCTCTCCAACAGCAAGGGTTGGGGGTAAACCCAACACCATTAGTCAACATATAACATGACACCATTCCAATAGAGGTGGATAACAGCGACTTACAGAGTATTACTCTAGCCGCAGGCACCATCATTAGAATGGCGGTTGTTGACCGACATTTCTCCATTGATTTAGGAAATGAACTGTTAGGACAAATCCCCAAGGACTGTTTTGACAGCGACAGTGATGACAATACAACACCAGACAGGATTTTCACCCGGCATGGGGGGAACTTCCTGGTGTACACTTCTTGCCCTTATGGTAAGTAAGATGTGACTTGTGACTTCAGGAGGGATGAGGTGCTTTTCCAGGTCCATGAGGGCTGCCTTTCCCACCTGAAGCCTCCAGTCCAAATCAGCACTCTGACCGTGGACTTCTCCACCCAGCTGGAGGAGGCCTCTGAGATAGCCAAACCAGAAGTCTTTCCAGGCTTCAGACAGATGGTGGAAGAGAGAGTCAACCTAGCTGATGCCTGCGTGACTCTGGAACAGAAGCAAAAGTTGAAACAAGTTTTCTTGGATTTCCAAGATCTCTTTGCGGTAGACTCATATGACTGTGGTCGGATCGACATCCACACCACAACAATTCCCACAGACCCTGGAATGACTCCAGTGTTTGTGAAGCAATATCGTTTGCCTCTCGCATCCATGGAGTCCCTTACTGAAATAATTAAGAACCTTAAGTCCCGGGGAATAATCCGTCCAGTACACAGCACCTTCAATAATCTGGTGCTGGGAATATTGAAGCCAAACGGCCAGTGGAGACTTTGTGCCGACCTTAGGGAGCTCAACAAACAGGTCCATACTTCCCGATGGCTTCTGCCCTACCTTGACCAAGGGCTGGCCCAGATCCAGGGGTCACAGGTATTCACTGCAATAGACCTGACCAATGGATACTGGACCGTGCCTGTCAGTATGAAGGACCAATACAAACTGGCTTTTACCTTTGGGGGCCAGCAGTACACATGGACCCGGACTCCCTTCGGATACCTCAACTCTGGCAATGAATTAAACATTTTCCTACATAAGGCTATGCCCGACCTGGGTGCGAGGGGTAACCTGGCTTATGTAGACGATGTCCTTATCAAATGTTCATCTGTGGAGGAACACATAGCGGAGATCCGTTATGTTCTGACGCAGTTGAGGGCCGCCGGAGCAAAACTTTCCTTTCAGAAAGCACAGTGGTGTAGAACCCGTGTTAATTTCTTGGGGCATGAGATTACTCCTCAGGGTCTCTGTCCCCAGGAAAAGAAAGTGGAAGCACTTCAGAAACTGAAAGACCCCAAAACTCTGCTGGAACTCAGGAGCCTCCTTGCACTGACTAATTACAGCAGAAAGTTCATTGAAGGCTACGCAGAGGTCACCAGACCCCTGATTCATTTTTTGAATGGGGGGTCAAGTGGGAATGGGGTCCAGAACAATCCGAGGCAGTAAGACAACTCAAGGGAAGCCTCTCACAAGCGCCTTGCCTAGCTTACCCTGTCAGAAACGAGGAGTTCTTTCTGGAGACAGGGTTCTCTAATACGTGCTTGACGGCAGTATTATACCAAAAGCATGACAAGGTCAATAAAGTAATCTCCTATGCGAGCAAAACTTTATCCTCTGTGGAGGAAAATTCAAAGATTGTGAGAAGGCACTCCTGGCAACGGTGTGGGCATTGAAGAATTACCACCCGTTCATCCAGGGAGAACACATCATAGTGGAGACTCCACACCAGCCTCTGCAATATCTCCAAAGTGACAAACTCCGGGCCAGAAATGTGAGTAATTCCCGAATTGCTTCCTGGATTCTGTCAATGCAAGGCTTTCCTGTAGAGGTCAGATATGGCCAAAACAAGAAGAGTCCCCTCGCGCAAGGTCTGGCTGACTTGCATGATTGTGCCAGAGAAAACTGTCTCGAGGACGAAAGTCTAAAAATCAAGGACAACATGGAGGCATACCTTAATTCCCCACACAAAGTCTTTGAAGAAGACAAGTGTGAGGGAATGCCCACTGTCTATGTGGATGGATGCTCTTACCATGTTGACAACAACGGGGAGAAAGAACTGGTGGCCGGCGTAGGGAATGCATGGTGAATGAGTCCCCAGAACCCTCTGCTGGATACAAAATTGGTCCCCGAAGTAGTCAGGTGCAAGAATTGATGGCTGTGCATCAGGCCATCCTCACTGCTGTCCAACATCAACTCTACAAACAGGTCATAATCACAGATTCGGATTATGTACGGAACAGGTTCGTGGAGCACCTGGTTAATTGGAAAACCAGAGGCATGTTATGTGCTAATAACAAACCCCTGAAACATGGGAAGTTAATTCAAAACATTGATGATCTGGTCACCTCGAATGGGATGACCATCTACTGGAAGAAGATCAAGGGTCATTCCAAAGTAGAGGGACCAGACAAAACTGGAAATGACTTAGCTGATCAGCTGGCCAAAACCGGGGCCATCCAAGGGGATCTAATAGAAATTGAGTCCCTGTTGGGGGAAATCCAAGTCACTGCTATCACTAGGTCCCAGACAAATGCTCACAATGATCTTTCAACTGCACAATGGAGTAAGGAGACCCCTGATGCTGATTTAATTACGGCTCAAAAGGGGGATCCAATAATTGGTAAGTTTTACCAACACATTGAGGACCCTGAGAACTTTCCCCTGACGTATACCGATTACATTGGGAAGGAGGACCTTAGAGTGTTGATGAAATGTCCAAAGATGTTCCGAATCTAAGACGGTTTGTTGGTAAGGAAATCCCAAGCTGGTCATGATCAGTGGGTGGTCCCTACCTCATTCCGAAGCCTGATGTTAAGTCACGCCCATGATGCGGCCACCGCCGGTCATAGGGGGTTTCACACAACACTTGAGATCTTATGAGAGGTTGCATACCGGCCGCACATGGGGCAGGACCTCGACCAATACTTGAGGGGGTGTCTGGTGTGTGCACAATTTCAGCCATCATCCCTCACACACCGTGCACCTCTCCAAAAGATGGGGATGACACTGCCATGGTCAGATTTGCAAAGCGACTTCGTAGGCCCTGTAATTCGCTCGTCTAGAGGAAACAAGTACATGTTGACCGTTACATGCTTGTTTACAAAGTGGGTGGAATGTCTCCTGTCCCCAAACTGCAAGGCAGAAACAGCAGCTGCCCTGATGATTAACCACATCTTTTCCCGTTTTGGTCTACCTCAAAGGATTGAGTCAGACAGAGGTAGCCACTTCACCAGTGAAGTAATGACAAAGATGTGGGAGATACTGGGGGTCAAAAGGAAGCTACATATTGCTTACCGGCCAGCTTCTTCTGGAGCAGTAGAGAGATACAACCAAACCATTGTGAGCATATTACAAAAGTTTGTGGCAGATTCTGGGCCAAGTTGGGATACCCGATTACCTCTGGTCCTAATGGCCATCAGATCTACCCCTTCATCTGCAACTAAAATGTCACCATTTGAGCTGATGACCGGACACAAGGTGGTGCTTCCCCAGTATTTGCTCTACAGGACCCAAGAGCAGACACTTATAAATGCCTCCACAACCCATGAGTATATGAAGAATTTACGGAAACATCTTCAGCATGCTTTTGCCTATGCTCAGCAGAATCTAGAAAGATCAGCTGACAGCATGAAAACCCACTACGACCTGAAGACCACCAGGAAGGAATATACTGTGGGAGATCGGGTCTATCTATACAATTTCCAAAGAAACCAGGCCAAACAGCGAAAATGTTTGCCTACGTGGAAGGGGCCGTTTGAAATTATAGACAAAATCTCCCCTGTAGCCTATAAGATCTGCATCCCCAAAGGTAGTCTGGCGGAAGGGGAAGACAAGTGGGTACATATAAATCAGCTAAAGTGTTGCCATCCCAGGCACACACTGCAGCAACTGGAGGAGTCCTCTGCAATACCAGAGGGGACTGCCCCAGATTAATTCAGTTCCCATCCTAAAATTTCCCTCATTCCGAGTTAGGACTACACCATGGAGTAAATAGCTCCATGGTTGGCAACCATGGAGCTATTTACTCCATGGAATACCGGCATGGTGAATGGAGTAATTACCGGTCCATTCCAAGGTTGGATGGACCGGGAATTCCCCATTCACCATAGCCCTTCCCCATCCCCATTTCTGCCCCCATAGGGCTCAATGGGAATGGGGAAGGAGGTAATTACGGCACCGTAAATTACGGTGCCGTAATTTACTCCAAGATCACTTTGCGGGTCCCGTAATTTACTCCTGCTAAAAGCAGGAGGTAAAGAGGGACCCGCAAAGGGAACTCGGATACGGAGGTAAGGGATTACCGCCATCGGTGCCCTTACAGGCACCGGTAATCCCTTACCTCCAACCTCGGAATGACCCCCATAGTCTCTAAAATATTATGATTGGAAAAAAAATGTTTCATGTTATATCTTGTTTTAAAATAAGACTGAAAAATGTATCCTGATGTATAAAATGTATATGCCGCCCCACCATTAATAGTGGTGGAGAAATGTCTACGAATAGGTATTGCCGCTTTTGATTTATCATCAGAGATGAAACCACGGAGACTGACCAAGGAGAACGACCCGGAGACCGGGAGCAAAGATCCGAGGGGCCCGGGATACCGCCCAATATTCCCATCAAGACAGGCGTGGAGAACTGATTGATCCAACCGATGGAGGAAAAGATGCTGAACTGTGCCATCTACGGAATTGGAAGAAGATGAGGCGAACATCCCAGATCTTGCGAGTTTCATCAGTGAAAGATCAGAATGCCCGTCGCAAGAGGGGGGACTTGTGGGATGTTTTTACCCATGCACCCAAGCCCTACCATAAAAATGTCCATTACTGGCTTTGAAAACATCATGATGGCCAGAACTCCCCAGAGAGTGCACAGGGAAAACATGAAGAATAGGCTGCCACCCATTTTTGCCTATGTTGTGAGCACAGGAGGGCACTGCCTAAAACCACCATTGGGCTACACACAAAGTAGCCTGAAACCATTGGGAATGGCAATGCTGATTGCCAAAAGCAACCCAGAACTGTGGGGAATTCATTTTCTTAATGTCAAAATGGATGCAATACTGGTGCTCACCACTATCAGAAAGCCGGCGTTTTAAAACCACCAGACGTTTGTGTAAAACTGAACAAATGATCCCAAACCAGGCCAAGGAAAGACTTGCTAAGAGGTGGATACAATGTAAAATTATATTCCGAAATGACTTGAAGGAAGTAATTATTTAATGTATATATAAAAAATAGCTGGGGATGTCAGCAGCTTAAGTGAATTTGGGTTTAAAGCCACTAAAATCGAAATGTTTAGAATAAATGAGTGACCTACTTGTGAGTGTCACATAGGTTGCCATTGTTTAAATGTCATAGTTTTGAACTTAGAATCAGCATTCTAGCTGCATGTGCAAAAATTGTAAGTTGGATTTGAATGAAGAAAACTGGGAACTAAAGTGACCTTTAGCTGAATTCTGCCTGACAACTACCCCCGACAGGAGTTGAACTGGCTCAACCACTCTTCCCAGGCCTGGCTGCATCCTGCTGCCTGCACCAAAAGGAGGTGACACCTCTCTGATTGAATTAGGGGAGTGGTACCTGCAGACTGCAGAAAGTTGAACAAAGCCCTGTCCTGGACGCAGGCAAATGTTATATTAGGGGGGTCGTAAAATGGCTTCCTCTTGGGAGAAACTGGGAGGGGCAGTGCCTGTGAGAGCCAGCTGAGCTTGGGGGAAGTGGATAAACCAGAAATTCCACCATGTGCTTTGGAAAACCACACCCCTTTGGGGCCAGAGCATGATTTTAAAAAGATGGATAATTCACAGTGCGGACTTGTCAAAATTATATAAATAACACCATCATTTGTGTGATTTTTCTGTGCACATTTTAAGAGGTGTTAGGACCCTGTGGTATGTTCTTGGGGATAGTAGCGGAAAAAAAGGTTGTTACTCCAAATGTATGCATGTTAAAAATCTGACACTTTATCATCTGAAACCCATATCCCTGGTGCACATTTGTGTAAAATCTGGAAAAGTTTAGAGGTCGTTATCTGGATGAAAAGGGGAGAATTCTGTCATCAGTGGACACAACATTGTACAAAGACAGGGATCAGATGGTTTGGTGCTACAGAAAATATGTTAACTGGACCTATAATATTAGAAAAATGGTACATAGATAAATATGTGTTTGGGTCAGAAATAGATTTGTGTGCAATTTGACAAGGGGAGGTTCCTCTGACCATAAAACCTACAGCATCACTCTGACACTCCATTTCTTTCCCCCAATCAAGGAAGAGAGGAGGAACTGGCCAATGATAAATGAGAGGGGCAGGCTTAGCTAGGCGCAGGCACATACCCATTTTCAAAACACATAAAAGGAACATTGAAACCAAGGTAGAGACATTCACTTTCCACTTTCTTGCGGGACGCTTTGCCGGGAGACTCCAGACTTCAAATCCACCAATCTCCAGAGACCAGAGATCCAGACTTCAAATCCATCAATCTCCAGAGACCAGAAATTAACTCCAGAATTTGTAGCAGAGAGGCCTGAATCCACAAGCTGAATCCTCTTCAGCAGGCCTCAAAACCAACCAAACTATTCAACAGCCGTGCGAGCTGTTTGAATTCTTTACCAAGAACTTTTGCAAGAACCTGTAGCAGTATCCAGAAAGCAGTGCTGTATCCGGAACCAGAGAGAACCAGAGACCAGATCGCTGTGAAGAACTGCTAGCAGAAGTCCAGCCAATCCTGACCCGGTGACGAAGTCGCATTCCTGTCCAAAATCTAGTGTGAGTACCCAGCTAGCACTGTGCCAAAACCAATCTCTTAGTTTAAAATAATCTAATCGAAACTATTTTAGCCTATTAGAACTGCCTCCCAGAATCGTGTCATTCTGTCATCTTTAAAACTGAAACTGTCATCTGTCATTCTGAGCTTTAAAATTTTAAATCCGAAAAACTACCTTTACTAAATCGGCCGCATCTCCGGAACCATTTGTGCTAGTAGCAAGTTTTAACTGTCATCTTAAAGCTAAGATTCTAAGCTTTCCAACGTACCTAAAACCGACTGGCTACCCTTTATAGTGCCTCCGTAATTGCGCTCGACGCACATGACTAAATTTTCCGCGATTTGACAGTTTGCTTAATTTCAGCCATGTGTAAAAAGATTTGTCCTTGCTTTCCTTTGCTGAAATCCGTTTGCAACCTGACAATCATTCATAGAGCATTGCTAAAGTGATCCTGAACTAATACAAAGTAGCTATCACCTACCCTGAACCCCCTATAAGGAATTAAAAGCATTTTTCGCATATTTTTCACTTCTTTGCATACCACATCAAAGGATTTTGTCTGTGTTTAAAACTCCTACCTGTTTTCCTCTAAGCTTGCTAGGGGGGAACTGAATTATAATTGATTGCATTCCTGAGAACTGTGTGCTTTTCTTCCATCTCTTTACCTTGCATAAAAGGGGGGGGGCGAATTGTCAAAGAAAAGTGATTACATTGTCTTTTGTTGAAGTCATGTCAAGTTTATTTTCTGTACTGCATTTTCATTCATCATTGCATTGTCCTTGAAGCCATAAAAGCATTCCCAGCTACTTCATCCTCTCTATATCACTTCTAAGCCATCAAAAAGAGTGTACCACTGTAACATTATCCATTGTTGATCGCTATCATCCTCACAAGTGTGCTATCAAATATTACTTTACTATAAAAGTGTGATAGATATATATTGTTTAATTTTCAAATAAACCTTTTAAATTTGCAAAACAAACCTACTTCTTGGCTCAGCGGGGTCGAGGGGATTCTGAGAGAGGGGTGTTATATAAGGGTTGTCATCCAGAGTAAATGAACTGGACATAAAAATATATCAATAAGGGCTTCCATCAGCATCCCAGACTAGGCATTGACTTAGCTGTAGTGTTGAATTGAAGTCGCTTACACATCAGAGGTTGAAGTATATGTTGAACAACATGGGTGACAGTTGAGAACCTTGTGGGACCCCGCAAAGGAGTGCAGTGGATTTAGAAAAACGTTCACTTAAACTGTTTGAGATCTGCTTTCCAAAAAAGAAGAAACCCACTTAAGGGCATTGTGATAGATACCAGCTAGGCATCTACATAGGAAAAGAAGATGTTATAGTTCACTGTGTTGAAGACCGTTGACAAGTTCAACTGTAATGAACAGTGACAGATGTCTCAGGTCAGCATTATCTAGACATCGCCCCGCACAATGACAAGGTAGAGTCAGCACTATGCAAGGGGCAAAATCTGTGTTGCAGAATGTCCAAAACCTGGAATTTCTCCACGTAGTTCTGCATTTGGATGTTATCCATCTTTTAAAAAATCTTAGCCAACCATGGGAGCAGAGCAATAGGGTGATCATTGCATAGATTTCTTTAAGAAAAGAGTGACAAAGTGTTCATGGAGGAAAGGACACTGCACAGATTCAGAAACAGATTCATAAAGTTAGTGACACGCATAGCCAGCACATTTGCATAGTGATGGCCCATGAAAGCAAGTAGAGCATCAATCTGATGGCGAGTAGGCTGGCCTAGATGAGATGGGTAGTACAGGTGTGAGCTCTTTCATTAATGTTGCTAAGAACTTCATCCTGAACCATTGTTTATTTTTGCCATAAAGAAGTCACTAGGCCTTATTAGGACCCTGGCGGTAGCCGTGCCCTTATTAAGGGTACGGCTGCTGCTGGTAATTATTTTTTACCCGGGCCCAGAAAAGGGCAATAACCGGGTCATGCTGACCTTGGCGGATCCGGTTATTGCCCTTTTCTGGGCTCCAGTAAAAACCATTCCCCATTCCCATTCAAGCCCTATACGGCTCAATGGGAATGGAGAGGATGCTGACAGCGGGCCTGTTAATGACGGGCACGTTGTCAGCTTCCTGGACTGCTAGCGGGACCCGCTAAGTTTGCCTGGTCTGACCAGGCATTCCTTAGCGGGTCCCACAGCAGTCCTCATAATAGGGCAGTCCGTAATTAACGGTGCCGGTCCTGTACCGGCTCCGTTTATTACGGGGCCGCCAGGGTCCTAATGAGGCCAACTGACATAATTTGCAAGCTGCAGGGAAGAAGCGAGTAGATGGGGTAGACTGGGGGACTGATAGAGGATTTGATGGTAACAAACAAGTATTTAGGTTTATTAAAGGGCTGGTAGATCTCCTGATTTCCTCCAGTCTTCCTTGTTCCTTCAATGGTCTTGTTTCTGCTTTTTGAGGGAAAGGGAGAACCTGTAACTCAAACGCTTAAGAAGAGGGGCGGGGCAAAGTTGGGCAGTGCAGTCACACACTTTCTGACGTATCGTTAGGCACTGCTCTAGATACTGACCACAGGGTGTGTCAAAGCAGAAGTTGGAAGTGTACAAGAAGGATTTTCAGGCAGAATTTTAATCAGTGATAGAAACCGAAAGGAGGTGAGCAGGAGGGCAACCAAAATGCTATTGATGAGAGGAAGTCAAGTAACCAGACAAAGTGGTTGGTCCAAGAAACTGCAATGGTGTTTGAAAATGTAACACTGGCTCTTCAGCCACAATTAGATCCAAACAATGACCCAAGCTATGGGATGGAC
Organism: Ambystoma mexicanum; assembly: GCF_040938575.1. Classification (NCBI taxonomy): domain Eukaryota; kingdom Metazoa; phylum Chordata; class Amphibia; order Caudata; family Ambystomatidae; genus Ambystoma; species Ambystoma mexicanum. The sequence continues at coordinate 983,643,093 of NC_090925.1, forward strand.
ATATGGCCAAGGATGAGCGATCATGTCTGTAGTTTGTATCAAGTAATTTAATGGAATATGGTTTTTCAGTGGCATTGTGCCAAATATTGAAATCCTCCAAAATAAAAGATTAAGGCATTTTAAAGCTTGTGTGGTTAGAATTCATGAGCTAGCAATCTCCAAGCTGATCTAGGAGAAGGACAGCAAAGTGCAATTTTGAAAGGGAAAGTTAAAAGAACAGAACTGGGAGTTTGCCTCCCAAGTTAATGTATAAGAATTCAATATTACCAAGGAGGATTAAAAAATAACAGCTGTCCCACAGTAGTTTCTTTATGTGTTTCCCCCATCCCATTGATTCCCAGGATTCTTAGATCGATCATGCTCAGCCAGGTACTCATGGTGACTCCATGCTGGACTTGAAGAACTTGGTTTCCCCTCGTCCTTATCTTGGCAGTGGCCCCTTCACTACAACTTCCCAGAACTCCCACCCATCCCATGATCCTGGCAGATGAGAAAACATAACATTGATCAATAGCTGGCAATTGGTAGCATGACATAGGAGGTCCTTAGCAACAGGGTCATTCTGCTCCCCACTCTGTAGGTGTTCAAGCCTGTAGAAGACTTCTATCCTCTGCTGTTTATGACAGGCACTGGGGCACCTTTGTGGTGTGGTGTGAGAAGAACAATATGCCTCTGCTTAACCGTGATTTCTTCAGGATGGCTTCCAGCGGGGTAAGCATTTGTGCATCAACATGACCCTTTGGGGGGGCATCAAGCTTTTCAGGCTCCCTGGATGTTCATGAAGCAGACAACAGTATATATATATATATATATATATATATATATATATATATATATATATATATATATATATATATATATATATATATATATATAGGCTTATGCAGGGCATGACTATTGCCAGACTCAGGATTAAGTTCCTTTCCTCTTTGTGGGACCTCCTGCTGATACTTCAGTCTCTGCGTGTTGCTCCATTTAAACCCTTTTAAATCTCAGAGCTAAACACCTGAAACTGACAACCACCTTTTCAATCACTCTAACCTTGGTCCGTAGTATAGGGGAACTCATGACCTTCCTCTGTTCACCTCTTTACTTCATTATCACCTCTGGTGTGACTACCCTCCATTGTGATCCCACATTCCGTCTTTTCCCGTGATATTGTGGTCCTTGTCTTTCCCACCATCTACCGCTGGAGCACAGGGCACAGTTATCATCCCTTGATGTTCATGAGGTAATTCTCACCTATTTAAGTGGAACTTCTCATTTTGGATCATCGAACAGTCATTTTGTGACATTTAGTGTCTGTAACAAGTGTCATAAGGCTTCCCCGTTATCGATTACTCGTTGACTGAAGGAGACTGTTTCCTTGACTTACTCCTTATCGGGCTACCCTTTTCCAGGCAATGTGGTGGGCAGGTCTACTAGAGGGTTTACCAACATGTTAATGTTAAAGGATATTTATACCATGCACTGTCACTGCCGGAACAACTGGTCCCCTCGCGCTCTGGCGGCTCTGAAAGTAAAGAGGGTAGGGTAAATTAGTTGGACAGACAGGGAGAGAAAGAGCAAGAGAGCTGTGATGTGCTGTTGGCAGCTTCAGATTTGTTTACATCGTTCGTTGAACTTAGGTGTATTTTTCGTTTGGTAGCCTTCATCTGCTGTTGTGCCAGGCTATGTGTGGTTTGTTTTGTTCCTGTCTCGATGTGACGCAAGCTAATATTCACAATTCTGTCTAGATATGATGCAAGCCAATAATCACATCATGGGCAGTCGCTAGGGGCACCTCCTTGTTTGATATTTGTACGGTGACCATATGCACCTCACTCACACGTTTGTTCATCACTACCATTACTCCTTTCGAGGATGTTCCCCTCACAGGTTTGTCTTTTCATTCCTACAATCAATTTTCCCATAATGCCCTTGTTTTTTGCTTCACTGAACTTTAAAGTTGCACTGGGTTCTGCACTGCCCCAGGCCTGCCTTTCCTTTGACATGGTAATGAGTGTATTTGGAATTCTTCATTGAGTTAGCGAGGAAGGGATGATGTGTGGGGGGGATGTTCTGATTACTTAACAGTAATGTTCATTACAGCTAGTCCTGCTTTTCCTTGTCAGAGTCCTGACATCCCTTCTGACCCTTCCTTGGGATTGGATTGCCCTGTCTCGTGAGTGTGGTAATGGGACTGATTGAGTTATGGTGGCCATTGTGTACCTTCCTGGGGAGCTGGAAAAATATAACGATTCTGTTTAGTGAAAAAGGTCTGGGTAAGGCGGGCAGCCTTCATTGTGTTAGGACTGTGATGAGGAAGAGTAGAACTTGGTGTAACGAAGATTACAGGTAAGTCATCTGAGCATTAGAGCACAAAGTTACAAGAGAATGCTGTGTAAACCAGCCGTAAGAGCGTGCGGTTCAAGGAACTGCAGTGTAATCTAGCAGCATTAGAAAGCCACGAGCAGTGATATTGAAGGTCAAGCTTCCACCTCACACATCAATATCAATGTGTTTAGTGGAGCACCCAGCTGCCATTGGTATGGTTTTGCATTGCGTTATCCTTGTTTGCAAGTGCATTGAATGCACAGGCGTGGATCCTATCCTACCCTACCTAACATAAGCAAGTCAAATCAAGGTGCCTGCTCAGCCATCCTGGCTGCCTCTGCCTCCTCACTGGTGCACGGCACTCGGTCCTCAGCTTTGGGCCGTGCATTGAGTTCAGGGGTGGCTGCACGTCAGCCAAGCCCTACAGCTGCAGTGTAGGAAAGTGCACACAAGGCCTATACAATAAAACTCAGTAATCCGAAGCCAAACACGACGGATTTCAGAATGTTTCCAGCTAGCAAAGTCAGCCACGGCTGCCAAAAAGAGCGTAATGAACCCAGGGAGACCCAGTCTTTTAAACATCTTCCTGCCTGGCAGCTCCCAGGAACTCAAGCGGTTAACGAGCAAATAAACATGGGTACTTATTCTTGCTCCTATTAATATCACTGCATATATTGATGCGGTGAGCAGTGAACTCACCCCCGAGGGCTCATAAAGACGGTGTCGGTGGCAGTCATCATTTCACCAGCTAACATCACACGGAGGAAAAATTGCACGTGCCAAATCATGTAGCAAGGAAACAGCCCACGTTTGAGGATTTCATTGTGGCCAGGCAAACACCAAAATATGCCATCTCCCCACAATAGAGCTGATATTGTATGTATGGAAAATGGGGAGAATTCCTGACAGAATAGTTAGCACCTGTGAGTGGCTGAGCTGTAAAATGCTTGGCTGCACGTCAGGCATAGGACCACGCCAGGCTGACCATTTGCCAGCCATTTGGGCAATTATAACGATTTCTATTGGCAAATGTAAAACAAAGGATCCTGTAGACAAGAATGATGAAAGGGCTTGGGGGAGGGGGCAGGTGTGGATGGGGAGACAGTTAATTCATGTATGTATGTATGGTTTTAAATAGCACACAGCTATAATCAGTGCGTAATCAGTGAGTGATGACACAATCCTCATAACAAATTTGCTGGTCTGGAAACAACGGTGCTGGTCTGGAAACAACGGTGCTGGTAGCACCATAACAGCACCAGTTTGCGGAATGGCACATTCCGACCTGCGATGGCAGAAACACCATCACCACAAAGTGACCCTCATGGTGCTACCACACGCAGTAGCACCGTGACCGCAAACAGCGGGATGAATCGCTGGATGTCCCTGAATTACCGGCACACCAGTATACCGGGTACATTAGGAGTACCACCTACACAGAAACACTGCCACAAAAATGGCATTAGCACCGTGACCACCGCTCCTGTATTAGCACCACCGCGGACCAGGCGTTAAAATGTGCCTGGTGAGCTCCAACAGGCCCCAGGTGGCCAAAATTAGCCCAGCTGCACACCATTGGCCACTGGGACTAACAAATGGGCCACACCCACACCCAACCCACCTCCCAACACAAACATGCTGGCAGTCAGTCCAGCAGCAATTGGGCTGGGGAACCTGCAAGCAGCTATGGATTTAGAAGCAAAACTGAGGCAGAGGAGGAGGCGTAGGTGCAGGAGGCAAATGAGGAACGGGTGGCTATCCCAAACATTAATCTGCAGCAGGTACCACCCCAGAGGCAGCCACCAATACCCTGCATCAGGGCCTCACCCTGAAACCTGACCCCAAGCCAAATCAACACCTTATACTGGCTTGACAAGGACACCATAATGTCAATAGTCACCTTCATCAATGACATCTGCAGCATCATAAACATCCGGACTGCAATCTCACCCTTGCTTAAGGTAGTGTTGGTGCAGCACTTCCTTGCAACTGGCACATACCAGCACACTGTTGGTGAGCAGCACAGGCTGTCACAATCCTGTTTTTTAAGGATAATGTTCCACATGATGGTTGCGCTGCTGCGCCATGTGTCAGACCACATTGCCCTACCCCATACCCCTGCACAGGTCAATGCCACCAAAGTGGCCTTCCATGCCCTTGCCGGCATGCCCAATTGCATAGGTGTGCTAGATTGTACCCATGGAGAGTTGACTGCCAGACATGCCATTGAGCTGGTGTATAGAAATCAGAAACAATTCCATTCCCTGAATGTGAAGATGGTCCGTGATGCAAAACAACTCATCACCCATTGCTGTGCACGTTTCCTGGGATCGACACATGACTCCATGGTTTTGCGGAACTCCACGTTGCCAGGGTACATGGTACATTATCACGGAGAGAGCACCTGGCTGTTGGGTGAGTAAAATGACCAATGCAGGATCTCTGTGTAGTGGGGGGGGGCAAATAGACACTCACAAGAGTGTTCATGGCTGTTTGGTGAGTAGAATGACCAATGCAGGATATCTTAACAGCACCTTACAAGACACGAGGCACCTAGTATGTACACAAACTGCATTGTGCAAATCGAAAAGTAGAAGTCATGTAGTTGCCTAGAAGGTATCATGAATGCCGACATTGTGCATGCCAAACAGTCTCAGTAGGATTAAGTGAGCTAAATGTGTAATATTGGAGAGTACATCCAAGACAATTTAGCAGGTTGCATTATGAAAATCTGTGCCATGTACAATGTTATGTGCTAACAAAGTACTTGAGACTGTGTACCATCTATCATCGCAACACAATATTCCCACCATAAACATCAGATCACCTTTCTGTCACTGCCATGCAGGTGATGCCAGATACCGCCTCACGCCATGGCTCATGACGCCCATCAGACGACCATGGAACAGGCATGAGGAGGCCTACAACTGGGCACACATACGTACACAGGGCATCATAGAGCAGGTGTTTGGACTGCTGAATACCAGGTTCTGCTGCCTCAGCAGATCCGGCGGAGCATTGATGAATAGACCTGTGAAAGCTGGCAAAATTGTGCTGGCACATGCCATGCTGCACAATCTGTGTACACGCCGGAACATTGCACTGCCACCAGACATGGACCCAGCAGATGAGGAGGAAGAGAATAATGATGATGATGATGGGATGGGTGTGCAACCAGGCCGGGGTGCCATGGACGTACAACATGCATCGGAAGCATACACAGAAGAAGATTGTCCACTCGTTATTCTGATTAACAACCCAGTGTTTTATGAAGGAAAAAGTAAACAGGTGCTACAATGACCCCCCCTCAAACGTACACACCCATCTCCCAGGCCCCAACTACCTATCCCAACTATGAACCCCCCTCCACCTCCCAAATATACCTACCCACCTCCCAGGAACCAGACGCAATCTGCCAACATGTGCAACAATTGTCAGTCAAACTGCACTACTTCTTGCCACGCTTGGGTGTATTAATGTCCCTCAGAGACACCCCAGACAGCTGCGTGGACCTCCTCCTGGGGCTCCCTGCATGTCAGCTGGTTGGTGTGGTGCCGGTGGAGGGTGTTATGGGGTTATGTGGCGGTATGCACGTCATGAAGGCCCGTAGGGCCAGCGCCATTGTCTCCGCTGTTTGACTATACACTATTTCCCTCACTGACCCTCCGTGACATCTGCATATTGGAGGTGGCACAAAACCCAATGGCATGTTCAACCCGGCGCCCAATGGTCTGGTTGCTCTCACGATGCAGCCTAGACTCCTCCAGATATTGCTGGACCAGTGCGGACAGCATGTCCTGCCGTTCCTCAATACATTGGAGTTGGGGAGTGCATGGGACTCCTGGGGCTGAATGTGCCCAGTGGTTCCGGGTTGTTGGGGTTCTCTTCACTGCCGATTCCGGCTGCCTCAACGGGCAGTTCCTTTACACTGCTGTCCGTGCTCTAGGATTCAGCCTGGTAGGGTGGTGGTGGTGCACGTCCCTGTGGGATTTCTGTGGCAGCAGGTGTGTTGGCCTGGGTTCCTGCTGTGTACCAGGGGCAGCAGGAGTGTTGGACTGGGGTGCCTGCTGTGTCCGAGGGGCAGCAGGGGTGTTGGTCTCCTGGGCGTGGTGTACCTGGCCTGCGTACCTTCCCGGATGACCGAGGTGCCTGCAGCGGTTGTTGACTGATGTTGTGCTGGCTGAAGTGCACACCCCGTCTCCCTCGACGTCCCTGGTTGTCCGCCATTGGTCTCAAATGATGTTCCTGTATGTGAATGAAAGGCATGCTGTTAATGGACTGATATGTGTATTTTATAGTTACATGCAACACAGTCATCAGGCAACATCACATTGTGGTTACACACATTGATGTCTGCTGCATTGTCATGTGGGTGTGTATGGGTCATACTTGAGGGCAGGCCATCTGACTGGCTTTGCACTGCATTCTGTGGGGGAGTCATGGGAGTACTGGTTCTGCTCGAGGTGATGTGGACTGTGATATGTGTATTTTTAGAGCATTGCTGGGGGGGCAGGATTAGCTTGATTCAGCTTCATATTTGTCCACTTTCTGTACTCACCAGCCGCTCCAGCTGTCCCAGCTCCTGCCTCCGCTGCACCGACTCCCTCGATGCCCTCGAGGTACAGTACACTGCTGCACTTTTCCTCCCATGGGAGCAGCTTTAGGGGTGAGTGTGGTCCAGCACCTGTTGCAGTGCATTGACATATGTGGGCTACCAGAAGGTTGCACACCCTTATGTGGAAGTCATCCCATCTCGTATGGCAGACCTTGACACTACGGGCTGTGACACACACAGCTGTCACCTTCTGGGCAGCCTCAGCCCATATGGCTGTGTGCATCAGCTGAGTACTGCACCGCTGGTCAGCTGAGAATAACTCCATTGCATTTTCCACTATGTGGTCAACCAGCCCGGTGAGTTATGCTTCACTGAAGCGGGGCTTGCGGACATGGTTTTGTGGGATTCTTGATGCAATGTCCCTCTGTATGTTTGGCCACTCACTGTTGCTGGATGCCTTCTGGTTCAGGAGGATTGCAGTGGATTTTGATTTTTGTAATGGCCGCTGCTCTCTTTCTGGTTCTGGCGATCATGGGATTCCCAGTTCCGGTGTTTCCGGCTCTGCATACGCAGTGCCGCTATGTCCGGCATGCACGCGGCAGAGGCGGATGCACCACCAAGTTTTGTGGCGGTACATCCATCTCCGCCAGTGTTTCCGTGATGGCGGTGGCACCGGTTCCATGCATTAGTGATGCGCACGGCCACCAAGCCATAATCCTATCTTATTTCTGCCACCACACGGTGGCAGAAACGGTACGAGCGCCATCACAGTAACACTGGATTTTTACCGCCGGACCCGTAGTGAGGGCCTATGTATCATTATCAGTAGGATTGTGAAAGGGCAGGTACACATGTAGGCAGGGGTGTTGCTAGGTCTGGAAAAGACCCGGGGCTACGCTAATGTTGGAACTGTCGGGACTGGGGGCTAGCCAGCCTTTTGGTTGTAGCTCCAGAGATTCTATCCGGGGCTACAACCAAAAGACCCGGGGCTATAGCCCCTTTAGCCCCCCCCTAGCAACGCCTCTGCATGTAGGCACTTTGAGTTCCCTGCAGCTCCAAAGGCACCCCCACAGCAGCAGGGCCTTACGTTCTTTCCTGAACACTCATAGTGCAGGAGTCAGATGTTGCTCCACGGTTCTTTATCTCCTAATTTCATCATGTATTTGGTCTTGCCTTGTGGTACTGTGGTTTCTGGAATTCTGCTGGCCCCTTGCATATGGCTAGCCTTTTGGGAAGCTAAGGCAGGGCGTGTGTTGGTATAGCCTTTATATAATGCAGGATGTTTTAAAAATGATTGGGGCTGAGATTGGCAACCAGCAAAGCATTAGAGAATGGGAGAGATGTGGTAAAATGTCCTGGTTCTGGTAAATAGTCTGGCAACGACATGTTGCACTGCTGGAGGATTCGCTAAAACCAGCCCAATTAGGCCTTCTTGGTGAGGTGAAGTATGAAGGCTAGGTTGCTGTTGATTGTATTTGACAGCGTGGACTAATGGCATCATAAAGTCCTGGAGATTCATGCCAGATAGTCAGGGTTGGCTGAGCATTTGCGTTGCTGGCTTGCCAAGAAGCACAAACTGAGTAATGGAGGAGATAGGCAATAGATAGATGCTTGACATGAGAGACTGGGTAAACGTAAGACAACATTTCAGCCATCGGATGTCTCAAGTAACTCATCTTTGGGTATAATTGCGTATCATTCACATATGAATGGATTGAGATGTTGTGATCATTGAGGAGGGTCTTAGAGGATCCATGCTTGGTTAAAGATGACAGGATGCAGTATTGGGCCCCCCTTCAATGAATCAGAGATGCATTGATTTGAATTTCCCAATCTGGACCAACTGATCACTCTTTGATAAGTAAGAGGTCAATGAGTTTAGCACAGATCCTCAGAGCCTCATCCATGGGGCTAGTAGTGAAATTAGTGTAGTGGCATGTGACAGCATGAAAGGATGTGAGGCTGTGGAATGGTAAAGTAACACAAGGGCCCTGAATGCCCATTTTCAATGTTATGCAGTGCATCATAAATAATGTATGCAATTGCTGATTCAGTGCTGAATCAGGGTCAGAACCCAAATTGGTACTTGTTTAAATGGCAGTGCTGCTCTATTTCCTGTGAGATGGTATGTCTACGGTTTTCTCAATGAACGTTACCAGAAAGGGACGGTTGGTGATCAGCTGGTCATTTGTAAAGTCACCCAGGTACAGATGTTTTGTTTTAGAAGTGGGCATTTTAAGCCTTTTGGGGTGATGTGGGGGAAGGTTGCCTGTAAAAGAAGGAGGCCTTGATGATTGTGGCAGGAAGGATGTCACCCTTCTATAGGGCGGTTTGAGGGATGCAATAATATTGACCAGCACTGTGTAGTGATGTGCCTAAAGTTTGACAATTCAGACATGGTCCTAGAGAGGATTTTGAGAAGGCCAGGTAAGTGGAGGCAATACTGTCAATGTGCATTCTGCATTTCAAGTTCTTATCAATCATTCTGGATCTGAGGGTTGTGGGAGTGGGATGCAGCAATGCTTTACAGACTGAAAGGGCTGAATAGATTTGTTGTCAGGGCTTAGAGCGGTTTACAGTGCAACATTGGGGCATTTTTTGGGTGAATGTTTCAATTACTGATGTAATTGGCTCGAGGTCTAACCCTTTGGGTAGAATCCACTTTACCTACGAAGGCAAGTGTTGGTGAACATGGTTTCATGTTATCAAATAAAAATGTCATAATGCCTTTCAGGATTTTTAATGTATGTCCAGGAATAGGAATTGTCCTGTTCGACTAGGACAATCTCTCAAAAATGCAAGTTCTCACTTGCCGTGAGATTTGTAGGGGGGTGGGGTCCTCACAGCAATCCTCGGTATAAGGTTACAATGTAGCGATAATATGTCCTTTACTGGGAAAGTTATAGTCAATTTGCTTCAAAATGAGGAGAGTTTGGGAGAATTTTGTATAGCTGCCCAATGTATGATGTGCACAGATGTAACTAAGGCATAGAGGATTGCTTACTCCTGGTGCTGCTTTCAAATCCTGACCTAATCTCCCCCTCCCCCGCAGCCTGCAGAGTAGTCAAATGGTGTTGAGTAGTGCCAAATGAGGAACCGTTCCCACCTTTGTCACCAAACCCTCCTCCACTAGTGGTGCAATTAGGCCTATAAGAATAGTTTGATAAGAGCCAAAGGGTAAAAAGCATCGCAAAGCCAACCGTTTTGACTTTGTGTAGGAATGGGTAAGCATTTCCAGGCACTGTTAAAATGGTTCTACCTGGACATAAGATGGCCACCGCTGGCAAATTATGTCAGTAGCTGGGCATACTATGTCAGTGACTGGCAAGTGCCTATCATCTATACCAAATACAAAACTGTTTTCTTTGCCAGTGCTCATAATTAAAAGGAACTCAGTGCAAGCAACAGTTGCAAGGACACTCATAGTGCATATACTGTGTTAAACATAGCTGCATTTTGAGTATAGCCACCGTGTCAAACTTTAGCTGCATTTTGAGGATAGCCACTGTGTTGAATTTAGCTGTGCTTTGATTTATGCCACTGTGTTAAATTTAGCTGTATTTTCAGTATAGCCACTGTGTTGAATGTGGCTGCATTTTGAGTATAGCCATTGTGTTAATATTTTGCAATCACAGTTCAAGTATTTGAAAGATAATGTATCACAACTATTGTTGTTTTTGTGTGACTGTTGAAGTCAACACAATTACAAGAAAACCTACTAATATACATGTATTTGGTTTTGCCTCGCATTTGTAGCTTTAGCAACTATAAAACTATTCATATGGATATCGGCTGATGACACATGCATAGAATACATTAGCGCCTTTGCAATCTGTCAATATTCTCTCCTTCTGCTTCATAATGTCAACTGTCGATGCGAACCTCGATGGTTTCAGTTGAAAAAATAGCTACAATTCGAGGATATTTTTCTGTTAGTACACATGGCTCAATTGGCTCCTCCAACTTCCTAGAAACTACATCCAACACAGTGAAAGATCAATTCCTGGCCTTTAATCTGGCCACGGAAGACCAAGTTCAAAATATCATAGTACAACACAAGTCTTTTCCCCCCTTGATCCCATTCCTTTGAGAAGATCAAGGAACTGGGTGTTGACATAGTCCCTGTGCTTACGACAGCTTTGAATCATTCTTTGGCAAACAGATCTATTCCATCTGAACTGAAGCGCGCTATAGTTTTCCCTATTGCGAAGAAGCCTACTTTGGATCCAGAGGTCCTGGCCAATTTCAGGCCCATCTCTCTTCTTATGTTTTTAATGAAGGCATTGGAAGTGGTGGTTGTGCCTCAGCTCCGAGATTATCTCGAGGATTCCAGCACCCTGGATGCTTTCCAGTCTGGGTTCCATCCCGGAATGGGCACGGAGTCCATGCTCGTCTCTGCTATTGATGATCTTACGATGGTGCTGGACCAGGGTGAATTGGGCCTACTCATATTGTTAGATTTGTCTGTGGCATTCGAAACAATTGGCCATCTTATTCTGTGTCGCAGCTTGGAAGAAATTGGCATTGGTGGTAGTGCTCTTAGTTGGTTTCAATCTTTTCTTACCAATCAGATACTCTCTCTCCCCCCTTTTCTCCCTCTACCTCTGCCCTCACGTCTGGTGTCCCTCAGTGCTCGGGTATCTACCCTCTACTCTTTAATATCAATGTTCTGGCACTAGCTAGACTAATTTACTCTCATAGGTGTCTTTTTTTACGCATATGCAGATGACACAGTTGGTGCTATGTATCGATGGCAAACATGACTCTGTGGTATCTCGGCTGAGGACCTGTCTATCTGATGTAAGCCATTGGATGAATGCCAATTGGCTGAAACTTAATGCAGAGATGGCTGAGGTCATGGTGTTGGTCCGCTCTCCAGATATACAATCTCTGTCGACTCCTGATTTTTGACCCCCTTATTTAGGCCCATTGCCCACACCTGTTTCCCTGGTCAAGAACTTAGGTATTAGGATCGCAGCTTCCCTCTCTGTACAACCGCAAGTTGGGGCCAGGTGTAGGTAAGGCCATCTCAAACAAAGAACTTTAAGAAAGCTGATCCAGTTTATCCTGAGCCACCTAAGGGGCATTGTTGTTTCTGCAGCCAATCAGGGATGATGTATTACTGTAATTCAATGCTATTGGCTCAGCCTAAATTTCTGATCCAGCGTCTTAAAGTGCTGCAGAATTCTCCTGAACTTTGCGCAAGGGTCTCCCTAAATCTGCCCATGTATCTTCGGTACTACAGAGCCTCCATTGGCTGTCTGTATAGGCGCAGATTACGTTAAAATCTATGTGCATCGTTCACAGAGCTTACAATGTAACAGGAGCTACTTACTTGTGCTATCTCTTGCCCTATCCCTCTCACTAAGTCTGGAAGGAAGAAGTTTAAGAGAGACATCCTGGTCTCCAAGCCAGGCCTCCTTATCGCCAATACCTACACCAGTGCTTCCTACAGACAGACTCTCAATGACATCCTCTTTATCATCCCCTCTCCAGACCTATATGGTCTCTGTTCTCTCTCCTTTCTCCTCTCCCATTAATGGTGGCACTATGTGCGAGGTCCTCTTAGCTCTCTTCCACTCCTCCAAGAACATCATGAATGTCTATCTGAATGGCACCGTCTTGGTTCAGGGCCCTCAGCCCAATCTCCTCCTTTTTGATAGGTGTTTCCCGCTTCTTATCAACTTCCTCCCTTCTCCTGCTAATCTTTCTGCCACCTTTCTGGCACCCTCATCTTCCTCCTCTGCCTACCCCCTGGCCCCTCTACCACCTCCCCTGGGTGTACCTCAACCCTATAACCCTCCACAGAAGTCTTTCAAATGTGGCAACCTGCTCCACGTCACTACTCTCAACTCTCGTTCTGCTGTCAAACACTTGTCCGACATCTGTCACCTCCTCAAAGAACTCAACCTAGATGTCCTTGTTCTAATGAGACATGGTTTATTGCCAGTTCTGTTATGAGTATTGACACTCTTCTTCCTGTGGGCTTCAAGATCCTCTCTGAACCCAGAACCGATCATCATGGAGGTGGTGTAGCCCTGATCTTTCTGAAGTGGGTCCCGGCCTCTTTCATCCATATGTAAGCCTACTCCTCATTTGAATGCTGTTAGGCAGAATCCTGTGCAGTGCCCTGAGGGACCACTACACACAATTAAGACTACAAGTGGCAATACAAGTTCACCTTTGGTACAAGCCTGTACAACACTGTTAAAGTGGTAGCAGTAGCGGAGCAGCCAGACTTATCTCAAGAGAAAATGAGCAATAGTACAGATTACACAAAGGACCACAATTACTGTGACTCAAGCAAACACTGACTCAAGGTTTTTGGTTATAAAAGGAAAAGTACATTTATTTTTTTGACCATCTGTTTGCAAAACACTTCACCTCTATTAAAATTAAAACCACACGTAAAATACACTACAACCAATTCACTTTGGATAAGGCAACTCAGGTAAGTACCTTAGGATTTGACGGATGGGTGTTGTGAAACAAAAGACGTTACCGAGAATACATATGCGATCACTTTTTGACAGTAATGACAGTTCGGTTTTACTAAAGATACGCGTATCCACGGAAAGAAATGTTACTGAGGTAAAAACACACTTAGCACCTGAGTTAACCAAAGAACAGAGAACACTTTCTAACCCACAGATAAAAGTCAATAGGCCTGCGCCAGTGTTAGGTGGAACAGGGTTCCTGTTGTCAAGGATCACACAGTCAGATAGTTCACGATTCAAGGATGCCAGGAGTACTTGGATATTGTCAAAAGAGGAAGCAAAAGTTATAAGAAGGAGAAAAGACAAGGACGAGCCTTGGATGAGGAGAAAAGGGGTTCACCCTAGTTCCTCGAATTCGTGGGGACAAGAAGGAGGACGTCTGGAGTGAGCTGCACTACCCAGAGATGAGGCCAACAGCAGCGACGGTGAATAAAAGGTGTGCTCCTTTAAAACAGGAGAGGCTCTTCAGATGGCTATCCGGACCACTACAGTGGTGAACAGAAATTTCGACCATGAAGAGGATCCTCTGGCTGTGGAAAATGAGCTACTTGACCCCAACAGGCTCAAGGGAAGAAGACTCCGGACTGGATCTTCTCTGGTCGTCGAAGGGTAGATAGCTCAGGACTGCTGCAGGGCTTCACCGGGACTTGGTAGTTGCAGCAGCCGTCTTCTTCTGTGGTTCTCTTCGGTTCCTTGTAGTTCCAGTGGCGACTCTGACTTCCAGCCCAAGAGTCCTGCCTTTTATGCGAAAATCCCCCCTTCACACAGCCTGTCTGTCAATCACGCAGCAGGGGGGTTGTCAGGCCTGGACAACCACCCCAGCCAATCATGGCAAAGTGCGACTTGGGTTTCCTAGGATACCCTGTGCAGGGGGTGTTAAGATGGATTTCTGAACTCTGTCCTGGAGGAGCAGAGGTTCAGAAGGCCAGCCTAGTTTCTCGGAACAGGGTAACCTCTGGACAAGCCAGACCAATCAAGGTAGCAATTGCAGCGGTGAAGACTAGGTCTCAAGAGGGGTGAGGGCAAAGGGGAGTCTCTTCAAGGGAATCAGGCAGTTTAGTTCGATGTACAAATGAAGATTAACAGAGCTCCGCGACTCAAGCGCAGCCTCCACTGTGGGCAGAAGCAGAGCGCGAGTACGGAAAGGTGTGCTGTTAGACACAGCGGGGAAAAGCTATGGGCTACTGCAGGAGGGCGACCAGTTCCTAGCGATGCTACTCACCGGTCCCCGATGTAGGCAGACCCAGGCTTCTCCGCATCAGTTTCAGTGCTGGCAGGTTCAGATAAGAGCAGGGGACGTCTCGGCGTTGTGTAGATTCCGCAGCAGCAGAAGTAGAGTTGAGGCTGTCCCAAACGTAGTGAACCCGCACAGTTTGTCACCACAGCAGGGCGACTGAGCGGCCGTTTGTATTTCAGCCCAATGTACACTGCTCACTTCAGACCTGGGATTGCCAAGTGTACGAATCGTGTGAGAGTGGCAGGGACTCGTAATACAACACAACCTGACGGCGGTTACAGAGCAAGACTCCTGGGTAGGCTGGTCAGTCCACTGGATGGCCCAGAGACACTTCCGAAGGCTTACGTGCAGGGGATGGTGAAGATGCCGAGAATAGTTGTTCCCACTATTCCAATGGGTCGAAGTACCAGTACAGGCCTTCTCGTTCGATCAGAGGTAGAAAGGGTTTCACAAAGCGACAGCAGTGCAGAGGAGCAGTCCTTCAGCGGGTCACCAGCGATTCCTCGGATCAGCCTCGTAGTTGCAGGATACTTGGCCCCTGTAATCCTTCGTTCGTGAGAACTCAGGAGATCGACATGGTAGTGGTGTTTCCAGCCTCCTCTTATCCACGGTTCCCATTGTGCCAAAACGGAGGGGACCCAATGGGAGATCTGCTCACAAAACACTCACACCATACGTGGACCTATCAGGGACCATGGTGGTCCCAGGCATTCACGACACACTAGACTCTCTGGCACCCAGGATGTATATTGGGACCAGACATCCCAGCCCACATCCTGAAGGCACACACAAGGCCTGTAGAAGCCCGCAAAAGCATCTGTGTTTCGCGGGAAAGTACATGTCCAAATAAGGAAGGCCCCGGGTCGGCTCGACCTGGGGGAGGTGAAGGGGGCAAGACGGTCAGCGGGCAAGACAAAGAGCCTCGTGGTCTGGCCATTTTGGGAGCCAGGCCACCTTTTTGGGCTAAGCGCGAGAAACGCGCTTAAACGCCAAAAGGATCTCAAAAACACAAAGAAACGATCGCTGCCACCAGTCCCGTCCGTGATTCACCTGCACCGTTCATTAACAATCCAAAGAGAGTATCTAGGGCCTGTAGAAGACTAGAGACCCAAGAGAGCAGTAACTTAGCTTACAGTGCCCTCTTGTGTCATGTTGCGCGAAAGTTGCAACATAATAAAAGAACTACGGAAAACAACATTTCCCGGTACTGACTGTCTTAAGGGCATGTCAGTTTCCCCGTAAGAATGGAGCGAAAGCCCAGAGGAGTGCGGCAGAAGGCTGCACTTCGCTGGCAAAGCCTAGATCACGCTGAAAACAACAGCAAAAAGTTTAGGGGTTGCCACATGGAAGGAAAATTACCCACAATTAAGAAATCTTTCCTAACACTCGCCCCTCCCAGACTATGGACAGGGGAACTAATCCGCCCCTGGATGAATCTCTTGTTCAGGTCGGTTAAACATTCTGGACAACCCATCAGCATTGCTATGTTGGACACCTGGCCTATGCTCAATAGTGAAATCGAAGCCTTGTAGACTTATGGACCTCCTAAGCAACTTTGGCTTCTCTCCCTTCATGTTCATTAGCCACTTTAAGGGCTTATGGGTAGTTTGCACAGTGAAGTGGGTCCCATAGAGGTAGGGCCTCAGCTTCCGTAGGGCCCACACAACAGAGAAACATTCTTTCTCCACTGTGGACCATCTGAGCTCTCTGTCCTTAAGCTGGCGACTAATAAAACCAATAGGGTGTTCCTTACCCTTCTCATCTACTTGCGATAATACAGCTCCTATCCCAGTGTCAGAGGCGTCCGTCTGCACAATAAAAGGTCTTTGATAATCAGGTGCCCTGAGGACAGGGGCCTGGCACAAGGAGTCTTTTAAGCCGTTGAAGGCCTTTCCACACTCGTCGGTCCAAGTTACCTTCTTGGGTTTCTTCGCAGTTGTGAGGGCAGTCAGAGGGGCATAGTCTGCCATGAAGTTGCAGTAGTACCCCGTGAGTCCTAAGAAGGCTCTCACTTGGGTCTGTGCAGTGGGGGTAGGCCAGTCTTGTACTGCTTGTACTTTACTGGGAAGAGGCTGTATCCTCCCTCCACCTACTTCATGCCCAAGGTAAACCACTAAGCTTTGTCCAATCTGGCATTTGCTAGCCTTTATGGTCAAGTGTGCTTTTTGAAGAACCTGGAGCACAATCCCGAGGTGTTTCACGTGGTCTTCCCAGGTGGCACTGAAAACTTCTATATCATCCAGATATGCAAGACAGAATTCTTCCAACCCATTCAACACATGATTCACAAGCCTCTGGAAAGTGGCAGGTGCATTCTTCAACCCGAACGGCATTACCCTGAATTGGTAAAGACTGTCTGGAGTAGAAAACGCTGTCTTCTCCTTGGCATGTTCTGCTAAAGCTATTTGCCAATAGCCAGCAGTGAGGTCAAACGTGCTGAGGTACTTGGAGGCACCCAAGGTATCCACCATCTCATCTGTTCGAGGCAAGGGGTGTGCATATGTCTTGGTGACAGCATTCAGAGCCCTGTAATCCATGCAGAACCTCAATTCAGAAGTGCCTGCCTTTGGAACCAAAACCACAGGGCTGGACCAAGGACTACTAGAGGGTTCAATCATCCCAAGGTCTAACATCTTGTTGACCTCGGTCTTAATGTAAGACCGAACTTTGTCTGACATCCTGTATCCCCTACTTTTGGTAGGTACACTGTCTCCTGTGTCTATATTATGTTTGCACCAAGGTGTCAAACCAGGCGACTGTGAAAACAGGGGGGAAAACTGCCTAAGCAAACTTTTCACCTCAACCTGCTGATTAGAAGTCAGGTGAAGGGCCATTCGGACACCCTCAAAGGAGCTATCTGAAGGGCCACTTTGGAACAGGTCGGGGAGAGGTTCAGACTCCTCTTCCTCAACATCTGAAGCCAGTAGCAGCGCTGCGATTTCGTCTCTTGGGACGAAAGCCTTCAGCCTATTTACGTGGAACACTTTTGGAGCCTGTCCAGGCCTTCCAAGGTTCACTAAATAGTTAACCTCACCCAGCTCCACCACTGTGTAAGGGCCTGACCATTTGTCCTGTAAAGCTCGAGGCCTTATGGGATTCATGATCAGGACTTGCTGACCAGGTGTAAAGTTGATAAGGGAACCTTTCTGGTCATACCAATGTTTTACCAACGCTTGTCCTGCCTTCAATTTATCACTAGCCAAGCCCATCAGAAGTACCATCCGTTTTCTGAGCCCCAGCACATAATACTACGTTGGTAGTAACAGGGAGAGTGGGCATCTCCCATCCCTCTTTGACTATGGCTAAGGGTCCCCGTACAGGATGACAAAAACAGAAGTTCGAAGGGGCTGAAGCCAACACCCTCCTGTGCTACCTCTCGGTAGGCAAACAGTAAGCATGGTAAAAGAAGATCCCATTTTCTTCTCTGAGGCTCTTCCAGAGCCCCAATCATGCTCTTTAACGTTCTGTTGAAACGTTCCACCAGACCATTGGTCTGGGGGTGGTATGCAGAAGAGAACTTGTAGGTGACCCCACATTCTTTCCACATAGCCTGCATATACTTTGACATAAAGTTGCTTCCTCTGTCAGACACAACTTCTTTAGGGAATCCAACCCTAGTAAAGATGCCAAGAAACGCTTTTGCAACTCACTTGGCAGTTACAGTTTTTAATGGGATGGCCTCAGGATATCTGGTAGCATAGTCGACTAGCACCAAGATAAACCTTTTGCCTGAGGATGTCTGCGGTTCAAGGGGACCAACGATGTCGATCCCTACCCTTTCGAATGGTATTCCCACAACTGGGAGTGGTACCAATGGAGCTTGGATTGTTGAGCCACTCTTACCAGATAACTGGCAGGAGGCACAACTCCTGCAGTGACTTTCTACTTGCACCCCCATCTTGGGCCAGTAAAAGTGCATGGATAACCTTTGCTTGGTCCTCTTAATACCAAGGTGACTAGCAAGGGGCACTTCATGCGCCAACTGCAGGAGGAAGGGTTTTAAAACAAGGGGAACCACCAAACTCCTATGGTCTCCTTCTCTAGACTCTGTGGGCTCACTATACAGGAGTCCACCTTCCCAATAAATCTGATGAGTCCCAGGAGGTTCACCCTCAAGCTGGGAGCAGGCCTGTCTCCTTAGGCTTTCCAGAAATGGGCACTCACGTTGGCCTTTGCTGAATTCTTCCCTGTCAGGACCACCTTCTACTAACAAGTCTTTTAGTTCAGGATGGTCGTTGGGGTCAAATACTTCAGGCATCACCACCTCCTCGTCAGACCCGGGTGATTGACCAACTTCCTCCATCGCAGTGGTAGGCGAGTTCGGGGGAATGTTCTCTTTCCCTCGTCTTGACTTTCTTACTCCTTTCGCCTTGGGTTTCCCCTTTGGCTGGGGCGGCGTATTGGTCTTGGCCAATGCTGCCCGTGCTTGAGACCGTGTGTAGGGTCTGTCGGCAGTGTCTCCTACGAGCCCTAAAGCTCTGAGATCATTGCCTAACAAGACCTTTCCTGGGACGTTTCTCTGAATGCTCACTGGAATCCTGACTGCTGTACCATTTAAAGTAAGATTTACAGGTATTACTGGAAACATGCGAGGTGGGCCGTCAGCCAATTTAGTGGGCATCAGATTAGCTCTGGCAACTTCCTCTGAGTCTACCAAGGTAGAATCCACTACAGTTCGACTGCACCCACTATCCCTAAGAGCTGGAGTATCTACTCCATTGATCAGCACACTGTCTTTAAAGTAGTGCTTGGTAGTATCTGGAATCCTAGCATAAGCCTCTGCAACTTTAGTCTCCCAGGAACCCAGGGAAACTAAAACTACCTCAGCTTCTATCCCGCTGGGGAAGGAGTCTGAGGAGAAGGATGCTCCTGTAATCTCTTCTTCCTCGTAGGAGGAGAAGGCCAGATTAGCGGAGTGGACCCCCAAAGGGTTAACCTTACACCGGGGATCCCCCTTTACGTGGTCAGCTGCTCCACAAGCAAAACAAGATCCATTGGGTCTGTTTACATAGGGAGGCTTATTGTGACCAGAGGTCTGTTTCGGAGGCTGACCTCCACTACCTTGTGAGTTCTCTTGTGTCTTACCCTTATTTTTCTTTTTGTGGCCATTTTGAGAAGAAGATTTATCAGATTCTCCACCCTCCTTATCTTTGGACTTTTTCCCTTCCTCCTGCTTACCAGGATGAGTTTTGTCCTTATGGGACACTCGATGTGACACCCATAAATCTGTGGCAATGGCTAGCTTCTTAGGATCTATCTCCTTCGAATCGGCCAAATGCTGCTTAAACTCTGGGGAAGAAGATGCAAAAATATGTTCCAGCATGACAAGACTTATCATGCGTTCAAAGGTAGAAACCTTATAACCTTCGACCCAGCCAGTCAAGTGTTTTAAGGATTCGGTTACATAAGATACCCAAGTACCACCTTCTTTTTTCTTATACTCTCTGAATCGTTTTAAATATTGGGCAGGAGTCTTTCCAAACTTTAAAATGAGAGTTTGCTTTAACATTGCAAAATCTGCTCGCTCAGCCTTTGACATTTCCATAATGGCACTACAGCCAGAATGGGGCAGTCTGCTGAGTAACCAGGCAATCTTATCAGCATTGTCAACTTGTTGAACTTCACATGCATACTCAAACGTATTCAGCCAGTCCAAAATGTCATTATTTTCCTCATACACACTGAGCATATCTTTCGGAAATCGTGGATAAGAGGAGGCCCCAGACCCATGTCCAGGACCCTTGGATCCATTTGCAACCTGAAGCTTGGCCAGTTCCAACTGGTGATCCCTGTCTTTTTGTTTTTCGGCCTGTTCGATTTTTAGTTTGGTCATGTTGAAATCAAGCTTCTTCTGCCTAAACAGCAGTTCTTGCTTCTTGAATTCAAGCATGGTCTCCCCATCAACACTGGCAGAGGAAACATTAGACATCTCATCCACCCTGTCCTCGTGGTCGCGGTGGACCAGTGCAGCGGCAGAACCGTCGGTTCTACCAGTGAGAGCAGCCCCACCTCCTTCCGCACTGTCCTCAGAAGTTATAGCATCAAGCTGTGCTTCTTGCCACGCCACGATTCTTTGGATCATATCCATTTTGGTGCCTTGAGAGGAGACACCTCTCTCCACACACATCTTTTTCAATGTTTCGGATTTAGAAGCATTTAAAGTTAACAAGGTATTTGTTTCCATACTGTTAGATAGGACTATGGCCTTTTAAAAGTTATACTACGACAATTCACTACGTGTCCTGGTAGGAATAACTTGAAATGCCTTCGCTCGTGCGCAACACTGGATACCTTCAGTCGTATCCCACCGCTGTACACCAATTTTTTAAGATGGATTTCTGAACTCTGTCCTGAAGGGGCAGAGGTTCAGAAGGCCAGCCTAGTTTCTTCGAACAGGGTAACCTCTGGACAAGCCAGACCAATCAAGGTAGCGATCGCGGCGGTCAAGACTAGGTCTCAAGAGGGGTGAGGGTGACTGAAAGCCCGCAATGAGCACACAAAGCAAGGACACTTACAAATTACTCCAAGCAGGTGTTCTATTAAAAATGTAGACACATTTATTACAAGGCCTTTGTAACATTGACCGTAGCGAGAAATCACAATAAAACTCAAGTAAACCAACACATCACAATCAAATACAATATATATACAATTACCAACGAGTCTAACGAGTTAGACGCACGAAATGTGTAGACCACCTAGATGGGGAGGAAAACAGGCAGTGAGAATAATAGTTAGACCCAGTCCGCCTTCAGAGGCAAAAAGGAAGTCCGAGCCCTACGAAGAGTGGAGCCTTGTGCTCAAAAGTACCTGCACACGCTGGTGCCAACGGGCAAAGGGGAGTCTCTTCAAGGGAATCAGGCAGTTTAGTTTGATGAACAAATGAAGATTAACAGAGCTCCGCGACTCAAGCACAGCCTCCACTGTGGGCACAAGCAGAGCGCGAGTACGGAAAGGTGTGCTGTTAGACACAGCGGGGAAAAGCTATGGGCTACTGCAGGAGGGCGACCAGTTCCTAGCGATGCTACTCACCGGTCCCCGATGCAGGCAGACCCAGGCGTCTCCGCATCAGTTTCAGTGCTGGCAGGTTCATATAAGAGCAGGGGACGTCTCGGCGTTGTGTAGATTCCGCAGCAGCAGAAGTAGAGTTGAGGCTGTCCCAAACATAGTGAACCCGCACAGTTTGTCACCACAGCAGGGCGACTGAGCGGCCGTGTGTATTTCAGCCCAATGTACACTGCTCACTTCAGACCTGGGAATGCCAAGTGTACGAATCGTGTGAGAGTGGCAGGGACTCGTAATACAGCACAACCTGACGGCGGTTACAGAGCAAGACTCCTGGGTAGGCTGGTCAGTCCACGGGATGGCCCAGAGACACTTCCGAAGGCTTACGTGCAGGAGATGGTGAAGATGCCGAGAATAGTTGTTCCCACTATTCCAATGGGCCGAAGTACCAGTACAGGCCTTCTCGTTCGATCAGAGGTAGAAAGGGTTTCACAAAGCGACAGCAGTGCAGAGGAGCAGTCCTTCAGCGGGTCACCAGCGATTCCTCGGTTCAGCCTCGTAGTTGCAGGATACTTGGCCCCTGTATTCCTTCGTTCGTGAGAACTCAGGAGATCGACATGGTAGTGGTGTTTCCAGCCTCCTCTTATCCACGGTTGCCATTGCGCCAAAACGGAGGGGACCCAATGGGAGATCTGCTCACAAAACACTCACACCATACGTGGACCTATCACGGACCATGGTGGTCCCAGGCATTCATGACACACTAGACTCTCTGGCACCCAGGATGTGTATTGGGACCAGACATCCCAGCCCACATCCTGGAGGCACACACAAGGCCTGTAGAAGCCCGCAAAAGCATCTGTGTTTCGCGGGAAAGTACATGCCCAAATAAGGAAGGCCCTGGGTCGGCTCGACCTGGGGGAGGTGAAGGGGGCAAGATGGTCAGCGGGCAAGACAAAGAGCCTCGTGGTCTGGCCATTTTGGGAGCCAGGCCACCTTTTTGGGCTAAGCGTGAGAAACGCGCTTAAACGCCAAAAGGATCTCAAAAACACAAAGAAACGATCGCTGCCACCAGTCCCGTCCGTGATTCACTTGCACTGTTCATTAACAATCCAAAGAGAGTATCTAGGGCCTGTAGAAGACTAGAGACCCAAGAGAGCAGTAACTTAGCTTACAGTGCCCTCTTGTGTCATGTTGCATGAAAGCTGCAACATGGTAAAAGAACATACGGAAAACAACGTTTCCCGGTACTGACTGTCTTAAGAGCATGTCAGTTTCCCCGTAAGAATGGAGCGAAAGCCCACAGGAGTGCGGCAGAAGGCTGCACTTCACTGGCAAAGTCTAGATCACGGTGAAAACAACAGCAAAATGTTTAGGGGTTGCCACATGGAAGGAAAATTACCCACAATTAAGAAATCTTTCCTAACAGGGGGTGACTACACCTCTCCCTCACATTCAACCCACCTAGACACCCAGGTGCCAAGAGGAGGGCTACTCTGCAGAAGCCCGCCAAAAGACGGTGAACAAAAAAGGCAAACCTGGTTTGCCGCGCAAAGTAAAACACAAGAAGGACTTTAACAAAAAGAAATGGCGAATAAACCCGACCGGAGCCAAAAGAAAGAGTATTTGGTCAAGAGGGTTTATTTTCGAGGCTAATATAATAGCCTGGAACAATGTCACGTTTATATAGTATAATCGCAGTAGAAAAGTTAGGGTAGATATCACGGCCACCAGCCAAGTCTAAATGTTAAAAGAGTAAAACAAAGCTCTGATACACACAGACAAAAAGGGATAGGAATCCTTTCCAGTACTCCATGTAAGATGGGGTGCACTGGGTCTGTAGTTTTAAAAGTGACTATGTAAAGTTAATGGCAACTTGACCTATTTCTGGGGGACGGTAGTCAGCCCCAGAAAATGGAGTCAGAGGGTAGTCTCAAAGCCAACCCTGTGTTACTGCACTGAAGTTGCTGTGTAACACACACAAAACTGGGGCTCATGGGGTGGTGTGCTCCAGAGCCCAAGATCACACAAGCAGTAGAAATACACATGGCAAAACACTGGTAAGAGTGGGAAAAAGACTCACACTCTCACCAAGTAGAAAAAATAAACTCCAGAAATCCAGCAAAGCTGCTGGGGGACTCACTAGGTGAGGGAAATTAGCCATAGAATGAGAATTCTCCCTAACAAATGCCTGGTCTGGAGGCTCTCTATCTCTTCTGACCTCTCTCGAACTGTGGCAACTATCAACAGGCCACCTGGCCAGGTCACCCTCTTCCTCTCTGAATGGGCCAACCTCTCCTCTTCTCTCCTTGGCTCTATATATCAACTTCTCCTCCTCTGACATATCAATATCTACCAGGATTCTTCTTATCCCTCCTCTGGGCTTTTCCTCAACCTCTGTAGCACTCTCTCTCGTTCCATTCTGCCCTCTAACCCGACACATTCTGTCGGACATACTTTGCATGTTCTCATCACCTCAGACAGCCTCCTCTCTAACTTTCTCACCACTCCTCTCTCTGGGTTGACCACTTTTTCGGTCATTCTGCCCATCAAGCGTGTGTCAGTGGATGCCTTTGCCTCTACTTTCTCTGCTCCTCTGACTCCTGCGGCTGACTCACACCCTGGCACAGCCCTTTCTAATCTCTATCTTTCTATTTCCAACACCCTGGACATCCTTGCCCCTGTCATGAGAATCCAACTGAAGCCTAACTCGAAGTGCAACTCTTGGTATGATTCCAACCTCGCCATCCTGAAACGCAAGTGCAGAGTGGCTGAGAGGAAGTGGAGGCTTTGGCGCATCCTCTGACAAATTTGCCTGCCGCCTGCTCCAAAGGCAATACAGACTCTCTCTCCTGTCCAAGAAGACAGCACACATTCAAGCCTGCATCTCTACGGCCTCTAACGACACGGCCAAACTCTTTAAAATCTGCAAGGAACTGTTCAATCCTGTTACAGTCTCTACCTCTCCTTTTCCCTTCCAGTCCCTCTGTACAGCTCTGACTTCTCACTTCTCTGCTATAACTCAGGACATTCTGTCCTCTATCTCCTCTTCCTCTTCCTCTCTTGGTCTCCCTTTGGCCATATCTCTCTCTCCTCCTCCTTTCTCCCCGTTCTCTCTAACAACACTTGACAAGGTTACTAGACAAGTCTGATATATGAAATTGTTGTCCAAACAGGTGCTCCCCTGTGCCTCTAGAACCATCAAGGACCAATTGTCACCCTTGCTCCAGCCTTGGCCAATTTCTGTAATCACTCTTTCATCACTGGAAATTTTCCCTCTCCCCTTATGCACTCCATTGTGCACCCCCTCCTAAAAATCTGCCTGCCTATACTACCTGCCCGACAAACTATCGGCCAATCTCCATCACCTCTTTCCTTGGCAAACTCCTGGAAAAGCTTGCCATCTCCCAGCATACTCTCCACACCAAATCTGTTGGTTGCCTCCATGACCATCAGTCTGACTTCAGAGCTGCCAGAGGCATGGACACTGCTCTCCTGAACACCCATGAAGATCTGATTTCTAAACTTGATTCCCACAGTCCTTCTGTCTTCATCCTCCTTGATCTTTCCTCTGTTTTTGACATGGTCAACCACGCCATCCTGATAAATAGACTCTATGAGAACCTGGCCATCATGGATCAGGCCCTGCAGTGGCTGACCTCCTTCCTCTTGGACTGCCTCTCCCAGGTTCAACTTGGTCCTTTTCTCTCTGCCACCTCTCTCTCTCTACCTGTGGCATTCCTCAGGACTGTATCTACTCACCCTGATTTGTCAACCTCTACTTGGCCCGTTTGGCCAACCTGATCTCTACCTTCTCCTCTAAAATTCAGCACTATGTGGATGTCAATCAGCTGTCCTTCAGGCTCCCCTCAGCCTCCTCTCCTCTCTTGCTCATTCCTGACTGTCTATCCACTATTCTAAGATGGATATCCTTCTCTTTTGGACCACTGCCCCTGCTTTCCCTCTCTCACTCTGGCCACCCATTTTGGGCCCTCTTCCATTGCCTTCCTGCGAGGCAAAAAACCTTGGTGTCATCTTCGACTCCACTCTCACTTTCTCTCCTCACATCTCAGATATTGTCAAGAAGTCCCACTACCAGCTGCACCTCCTCAAAGGGGCTCTTCCCTTTCTCACTTTCCCCCAGAAGCTCACTGTCTCCAGAGGCCTGGTTCTCTCCAGGATAGACTACTGCAACAGCTTCTTTCTCAATCTGCCTTCCTCTTCTCTCCGCCCTCTGCAACTAATCCATAACAGGACTATGAGACTTATCCTTGGCCTCAAGCCCAGGGACCATATCTCTCCAGCCCTGAATTCTTTTCACTGGCTCCCAGTGGCTGCAAGGATCAAGTTCAAGACACTTCACATTGTCCACAAGGCTTTCTAGGTCCGAGGCCCGCTGTACATCCAATGCTCTCTTCCAAAATTCATTCCTTCTCAAACCCTTCGCTCAGCTACCTCCAACTTTCTAAGGGTTAGGCACTTCTCCAGGCAGAGAGTTAGGGATGTATCTCTCTCCCCTGCAGGTGCTTCCCTCTGGAATAGCCTCCCGGCCCTTCTCAAACTTGAGCCTGACCGCCTGAAGTTCTGGAACGCAGCTCAAAAGGTTCCTCTTCTCCTCGACTTTCTCTCCCTCCCTCCCCTACTGACCTACTGTACATACTTGTTGCTTGGCTACCCTCAGTGTCTCACTGGGCACCAGGCTCTTTCTTGATCAGTCACCCTAGCACTGCCTCCGAGCCTACCACGCACATAAGGGCTGTAATTGTAACCCTACAGTCCCTTGTTCCCAATGAACTACCCAGAGCTACACTGCCCTTGCTGCACTTAACTCAGAGCATTGCTGTCCTGTTTTCCCCTCCCCTCTCCCTTGCACCCCCTCCCCCTTTCCCCTTGCACTTCTCATTCTTGGACTTGTACGATCTGAATGACACAAGGCCAAGAAAGATCGCTTGTCTTATCCTCCTGTCTTCCTTCCCGTGTCTTGTCATGCCGAGAAACACTTGTGTACAGGCGTGTTATAAATGACACATCATATCATATCACAGCATATCAAGAAACTAATTAAATACATTCCATCCAGACAGCTACGCTGGGCTAATCAGCTCTTGCTAACTGTACCTCGCTTTGTCAGGACCACTGTGGGTGGGAAGGCCTTTTGTGGCCGTCCCTACCCAGTGGAACTCTTTACCATACCCTTTGCGCACAACCACGGACTATCTAGCATTTAGGAGAGCGCTGAAAACGTTTCTATTTCAGTAGATCAATGGTTATTTCTCTCATTTTTAAGCGTGTCCTTTTTGAAAACCTTATCATTGGCTACCCTCGCAGCAAGATACCCTCAGGTTGAAGTTGCGCTCTACAAGTTCCCAATTAATTAATTAATTCATGTATTCATTCATTCGGGTTTGCTGAAAGATGTGTAGGCGTTAGCTGCAGACCGTTGCCTGTGCTGTCAAGAGTCCCAGATATCAGTTGCATGTCAGCACAGGGTTTTCTTTTTTTGTTTGAAGTGTTTGCTTTTTGTGTTCATCCATTTAATAATTGTCATCACTTGTAATGTTGCAAACATGTTTGTTCTCCTTTCGCCATCATAAAGTTTACTGGGATATTTGCGACTGCTCTTGACAAACAATTGACAAAACCTACTAGGTTGCCAATGCTTGGTTGTTTGTAGTGGTTAGGTTGTTGCTGCACACGGCTTATGAGGCAATATAGAGAGTCTGCACAGGTGTGCAATATTACCAACGTTTTTCTAAATTTCTGCACTGCTAACAGAGGTATCCTGTGAGGTAGGTGCCACGTCAGTCGCTCATAAAACAACAGAAGGTGCTGGTGCGTCTTGGATTGGCCCTGTTGGGTTTAATTTATTTGAGTGCAGTTCCCTGGTCCAATCCTATTTAGCCACAAGGGTCATTCTAACAATATTCAATCATAAAGAACAAGGGACACCTTGTCATCACCCGGTCTTTCAAAAAACAGAGTAATATTACTGAAGAGACAATCAAATCACCAAGACAGAGAATACATAATTGTCATTTGCATGTTATAATTGCAAAAAAAGGGGAATGAAGAGAAATTGTATATAGTGAAGTCCAGCATATAAAGGTGCATTAAAACAACATTAGTATCAACAAATACACATTCTTGGACATAAACATAAAATACATACATGAAAGATCATGAATTAAAAGCAAAAATAAAGAAAGAGTCGAGCATGGAGAAAGGCATATATCAATTTCACGCTCAGTTTGTCCGTAAAATCGTAAACAAGGCTTATTATTTTACAAGTTTACAGCAGAAACCCAGAATTGGGATTGTTCTAATCTGGGGTTGGGTCTGCGTCAGTCGCTCAAGCACAACGCCTTGTAAAAGAAAATAGACATGGATTGTTCCCACCACAGGTAGCGTTACATTCGTCTCTTCCCCTCGCGGTGAAAGCCTGTTGAACAAAATTGTTCTGCTCATTATTATGACACCATGACCTTGGTCTGTACGTATCTAATCGGTTGATGTTACACAGACGAATTATTGAAAACAAATTAGAATTGACAGTAATTGGGAGGGTTATTCCAACCACACAGGTATTAGGCTACTAACTCTGGCACAAGGAATGTTGAAATGCATTTATGTGTTGCATAGCCCGAATTAAATGTACAGGAAAACTCCCATGGTACTTGACAAGTTCACTATCAGGGGTTTCGGGCAACCTCACTAGATCCAGCTGAAATGGAGTGGCAAGCTTGCGAAGGCAGCCGGCAAGAGAAACATGTGTCCAGGAGGTGGCTATAGACCGGAGATTTTAATGAGAAGGGGATTAACCCTGCGCTCCGTATGCTAGCACCCAAGACGACCTGTGGGAAAGAATCGTGTTACACCTAGAACACAGCTAGCTCCTCCTGGAGGTTGTCATTTCATGTTAGTGGCTGGTATGTAAACGCCAGGCCCAAAAATTATTTTCCTAAGTCCCATCACTGAAGTTCTTAGTGATGCACCAGGGTGCATAACAGTAAAATCGATCAGAGAGCAGGCCTCGTAGCATACCTAAATTGCCGCCATTTGCACATCAGCCTCCCATGAGTCGGGCTCAAAGAGTGAACCCAGTAAGTTATCTGATGCAGGACAACTTCTAGGCCATCCCTGCTTAGTGTAACAGTAGTACCTAGGATATACTGATTTCACCCAGCTGTTGTCATTAACAATGAGGTAGCTTGCACACCCTTTAACCGCCCCTTGGGTGAACCTCTAAGTGAAAAACGAGCTAGGGCACCCGGCAAAAAGCAACCTTTCAAATAACTTCCTATTGTCACTATATAATGCCACAGATGGCTGCAATCCTTGAGGGTTTACCTTGCCATAATCCTTGGAGGCCCCACCTAGACGACCTGCAGAGTTCAGTTGCGGTGGACACTAGGTCCTTTTCCTTATTTTAGCCTCCATAGTGGTCATGTAAGGCCTACAGCCTGGAGGTGAGAGTTTCTGCATGCATGGATACCACACCCCCACTCCACTGTATGATATGATATATAAGTCATTTATAACGAGCAGTGTTTCAGTATGTGGCTTTAGCAGGACACATTGTCCCTCACTGGATATCAATTTTTCCCACACACCATTGGTTCGCTGCACAACCCCGACTCTACCGGACGTTGTTCATTTCTAGAAGCTCCTACTCTATTCTGGGGACACATTAAAAAAGTGTTTAAGCGCATCCCCACATAATGCAGCATCTGGGTCCAGGTGGGTGGGTCAGTGACTCTCATTTGTGGTGAACTTCTGTTACTTCCATCGCTACCAAGTGAACCACAAAAGCCCCGTAAATCCCATCTCTTCTCCCTCTTTTTCTCTGTTCCACCACTCTGGGACAGACATCAGCCACATGGGGGCTTTCTTCCAGCTCTTAGTGATTCATGATGAGGAAAAAGTACTGTAGAGGAGGAGCCAAGTACCCTCCCTCCAACTACCCCGCCTACATTACCTGAAACGTATGAACCAAAGTATGTGACGTATACTGAACAGTTAAACCAGCAAAGACAAGAGCGTGGACTCTGTGCAGTACCCATAAGAATACCTATACCTAAGAGAATATGGGAGGTAAAGTACCCATTGAAGAAACCATACCTGCATCCAAGATGGCCCTTGGAACGAGATTCCTGAAGAAGCAGAGAAATTAAATGGCAAAGATGAATGGTGATGTCATATAAAGTTGAATCGACACCCATATAGAAAGATGACCAGAGAACCAGACGATTTATAAAGTACAAAAAGGTACCAAGGATAAGTGACATCTTCGGATCAAGATGAAGAGACTTATGCCAGAGACCTGATGAAGATACTTAGTTTAAACATGTACAGATGCAATGAACGCAAGCAGCAAAGCAATCATGAAAGCTACATGCTTTTAACTAGTTAGACTGCAGCAAGCGCCAACATTTACATATATACCTCTATAGACATATGGGGCATCATTACGAGGTGGGCGGTAAGGGGTTAACGGTGCCGGTAAAGGTGCCGGAGCTGTTAACCCCTTACCACCCTATTACGAGTTCCGCTTGCGGGACCTGCTTTGGACACCTGGTTTTACCAGACGTCCTGAGCGGGTCCCGCGAGCGGCCCAGCATGCTAACAACGGGCTCATCATTAACAGGCCCGTTGTTAGCATGCTCCCCATTCCCATTGAGCCCTAAGGGGGCTCAAATGGGAATGGGGATGGTCCGGGTCCAGGTTCCCTGAATGGGGAAATACCGGGCCCTCCAAGGTTGGAATGGCTAGGTATTTCCCCATTCAGGGAATCCGGACCCGGACCCGGGTTTGGAGGCAGCCATGCCCTTATTAAGGGCATGGCTGCTTCCAAACTCGTAATGAGGCCCATGGACTAAGAAAAGTTGGATGTTTCCACTACATATATAAGCAGTACTGAACAAAGCAAGGCCTCATTTCAGTGTCGCAGTTAAGAAAAGCAATTGAATTAAACAGAAAATGTTCAGCTAAGGAGTTCACTGAGCCAAGAAAGCCAAGGTCTTATCAAACTGGAATTGGCTGACATTGGATACAATTAACGTGAAAGAACAGAAGCTCTTGTTCAGAGAGGTCAAGCAAAAACAAAAGACGTCAGAGGACTATTGAAAATAAAATAAATACATGAAAAGGCTCAATTTCATGGTGTCCAGTCACGTGATAGAAGGAAGTTGGACGAACGAGATGATCACACCTATGCACAGAAGCCGGCTAGTGCCCATACTCCTTAAAAATTCTCAGGGAACAGTACAAGCTCAAGGCCAACTTCAAGGCACTAATTGATACTGGACCATTGAGGTGATGATGGATGATATTTTAATTGGTGGGAAGCTGGTGCTAAAATTAGCTCACCCGCACCTGGTTGTTCAGTCTGCATGCTGACGGGGGTTAGAAGCCAACCAATTGTAGGGGACCACGTAGTTGGGGGTCCTCTAGTGTGTGTAGCCAATGTCACGTCGTACATTTAGTGACGTTCATAGTGGCCATTTTTAGGGGAGGGCTTAGTTGCCCCACCTGATGTTAACTATCCAACTACCTCTTTCTGTTACTCTATACAGAAATGGAACCTATGCTTAGTTATTCACTTTGAACCAATCCCACCTCCTGTTAGGTTTTTGTAGTTTGCCATGTAGGATGTCGTTGGTAATGACGCAGGTCAAAACGTCAATGATGACCAGTTATGGGTATAAGAACCCAATGTTTTATGAAGTAAGCAGTGTCAGAGTATCGAGTGATTGCTAATGTTCGTTGTACTCCCCGTTTTAGATACTTGACATTAAAACAGACAAACTTTGACAAACTATTTGTGTCGTCATGATTACTGCATCCCCATCTATCTCCAGGGTATTGCTACTAATCTTAAAGGGCTGTTTGGGACCACCCATCTTAGTACTCTCAGAGTGAGACAACCCTCTGGTTATACCGGCTTCCAACCTCCACCGCTCTTGAAGATGGCAACTCTCTCTCTCTCCCTCTGCCACGCAGGCTGTGCACAAAAAAGCATAGGGTTCTGTCCTTCTCTACCTGTGAGCCCAATTACAGTGGCCTATCACTCCCATCCTCATGTAACTAGGGCAGGAACTGGCACAGTGAATAGTGCTCAAGCACATAACCAAAGTCATCCATTTTGTCTATTCCAGCTAGTTGTGTGGCACCTCCTAAGTGGACTGCAGGGGGTGGGTGCTTTTCTCTCTGTCCCTCAATGTGGTGCCTCCTCAGTTCTCATGTAAGTCCCCAAAGCTTTAGCGTCTGATGTAGCCTTTACTCCCCCTCCTCCAAGACCAAAGGCAGCATTGATACTCCCAAATGTGGTCTCAAGGCAGCCCCTGGAGGGGTTGATGGTGCAGTATCCCCTCTGGCTAAATGTCTTCTTCCACCTTCCTCCCTCTCCCTCCAACTTTCAAGCCCATCCATCAGAGCTATTCTGAACCAAATTTCCAAGCTCTTTGGGGGTCACCAGTCCTCTCGCCCCAGTCACCAATGTTCTACCAGGTTCCCCATGTAGTACTAACCAAACGTGGACATATCGTGTCTCTTTATAATGGACCCCAACAACGCCCAAAAGGATGGATGGAATGATTCATGGCCACAATCAGGCCAGGTGTTACACTAATCCTCCATTTGAAATATCCTCATCCTCGAGGTTAGTGCAATGGGGGCTTGAATCTAGCTGGGGAACTATGCATTCAGGACCCCCAATCTCAGCTGTGCTACCAGTGTATGCAGTACATGGATGGCCTGCTGCCTGCTAAGCTAGAGAAAGGCATAGGTGAGCAGGGAATCACACTTCACAAGCTGTTCATATCACCCTTGCTCCACCTCGTTATTACGTGGCTGGCATTTTGGTGCAGCCAGCGTAGCTATTTCTAACTATGGCATGACATTTTGTTACTGAGCATCTATGATAAAGCAAGAATGAATAGTGTTCTTGCTTGTCTAGACTGACCTACATTGTAGCCAGTTTGGACATGTTTTCTTATTGTGGTTTGGCATGTTTAATGGCAAAGCCAACAGAAGTATGTTCTTACATCGTGTGACTGGCAAATATTGGCAGAGCTAGCTTGAACATGTTTTCTTATAGTATAATTACTTTCATTATGTGCAAAGCAAACATGACTATGTTCCTATATCGAAATACTACTATATATGATGCAGACAGCATGGAAATGTATGGGCACACCAGTGTGAACATGTTTTTATACTGCCATATATTGTGGGGAAAGGCATGAAAATGCATTGGGGAAATGCTCATGTAAACTGTAGGTGACTTGCATCTATTGAATTTTTGTCATGAGTTACCCTACAAAACCAATTGCAAACTGTCTAGCTTTTTACAGTTTTTCAAAGAAAGTGTGCTGTGTATTGCACCATTTTAACCCATTATTGAAAATCTTTTCTCAGGAGGATAACCCCCTGATCCCTCTTTCGCTGTTCTCGTTTTTGCTGTGGCGAATAGCGAAGTCCAATTAAAAAATTCACCAGCCACTACAATGGTGGTAATATTTGAACTATTAGTGTGCGATGTATAGTTCCTGATATAATCATCAATCATGATTTTCCCATAGCAACAATGTCCATAAGTCATAAGGACATGCATATTTCTCCCTTCAATTAACTGGCATATGTATGTTCCCAGATCTGTATGTCGGCCTGGCCTCTGTTTCTTTGTTGACCCTACCTGCTATAAAGTAATTTACATTCTTTCTCCCCTAGCTAATGGACCACCTGTTCACTTATCTTTCAGAGCAGAGAGGCGGTCTCCACCTCCTGTCATTCTGTGGTCATCTTCTGCTGCATGTAATTTGTCAGTCAGCTCAGGGAGGGACCACAATTGTACTTGAATTTTGGGGAATTATTCAGAGTTCGTCTCCATTGGATGGGTCTCCTGTATTTACAGTGGCCACCTGTTCACCTCATAAACCGTTAGTCTGGTACAATATCTGTCCCTTTTCTTGGCTCTGTAAGCTTCAAAGAAAGTCTTTAGATAAAGGGAATTTGCCGAGCTTGACCTTTTGGCTTGCTGTGTAAAAATCACTGAGCTCAACACAGCTCTTTGTTCAATCCATGTGAACAGCAAATACATTATGCTTTTACATTCTGACTTTTCAACAATGCACATGCACCAATGTCTTGAAATACAAAATATATGTTTCCATCTTCATTCTTGAAGTTTCTTTTAAAACTGTTTTGACAAGCCACTGATTTTCTTAATCTGTGCCTTTGAATTTCGTTCTGCAATGTGGTTTCATACTTAAAATGTTCCTAGTTCCAAGCTTCAGAATGCACACATTTCCATGGTCTCTATATTTTAGCAAAGGAGCCAGCGTTTTTGTGGTTTTGCAGTTAAAATATACTGCTGGCATTTTCATTGCCAGTCCACAGTGTGCTTTCCAATTACAAGAACGTATTTCACACTTTTAGGCCCAACATGGCCAGGGCACTTCATCGGTCTTGGCCTATATTTACCCCTCTGGTTCACACTATGGTAGCAAGGCTTAACACATGGCTTCACTCTCATGAAGGCTGGTGGGCTGGCACAAAATACAGGATAGCTAAAGCCCAGGTGAATACCTTTATTTCCGGGTAATTCTAAGAAACTCACAGAAAGTTAATATGTTAGTCTCTGGATGCAGGGGAGGTGGAAACAGTCCTGGCACAAAAACTGCAAAGTACAAAGAGAAAAAGTGTCTTAGTCTATAAGACACTCGTGTTGCAATGAATTCACCAATATACCTCATAATGTATCAAGTGCACTCAAAAGCAGGATGCTAAAGTAAATAAGGTATGTTGAACCTACACAATGTACATTTTTGGAACAGTCTAATGTTAGTTAAATGGCACATAAAATATATAATAAAAGACGAAACATTGGGAAGGTTAGACTCTCCCACACAAGCCAGATAATCACACACTCCTCGCAACATGACATATCACATTAGATGTATGCATCCTCAAACCCTCCAGATATGTTGGATTTTGACTCCCATGATCCCTCAGCATTGACTATGCTCGCAAGGAAAAATGGGTGTTATAATCCAAACCATCTGAAGAATCAAAGATTTCCAAGTTACAAGAATCTCAAATTGAACACAGAGTAGACTGTATGGTAGAGGATTGAAGTAAGTGTAAACCTCTCCTGTTGCCAACATAAACATGTGCTTGTCATTTTATTATCAGTCTGCAATTAGGAAGGGAATGGGTCGGCAGATAGTGCATGCAGTGCTGCAAAACAACCCAAATCGACAGGTAGAGCATATACACATTCTCTCCACAAGACATGGCAGATCCTCTTACATAATGCCCCATGACACAAAGACTCTCCAGGGCCACATACATTCCCTGAACAAGATACGGTACACACATTCACACCAGGTTTGTTCCTCTTCATCTTCATATGGAAATGTTAAGGACCTATCACTGCATATTGAATGCATCCTGGCACTGATAGACGGCAAATGCACTCTACTATAGGTAATTCATGGTTCAAGATTCTCTGAAATGCCACGAGACCCGAGGGCATCGCAATAGGCATCGTAAACAAATTCATTCAAATGGATGGGACCTCCTCATCTCAATATGATTGCTTCCTCCAATGCAATTTCCGTCACTTTGCCCACAGCCCCCATTAATGAACGTTCCCCACTCTTGTTGGCCATACATGTATAGCTCTTGGGCTGTCAGGTGCACTCCTTCTTTCCTCTCCACATTCTCCCTTTGTGCTCCCTCACGTTATCATTTCTCAGCCAACTCGTGGATCTGTCAGTGCTAACCGTAGGATTGGGGAGTTGCAGTTTATTAACATGGGAATTAGCCTGCAACCCTTAAAAGGGTTACCTGAAAATCAAGCCTCCACACTTTAAAGTAACCCTTGAGCACATCTCAGGTCCATCACATAACAGTAATCTGGCTAATTTTAGTACCACACTCCAAGTACTAATACTGCCCTAACTGGAAAATGATCTTATCATGAGTTAACTACCCCTACCCCAATGACATACCCTCTCCATTGTCATCGGGAGGATAGTTCAGGGCAACGTGCTCGCCTTGGAAGCAAGACGACATAGAGCAACACAGGTTCGATCTACAAAACCGCGCTTAGAAACCTCTGGGTATTAAGCGCGTTATAAATAAACTATTATATCATATCTCCATAACCCCCTCCTATCCTTCCAATTGTTTGTTTATTTCTATCCTAAACCCACTTGCCTTATACTCTGACCTTTGGCCCTCCTCCTTTTCTGAACAGACCACGATCTGTTTACTTCGGACAGGAGCACACTATGCTGGTTTCTGGACAAGCCACTATGCTGGTGATTGGTGCAGTAGAACAATCACCATAACACACACATATTGCACAAAGAAGAGGTGAAGCCACTCTAACCGTGTAAGCATTCACACCAGCACACGCGTACCCAGGATTTAAGGAGTTGAGTCAAGCAGTACAGTCTCTTTGCAATGGCCATTTTCAATGGCAATGTGGACAGGATTTAGTCGGCCACATGCTACACAAACCCATCCACCTGTGCCCAATAGTAGACAGCTATTGTTGCTGCTGATAAAACAAGACCCAGTAGCTTTTAGATCTGTGACTCCTAATACCAACACACATTGATTCCAGTTGAACTACAGGAGCTGGAGCATACCAAGTGAAACTGAAGGCCAATGCCAATATAAAGGTCACGCAAATTGGCCGATGACTTGAAATTAAGGAAAGAAGCTCGTCTCCCATCCACAGCAACTCCACAAGTCGAGTGTACACTGTGTACACCCACTTTTTTCAGAGGTGGGATGCCCCCCGCCGCGTGTATTTTTGAAGTAGGGAGTAAAAAGATACTTTGCACTATTTCACAGTCATCAGGTTCACCAGTAGACCATATGATCAGTGACATTTCACACAGGTTGGAAGGTAAAATGTCTCATATTGGGCCGGTGCTCTGCAGGGAACTTCGTGGTGTGACTCTGAGTTTTAAAACATACACACCTTTTATCATTTTCTATCACCTTTATGAGAAAACATCCACTGTTGGGATTTGTTCTATGTTACTATGATGAAAGATAAACACCCTGTGCAATGTGTTCGATTATGCAAAGCTAAGTGAATAACATTTGCATATTTCGTTCTGATGTTAATTTCTGATGACGCCAGTTCCTATTGATTATGTCAATGAGTCCCCCTACTTTTTTAAGGACATGTGCCCTGGTATTAGAGCAAGGTGTGCCTGATTTTACTCTCAGGAGTGTGTCCCCTCCACCCTCCACCCCCACAGAACATACACGTATAAAGCGTCCTTTCCGGATCCGCTCTCCGCATGCTCTCCCCAGAGTCGCTGCTCAATTACAGCACAAATTCCGAGGGCATGAAAGGGCCGTACATCTCCGACGACAGCGCGGCCTGAAATATTAATGAATGGACATGAACTGTGGTAATAATGCCTGATCAATGCCCCTGTTAGAAATGTACAAAGGACGCGCTGGATGATGGGAGAGCGGGGTTCAGGCCCAGTCATTGTGAGACTTTACCTACAAGGCAGCGGAACTGAAAGGCTGGTAGGGCTGGAGAAAATTCAACAGCTAGACTTTGGACAATTTAAGTATGTATGTATGTATGTAACTGTATTTGTTAAGCGCAAACCAAGAAACAATTAGAAATCAAAGACCAGAGGCAGCGGCCTGTTGGAGAAAAAAAACATAACTCCCTGTCAGTCTCTCCTAGTCTGTCAGTGCGGGTGTCTGCCTGTGTGGTGGCCCAGATCTAGTGATGAACTATCACCTCGTTCTCCGAGTCCAGTCCCTACGGCGTAGACACAGCACAGCGCCTGTCACCTCTGGCTCCACTTCTGAAGCGGGTCAAGTGCTGGCACGGAAAGGTGCGGTGCGCCGGCTGTGGATCAGGACTGCCTGCGCAAGGAGAGGGCAGGGAGGCCCGTAGGTTTATGGGTTGGAGGAGCACTGCGGGAAGGGCTGTTTTTGGTTTCAATGCTGAGAACAGTGCTTTCAGTGGGGCGAGAAAGAGGGGAAATGTCAGGAAAAATAAATAGTCGGAGGCTGAACCTTGCTCCCCACAGCAACTCAGACGCAAGTAAGTGATTTTATTAGAAACGTGGTCTACGTACTGAAAGAAGTGGCTCGTCGTATTTGAAGTATCGTTGAGGCATTTTGCTGGAGGAAAATCCTCCACTTTACCTCCAAACAAGCAATTACCAGAACGTGTTCACCATGCAGGAAAACTCTGTACAAAGTCATTATTCTAGAATACGGTTGTATACACACTGGGCCTCATTAAATGTCAATTTAGGCTTACAAATCGTCTACCAGTTTTTGCCCTATAACAATTTAAAGTATTCACGTGGAGTGTGTGAAATGGGAAATCATGTTAAACCTTCCATCAGAAGAAAAATTGGCATTTTATGATATATGCCATCACCCATCTCTGCAAGTGCCGCGTGGCATTTTTGTTCTTTTATCAACCAACGCATTAGTGGCACACCCAAATATTCAGGGCTCTTTAAGGGTATATATTGGTCAAATCATGGTGATTGGTGCGGAGTTCTTGGGAAATGTTAAACCTATCTCCCAAACTGGAATTATCCCTACAGAGGTGACTTGGGAAGTGGGCGAAAGTGGTCTGCTGTGGCTGCAACAATCTTTTTAGTTGTCAGAGCAGTATTATGTTACTTTGCCGGTGTATGAGGCTGACGGGTGCTTTTTAAAAAGTTGCTGTTTCCTGGCTCGGCCCTGACTGGAAGTAGAGGGGAGGCACCATAAAAATCCAGCGCAGAGCATGCAGAAGTGATGAAAGTTGCCTATGGTGGTCCACAAGTGGAAGCAGTGACACAGAGATGGCTGTTTTTTGTGATTTAAGTAAGTGTGCTTGACCTCTATATTACTTGATGATCATTGATTCAAGACTCCTGCACCATCGTTGTTCCTTTTCCTCTCCTACTTCGTTCTCCACCTGTGGTGTCCCTCAAGGTTATATCCTCTCCCCTTGGCTCTTTAACATCTACCTTGCTCTGCTGGCACACCTCATCTCCTCCTTTTCCCCCAACTTCCAGTGTTATGCAGACGACACACAGCTCTTTCTCAAACTTCCTGCTGACCCCCTTGCACCTTCCATCATCATTGACTACCTCTCTGCCATCCAGTCTTGGTGCACCTCCAACGATCTCTGTCTCAATGCCTGTAAAACTGTGATCCTTCCCATCGGGATCCCTTCTCTGTGGCCTTCTTCCATGGGCTCTCCCACTGCTCCTTCTTCTGAAGCCTTGGAGTCATCTTCGACTCCTCTCTTTCCTTCCTCCCTCACACTCAGGACATTGCCAAGAAGTCTCACTTTCAGCTGTTCCTTCTCAAAGGAATTCTCCTTTTTCTCACTTTCCCCCAGAGGGTCAATGTGACCTGAGACCTGGTTCTCTCTAGGCTTGACTTTTGCAATAGCCTCCTCCTGAATCTACCTTCTTCCACTCTGCGACCTCTCCAGCTGATCCAGAATAGGACAGCAACACTTATCCTTGGCATTAAGCCTAGGGACTGCATCTCTCCTGCCCTAAAAAGTCTTCACAGGCTGCAGGTTGCTGCATGGATTAAATTAAAATCCCTCTGCATCATCCACAAGGCTGTCTAGGCCCGGGGACCTCACTCTCGTCTCCGTTATCTCACTAAATGCTCCCCCTCCAGTACTCTATGTTCCTCTGCCACCAACTCTTTGTGTGTAAATCGCTTTGCTAAACAGAGGGCAGATGGTTTATTACTTTCCTCAGCTGGCTCCCTACTATGAAACAGCCTCAGCCTCCCTCTGTGCCTTGAGCAGGTCTTCCTTAACTTCCAGAAGCTCCTCAATACTTTCCTCTTTACCTCCTCCTTCCCATCTTCTCTCCTCTGCTAATCTCACAGTTGCTATGATTGGTGACCTGGGCCCTTATGCAATCTCGGGCTCCTGACCTCCCACACCCAATCGGCCCAGCTTCTGTCTTCTCTCAGCACTTGCCTTGGCATTCCCTCTGCCTTGGAGGATTGCATTTACACCCAACACGGCTCTAGGCAGAGTAGCACTTACCTCATCTTGCACTTCACTTGTTTCTCACTCACAAGCATGGACACTCCAGCACCTACCCCCTCTGCCCTTTTCCTTGCTGCCCTTGCACGTTCTGAATTACTCACAAGGCATAGTAGGTTTTTTTTCTCCCTTCCCCTCCTTTACTGTGTATTCAATATGTATCAATCCCTTGTTACCTCCTTTGCCCTGCGGGCGCTTTGAAACAGTATGTACATGCAGTATAAATGCCTAACAAGTGAACAATAAATAAATAAATAAATAAATAAATAAATAAATTCAGTCTTCCCCATCATCTTCGTACAATCTCTTCAGCGCCAACATTGCAATTAACTTTATCAATATATATCAACTCATAGATTCTCTTCTGTCTACACTCCCGGCACAGTCTGAGGCTATGCCTCATTCGTCCTCGGAAATTCCAGTGCTTGATACAGACCCTCCTGTATCTAATGAATGCATCAGAATTTAAGATCAAATAAACGAATGGCTAGCGGTGATAGAACCACATAATACACAAAGGTCGCTGATGCATAACATCACTATGGCGATAGTTCATGAGGTGGAAGCGGATTCTATAATCCTTGATGAATCGTTTCTCCAAATGTGCCAGGATCCGGGTGAAGATTCTTGGATTTTGAATACACCGCCTCCTATGTCTTCCTCGGAAATTCAGATAGGCTCTCTGCTTAATCAAATTAACAAGAGGGGGTCCTGGGAGTCCCTCTGCCAGACATTTGTCCTGGTTACGAGAGACTTACCCAGAGTCTCTAGCTCACTATCTTTCACAGAGAAGAAATATCCCAAACATATCAGTCTTTGTCCTGCCCTAGGGCAGTCCAGCACCGAAATGCTAGGCAATTCTCCTCTGAACAAGAGTACCAACAGAAACCCCAGACACGTGTTTCGGTCTGGTTGGACCTCATCAGTAGGGTGGATCTGTGCCTCTCTGCTTAATCAAGCCTTGCTCAATCCTCCCCCGGTCCACATTCAGTCCATCCAGACTAGTTTACACCAAAAATTCTTCAGCTGCATTGGGACTCCAATATTCTTCCTAACCTAGACTCTCTTGGGCCGGCCTATATTTCGACATTGCATTTGGTTTCAGAGTCAGTTCTGAGACTCTATGACAATATTAAGGACATAGTTGAAGAAAATGCATCTAATTAGGAACTATTGAAGAAAAATTATCTAAATTTGTGGAGCCTCATACTAGGCATGCTGACATCAGAGAAAGCGGGGGAGTCTTTGTCTTTGAAAAATCAACTGATTTAAATGCTGCTGATGCAATTAATAGCCCTACTGCTCTATTAACCTGCCAGTTCAGGTTAAGCCATTCTCTGGACTCCTTTTGCTTGGCTATAGGGGCAGCATCTCCAAGCATTAGTAACAACATGGCTCCTTCGATCAGAGAAGAACATGCAGAGATTGCAATTTGCACTGGGAACCATCGAAAGAAACAATAGAAATGGCCTCAACAGAGTAAGAAGGATAAAAACATACTGGCAAACAATAACAACAATAATAGATCCTCAATGAAATGATCAATTTAAATAGTCAATTGATGGATAACATAAGGGGAGAAGACATAATATAGGTTGCTGTGCCACCTGACAGATCCCCTTCTGCGTACCGCCAATATATTTCAGGAAATCCAAAGCCCAAAAGGAAAAAAAAGAAGACAGGATCTGTGACTCAAATACAGATAACATCCTTCTTGATCCCACATGGTACTTCAGAGCAGGATAACATCTCTGGTATTTCAGAGTATTTGGATGACGTAGAGCAAGTCCCTAATCAATCTTCCTCAAGTGTGCCAGCATTAGAAGTGCCAACTGTTACTTCAATAGTGCCTACTGTAGCTCACCCTTATTTCTCCAGTATTGGAGTGGATAACTCAGGAGATCCGCTAAACAAACTATGTTTCAAAAGTCAACAGCATACTATCCAAAGCAACTTATAATGAAAGAATGATTGGCTTCTAGAATATAGTACAAGTTGATGGTGAGATCCAATTGAACAGAACAAAACTATTACATATATTCTCGAAGATTCCAGCTTTGAGACACATTCACTCGGGGGATATTGACCTAATAGAGATACCCGATAATAGCAGAGAGAAACTATCTGCCTTTTTCTATTTTCATTTTGTAGTTTGTCTTTTGGGGGAGCAGATGGACATTTGTAGATCTATAGAGCTTGATTTTATTGTTTTTGTGAGTCCAGGCCACATTAAATCATTCCCTCATAATAGTTTTTTTGTTCAACAAGATCAGACCAAAAGTAACCTTCGTTAATAATAAAAAGAACCTTTTCTTCTGTTAATAGGTCTGAAAATGGGTTAAGGACACACGTTCTGACTCTCAGTGGGACTGCTCTTGGCTTGCTGCAATAGGAGTGCAAAACTGAAGGGTTTTGTTTCTAATCTTTAGCTGCTATGATATTAGAATGTTGGTATGGAACTCCTGTGGTTTGTTGAATCTTATTAAGGCGACATTGTCGGAAAGGATATTCTTAGACAAAGGTATTTTATGATTCCAAGAGACAATATCGCTTGAGCGTTTTGGATGCTTCAAGTAAGCTTTTTGCTTCCTTAATCCTTCAAGATTTAACTAAGTGTATAGATCGGCTAGATATTCTGTCTCGTTTTCAAGTAGGCTTCAGAAGATGTTTAGGAACCTCTATAAACAGCACTATTATTTCTCACCACCTAGCAGAAGTAAATAAAGCCTCTTTGCAATCTGTTTATATAGCTTCCATGGATACGAGTACGCATTTTACTGTGTAAACTATGAGAAACTATGGTCTACACTTTTAAAGTGGGATATTCCAGTTCCTTTGGTCCAAATTTGATCAGGTTTACATACAAACTGAACCCATAGACCTAGAGCCCCCTAAGAGGAGGTAGCAATACTTAGAGATGGATGGGAATGCATTATTTACCGACTCAGGAAGTTGCCAAAACACGGTATGCTTTTATTTACAATTATCTAAAACAGGGAGTTACAACGGACATCAACGGACGTTCGCTCGATTTCTCTCAACGCATTCTATAAAAAACACAACTTTTATAATCAAAACTCATCATAAGGGACGTCACACTATGTGGCAAACTACTAAAACCTACTTGGGCATGTGATAGGCTTACAAGGAACATCTAGGTATACATTCCATACTAACAGGGGTTGTGATTGGGTCTCTAACATCAGGTGGACAACTAAGCCCTCCTCTAGTGCAAGTCATCTTCATTGTCACAAAATACATGATGATTCATAGGTTACACAAACTATAGGGCTGTCTTAAATGTGGCCCTCTACAATTGGTTTGGCAACCTTGTACCCTTCTGGAATATTCCACACACTAGCAGCACGCAGGCTACCACACCATGTGCAGCGTGGGTCGGCGTGGTCAGGCATCTACTCCCCCCTCCCGCCTCGACTTATTGGTGCTGGGCCAGCCAAGCCTTACTTGAATTCTCCTCCTCCATTCGCTGCTTTCTAACTACGCCACACTAAAAACCCTTTCCAATCACAGGGTTTCAAGCCTTGCTGAAGTGCACTGTGGAACATCCAGATTCTATACATTTCTATGTATATACGTTGGCACATTGCCGCAAACTATTCACTATGTAGCCAGCCTTAAGATCCCTTTGTCTACTTGCGTTACTGCAGCTGTATAAGTGTAAACTGATTTTGTATTTTCTTCAGCGTTTCTGTAGCATGAGCATCTTCATCTCAAGCCGAAAATGTTGCTCATCTGTAACACCACCTCTTCAGATCTTATAGAATGTTTATGTTCTTTCACCTCATGCATCTTTTCAGGGTGCGTCAGTTCTGATTCATGTGATGTCACCGATCTTCTTCCTCACTCATTTTCATAATTCTTCCAGGACTTTATCCAGAAGCCCATCATATCTTCGTAAATGCATATATGGTTTTCTGAATTGATATCTTGTTTCAATGGTTCTTTGCGAAACAGGCATCCTCACTGGCATGTGTCACAATTTCCAGTTCCCAACAAATAGGCAACATGGGGGCAGAGCTTTTGGTGGGGATATTTGACTTCTCCTCTACACAATGGTCCTTTGAAGGTTAGATTAACCAAAGAAGGGTTTCTATCACAATCTATTTCAACA
This sequence comes from Ambystoma mexicanum, assembly GCF_040938575.1. Taxonomy (NCBI): domain Eukaryota; kingdom Metazoa; phylum Chordata; class Amphibia; order Caudata; family Ambystomatidae; genus Ambystoma; species Ambystoma mexicanum. The sequence goes on from NC_090925.1 coordinate 983,686,905, forward strand.
TCCATTGGTCTCAGACAAGGCTGTGTTCTAGCAGCAACTCTTTTTAATCTTTATATTTCCGATATTGATGAACTATGGTCTACTAATTTTAAGAATCCAAGTAAACTGGGAACCACCTAATTGAATTGGCTTGCGTTTGCCAATGATATTATATTTTTTGATCGGCCTTCAATGAAAGCTGAATTTATTTTCAGAATATGCCATCCACAACAACTTTCTGATAAATGGGTAAAAATCAAAAATTGTGATCTATATGAACAAATGCAAGCAAAAAACAATGCTTTGGATGGTTGGAGATTCCGGTTGGATAGGGTCCCCTCCATTTGTTATTTGGGTTACAACTTATCCAATGATGCTTTAATGTTGGACTATAAAGATAAGTTACGTTCTAAGATCCAACCGCTAGTGGCACAACTGAAAAGAATTTACTCTAGGATTTGTAATTTCTTGTTAATGCCGATTTTGCGATTCTACCTGGAAAAGATTGATCCTATTATTTCTTACGGTTTAGAAATATCTTTGCATGATCTGGGTGCCTATCTCAAAACTGTATAGCATATTATTTGGAAGAGAGTATTGAGATTATCACTCTCGGTTCCAGATGCCATGATTAGACACACATTTGGTCTCTTTTCTTTGGAAACTAAAGTTTTGTGGAAACAACTCTGCATCTTCATGAAAATGATTGATCCTCCACAGAACTATTTGTAGTAATTGATTCATGATCCCTCTAAGATGAAAGAAATGTGTATGGGCCTCATTACGACCCAGGCGTTAAGGGTTAACGCCGTCGTTAACCCTTAACGCCTGATTCCAATTTTAACGGCTGCTTTTAGCAGCCGTTAAAATCCATGGCGCTAACCCGCCATGATGCTAATTACGCCACCGTAATTTACGGTGGCGTAATTAGCGCCTTCCCCACTCCCATTATGCCCTATGGGGCAAAAATGGGAATGGGGAAGGGAAAATGGGAAATGGGGATTTACCGCCCCACTCACCTTGGAATGGGGCGGTAAATCCGCCATCCACCATGGTGTAAATTCAGTTTACACCATGGTGGTAAAGTTGGCATAATTACCGCCTGGGTCGTAATGACCCCCTATGAATTTGATTGAAGGGCGACCATTGAACAGTTGGGTACATAAAAAAATGAGGAATATGTGCACCTTACAAAGAGGAGAGATCAGTTATCTCCTTATTTCTATTTATTTACATGTATTAAGGATTGGTCAATATATTTGCGGTTTAAATGTAATCAATTACCTACTTTAGACTGTAAGGGTCAGAGATTAGGCCTGGATTACTTAGAATGTACTTGTAGACTCTGTCGAGAAAAAAACGCTGAGGAATCATTAAACCATCAACTATTATATTGCCCTGTGACATTCCAATTAATGCATATGCACTTTCATTCTTACATATATGTTGAATTTGAGCATGTGGATCGGACACTGTTGACCCAATTGATGGAAGGCAACAGTATTACCTTACTTTTGGCCCTTGATCGGTTTCTGATCAAGTGTTTTGAAATGTTACAGGAACAGCTTTGAATGTTTGGTTTTGTTTAACTTACTTTTGTAGCAGCATATCATTACAATATGGATGTACTTGTTTTTTTTCTACTTCAAGGTTATTTTAGGCACTGATGACTGTTATGAATTATTGTATGACTATGATTTTATGTTTATGGTTATGTCATTGCTTGCTAATGTAATGTTTGTTGGTTTGCTATTAATGACATTTTGGGAAAGGTTTAAATTTGGAAACCATATCACAAATAAATAAATAAAAACAGATGACTTGCATGTGTTTGGATCACTCTAGAACATTACCTCACCCACCACTGATCTTTCTATCATGATGTTCTTTGCGCTCAGGAAGCCGGCAGCGACTGTGTGCTAGAGAGACCCACATAACTTTTAGCGAATAGATGATACGAAGGTTAGGCAGGATGGGATACGGGCAAGAATGTGAAGTTAACCTATACATGCCGTCCACCCAAAGTGTGTAGGCATCACACCTTGTGAATTTGGCCTGTCCACAAGTAGTAAGAAGGGGCCTTCAATTTTGCTAAATCAGTGGACTAGATCCACTATTGAGTCAGTATATTGCACTGCTGGTACTACTTTGCCCACAGAAATTCAGGACAGGTCGAGCATGGGAATGGTCACTTTCTTTACAAAGGTTTAGGGAGTTCCCCTTCAGCAAAAGGCCAGGGCAGTATCTTGGCCCGATCCCCATATCTTTGTTCTTCAATATCGACTGAAATTGGGAGGTCTGCCTACAAAGAGCTTGGGTATAGGCATGCTACAAGCTGTATCTATACAAATACATGCTAGATTCATGAGACAGTAACTAAACAGATTAGATGTGTGCGTGTGTTGCAGCATATTTGGAGATTTGTGGGTTTCTTTATATCACAGACCTTTATCCTACTTGCACTTTTATATTCCTTAAAAGTAAGGATTAAGATCAGGAATAGGGGCATGGACATAATGCCAGAAAATTTACCATTAATCATCAGTACACCTAGTCATATTCTTCCTCGTCACAGTACTTTTGCTCACATCGCCCTCACTCCATGGGGATGAACTTGTTCCTGATTATCTTGTGAATTAAACTGGAGGATTACTGAGGCGAGATTAAGCGAGGCGGTTGGCCAACCCTGTAGGTAAGGGCCCGCCACCCAAGTTATAGGCCCGATCGAAGTGAGAGTCCCTGAACGAGGGAAGCGGTCACATTACTGGCAGGGTCGGCCCTCTGCCTCGGTTAATATCGTTATTGACACCCATGTAGTTCCCTACACACATGCTAATGGTGTTTTTTTGTTTTTTTTTAGTTAACTAACTTTTGGTGCTCAGATCAGCACCGCACAGTGCTGCTGTCAACATATCCGTTTTCCATGTTGATGATTGTGAGAAAAAAAGACACTTGCTAAGCGATGAAGGGGGAGCTGGGAAGGAAAGGGGCACTAGCCGCACAGGCTACTTGGAATGTGGGCTTGTACCAAAGAATACAGCCTGCGTTCCAAACATCCTGATTGGTTAGCACCCCCTCCCAGGCAGGGACGTCATTTCACCAAAATGCCAAGGGTAGCGGAAGTGACATCATACGACCCTTGACCTCTGATTACATCACAGGAAGTGATGTCATTTGACCTCACGGCAAAGTGATATCACGGGAAGCAATGGAACATGACCTTTCACCCCTTGGTAAAACAGGAAGTGGTATCACATAGCATTGTTCCCAAGTACAGTACGAAAAATATGGTTACAATATCACTATAATGTGATACACATTTCATACAAGAATGGATCGCCATATGTATCGTTAAGATCAGTGTGTATAGGCCCATATTGCCAAATTACTGTAAGTGCAAGCAGACGTCATGGCCAAATGATAATGATGTGTTATTATGCAGCACTTACGTTTAAGCGCTTTATATAGAACAAATATACATACAATATGACCCAACCTGCGTTCGTACTCATTTATCAACCTCAGAAGGATGAAAGGCTGATTTGAGGTATTTTAGAACAGACTACATTAGTGACTCACCCCCTGAGGTGTGCATGGAATAAACGTTTAATGAGTCTAGCAATTATTGTATAGAATTCCAGAAAGACACATTATTTGGTATTCCTATTCTTTCTTATTTAGGGTCACTGCTGAAAGTGTTAGGCTTGGGGAACCCCTGTTCATTTTTTTTCATATAAGCAGCATGAACAAGAAAGCCAGCCACTCCAGAAGCAAAGAGCCACATGGTGCTGGCCACAGCCCATGAGCTTGCATTTAAAAAAGAAAAAAAGTACTTCCGTTTTTTTCTAGGGGTAGCAAGGGAGACCACAGGGGTAGCAAGGGGCCCCCTAAATGACGTCCCTGCTCCCAGGGTTCTAACAAGGACTATTGGTAAGGAGAAGGTGTTATACCTCCCAGGGTTTTGTGGATTATGGTGTTGATATTAAAAAATAAATACATAATGATTTCTGTTATTTAGGAGGGTTCACCTTGAAAGTAAGTATTGGGACAAAAAAGAGTAGGTACGAGCAATGACGATTACTGGTAAGTGAATGGACATTTATTTTCAGAGGGAAAACCAACCAGAATACACTGAACAGAAAAGCTGAGCTTGCTAAGACTGAAATGGGACCAATGATTAAAAACTAATGAAAATGGAAGTATTTGATTAGACGATAAGCAGGATTCCATCCAGACAGTGTCGCCAAGTCCAGATGATACAGAATGTCCAGGCACCGCGGTTGAATCCCCAGAAGGTGCTGAGTTGGAATCTGTCATATTACTGATTGAAATGCTGCGCATAAGAGACACATGCTGGAAGGTGGATGTGAAAACTATAAAAATCGCCAAAATGCAGTGACTTGATTCATAAAAATCAAGTGTAACAACATGCATACAAGTTTTACCCATGCTGTCTAGAACGAGGTCATGTTGGTGTTTTTGCATGGCACAGCGGGGCCATAGATTGGAATGACTGATTCTGCATGCCACATCCACTGCGGCATGCAAAACCACCAGAATCTCTGCAAGTGTTCGAATTTGAAGCTACATTGAAACAATGGATTCCTATGGAAACCATCGTCTTTGTGCAATTGTGCAAATCTGGTGGCTTGCATAGAAATCTATGTGAATACCGCCTGACATGCATGTTCATGTTGCAAGACATCTACGATTGTTTTTATTCCGTGGAGTAAAAAATGTGCGGGAACACAAGATTGACCACATTTTCCTATATCATTTGTACCATGGAGAGCAAACATTGAAAAATGCACAGAAGTGGACAAGTGGCGTAACATGATGGTTCGCCTCTGCGAGCCATTCTGTGGGACCCCCCCTCTTGCCCCTCCAGCCCCCTCACAATCCCTCCTAGCTTGGCAACAAAGCATGGGTCACACAACACTCCAGGCCGGCCTGGACCACTACGAATGCGCAGTGCGTACAATGATAATGCTGCTTCATGGGCACTCTGCACACTGCACTAGGTGTGTGTTTAAATCAAACCTTAAATCTTTCACCTAGTGTAGAAATAATGGAGCTGTGCCTAGATGAAGAGTTTTGGCACCTAAATATACCAGCCAACTCTGTGCATAGCCAGTAATATTATGCCCAGTAATGATACCATAGGAACATTTTTTAATGCTGGCATTGCATATTCCCAGGTATGAACCTCCGCTTGTTGGCTTTGCCCTTAATGCCAGTAAAAGTCTCCTGCCAGATGAAGAAACATGTTATTTCTCCTGCTGAAATGCTTGCCCAGCCCCTGCACCACCATGCAAGAATACTCTTCATGTTGGCTTGTCCCCCAATGCCAGTAAAGCATGCATTTTCTTGTTTGCTCCACAAATGTATCCTTCCAACATGTAAACACTAATGTTTACTTTGCCCTTAACACCAATAAAACATGCAATACCACTGTAAGAAAATAAGGGCCCCACCCTCCCCATGTAAGAACACACAACATATTGGCCAAGTCCCTTATGTGAATAAGTAATGCCATGCCAGAACGAAAACGTCCAGACTGACTGGCCAATGTGCTAAAAGCCCCCACTCAAACCCTTATCCATGTAGAAAATGGTTTGACTGGCTGCAGCCAAATGTAACTTTAGCTAGGTAATAACACTTATCATACTTACTTTATCATATATGCCCAGAAAAAAGATTCCATGCCACAGTAATTAATAGCTAGACTGGCCGCTCCAAAATGCTGGTCTACCCACTTAATATCACTTATCATGCTTACTTTATCATAGAATCCCAGAGTGAAATGCAATGCCACAATACGTAATGTTTGACAGGAGCACCAACATGCCATGTAATAATGCATCTCATATTTACTTTACCATAGATGCCCAGAAGAAAAATGTCATGCTATAGAAAGAAATAGCTAGACTGCCTGCATTAAAATGCCAGTCTAACTGCGTGAAAACACATATCATACATGGATAGATGTCCAGTAAAAAAGGGCTAGACTGGCAGCACCCAAATGCCAGTCTAGCTAGGTAATAACACTTATCAAGTTTGTTTGATCATAGATGCCCAGTTAAAAATGTCATGCCACAGTAAGAACAGGATAGACTGGCTGCACCAAAATGCCAGTCTAGCCACATAATAACACATGACATGCTTCCTTTATCATGGATGTATGCCTTTAAAAAACTCATAGTAGCACACCACCAGCTGCCAAAATCAGCACCTCAGTTGCCAGCTCAGCAGAAACACATGCACACAATCATTCACCCAGCATTCACGTACTTGTTTACACACACACTAACTAGTCACTCATTCACCCACTCACCCATACATCTGCTCCCATACATCATGCACTCACTCATTTACATTACATAATACATAACACGCCCTTGCATGTACGCACACATGCATACATACAAACATGCAACACCCTTGCAAGCACAAACACACCAACACATAAACATTTCCTTTCCTTACCTGCCGTTCCCCAAATAATCTCCCCCTCTGGACTCCTCTCAAGGCAGGCCTCTGGCACCCACACTCCATGCCGACAGGAATCTGGAAGCAGGGCAAGTTTTCTGGTTCCTGACATGCGCAGTGGAGCCTGAGCAACTCCATCCCGCATTGCACCCATAAAATGTATTTCTGATGTCAGAGTGCATGCACTCTGACTTCAGAAACAATTATTTATTTCTGAAGCATGATGGTTCCCCCCTGCCCTCCTCTAGGACATGGTGCAGCAGGGCTCCTCGCGCCATGGGAGTTGCAGAGGCCACCGCTATACCAGTGAAGGAGACTGCATGCACAGAAGTGCATTTGCATGCTGTCCTCTCTGTGCAATTAGTCGGCACTTCCAAAAGGACCCCATAGTCTAAATAAATATGATGAACAATTTTCAGGACATGAGATAGAATCCCAGGTGTGTCGCAATCAATAAGATTGTTCATAACCGGGGATGCTTCTCTAGGTATAGTCCGGCAGATCCCGGAAACCTGAAGTGCGTTGTGCAGCACGTTTTTCCATGTTTCCTCAAGTGGCCGCTCATATGGCATGATTTCACCCCACCTTGTGGGCCCCTAACACGTATCTTTGTTGGGCTGGTCCTCCTCTTCCTACTGTTCCCCTCACTTTGCCTTCCACTGTCCCCTCCTGTTAGATGCCTGTCCACAATTGCACTGCTCTGGCTCCTGCTCATCCTTTTCCGAGAAACAGAGAAAAAGAATCATGGAGAGCATCTATATGCTTACTTCTTCTTTGATGGCCATATTGATGTGGTTTGCGCCTTCGGCTTTTCTACTTTTTTTTCTTAGTCCGGGGAATATGTTTGCACTTAGAATGCATTTTTTAAAACTAGGAATCACAATCCATCATGAATCTACAGATCATAGAAAAAGTGTGCAAAAATGGCAGAACCAGCTGATGCATTTTTGTGAAAAATGCATTTTGCAGAGCGGGGACTGCTTCTACTGACTGATATCCAAAGGAGGTAGTTTGGCTTGTAAAACTGCCCCGGTGAATATGATTTGTTTTCATAATTTTTCGTTTATTCTGATCAAATTCATTAAAGAAAAACATGCATTCATAGATAAATACAAAACATCAAGGTAAAAATGCATTAAAAACGGGGAGCACACAGGGAATTAAAACATCAGCACAAATGACCCACAAATAATCTCCTCACTTTGTTCTCCCCCCAAAAAAGACAGTAATGCCAAAGCAACATAAGAGGTGTCAGTCTTCAGGAGATAATATAAGGCTGGGCAACATTGTGCAAACGGCTGCTGTCTTAAAACTTGTAAAATAGTACATTTTCGTATATGCGCGTAGGCGGGAAAAAAGAAGACAAAGTGTAATAAGTCTTCCATATCTGCACTGCAAAGTGGACAGGTGGAATCAGAACGGAAACCTTGCCACTTAGCAGTGTTGCCTCTCAGCCAAAGGCAGTCAAAACGGGCTCCAGTTATCAGCCAGTGATCAGAATATGTATGGCTCAGAGTGTAGTAGGTTGTATTGGGTCAACATTGCTAACAATTGCATGCCTCCCATTGGTGTTCTTTTAAGCAATAGAACTCGAGGAGGGGGGTTACTCGTTGAGTAATGCCCTGGGGCAACAGTTACAAGACCGAGCAAAGCAAGGGCTTTGACGTAGCCCCATTGGCATTACCCAACCGGTAATGCTCCCCATCCTAGGTTTCTCAGGATACTAATCAGGCAATAGAACCAAAAGGAAGCCTATCACCATGTCATTGGCTGCAGATGTAAATGTAAATGGCAGCCAGCTGACTCGCATCGGAATGGAATGATGACACTAGTCTTGTAATTTTATTCTGTACGCAGGCGGCTGGCGGCCATGTTGGGTGTATATTTAAGCAATAGAACAGCATTTACATTATTTAGCACGCTATTAATTATTGATTGTCTGTATTCATTTGAAGAACAAGGTTTTAATACCTTGAGTTACACTTTAAATAGTTGTAAAGATTTCTAAATTTAATTTGTTTTGGAAACAACTTTGTATTTAATTTTGCAGAAACTGAGCAATTTAAGTGATAGCAAAATAAGCATGCTAAGATGACCTACAGTGAAAGGTCTGTAACTTTTAGGCAATAACTTAAGGCCATTAAAAAAAAAGAAAACTAAAAGATAAAAGCAATGCTCAGAGAGTAGGAATCGATGCATAGAAAAAGGAGTTACAGTTGCGGGTGATTGAATGGCACATTCTTATGGAAGGTAAAAGAACAGTTAGCGAATTGAGGAGTTGGGGCAAAATTAGAGAAAGAAGTAGAAGAGGATAAGGAAACGTGTGCAGAATTCAGGGGTTGTGGGAGGTATTGGGGAGGATTAACACTGAGAGATTCTGTCGTTGAAGATGGTGAAGGATTGATGGCCATTGCCTACACTCAGTCGGTTGAGGTTGCCAATAGCTATCAATGGATAAGGCTTTTCGGTGTCCGGTGATAGTCATAATTTGGCATGCTTTGAGGCTGGCATTAGCCAAAGGTTTGTTGCGCAAATGGAATGGTTGGTGTAAATTGTTTTCAGGTGTGCACGTTTTCATATTTTGGGCATAACATTTCCAAGACTATTTTTGCCCAGCACATGATTGGTGTACCAGGTGCTCCCATCCGCATATTCTTCTTTTTTAAATGTACGTGGAATAACAAAGAATCAAGGAGCATCCTTGGGAAGTTGGGAAATGTAATGTTGAAGCAAATGTACGGGACAGTCTGGATCATTGGGGGCTTCATACATTCTCCCTTGTAAATCACTCTGGTTTCATTCCAGAAAATGATCATGGTTTTGGCTACTTCACTGAAGGTCATAGTTTCATACTGCATTTCCTTTTCATCTTTCAATAGTTGAAAGGCATTAGCTGGTAACAGACGTTTCCCTTCTCTCCCTCGGCAAGCAAAATTGAGTTGAATGTCAAACCAGACTTTGAACTGCAATGTGTCTCGTTTATTAGTATTGAATACCACAGAATGCTGATGTTTATGCATATCGCTTTGGTAAATATGTGATTTATGAACTGATAAGTCTTTCCTTCATGCCTTAGACGTTTTATAATACTTATAAAACATTATTAGTTTGAGATAAAGTTTTGTTGCTCACAATGTTGATTTTACGAGTAAAAGGTGGATTTTGACGATTTTTTAAATGACGTTGTATTCCAGAGCGAAAGCAGATTAAGCTTTGTATCTGATATTCAGCACGAGAAACAGTACACCCTTCTGCATAAAAATGATGCAAATAAGAAGTCAATGTAGTAAGTGATTCATTTTTAAAAATAGGTGAATATCCAATATGTATTAGGCATCCTTTGAATGTATCCACAGCCCATTTAGTAGCAAACTGTGTTTGTAAATCAGCTTTATGTAAGTCAATTAAAAACCAATTCACTATGGCTTATATTAGCACGTGTGCTGATATCTACATTGGAGCATAGTTCAGTACTGGAAGCCTTCAAAGTTGAACAAGAGGGTATTTCTTCAATGTCCATTGGGCTGGCTTGGAGCCACTCCTCTACACTCATTTCACCTGTTAAATTGAAAAGTTACTTTACAGGAAATCGTTGGCGGAGGCAATTGGTTCGTTGCTGTGTCATTTTTTGATTTGCTCCTCCTCCATTGCCAATAGGAAGGGTGCCTGCTTCCGGAGCTCCTTTAGGAATGGATCTGCAGGAGTCACGGCGTGGAGAAGGTTAATTAATCAATTGTTTGGGTCATTTTGAAAAAGCAACGGTGTGCATCAAAAGAAAAAGAAGGTCTTAGTACAAACAATGGGTAAGTTTCAATCTAAGCATCTTAATTTTTGTAACAGTTTACAGTATAACGATTTCACAGATGCAACATCAGGGAGCCAAAATGAATACCTGTGTACTTCCGAGAAAACATTTACACAGAGCTTGTGGGGGCGACTGGTACAACAAAGGCTTTGTCTAGCTGTTAACAACCCGTTAAGGGCCAATCAGATTGTTGGATGAAAACTGATTGTCCCTCACCGGGTACTAATAGCAGTTGTTTAGATTCCTGCCCTCCTTGACAAATGTTTTGAACTTTCCTTATAATGGTTTCTTTGAACATTGGTCAATAAAGTGCAAGGTAAAAAAAAGTGCTAGTTCATCTGAGACAGGTTCGATTTAATGATGATGGATATAATTGTCAATCATCCACAATTGGATCCTACTCATTAAAACCTTCTCTTGTAACTTCAATTGGGTGTTTATTAGGAATATCAGTCTGTATTGTCCCGGCTACTACCTAATCCCTCTCTTAAAGTGGGGGAAAATGTCCACCTCTTTCCAGGACTATGGAACTTTAACCGATTGGATAATTAAACATTTGGAAAAGAAAGGGGCCCGAAAAGTTACATTCAACAAACACAAATCAGCTGGAATAAAATCCACTCCAGCGTCCTTCCACATTTTCTGGAATTGAAATTCTTCTTTTGCAGCAACTTGAGCCAAAACCGCACAATCCCATCCGCCGCTCCAGTTTCTACACTGCACACTTTCTGCGCTTGCTATAATTTGCTAAAGTAAGCCCCCAAAAATTCAAGTTTACTACTGAGTCCACCTTTAATGTATATCCGCTAATGCCCCAGGAAGCGCATGAACAGAATTTCCAACATCTCTCAGTGCTAAGGCAGCGTTAAGGGGTTACCATGCACGTTCTCTGACCTCTACTTTCTTCCCCATGACAAAAACCTTGTGCTTTGTAGGCCTTATTTCCTTTGTATCAGTGGATACATATTTCCCCACCTTTTTTAACTTTAACAGACAATGGTAATGCATCCTGATAATTATCTTGTGCTTGCCTTGGTCTCAATACATTATCTCCTCTACTCAGGACCCATACTTGGGTAGGTAAGCCTGAAGCAGTGCAAGGGCACAGTGTTGGCACCACTTGCGACTCACTGAGAAAGGATTTTCTTGCTTTCTCTGGCCGTCATAATGCACTGTCCTCACCCAGAGCAGCGTAAGCCCATGGCAGTGCAAAGTGTTGGTGCCGCTTGAGACTCACTGAGAAAGGTTTTCCTTGCCTCCATGGCCGTGACCACACCACCTGCCTTCATAACACACTGTCCCCACCCAGAGTGGTCTAAGCTCGTGGCAGTGCAAGGGTGCAGTGTTGTTGGAGCGGGTGTTCGCACAGAGGGTGGACAGCCCATTAATTTGTAAGACGCTCTGCACCTTGGTCTAATGGTCTAATGCGATGTAGGGTTTTTCTATGACGACCAGGAAAGCAAACGAGGCGGAAGTAATACTGAGCTGTCTGACCAGAGCGGGAAGAAGCAAGTAAGCAAATAACCTGCAAATAACATGCATTAATAGCTGGGTGCTCTATCTAGCACCATATTGAAGACTGTAGCTAAGAACTGAGGCCAAAGTAACGCTCCGGAAGGCATTCCTAGCGAGTAAAGATTTCTTCAGAGCTGAGATCCGAGACTCACGACATAAGAGCCTGGGAACCTGGGCCCTTGAGACCCTGGGAGTGAAGGAGGGGAGTCAGAATATGGTTGCCCCTCAAGCCTATCAGGCGTACTTCACTCCTGGTATCTGAGATCCTTTGGATACATTGGATTGACTTTATGGTTGACTGACTGTCTGTTTTAACAATAAGACTTTTAAAACAAAGGGGAGTGGGTAACTACCTACGGTAGAGGGGCTCAGACATATACCCACCCTCTTTAGTGATATAGTATATCAAAATGTTTTGTGGTGTTTTTATGTTGTAATGTGGTTGATTTTAAAATGTAGTTTTAGACACATTTTAGGCACACTTTTAATTGATTTTGTATCGCTGCATATCAGTAAAAGCATATTTCCACATTGGCATAGTTGCACAAAAGATCTAGCTGAGGACTATTTGAATTAGCAGAAATGTGCAGAGATCGATGAAATGGTCAAAAGGAAATCAGAGGGGTCAGAACTCGTAGGGCCAACAAAAAACTAAGGGGGTAATTCATAGAATTTCGCACACAAGTGGCGCTTTGAATGTCTGTCCAGCCGCGTGCGCTAAAATCGATTTCCGCGCACAGCGTATTCATAGATTTTAGCCTCCAAAACCAGCCGTGGTGCAGAGTGGCGCAGTGACCCTGAAGCAGCGCCAGTTATGCCCCCAAGAACGCCCTAGCGCAAGGAAAAGCCATCAAAATCCAAAATCCAGCGCAAAGGGCTGCGCTAACCCTGGACCAGTTTACAGGGCTGCCAAACAGTAAACGCCAAGCAGGGAATGTGTATTACTGGGGTTCGCGTGAAGTTTCACACACGAAAGGACCTGTGCGAGTGGGGTACGTGTATAACTGGGGTTCGCGTGAAGTTTCACACGCGATTGGAGCAGGGTACGTGTATTACGGGGGTTCGTGGGACGTTTCACACGTGAAAGGGCCTGTGCGAGTGGGGTACATGTATAACTGGGGTTCGCAGGAAGTTTCACACCCGATTGGAGCAGGGTACGTGTATTACTGGGGTTCGCAGGAAGTCTCACACGCGATTGGATCCGGGTATGTGTATTTCGGGGGTGCGTGGGAAGTTTCACACGCAAAAGGGCCTGTGCGAGTGGGGTATGTGTATAACTGGGGTTCACGGGAAGTTTCACACGCGATAGTCCCTGTGCGAGCGGGGTACGTGTATTATTGGGGTTCGCGGGAAGTTTCACACGCGAAAGGGCCTGTGCGAGTGGGGTATGTGTATAACTGGGGTTCGCGTGAAGTCTCAAATGCGATTTCAGCAGGGTACGTGTATTTCGGGGGTGCGCAGGGAGTCCTACATGTGAATTGGCAGTGTGGGTCCTCCCAGGTGTTCCCTCTACACCCTCCATGGCCCCTGCAGGCAGCCCACACCACAGGGGACTACCCTGCACCCCTGGTCATGTCCCACAGGCAGCCCATCCACCATGGGCATGCCCCCAGCCAAGCCACATGTCAGCTTGCACTACTGATCACCAACGCACGACCCCCTGCATCCCCACCCCCTAGCAGTGCAGGGCACCTGCCATCAGGCCCCCACTCATGTCCCCTTGCACCCCCACCCCCAAGCAGTGCAGGGCACCTGCCAGCAGGCCCCCGCTCATGTCCCACTCATGTCCCCCTGCACCCCCACCCCCCAGCAGTGTAGGGCACCTGCCAGCAGGCCCCCACTCATGTCCCCTTGCACCCCCACCCCCCAGCAGTGCAGGGCACCTGCCAGCAGGCCCCCACTCATGTCCCCCTGCAACCCCACCCCCCAGTAGTGCAGGGCACCTGCCAGCAGGCCCCCACTCATGTCCCCCTGCAACCCCACCCCCCAGTAGTGCAGGGCACCTGCCAGCAGGCCCCCACTCATATCCCCCTGCACCCCCATCCCCCAGCAGTGCAGGGCACCTGCCAGCAGGACCCCACTCATGTCCCCCTGCATGCCCACCCCCCAGCAGTGCAGGGCACCTGCCAGCAGGCCCCCATTCATGTCCTCCTGCAACCCCACCCCCCAGCAGTGCAAGGCACCTGCCAGCAGGCCCCCACTCATGTCCCCCTGCACCCTGACCCCCCAGCAGTGCAGGGCACCTGCCAGCAGGCCCCCACTCCTGTCCCCTTGCACCCCCACCCCCCAGCAGTGCAGGGCACCTGCCAGCAGGCCCCCACTCATGTCCCACTCATGTCCCCCTGCCCCCAGGTCATGACGATCCTCAATCATGGCCCTTATGGCCAGCCTCCCCAGCCCAAAGACCCAACCAAGTATTGCATCCACCCACATAGAAAAGGCAATTACATGATACAACCCCAATGGCAAGTATGTAAATGAACACATGTATGTCACACACACACAATGGGTGCAAGTGAATGTGAAAACCCATATCATGACATGCATGAAACCAATGAGATAATACCACACATCGAAGTATGAAGAAAAAAATGTATTAAACACAACATGAATGTACTCAAAATCCAACACGCAACAATGGGAATAATAAAAGAAAAGCTGCATGTCCGTAAAAGAATAAAAAACAAGAAATCATAATCCAAAGAAATCCAAAAGAAATGGTGTCCAAAGTCACAGTCCAACAAAGCAAATCCAAGGGAAAAATGAAAGTGAAAACCATTGCTCCATGGTGAAAATAAAAAAAAGAGAATATTCCAATGGTGAACTATGTACAGATGAACAATCCAGGGTCCATGAGCCCAACTGATGAAATGAAACCTATCAAAAATACTACCTAATAAAAAACTATATACAAAAACGTGGTGCGTTGTCCAAGCGCAACCAAAATAAAGAAAAAAACGAAAGGAAACCTAACACTATCTAACTATATACAATGGCGGCGGGCAAGTCCAGCGGCTCACACTGTGGTGTCCCGGGCCAGGGCATCATCGAATTCCATGTCTATTTGTCGGAAGCGGGCCTCTGTCCTGGTCCCGAGGTCTCACAGGGAGGCACTCATGGCCTGTTCCAACTCCCTGCGAGTCCGCCCGCCGCCGCTCCAGACCGATCTGCTGGCCCAACCGGTGCCACACGGAAGACACTCCCATTCCTGGGTCCTCCTGCCCTCTGGCCGATGCCTGCCCCTCTGATGTTCATGGCCCCGAGCCATCATTGCTCCCACCTAGAGTCTGCTCCTGCTGCTGCTGTCCATGTGCCGTGTCTGATGGTGCCTACACATCCTCCATCAGCTGGTCTCCAGTTGTGGTGTCCACCCCTGCTGGGCCGCCGACTCCCAACTGTGGCAGGGATGTGAGCTCCACCAAGCTGGCTGTGTTGGTCGGGCCAGGTCCACAGGGGGCCCTGGTGGAATCTGGGCCGGAAGACGGTGTGGAGAATGACTGGTGCATGGTCTCCACAGAGGAGGAGAGGTCTGCCAGAGTGCGCGACACATGTAGGAACCCACCAACCAGGGCCCCTCCCAGCAGTGCCACGTCACGACGCTGCTCTCCATGATGGCATGCGTTCTCCACCCAGGAAGAACGCACGTCATCACGAATGACACACGTGCGCAATGCGACACCAACCAGGACGGAGCCCATACATTCGTGGGACCCCTCGTCCGCAGGTAGTGGAGAGGCAGATAACATGGCACTCTCCCCTACCTGCGGACGGGCCTGGGACGGGGCCTCCCTGCTGGTGCATGGTGGTGCAGTAACAGGGTCAGGGACAGCGACATGCACAGGCCCCTTTGCGGTGACCTGTGCTGCCTCCTGACCCTGGCCCTGGACTGCACCACCTGCACCAGTGGTACTACCCCCACCAGGCCCCATGTGCGGCTCAGTAGCGGGCTCCTCCTCCTCTGTGGAGACCACCAACCTGGATGTCTCCACACCGTCTTCCGCCATTGGAAGCCCCTGTGGGGGCTCACCAGGCCCTTCCACCACAGTCATTGTGGCAGACGCAGCACCAGCCCCCTCGCTCCCAGATGATGGTAATTCCTGGGAGGGTGGCTGGGCCTTGCGTCGCTGCCAGTGGAGGCATCCCCACCGCTTGGTTCCACAGCGCCGTCTCCGCCCTCTTCTTCACTTGACGCTGCGTAGAGGGAGACATAGAACACAAGCGTCAGGGTACAGTGCAAAATACCCTAGACAGGAAGCAATAACACATGAGTGGCACTGTCAAATATCACTTCCATCCTGTCATTCCACAACACATGGGTGAATGCACACAACACACATGCAGAAACAGTCCTGGCGCCTGCAATCAACATCAACATCCATGTAGAAGGGCCCCTGTAAACCAAGTTGTTGCCTTCAAAGTCACATGCATCCATGGCATTTCAAAGTCACACACACACTTCTCAGACACACACACACATGTGCACCATACATGTACATGACATCAGCACCCATTCCTCACCCCCCCCTTCATGTCCAGGAACTGAGACAGCCATGCTTTCATGTGTGCATTCCGCATAGAGCTCCCCATGTTGCATTAAAACACATGCACCAACCATGTGGTTCATACATAACTGGTCTCACATGCATGACCATGATGTCCCTGCACACACACATCCATACATGGCCTATGTCGCATATACAGGCAAGCATCAGACTACCAGCACACTGCAACATGCCCTGTCTCACACAGCAATGCTTGCTCACTTACCGCTCAACTCCAGACGGGTCTGCCTCCAAAGGATCTGGCCGTGGAGCGCTGGGCCTACGCATTCCAGGACCCTCATCTGGATGTTACTCATGCGTGCCCGGCCCCCCTCCGCGAGGCGCCGGGCCTTGTGGAGGGTCCTGGACCTGAAGTCCTCCCAGCGCTTCTTGATGTGCTTGATGTCGCGGGTTGCCACCTCCTCCGCGTTGATGGCAACCACAACTTCGTCCCAGATCCTCTCCCATTCTTCCTTGTTGGCGCGTGATTTTCCGAAGAGGGCATCATAATGCCCCAGGACATGCTCCACAAGGACACCAACTTCTGTGGCAGTGAAGCTGGTGGCCCTCTGCCTCTCTGGCTTGGTGTTGCCAGTGCTACCAGATGGTGTTGTGCTGGACATGGCAACCCCAGAGGCAGGAGTGGGTGGGCAAATGGGTCCTGGGGCTGGGCTGTGGAGCGATGGAATCCCAGTCGGGAGTCTTCGGTTCCAGCAGGGGTGGTCACAGCAACTACACCCCTGGCTGACGTGCAGGCAGCAAATGGCAGGACATGTGGGCAGCAGGCAGTCAGGCAGCAGCAGATGGCAGGTGGGAGAGTGCTCGGGGCTCTGGGGGGCAGTAATTCGGCCTTCTGGTTAGGAGCGTGGTCTTCTGTGTGTTTTCGCGTGGCCAGCTTGATACAGAGTGATTTGGCACGTGAAAAAATTGCACGTCAGCATGTAATTTGAGGAAAGGGCCTTAGCGCGTAAGAGTGTCAGCACACGCACGCAATTTCATTGGACCAAAGGCCCTTAGCGCATAAGCGCGTAAGTTACATTACGCGCGCAGGCGTTTCCCTCATAGCACGTGATGACAGAGCACACATGGAAAAACTGCACTTCCGAGTGTCATTGCGTGTAATTGGAGGAAAGGGCCCGCGTACACGCATATACGACGTGTACGTGTGGGCCGGTTTAAAAGCTACGTGTAGGACGCCATTTCCTTGTACGTGCTTTTCGTGGAGAGCGAGTGGGTGAAATCTGTACTTCTTGTCGGTTCACACGCGATTACTTCACAGCGTTTCTAGTTCGTACTCCCTGTTACCT
This sequence comes from Ambystoma mexicanum, assembly GCF_040938575.1. Lineage (NCBI taxonomy): Eukaryota > Metazoa > Chordata > Amphibia > Caudata > Ambystomatidae > Ambystoma > Ambystoma mexicanum. The sequence continues at coordinate 983,704,541 of NC_090925.1, forward strand.
CTGACATCTCTTTTCTGATTTTTTGTTGGGCCTGTTTCCTCAAACAGAGTTCACTTCTCCTTTTGTCCTGTCTCCTCAGACAGCGTACAATTCTTCTTTTGGCGGGGGTGTTGCCAACGCGCACACACGCATATTTTTCACATTCTTTTTCCAGGCAGACAGTGAGTTCCGCACGTACTTAGCAACTGTGCTTTCCCCGTGTGTCGCGTTCCCCTTCAGAGGTCATTGTAGGCTGCGTGTATTACGCGAACGCTTATTTTTGTGTTTCTGGGTGGCACAGCGTGGTGCAGGTTCATTTTTTCATGCACATGGTCTACGAGTGGTTGCATGCACATTTATTTTTGATTTTGGGCTGCCTGTGCGTTGCGTGACCCGTCATCTTCCCCCAGGGGTCACAGACAGCCTTGTTAGAGCACTAGGGTACAAATTCCATCTAGTATCCTACCCCTTTGACCCCCAATTGCCCAGGACAATAGTTTACTGCAACTCCCATACGCACAACAACATCAGTGCCATGGTTGAGAGGCGACCAAGCGGTAAGGGAGGTAAAGGTGGCCGACCTTCAAAAGGTGGGTGTGGTGGGCGCGGTAGGGGATGTGTCCGGGATTTGCAGGGTGCCCCTATACCCCCATGTGTGGAGGAACAATCAGGGACACCCATGCCCCCCTCCATGGTTGAGGGAAACGTGACTGACACCATCCCAGCTCAGCCCCTATTGGACCAGCCCATTGTGGCACCTGACCTGGCACAGGATGACTCCCAGGCTGACTTCCAGGTCAGCAAGTCTAGGCCACGTGTGGCGGTGCAAGTTGTTGTCACCAAGCCACGTGGATCTGGGGCAGCTATGTCATCTGCTGCCTCAAGTATGCAGGGTGGGGAGGCTGCATGGCAGCTGCAGCTCCATCCGCCCCAGCTCTGACTCTCCCAGCCAGGACAGTGTCAGTCCAGGTCCATCAAACTGACGTTCCCCCTGCCAACATTACCCTGCAACCAATGCCTGCATCAAGACCTATGGTCATTGTGCATTCCCACACTCCTACTACCCAGTCCACCGGTGATTCTGCCCCTACTGACCAGAGTGGCGTAGGCCATTCTGGCTCCGCTCCACCTTTAAAGAAGAGGAAGAAGGGTGCTGTGGCATGACAGGCTGAGACCCCAGACACGGCTACACACTCCGGCACGTCAAGGAAGCCTTGCTTTAATGACACGGAACTTGATGCACTAGTGTCCTATGTGTTGGCACATAGCCGCAAAATGTTGGTGACTGCAGGGTGCAAGACCACACCTGGTCAACATAGGGCACACTGGCAGACCATCGCGGACCGCATAAGTGCCCTTGGATTTGTGAGGCGCACAGCTGATGATTGCTACAAGCGGTGGAATGACCTGAAACGCAGAGCAAAGAACAAGCTGGCCTCAAATCATGCCGCGACTCTGGTGACTGGCTGTGGGTCTCCACAAGAGGACAACAAACTCACTGAACATGAGTCTGTTGCTGGGGCCTTCGTCACAGAGGAACAAATCCAAGGTGTGGGAGAACTACCTGATTATGATGCATTGTCCGGTGAGTGCCCATGCATGTGTGTGTAATGCATGCGTATGTTGTTTGGGTGACGGGTTCTGATTGAGTGCCAGGTGAGGGTGTGTGTGCCTGGGTGGTATGGGTCACCCATGTGCTTCATCCAAAACATTCAGCGGCCTTGGATTTGGGTGTGACAGTATCCCTTCTGCCCACAGTAGTAATTTAGCGCAACATTACGGCAGTTGCCATTGAAGTGGCATCCTGCAACAACATTGTTTGTATTTTTCAATGTTCGTTTAGGCTGATTGTTTCAATTCTCCCACTTTTGCTATGCATTCCTCAGCCCTATTGTCACATTTGTGACATGCTTCTGTCATTGATGAACCCCACATTGTCCCACATGTGTAACCTTGTTAGGTGAATGATTTGACCATTCAGGCTGATTGAGTATTGGCCTGATCACATACATTTTTGGGGCCTGTTTGAATGTGGAACATGAGAGTTGTTTCTTGTCATGTTGAAGTGCACAACCATTGATGTGTACATCGGCCTGCAATCACTGTAATTTTGTACACTGGATGTGTTGCAGTGTGTGGCACATGCATATTTTGTCACACTATGGAGCATTTTTCATCTCATCATGTCCATCTCACATGGATGGCTGACAGTACTCATTCACTGACATATGGATGTACTTGTGGAATGTACCATGGCTATGGTACATGCCAACTGTTTGATGGCATGTGTCATGTATGTGTATTGGACATGCCACTCACAGGCCAATGTGTGATGGCAGTGCTACCCAGCATGCAGCAAATGTGTTGCTTTTCCATCTTGGTGTCATCAGTGTCTGCTTTTTGCCTCCCCTTCCAACTCAGTGACAGTGCATGCATGGGAGGGTTATAGTCATGTGGGACATGTGTAAATCATGTACTGGTTCTGTAGCTTGTCAGGCCTATTTCTGTGCTATGGTGCTAATGCCTGTTTCCATTTTTTGTCTTTCATGTTTTTGCAGGGGATGACGCACTTGATGCTGTTGAGGTTGAGGAGATGGTGCAGACCCAGGAGCAATCTCAGGCACGACCGGGCACCAGTGGGGCACGTGGTGTGGTGGTGCAATCTTGCTGCAGACCATTCTGTCCAGGGGTGTCTCTGGGTGCGCCTCCCCAGACCTCTGTTCAGGTGCTGATTCGGATGACGAGACCTATGTGCCGTCGCAGGTAAGTGTTTCTGGCAGGGATTCTGTTCTGTCCAACCCATCTCCTCTATGGGGATGTCAGTGTTAGTAAGTCCGCCTTTGGCCATTACGGATGCAGGGTCACACTCCACTACATCTGATCCTGTTCCTGGGCCAGCAGATCAGAGGGGAAATGCAGTCCTGCTGCCTCAGGCAGTGTCGGCACAGCAAGGCGCAGATTGCCTTGCCACAAACAGGTGTGGTGCCCGCCGACACGTTGGCCATACGCCACCGGGCAATACCGTATGGGAACAATCCATGTACGGTATGGCAAGCCAACAGGCAGCATCAGTTGAGATGATGGCTCAAGCAATGGAGAGGGTGGCCACTTCCATTGTCCCCCCTGAAAGGGAGATGGAGCAACTACAGCAGGCAACAGACTCCATTTGCCAATCACACAGGGAGGACATGTTGGCATCCAACAGGGACAGACGGGCGGCACTGGAGACTCTACGCCAATAGATATCAATAGAGTCCCAGGGCCACAGGGAAGCCCTGAGGGTAGAACTCCAACACCTCAGGGAGACTCTTGTTGACCTTGAGGCTTCCACTAACTTGAGGACAGAACAGCAGCTGGAGCGGCTCACCCGTTTGCTCTCAGCTGAGATGCAGGCAACTCGGGAGGAGATCCGGGCATCACGTCAGGTGCTGCATGGGGATCTCTGCACTATAATCCTCCAGAACGAGACCTTCCACACCCGCATGCTTGCTGCCATGGAGGACCATACCAGGGCTTTGCGTGGGCTGCCTCCCATAGCACCACCACCTCCTGTGGCAGCAGCAGAGGGTGATGAGAGCGACAGCAGCAGTTCTCCCACATTGGCATAGCCGTGCAGGCCATGAGCCCATGGAGGTGTTTTTTTCCCCAACATCCACACAAGCGGCTGTTGGTGCGCACCCTGTCCTCGGACCTCCTTGGTGGCCGCCCCCCCCGACCCCCACATGGCCATTTTTGATTTTTGATTTTTGATTTTTTTTTACAGTGTTTTGCCTTGTGTGGCTCCCGCGGGCATCCACTGTATTCTGGCTGGGCACATGCAGGCTTGTCCTGAGTTTGGGTTAGATGCTTGGGTTCGTGAGACACACACCCCTCCTGCTTCCCGTTTCCATGGGCTTGCAAAGGGTGTGCCCAAGTGACAGTGACTTACACAGTGACGTTGGACTCCCATGAGCTGTGTGGGCAGTCTGTAGTCAATACTGTGTATACATTCCTAGTGGATATTGTTGTTGTATTGTACACTGCATGGTGTATTGATATGTGCTTGTGCATCCATGTCTTCCTCCTAATTTGCAGGTTCATTCCTCATGTCTTCACAAGGCCGTCTACTTTGGAGGTGGAGTTCTTGTTGTAAGCAGTGCACTTACACATTTGCGTGGCAGCAACACTGTACAGTTGGAAGTGGTCGATGTGCTGGCATGATCAGGTTGTAAGACTACCACTACTTTAACTTAGTACTGTCATGTTTATGCTATGTTTGAGGTTGTGTAGCTGCATTGTATTGTTGGTAAGTATTTGGTCATGTGTGTTGTTAGTTCTACATTACTGGGAGCATATTGTGTGTGGCCAGTTTCCATTAGGGACACTGTACTTTGTGACACTTGTGTCAGGTTTTGGGGATTGCTTTGTTTGCTCTCACATAGCATGACATGCCATGGTGTCTTGGGTGGCGGTGCTGGGGAGGGGTTGGGTGCCATGGCACTGTTGTCATGTTGTATTATGCAAGGGGGTAATGAATTTAGCAGCATAGAAGTGTGTCTTTTGATGACACAGCATTGGTGGTGTTTGTGTAGGTAGGGATGCACACAATGTAACACTTCCAGGTGATCAATCTCAGGGTGGTATGGGTGTGACAGTTGACTTTCCCTTATGTCATCATCATTGATTGTCAGATGGTATGTGCCAGGGCTGTGTGCACTCCACAGGGGTGTGATTTTAGATGAAGTAATTAGCCACCAGCTGCGTACGGGCTGCCTCACCCCGTGCCCTTTCCCCTGCCATGCGCAGCGGGCGTGCATGTGGTTGGGGATTTGGGGGCACCACCATGTCCACGGGCAGGCCCCGGCATGTTGCAATGTTGTGCAGGACACATGCTGCCACTATGATCCTACACACTACTGGGGAAGTGTATAACAGCTGCCCGCCAGAACAGTCAAGGGAGCGAAAGCGTGACTTGAGCACTCCGAATGTGCGCTCCACTATGCCCCGGGTTGCAATGTGGGCTGTGTTGTATCTTACCTCGGGTGGCGTGGTGGGGTTCCGAATTGGCGTCATCATGTGGGTGCTCAGAGGGTAGGCACTGTCCCCTGGGGAGGTGGTGATGGGTATCATTAGTGGGGTTGTGACATTACTCAGTATCTGACATGCATGCATGTGCTGTGGCATTTATACTCTCCGAGCAGCCATGTATCGCCATGCCGCCCAGCTTCTAGGTCCCGGTTTAGGGTTGACATTCTGTAAATAAAACTGTCGTGGGTGGACCCTCGATAGTTGGCATATACTGAGGTGATGATTCCCTTGGCATCACATACTACCTGGACGTTGATGGAATGCCAGTGCTTGCGGTTTCTATAGTTGTGCTCTGATGCCCTGGGGGGACATAGAGCCACATGGGTGCAATCAATGGCACCTAGGACTTTGGGGAATTGTGCCACCCCATAGAAATCCTGGACGGCAGCCTGCCTTTCTGCAGGTGTTCTGGGCAGGTATATGTGCCTGCGGACTGATGGGCGTGCAGTCATGATGGCCAAGACCTGGTGTAGGCAGCGTGACTGCGTGGCCTGTGACACCCCCCCCCACTATAACACTTATCCGCTGAATTGATCCAGTGGCCAAGAAGTGCAGTACATTGAGGACCTTCTCCAGGGGGCTGAGTGCTTGGGAGCACAGGGTGGGTGATGTGAGGTCATCCTCCCACTCACTCACCAGGTCGAGTATTATGTGAGGTGGAAACCTGTACCTCCCATACACCTGGTCATCTGGCATCCCAAAAAGGCTGGTTCTGGGTGTGAAAATTCTGGGCCTGACTATCCTCCTCCTCCTCCTGCGGTATCCCACGACCACTGCCTGCTAGGAACGGTATTTTCATCCTGGCGTCTGAGCTTGTTTGTTGTTTGCGCGCACTTTTATGCTGCGCGGGTCCACGTACGCCTGCTTCCTGCTGGCGTACTTGTTTCCGGATTAGCACGCCTTTTTTGGCGCACGCGTTAGCCCCGTTCGAATCCATGAATACGTGTTTGGAACGTGCATGTGGGCGTTCCGCGCATTTACCTCCTGTACTTCCCCTGTGATGCCCACATTTTCATGCGTTGTTCCCCATTCCGCGTGTCACGCCTTCTGTTCCTCCTACTTTTGTTGTGTGCGCTGGGCTATGTGCGATTTCGATGTGCGCGTAGCACACGCTGTTTGGAGACGTGTGCGCCAGCGTGCGCCACGCAGAATTTTGGCGCACATCCTGGGATTTACACGCGCACGGACTTCCGTGAATCGCTGTGCGCGGGTTTCGCTGTGATTTTCGCACTGGCACTGCGATTCGTAGGCTTTCGCACGCTTTCGCACGCTTGCGCTGAAAATTTCAGCGCACATTAGTTCCATGAATCGGCCTGTAAATATCAAAGGTGCTCCAACCAATTAAAGATATTCATCTTTTGTTAGTACCTGGTTAGGTCTATAGTTCTAAATACACTATTGTTATGTCATAGTGTCTGAGTCATCACTTACCTAATCTGTTAAATCAGTTTCACAAAGTCTTCTCTCTGGCTGTAAATCCTTGTGTCAGTCTTTAGAATGTGAACCCTTACAATTATATCTGTAAGATATCAATGATGTTCTTCTAAAATGATGTTTGAGTAGTTGAGTTTAATGTTATCCAAACCACACTCAGTATAGGAGTGTCATTAGCCAGTCTATTTGATATCTTTTTCTTATTATCAAGGTGTCCCTCGTGTTTCTATTTCGTTCCTGTAGTTTAAATTTTAGTGTATGGGCAAGAAATGCGAAGAAGTAGAACCCCACATTTTTGTTCCCATTTTTTTTATATAAAATGGTCATTTACCTGTGTAACATATCCGTACTGGCCTTCCACATGATATATGAATAGCACTGCCCTGTAATTAGCGTGTTGCATTTGCTTAATGCATGAAAATAAAGAACTGTCTCTTCAGCACCAGCACCGTGTGAAAACAAATAACATTGTCAAAGCCAACAGCTTTTGGCTTTTGTACAGGTAGGGGATTCGTATTTGCCAGCCACAGCTATAATGGTAATACCTGACCAAAAGATTGCAACAGCTGGAAAAGAGCATGAGTACCTGGGCATGTCTGTGCCTCGTTGGCAAATGCCTAGCTAATGCATAAAAGTAATCCAATTTTAACAGGACGTCAGTGCAAAGAAAAGTGAACCGGACACATGTTGCATTTAAATCAAATTGCTAAGGGCACACAGGTTTAAGAAATGTTTAATTACACAAGGATTTCATTTGCAAGTGCAATTTAGCAACTAACTTTCAAAAGACTACAAATAAAACAGGCAATCCTTATGCATCACAAAGTTTAATGTTATTGAATGATGGTGAAAGCTTAGAGAGATCCCCAAATACAGTGTTTTAGACGGGCAGGGGTATGTAGTTGTTAGAAAAGCCATAGCAGTTAACATGTCGATGGGCAGTCAGTGATGTCCAAATAAACAAACTCATAAGCAATGTGTCACTTCTCGCATTCCATCGCCATCCTGTTTGTACTCCAGTGCAATAGTTTCAGCTTATAGGCAGCATTAAACTGCCCCCAATAACCAAAATCAACAATCAGAATGCTCAAGGGAAGCTTAAAAATCTGAGCCATTCTTCTTCACATGAAAAAACTTTTTTGTCACATATTTAATTTGATGGAGTGCGTAAATCATTAGCAAACATAGCCTGCTTGCCTAATGAAATCCAGGTTTTCCGGGAAGGCTTCACTTCTGAAATGAATTTATCGTTTCCTCTTGTCATGCCTCTGTGTCCAGTGGTAGCTGGGACATTGCTGGGGTTTGCAAAGGCAACCGTTGTCATCCTCTAATTGATATCCTTGCAAAATGGTCCTCTATACTGCTTCTTTGACATTAGATAACAAATTGTACATGCAGGGTGTGAAGGGATCCCATGTGGCGGTGGGTGGAATCCCTAGCTCTTTGGATTTGGATTAATATCAAACAATGTGGATAATTCCGTTTCTGAAAAAGTTGTCTGCTAATCAGAACCCGCTTTCATAAGCTCCATGCCAAAAACATAGTACGTCCATGTACCTTTGCTTCACCAGTCTCTTCACATCTTCCGCTTCTGCTCTGCAGTAGCTCAGAGTATTTTCAAAGATCACATGTGCATCGCTGACAGCTGCTCTGACCCAAAGGCATTGCAGCAGAGGTAGCATGTTAACTTGTGCACCTCTGTACTAAAATGTAATAATTATTTACTTATGAAAATAAACCACACACAGATATGGTATGGTATTGATAAGAGCACACAATTATTGAAGCCACGACAATTTCATATCATACGCGTGTCAACAATTTGAGTCCACATCAGTGATGTTAAGGCAATGTACGGTCATGGCTAGCCTGGCTATCTTCACTGCTCGAACTGAGCAGCAAGTGTTGGCTTTGATTTCCCTGGAGGAAGAGCAAAACCTTTCCTCAAGCCACTGGCGTTCTCAAACAGAGATCTTGTTGGAACCCTGTTTCAAATAGGTGCTCACTTAACAAAGACCAGCCTTGCACCAGGGCATAGCACACCAAAGGGCCTTTGAAGACGGCAGAGTGGGATGGGTTTGAAGTTAGGGTACCCGGAAGGGGAACGGAGAACCTTTGTATGGGGTTCCAGTATCTTGCTTTCCTTTTGGGCCTATCTTCCTTCCTGCCCCCCTACATTTCCTGTAGAACAAGACTGTCTGGGTAGGATGTAATAAGACAAGGGTCACGTGTTACAGCAAGAGTGATTGGACACCTCACAACAGGCTTGTGTTTGTCCAATCCACTGTGATAATGTGCCTTAATGAGGAAGGGTCTCACCTCCTTCTTTGAGTCTGCTTTGTACAGCTGGAAGAATACTCCTTTATATCCTTGTTGGTAATGCATTACATTGCTGAGTACTCCGCCATACAAGTGAAGACAGGCGGCATCCCAGGCAGACAAGAGCTCTGTCCCCTAACCATCCCCTGAAAACAGAGAGCTATTAGCCAAGGCCTGCCACTCTGACAGCTGCACTGGAATTAGGCTCCTCACTGGGGGAGAAGGAACTCTTGTAGGTGCCAGCCAAGGACCCGGGATTGGGAGTGCAGAGCAAGAAAGACTCGGCTTGTTTTAGAGCCTAGCGAGCTCTCAGGAAGCCAATGAGCAGCAGGCAACATGTATTGATGCTTTCAACTGCCATTGAGCAGCTTTGAACATGATTGATGCCTTTGAGCCATCAACGGGACCTGCAGTGCTGCTTTTTGGCACACTTATGCATGTGCAAACCGCTGGCTGCATCTTCAAACCAGTTCAACACCATCTTACACCAGTAGCTCTCCTCACCACCTCGACTCGAATGCCGGCTCAGTGCTGTGGGGTTATACAACTCGTTGCATCTTCGAGCAATGCTTCAATACAACAGAACCTTACCTGTATCCATCTTGACCCGTGACTCAAAGCACTGGAAGTCATTTTGTCACACATCAACCTTACCCATCAGAACTACACAGACCCCATCTCGAGGCTGGATCAACACAACTGGCATCCTCTCAGACCCGGTTCATTCACAAAGAAAGTGCAGAGAAGCACAGTTCAATTCTGGTGAGGGCAAAGAATGAGGTACTGTTGAGAGGCCATGCCCCATTGGTTTACTTTCTTTTGACATAGTGACTTATAAGCCCCCTTTTCAATCCTTTGCTTGAAAGACATATCCTTTGAGCAGTGACTCTGCTCCAACTGCTAGCCTGATTACCCCTCTCAAGTACCCAGAGTGCTATTTTATACCAGTTCTGCATTTACTGTCTTTTATCCAAAAGGGTGGGTGTTTGTTAGTGTTTGTATTTAGTTGGTTGTATTTTTGATTGCTTGATGAAAGAATATATATATTTTCAAAGAACCCTGATTGGAAAGTAAAAACCTTGGAGTCTTCGTACTATTGCTATTTGGGTTGCTACTATTATCACCTCATAACCATTTGGAAGATATAGCCTGCCCTCGGCCCACGTTATCATGAAAGAAAAAGGCATTCTATTTCTGGGGCTCTGCCTTTTTCAATGTTACGATTGGGATCACGGCTGGTCTTGCTGTAGTGTGAGGCTGACTAGGTGGTTTAGCACCTACTCATCCCTATATTCCTGCAGAGCAGCAGTCATTTAGTCACAGCGTATTAGAGAGCTTAAAGGGGATCGCATTTGGACCTTGCCCTAGCACTCGGGGGCTTACAAACTGCAAATCTCTCACCTTTATAGGCCAGTCACCGTTACCTTCACTGTTTTATTTATTTTAGCTCCTATAAAGGTTATTTTATTATATAATCATATCGAGCTGAATGTTATTTATGCCAGTGTCACTAGAGTGTGTACTCTATTTTATGTAGTCCACTGTATTAGCTGTTGTGCTGTACTTGGCATGTTTGTTGCAGCTACAATAAAATAATAGAGAAAAGATCAAGTCAACCAACCAAAAGTCTTACAAAAGTTTGCACAAAATTAGCCATCTCCACTGGTATTAATAGCAAACTCTCTCTCTCTCTCTCTCTCTCTCTCTCTCTATCTCTCTCTCGCTCTCTCTCTCTTCACAGTGTCCCCTCTGAACCTTTTCATCATTATAGGTCGCTGTTTTTTCAAGCCACCATACTCATATTCCCTTCCCCTGTGGTCACATCCTACTTGTACATGAATACCATATCTCCATGCGCAACCCAGACCCGCCTTGCTTCCATCTCATCTCACCTCTCCTTTGCTCGAATCATACCCCGCTCCCTAATAGTCTATCCAATTGGGTGCTTTCCCAATACACAGGTTATTTGGATGTGTTTGTTCTTGGTTGAGGGGCTCTCAGACCTTTTTGTGCATAATGTTCAGTTCATTTGTGGGGACTGAGGCTCCCATGAAGCACTGGTAAATTGCTTACATCGGGCCCATGCTGCCTCTTGATACATCTCACTAATCTCTCAAAAGGCCCACATACCATGGTATGGTAAACGTCCAGACAACCATGCCAAAGGACAAAAAATTCTCTAAGAAAAAAAGATTGGTGCACCTCTTTGCAAGGAAAACAAGATTTATTCTGTATACAGAAAGGAAAAGGGTGACAGAGGGTGCCATAGAATTGAACTGCCAGAGAGCTTGCTCTCTGAGTTAGTTCAGTGAATACAAGAAGTTAAATAGCAAATAATTATTACTCAAAACGCAACAGTATACAGTGTTATCCCACCACCCTTATTGGCTACCACCTATATACAAACTACCAGTCTCCTCTAGTCCTTTGAGTGATTGGCCACAACTAGAACTACCCAGGCCTTCTAACACATGGGCTTCTACTCCTTCACCTTCGTTCCCCGCTACTTGATTGGAGGGTTACATGATATGTTACCCTCCCCGCGGGCATGGTTACATGGCATGCACCTGGTTGTTAACATGAGCTCAGTAGATACTCTTGAGGTCAAAATGGCCATATAGAATAAATCAGAGCTTCTCTTGATCCCAGACACATGGGAGCCCCATCACGCCTCCCTGTCGTAGGACCAAATTTGTTAGCCTCACACTCCTCGTAGTACAAATCACAGGATGTTTCACTCCTGGCTCCCCCTTATCGGCTGTCCCTATGGGGAGCACCTCCTGCCTGGGCCTCTTAGAGACCCCACTAATCGGCCACATTCTGAAGGATTTAGGGTGGGAATCTGGCAGTTCAAAAGTGACGGTCATCATTCTGGGGGGGCGCTAGGGTCCTCAATCAAGATCAAACCTTTTGGCACTCGTCCCAGCTCCCATTGGCTTGTCCTTCAGGGATGGGTCCAGCCGTGTCTGTGCCCGGCCATTCACATTCCTTTTGGGTTTCGCAGGCCTGCAGCACAAGACAATTGTATTTTATGTGTCTAGCCTGTCGGCCTCTGCGTGTGGACTCCCTGCTGGGGATTGAGATGGGAAAGTGATTGAAAGCTCCTTGCCATGTCACACTGCTAATTTCTCCATGGCCTGTGGCAGAACCGAGGTATCAATTTAAATATGGTAGTGCCTTAGTATTTCCTCTCAGTGGGACCAGGACCTACATTTTACATTTGTATACACTACATTTCACTTCTTATACTTTAACATTACTCGTGTCCTATGCTGGAGCCTGCCTACGTTTCCATGACTATTTAAAAACACTACATTTGTTATTCCCACGTTGCGTGCCCCACTCCACTGCAGTCACATGCATTTCCTTGCGCATTATCATATTTTCCTCAATATAAATGGTCTGGGGGGACATGGCACCTGAACTTGCATCCCAACACCATCATTCCACAGTTCTCCTTCACTGTGCTTAGAGTGAACACGTCATTCTTGCCTTGTCTCCCTCTACACTGAGAGACCCCAACCTTCCTTTGACTGTGCATACGGCTCTAAGGCTTTCCTCCTGTATCGTTACCATTATCAGATCCCCTAAGGCGCGCGGACCCAACTTCCACCCATCTCCTGTACCCATGTGCTAGAGCCCACCCTGCATCCTTCTCATATAAGGCCATCTTTCACAAGAGAAATGCCTTGTACTGGCAGTTAGGAAAGGGTTAATGTCAATGTCAGCGTTTCTGGTTTGTCAACGTGCTTCAGTCCTTCAGGTGTGATCATGATGAATGGAGACGGTGTTGTTGCTGAGTGGATCTCAAGGGAAAACTGGGGGAGTGATTTGAGCCTTCGACGCATGCAACTGAAATCAGAGGAGTAGATCCGCCGGTGTCCCACGCCCCATCAACAGATTTGGTATGGTCCGCCTTGCAGTCTTTGGGACTATTTCACCAAAGTTCAGTGCATACTTAATGGTGAATCCATATAACTTTATACAGTGGTGCCCTATATTGCGTGGGCATATTGAAAGGTGGAATATGTCCTAAGGGAAATCTGGGGTTTTTTCCTGACAGATTAACCTCTGAGAAGCCTGATGGGTTGGGCAGTGAGTGACATGTCATATTCTTCATGAGTTATTGAGAAGAGCATAAAGTGAAGAATGAAAATGCTGGCGCTAAAGCTTCTTAATAATCATATCCAGTTTGTATGCAGCACTTCAGGCCAGATTCCTCCTACATCTATGCGCTGTAAAATAGGTGTTGTTATTGGGAAGTTTAAGCATTTACCTCTGCAGGATGAAAGTTTGTGGGCTGGCCCCCGTCTTTGGTGAGAGTTTTACAAATTCGCTATCCATCCAACTCTTAACCACTAAGTAGCATTTTCTTCCATAAATGTTTGTCTTGAGTGTGGCAAAACAGAGGGGACCAACTGTTTGCAAATCTGTCTGGACCCCAACCCCACAGAGAGCAAATCAGACCAAGTTGACAGGCCACAACCTCCCTGTACGGGAAACAACCCCAGACAAAGGGGTGTTGCTAGGGGGGGTTTAGGGGGCTATAGTCCCTGATCTTTTGGTTGTAGCCCCGGATAGAATCTCAGGAGCTACAGCCAAAAGACTAGCTAGCCCCCAGTCCCAACAGTTCCAACATCAGTGTAGCCAAGGGTCTTTTCCAGACCTAGCAACTCCCCTGCCCAGACATGTCTCAGCCTCCCCAATTTAGGACTGACTCTACGCAAACAAGGGGGTATTTCACGGGTGACAGCAAGTCAGGAAGTCTCATTATCTTTCAATGGACCAGACGATCTCTGTCAGAAAGGGGTTCTTCACAACAACATGCACCCATTTATTGTGTAATACAGCACCCTTTGGACAGGGCCATTTTAAGAACTTTTGGGGCCCTGGGCACAGACATCTTTGGGGCCCCCTCCACCAAACCAAAGGAATTAAGGGATCAAGAATACTGGTTGAAACCCCCCCTGTCCTCCACTTGTCGCTCTAACAACCTATAGGTTGATATGCTGTTACACAGCATAATAAGCACGTATACACCCTTAAGTCCTCTTGCCCTCTTCATTCTTGCTCTAATCAGAATGATAAACAAGTAGCATTTGAAGACCAACTGGAAGGAAGGAAAATGCTACACCTACCGTAGCATGGATAGTGGAGACAGATTAGAAGCTACCAGGAAGGTATCTTTATCCAGACAAACTGAGATTAGAAATGGGATATGGTTTTCAAATAGTGTTGCCATTATATGTCAAAGGAACAAATGCCTGTGGTGTGCAATATAAATATGCTCACTATGAACGCAGTGAAACCATGAATAAGGCTTTTATGAAGATCATACCATGAGAAGGAAATCACTCGGAAGGGCTGACAATTTTGAAAGGTTTCGGGACTGGCAATATTGAGAGGTTGGGCAATACAAGATTAAATGAGATGCCCAGGATTACATATTGGTTAAGGGGAGAAGCTGAGATGTGTGCCAACTCTGCAATTTCTGCATTTGAGCACTTTCTCTTCCAATTCTTACCTTGAAATAAAACAATCTAATATTTTTGTTTTTAAACAGACTTGGAAAGTCCACAAATCACATTACCAAACATGACAATTTTTATACAAAATATTATAGAAGGGTGTTATGCAAAAAGGGAATGATTCTAGCTTCATTCTCTCCATCATCATGGGAAGTATATAAGAACCAGCATACCAATCGATGTGATTTAACAAAATTAATCTGGGTTTGTCTTTTGTATTTTAAAGCTTTAAATACTTCCAAAACAATGGCTTGTGACATTTTCATTTATAAACGTGCATAAAAACCTTTGACTTTTACCAAAAAGCAAACCGTTTTTTTGGTGTCAAACAAGCAGATCTTAAAAATATGCTTGTCTGAGTCCTGCAACATATGGTACGCTCTCTTCTGTCTACCAACCCTTCCACCCAATGGCCTACATAAGAAGAAAGATCAAGTAATGGGCTAAACGATACAAGCAGTATGCAAGAAGGCAAACCTCTCCGAAGACAGCACAGTAATGTAAGATATATTAGATGATTTGACCAGGATCACTGTATCATCTGTGCTGGCAAATCCAGGATACAAACATGAACACTGTTGTTCCATAGTCTTGATTTGGATACTTATTCACCCTTTGAACTAACAGTTTATGCCATCGTTCGAAGCGATTGCCTAGGTTTTACAACACCCTATCTGAACAAACCAATTTCTAGACCTTTATCATACAGATGATATATTAGTTTTTATAGCAACCCATATCTGGTACAGGTACATTGCTGATAATAGCAGATGTTGTTCTGCAAAACCAAGTACATATGCAGGCAGGGTTATAAACTTCAGACATAGGAAAGGCTCAGCCACTCTTGCGGGAATGTGATATTCTAATTTTGCATATGAACACATATCTCTGCAACGGGTGCTTCACACACTGAGCTAACTTCTGAACCATTGTGGCACTCAATTTATCAATAAGCATTTCACCATTGCCTATTGCACATAATCAACATAATTCCCAAAGGAAGGAAAGAATGCTACAGAGCTGTGCCATAAGGAACACACAAACTATGTGTCATGGTGCGTGCTCCAAAACCCCTGGAGCTGTTGGGCCCATCCCAGTCCCCGCCAACCAGAAGGACTTGGCAGGCCCCAAGGAAGTGCCCCAGAGTCTCATGGACTCACACCTGGCGCAGTTGGCGCCAGGCTCATGAAATGGGCTGAACTTATGGAACTATTTAAACTGCCTGTGAGGCTGAGTCTTCTGTTTAATCCAGGGTGTGGCAGAGGGACTATTTTTCCTGAGAGAGAGGGTGTGGTAAAGGGACTACTTTACCTGGAACTACTTACAAGGGTATATAAGCCACACCCTGCAAGCAGAACACGCTTTGCGTTATTCTGCACTCCTGCAGCGTAACGCTCACTGTGACTGCTCTGCCCTCGAGCTTCTTCAGACACGCCCATTGGTGCTTTCCATCCATCGGTGCCTGGAACAAGAGAAGAAGAACAGGAGTTACTACAGTGACAAGCCCTTGCCTGCAATTCCGGCTATCGGTCTCATCTCCGGCTGGTTCTCTGATCGCTGCCCCTGTTGGAAATGGACTCCCACGCAGATTCCGATACTCACCTGGGATTCTGCATGCTCCGGGTTTCTTCGGAGTGGTTCTTCCATTCTTCATCTTGGGGCCGCTCCGCTCCTGCAAAAGGGGAGCAGAAAAACAGCAGGTTAGTCGCGCACCATACAAACAAACATTTACTCTGTCATCCCGCGCCACTCATTCGCACCTATACTCACCTGGAGGCAACCAGCTCAGCATCCGAGGAGGGCCGAATCTTCTCCCGGATGACACACGAAACTGCATCTGCAAGAAAGACAAACACGTTTAAAGCCTCAGGACAATATGAGCATCTATACCAAGCTGTTATTGAGATAGAGACTCACCTGATTATCCAAGCATTTCGAAAAAGCAGCAACAACACTCTGGAACAGTGAATTAAGTGCGCCCAGAGAAAGACTGAGCCTACCGCGCCCCTGCTGAAGGTCAAGCAGGACGGAGCGCCAACCTCACCAAACTCATAGGTGAGCAGGAGAGGAGTCGGGCACCAGGAGTTGGCAGGTAGTGGGGCCAATCCAACCCACTCATAGCTAACTTCTTGTTTCAACATTACAGGCTAACGCCTTCTGGGGAGATAACAAGGGAGAGGTATACCATCAAAACTACACCAGTGCAGTTCCCGGTCATACGACTACTTGCTACACCGACATGGAGACCAGGTGAGCGTGACACTATGTATACCACAGTGAACACAGAAAGCAATACATTATGAATTGATCAAGACAGAATGCACTTGCCAAAACAGAAAAGCAATGAGTTTAGATCCTCAGCAGCCCCACATAAAATATCCTGCTGTGTGCTATTTAAGACTGGTGAACAATGAAATTTTACTTCTTCAGATCAGCTAGCCTTGTGGGGCCCCCTCCACGGTGGGGGCCCTGGGCAAGTGCCCCTTTTGCCCTCCCATAAAAACGTCCCTGCCTTTGGAACAAAGGACTGCCATATTGTTTTAGTAATTTTGTTGAGAGCGGTATGTCACCTTGTAACCGTTCGCTTAGCGTTGGGGGCTGCAAAAAGAGATCACATTAACTAGATGCTTGCCCTAACTGATTGTCACCAGAGACAGTCGAGGAAACGAGAAGACATTTTCTGCTCAGTGCAAGTCACAAACCGAAGTACAGATTTGTCCAAATTGGTATATGACTCATATTTTGCCGACATTTTACTATTAGGATGACTTTTGTGACAAATGAAAACAAAGCCCACTGTGCATTGGTGCTCAAAACAGTTGCATGCTTGCTTTATTATCATAAACATATGTATTAAATTAAAACATCTATGTTCATTTTTACAGTCCCAAAATACTCTGATTTCATGAAAAACAGCCAGGAACTACTTTACTATGCATCCCCATATCCGTTCAATAAGAGATGTATTCACAAAATGAGGGGGATGTACTCACTTATTGAATTATTTATGTACTGGGTGAAAGAATATTTTATTTATAAACAGGGATTTATTTACAAACTAATACAAATAAATGTATGTACACAATGGTGACTGAATGCACACAAGACCACATGGGGTCATGCTGAGTGACCCAAAGTCCATGTTTGCAGTATATCATGATTATTACTCATTATTATTCTTATTCTTATTCTTCTTCTTATTATTATTATTATTATTATTATTATTATTTGCATATATATATTACAGGGTCTGTAGTTATGGTTCAGCTGCTCAACCTATAGAAAGAGCACTTATTGGGGGGTTTCTAACTTCGGCCCCGCTGGACTAATCCTCACAAACCTTTGCACACGAAGTAAACGGCCCCGTAAGATTGATCCTGCAAAGTTTGGTGCGGTTTTGTCAAGAGGGACTAAAATTATAGGGGGGGTCTCATAATGTGTGTTTTTTTTCTCCCATAGACGCAATGGAAAAAATGTGTTGCCCACCCCAAAACGCTATGCAGATTTTCAACAAATTTGCAGCAGGAACAGTGGATTGGTCCCGGAAGTGTGCTTTTGTACATTTGGTGTAAATCCGTCCAGTATTTTATTTTTTAATATGACCAAAAAGTAGCTAAATAAAATGAGTGATTTCTGGGTTCGGTCCATTGACCGGCATCCGATTGGTCTAGAAGGCGATGTGATATCTGCGGACATTGGACACGCCTGTTGATGGGTCAATACAAAACATGAGGTGAGTCTGATTTTTGGAAACCCCCGCCATGTTGGATTTGCAGACAGCACCTGATGAACATCGCCGTAAAAACAGATTAAAAAACACAACATTGCACTTGTCAAACGAATGAAACAATCTGGGTGTTACGCCGTGCGCTCGCTCGCGGGCTTCACTTACCTTTCCGGGGGTTCCCGGTCCACGGTCGCAGCGGTCTCCTCCTTCATGGAGGCTGTACCAGCGGTGGCGTCTCTCCTCACGCCGACCCGCGGTCCGGATGGGCTCCGTTGATGCCACCATCTTGCGA
Organism: Ambystoma mexicanum; assembly: GCF_040938575.1. Lineage (NCBI taxonomy): Eukaryota > Metazoa > Chordata > Amphibia > Caudata > Ambystomatidae > Ambystoma > Ambystoma mexicanum. Next base: position 983,722,887 of record NC_090925.1, read on the forward strand.
GGATCTGCGCATGCGCGGATCGTCAGTATTCGACGTCCCGCGCATGCGCAGCGTCGGAACATGCGTTCCAAGCCTCGTTTTCACCCCGGACCTTAAAAAGGCACCGCATGCGCAGGAACAACGCGTCTCAACGCGGTTGTTACTGTGTATGCGCTGCTGGAGTCCTGGCGCTCGTGCCCCAGTCCTCCAGTTCTCTGCTCTGCCCTATTCTGCCTAGCCCTACCTCATCTCCTTACCCCCTTCTTGCTCCTTGGTCCTCCTAACCCTTGCTTCCCTGTTTTGCTGATCCCTGGCCTGCCTCCTGGTTTAGGGTGTTTTGCTGGGCCCTTGCCTGCCTTCTGGTTTAGGGTAGGGGAGGTCCTGTCTGGGTTCCTAGTACCTTCTATTCTGCTAGGAAGTGGGGATCCCCTGTCTTAATTGCTTTCCCTTGCAGTCTGTTCTCCTTTACCTGTCTTGTGCCCTGCCGGTACCTGTGCCTTACTGCCTTCTTGGAAGTTCCTGTGTTCAGCTCCGCTATCATCGGTGTCTTCTTCAAGCCTTCTCAGCCAGTGGAAACACTGTCCCGACGTCACGCAAATTCTGAGAAGTGCCACCCGTGGCGTTGGGAGTTGGTTCAGTGCCGTCCTGTCTTATATCGTCAGGAGGGGATTGGGCTAATTTCTCGCGCTACCCATTCATCGGCTATAGATACATCGACATACTGGCAACCTCAACTCCACGGTCTACAGGAAGAAAAGGCAACCAACGATCTCGTGAAGACTCGTTTAACAGATTGAGACGCCTCTCCCCCAGTCTCGACATGGACGAAATGCAGGAACTACGTGAAGAGATGCGTGCCATGCGTCTTGAAATGACCACCCTCCGCCAGGAGAACAACACCCTCAGACAAGCGTTGGACCGGTGTTTGGCTAATCCCGCACAACCAGCTACACCGCCTGAGAACTCCATGGCTTACACTACTCCGATGAAGTATGATGGTGACCCGCGTTGAGTGGCAGAGTTCTGTACACACTGTCGGATCCATTTCCAGTTCAGGTCAACTCATTTTGGTCAAGACAAGGGTAAGATCGGGTATATCCTTGGAAACCTAACCGGCAATGCACTTGCTTGGGCCGCACCTTTGGTCTCTACCAACAGTCCTCTGTTGGGTGATTTCGCTGCCTTCGAGAAAGCCTTTCTGGACGTCTTTAAACCGCCCAATTTGGCAGCCATGGCCCAGAATCAATTAATGGAGATCAAACAAGGGTCAGGCGACATAATCCACTACATCAGTCGGTTTCGACAATTAGCAACCGATTCACAATGGCCCGAAATCACTCAAAAGACCTTGTTTCGTCGGGGACTACGAGAAGAGTACAAAGACGAATTACTGCACACGTTGCGCATGTTCAGGAAGTTCTCCGTAGACTTATAGACAACGGCCTGTATGCCAAAATAGAAAAATGCCACTTTCATAGGGGAAGCATGAAATTTCTGGGCTATGTGATCAGCAACACAGGAGTGCAGATGGATCCCTCAAAACTGAAAGCCATATGAGAATGGAAACAGCCCCATGGCGTGAAGTCGCTTCAAAGGTTCTTGGGCTTTGCCAACTTTTATCGACGCTTCATTCCACGCTTTTCTCAACTGGCCAACAGTCTAACCCGCTTGACAAGTACCAAGGTACCGTTTCTCTGGGACATGCATGCCGAGGAGGCATTTCTGGGATTGAAAAGATCTTTCATGTCGGCTCCTGTTCTTAGACATCCAGATGATGAAAAGCCATTTGTGGTTGAAACAGACGCTTCGAATTACGCAATTGGTGCGGTCTTACTACAGCAAGATGCAATCACAGGAACAGAGCACCCGGTGGCTTACTACTCTAGGAAATTATCAGTGAGCGAGAGAAACCATGCAGTGATAGAAAAGGAATTACTAGCGATAAAGGCTGCTTTTGAGGAGTGGCGACATCACTTGCTGGGTGGGAGGTACCCGGTGGTGGTTCGTACAGATCACCGTAATCTACAGTTCCTGCGCTCTTTGCAATGCAGAACCTCCCGTCATGCTCGTTGGGCCTTTTTCTTTTCGCAGTTTGATTTCACCGTCACGTACATTCCTTGTTCCCAGAACACTAAGGCTGATGCCCTGTCTCAGTCTCTGGAAAACAACATTGAAGGTGCCAAGGAACCGGAGCCTCTGATAGCGTCAAAACATTTTCTATCGATGGTGATTCCCCAACTCCAACAGTTGATAGAGGCCACACGTACGGATCCCTCAAGATCACAGATACTACAACGCGCTAACATCAGAGAACGTGACGGCTTGTTGTTCTTCAGGGACCGTCTGTACGTTCCCACCTTGGAACTCCAGAAAATCGTTCTACAGAATTGCCATGATTCCGTCGTTTGTGGTCACCGTGGAGTCCGCACAACACAAGAACTGGTTGCACGGCAGTACTGGTGGCCTGGATGGGCCACTCTGGTAAAGCACTACGTAGACTCCTGCCCTGTATGTGCCCAGACCAAGATTCCTCGCAAAAGGCCCATTGGTCTCCTGAAACCCACGCCTACGCCTCCGTACCCTTGGCATACCATCGCCACGGATTTCATCGTTGACCTGCCCCTGTCTGGTGGTTTCACATGTATAATGGTGGTGGTGGACTGTTTCACCAAGACCGCTCATTTCTTGCCCTTTCCTAAGCTGCCCACTGCCTCCCAGATGGCACAACGTTTTCTACACGAGGTCTATCGTCTTCATGGTCTTCCGGAGAAGATTCTATCAGACCGGGGGTCTCAATACATCTCTTCCTTTTGGGACCAACTGTGTCTGTATTTGGACATTCAGCGAGCCTTGAGTTCCGGCTATCATCCGCAGACTAATGGGCAGACGGAACGCACCAATCAGACCCTTGAGCAATACCTACGTTGTTATGCCAATGCTACCCAAGACAACTGGTCGGAATGGTTGGACACCGCGGAAGCAGCTTACAACAACGCTGTTCATTCCGCTACCGGACTCAGCCCCTTTTTCTGCTCCACTGGCCTTCATCCCAGACTGCTGCCAGTTCATCCTACATCTTCCAGTGCCGTACCATCTGCAGATGCCCTGGTGTCCTTGATCCGCGATCAACATCGTGTGGCGGCCGGTACCTTGGCAGTGGCACAAGCACATATGAAGGAGCGGGCTGACAAGAGACGGAGCCCTGAGCCTGTTCTTCATGTTGGGGACAAGGTATGGCTGTCCTCCAAGAATCTACCGGTACGCAACTTACCTGTGAAACTAGCTCCCCGCTTTTTTGGTCCCTTTCGCATCATTGGGCGTATTTCCTCTGTTGCCTTTCGTTTGTCTCTGCCTCGTTCTTGGAGGGTCCATCCTGTCTTTCACGTCTCCCTTTTGAAGCCCTATGTGCCCGATGTTATGGGTCGTGCCTGTTCCCGTCCTGCCCCGGTTTTGGTTCGAGGGGTTCCTGAATTTGAGGTGCAGGAGATATGTGACTCACGGATTTGGCGGGGTGCTCTGCAGCTCCTGGTCAGTTGGAAGGGTTATCTTGCTTGTGACCGCACTTGGGAACCACGCTCCTTCGTGCATGCACCGCGCCTGGTTCGGGACGTCTATCTCCGCTACCCTTGGAAACCCGGTGCTCCGGGGTTGTCCGGGTGGGGGTATGGTGTTACGCCGCGCGCTCGCGGGCTTCACTTACCTTTCCGGGGGTTCCCGGTCCACGGTCGCAGCGGTCTCCTCCTTCATGGAGGCTGTACCCGCGGTGGCGTCTCTCCTCACGCCGACCCGCGGTCCGGATGGGCTCCCTGGACGCCACCATCTTGCGAGGATCTGCGCATGCGCGGATCGTCAGTATTCGACGTCCCGCGCATGCGCAGCGTCGGAACATGCGTTCCAAGCCTCGTTTTCACCCCGGACCTTAAAAAGGCACCGCATGCGCAGGAACAACGCGTCTCAACGCGGTTGTTACTGTGTATGCGCTGCTGGAGTCCTGGCGCTCGTGCCCCAGTCCTCCAGTTCTCTGCTCTGCCCTATTCTGCCTAGCCCTACCTCATCTCCTTACCCCCTTCTTGCTCCTTGGTCCTCCTAACCCTTGCTTCCCTGTTTTGCTGATCCCTGGCCTGCCTCCTGGTTTAGGGTGTTTTGCTGGGCCCTTGCCTGCCTTCTGGTTTAGGGTAGGGGAGGTCCTGTCTGGGTTCCTAGTACCTTCTATTCTGCTAGGAAGTGGGGATCCCCTATCTGAATTGCTTTCCCTTGCAGTCTGTTCTCCTTTACCTGTCTTGTGCCCTGCCGGTACCTGTGCCTTACTGCCTTCTTGGAAGTTCCTGTGTTCAGCTCCGCTATCATCGGTGTCTTCTTCAAGCCTTCTCAGCCAGTGGAAACACTGTCCCGACGTCACGCAAATTCTGAGAAGTGCCACCCGTGGCGTTGGGAGTTGGTTCAGTGCCGTCCTGTCTTATATCGTCAGGAGGGGATTGGGCTAATTTCTCGCGCTACCCATTCATCGGCTATAGATACATCGACATACTGGCAACCTCAACTCCACGGTCTACAGGAAGAAAAGGTAACCAACGATCTCGTGAAGACTCGTTTAACACTGTGGGGATGTAAGGGGTGTTGATGATGAGATGGGACATGGCCTTAAAAAGCCAATAAAAGCTTGTTTTTCTTCTCCAATGTCCGTGAACAGTCCGGGGCAGTCCTGTGATGTTCACAATCATATTAGATGTTCAGGGGCATCTATTCTTATTTGTGCATTACTGGGTTGGTGAAAAGCAGTTTTTTGGATTGCTTATAAATTTGGTGCCACTCAATGAAACTGCATGAAACTTTGGAATTTCATTTTAGGCCTGATTCTGAATGGTTGTGAATAGTGTGGTGCTCTTTTCTCTAGAGGGAAAAAATTAGAGCGCGGGTCCCAAAATATTGTAAAGGCTTATAAATGTGGTGCCATTTGACGAAGCTACACAAAGGTTTGCAAAATAATTTTAGAGCTAGATATAAATGGGACATGGGATTTTGGCAAGAGGTGGTTAAATTAAAGGGGGTCTCAACAATTTTGGATGGCTTATATCTTTGTTGCTGTTTGATGAATGTGGAGAAAAGTTTTCAGAAAGATTATAGACCCAACGTTGACTTTTTGTGCAACGTCTGAATGGATTTTCAGTTCAGTTCAGTTAATATGTTTATTCGGATACAAAATCCATCAAACACATATATAAACATAAGACAGAATCAATCACGGTCAATAAAACCCCTTCCCTGACAACTCCACATAAATTCAATCACAACATGATACACATCGAATTGCAATACATAAAATAAAATTAAAAAAAAAATCCAATGCTAAAAACAGGAATGAAGTACAAAAAGAAATTTGCAACTGCAGCCAGCTGGATCACCAAGATCCAATGAACAAAAATCAGAAATCAAGAACCCTGATTCTTGAGAAAAAATATTAAAACAGTGCAGGTAGCCAGGTAGATTAATTAGTCTAACAGCCCCTTCTTGTAGTGCATGGCTCCCTTTAAAAATGATAATAATGCCCACGCAGTTAAAACAGAGCACTCAGAAGAAAGAGGATAGCAGGCCTATAGCAGCGGATATTAGCTTCCCTGAGGACGGGCAGTACGGTTGATCGTCTAATCCAACTGTAACCAGGGCAAAACAACAACAGGTGGGCCAAATCCTCTTTTATATAGCCACACCGGGCAACCCGCCAAATCTGGATAGGCACTGCATTTAGCTGTGGTTCCCCTCAAGAATAGACAGTCAAATCTTGCACGTGTGATTAGCCAGCGGTCTTTCCTGGTAGTGCCCCAAATTATATAGTGCTGTATCTCCTTTGCCCAGCTAGTCACTGCATGCTCTTTGGCTGAATTAGTCATATGCTCCAAAATGGTCTTTTTCATTGCAAACACTTCCCCCAAAATGTATTTATAGCTCCTCAGTTGAACTTTTGTCCGAAGTGCATCTGAGAGAGAAAGGACCCTTATATTGCCCTCAGACAAAACTTTATCAATATAATCAAGCCACAGGATTCTTCTCCAACCCTCTCTAGACATTCGAGAACTGATTATAAAATGGCAGAGGGAAGCACGTTCATTTGCCCATAATGTGATCCAAAAAGTTACTGGAGCCACTGGTCCTCCCAGAATTACATACCCAGTTCTCTGTGAAGGGAGATGCAGGGAGAGGTACTCGGGAGTGCCAGTAGCTTTCTGAAAAACCGATTCTCCTTCACTTGTACCTCTTGGGCTTTTTGAAAACCCTATATGTGTGCGCCATATAGTGTGACAGCTTTTGTTTGTGCCAAATAACGTTTTATTTTTTTTCAAATTTGATTTTATTACATTTTCACCAGATGAAAAATAACAGTACCTAATTGGCATAAGCATCAAGTCAGAACCTGTCAGAACCTTAACAAATAATCTGACTTTCCCCCCACTGCTCCCCCCTCCCTCCCTGGCAGGTCAATGCTATAGTCGGAGCATGTTATCAATCTTACACTTCTATATCACGCAGGGCAGGCTATTCTTCTTAATTGACATGTCTAACATTACATAAAGTCACATTATTGTTGGCTTGGCATGGTACAGGTTGCTGGGGGCATCCTATTTTGGATACACTACGTAATGGTACAGGTTTCTACAACAACTACTATTGCATTCATGCAGGGTGCCTCTCGGGGATGGTAAAAATTGCATTTGCAAAGTCGTTCCACAGCATTTCGTGTTGGGCCGATCTGCTGTGTAGAGCAGCTGTGATTCTTTCCATTGTCCATATATTTTTTGTGGTCACTCCAACCCACTCTGTTTTTGAGGGGAGATGCTGTGCTTTCCACCTGATCACTAGGCAGGCTCGCGCCGCAAGCAGTAGAGGGGCTGCGAGTCCACCAACTCTTGACATACCATCTTCATCCTCTTCCAGGCCAAACAGTACAAGGAGAGGCATTGCTATCCTTGAGATGCCATCAACCTGCTTTATCCAACCCAAGACTTCGCTCCAATACACCTGTACTCGGGGACATTCCCACCACATGTGCCAGTATGTGGCTCTAGTTCCACATTCTCTCCAGCACATAGGGCTAGTGGTCTGGAACATTTTAGGTAGCCTGTAAGGATCGTATTGCCATCTCTGCAATAAATTAATAGCATGTAGTTTGTATTGTGTGGCAATTGATACCTGCAAGGGTGTTTTGTATATCTGGGCCCATGCGTGTTGGTCAAATTCCCAGCCAAAATCTTGTTCCCACCTGTGTGTAACTTTCATGATGGGGCTCGTGCCAGTGTCTTACAGTGCTCAGTACATGTGTGTGATCAAGCCCTTGGTCTCGCGTTGCCGAGTCAAGGGGCTTTTCGAATGGTGTCTGGTCTCTCTGGATTTTCATTCGCCATTCTTCTCTAGATATCACCCTTAAGTCGCAAATAAAGAAAAACCGAGATTGGTTTCAGTTGGAGTACCTCCTCGAGTTCTAGGACTGTCAGGAATACCCCTCCTTTCCAGAGCTGTCCAACCCTCTCCAGGCCTGCATAAGCCATGACTGGTATCTTGGATGATCGGTATCTCTTCGCGTATCCCTGGGAACCATGTGTGACTCAACGGAGATGGCCACGTTGTAACGCCTACCATGTGCGCCCCCTCTCTCCAGATATCCCAGATGGTATCAAGTATGGGGTGATCTCAGAGTTTGCGCAAGAGTTTGGACTGGGGAACCCATTTTCATTCCAACAGCTTGGCCGCGGCTAGATTATCATTGTCCAGTTGCACCCACTAAGATCTTTCCTATCCCTCAAGTGGGGGATCATCACCTGCAATTGGACCGCTTGATAATACAATTTCAGGTCAGGGAGGCCCACCCCACCTTTATCCTTCGGAAGTATAAGGACTTGGTATCATACTCTTGGTCTCTTTCCCTCCCAGAAGAAGCGTAGCATGGCACATTTCACTTTCTTAAAAAGTTTGTCCGGGACTTTCAAGGGGAGGACCTGGAAAGGATATAGAAAGCGAGTGAGACATACAATTTTGAGAGCGTTCAGTCGACCCATCCAAGAGATTGTGAGGGGTCGCCATTTTGCCAGGTCCCTGTGAAACGCTGAGAGGAGCTGTGAGAAGTTAGCTTCAGATAATTAATTGAGGTTCCTCGTTAGGTTGATCCCCAAGTAGCGCACTGTTGAACTTGCCATCACTAGGCCTAATTGTGAAAGTTCTCTGGAGGACTTGGGGGTGGGCTCATGCAGGGGGAACAGAATTGATTTGGACTGGTTTATTTTAAACCATGATAAGGAGCCATAAGTCTCAATAAGGTGTATGGCCCAAGGTACGAGGTTAGAGGGTTCTGAATATGGAGTAAAATGTTGTCTGCATAGAGGGCTAGTTTGTATTCTCTGCCATGGATCCTCAAGTCTTCCACCTGGCTGTCGGCTCTAAGCTTTTGGGCGAGAGGTTGCAGCGAGAGAGCAAACAATATTGCTGAGAGGGGACAACCTTGTCTTGTGCCTCTCTCAAGAGTGAACCATCTAGAGCATTCAGAGTTTACCATCACTGACGCCTGGGGCGATGTGTACACTGCTTTAACTGCTCTTCTGAACATCGGGCTGAGTCCTACCTTGTGCAGTACTGCTTCAAGGAAGTTCCATTCCACTCTGTCAAACGCTTTCTCAGCATATATGGACAGTAGTGAGGGGAGGCTCGACATTTTGCGTGCCTTGTGTATTAAATGTAGGGTCTTATGAGTAGTTTCAGCTCCCTGGGGACCCAGAATAAATCCAACTTGATCGGGATGTATCAGGGCTGGCATATGGGTTTCTAGTCTTGCAGCTAATACACGTGTGTAGATGTTCACATCAATGTTGAGTAGAGAGATGGGTCGGTAGGATGCACACTCTCTGGGGTCTTTACCCTCTTTGGGAATAACAGAGATGAGCGCCTGTGTAAAGGATTCTGGTGCTATCCCCGTTCGTTAAATGTGGTTGAACAGGTCCACCATGAAGGGGAGGAGGGTGCCGCAGAACGTCTTGTAAAAGCCTGCGGTGTACCCATCATTCCCAAGGGCCTTTCCCAAGGGTAACCATTTGATAGCGCTCTCAACCTCTTCAGGCGTTATCGGGGAGTCTAATGATTCAACTTCAGCTGGAGGGAGTTTTGGCAAGTCTAAACCATCCATGTATTGGTCAATGTCTGTCTCTCCCTGTGTGGCCTCAGATCTGTAGAGGCACTCATAGAAGTTTGTGAAGGCCTTGGGGATACTTCAGGAGTCTGTGGGTGGGGAGTTGTGGTCACTCTCTATAGCTCTGACCCAGCGCTCAACTCACTGTCCTCTCAGCCTTGCGGCTTTGTCCCCTTTCTCATAATGCTTCTGCTTAAGGAATTGAAGCTAGCAGATGACTAGTCCCTCCTCCATCTGCCAGAGCTCCTCCCTCTTTTGGATCACCTCAGCTACCCTATATCTCCTATCATCATCGCTCGTTAGTGCCCGGAGATCTAAGAGTGCAATTACCTTCCTGAGCCTATTCTCCACTAGTGCCCTCTCTCTTTTTTTGTCTGCTCCCTCTCTGATCAATATGCCTCTCCACGTTGCTTTCCCGGCCTTCCAAACTGTATTTTTAGATCACCTCAGCTATCCTATATCTCCTATCGTCATTGCTCGATTGTGCCCGGAGAGCTAAGAGTGCAATTTCCTTCCTGAGCCTATTCTCCACTTGCCCTCTATCTTTTTTTGTCTGCTCCCTCTATGATCAATATGCCTCTCCATGTTGCTTACCCGGCCTCCCAAACTGTAATTTTAGATACCCCCCCCATATCATTTTGTTCAAAGTACTCAGCAATCTCCTTTGCGAGCTGCTCATGAAAGACATTGTCCTTCCACAGTGACTCGTTGCATCGGCATTTCAAATTTCTGCAAGGGAGAGCGAGAAGGCTCAAGTCAGTGGTGACCATTTCATGATCTGTCCAGGAGATCGGGGAGATTTCCAAGGCAGATGCCACTTCTCTTAAGCCGGGGGTGATATATATGCAATCAATCCTTGTGTATGTGGAGTGTGGGACCAAGTAAAATGTATAGCCAGCAGAGTGAGGATGGAGCTGGCGCCATATGTCACTTAACCCATATAGATCCATCATTTTAATCACTCTCGTGCTGCCCCCATCAGCCGGTATATTAGAGGCCGGATTGCCGGCTTGCCTATCAAGCGTGGGATCTGCCCACATGTTAAACTCACCCCATAGGATGACCTCTCCTTCAGCTTCAAACATAATCTTTGGGATCATGTGCTGGAGGAAGCCGGGTTGTCCCGTGTTGGGTACTTAGAGGGATGCGAGGGTGAGAATAGTGTTGTGCAATCTGCCAACCAGGACTATGGCTCTACCTCCTACATCTGACCAAGTCTTCATGATTTCAAACTTAAGACCTATGCAGATCAAGATACCCACTCCAGCGTTGAGCAAATGGCCCGACCCCCAGTATTCACATCCCATTTTGGCATAAAAGACCCTTTGTTCCTCCACCCCTGTACCTGGTCTCCTGTAAAAAAAAAGTATGTCAAGGTTGGCCCTCTTGAATTCCTGAGAAACCAACAACCTTTTAGTGGGGGAATAGTTCCCTTTAACATTTAGGGTGCCAGCTTTAATGTCCCCAGATTTGCCAGCCAAGCTATCAGCTGCCATGGACATGGTCACTACTTGAATGCATGTCTGTGGATCCTGCCCAATTAACTTTTAAGGTCAGAGGTTTGACTGCGCTTATCTGCACAATTACCCACCATGACCAGTTCCCTCGCCCCCCTTCCCACCGACCACCCACCCTCCCATTGCGGCATCCGATCCATCTGGGTGAACCTCACCCAGTTAGTCTGAGACCACCAATGAAGACCATACTCTTTTTGGTCCATTATCTTGGCACTTCTAATAAAAATGAACCCCTCTTGACCCCCCAACCAGGTTTATACTGCTTGCTGTCCCATGGTTATCTTACTTTTAAACAGTGTTATCAGACCAGCTCGACGATTGGTTGCGTAGAACTTCGAGAAAGGAGCTCTTAGTCGGATGGAAAGCAGCAAGTTACCATCTCGGGTCGAGATCACCACAGCGCCATTGATGTGTCACAGAGAGTTCAATCTTCCATGTCCGGGGACGCGTTCCTCCTCCTGAACGTCCGTGAACCAGGAATCTTTTGACGCTTAGGTTCCTTGATCTTCCATTCCCTGTCTCTGTTTCTGTCATCATTGGCTGCCGAGCCTCCTGCTCACTCCTCGACCAGGTCCGCTATACACTACTAATGTCGTTTTCGGATTTGAGACTTATTGTGCTCCCTTCCCATTCAAAAGTCAGCGAGAAGGGGTATTCCCTACTGGTACCGTATCGCCTTCTCTTTTAGGAATTTGGTGAGTGGGAGGCATTTCCTCCTCATGGCCAAGGTAAGAGAGGCGAGGTCCTGATAGATTGATATACTTGCTTTATCCATAAGGATCTGTGTGTCTCGTCTGGTCTTTTCAAGGACACAAGCTTTGTCTGTGAAGTTGTGGAATCGGGCCAATATCTTTCTAGGGCCTCCTGCCGAGCCACCTGTCCGATGAATGCGATCGGGTTTGGGTTCATACACGGAGTCAACTTCGAATAGCAGCTTTAGTACTTTATCTAAAGGTCTCTTTAAGTCAGACTCTGTTTCCCCTCTCTTTCAGGAACACCAAAGATGCAAATATTATTGTGTCACCCGTAGTTCTCGAGATCATCGACTTTCAGGCGGACTTCTTCCTCCCTCATTTCAATATCCACGATTCTGATGTCCAGTTACGTTTCCAGTATGGACAGGGAGGACTGATTGTGCTCCACCTCCTACAGTCTCTCCTCCATTTTGTCAATCCTGTGGGTTATTTTGTCTATCTTTTCACTGATATCAGCCCACATACTCTTCATCTCGGATAACAGGTCAGCTACATCAGCCTTAGTGCAGTGGCTGCAGGCCCAGAGGATGCCATTTCGACGTTGGGACAAGGAGTGTTGCAGGTATGTTGTGGGGAGAACTTGTGAGGAGCAAGCTTCTCTTTAATGTTCATGTGCACGGAGTGCAAAGTACTAGAGCTGGTGATACTGTGGGCGAAGTGCGGAAGCACTGCAGTATACACTCTGTTATTCTCCTCCTGAGTGGGATGAGGTGATTGTGGGTACCCACAAGGAGGGAGCCCTACCTATTCAGTGGTGTGTGTCGTTAAAGGCAACGGAGGGGAAAGGTATTCTTTCTTTGGTCCCTGTGTCCAGCAAGGAAGACATTGGGGCCCTGCAAGCTATCGCCGTGCCTCAGTGGATATTCATCAATTGTTGATTGTGGGTGACATCCAAGAGTATCACAGAGGGTCACAAGAGGCTTTGGGATGTGTGGACTGTGCTCCAGAAAGGTTTATGTGAGGGCACCCTCGCAGTGGATCCGGGGTGCGGCCCTCCTCTGGGTGGTTCCGTTGATGCATTTGTAAGGGTGTTGCAAATGTCAGAGATTCATGCACCCCTGTTTTGCCGCGTATAGAGGGGGTCTCAGTGTCCCACTTGTGTGTTGATATTAAACCTTGCTACTCTGTCCATGAGCAAACAGAGTTGGATGCCTTCAGATTGATTCCCGGATTGCGGGGGGCCGGCAATGTGCGCCGATCAGCTGCGTATGGCGTTCTCTTGGACAGGGGAGATGTGGAGCCCCGTTCGAGTTATCCACATGGGCAAGTCCAACTGAGGAAATGGGGGACCCTAAGGTGTGGAGAGGGAGTTCCTCATATACCTGCCTTCCTTGCTCAGGGCGAGGTGTATGGCTTGTCTCCATTGCTCGCCTTAGTATTCACTTTGATCTGGCAGCTACGATAGCGCAGCATCAGCTTCCAGGCTTGCAGCGCTGCAACAGTGTTTCCGTGTATGGATTAGGACTCCTTGCTCATGATCTCCTTCTATCTCTCAAGTGAGGGAGAGCTTGGGCTTATATGCAAATTGAACAGTCAGGGCAGCGGGGGTGTCAATGATACACAACTCTGGCTGTCTGATATCAGCATGTATACTGGGCGCGTGGTTTCATACTACGCACATCTCATTCGCATTTGGCGCATAACTTTTACCACGCTGTGATACGGCCTCCATGAGAGATGGCGCAAATAGAAGCTCTCCTCGGTGTCTGGGTGTCCTTTCGTATCGGCACAATGTGATGTGCGTGTCGATGGAATGGGCAATGCAAAGTCGTATGTCCCAGATCAACTTGACTAAATTAGAAAAATGGGAAAGATCCAGTTTATGGGAACACCACCCTCAGGGATCAAAGAGGAAGTGTGAGGGGAGCAAAAGTGGGGGTGGTGACCCTATCTCTTAGGGTCACACTCAGGTGAATGACAAGACCACTGAAACACTTATTCTGGATGTATGAGTGTATTAATGACACTCAACTAATCTAAACATAGAAACACAAGTGGACATTTTTTTTTAAAAAAACAAATAGAGAAAAAATCACTAAATAATAGCAAAACGAATTTGATTTTTTATCGTAATAAAACCGATCTAAAAATTCCATTAAAAAGGAAAGAAACCAGTCTTCACAGTAAGTATAAAGGTAACCACAGCAATGGATGTAATATTTATAAAACTAAGAAGTATTGTGGGGTTAGTATGTGAGAAATGGTGTTACATGAGCACTAGATCTGCAACTTCAAACACTCGAGAGTAGAGCACTGTTTGATTAAACCAGCTCTATCAGAAGAAAAACCTATTAGATGTCTTAGGTTTCTTTTTGTGAGAGTCGACATATGTTTTGGCTAAAGGCATCAGGAAAAATCAGGCAATGCACAAAACAGTTGTCTGTTGATGCAGGTGTAGCCGTCTTCAGGACAAGAGGAAGAGAACAATGTGACAACTTGATAGTGTTGAGTACTTCTTAATACCTGTACTTTTGTAACAGGAAACCCACTGTGAGATAAAGAAACATCAACACATAAATATATACAAAGTGGTCAGAAAAATACATGTTAAAAACATTGACAATGTTACAGAAGCGAAGTCTTCCATGATAGTGCACATCATTGCTGACAACACTGGTTGTGGCCGAGAGACAAGCATGTGATATCAATTTTTCATGCAAAAAAGGTGAAGGGCATCTTTTTTTATTTTATGACCGTCCAAATAGCAAGTTAGAAAAAATCAAAGAGACAACATGTGTCTCCAGAATCATATTTATTTTTTGACAGCGCCAAATGGGGTGAACTCACCTATGTATTAAATAGAAAAAGTTATCCAAACTCTGCTCAGCGCAAATTAAACCCGGGCCAAATTTTCTTATGGTCCAATTAGGCAAAAGTTATCTGTTAAATGAGTAAACTAAAGGTCAGTTTAACTCACAAGGATTGCCTCTGTTTTTTTCAATTATTTATTTTCATTTGGTATTAGTCCGAATAAATATACATCTACAGGTAATGTGCTAAAAACACTCACCCGTGTTTAATGCTGTAAAAGTTTGTTTATGTGGAGTGACCACAAGGCGAAATAATGAATAATACTCCGTCCAGGATACGATATATCTCAGTGTTGGCCGTTCCCGGGAAATACTGCTAGACAACACATGTAAAGGAAGAGAAGAAAGAGGCTTTGAACTTACACAGGGTTAACCGTCACAGCCTTTATGTGCAAGAAATGAAGCAAGATAATTACCTTTGTATTTACAAAAGGGGCGGGACCGCTTAAGGGAGGTTGTTTTTCAGAAAGGCGGGTCCGTTAATGAAAGTTATTCTTGACCGTATAAGCATCAAGTAAAACAAAACCTAGGGTGAAGTAAGTAACAGCAGAAGGATACATTAGGAACTACTGTGTTGGATTGTATCTGGTACATAGAGGAGTCACAGGGATGTTTACCTTATGGCTGCCTGCCGAAAAGAGCAGTGCGAACGATCTCGCCGATCGTCATGGATAGAACGCCGGAGTCAGGACAGGAGGCGTGGCACTCAGTGTATTCCGGGCCGGATGTCGTGTCTCAGGCGTACACGCTGTCGTGGTCAGCTGTGCGCGGAAAGAGGCAGGGTCTTTTTATGTGGACGTCGAGCGTGACGTTGCTACATACAGACTAGAATGCTCTCTCATGTTCCCGAATGACAAATGAAAACGGAGCAATGCGAGGTGCGCCGTAAGACTGAGGATCGCATTTTTAGCCAAAACTCACAAGAGTTACCAGTGACATCATGTATCTTATCTCTAAATGGGCAAGGGTTCACTTCCGGAAGAGTAAATATAGAAATAATAAATAAAAATGATGCTAACAACGATGACAATTGTCCATGTTTTTATGCCCTAACAGTGCCTCGAAAGCAGTGCGTGGGGTGTTGCAGTTGGAGAAGCCCGAAAGGGTCCATTTTATTTCATACAATTCCAGTGTTTTCACATTTTTCGTTTAAGAACAAACAGAACATGATCCACATTTAAAGTGGCTACCACAGGTGGTAATGACCACAATGTTGTCTGGGAGTCTACTAGCTTCCGTGTGACGGGTTAGGTATGTACAAGTTTGTCTCTAAGATTGGATTGTCTTTTAAATGCAAAACATGGTGTGGAAGGATCAAAATCGGGAGTTTTTATAATGTGCCAGTTTTTTATTATTGTCTTCCTCAGAAGATGGCTGATGGGTGAGAAGGTAGACACACAAGTGATTTTATCTAATGTACTTCTGGTCGCTGGTGCTAAACAGCTTTGTCTGTTGGTATGCTTTGCTCTTCTATAAGCGCGTTGGATGATTCTCGAGGGGTACCAACGGTTTGAAAGACGAGTTTTTAAAATCTTGCCGTGGAATTCAAAATCAGATGTATTGGTACAATTACATCTGATTCTGAGAAATTGTGTTATCGGCAGATTTTCTTTAAGGCTTGCGGGATGGAAGCTGTCGAATCTTAACAAGGTGTTTTTGTCAGTATCTTTTCGGTATAGAGAAGTTTCTAGATTGCCATTGGGGGATTTTTTGATGACTAAATCTAAGGGCCTCATTACACGGTAGGCGGTAAGGGTTAACGGTCACCGGTAATGGTACCGGTGACCGTTAAAACTTACCGCCTTACTACGAGGTCCCTTAGCGGGTTGGTACTTTAACGCCTGCTTTTAGCAGGCGGTAAAAACCAACCCGCTAAGGGACCTTGGTGCTAATTACGGCACCGCAAATTTGCGGTACCGTAATTAGCACCTTCCCCATTCCCATTATGCCCTATGGGGCAAAAATGGGAATGGGGAAGGACAATGGTGGAAGGGGGAATTACTGCCCCGCCAACCTTGGAATAGGGCGGTAATTCCCCTTTCCACCAAGGCGGTGCCGGTATTTTACCGGCATGGACCAAGGTGCTGTTAGCACCTTGGTCCACTGCCTACCGTGTAATGTGGTCCTAAAAAAGGGACTGAATTTAGATTATCTGCCCCTGTAAATTGAATATGTGGATTTTATCTATTAAGCCATTGAGTGAACAGACTGAGGTCGCCATTTGACCCTCTCCAGACCATGAAGACATTATCGATGTACCTATACGAACAGATGATATTGTTTTTGTATTGGTTGTCAGGATGGTAAATTGAGTGTTCTTCTAGGTTGGCCATGAATAAATTGGCCAAATCCGGGGCGAAAGTTGCCCCCCTACTAGTATTGTGCTTTTGATTGTAAAAGGAGCCGTTATAAAGGAAGACATTTTCCATTAACGCGATTCTGGCACATTCTAGAAGAAATGGTGTGGGTACAGAGTTCAAAGTTGAAGTTCTTTTATTGAGATAGAGTTCAATAACTTCGATGCAATCAAGTTGAGGTATACTTGTGTATAACGAGGTGACGTCAAGGGTGACCAAGATATCTGTGTTCAAAGTTGATAGGTTATCTATTATTTGAATCATATTGGTGGTATCTTTTACAAAGGATTTCATTTCTTTGATGAATGGACGGAGAAACCAATCAACATAAATGGATAAAGGCTCGAGAATGGAATTCAAAGCTGAAACGATAGGTCTGCCTGGGGGGCAGGTGGCATTTTTATGTACCTTAGGTAATAAGTAAAAATGCCGGAGTAATAGGGTTTTTTGCGATCAAAAATTGTTCTTCATCTAGACTAATCCAGCCTTCAAGGTGTGCGTGGTACATGAGGCTGGTGATTTCCTCTGTTAGTCATGGTGTTGGATCGATATCAATTTGGCGATAAAACAAGGTGTTGTCAAGCTGTTTTTTTACTTCTATATGATATGCTTCCTTGTCCCAAAGTACAATGCCACCTCCCTTATCGGCAGGTTTTATGACAAAAGTGTCATTATTTTGAAGTTGCAATAAGGCAGTACGTTCTTTGTTGGAAAGGTTGTCATGGTGGTAATTTTTACTTTTAAGCAGGGATTCGCTGTCATGAGTGATCTTATTTTCAAAGGCCAGTATGGCTGGGCTGACCATGCTGTTCGTTGGAATGAAGGTGGAAGGAGGTTTTAGTCCCGTAATGTTATCACGATCGTCTCTAGGTTGAGAGATCCTAATGAAATATTTAAGGCATATTAGCCTAAAGAACTTCTGTAGTTCTATAGCTGTTTGAAAGGAATCTGCTTTTTTCATAGGAGAAGGTGAGACCTATGCTAAGGATGTCGATTTCCTCTTGTGAGAGAATATAGCTGGTTAGATTAAAGATCGGGATAGTATTCACCAATTCTGTGGAGGGCCTTGCCAATTGCGGGTATGCATCCGTTTGAGGCCCGGTGTTCGGTTGCGGCCGCCTTTGCCCCGCCCTTGAAAAAACTGTTGTTGGTTTTGGGCCATACCACCTCGGTTGGCACCATTGCTATTAGTCAAGTCAGGATCGCTACTGGAGCTGCTATTGCTGGTATTAGAGAAAGTGACAAACCGTTTCCTTGGGAAACCATTCTTTGTCAGACGGTTTTGGGCCAGTTTATTTTGATCATCATAATATGAATCAATTAAATAAGGATAAGTTTTCATTTCTTTGTATGTCTCAACATCCTTTTTTAATTTCCATATTTTTTTATCCAAAATAGTTTTTTTGAATTTACTCAGTTCTTCTTCCATTTTTTCAAGAAGAGACTTTTAGGCTGATTCATGGAATTAATGTGCGCTGAAATGTCTGCGCAAGCGTGCGAATCGCAGCGCAAGTGCAAAAATCACAGCAAAACCCGCGCACATCGATTCATGGAAGTCCGTGCATGTGTAAATCCATGGATGTGCGCTGAAATCCTGCGTGGCACACGCGGGCGCACACTTCACCAAACAGCGTGCGCTACGCGCACAGCAAAAGCGCACAAAGCGCGGCGCACACAACAAAAGTAGGAGGAATACAGGGTGTAACACGCGGAATGGGGAACAACGCGTGAAAATGTGGGCGTTACGGGGAAGTACAGGAGGCAAATGCGCGGAACGCCCACACGCACGCCTACAACATGTATTCATGGAATCGAACAGGGCTAACGCGTGCATCAAAAAAGAGGCGCTAATACGGAAACACGTACGCCAGCAGGAAGCAGGCATACGCGGACCCATGCAGCATAAAAGTGCACGCAAACAACAAACAAGCTCAGACGCTACGATGACTATACCATTCCTAGCAGCAGTGGTCGTGGGATACCGCAGGAGGAGGATAGTCAGGGCCAGAATTTTTACACCCAGGGCCAGCCTTTTTGGGATGCCTGATGACCAGGTGTATGGGAGGTACAGGTTTCCACCTCACATAATACTTGACCTGGTGAGTGAGTGGGAGGATGACCTCACATCACCCACCCTGTGCTCCCAAGCACTGAGCCCCTTGGAAAAGGTGCACAATGTACTGCACTTCTTGGCTACTGGGTCATTTCAGCGGACAAGTGCCATAGTGGGGGGGGTTTTCACAGGCCACGCAGTCACGCTGCCTGCACCAGCTCTTGGCCATCATGACTGCACGGCCATCAGTCCGCAGGCACATATACCTGCCAGAACACCTGCAGAAAGGCAGGCTGTTGTCCAGGATTTTTACAGGGTGGCACACTTCCCCAAAGTGCTAGGTGCCATTGATTGCACCCATGTGGCTCTACGTCCTCCCAGGGCATCAGAGCACATCTATAGAAACCGCAAGCACTGGCATTCCATCAACGTGCAGGTAGTATGTGATGCCAAGGGAATCATCACCTCAGTATATGCCAACTATCCAGGGTCCACCATTGACAGTTTCAAATACAGAATGTCAACCCTAAACCGTGACCTAGAAGCTGGGCGGCATGGTGATACATGGCTGCTTGGTGAGTATAAAGGCCACTGAACATGCATGCATGTCAGATACTGAGTAATGTCACAACCCCACTAATGATACCCATCATCACCTCCCCAGGGGACAGTGCCTACCCTCTAAGCACCCACATGATGAAGCCAATTCTGAACCCCACCACACCACCCGAGGTAAGATACAACACAGCCCATATTGCAACCCGGGGCATAGTGGAGCGCACATTCGGAGTGCTCAAGTCACGCTTTTGCTCCTTTGACCGTTCTGGTGGGCAGCTGCTATATGCTCCCCCAGTAGTGTGCAGGATCATAGTGGCAGCATGTGTCCTGCACAACGTTGCAACATGCCGGGGCCTGCCGGTGGACATGGTGGTGCCCCCACATCCCCAACCAAATGCACGCCCGCTGCGCATGGGAGGGGAAAGGGCACGTGGTGAGGCAGCCCGTACGCAGCTGGTGGCTAATTACTTCACCTAAAATCACACAGCCCTGGCACATACCAGCTGACAATCAATGATGATGACGTAAGGGACAGTTAACTGTCACAACCATACCAGCCTGAGATTGGTCACCTGGAAGTGCTACATTGTGTGCATCCCTACCTACCGAAAGACAACCAATGCTGTGTCATTAAAAGACATACCTTCATGCTGCATGAATGACTACCCCCTAGCAAAATACAACATGAAAATAGCGCCATGTCACCCAACCCCTCCCCATCTCCGCCACCCAACACACCATGGCATGTCATGCAATGTGAAAGCAAACAAAGCAATGCACAAGACCTGACACAAGTGTCACAAAGTGCACTGTCCCAAATGGAAACAGCCCACAGACAATATGCTCCCAATAATCAATAACAAACAGCACACATGACCAAATACTTACCACCAACACACTACAGCAACACTGCATGAAACATTGCAAAAACATGACAGTACAAAGTCAAAGTACTGGTAGTCTTACAACCTGAATAAGCCATCACATCAACCCCTTCCAACTGCAGAGTGTTGCTGCCACGCAAATATGTCAGTGTACTGCATACAACATGAACTCCATCTGCAAAGGAGACGGCCTTGTGAAGACATGAAGAAGGTACCTGCGTATTTTGAGGAAGACATGGATGCACAAGCACATATCAATACACCATGCAGTGTTCAATACAACAACAATACCCACTAGGGATGTCCACACAGTATTGACTACAGACTGCCCACACAGCTCATGGGAGCCCAATGTCACTGTGTAAGTGACTGTCACTTGGTCACATCCTTTGCAAGCCCATGGAAATGGGAAGCAGGAGGGGTGTGTGTGTCACAAACCCAAGCATCTAACCCAAACTCAGGAGAAGCCTGCATGTGCCCAGCCGGAATACACAGTGGATGCCCACGGGAGCCACACAAGGCAACACACTGTAAAAAAAAAAAAAACATAAAAAATGGCCTTGTGGAGGCCAGGAGTGGGGGGAGGCCATCCAGGAGGTTCGAGGACAGGGTGCACACTAAAACCCACCTGCGTGGATGTTGCAAAAAAAAAAATACCTCCATGGGCTCATGGCCTGCACGGCTATGCCATTGTGGGAGAACTGCTGTTGGTCTCTTCACCCTCTGCTGCTGCATCAGGAGGTGGTGGTGCTATGGGAGGCAGCCCACGCAAAGCCCTGGTATGGTCCTCCATGGCAGCAAGCATGTGGGTCTGGAAGGTCTGATTCTGGAGGATGATAGTGCGGAGATCCAGATGCAGCACCTCACGGGTTGTCTGCATTTCTGCACGCATGGCCTCGCATGATGCCCGGATCTCCTCACGGGTTGCCTGCAGCTCAGCTGAGAGCGAACGTGTGAGCTGCTCCAGCTGCTGTTCTGCCCTAAAATTTCGGGAAGCCTCAAGTTCAAGCAGAGTCTCCCTGACGTTATGGAATTCTCCCCTCAGGGCTTCCCTGTGGCCCTGTGACTCTATTGATATGGCTTCGCGCAGTCTCCAGTGCCGCCCGTCAGTCCCTGTTGGACCCCAACATGTCTTCCCTGTGTGATTGGCAAATCGAGTCTGTTGCCTGCTGTTGTTGCTCCATCTGCCTTTCAGGGGGATAATGGAAGTGGCCACCCTCTTCATTGTCTGAGCCATCATTTCAACTGATGCTGCCTGTTGGGTTGCCATCCGTACATGGAGTTTTCCCATACAGTATTGCCTGGTGGCGCACGGCCACTGCGTTGGCAGGCACCACACCTGTTTGGGGCAAGGCAATCTGCACCTTGCTGTGCTGGCACTGCCTGAGGCTGCAGGACTGCATTCCCCCTCTGATCTGCTGGCCCAGGAACAGGATCAGATGTTGTGGAGTGTGACTCTGCATCCGTAACCGCCAAAGACGGACCTACCAACACTGACATCCCCATACAGGGTTCTACCCCTGGTGCAGGTGGGTTGGACAGAACAGAATCCCTGCCAGAAGCACTCACCTGCGACAGCACATAAGTCTCATCATCCGATTCAGCACCTGAATAGAGGTCTGGGGAGGTGCACCCAGAGACACCCCTGGATAGTATGGTCTGCAGTAACAAAGGGTTTTCACCCACCACCACACCACGTCCTCCACTGGTGCCCGGTCGTGGCTGAGATCCCTCCTGGGTCTGCACCATCTCCTCAACCTCACCAGCATCGAGTGCGTCATCACCTGCAAAAACATGAAATGCAACAAATGGAAACAGGCATGAGCACCATAGAACACACATAGGCCTAACAAGACAGAGATTATGTACATGATTTACACATGTCCCACATGACTATAACCCTGGCTTGCATGCACTGTCAATGAGTTGGAAGGGGAGGCAAAAAGCAGACACTGAGGACACCAAGATGGAAAAGCAACACACTTGCTGCATGGTGGGTAGCACTGGCATCACACATTAGCCTGTGAGTGGCATGTCCAATACACATACATGACACATGCCAGCACACAGATGGCATGTAGCATAGCCATCGTACATTAGACAACTACAGCGATATATCTGTGAATGAGTACTGTCACCCATCCATGTGAGATGGACATGATGAGATGAAAAATCCTAAATAGTGTGGCAAAATATGCATGTGCCTCACACTGCAACACATCCAGTGTACAATAATACAGTGATTGTAGGCAGATGTACACATCAATGGTTGGTCACTTTAACATGACAGCAAACAACTATCATGTTCCACATGCAAACAGGCCCTAAAAATAAATGTGAGCAGGGCAATACTCTATCGGCCTGAATGGTCTAATCATTCACATAACCAGGTAACAAATGTGGCCCAATTTGTGGTGTAATCAATGACAGAAGCATGTCACATATGTGGCATTAGGGCTGAAAAATGTGTAGCAAAAATGGGAGAATTGAAACAATCAGCCTGAATGAACACTGAAAAAATCAGAACAATGTTGTTGCAAGATGACAGTTCAAGGGCAACTGCAGTAATGTGGTGCTAATTGGCTACTGTGGGCAGAGGGGATACTGTCATACCCAAATCCAACGCACGTGAATGTATTGGAGGAAGCACATGCATGACCCATACCACTCTGGAGTACACACCCTCACCTGGCACTCAATCAGAACCCGTCACCCAAACAACATACACATGGATTACACACACATGCATGGGCACTCACCGGACAATGCGTTGTAATCAGGTAGGTCTCCCACGCCTTGGATCTGTTCCTCTGTGATGAAGGTTCCAGCAACAGACTCATGTTCAGTGAGTTGGTTGTCCTCCGGTGGAGACCCACCGCCAGTCACCAGAGTAGAGGCATGATTTGAGGCCAGCTTGTTCTTTGCTCTGCGTTTCAGGTCATTCCACCGCTTGTAGCAATCATCAGCTGTGCGCCTCACAAATCCAAGGGCACTAATATGGTCCGCGATGGTCTACCAGTGTGCCCTACGTTGACCAGGTGTGGTCTTGCACCCTGCAGTCACAACCATTTTGCGGCAATGTGCCGACACATAGGCCACAAGTGCATCAAGTTCGGCGTCATTAAAGCTAGGCTTCCTTGACGTGCCGGAGTGTGTAGCCGTGTCTGGGGTCAGAGCACCCTTCTTCTTCTTTTTCAAAGATGGTGCGGATCCTGAGTGGCTTACGCCGCTCTGGTCAGTAGGGGCAGAAGCGCCGGTGGAATGTGTACTAGGAGTGTGAGAAGGCACAATGACCATAGGCCTTGGTGCAGGCATTGGCTGCAGGGTGATGTTGGCATGGGCAACGTCGGTTAGATGAACCTGGACCGACACTGTCCCAGCTGGGAGACTCAGAGCTGGGGTGGATAGAGCTGCAGCTGCCCCTGCAGCCTCCCCACCCTGCCTACTTGGTGCAGCAGATGACATTGCTGCCCCAGATCCACGTGGCCTGGTGACACCAACTTGCACCGCCACACGTGGCTTAGACTTGCTGACCTGGAAGTCAGCCTGGGAGTCTTCCTGTGCCGGTTCAGGTGCCACAATGGGCTGGTCCAACAAGGGCTGAGCTTGGATGGTGTCAGCTACGTTTCCCACAACCATGGGGGGGTGGAGCATGGGTGTCCCTAATTGGTCCTTCACACATGGGGGTCTAGGGTCACCATGCAAATCCTGGCCATGTCCCCTACTGCGCCCACCTTTTGAAGGTCGGCCACCTTTGCCTCCCTTACCGATTGGTCGCCTCCCAACCATGGCACTGATGTTGTTGTGCATATGGGAGTAGCAGTAAACTATTGTCCTGGGCAATTTGAGGTGAAAGGGGTAGGGTACTAGATGGAATTCGTACCCTAGTGCTCTAGCAAGGCTGTCTTGACCCCTGGGGGAAGATGACGGGTCACGCAACACACAGGTACCCTGAAAACAAAAATGAACGTGCATGCAACCCCTAGAAGACCACCTGCGTGGAAAAATGAACCTGCACTACGCTGTGCACCCAGAAACACAAAAATAAGCATACGCGTAATACACGCAGCCAACAATGACCTCTGAAGGGGTACGCGACACATGGGGCAAGCACATTTGGTAAATATGTGCGCGTCTCACCGTATGCCTGGAAAAAGAACGTGAAAAAGACGCATGTGTGCGCGTTGGCATCACCCCCACCAAAAGAAGAATTGTACGCTGTCTGAGGAAACAGGACAAAACAAGAAGTGAACGCTGTTTGAGGAAACAGGCACAACAAAAATATTGAGCGCTAAGGCCCTTTCCTCCAATTACACGAGCTGACACTCGGACGTGCAGTTTTTGCACGTGTATGATGAACATGCACCCGTGCTCAGCCAAAAGCCCTTGCGCGTCACGTCACAGACGCGCTTATGCGCTCAAGCACCTTTGGTCCAATGAATTTGCGTACGTGCGGTGTATTAACGTGCTGATTCACTATGCACCCGTCACGACGGAAACACCCGCATGCGTAACGTCACAGATGCACTTACGCGCTAAGGCCCTTTCCTCGAATTACATGCTGACGTGCAATTTCTTCACGTGCCAAATCACTCCGTATCAAGCTGGCCATGCGACAACACACATAAGACCACGCTCCTGCCCAGAAGGCCGATTACTGCCCCCAAGAGCCCCGAGCACGCTCCCACCTGCCATCTGCTGCTGCCTGCCTGCCTGCTGCCCACATGCCCTGCTATTTGCTGCCTGCACGTCAGCCAGGGGTCAAGTTGCTGTGACCACCCCTGCTGGAACTGAAGACTCCCGAATGGGATACCATCACTCCACAACCCAGCCCCAGGATCCAGTTGCCCACCCACACCTGCCTCTGGGGTTGCCATGTCGGGCACAACATCTGTCACCACTGGCAACCCCCAGCCAGCGAGGCAGAGGGCCACCAGCTTCAGTGCCAGGGAAGTTGGTGTCCTGGTGGAGCAAGTCCTGGGGCAGTATGATGCCCTCTTTGGAAGTTTGCGCGCCGACTATGAAGGACGGACCAGGATCTGGATGGACATTGTGACTGCCATCAACGAGGAGGGGTGGCAGTCCGCGACATCAAACATGTCAAGAACCGCTGGGAAGACTTCAGGTCCA
The DNA here is from genome assembly GCF_040938575.1 of Ambystoma mexicanum. Taxonomy (NCBI): domain Eukaryota; kingdom Metazoa; phylum Chordata; class Amphibia; order Caudata; family Ambystomatidae; genus Ambystoma; species Ambystoma mexicanum. The sequence goes on from NC_090925.1 coordinate 983,748,099, forward strand.
GGACCCTCGACAAGGCCCGGCGCCCCTTGAAGGCAGCGGATGCCATGGGGTGCCGGGGCCAACTGTCTGACCATCAAATGAGGGTCCTGGAACGCATAAGTCCAGTGCTCCACGTCCAGGCCCTTGAGAGGCAGACCTGTCTGGAGTCGAGCGGTAAGTGTACATGCATACTGGTTGGACGCTGTGCGTGTCGTGGAGTGCCAGTAGTGTGCAGGTTGCACATGTGTTTCTGTAGGGCCATGTATGGATGTGTATGTACAGGGACATGAGGCTAACGCATGCGAGTCCTCTCATGTGTGCGACACATGGATGGTGTATGTGTGGATAAGCATGCAGGCCAAATGCAGATGTGGGAGCACACATGTTTGAATTACTGTGTATGTACGTTGGCATGGTTGTGGTGTCACACATGGATGTTGGTTCCAGCTGCATGTATCTGCACTGTGTACATGTGCATGTGTGTGTGTTTGACAAGTGTGCAACTGTGATGCAACATGGATGCATGTGGCACTGACATGTAGAAGGCTGAATGCCAGATGTGACATGGATGGCGATCTCATCACTCTGACAGTTGGTGGACATGTACACATGCATGTAAGTGTGTTGGTGTGTGTGCATGTGTTGTGTACTCCCCGTGTTTCATGTGACTTCAGGCTCACCTTCAGATGCTGATGCTGTTGTATGTGCATGGATGGTGCTGTCTGGTGCAATATTGCTGTGGAATTGCTCATGTATGTGAGTAGAAATGACATGTGTGTTAGGGAGTGTGATGCCATGTCTGAAGTTTGACACTGCCACTCATGTGCAACTGGCATGTGTGTATCAGTCCATTGTACAGTGCCCTGATGCCTGTGTTCTATCTCTCCCTGTCTGCAGCGTCAACTGATGAAGAGGGCAGAGAGGGTGCTGTGGAGCAAAGCGGCAGGGATCGCACCACCAGCTGGAGACGCAAGGCCCGGCTCCCCTCCCAGATTGTCATCTCTTCGGGGAGTGAGGAGTCTGGTGCCGCGTCCCAGGCCGCAGCTGCCGAGGGTAGGTCCAAGAGGCGTAGGTTGGAGATGGACTCCTCGGCAGCAGAAGGGGCAGCTGAGTCATCCAGGTTGGTGGGGGGTTTGGAGGAGGAGGAGGCCGTGGAAGGGACACACACGGGGTCTGCAGGTGGGGATTCCACTGGTGCCAGTGGTGCAGTGCAGGGACAGGAGGCAGCACAGGCCGCCGCAGACGTGCCTGTGTGTAATCCTGTCCCTGATCCTGTGACTGCATCATCCGGCACCAGCAGGGATGCCTACGTCCAGACCCGTTTACCTCTCCCTGCAGACGTGGCTATCCGGGACCTGGTTGAGCCTGTCCTGGCTGGGATAGCGTTGCGTCAACGGGGCATGCGAGGTGACCTGCGGTGTTTTCGTGAAGACACTGCACGTCATCTCGGATGCCTCTTTGACCGCGTTGACCTACTGGGATGGGTCACCAGTGCTGGATTCCTAAGTGTGCTGGACCTTCTTGCGACCCCCTCCTCACCTGAACCCCCTACGCGCCAGTCATTTTCCATGCCATCTTCCCACCCATGTATCACCTGGGTACCCTGTGGTGCTGACTCTGACCCAGCAGCCAGGCTGGTGGAGGACACATCCCTGCCACAGTCGGGAGTCGGACGTCAAGCAGGGGTGGCCACCACGACAACTGCACCCCAGCCGGAGGAGGACGTGCAGGCAGCAAGAGCCAGGGTGCAGGCACAGGCACAGCAGCAGCAGCAACACGGTGGGAGCAATGATGGCTCGGGGCCTTCAACATCGGAGGGGCAGGCATCGGCCAGAGGGCAGGAGGACCCAGGATTGCAAGTGTCTTCCGTGTCAGCAGTGGTGGCGCCATGCCATAGATGCAGAGCGGCAGCAGGCGGAAGAGGCACGGCTCACAATGGTCAGGGCGGAGAACTCCATGCGGAGGGCACTAAGGCGGGCCGAGGTCCTCAAGGCAATTTGCAGGGAGTTGGAGGTCAACATGTCATCGTCCTGCGAACCCTCTGGGCCATGGAAGAGGACCGCCTCCAGGACATTGAGCGGGAGTTCGATGATGCCCTGGCCCAGGACATCAAAATGTGAGCCGTCGGAGTAGCCCGCTGCCATTGTAAATAGGAAGTTAGTGTTAGGTTTCATTTTGGTTTTTATTTTTGTTTGCGGCGCTTGGACAATACCCCACATTTTTGTATATAGTTCTTCATTAGTTAGTGTATTTTTGTTGGTTTCATTTGGACAGTTGGGCTCATGGACCCAGGATTTCATCCTTGTAAATAGTTGGAGTGTGGATTTGTCGGCATTTTCTTTTTTGATTTTTCCATGGAGCAATGGATTTTACTTTTTCATTTCTGTTTGGACAATACCCCACATTTTTGTATATAGTTCTTCATTAGTTAGTGTATTTTTGTTGGTTTCATTTGGACAGTTGGGCTCATGGACCCAGGATTTCATCCTTGTAAATAGTTGGAGTGTGGATTTGTCGGCATTTTCTTTTTTGATTTTTCCATGGAGCAATGGATTTTACTTTTTCATTTCTGTTTGGATTTGCTTTGGTGGAAGGAGACTTTGGAGACATTTTTGATTTCATATATTTTGGATTCTGATTTCCTTTTTTTATCATTATGTGACATTCTGCATTGTTTTCCTTATGTAAATTGTTTGGTCTTTGGATTTCTTTCACCACATTTTTTGTTCAATACATTTGTTCCCGTACTTCAATGTGTGGTATTCTATCATTGGTTTCATGCATGTCACGATGTCGGTTTTCACATTCATTGGCACCCATTGTGTGTGTGTGACAGACATGTGTTGATGTACATACATGCCATTTGGGTTGTTTCATGTAATGGGCATTTCAATGTGGGGTGTATGTTATGCTTGGTTGGATATTTGGGCAGGGGTGGCGTGCCGTGGGATTTTGGTGGTGATGAGGGCCATGATTGTGGGTCATGTTGACATGTTGAGGGGGACATGAGTGGGGGCCTTCTGGCAGGTGCCCCTCACTGCTGGGGGGTGGGGGTGCAGGGGGACATGAATGGGGGCCTGCTGGCAGGTGCCCCTCACTGCTGGGGGCGTGGGGGTGCAAGGGGCATGAGTGGGGGCCTGCTGGCAGGTGCCCCTCACTGCTGTGGGGTGGGGGTGCAGGGGGACATGAGTGGGAGCCTGCTGGCAGGTGCCCCTCACTGCTGGGGGGTGGAGGTGCAGGGGGACAAGAGTGGGACATGAGTGGGGGCCTGCTGGCAGGTGCCCCTCACTGCTGGGGTGTGGGGGTGCTGGGGGACATGAGTGGGACATGAGTGGGGGCCTGCTGGCAGGTGCCCCTCACTGCGGGGGCTGGGGGTGCAGGGGTACATGAGTGGGGGCCTGCTGGCAGGTGCCCCTCACTGCTGGGGGGTGGAGGTTCAGGGGGACAAGAATGGGACATGAGTGGGGGCCTGCTGGCAGGTGCCACTCACTGCTGGGGTGTGGGGGTGCTGGGGGACATGAGTGGGACATGGGTGGGGGCCTGCTGGCAGGTGCCCCTCACTGCTGGGGGCTGGGGGTGCAGGGGGACATGTGGGGGCCTTCTGGCAGGTGCCCCTCACTGCTGGCGGGTGGGGGTGCAGGGGGACATGAGTGGGATATGAGTGAGGGCTTGCTGGCAGTTGCCGCTCACTGCTCGGGGTTGGGGTTGCAGGGGGACATGAGTTGGTGATCATATTGCAAGGTGACATGTGGCTTGGCTGGGGGGCATGCCCATGGTGGATGAGCTGCCTGAGGGACATGACCAGGGGTGCAGGGTAGTCCCCTGTGGTGTGGGCTGCCTGTAGGGGCTGTGGATGGGGTAGAGGGGACACCTGGGAGGACCCACACTGCCAATTCATGTGTGGGACTCCCCGTGCACCCCACTGGATACACGTACCCCACTCTGACAGCGAAATCGCGTGTGAAACTTCACGCACACCCCTGAAATACACGTACCCCGCTCTGACAGAGAAATCACATGTGAAATTTCACGCGCACCCCCGAAATACACGTACCCCGCTCTGACAGCAAAATCGCGTGTTAAACTTCCTACGAACCCCAGTAATACACGTACCCCGCTCGCACTGGGCCAATCGCGTGTGAAACTTCCCGCGCACCCCCGAAATACACGTACCCCGCTCGCACAGAGCCAATCGCATGTGAAACTTCCTGCGCACCCCCGAAATACACGTACCCCGCTCGCACGGGCCAATCGCGTGTGAAACTTCCTTTGCACCCCTGAAATACACCTACCACACTAGTACAGGGCCAATCGCGTGTGAAACTCCCCGCAAACCCCAGTAATACAGGTACCCCGCTCGCACAGGGCCAATTCCATGTGAAACTCCCCACACACCCCCGAAATACATGAACCACGCTCGACCAGGGCCAATCGCGTGTGAAACTCCCAGCGAACCCCAGTAATACACGTACCCCGCTCGCACAGGGCCAATCGCGTGTGAAACTCCCTACACACCCCCGAAATACACGTACCATGCTCGCACAGGGCCAATCGCGTGTGAAACTCCCCGCGAACCCCAGTAATACACGTACCACGCTCGCACAGGGCCAATCGCGTGTGAAAGTTCCCACGCATCCCCGAAATACACGTACCCCGCTCGCACAGGGCCAATCGTGTGTGAAACTTCCCGGGCATCCCCGAAATACACGTACCCCACTCGCACAGGGCCAATCGCGTGTGAAACTTCCCGCGCACCCCCGAAATAAACGTACCCCACTCGCACAGTGCCAATCGCATGTGAAACTTCCCGCGCACCCCCGAAATACACGTACCATGCTCGCATAGGGACAATCGCGTGTGAAACTTCCCGCGCACCCCCGAAATACACATGCCACGCTCGTACAGGGCCAATCGCATGTGAAACTCCCTGCGAACCCCAGTAATACACATACCCCACTCGCACAGGGCCAATCGCGTTTGAAACTCCCCGCGCCCCTCCGATATACATGTAACACGCTCGCACAGGGCCAATCGCGTGTGAAACTCCCCGCGAACCCCAGTAATACATGTACCCCGCTCGTACAGGGCCAATTGCATGTGAAACTCCCCGCACACCCCCAAAATACACGTACCACGCTCGCACAGGGCCAATCGCGTGTGAAACTCCCTGTGAACCCCAGTAATACACGTACCACGCTCGCACAGGACCAATCGTGTGTGAAACTCCCTGCGCCGGGGTGTACATGTATTCGGAGTGGTTTGCTGGGAGTTTTACAGGCGTTTTCGTGGTTGGGGGGCTGTATGCTGGCCCAATGGCCTGTGCGCCATGTATGGGATTTGTGCGCTGTGCATGGCGCACAGGGAGGGGTTGGGGGCGTAACTGGCCCTGATGCAGGGTCGCTGCACCACTCTGCGCCACAGCTGGTTTTGGATGTTGAAATCCATGAATATGCTGTGCGTGGAAATGGATTTTAGCGCACGCGGCTGGCGCAGACTGTCGCACGCACACACTGTGCGCCAGCCGCGTGCACCACTTGTGCGCTGGATTCTATGAATTACCCTGTTTGTGTCTGCTATATCTTTATCACCTTTTAGCGCAATTTCTAGTGGCCATAATTTCCAGTTTTTGTGCAGCGGATTCTTCTTCTGCCATCTGTATGATAAGAATAAGAAGGTCTCTAGAGCATTTATTGGTAACTCCACTAAAGATATTTTGAATTTTTTGTTGTCAGTAAAGACCCTCAGTATTATCCTAACCGGAAGACCTTCCGGAATAATCCCGGCTTTCAAATATGCAAGCATAGGTTGGCCATGACTATCGGTTCTGATTAGTTTTTTCTTTTTTTGTGTTAGAATGTCTGCTCGATTTTCATTAGGTGGAGGCTGAACGGTATCCCCGCTCGTGAAGGCTGACGGAAGTTCCATCAATCTTTTATACAATTCTTCTGAAAAAGACACTGTATTAACATCTTCCATCTTTGTAATGGAGTTAATGGATTTTACAAGAAGAAATCAAAATTGAAGTTGGTAAGGAACAGGGACCTACTCATCAAGTAGTAGGGATGAAACAAGATAAATGTGAAACACCGTTTGTGTTATTACACCAAACAACCAGCGAGTTGTCCAAAATGTCTATATTAGAAAATTGGGACCGATCCAGTTTATGGGAACACCACCCTCAGGGATCAAAGAGGAGGTGTGAGGGGAGCAAAAGTGGGGGTGGTGACCCTATCTCTTAGAGCCACACTCAGGTGAATAATGAGCCTATTGTTGGAAGACAAGACCACTGAAACACTTATTCTGGATGTATGAGTGTATTAATGACACTCAACTAATCTAAACATAGCAACACAAGTGGAAAAAAACATTTTAAAAAACCAACTAGAGAAAAAACCACTAAATAATAGCAAAACTAATTTGATTTTTTATCGTGATAAAACCGATCTAAAAATTCTGTTAAAAAGGAAAGAAAACAGTCGTCACAGTAAGTATGAAGGTAACCACAGCAATGGATACAATATTTATAAGACTAAGAAGTATTGTGGGGTTAGTACGTGAGAAATGGTGTCATATGAGCACTAGGTGTGCAACTTCAAACACTCGAGAGTAGAGCACTGTTTGATTAAACCAGCTCTATCAGAAGGAAAACCTATTAGATGTCTTAGGTTTCTTTTTGTGAGAGTCGACATATGTTTCGGCTAAAGGCATCAGGAAAAATCAGGCAATGCACAAAGCAGTTGTCTGTTGATGCAGGTGTAGCCGTCTTCAGGACAAGAGGAAGAGAACAATGTGACAACTTGATAGTGTTGAGTACTTCTTAATAGCCATACTTTTGTAACAGGAAACCCACTGTGAGATAAACAAACATCAACACATAAATATATACAAAGTGGCCAGAAAAATACATGTTAAAAACATTGACAATGTTACAGAAGCAAAGTCTTCCATGATAGTTCATATCATTGCTGACAACACTGGTTGTGGCCGTGAGACAAGCATGCGATATTATTTTTTAATGCAAAAAAGGTGAAGGGCATCTTTTTTTATTTTATGACCTTCCAACTAGCAAGTTAGTAAGAATCAAAGAGACAACATGTGTCTCCAGAAGCTTATTTATTTTTTGACAGTGCCAAATGGGGTGAACTCACCTATGTATTAAATAGAAAAAGGAATCCAAACTCTGCTCAGCGCAAATTAAACCCGGGCCAAATTTTCTTATGGTCCAAGTAGGCAAAAGTGATCTATTAAATGAGTAAACTAAAGGTCAGTTTAACTCACAAGGATTGCCTCTGTTTTTTTCAATTATTTATTTTCATTTGGTATTGGTCCGAATAAATATACATCTACAGGTAATGTGCTAAAAACACTCACCTGTGTTTAATGCTGTAAAGGTTTATGTTTATGTGGAGAGATAATACTCCGTCCAGGATACGATATATCTCAGTGTTGGCGTTCCCGGGAAATACTGCTAGACAACACATGTAAAGGAAGAGAAGAAAGAGGCTGTGAATTTACACAGAGTTAGCCGTCACAGGGGGCGTGGCTAACCGCCATGTAGGAAGGACGTGTTCGGCGCAGCTCCGCTCGATACGATTATGGATCCGCCACCAACTACCGCTTAAACTTGACTGCAGCCACTTGAAAACAGAATATAGGTCGTGTGAAGGAGTGTTCCGCCTGTTGACGAAGTTTGGGAGCCTCACGACCCTCTGAGGGCCCGCACCATCAAAAAGAAACGGAACGTCGTACGAGGACAGAAAATGGCGGCCATGACGATGCCCAGCCTGACGCTGTAGCGGAGCCCTGTGACCGACCGGGAGGAACCCGCAAGGGGCCAGCCTTTATGGAACTCGATCTGAAGTGGCAGAGATTGCCTAAGCTGAGACCTGTGCTCCTGTGTCCCGAAGAAGAGCAGCGAGGAGACGGAGGGGGGAGCGCCTGATGCGGCCTTAACTACACCCTCACCGGGCCCTGCTGAGCGGCCCACTGGCGCAGCCCGGCGGGCGGCCGACGCACAACCCCCCCCACGAAGCATCCCCAGCACGGCGCCATCGGACACAGACTGTGTAGTGCCTGCCGAGGCCTGACGGACCACGAAGATAGGACATGACCACTAAGGGCGCCCGAAGCAGACACCGCCAAACTACCATGGAGTCCTTCGCGGCCGCTGGAGCGATCGGACCCGCGGAGGCTTCTGCCCCTGTGGAGGTGCCGGGCGCCGCGAGACCCGAGCCAGCTAACTCCCAACTGCTAGAGGCCATCAAGACACTCCAGAAAACTATGGAGGACAAGATTGATGCGGTTGCGATCGACCTGAATTTACTGAGGCAGGATGTGCGCTCTATCACCGGCAGAACGGACGCTCTCGAGATCCAAGTCCGAGACAATACCGATGCCAAAACTCAACTTTTAAAGGATGTAGACATTTTGGCGCAGAAAGTGAAGAACCTAGAGGACAGGGCTGAGGAGGCCGAAGGAAGGGCCCGCAGAAACAATATCAGAATTATCGGCCTGCCCGAGGGCATCGAGGGCAACGACCCTACCAACTACGTCGAGAACCTGCTCATACAGGAAATTGGGGCCGGGAAACTGTCGCAGGGCTTCACTATTGAAAGAGCCCATCGCTCCTTAGCCAGGAGGCCCCCACCGGGGACCCCACCAAGACCCATAATAGCCAAAGTCCTCAACTATAGGGACAGGGAATCCATTTTGGCCTTCACCAGGATGGGCGGATCCATACAGAGGGACGCCGCAAAGATAGCAATCTACCCTGACTACACCCTGCAGGTTCAAAGGAGCAGGGCCCAGTTCCACCACACCAAGGCGAAACTCAAGGAAGCAGGCCTGCGCTATCTACTCCTCTACCCGGCTAGACTCAAGGTCCTGCGCAACAACAAGGCCCACTTGTTTGATAACCCAGCAGAGGCCTGCGAATGGATGGACAGAGAACAGATCCCGGACATCGAACGGAAGCAGCGCGGGCCCTAGCCGCCCGCAACATAGGAACTTCTCCACTCATTGACTGCAGTCGCCGATTGTACATTCATATGACAATAGTCGTGGCGACACTGATGGAACCGGAGCCGCGCCGGTCGTGGCGCACCTCCTGACAACACCTTCGGAGGCAGCCCCCTTCCTAACCCCAGGATACTTTGGGTGAGTTCACCCGCCCGTAGGGCACCGGAAGACCCTGGTCTGATGGGGCAGAAACGGGGATGTCAGAGCAAGGGCAACCTCGCTAGACGTGTTATGTTTGAAGTTGTGTTTTTTGTTAAGTTAGACGTTGTTGTTTGTGGGGGTTCGAACCCCAAGTTGGGATTGCAGTTTGAATTGGACACAAACCGGACCGGGACCAAGCGCAGCAGAATTGCAACCAGGACGACCAGGTTCGTCAAACCCCTCAACCTCACGCTTCCCACAGCCGCACGACCACACACAGACCATGGCTGAGAGGATCAGAGTCATGTCCTGGAACGTCAGGGGGCTAAACAGCTATATCAAACAGCGACGCATCCACGCCTACATGAAACGCCACAGGGTCGGAATCGCCCTCCTTCAGGAGACCCACTTATGTGGCCCTAAGCTTGCAGCGTTGGCCAAGGTCTGGCGGGGCACCCTAGTGGGCTCCCCCTACTCCACCTACGCCAGAGGCGTCTTGATATGGATCGCCCCCTCTGTCCCAGTCAAGCTGACCCACACCAAAACGGACAATGAAGGTAGGATGGCCCTGGTTCAGGGCACCATAGAGGGGAGGGACGTCCGCCTGATTTGCACCTATGCCCCGAATCATGATGCCACTGTTTTCTTTCGCTCGCTGTACGCTCGGCTGACCCCGAGTGATGAATGCATAACGATATGGGGAGGTGACAATAACTGTACCCTGAACCCTTGCATAGACAGGTCGGATGGTAAACACGGGGACCCCTCCCCACCCGCCAAGATATTGAACGCCCTCACGCAGCAATATGCCCTGAAAGACCTGTGGAGAGTGCAAAACCCCGAAACCAGAGGCTACTCCTTTTACTCCCCCCCACATAAGGTCCATACCAGGATAGACTGCCTGTTCATTAGCGAAGAGCATGTGGCGGGATTTGAGGACACGCAGTACCTAGCCAGGGTACTTTCAGACCATTCCCCTTTGATGACCTCGTGGGTGACCACGACGCCCAGGCCCCCCATCCCCACGTGGAAATTGAGAAGCGAAGCGCTGTTGGACAAAGCCTTCAGCGAACAAATCAGGGAGGGTTCCACACATTACTGGCAGACCAACATTGATAGCGTCAGATACTTAGGCACAGCCTGGGAAGCCTACAAGGTGGTAACTAGGGGGGAAATGATAGCCGCGGCTGGAGGGGCCCTAAAATCCGTCACGTCCCTGCTAGCGCACGCTGAGACTGAACTCCAAGATCTCGAAGCCACCCCGTCCCCTGATCCCGCCCACTTGCAAAAGATGATTGATCTTAAACAAACATGCCTAACACACTGGGAGACGCTGGGGAAGTTGAGCTATACTAAATTCACGGAGAGGAATCATGCCCTGGGCGATAAACCCGGGAAGCTTCTTGCATGGCTTTATAAACGAGAAACCCCCAGATACCCCATTTGCTCCATTCGTAATACAGACGGCCTGACCCTCCACACGCAAGTGGGTATCAATGCAGCGTTCAAACAATATTACCAAACCCTTTACTCCGATCCAGCCCCGCCCCCTGACCACGCGATCGAGGACGCCCTAGACGCCATCTGGCTCCCATGCCTGGAGGACCACTTGGCAGATCCCCTCGGAGCCCCCGTCACCCCCGACGAGGTCACAGCCACCATTAGGTCATTGCCCTCGGGTAAAACGCCGGGACCGGACGGTCTCCCGAGCGAATTTTATAAGGCCTATGAGGATATACTGGCCCCCCTGTTGTCCAAAGTATATAACGAGGCGTATGACATAGGCCACCTCCCCGACACCATGATTGAAGCCACCATCATCCCCCTACTTAAGCCCGACAAGGACAGCTCTGACTGCGGCTCATACCGCCCACTATCCATGTTGAATGTAGACAACAAAATCCTCACCGCATTACTGGCCAGAAGGCTTCGTGCAGCCGTCCCATACCTCATACACCAGGATCAGACGGGCTACATGCAGGGTCGCTCTATGTCCGAGAACCTGCGAAGGCTGCACCACGTGATACACAGCACAAACGGCATGCCCGGTAAATATGCAGTTGTGTCCCTCGACGCCTCTAAAGCCTTTGATTCGGTCCGATGGACATGGCTTTATGCCACCTTAGCAAAGATGGGGATCGGAACGGCTTTTTTGAACTGGGTAAAACTCATTTACACCAACCCCACCGCCAGAGTGCGTACCAACAACACTTTTTCTGAAAAATGGAGCCTGGCCAGGGGCACTCGACAAGGGTGCCCCCTATCCCCTCTACTTTACATCTTAGCGATTGAACCAGTGGCAGCATACCTTAGGCAGGAATACGGTGACGGGGGAATAACGATAAATGGTGTGAACCACCTTGTCTCCATGTATGCGGATGACATGCTCCTCTACCTGAGGGATCCCGAACACCTTCTCCCCTACATCCTGGAAACCCTAGACGGGTTCCACAGATGTACAGGGGTCCAGATTAACCACAGCAAGTCTTGCTTATTCCCCCTGGCTGCACTTAGTGGAACCAAGGAAGAACACCTCCCCCCTTTGGCCCTTAAATGGGAACCCACTACGTTCAAATATCTGGGCGTCGTGATCCACCGGGACCCTGAGACCGAACATGTTCTGAACACGGGCAGGGCTAAGGAGGGACTGGCTAAATCAATCGACCTATGGTGCAAACTGCCCCTTTCGATGGCTGGTAGGGCGGGACTCCTTAAAATGGTAGCACTCCCCCGTCTCCTACACTTCTTCACCAACGTCCCCTACAACATCCCCCAGCGTTTTTTCAAAGACCTGGCCATGCTATGTAGGAAACTCTTATGGCGGGAGGGGAGGCACAGAGTTGCCCTAGACATTACTCAAAGACCGTACGAGAGGGGAGGCCTGAACACACCTAACTTTGAGCTCTACTACATAGCGGCCCAGCTTAAGCACGTGATCCAGTGGATGGCTGATGATGCCATGACGGACACACGCCTATTGCAGCCCCCAGACGCACCATGGCTGCTCAGGGACCTCCTCTGGATCGGACCAATGCCCAAAACGCTGGACGCGCACCTCATCCGCCTAGGCACCCAAATTTGGAGTCGGGCCTGCAAGTTGGTCAAGCTGTCCGACCCTTACTCCCCACAGATCCCTATAGCCGCCATCATGTTCACTAGGCCGGAAGACCGGAGGGCGATCCGGAATATATGGGAGCCCTCTGGCGTCGCCACTCTGGGCGATCTGGTGGATGACCAGGGCATCCACACATTTCCCGAGCTGCACGAATTGACTGGGGTCCCACTGGGTCAGTTCCTTCTATACGGGGCGGTGCTGGACAGACTTAGGAGGCGATGGCCGGATGCAGAATCCCAATGCGCCGGACACGAGGCCATAGAGAACCTGATAGGTGTGGCAGAAGGGGGACACGAAACCTCTAGGCTTTATGAGATCCTAATTGACAACACCACACATAGCGAACTCACATGCAAGAGCAAATGGGAGGCCGAGCTGAACACACTATTTGGCGACACGGAGTGGGAAACAATAACACACTATCACAAAAAGGTCTCTAGGAATGCCCGATTTCAACTTATCCAATTTTACATCATCCATAGGGCCTACCTTACCCCAGCTGTCATCTCGAGATTCAATGGCGCTGGTGTGGTGCGGTGCCCCAAGTGCCAAGAACCTGCGGCCTCCCTGACCCACATGTTTTGGGCCTGCCCGAACATACGAACCTTCTGGTCGCAAATTCAGACCAAGGTAGCAGAGGAGGACATAACGCTAGACGTGCAATCCCCCAAGGCATGTCTATTGGGCTCGTACCCACGAGGGAAAAAAAACAAATCTCTCAACAGGCTCAAAGATTTGATGTACATCCTCGCTAAAAGGCGCATCGCAATGGCCTGGAAGTGTCCCAGAGCCCCTAAACTTGTAACATGGTGGGAGGACCTTCGCAGATGGACTGTGGCTGAAACCGGGGCCTGGGAGCTGGCGCAAAGACAGCAAAAAATAAATGACTCGGAGGACCTCCTGCAGTGGATTGCCCTCACGACGGCCCTGTTCAGTCCTAAGGAAGCCAGCACCTCAGGTGAGGACCCGGACAGCCCGGGCTCACCCTAATGCCAGCAGCAGACTGCGTAACCCCGGTCCGGGTTCACTTGGGGAGGGAGGGAATGGGAATTATTGCGGATATTTAATTGATTGTCGTGTTGATGATACTGGTTGTATGTTTCTTGAAAAAAACAATAAAAATATATTTTAAAAAAAAAAAATAAAAAAAAAAGAGTTAGCCGTCACAGCCTTTATGTGCAAGAAATGAAGCGAGATAATTACCTTTGTATTTACAAAAGGGGCGGGTCCGCTTAATGGAGGTTGTTTTTCAGAAAGGCGGGTCCGTTAATGAAAGTTATTCTTGACCGTATAAGCATCAAGTAAAACAAAACTTAGGGTGAAGTAAGTAACAGCAGAAGGATACATTAGGAACTGCTGTGTTGGATTGTATCTGGTACATAGAGGAGTCACAGGGATGTTTACCTTATGGCTGCCTGCCGAAAAGAGCAGTGCGAACGATCTCGCCGATTGTCATGGATAGAACGCCGGAGTAAGGACAGGAGGCGTGGCACTCAGCGTATTCCGGGCCGGATTTCGTGTCTCAGGCGTACACGCTGTCATGGTCAGCTGTGCGCGGAAAGAGGCAGGGTCTTTTTATGTGGAAGTCGAGCGTGACGTTGCTACATACAGACTAGAATGCTCTCTCATGTTCCCGAATGACAAATGAAAACGCAGCAATGCGAGGTGCGCTGTAGGACTGTGGATCGCATTTTTAGCAATAACTCACAAAAGTTACCAGTGACATCATGTGTCTTATCTCTAAATGGGCAAGGGTTCACTTCCGGAAGAGCAAATATAGAAATAATAAATAAAAATGATGCTAACAACAATGACAATTGTCTATGTTTTTATGCCCTAACAGTGCCTCGAAAGCAGTGCGTGGTTGTGTGTAAGGGTATATGATGTAATATCTAAGCACAGGGTTTTTTTTTTTTCTTTATATTTCTTTTTTAGTCACAGAAGGGAAAGAGTTATTACATTTGCGAAGGACTATGGCAGGCAGGGAGCCCATTCCGTGTCGACGGAACGGGCAATGCAAAGTCATATGTCCCAGATCAACTTGCGGCACCAAGGACTGGCGAGGGCGAGCGGCAGTCTTTTACCATGCCCAGAGTCAGCTTGGGACAGGGCGCCAGTTATGGTGGAAATGCTGCGTTGATACTCCAATTACTTCACGAGGCAGTGAGTACCTCCTGCAGTGCACCAGAGTCTTCGGGAGGGTGTGTAACACCAGACTGCCAGTGCCGCACAGTCTGTCTGGGGTCAGGAGGGTTCACTGGGCGTCTTCTCGTTGGCACTTCGTACTATGTGGGAACCAGACAGCGAGTCGGCGTCCGCTGTTCACTGGGTGCATTAGAGCCGCATTTCACTGGGGTCGGAGAGAACTCCAGGCAGCGTGCTCAGTATGGGCAGAGCGGCGCGGGGAATAGAGCTTCCACGGGACTCATCCTCGGCACGTCTTAATCTTCACAGCGCAGCCGGTGTGACTCACGTATCTCCCCTTTATTCACTTGTATTGCTGGGCAATCTGTACAACTGGGCTTCTTGGAATGTTTCAGTGAGGTTCCCCAATTCATTTGCAGATTCCAATAGCTTCTCTTCAGGGTCCGACATGCCCCAGCAGTGGTTTTACTTTCTTCCAGTTGCAGTGTCTGGCGGTATTATCTTGACACGACGATTTCTACAGGAATTCTGTCCCAATTTTCTACGGGTTTTCTTCAGCATAGGGGGGGTCACTTTCCCACAGCACCTGCTCACTTTTCTGCCATGGGGGGGTCCAGAGGTGGGGGCTCAGACTGCTTCACTGACCTCAGAGACAGAGCTCACATGCAGGACAAACTCATCCTTGCGCCCCCTGGTGGCTAGCTGTGCCGAATACAATTTAAGCACAACATCTAGCGGTTGATCGTCACAGCGGGACAGGAAGGGAGATATTCCCACTACTTGTTGGGTTAATTTAACTGACTGTTTTATTCAGTTGAGCGATCCCCGTAAGTGATTCAGAGAATCTGATCCCCAGGTAATCAAACTGCTTCACCCTTGGAATGATTTCTCCATTAGATAACATAGGACGCATTTTCATTGTCCGCTTTCTGCCCGCACAAGGCATTACAGCAGATTTCTTTTGTGCTAATCTTGAGACGCAAGTTTCCCATAAAGGTTGAATACGCGTTAATGAGAATCGGTAATGCTTTAGGGGTCCTGGCTAGCAACATGGTATCATCCTCGTATGCCAGCACAAGAAAAGCCCTGCCCCCCAAAACTAGATAATCTGCCTTTGTAGCAACCAAATCCTTTAGGAGCCCGTTAATATACAGATTTTGTCAAGTGGGACTAAGTTATATGACTATCGTATGTACGTACATTTTGACACTTGAAAAAATAAAACATGGGAGGACTTCCAACAAACGTGTGCAAAGAGCATTAGAAAGGACCTGAAAGCATGGTTTTGCAAATGTGTCAATGTTTTATTTTTTGACAAGTGTCTTAATGTAGGTACAAAAACTTGTGATATACCTATGGTGACTGAGGTATAGCATGTGGCCATGGGAAGTGGCTAGATTTTCTGGGTCATGGCATAAAGTCATGACCCAGACAATCTGGCTACTGGCATGACCACAAGGGTCGACCAATGGGGATAAAGAGGCCATGTCCACCAGGGACTGGCTATGTGGTAACGTTTTTCAAAATTGGGATAGGTTTGAAAGGGAAACAAATGTGCTTGTGCTAATATGGTCACATTTGTACGGAGCCCCGCCTTCCCTTTCCATGGTGGCCATCTTGGAAAAGGAGTTTCCTTCCTACAGTGGGATGCTGCATGTGTCCTGGTATAGGAAGAAAAAACCTTTTTTTTTTTGCACACCGGGTTACTGCTTTGGGAACCCAGGGTGCTAATGGCCTTCATCCTTCATTACAGTGGCTGGAACGGGGGATAATGGTCCGGAGCCCTCGTTATCCGCCCTCGCCTCGCTTGGCCCGATAACTTGGGCTTGTGGGCCTTTATCGCCAGTCACTGGAAAGGGGGTTGAACGCCACATTATTTCAATTAACATAACACAAAATGCTAATGAAAATGTTGGAAAATCTTAGTCTGTGTACTTTACTGAGAAATGTAAGTCTAAAAGATTTTTGTTTTGTTTGATCTTTTAACTGTGAAAGGTGGTTTCAAAGGAACCTTTTTTTGTTGTTTTTTTATTATTATTATTATTATTATTATTTTTGCAGGAGAGGTTAGACGTAAGGTGAGGAGGGAAATGAGGGAAGAGGCACCAAGCACTAATATGAAGGGGCAGGTGGACAGGGGAAGATGTTGTGTGTGTGTTAAATCTAAGTTAGGGGGCCGCGTTTCTCATGCTCCTTGATAACAGCTTCAAAAGCACTTCGAAATAGCTCCCCCCTGCAGAGTTGTGTGTTGCAGTATATACAGAGGACTGTTGTCTTTGAAAGATATGGATCAACAGCCTCATTTATTTCTTGCAAGGTAGCTGGTGGGATTTTGTAGGTTACAGTACTTTTTGAGGAAGATGAGGTGGAGCAAGACAGCGTACTACCTGCTAAGAAAAGAACAACCTTTCTCAGAGCATTGCGGTGGTTGGATTGGGTGTGGTGGCGCATGGAGGTGGTCCCGTAGGAGTATTGTCCAGGTAGTCCGTGCATGAGTACAACGTTGCACTCAGTGCATTTAACTTTGGTAGCTTTAGCCTTTGGTACATTCCCAACAGTGGTAAAGAACTGCCACACTCATGATTCTCTCTTGGTGCTAGAGGTTGGCACTTCCTCTCCCTCATCTTCTTTGTCCTCTTCATTGTCTTTGGAAGTACTGAGCGTTATTTGTTGTGTAGGTTCTCCAGCTGATGGTGGTGGCAGCTCTTGCGGAGGAGGGATGGCAGTAGCTGATGCCATTTTTAAGATGAATAGCAGTTTTGCTAATATTCTTCCAAGTATGTGCTCTGTACTAGATTGCTAATGGATAATGAGTAAGATTACGTGTAGGAGCTGTGCATGGGGTACATTTTGAGTTTGAAAGTTCATAGATCAGTAGAAAATGCAGTTTATAAACTGTCCGTGAAGCACAAACCCGATCGCGAGATGTGGATGCATTTGCAAACACGTCATCATGCCGCGCACGAGCGCATGGTCACATGAGACTGTTCAGAAGGTCTGTGATGATGTCAGACGTTCCCGAACGTCGACGGACACAAAAACAGTGGAGAAAGTTGCTAAAAGTGCATAGAAGTGTTAAAAATGATGTTAGAAGGTGGAAAATGGCAGAGTTTTAAGGTGAAGCTTTGCATATTGGACAAAAATGTTGCTATATTGGGGTAAGTATGGTATTAGTAGGTTGTATGAAATTAGCATGCACTGGTAAAAACCCATGAAATTCACTTAAACAACTTTGTTAATAGGACATTATGGTTAAGTTGCACTAATAAAAACCGATGAAATTCAATAACTGAACGTTTTTAAAGGGACGTTATGGTTACAAGTAAAACCAAAAAACCCTAGAAATTCACCAGTTATGGCAAGCTAAGCAACCATAACTCGTACCACCACCGTGCACTGCTATGACTAACACACAGGACATCAAAGATGAAATCACAAATGTCATTGATAACATCACCGATGACATCACGTATGAAATTAATTTTTTTCAAGAAAAGTCCATACAAGGGGTTGTGTTTATAATGTTGATAACAAGATGTCATGAACTATATTAATCTATTAAAGAATGCACTCATCTAAACAAAACATTATATTGGAGTGTTGTTGTTAATACAGGAATTCAATCATGCATAAACATAGGCAATGGCTGCAGCATTCACCCTAGAAGTATAATATGTATAATCTTGTAATTTTGGATAGTAAAATAATGAATGCTAATTTATCAGAGTTTGGAATAATGCTAAACAAGTAATAACTAGCTAACAATTCAAGACGTGTGCTAGCACAAACAATTCATATGAAGACCCACAATGCATTACAAATTAGAAGCACATACAGGGAAACTAAAGGAAGAAAGAAACAGCATCACTAGAAAATGTTAATAACATTAAAGTTTATCATCATGTATACAAATGAATTGTGTGTTTGAGGCCTGCTTATTGCCCAATGTTTGTGTAGCATGAGCTGAGACCAAACCCTAAGGAAAGTACTTTAAGAACATATTACAAGGTTAACATCTAGATATAAGGCCCCTTTTGAATTTTTATATTCTGACTGTCAGTGAACCAAACCACCTTGCCTAGATATGCCAGTGAACCAAAACAAGTGGCCCAGAAATGTGATGTCATCAGTGATGTCAGCAATTACATTTGTGATGTAATCTTTGATGTCATGGGTATTAGTCTTAGCAGTGCACAGTGGTGGTGCGAGTTATGGTTGCTTAGCTTACCATAACTGGTGAATTTCTGCAGTGTTTCGGTTTTACTTGTAACCATAGCATCGATTTAACATTTTTTCATTGAATATTACACGGCCTGCTGTAGCGGATGTGTAACTATGGTTAAGTTGCTAAACCCATAGGAAGAGCACTTTTTGGGTGCTTATAACTTCGCACCCCCTGGACGAATCCTCAGCAAACTTTAAAAAAAAAAGTAAATGGCTCGCTCTGAATTATTTTGGCAAGTTTGGTGAGGTTTCGTCAAGGATTCATATATATATATATATATATATATTCAGTGAAAAAACGTTGTTAAAAGGGACGTTATGGTTAAGTTGTGCTACTAAAAACTTAGCAAATTCAGTAAAAAAACTTTGTTAAAGGGACTTTATGGTTCAAAGTAAAACTGAAAAACCCCTGAAATTCGGCAGTTATGGTAAAATAGGCAACCATAACTCGCGCCACCGTGCACTGCTAACACTATCACCCAGGACATCAAAGATGACATCACAAATGTCATTGATGACATCACTGATGACATCACATGGCTGGCTCTCCCTTTTTTTCCTTTACTGACATATTTAAGCCACATAGTTTTATTCAGTAACAGTCAGGAAGTAAAAATTGAAAAGGTACTATATTTGTAGACTTAGGGTCAAGTCATATCATATGAAACATATATATAGCGGAAGACACAGGCTTGAAAGAGAGCAATCCTTTCTGTGCATGAAGATAATCATTAGAGTTATCAGCACTTTCTCATAGTTTTATTTTTATTACTATACCTTCCCTGTATATGCTCATATTTGTATACATTGTACTCACACTCCTTTCCTTAGGGTTCACTGACATCATTTGATACACATACATACAGAAAGTAGCACCGTTGAAACAGAGCAATCATTTCTCTGCATAAAGATAATCAGTTAGGTTATGAAGTCTTTCTGCTACTACTTCTGCTTTTTTGCTTACTTCTCTGTCCCTGTATATACTCATATTTGTATGTGTTGTTGTCTCTTTGTGTTTTGTCTGTATTAAGTGTAATTATGTATTAAGTGGGTCTTATTAGCTACTTATTACATGTTAGATTATGAATATTGCACCTTCATCATGTATACTGCACACACTGCCTAAGTTTCTGCATGAGTTGCTTAGTATACTGGATAGAACTTAATAATAGAATGCTATTTATTTCAATGCATTGCTTAATGCACTAATTAGCTCATGATATTTATTCAAATGATTCTTCACACTTTTTGGTCAACAGTATAAGAATCCCTCCTACAGAGTTTTCATGAAAAATAAATGCACATGTGATGTCATCAGTGATGTCATCAATGACATTTGTGATGTCATCTTTGATGTCTTGGGTGTTAGTGTTAGCAGTGCACGGTGGCGCAAGTTATGGTTGCTTATCTTACCATGGATCTCATTACGACCCTGGCGTTAAGGGTTTAACAGCGCCGTAAAAGGTGTCGGCGCCGTTAAACCCTTAACGCCTCATTACGAGTTCCCTTTGCGGGACCTGACCTTAACGGCTTTTAGCAGCCGTTAAAGTAGGGTGCCGCAAAGGGACCTTGGTGCTAAGTGCGGTGCCGCAATTTGCGGCACCGTACTTAGCGCCTTCCCCATTCCCTATGAGCCCTATGGGGCAAAAATGGGAATGGGGAAGGGCCCATGGTGAATGGGGAATTACCGCCCCGCCAACCTTGGAATGGGGCGGTAATTCCGCCATTCACCTTGGCGGACCCCGGCATGGACCATGGTGCTAATAGCACCATGGTTTAGCACCGGGGTCGTAATGAGGCCCCATAACTGCCAAATTTCAGGGGTTTTTCGGTTTTACTTTGAACCATAACGTCCCTTTAACAAAGTTTTTTTACTGAATTTGATAGGTTTTTAGTAGCGCAAATTAACCATAACGTCCCTTTTAACAACGTTTTTTGACTGAATTTCATAGGTTTTTAGTAGCACAACTTAACCATAACGTCCCTTTAACAAAGTTTTTTTACTGAATTTCATGTTTTTAGTAGCACAACTTACCCATAATATCCCTGACTTTATATACATGTAACATAGAACATACTGAACCCCTAGCTAGTGTTTTTGACGTCCGCAGACTACCGCCATGTCCGCGGACATATCGAAAATCTGAGCGTGGTGAATGTAAATTTAAATAGTGTGCCCCATTTCCCCTTGGAGGTTGGCTCTGAAAAGAGACTTTTTTTCCCATAAAAGATAAGGAAATGCCATCTTCTTTAAAATAAACAGCATTACTGGAATCAATATTCTCATTATTACAGAAGAACATACCAGCTCTAAGCATGAAGGCACACATGCCTCGGTTGATTACACACCTAGCATTGTTTTGCTGAGGACAAAAAACAGAACTATTGTCCCATATTGCTCTAGGTACTAATCCAGAAAAAATTACTTTGGCATTTGGAAGGATGTTCCTTACTGCTTGAACCAAGTGTTCCAAATCTGCCAACAAAGTAGGGGCACTGACATAGCCCAAATGGAAAGCACCATAGTGCAAAACTACCACATGGGCACTGTTCATCCTGCCCATATCTTCACAAACTTGAACAATTCCCTTTACATTGCAATCAGGCACAGTGCTCCACACCACCCCCACTCCTTTAACATCGAAATTCTTTACAACATGCCTGCTTTGAGCATACTGTTGTAAACCATGCACAAACATATCTCCAAGCACCAACACCCTGGCTTTCTCCACTTCTGCCATCTTCACAGTCTCTTTGAACACAAATCCACAACCTCAACATCTGATTGGCTGATCCCTACAGTCTTCTTTCCATGCTGGATTTGCTGGAAAACCCCGGATGTAGCACGCCCTGTCCGCAGACCGCACAACTCTTAGACAGCCCTTCTACCATTTCCACTTCACTCTCTGTGCCATTCCCTCATTGGATACAGCTAAGCAGGCACACAATACGGAGAACGTCCTCAGAACACCCCCATTTTGTTTATTTTCAAACATTTCAGGGCACCACGAGTGTTCTTAGAACACATTCAACTTGCCAGCGAACAATACGGACAACGTCCTCAGAACACCCCCATTTACTTTATGTACGAACATTTCAGGACACCATGAGTGTTCTTAGAACACTTTCAGCTTGACAACGAACAATACAGACAACGTCTTCAGGACACCCTCTGAGAACATTCCAGGACCCCACGAGTCTTCTTAGAACACTTTCAACTTGACACGGAATCCATTCTGCTTATTTATGAACATTTCAGAACAGCCGTGTTGTCCGCAGACAAATCAAACACAACAAAAGCGTCTAGCACATAAAAAAAATACATTGCACCTATCTCATACTCCCCCACCCTCCCCAAACACTCTTACACACCAACACACTCCACTAAATACAATTTTTAATCCAAGTTTCACTGCGCTGTCCGCGGTCGTCCGCGAATGCAAGATGGCGGGTGCCACAGAAAATCTGATGCGCTTCACGCACCACGCCGTCCAATCAGCGAACACGTCAGATGTCCATGGACATCGCGCAAGCCGCTCGGCCAATCAGGGCACTGTCCGCGGAGCGAACCGGGAAGTCCGTCCGCGAAGCGAACGGAGATATCACTAATTTTTTTGCCTTACATTTTGCTCATTTTAAAAAAACAATACTGGATGGATTTACACCAAATTCCCAAAAGCATGCTTTCGGGACCAAGCCCCCGCTCCTGCCGCAAATTTGGTGTAAATCCGTCCAGCGGTTTGGGCTGTAGGCGTGCGCAAAGTTTTTTCCCATAATGTCTATGGGAAAAAACAAAGGTTTTGGGACCCCCCCTATAACTTTGCCCCTCCCCTGGACCAAACCTCTCCAAACTTTGTAAAAAAATTCAGAGTGGGCCATATACATTTTTTGCAAAGTTTGGTGAGGATTCGTCCAGAGGGAGCGAAGTTATAAGCCGCCCAAAAAATGCTCTTCCTATGGAAACACCAACTTAACCAAAACTACATGGACACTACCGCGTCCATGTTATATATATATATATATGTATCACTAGTAGTTTACTGTTTACGATCAACCTTCAACACTACCGTTTAAACAAAACATATACAAAAATGTATAAAATCTGCAGATATTATCAAGAGTAACCAATACATTCATTCAATATACGTTTTTATATAATGTATTTATAATTGTTATTTTATAACACGCTTAGTAACTAAGAGGTTTCTAAGCTGTTGCTCTCCTTCGTCTTGCATCCAAAACAAGCACGTTGCCACTGAGCTATACTACTGGTGACAATGCTGTTAAATCCTAGCAACCTTAATATTAAAAAATAAACATCCAAAATAAGTATTATTCGTACTGCAATGTATACACATTTCAAGTCTTAACTATCTTACATAGAAGTAGTTTCTCAACCCGTACCAACACATCACAGGTCGCCTGTGCCAATAACCCAGAGGACATGGCAAAAATCCAGGGCCAGAATTTGTCACTCAAGAACATCTCAAGGGTTTTTTATCAAAGGAAGAAGGTCCTCTGAAATATATCTTTTTCAATGAGGACATGCCTAATGGACTCCAGCCCCTTGCCACAAGCTCTACAAGAGCACTCCATCTCAGCTATTATCAGCCTCGGACCAAATACCACCAATAGAGGTAACAGATGAGATTTAAGTCTCAATCCTTATCCTTAAAAGAGGTCAAATATGGAAACGGTGCATCAATAGGAAAATATTGCAAGCATATATATTGAGCATGGACCTTGCTTTGAGAAGCAGCAGGGCGCTTTATAGGTCGTAAGGGGGAGTACAAAAAGGGACCTACAAGTAACCAGGGGAAGAAACGGGGGTGGGGGTATATTGCCCAGTCTCAGGTTAGGAGGAGAGTGGAGACAATGTGGACACAGGTGTTAGGGGAAGACATTCCTTGAAGTGGAGGGACTTGAGCTCTGTCCAGAAATGTAAAAATGAGGGGTCATGTCTGTTTTTTATGGAGAGGAGGTTACAGAGTCTGGGGGCGTAGACAGAGAAAGCCTGCCTTCTGGTTCTTTCCTGCATTAGCAGAGTTTAAATCTGCACATGTTATTTATTCTTGCTTCTGATTTAATGTGTGAATGAATGCTATTTGTGTATGGGTGTTGTGTGCGTTATATGTGGGTTTGCGCAATGCATTCATGTGTTTGGTGGCAGGGGACTACATCAAGGGTGTTATTGATAAAGTTTGTGCAACATCATCCAAATTGCCTTGTTTAGACTTTTGGAATAGATTGTGTCTGCAGCTTGATCATAGGCGGCATAGGTTTAGGCCAAGAAA
The DNA here is from genome assembly GCF_040938575.1 of Ambystoma mexicanum. Lineage (NCBI taxonomy): Eukaryota > Metazoa > Chordata > Amphibia > Caudata > Ambystomatidae > Ambystoma > Ambystoma mexicanum. Next base: position 983,772,015 of record NC_090925.1, read on the forward strand.
TCAATGTGCTTTACACTAGGAATGTCAGCATTTATTATGGGTTCAGCTTCATAAAATGATTTACACTGGCAATGCTGGGATACATTGTGCATAAAAAAGACTTACTTAGCAATGCTGGCAAATTTTATGAACTGAGCCATCATGAAAATGCTATCAAACGCTCATGTGTACTGTTTGGTGACATGGTATCTACTAGATGTTTTCATGCATTACCCTAGCGAACCAATTGTTAAACTGTATGAACTTTGAACTCATTTTCTCAAATCATAAGCTGTAAAATGCACCATTTTAACAGATGATTTAAAAAATGTTCTCAGGAAAAATACCAGATTTCCACTACATTACTTAGTGCTCTCTTGCGCTAATTTGTGGAAGATGTTAAAGCCCCTGCACTTAAGATATTCATCTGCTGCCACCTGCCTTGAATCATTTATAATGTCACTATATCTCTCAAGAGCACCCGAAACCCGGCACCAAAAGCTGCTGATGCTACTGCCATGTGCGTATTAATGTTACTGGCTGAACACAATGGCAGTGGGCACCTTTGGGTGCCTGAGACCAGGCACGCCCCTCCCCCCCATTGTTTCTATGTTAGGTGTAAATTGCAAGATTTGATTCAAAACCTTACATCTCACACCTAGTGCTGTCCGCATCACGCTGCTGCAGCAGCATGATCCTCATAATCACTTGGCATGGGTGGTGGCCCAGTCTGGGCCAAGAGTCTGTGGGTGAGATTTGCTTTTTCGTGAGCTTGGCAGTAACCCCCTCAGCAGAGCTTGCAGGGCAGCCCCTTCATTCTGTGTTACACCACTGCTTGTAATCCCTTGTATTGTGCAGGTGGAGGTTTGGGCCTTCTGTTGATTAGTGACTGCAATTACCATATTCTTTTTTACACTTTAAGGTTTTTTTTTTATCCCAAAACGTTCTCAGTCAAAATTATTATAAAAAACCATGGTGGATCTGGATACAGTCACGTGACCTTATGCCTTGCTGCCACAATGGCTGGTTGTACTTTCAATTCGAGTTTTGTTTGGAAAGGAACCCTGTGGAAAAGAGGTCCACTATGGCTCAACATTGATGGGGTAATATAGTCTTTCACCTCCAGTTCACAGGTTACAAATGGCAGTAATTAGGTCATTTCCAAATGCCATGTAACAGCACCTTGATGCCCCCAGGTTTAAGTGCTTTATAAATTGAAAAATAAGCTATAAAGTGACAGGGCATTGACCCAGATGGCATCCGCGAATACCGAATGTGCCCTACTGCTCTCATCTCTTGTTGGGTAAAATAAAGGCGTTTTTATTATCCAAGTCAACAATACACATTTGTTCAGGCTTGGGATTCACACCTGTGACATGGAGGTTAGGCACATGCACACACCCGCAGCAGTCACACAACCCACTGAATGGTGTTACAAACTAGCTGACCAATTGTTGAAATGCAAGAGGTGACCATGGGAGAGGTTCTTGTCCGGTTGGGTATGATTACCAGATGACGTCTTATCACTTGAAGCCCACATTTGCAGTTCTGAAGTTTCTATGTACAACCCACTGTCATCTCATGCTTGCTTTATTTTAATCGCCTCAGTTGAAGTGAAGCCACTATTTGTTGAATATAAACCCATACGTACAAAAATGGTTTATGTGGTGACAGCGAATTCTCTGACAAACTTAACATTTTAAGTGATAGCTATAGGGACTCAATGCTGTCTTCATGCTTCAAGGAAAGGTCGCTTGTCAAGAGAACACAGTGGCAATAAGGAGTTGGCCCAGTCTCTGGTGTCTGTATGGCGTCATCGCCATGCTGCATTCCAGCCACACTCAGCTATTTCAATACTAGATAGATGCAAATAGGGAAGGCGATTTCGAATTACAGCTATGGAAAAGGTGGCCAGTACTGGCTGTAGGTGTGGCAGGGCCCGTAGGGGCCATTTCAACATGAAGTTTGGGGTTCCCCTTGGCTGTGGCTAGGAGAAACAGTCTAAGGCACCACCGTGCTTAGTTTATAACAGAAACATAAAGGGACGCAACACATGGGGTAATTAGCTGCATATTATCATGGTACAGGCAGCCAGTGGAGAGCTGAAACACTAAGGGCCCAGTGGAAAGCTATTATTCACTCTTTCCAAGAAAGGTGCTAGTGTGGCCAAAACTGGAGTGAAAAGGCAAGGAAGTGATAAGAACTTTTCTGGATACTTCAAAGCCCGAGGGAGGTGATGGCCTGAAAGCGCCAGCATAGACAGCCTGTAACATGTGAATACAAAAAAAATGTCCTTTCCCATAAGGCTGCCAACTCGGAGCTCAAGGTCCATTTTAAAATTAAAAGAGAAGAAATGCCCTTACACCACCACTGATTGTGGGAGAATAGGTCAAGAGAGGAAGTGAAAATGAAAAAACACGGGAGGTACGGGTGATTGAAGGAGGTTGGCACGGATCTGATGAGGAAAAGCACAGACTCGTCTCAGTCTGGTACAATCTTACAAGCACCTAACACATCAGATTCAGACAAACGTCTTGTTCCCGTGTGGCCCTCCCACCGGGCCACAGCTTACATAGGTTCCCTAATACATTGGACTCTGTGTGAGGGGTAAATACTTGAAGAACAGATGACTTCATTTAAGAGGGATCCGCTTGTTCCCCAATCATCCTCATAGTGTCTCCACATACAAGTGATCAATTCAAAGTTCCACCGATGCCCCCAAACATGTCTAAATGTTAACAGTGTAGCTGTGCCTGTTGTTTATAATTGAATGCACAGCCTTTGTCAAGCCTTTGTCAGTTGAAGTAGAGCCAGACGGTGCTGGACTGTAGACAGCATGAGCAAGGTTTCAGAAATAAGGCTTAGTGAATGGCTAGCAAGCAAATGAGCACATTATAATTTCTGCGTGCAAGGGGAGAAGTCCATCTTACATGAAAGCATACACATTTTACAAGATGGATTCTTCTAACTAAATCCGGCCAGTGCAGGGTTGTACGGCTAGTCTTTGAAGTAGTAGTCATTTTCAATTTTCTTCAGTTTACAATTATTGCATCCTTGCATTTGTGGGTTTCTTTATTTCGGCTTTCATGTTTCCACGACAGAAGGAGAAATGGAAGAAGGCCAGAAAGGATGTGTCTTTGGGGTTGTGCATGCCATTTTCCCCCTACTTCACAGCATTTGGAGACACTGAAAAGTTGTGGAAAGTCAAACAGCCCCTATGGGGGCTCAAATGGGAATGGGGAATGGTTTGATGAATGGCGATTTACCGGGTCCTCCAGGTTCGAAATGACCCGGTAAGTCCCTATTCAACCAGACTGGTGCCGGACCCGGTATTGGAGGCAGCCATGGCGAAAATAGCTCCATGGCTACCTCCAGTCTCGGAATGAGGCCCACACACTTGCAATTGTGATGGAGTGTTTTGTTTTGGTCCTTCGCCCCGCCTGCCCTTAATATTTCTATGCCCGAGGTCTGCAATCAACTCACAAAAAGCAGGCAAACCACGAAGCCTGGACCAGACTCCTATTGGCCTAGTTAAAGATAGCTCAGGGGGTTGAGCGTTCATTGTTCTGATCTGTATTTGATCTGCCTGTCGCAGGTTTAAATACCAGCAAGGTTGCTTAATCCTTCCGAGGTTGATAAAGTGAGCACCAATTTCGATTGGGTAATAAGGTATGTAAATAGTTTCTGTGTAAAGGGCTTTGCATAAAAGTGCTATATAATTAACAAGATTAATTAAAGAAGACCCCTCAATTTGGGTTCCATATTTAACAGTCCTTGTGGTGAGTTTCCTGAACAAAGTTCTGGACTCTTGGTGGAATGCTGAAATTGTCCCCCTGGCTAAAAAAGGGGATAGGAAGATTCCAGGCAATTACCACCCCATTTCCTAACTGAGAGCATAGGTAGACTATGGGCCTCATTACGACCTCGGTGGTAGCCATGCCGCTATTGGCAGCATGGCTGCCGCCAAAATCGCGTCCGGGTTCGGGTTCCCAGAATGGGGAATTACCGGGCCATTCTGAGTTTGGAGGGCCAGGTAATTCCTCCCTCCAGGAACCCTGGGCCCAGACCTTCCCCATTCCCATTTCAGCCCCCATAGGGCTGAATGGGAAAGGGAGAGGGAGCAAACAACGGGCCGATTACGAGTGGCCCGTTGTTTGCTCCCTCTTCCCCTCGCGGGACCCGGTAAGGACGCCTGGTTTTACCAGGCGTCCTTACCGGGTCCCGCGAGGGGACCTCATAATGTGGCAGAACGGGTTTAATGGGTCCGCCTCCTTTTGCGGAGCCCGTTAACCCGTTCCGCCAGGGTCGTAATGAGGCCCTATGTTTGAAATTGGTAGTGACAGTGCTCAAGGATTGGTTTGAAGATTTTAAGATTTGTGGTATTTGGCAAGTTAGTTTTAGAACCTGGTTCAGCAAGCTGGTACAGCGGACCCCATCAGTAGCCCCTCAGGTTTGGCGCCAGCGGCCCCCCGTCAATAAACCTGCAGGAATGCACACTTGACACTTTTCAATGGACAGAAAAGAAAAAATGTGGTCAGATAAACTTGTAGACATATTTTCACTACTGAATTATAATACACCCGGGGAGGTAAGGGAGAGCAGAGGGGAAGGAAAGGACAAAAAGGTGCAGGTGGAGCGGTCCATTGTGAATTGGACAACAGGATTTTCTATATTTGCAGTGATAATGGGAGCAATACACCCAAACTGAATCAGAAATTACTGTCATACCTACACCGAAAATGTCAATGTATAGAGAATGCACATGTGGTGCATGGCATAAATGATGATGAGAGATTCAGATCTTCCAAAGTAGGGAATGGGCAGCTGGACTGGGGAACAAGGGTAATGGCCCTTTGGACCAGATGCACCATAGTATGACAATAGAGGCGGGGAGCCCATGGTATCTGGACACAAGGGGCTCGGACGCCAAGGCAAGGGCAGCCCTTTCTGAACACTCCCCCATACAGGGGGGATAAGAAAAGGACATGCTGGACATTCAACACGAAAATATGCACCAGAGCAGTGTGCAGTTTCAAGCATGCATGCTCCTGCTGTGGGTTGCCAGGGCATCCAGAACACAGATACAACAAGTGAGGAAAGGACAGGGAATACAAAGAGTGAATAGGGAGATGGGAGGCAGGCCCCCATTGCCAACACCTATCAGGGTAGATATTCAGCATTTCTGGGGCAGCAGCTACCCCAGAAAGATGCAGGCACGGTTACTGGTGGAGGGGTTTTCAGAGGGCTTTTGCATCCCAGTAAAAGGGTTGGTGCCACTAGCGGTGCCAAAGAACCAGGCATCGATAGCAAGCAATAAAGCAATGCTGATGCAAATAATTGCAAAGATAATAAGTTTGGGGAGGATAAAGAAGCCATTTGTGCACCCTCCATTTCCTTTATTTGTCTGTTCTCCAGTAGGTATGGTACCCAAGAAAGAAGAGGAAAAGTTCAGGATGATACACAATTTATCTTTTCCGAAAGGAGCCTCTGTAAATGATGCAATCAGTGAGGAGATATGCTCGGTAAGGTACGCATCCTTTGATGATGCACTAGGCTAGCTTCGGGAACTGGGAAAAGGGGCAGTGTTGGCAAATGCGGACATTGAGTCAGCATTTAGAATACTACCAGTGCACCTGGTGGACTACAGGTTACTGGGCTTCCATACAGGGAAATGTTTTTAATTACGATAAATGCATGCCAATGAGGTGTTCTATTTCTTGCAGTTATTTCAAGGCATTCAGCTCATTTTTGGAATGGGTCACAAGGAGGGGCAGAAGGGGGCACGGGTGGTACATTATCCTGATGATTTCCTTTTCTTGGATCCTCCACATTCAGATCAGTGTGCAAGAGGCATTCAAAAAAATAACGAAGGAATTAGGGGTATGTAAGGATATTTGGCGTGTTACAGCACATAGTACAGCACTACTGCACAGGATCAATGTGTAGCATGTTTTTTTTTTATGCAGCACCAATGCATGGGTGGTGCATTGCTATGATGCAGTTGTTTCAAGCTATGTTTTGCCAGTGTAACATGGACATATAAGTAAGGGCAGGTTATTCAGTCAAAAACGATTTTTACATATAAAATGCAAATACATTTTTCACAGTTAAAAGCACACATCTGTACCTTCAAAACGCACACCATTTCTCACCTGAAATGCCTATGTTGCAAGAGACACATTTGGTAATTAACAAACTAATATCACTAACAAGACTAATAATTATAACTCATTAATAAAAGAATGTGTCTTCACTGCAAAAAGAGGCAGACTATGAAAATCATTTTTAAGCACATCACATCAAGCATCATGTTAGAGGCTGTGACTAGTGTTTTTGCTGCAGAATCTGGGGGAAGAAAGGGAGAGACATCTTGACACAGCTCGAAGAAGGACGGGGTTGACAGCTGGGGATGCCTGATTCCTAAAGCAGATTCAAATTGGTTGCAGAGACTGGCTTTTCCAGTCAACAAGTCCCAGTTCAAGTGACGGCAGATGCTTGTCCTTGCTGGGTGAACCCCTCCAGAAGGCGAACAGCCAAAGAAGTTACATGCTGAATAAGCCTGGTAATTATCTCGCTGAGGTGTGGGGGCTGAGTGTGTACGAGAATATTCAGTCAGTGTAGGAAAGGAGATTCCTGTGCTTTACTCACATGTTAAATGTTGCAAATTGAGTTCTTGTCTCCACCACTCTCTTTTCAGTGTATCATAGATAATGCTGTTACTGTGCTATTTCATTTATTTCTGTAAAGAGTGAGATCGTGTTTAAATGCAACTTTTATAATACACAAAAATATCTGAAAGCAGACGGGTGGTGTGTTTTATATTTACCAATACAGTGCTGATGATGTGGGGAGATGTTTAGACAGTGCAATTGTCATTTTCAAGGTAGCTAAACATCAGATTTGGCTGCAGCCGTGTGCACAATGTAATTCAGTATGAGCAATTATAACTAACTTTGTGTGTTGTAGTCTGCCGGAGGTCTATGAGTCGGCAAAAAGGGAGACCCGGGACATAGTTCACTACCGTATATAAGATAGTGAAAATACCACATGATAGCTCGCTGCCGTAGATAAGACAGAGAGAAATTGCCCATGGTGGCACACTAAAAATGAAAATGTGGTGTTCCTGAAATGCAAGCCTGAGGTCTCTCTAGTGATTACACGAAAAATCTAAACAAAAATAAGGGGTTCTGGATATTGGGGCCAAAAATAAAACAAGGGAATTATGCTCACCAAAATACCACCAACCACGCATACCAACCACGCATACCAACCACGCATGTCTGTGTGCTGAAATAATGCATGTCCACTGTATTATTGTTGTACATGGCCCAATCTGAATACGAGGAGTGATTGTTGCTAAATTATTTTTCGGCGGTAAGAAAATACCGTCAGGCCCCAAATCTCCACAAAAATCCCTAACAGGTACCTTTGGTGAAAGAGAAAACATAGGGCCCCGTGTCCATTCCCACATTGCTAGGCATCGAAATCAATTCAAGACAGGGAACATGCAGCATCCAAGACAAAAAGGTAGCAGAATTTAGGGAATCGGTGTACATATGTTTAAAGTCTACGAAAGTGACCTTGACACAGCTCCAGCGTTTAGTGGAGCAGCTCAATTTTGCACGAAGAATTATCCCGATGGGGCACCAATTCTCCTGTGCTTTGGGCCTTGTCGGGACACACAGAAAAACATCATCACACTAGATTGTCCACTGCACTGAAAGTTGATCTCAGGGTATGGGATAGGTTTTTAACATACTTCAGTGGAATACAGGTATGGCCAGAAAGAGCACAGCACAACCGAGAGATCGGGCTATACATGGATGTGGCAGGGAGTGTTGGGTTCGGGCCATTTGGAGAAAGAAGTGGTGCAGGAAAGAGTGGCCAAGAGAATGGGTCGGCAGCTGGTTGACTCAAAACATTACCTTTTTGGAACTATTCCCGATCATTGTGGCACTGACAATTTGGGGGCGGGGGGGCACTTAAGGGCAAGCCTGAAATATTTTGGTTGGACAGCATGTCAGTGGTAATGGAAAATTAACAATCAAAGGGCATCATGCCAAATGGTACTCAGGCTTTTGAAACGTATGGTGCTGGTCTGCTTTAAGAGGGGAGTGTGTTTTCAGTCAAAGCACGTCCCGGGGTTTCTCAAAAACACTGCTGATACATTGTCTTATTTTAAGATACAGGAATTTAGAGGATGGTTGCCACAGGCAGAAGTAGGGATGACTTCATTCCCTGACACACTCTGGAGTTTTGGTGGCCCCGGGTTAGCACCTCTGATTGCAGGATCTCTGTCCGGGAAGATCAAGGAAGCATATGGGAAAGCATTCTGTGAGCATTGGGAAGTCTGTCGAGACAACGGGAGGAGGGAGATGAATGCCTTTATGGGGCACTTATGTGAAATGGGAACGTCAGCTGGGACGGCAAAAGGAAAGGTGGTGGACATCAGGTTTATGGCTGGGTTACACATGGTGGCGAGTCCCACATATGATTTTGCAGTAATGAAATCCTTAACAGATGGAGGAGATTGGGGGCAGAGACACTGTCTGAATGTGCCCCCTTGACCACCTAAAACTGGATAAAATGGTGCTAGCATTAGGGAGGGTCAGTTGGGATCAATACAAGGGCGCACTTTTTAGGACCATCTTCGTCACAGCCTTTTTTGGAGCTCTCAGGTTAGGGGAGATGGTAGGAATGGCCAAGACAGACACGTGGAGGGCTGGCTTTTTCTTACACCAGTTTTAAATGGGTTCCTGGGGTACGGACATGCATCAGAAAGTCAAAAACAGACCAAAAGGGAAAAGGGGTGGTAGTACAGATAACCAAGAATGGAAACAGAATAATCTGTGCAGTAGCAACTCTGGGGGACTTTATGGCACTCCGTGGGGAGAGTGGGGGACCTCTGTTCAGGCACCAAGATGGTTATTATACCTCCAAATTTCAATTCAGATACATTTTTCAGAAGTGCATTGTCACTGCAGGACTAGGAGGACTAGGGTTTGCTACCCATTCCTTCCGCAGTGGGGCAGTCCCTACTGCGGCAGGGCATGGAAGGACTGAAGAAGATATCATGAGGTTGGGGAGATGGAAATATGGGGCCTACAAGGGTTATATAAGGCATCACTTGGTCTGCTAGGTACAAAGGGAAACCAGGGGTTAAGGAAAGGGACATGATAGGGGAGAGAGGGAGCAATAAATAAACATCAATGCGGCGGGAAAATTACGAGCAAATGTCGACCGTGCACAACATACTTTTCTCTTCTGTTGTCCATAGAGGATGGCACCGATGCAGGTGTTGTGGGTAATCGGGGACTCGTTCATAAAGCAAACAGAGAAGAGAGTGATAAATGAAAAACCCCATGGGGGGCATATGAGCACAGAGGCAGCAATACACTGAATATGCAAGGGTGGCATGAGAATAGGGCTGGTATCAGCATTGTGGTGGAATATAAGGCGAAACAGCATTTGCCCGAACCAGATCTGGCGATCCTGCACATAGGAGGAAATGGCTTGCTTATAATGGGATGAAAGGAGCTGAGATTAGCACTGGTTTCATTATTCGGTTGGGCAACTTGTGCCCAAAGGCAGAGATCGCAAAGTCACAAATGATATGATATGATGTGGCATTTATAACGTGCCTGTACATAGGTTTTATAGATGCGAAAAGCCAAGGAGGGGGAAACAAAGGGAGGACAAAATAACAATCTTACTAGGCCTTGTGAAATTCAGATCGTACAAGTGCCAGGAAGAGGGAAGGGGAAAAGTGCCAGAGGGAAGGCGAAGGGGGAAGTGTAGTTAACTCACCAGTGCAGCCAGTGGGTGGCGCATAAGTGCAGAGAGAAGGGACTGCAGGGTTGCAGATACAGACCCTTAAGTGCTGGGGAGCCCGGGGTAGTGCAAGGGCACCTGGACATGCAGGAGTCTGGGCCTGAGTTCAGAGGGTGACCAGGTCACCAGTGTGTGGAGCAGTCAGGTGCATCAGCAGGGGAGAGGAAGAAAGAAAGAGGAAGCAAAGAGGAAGGTCTTGAGTTGCTTACAGAACCGGAGGTGGTTCTGCTCAAGTTTGAGAGAGGAAGGGAGGCTGTTCCAGAGGGAAGCTCCAGCCCAGGAGATCGATCTGCCTCCAACTCTCTGCTTGGAGAAGCATCTGAACCTCAGAGAGTTGGCAGTGGATAAGCAGAGAGCTCCAGAAGGAGGATGTTTTGGAAGAGAAAGTTGGAGGTATAGCGGTCCCAGGCCCCAGAAAGCCTTGTGGATGATGCAGAGGGTCTTGAAGTTGATCTTTGCAGCCATGGGGAGCCTGTGAAAAGATTTCAGAGCTGTAGAGATACTTTCCCTGGGCTTGAGGCCAAGGACAAGTCTCGTAGTCCTGTTCTGGATAAGTTGTAATGGTTGAAAAGTAGAGGCAGGAAGATTTAGAAAGAATCTGTTGCGGTAGTCCATCCTAGAGAGGACCAGAGCTCTGGAGACAGTGAACTTCTGCGGGAGTGTGAGAAAAGGAAGAATACCTCTGAGGAGCTGCAGCTGATAGTTTAACTTCTTAGAGACGTTGGAAATGTGAGGAGAGAAGGAGAGGGTAGAATCGAAGATGACACCAGGGTTCTTAGCCTCACATGAAAGAGCAGGAAGAGGGCCCACAGTTGGCGACCAGAGAGAGAGAGAGAGAGAGAGAGGAAAGGAGGGAATGGGTGTCCGAATGAGGAGGATCTCAGTCTTACTGGTATTAAGGCACAGATCACTGGCGGAACAACATTCATGAATTGCGCCAGAAAGTCTGGTATGAGAGAAGAAGCAGAGGTGGCTGAGGGGGGCTTGAAAGAGAGCTGTCATCCGCATAACAATAATAATTGGAGCTGAAAGTAGTGATGCAGTGGACAAGAGGTGCCAGGTAGTGGTCGAAGAGCCAGGGAGATAGGTTAGATTCCTGGGGAACGCCACAAGTAGAGAGAGGGACAGAACAAAGGAAAGACCCCAGTTGGACCTGAGAGGGTCGGTCAGTGAGAAGGGAGGTCATCCAGGCCAGGGCCTGATCAGTAATATGAAGGTTGTCACGCAGACAATGAGCAGGATGGCATGGTTGACTGTGTCAAAAGCAGAGGATAGATCTATGAGAATGAGGACAGAAGGGAGATTAGAGAAAAGATTGGAGATCATCAAGGTCGGCAAGGCTACTGAACACCTCCGCTATGGAATTGAACAATGAACTGGCACGTTTAGCTGGAGATCGACTGCGGGTGGCGGCCAATGGTTTGGTGCGGGGAACAGACCATATGCATCACGATGGAGTACATTTATTAAACCAAGGTACATATTTATAGTTTGAGAACTTTCTGACCATGATGAACACAGCACGAGCAAGGGAGAGTACCCCTGACCAGTTGGTGGAAGGTTCTGTGGCAGGTGGGGGACCATGTGGTCATTAATTTGCCCCTTGCGGGGGGACCCTGCAGCCAGTGAGGGCACGTCTGTCTCTCACAGGGATGGCTTTGGCTAGGCAAGGGGGTCCAATGGGACGGTGGAGGGAACCAGGGGGGGTGTGTGCAGGAGGCGAAAGCTGTCGGTCAAGAGAAGGGTGCCTCCTGGGATCACCCCCAACACAGGGCCGGCGGGGAGGTCTGCAACAGCATAGGAGGCACCTCACTGCTGTACAAACGCCAGGGGTGGAGTTAACAGTTCCAGTGGGAACTGCCTGTCACAAGAAAGAATTACTGTAAATATGAGTTATGGACTATTTTAAAAATTGCTGACTTAGATGATGTGTTATTTGTAGTTACTAGAGTTGTGTTTATGTCAGAAATGCATTGATTGGATGAGTTTTAATAATGTTAAAGGATTAAACATGGGCAGATATGCCTCCCAGTCGAGCCCACTATATATGTGTTTTATTACCTTTAAGAGGGCTTTTGATATTGTTTTTAGAAGCCTACTGTGGGGATGCCTTTAGGTGTACAACATCACAAATTCACTCCTTATGGATGTGTACTTGAAATGTTGCCACTGGGGGCCTGGTGGAGAAAATAAAATCTAAGGTTTTTCCTATGGAAAAGTGTGTCTGGCATGGTTGTGTTTAAGCCCCTAGCCTCTTTTGTATGTATATTAAAGAACTAGCAGAGACTATATTCACTTTAAATGCTGACACCCCAGTCCTTAATGATGTATAAATCATAATGTTATTAAATGGCGATCACTCAGTGTATATCTGTAAAGCCTCCATGGGCCTCAGAAAATAGTTGGATACATTCTATGAGCTCAGTTGAGAAAATGGATAAGAGATCAGTAGCAATAAGACTAAGCTCATGGCGTGTTCTTCGAAAAAAAAATAAGAAAACCCTGAAATGTAACATTTTTATAAATAGGGAAACTATCGAAGACGGTAGTCACTTTGATTGCCTCAGGTTACATTTCAGCAAGGAATGTAAGTGGTTGTTTCATGTTGCACAAATGTGCTTAACCTTGTCCCGCTATAGCTCAGCCACTCTTATATGTTGCCTATTCCATCGAGAACAGAGCCATTAAACCTGCTACCAAGGTATATATGATGTTTAATGGCCCTGGTGACTGCTGCACTTTATTGATACATAGACAAGAACCCAATCTATAGGCCCTCCCGTCCACTGCACACGGTGATGCCAGGTGTCTGGCTTAATTAAATTATATCAAAAGTAATATAGAGAATATATATACTCTTGGAACCATTTAAACATGCAAATCTCTTTCTGATTCTTCTTTATAATTAAAACAACAGTATGTACTTCATACAATCCCGTGGATTTTGCTCGAAGCGTTTCAGAGACTCAATCCCCTTCTTCAGGAGCTAAATTAGATATAAGGAAGAAGACTTTACTTATGTATTCAATAATTCACTGAAATTTACACGGTCCACCACCACACTATGTGAATAAAATAGGGCAACATGCCAACGGTTCACAATCTGGTTTGTCCTAATGAGAGTCGCTACCCAGTTCGCTCCACCACCGCATCTCAATAAATAAAATACCAACGGTTCCTCCCAAAATTAATATGGTGACATAAATAATTTACCGCATTAGAGACCACAACCTAGGTATTGTGCAAACCAATAAGAAAATAAAATTAAAATATCAATAAATCAAATCTTGGTCTTGATGACCTCCATTAAACCATACCTATTTCCAAATCCCATGGAAGAAAGCATGTCACAGTGCCTCATTGAGTAACTTTGAATCAGAGTTGAAACTTTCTCTTTATGGGAAACTGTAAAGCAAAAGTCCATATATATAACTCCACCTTATAACTTCCCAATATCGTCTAATGTCTCATTAAATCTATCAGTGGTGTCTACCTGCAATGCGGTCCCCACGGACCAGACGCCAGAAGACAGGTGGTCCACGGCTCAATGAATTAAACTCTGTAGAGTGTGTAGGGCATCTGTGTGTTGAATCACAGTTAGAAAAAGGAGGTCTGAATGTAAGAGGTTCACTCCCCAGACCGCAACACATACATGCTTATTGGCAATTACGCCGGGCATGTAAGTCTCTATTACCTTATGAAATTCGGTACAGTCTCTCTACTGTGTGTAAATGATTCAATCCACATCAAACTTCCAGTGGGAGGGGTGTCGAGGGATACATTTTTTTCACAGGCCACAGAATGAGTCACGTGATTACTCAACAATTAGTTATCAGGCTACACAATGGGATGGGATGCACGGTGGCCATCTTGCAATCGGGTCCTCTATGCAAGCCTTCTATGCATTTAACCAAGGTTATAATACAATAGCAAAGTATTAAGCAAGTAAATCTAGATCCATACATTTCCATAGGTTACAATTTAGCGGCAAAATTCCAAGCACAAGGATCACGATCCATAAATGTGCACATTCTTGCAAAGTTATCTAATGGTCACCAGGACCCATGTCCTGATCTACATCATGTAAACACCTTCTATATGTACATATATCACACTAATTGTCGAAGCAGTGTATTAACTGGATGATGAGGCATCAATAGAATTTCAACTTCGTGTTCAGTGGTCAAAATATAATTAATTGGGGTATGGAGATAGCGTGTAGCTACAAAGTGAACCTGGTAGTGAACTTTTACACAGATAGTCAATTATTGCATACAACCGAAGTTATTTTAGATCTATAAACCGCCCTTAGCTTCTTTAGTTGTTCCATGTTGCAGCACATGTAATAATTCTACATATTTTCAGTCTGCAACAAGGCATGTTGTTGAAAGAGCATACCCTAACAAATCAACAGCACTATTCATTTTAACACCTTTCGAGCATTCCATATTCTGAGCATTATTTATCATCCATTAGGACCTCCCAACCTTAAGATTCCTTCCCTAAACATTAACAAATAGTGACGTTTATTGTCTTCCTAGATCTACACATATTTTACCAAGTTACATCTGCTCATGTAGATGAAAAAAACATCCTAAAACCTGACATCACTTATCTTCTTTGCCCATTTAACGGGTCTATGTGGCACTATATACACTTCAAATGTAGTGCCAGCCCCTGTATATTCCGAACCTTCCACTTCAATAAGTCGAACTGTCACCAAAATTGACAACAAATATTCATCTGTGTGACTAGTCTAGATAAAACAGTTAAGACAAAACTCCTCATTCATTCCCTTTAGATGACCTGCCTCCAGTCAATGAATCCAGAACATTTCTCTTTTAAGAAGGCGGGAATTCTAATCGCCTCCTCTCAGGAGTGGTTTGACTAACTCCACTATTTTAAATTGCATTTGTGCAATTGTGTGATGTTTTTCTTTACAGTGCCTTGCCACTGGAGACTTCATGTTGCATCTGCGGACATTAGATTTATGTTCTGTCCAATGTTCTTTTGCCATTCTTCCTGTCTGTCCTACATATAGTAAGCCACATGGGCCTTTTATCATTTAAATGATCCCTGACGTCATACATGTAGGGTAATCTCTAATTCTGATTTCTTTGCCTGTGTGTGGATGTGTAATAGTTTGTACCTTAATCACATTGTTATAGTTCTGGCATCCCAAACAGGGAAAAGTACCTTTCTTTCAAGTGTTGAGTGTTGTCTGTCTATCCTTTGGTGGTTTTTAGGGTCTTACTAGATGGTCTCTAAGGTTCGAGATTGCTGCACTTTATTGATCAGAGATCTCGGGTTGCCACACAACCAATAAGTTGAGTGGCACAGAAAATGCTTTTGTATAAAAACTTCTGGGTTCCCCTAAGAGTGCCTCAAACTTTTGAACTGAGTTTAACATATCTGGAGCAGAGTCTTGGTCTAAGACCTTTGCAGTATTGGATCGATTTATTAGCTATACCAGACCGGGCAGTTTTTAGGGATGAATTAATGGAAGCATGGTCGAACTGGGACATACAATTGTCTCAGGCACCCATGAAAAGGTGAAAGACCAAAAGAAAAATCGAGGCTTAGTACCACCAAAAATGAAATACGCCAATCACGAGTTCAGAGGTACATGTACAATTTTAATAGGCAGGTAGCTATCTGGCTCCCTACACCTCGCAGTGTGTACCAGCAGACACCGTGAGGGGAGAGAGTGCTGGACATTACAAAGACGTCAACTTATATACTCTCTTCCCCAATCCCGGTTACACTGTCAAGCCCCTCTGAAAGTTAACAATTCACTAGGGTGCATACCCAGTTCACATTGCTAATACAGAATCAAATAATTATACATTGTTTAATTTTTTCCTTAAACACTAGACATGTTTTGCTGCACACAAAATACAATGGTAACATGAGTTTTCAAGCTTAAAGTAAGTCCAGTTTCAAGAAACAAACACAAAGGATTTCTGCAAAGGCACACGGTTTCAGCTATTCAGCATTCTGTTTCACTGTTTGAACGAGGATGACGCTGTTGGTACAGCCAACATCAAAATTGAGGTTCAGTTCAGCTCCAAGGTTTGTTAGTGCAGGACAAACATTCTGCTTTCGGCAGCCTCAACATGTTGACACAGTGCAAAGTTCATTTTTCTCTGCTGGAGCCGAAAACAGAGTTTAACATGAGACAGAAAGCAGGAGTTAATCAAAATGGCGGATGATTCTAAAATGGCGGCGTAGTAAGTTTGTTTCAGGTTAATTCGAATGCGATTTTCAGTACAATGCGAATGTGCTTAGGCCAATGTTCATTATCAGGTGGTTTTATGCGAAATATGGTTTTACAAAAGTGGCGCACCAATGCAAATTGCTATTCATTCCTTTTGTGGCAGACTGAATAGTACCCAAGGGAGAGTTTTTTGATAACATGTGATGCAAACTGCATTTTAAAGAATATGTATTCAGCAACACCTGTTAAAAACTTTGCGAAGTAGCTCATCAAACTGGCCAACATTGGCCATAAAAGTGGCCCACTTTGACCCAAAAAAACGGGCCCACACCGGCATTTTGTGTTTTGGTTCGGCCTTGGTTCTATTGCCGTGAAGGCCAGTCCGACCATGGAAGGAAACGATTCATTCACCCGGAGGCAAGCTTTTTCCTTTGCCCACAGATGTAAAACCTGTGTTTTCTTTGATTGGTCTTCCAATAATTTGATCTGTATAAAGCAGCAATTAACTCCACCTCTTTGTGTAGGGTGTAAAGCGCTTTTTGTTAGATAGTTCTCAATGGGCGCCTCGAGAAGGCTCTGCATAGCACACTGATGCAGTCGTATTTCATGCCTAAACCGTTTATTAAATATGAGGAGTAATTAGACAAAGTGTATTCTGTAGGCATGAGAAGTCTAACCAAAAGCTATGGATAGGCATTTTTTTCTTTTAGACATGGTGAAGAAAAAATGCTTAGCATCGTGAAGTGATCAATGCGCTTTTTGTCATGAAGAGAATGAGACACTAATTCAAAAAGGGCCTAATTCATGGAACGTTTAGTGTGGTGCAAAGTGGCTTTGCACTGTCAATAAACATGTCCCACCGGGCCTAACTCACAGAGTGGTGCAAAGAGTATATTTGCAGTACAAAGTCACTTTGCACTGCAAAAGTACTCTTTGCATCGTGAATTAGGTCCATTTAGCGTGGTGTAAAGAGTACTTTTGCAGTGCAAAGTGATTTTGCACTGCAAAAACACACCTTGCACTGCTATGTGAATTGGGCCTGGTGGAACACGTTTATTGGCAGTACAAAGTCACTTAGCAGCACGCTAAACATTCCATGAAATAGGCCCTAAAGCTCCTTCTTATTCTTATCATCTCTTTGAAAAATCATATTTTAAATGCGTTAAATTCACCCGAACTATTACATAAATCCACGGCTAGTCCAGATGTGCTATTCAAAGTGACAGACTATGTCTCTATGGCTTGGTTGTGATGAGCTAACTAAATTATGTGCTATACCTTTATTGAATTAACTGTTTTAAGAACTCCTTGTATTCTGGTGCAGTATGTAGCAGTGACTTTGATGAAGCTCAGTATGATTTTTTTACACCTATTTGATTGTTTTAATTGTATATATTATGCATGATCTTTTTTATTGTGTATTGCTTTTGTGGCTGTAGTAGAATAAACCATCACCCAATCATAAATCTTTATGCTGTGAAAAAAAAGAATATGATTGTGCAATACAAGTACCAGGATACGAAGCAATGTCAGCGTAAAATTTCCTGTGGGTTTTGTATCTGAACTTTCAAGACAAAAAGACAAAACAACAACAACAAAAAACAAGGCTGTTTGACAAGGTCACCAGTTTTTCAGCATAGATACACACCTGCATGAAGCTTGTTAAAATGGATTTACATTTTGGTAAAGAAAAACCCCTTTTGTGTCAAAACAGCTGATCTCATAGAAATGAACCACAAAATTCAATAAGGCGGCTTATTATTTTATATTTATTGTGTTCATGGTTTACAATGAAACCTTACACAAACAATTCAACAGTTACACTGTATGGAAAAGGGAAATAAAGGAAAAAAAGAGAAAAATAAAATAAATAGAGAAGTTGCTTTATACAGTGGTTTATTTTGTAGCACAGTTGATTTTCTTCGAAGAAGGTGCATATTTTCTAGGTAAATGGAGCTGGGTGGGGGGTGGTTTAATCTACACATGCTCCCAATCAGTAGATATTGCCTAAAATTCACACTTGGCATGTTACAATGATGCATTCCCTGTTCGCTGTCTGCTACTGTGGCCCTTCTGTGCACCTGAAAAGCTTTGCATTCAGGTGCATGGCTTACAACAATGAAATGTGTTGAACATTTACTTGCCATCTCGCTGCCAGGCCTGCTCTTTGCTGTGCAGCAGGAAGAGGGGAGAGCAGGGAATGATGGATCTCAGGCAGACGCTGCTGGCCCCCACCACCAGGCAAGTGCTTCATTTATTGGGGGCAAGTAGGCAAGGCCTGGTTCGCATTTTTGGAGCCAAGGCTTGCAGCTTGAGTTGATCTTGAGCCAGGTACTTGGCCTGAGCAGGCCTAGCCCCACCTCACTCACCCACCTCTAATGTTATTCGCAATACTAGAATCTTCACAGAGTAGTCTGGTCTATTGCAGGTTGACAAAGATGGCGGCAGACATAAATGGCCTGGCCAAACTGGTCTGCCCATTATTTTGACTATTTCGAAGTACTCCCTCAGTCCAAGATATTACCAGCTTCTTCCTGTAATGGATTTTATGACAAGTCACACTCCAGCCAGAGACTTCTTCCACTGACACTGAAGGTGGCGAACAATAAAACACGCCTTTTTATTTGAACCCTGGATTCTTTCTTGAAGAGGCAAATAACCCGTGTCACACCCACCTTAACAAACACCCCGTGTCGCAATGGACCATTAACAAGACCGGTCTGTAGCAAATAAATATTTATTTAATTTTACAATTCAAAGGAAAATCAGAACAAACTGAAATTTAGGGAAGCAGCCACCACAGTGTGGCAATACAAATGTGTCAACCTTATAATAAAATTAATTCAACTTTCAGTCATTGTCTACATAAACCTTAAATAGAAATGGGAACAAAATCACTCTTTTTCACAATCATAGTTGGACCTAGGTTATACACTCGCCCTGCAGCACTCCCCAAACACCTGCTAACTAAATTCTGTATTGATGGAAAGCAGTGGCAAGGAGTCAGCAAGAAGAGGGAACAATTGTCTTTTAATTTCGACCCCCCAACCTCAAATGGGAGGCCAAAAAAGAAAAATGAAAACCTTAAAAATTAGAAAAATAGCATACTCAGATTTCACTGGTAACTTGGAGGTCAGTTTACATTTGCGGTTGGATAGATAGGACAGAAATGTGTGTAGCTGCACTAAAGAGACAAGGAAGATTACAGGATACTGAGCAGGGCACTAAAGCAACATGAACACAGGTGAGATGATTCATTCTGGGAGGAAAACAATGCAACAAAAATCACACGCGCCAGAATTGCAATTTCTTATTTCACACAGGCTTTAAACTGGCAGACATCTAAGAAAATGGGCTTAGCAATCAAAATCAGAAATAGGTTTTTGGGATGGGAAACAAAGGTACAGAGCTGGTAGGAAACTGAGGGAAAGGGATGACTTTTTATAGGATGGTGATATGGGTTTCTTTATGGAAAATGCAAGTCGGATTTTAAAGAAAGCAAAACACTTGGGCAAAATCAGTTTGGTTAGCACAATGATTATTTCTATTGAGACTATATGTTAAAGACTATAATTGTTAAAGAAAGGCACTTGTCATGAGTTTGAATTACAACCAACTCACCGTGAATCTCTTTATAGGGAAATTAATTGAGTTATTCCAAATGATACTAGGGACTTACACAGGTAACTGAAGGAAATAGAAAAGAAATATGCTAACAGATATAGATTAACACAGATTCTTCTAGGGAAAAGGTGAACAGAGGATACTGGCAATTTGGGAAATGACTAGGGTTTTTATGGGATTTTAATAGGGTTTGAACAGGATGTGAGGTAAAATAGCAGGATATGCAGTTATTGGGTATTGGGTGATGGGATACTTACAAGGCAAGCTTGTGTTTGGTAATTTGGACAGCCAGCAGGGTCTCTAGATGGAGGGGTCACAGATCTGGTCACGGGCAGCAGGGTCAAGAGATCTGGTTATGAGGTCAGCTGGGCTCTCCTGGTTGGGAACAGCTGGGCAAAGTCTGGTCACGGTGGACAGCGGGATGGGTCAGCTGGGCAAAAGGTCTGGTCCTAAAGGGGATCAATGGCCTTTCCTCCTTTCTCCCTGGATTATTGGGTATGAATGTGGTTCTGGATAGGTGGTTCTGCGTGGAAGGGATCAGCAGCATCTGGACCTGGCTCTGTAGTCTTGGAATCTTGCAGGGTGAATTTTGAATGTTGAATCTCCCTGTGTCTCTCTGTCTAACCCTTAAATAGCCAGAGTGACATTATAGAATGTTGCAATTTGGGCGGAAATACTCTGGACCTACCCCTTGCATGGGATAGGCCAAGCTACGGGGTGTCCCCTCCTCCCTGTGGGCTGATTGGTTCCAGGAAAGTGACCTCACCGTAAGTGTGTGTACTTTTATGACTCCCTTTGTCTCACAAGGCTATGTTTCACAAAAGTAGGTTATGGAATAAAACTTCATATTTACAATAGTCACCATCATAAAAATCAGATAGGCAGATCTCATATTTTACAAGGAATATGCCAGATCGAACACCAGTTCTGTGCGATGTTGCCTCGTCCTTGGGCACAATTTCCCCATTTTCAGAAGAAACGTATTATCTAAAATTCTGCAAATGGCTGCACATAAGCATAATAGTATTTGGCATAGTTGCCCCAAGTTTAATATCTATGCCATTT
This sequence comes from Ambystoma mexicanum, assembly GCF_040938575.1. NCBI lineage: Eukaryota > Metazoa > Chordata > Amphibia > Caudata > Ambystomatidae > Ambystoma > Ambystoma mexicanum. Next base: position 983,792,731 of record NC_090925.1, read on the forward strand.
ATGCTAACCCCAGAAGTGAATTTTTCCTGCAATTTCAGTTCCCCACGTGCCAGAAAGATGCACCTAGTCTTATTGTGCTTGTCCAAAAATCACATTAAAACTGCCATAATATCACATTACTGCTTATCTAGATTGCGGGGAAAAATGTCTTAAAGTATAAATGTCCTGGATTTGCCAAAGATGTGGGTGGTGCTGCAACCCCCACAATCCAAATTGTCTCCCTTTGGTCAGCTTGCACAAGGGCTTCCATGACTCTGCTTTGAAGTACTCCAGTAGATACTGGGAATGAATGGAGAGGAAACAAACCTATGAGGCAAAACACAGGGCTTCACCCCCATACTTTGTCCTTGGAAGCAGTTCTGCCTTGCAGTCTGTGAGAACCTGTAATTGTCACAATGTCGGGTCCATAAGAACAGGGCACATGCCCTTGCAGCCTTAGTCACTGGTAGGTGCAAAATTAGCCTTGCTGCCAAACTGTTTTGACAGAAATTCTGCCTCAGCCAGGATGATTTGTCTTTTGGGGGAGAAAAACAGAGCACAATATACATTTCTTTGCATCCCCGCTCCCCATATGTACAATTGTGTTTCTGTGCGAGGTACAGTATTAGTTCACTTTTAGCTTTCCCAAGGTCATTTTCTGCTTTGCAGCAACAGATTTACACATGTTCATTTTTTTACATGTTGATTTTTACCAGATGCAGTTTTTCTCTGCACACAGTTTCCTTCGCATTTACTTTCTGAAAGGCTTTTTATAGATCTGGCCAGTTTGTGGACACAGAGATATGCTTGAAAATGGTTTCTTGGTAATTGACATGAAGCAAGAGATAGCATCTTTAATTTGAAATACTTTGCGTGTGTTGGTTTATTTCAAAAAGTAAATCCAAGCCGTGTGGACTTGAAGCAGAATTCTTTTGCTTCTTATCAACTTTACTGATGAAACAATGCCGTTATGGGAGGGATGGCCTTATTTGACGGTGTTCAAAATGAAATACACAGACAGGGCTGTGTTGTAATAGAACCAAACTGTGTGATGTTAAAAATGAAAGTAGCACCAGTGCAATGCCTTTTTAAAGGCAGGCCATTTTTCTGTGCAGCCTGGAATGTTTAAATGACAGAACAGCAATACACGGCCATTCTGAATTTGATTTGTTTTCTCTAGCTCCATGTGAATGTAAAAAGAAATGCAGCTATTCTTGGGGTGGCTGTGTTCAACTCTCACCCCATACGTGCTTAGCAGACCAACGCACAGCCATTTTTGGGTAACTGCTGAAATGCAGTTTTTCTTGTAGGGGGCTCTGCCTTAGGCCTTAAATGTACCCCACATTCCTAATTCCTGGCTGGACTGCAGCTGGCATTGTATTCCTCTACTTCCCCAGCTCCTAGTCTATGTTGCATGCCCTCCAACATGTTAGCAACACAACTAAGTAAACGTAACATTTGTGCTATTCCTTAACCTGTTCAAGCGTTTCCCGGGGTGATGAGAAGGTATTACCCAAATTGTTCGTTTACAATTGTTCGAATGAACAATTGACCGAATTTAAAGGGTCACAATGGACCTTTTCACAATTGACCGAATATATATATATATTCAGTAAAAAAACTTTGTTAAAGGGACGTTATGGGTAAGTTGCGCTACTAAAAACCTATGAAATTCAGTGAAAAAACTTTGTTAAAGGGACGTTATGGTTCAAAGTAAAACCGAAAAACCCCAGAAATTCGGCAGTTATGGTAACATAAGCAACCATAGCTCGCGCCACCGTGCACTGCTAACACTAACACCCAGGACATCAAAGATGACATCACAAATGTCATTGATGACAGGCTTAGGGGCGGGAGATATGATTTAGTGTCGCAAAAGCAAGTCAGCCAGGTCAATAGCACCAGTCATAGGATTATCACATAATGTCGGCGCACACCAGCTGTATTTATCGTTGCTTTAGTGGACAAAAAGTCGTTTGACACCCATATTTACGAACAATTAAGTACACCGCGTGTGTTCATAGCTCATTTTTACCTTCCTTGCGAACAAAAATGACACATACTCCGTCCTCTAAACACCCCACCATTTAGTTTATTTACAAAATGTCAGAACAGCCGTGCTCTCCGCGGACAAATCGAACGCAACAAAAACGTCTAGCACATAAAAAAACAAAACATTGAACCTATCTCATACTCCCCCACCCTCCCCAAACACTCTTACACACCAACACACGGCACTAAATACAATTTTTTATCCACGTTTCACCGTGCTGTACGCGGTCGACGGCGAATACAAGATGGCGGGCGCCATAAAAATCTGACGCGCTCCACGCCCATCGCCGTCCAATCAGCGAACACGTCGCATGTCCGCGGACATGACGCAAGGCCAATGGCCAATCGGGGTGCTGTCCGTGGAGTGAACGGGGAAGTCCGTCCGCGAAGCGAACACAGATATCACTAAGTTTTTTCCCATTCAGTCTATGGGGAAAAAAACATTTTGGGACCGCCCCTATAACTTTGCCCTCCCTGGACGAATCCTCACCAAACTTTGCAAATGTAATATATATATATATATGTATATATCGGTTTGGATATATATATATATATATATATATATATATATATATTTAAACATATATATATATATATATATATATATATATATATATATATATATATATATAGGGGTTTTGGGGGTTTGGCATTGGGTGGGGCGTTGTGGGGGGTTTCCCCCCACATATATGATACAATTGACCTTCACAATTTGGTCAATTGTGAAAAGGTCAATTGTCATTCGAACAGTTGTAAAACGAACAATTCGTATACAACCGATGAGAAAGGGCTCTCCCTCGGGAAAAGAAAAAGAAAACAGTCTAAATAAGTGGAAACTCGTGCATGTAGCACCAACCTCAAAGAAGGACTTCTGCATTTTACAAGAATACTTACACATGAACCACATAATCGAGCCTGTCATACATGTACATGTTTCAACTCCGAGATAGAGTTACACTTTCTTGTACATCTCATAATACTGTACATTGTTCTGAACAATGTGAAAGTAACCTTGGTCCATCCATTTTAAACGGGGTTGGAATTCAACAAGCAGAGTTTGAGGAACGTTATGATGTATTGTGCATGTTAAAAGCACACAGAGCCAGTAAATTAGCTCAAAGGTCATAGAAAAGGAGACCATACAAATGGCAGCTGTCAGTGGTATAAATCACAGTAACATAACATCATAACCAGTTTATGTTACTCCCATATGCCATGTTTATTAAAGTGCCCATTGTGTCCATTTAGTACATTTTGTTAATTTCCATTGCAGCCATTTTGCACATTATGGCCAGATTCACTTAAAGCAGTTAAGCATTGTAAGGTGAGATCCCATTAAACTAAGCTAGTACAGTAAGGTCAGTTTCCATTATACCTCGTTTGCACTGTAAAGGTGGATCCTTTGAGGTGCAATTAGCATAGAAAATGCATGCGCTATTAGACAAAGAGTGCACTGCCCATTATGCGCAATTACCACTATAAAGTCAGAGCACATTAGACCCAGTTAGTGAAGCAAGACCAGATCTCAATTTTCTCAGTTACCAAAGCATGGACTGGATTTACATTTCCAGATAGCTGACCGGGGAATTGGCTGTTTTTACATTCCACCAGCATCTCCTAGCTGCATTTTAGTGCTGGTAAAGGGGAGATTGTTGAGCAGATTCAGCCAGCAGCCTCCCTTTCTGGGGGTGGACGCACAGGAAACAGCAAGTCCTTCTTATGCAGGGCCACCTGTGGAAGGTTCCTCCCCCAGTTCCTTGCTAGCCAGTAGCAGGCAGGTTAGCTGTTGAGATGTCTAGGCATGGAGCTGTGTGCATACAGTAGAGGTTCAAGGCAGTTGCTTTTGTTGCTTGTAGAAACGTTGGGCTATTGGTGGCTCAGGCCAGTGAAGGACCGTAAGCTTGCGTGCCCTGATCCCGCCTACAGACAGATCTGAAATCCTGGTCGAATGTCATGAAACCTGGCATTGCGTGGGGTAAAATGGTACAGTGTGAGGATCAGCTCTTGCCTGCTCGACGTGTTCATTTTGTATTTTAACCCTTCCCGTTGATGTACGGCACGGCCTCAGCCAGTCATGAGGTCTCTCAAGATGGTCCCTGTTGATGGAGGCAGTCTTAAAGGAGCTGCGTCTCACACTCTGCATCTTCTGCTCCAAAACCTGTTCCCACCAACACGCCCAAGCCAGGGCCGGCCTTAGCTCTGACAGTGCATGGGGTGAGAAAATAAGATGTGACCCCCCCATCACACTCCCCCCGTCCCCCCGGCGGACGAGGGATTCTCCTAGCAACAAGGCTCCCTTTAAGTGATTAACTCCTGTGCTAGAGTGTGGAGGTAATCACTTCAATAGAGTGACAAAGCTAAACCATCATGGGGCAACCTTTCAAAGGCTGTCCCATGCTGGTTTAGCATCAGCGCCCTTTTGTAATGAAAAGCACCCCACTCCCATGCTGGAGCGGGGAGTTAATCACTTCAATAGGGAGCTGCTGCTAAAACAGCATGGGGCTGCCTCATCCTCGTTTACCATTGGCGCTCTTTTGTAATGAAGCGCACTGCTCCCATGCACGAGAGTGGGATGCATTTCCTTTCAATAGTGCACCGTCATCCACCAAGTCAGCTTGGGGGAGCCCTTGAAAGACTCCCTTGAGCTGGCATGGCAGGAGGGCTAATGTGGCGCCCTGGGCTACCACCCAGGTCACCCCGACCTAAAGCCAGTAATGGCCCTAGCCATGCCAGATGAGGCGTAGGCGGTTTTGGGGTTCTTTAGACACCACTGGACTGATGATGCATAACCCAACCCTGCCAAACTGTTGTGTAGAATACTCCCGCATTTTTCTCTGTTTTGTGTGGCATAAGGAGAAACCTGTATTCCCCTTGCTGCCATCTGATACTGCACAGACCCAAATGCCCTGCATCCATACCTGTTCCCATCACTGTGTATTGCAGCTCCAGAACATAAACACTTGAACATAAACTGCATAAGCGACAGAAGCTCAACTGCATGCAGAAAACGCTTCACACAGCCAATTACATCGAAACCATTGCTCTCTTTGCTCCTTCGACCTACTGAAAACGGCACTGGTTTTCTTCTTACAGGCCCCAAAGTTCAATGAGGCAATGAACATGTCAGAAGCCACCCAGTGGTAAGACCGAGTAACACAGCACACAATGAAAGGCACACATTTGCTTGCAGTTGTAAGTCACTTGTAAGTAAATGGGTATTTGTGCTAGCAAAACATGTTCACTTTAGCGTGACCAATGCCCAACATGATTTTGTGGGCCCCTTTAACACAGGCCGAGGACGTCCGAGCATCATTCAGCTTTTTGGCTTACTGCACAAAAACCCAGACTCATTTAAAAGTGGAAAAGGTTGCTTTAATGTGACAGGCCAAAGCTTACAATCAAACGCTTAACTGGCTCCATGGCCTAACAAACTAAAGAAATATTTCAACAACCAATTAAATAAATTAAACATTTTTCATTTTAATTTTCCCCCAACAATTAAATAATTAAATAACCCATTTCCTCCCTAATGATCCCTTGGATCCTACCGTCTCCTTGCCCCTTTTCCAGGCGTCCCGCTTTCTCCCAGGGGCCATGCCCCTCCAGGCTCAATGCCTGTTCCCCCGGGGTGACCTGCTTGTGCAAACAGTGCCACCCCATCCTTTCCCGTGTCATTCCCCCATTGTGCTTCCCTCCCCCCACATCAAAAGGGGCCATGCCCCCGGCGCCCCGACCCACTTCAACACCCTTCAAACTCCCCTCTACACCAAACTCCCCCTTCCTATGACCTGCAGCCAGCCTGACCTGCCACATCAGCAACATATATTACACACACTTTCACAATGCCCTGACCTGTCACACAAAACTACCAACCCCTACCCTCCTAACAGACCCCAAAACTCATAAAAAACTCGCCATGTCATCTAAAAACCCCCCGCATAATCCCATGAACAATGGACCCCCCATATTACATAACCAGACACTACCCTAAAACGAAAATGAAAGGGGTGGGAGGGCGGGACAATCATCAAGTCCTAACCGTCCCCTGCCTCCCGAACCTTCCCTGAGCCCTTAAAAACCCCCCGGGAGGCGCTCTGCCACCACGGCCACTCGCTGGCCGTGTGCAGCGCCAAAAACTCCCCGGGGGGAAACGCTTTGCGTTAGCCCCGGCCCCCCCTTTTGGCTTACTGCACAAAAACCCAGACTCATTTAAAAGTGGAAAAGGTCGCTTTAATGTGAGAGGCCAAAGCTTACAATCAAACGCTTAACTGGCTCCATGGCCTAACAAACTAAAGAAATATTTTAACAACCAATTAAATAAATTAAACATTTTTCATTTTCCCCCAACAATTAAATAATTAAATAACCCATTTCCTCCCTAATGATCCCTTGGATCCTACCGTCTCCTTGCCCCTTTTCCAGGAGTCCCGCTTTCTCCCAGGGGCCATGCCCCTCCAGGCTCAATACCTGTTCCCCCGGGGTGACCTGCTTGTGCAAACAGCGCCACCCCATCCTTTCCCGTGTCATTCCCCCATTGTGCTTCCCTCCCCCCACATCAAAAGGGGCCATGCCCCCGGCACCAGAAAAACCCTCCCCCGAGGAGTTCTTTCTGCCCCACCCCCCTCAAACTTTTCTACCTCAAACTTTTTACCCAGTCTCCCAGCCAAGAACCTAAGAAGAGCCACACCCGTATCCCTTACCAGATCATTTTTCCCAGCAAGACTAATCACCCCCCATCTGGAGGCCCATAACTTTCCCTCACCCCAGCCAACATAGGAAGCAACTAATCACAGCCCAGCCCCCCAAACGCCGACATCTTACCACAACATCTTTATAGTTGCACCCCAGTTGCCTGCCAACAACCCTTTTCTCAGCTTCTTTCCCCGCCCACTTAACCCTAGAATGTCCCAAAAACCAGATTTTTGACATCTGACCGGACCTCCTAGCAGCATCTGAAAAAGAAATTACAAAATCACTTACAAATCAACAACATCCTAATAAATGCAACACTCCTGCTGCCTACTGAATAAATTCTATAAAGACATTCCGTTTGCCCCGGTCCCTGACATACCCTTTATATCTCCCTTACTCCCAGCGTTCCAACCTTTTCACCTACTCCTCTTAATAGCCCAGCCTGCTACTTTCAGATGCTGCACCCCTCCTAAATGAATGAGTTCCAACCTCCTAACCTTTCCCACACCACTAGTAACATCCCCTCAGTAACCCTATCCATTCTGGCCATCTCCTTAACCCTCTCCGGAAACACCCCAGGTCTTCTTCTACCGTCCCCCTATATTTCGCCCCTTTCACCTAACCTTTAAACAATACACCTAAACCCACTTAGACCCCCTTTTTCCTCTAAACTATTACCCTCCTGCTCCCCCTTGCCCCCCCACCTTCCATCACCTTATTAATATTGGCCCTGCGTTGCCCCCCCCTGCACCGGGGGCCCACGTGCACCCCCGTCCATGCAGGCCCTTTACTTTATTGCTCCTCTCGCCACTGCACCAGGGGCCAAACCTGCACCCCCGTCCATGCAGACCCTTCCTTATAACTAATTTTCAAGATCCTTGCGTCCCTTACCACCTGTTTCCCACCTGCACCAGGGGCCCTAGTGCACCCCCGTCCATGCAGGCCCCTTTTCTGCCTTACTCCTCTCCACCGCTGCACCAGGGGCCAAACCTGTGCCCCGTCCATGCAGTCCATTCCACATAAGTTCCTCTTCCAGCACCTTGCTTCGTTGCTCCACTTCTTTCCCACAGCTGCACAAGGGGCCCTAGTGCACCCTTGTCCATGCAGACCCAGCTCATCACTTCCCCTTGCTGCACCAGAGGCGCTCCCGCACCTCCGTCCATGCAGCCTGAAGCTTACTCACATTGTCGTGCGGCAAGAGTGAGGGCTTCGCCACCGTCGTCCATGCCCTCCAAACGACGGCCACCACCCCTTAACAATTTCCAGAGTTACATCCCCCCTGCGGCCCTCCCCTACCTACGCTTCTTCCTCCTCACCCTTCTCCTACCCCCTTTAAGTCGCCCCCAAAAACCTTTCATCAAACCTTGTGCCCCCCCTCCTTTTACGTTAAACTGAGCCCGACCTACTAGCACACCCCAATTTACCTGGCATGCAGTCCTTCCCCCCCACCTCCTTGCCCTGCTCCTCGCCCTGACCCACTGTCCCCTTCCTGAAAACAATCTGTAACCGGATGCCAACCCGCACACCTGCTGCACTCGTGTTTAAATTTGCACATCCACCTCGTGCAGCCTTCTTTATTGAATGCCCAACATGCTGTCGAGGGCTGTCCTCTGCCTCCTCCCCCCGCTGCCTCCTAGGCGGGGCGACCAAGAAAGGGCCGGTAAGGCACAGGCAGCCCACTTGCTGTGTGCAATGTCGGGGCAGGCCTCGTTGGAGCCATCCATTGCAGCCAAAGATCCATGTCTATCTCCCCCCAGACCGCCTGACTGTCCTCCGCCATCCTCGCTCTGAATTCCTCATCATAGCGTACCCAGGCAAAACCCCCAAAACTCGTGAAAGCCTTCCTAATTACGTCCATATATTTAAGCAGGGCCACGCAACGCTCCGGGAATTTTTCACAGTACACACTGGCATAAATGATAAACGCCGACGTCCAATTCTCAATAGTCACCGGGACCCTTGGGCGTGAAGCCAGTTCCCTCTCTTCCTCCTTAGACCCCTCCTTTGCTCTCACTTCCCTATGGAGCAATTTAAAGACATCCACAAATTCCCCCGCCTGAATCTTCTCCCTGGTCGCTGCCATCAAGTGCGCCCCCAATGGTTTTGTTATCCCCATGTATGGCAATTTTTTCTCCTTTCTTTTCACTTCACACTCCTTATCTTTTCCGGCTTGCACTTCGAGCACCAATGGCTCCCCTACCTTGTCCGTTTGGACCTCCACTGAGCAAATGCTCTTCTCAACCCCTGCGGCTCCAATGGCCTGCACACCAACTTCTTTCCTTACACTTTGCAGTTCAGACCCTTCATCCCCTATCCCCCTTCTCGTGTCCCCCTGATGCCATGCAGATGCCCATTCCCTTTCCCTCTCACCTCTTTCCACACAGCCCGTCTGTGGTCTGGCGTCCACACCGATGCTCCTCATCTCTTTTCTTAGAGGGCTCCTACTGCGGGGACAAAACATATCAGCAGACTCACCCAGCCAATAGTTCCCCCGACCTCTTGCCCCCCGACCACCCTGCACCTGCCTTTCCCGATCCCACCTCAAACTTCTTCTCTCCTCCCCCCTTTCCCTTGCAGCCCTATAACCTTCTACTTCCCATTGCCCCACATATTCCTCCAAACCAACTTTATCACCCCTTAAATAGCATTGCGGATGCAAGCTCATGCCCGAGTTGAGTTAATCTTCTTCTTGCGAGCCCGGGGCGTCCGCCCCGCCACTCCTTTGACGTCTTCTCGGCGGGGATGCGGAAACCCCTGCCTGGTCCTTTTCTCTCGGGCGAGGCGCTCCGTCCTCCACCCTGGAATCCTCATTGCTAGGGGCCGTGCTGCACCCTCTAGGCTCTCCTTGCGTTGACCGAGGAGGGGCCATACTAAAACCCTCTTCCTCCACCTGACCAGCGGGGGCTGCGCAGCGCCCTCCGCCCTCACTCATCCTACCCGGGGGGGCCGTTCCGCGCCCCACTCTAACCTCCTCAATTGATGGGGATCTCTCCCTCCTTCTCCCACCTGCACTCTTCTGCAGGTATTTGCCCCCTCTTCCCCTCTGCCCTGTCACCCCCCTCTGCACCCCCTCACAGGCCCCACTCTCGGTCCTTTGATACATCTCCATCTGAGCACTCCTATCTTCCCTAGGGCTATTACTCACTCCCTCCCTCAATGGCTGCCCACCCGAAATCATTTCTCCCCCGGACGCCCTCCTGTCTATCTCTCTCCTCAACTTCCTGCCCCTGGCTTCCCAAACCTCCCCTCTCCCCGCCGCAGGGGTGCAAGCCACCACTGCCGCGAGAGCCCCATCTGCCGCTGCTCTACGCTGCGGCCTACCACCACTTATCTCCCCCTCCCCCGTGACCTCTCCACCAGTGACCTCCCCCACTGCCCCCTCCAACTGGGCCCTGGATGCCCTCCTAATTATTTCTAAGGCCTCCCTCAGAGCCTTAGCCTCAACCAGACCCTTCTTGCTGGCTCCCTGGCCCACCATCATGCACTACTAATCAGAATGTGCACTACAATATATATTCCCCTTGAAAAATGAACCTAGCAAACCTAAGCCCCGGAGCCAGAACCTACCCGTGGATCCCTAACCTAGGATGGGAAAACAAAACCCAGAAAAAGGAAACTGGGCTGAAAATTTACTAACTTTTTGTAAAGAGGTAATTAAACACCTCTAAATCCTTATTGGGAATGAATAATACAATTATTTACCTAAAATCCCCTTTTCTTTATTTTTTCTTTTTATTTTTTATTTATTTATTTATTTATTTTGCTTCTACCCCCACCTAACAACTGCCCTCGCCCTCAAAAACCCCCTACCCTGGCTCCTTAATTGAATTGAAATAAAACACCAGCAGCCCACTAACACTGGGGCCGCTAAAACCTGCGTAGCACACTGCCTCCTACGGCATGTAATCCACACCGCACTGAAAAGAGAAATTGGCGCGGTCCCTTTAAGACACACGCACTGCCCCCTCTGTCACTCGACGGCTACTGCACACCGCTTCCCCTTCAATACGAGCACCCACAGGACCTGACGCGCGACCGATGAAAATAAAAACTGCCACCCAATAACCCAGAGGACCCGTGGCAGCAAGGCACTTGCCCTGAAATGCCACCTAAAACGAAACGCTCCTACACCCGAACCACGTACCCCAGCACGTCTGTACTCCTGCCCAGCAAACACAACCCGCAACGCCGATACAGACAAGAACCCAGCAACCCACGGACCCTAACAGAGGTCGGAGCCTGCTACAGTAAGGGGGTGGGGTACCTTATCTACGGTACCCCAACTATAAAGAATTCTTCTTTTTTCTTTTTTTTTTTATATTCCTTCGCTGACTATGCCTAACCTCCCCCAAAACCCACAACCTAGCCCTCTCACCTACACTACACTGCAGCACTGCAGGCCCAGCTACCTCAGGGAAGGCTCGGGAGCAGGCGACAGGACAATCATCAAGTCCTAACAGTCGCCTGCCTCCCGAACCTTCCCTTAGCCCTTAAATCCCCCCCCCGGGAGGCGCTCTGCCCCCACGGCCACTCTCTGGCCGTGTGCAGCGCCAAAAACTCCCGGGTCCCCCCTTGTCCCGCCCCCAATTGTTATTGCAGCTCTTGGTGAATGACTGTTAAAACCTGGCTGAATGCTAATGGTTTGTCCTTTGGCTGTGAGGGTCACATTTTCAGATGCGAGTAGCAGCACCGGCAGAGGTCCCGTTTAAATGTAAACATGGCCATCACAAACCGAAGAGCAAAGCATTCGCATTGGAATGAAGCCGGGTGACAGCGCGTTAACAGGCTCTGTGAGCACCTGCTGGCGAAGCTGCAAGAGCAGCACGCAGGTCCGCGATCTGCAGCCGCACACAAGGGGCCTGGATCAAGACTGCTTCATGAACAAAGTCGGCACCTTTCACGGTCCCGCACTGGTAGGTGCAAGACGCGGGAAAGGAACAGTACTGCAAAATACAGGAAGGATGGCCACCCTCCTTCTATTTGCAACTATTTTCCTGTTTTCAAAAGTACACAGGTGTTTTGCTTTGTTCTCATCTTAGATCTTAAGTTATTTTACACTTACTCAACGATTTTTGAACTATTTAGATCTATGTGAATCAGCCTGCCGGATGAGATCAGCTGTGCTTTGAGCCAGTGCCATTCAGCCGGGTCGATTCTTGTCAGTTCATGCTCTTCCTCTAGCGGCCTTTGCTCTCCTGCCAGCGGATTAGCTTGCCACTGGCGTTTTAAATATTGTTCTTGTTGCCCTTCTAGCGAGCGCCATGTTCTTCACCTTTCTCCTCTCTGATGCCCCCATCGCCCGCCAGAGACCCCATTCACCATTGCTTTGCCACCAGAAACGTTGCTGGCTTTTGTGTTTTTCTGGTGTGGAATACGCTAGTGGTTTTTCTACCCGCAAGTTCAAATGGCGTTCACTAAATAAATCAACAACAAATAAATGAATGGTACATCATTTTTGATACCACCATTCCCTAATACCTCCAGCCAAGGTAACATTTCGAGCGCAGTCATTGATAATATTGATTAGTGACTGGAGGCCTTTTAATATGGCGCTGTGTGCCAGTCGCTGGATACAGGCAGTTGAGTGTTCTGCCAAAGCACATTAATCCCAATCCACTCTCCAAGTTTGGCTTCTATCATTCAGTAAGTGAAACATTTCCATATAAGAAGATGCCAATGCGGTTCACCGCATTTCTCTTTACCCCCATGGGAAAGAGCTGAAATGCTAACCCGGGCTCCCTCAGCAGCAAATACAGCAGCCACAAGCTTCCCTGACTGACCCGAAGACTGACCTGTTCGCACTTGCCAAATCCCACATCATGAATAAGACAGTCCCACTTGCTGTCTGAATTGAGACCGATAACGTTTAATACACTTAGCGATTATCATCTAGTGCTTGATGCAGAATCGAGGCTATTTGAATACAGAATTAAGGAAAACGCAATCAATAATGCCTTATTACGAGAGCTTGAGCTTTTACCGATGACCAAGGAACGTTACCACCAAGCAATGACTCAGAATGGCAGCATTATTGCTATTAGAACATTCCAGCCAACGGGTGAAGGGTATTCTGTGTTAAGTCCGCACAGTAACTGCCAACTTTCCAATGTTCTAAGAAAGCTTTATAAATCGAACCTCAGGGTTAATGACGCAAGCATGGCAAGGATATTTTATAAGGTTAACTAGACCATAAGTCTGGTATGACTCAAATGCAGTGTTTATAAAGATATTATTGTGACGAATCAACTTCGGGGCACCAGTGCTCCAGGGATGAATATTGGTTTCTAAACCATCAATCAGCCCCACACCTCTAGTACACCAAAAGTGACCCGAACATATTGGAAACGCAAGTAAATCATAAACCTCCCTGTCCAATTTTGGTAACGTGTATGGAACGGCAGGCTTATCTCTGCAAGGTCGTGGATGGTTGGTTATTTGCAACACAGCGAAAATACAATTATTACCCAATGATAAAAGGGACTGTCCAATCAAGGTTACATAAAAAGATATACTTTATTATTATCAAAACTGACAGATCTAGCATACTACAAAATACAACCCACGCTGTAAAGGAATGCAAAGGACAGAGAGTTTCATAGAAGAAAAGGGGTGCACTCTGGATACTGACAGGAGGGTAGTCGGGATAATAATTAATCGCAATAGTTCAAGGATACTTGGTTTCAACACAAAGGGAGCAATGGGTTGTAAAATCACACTAGGGGCCTTCAGAGAAGGACCAGGGTAACAGAACCACAGTATACCTTGTGCTTGTAGAAGTTCTTGGTGCTCGACAGTGTACAGTCGGTTTCAGAGTGCTTTGCAGCTTCTGAGACAGAGTTCAAGATGGGACACACTGAGGGTATCAGGTGGTAGGCAATTTGTCAGGCGAGTCAGGACATATGGCTGCAGGCTGCCCAACAAGGCAGGTTGGGGTCAGGAATCGTTGTCTCAGTGCTGGTCGGCGAGTCTGGAGCACTGGTTGAGACGTCTCGGACGGCGTTAGTGACTGCAGCGTAACAACAGTCAGCAGTGCTGTCAGTTGCAGCTTGACTGGCTCAAAAATATCCTTTAAGGGGGTCGTTGGAAGATGCTTGTCGATGCACTTCTCCTATCCTCTTCCCTGGGCTCGTGTCTTCCTTTAAGGCAGATGGCCCAAAGCTGAGGAGAGTGTTTCGGGCAGTTGCCTTGTCCTTGGTTTAGTTCAGAAACTCTCTAGCACTCAGGGGAGTTGCTAGGTCTGGAAAAGACCCGGGGCTAAGCTGATGTCGGAACTGTTGGGACTGGGGGCTAGCTAGTCTTTTGGCTGTAGCTCCTGAGATTCTATCCGGGGCTACAACCAAAAGATCAGGGGCTATAGCCCCCTTAGCCCCCCCCTAGCAACGCCCCTGCTAGCACTTACCAGAGCCTAGAAGGGCATGCTGTGTGCTAGCAGGATACCAGTTCTGGAGCTGCTGGAGGGTCCCATTTTGCCCAAAAAAGTGTCCCACACCATTTTGTGTTTCTGTTTCGGCCATGGGCTTATTGCCCTATAGGTCAACCCGAGCCTGTTTGTCCCCCATCGTGACCCTTACCCTTCTTCAGATTCTGCCCCCTGTTATCTCTTGTTCCCCTTTGGTGCCTGCTCTGTCACTGTCACCCTGACTCTGCTCCTGTCTGTTTCATCTACTCTTCGCCCCCATCATGGTCTTGTTCGACCACCCACCCTAATGTTGCCACACACTCTCCCACTTGTGGTGCCCTCTTCTGCTCTCTTCTCTCTCCTTGCCCACGTTGTTTGTCCAAATCATCTCTCTGATACAATGTCTTTCCCTTGTGTTCTCTTATCCCCATGCTGGTGTCCACTCCCTGGTTCTCCCTCTGAATCCGCTCCCTTTTGCTCTCTCAATACATCATCACCACTGCATCCTGTTACGCCGAATGTACCGTTGTCGGATGCAAGCTTCTTTATCCAATTTGTGTGCTCTCTTGTGCTTGTTTCCCCTTTTGGCCACTGTTGTTGTCTGCACCCTTTTTCCCCCAACCTGCATTTCCGCTTGTACTATCCACCTCCACATGTGGCACCAATTGGCACCCAGTCCTCTTGCCTCCTCTGACTCTGTCCCAATGCGCTCTCTTTCCCCACTTGCCCATTGTTGCCCACATCCCTTTCTCCCCTTAAATCTACCCCTATTTACTAGCTCTGCCACACCAGTCCTGTGCAACTTAATGGTCCTCTTTCTGTCCCCAGCACTCTCCGTACCTTCTCTATCTCCATCCTGAAAGCCTTTGGTGTTCTCCACACTCCATTCTTCCTGCATTATATCTATTCACTCTTCGTCCTCTGTCTTGGCCCTTTTGCATCCCCCTCACTTTACTTGGCCCTTCAACCCTCACCTATTCCTAAAACCTTATTATCCACTCTGTGTTTAACCCACCCTGCTACCCTTCCTATATTCTTTCCTATTCTCTCCGCCCCTCTCTGCATCCTGTCACCCTACACTCCCATACTTCCCTCTACTGGTTGCACCTGACACCATCCCTTTAAGTGACTCCTCGCTCAAGCTCTGTCAACTGAGTCATCCAGCTCCCTCCTCCTTTATCTGTGGTGGTCACTTTCAGAAATCCCTTGATCCGGGGAGCGTGGCTTGATACCGAGAAGATGGCCGCATAGATAAGCCGCTCCGTCCCACCGTACATACCACTAAAAAATGGCATTATGCAAGTTTTTAGTTTTACTTTTCATGCCTTCCTGCTGCCGAAACGTTATGAATTATCACCACTAGGTGAGAAGTTGCGACGCTTTGCAGCATTTCTTGGGCCTGCTCCGCAGAGCGGGTTGACGAGACTGCCGGCTACGCATCGCCTCGACCGCCCCGCCTGAGGAAAGACTCTGCATCACTCACACTATGACTTGCCGGCTTTGGCCTCCACAGCTCGTCCTCTTCACGTACGCCACCACAGGCGAAAAGAGATAAGTGCACTGCTTTCTACAGCAACAATAAGTGAGAGCAACATTTTAAACTGCTATTCCTCATATTCTATGCTGAAAATTGATATAACAACAGTATCAAGGTACTTCTTATTATTTAAAAGAGCTGCTGGTTCTACCACCTCAAATTACGGAACAGCAAGCAAGAAAGTGATACATTATTCCGTTCAATCCATTATTGTTATCTGTTTTCATGCTTATAAGTATTCACGAAATTCGGATGATCCGTAGAGCTTTTTGTTTGCATTTGTTCATCACCACATTATAGCATCTGTCTAAAATTAAACTTTTACTCAATGCTAATATAAATGCCTGAACTAACTGCCATTTTATTGCTCCGGCTATAGTACACAACACATTACATGCAGCTTCTTCACAAATAAGGCAATAATCTGCATTTGAGCACATTTCAGTTGCTTTGACTACAGCTTTGTCATATTACACTGCACAATTGTTCAACAAGGAAAGGGTTTATGTTTAATCTTGGCAGCGTTAACCAATAAGAAGTGGTGCTATAAGTAATTCAAAGCAGAACAAAATGATCACCCTTTATCTTCCTATGTACTGACTCTGAACCTGGAATCCAGCATAGCCACCATACCCCTAAGCAGTTGCCCATAAGACTCTCTATTGCTAGCATAGTCTGGCCATTAGCCACCCTTTCCACGCAGATTAACATTCATCCGTCAATTGATGCAACAACAAAAATGGCTACCAACAAGAATAACCAAAAAGCAATGCCACCCACAAAAGAATCTAATTTCTCTTCTACCAACTAAAAAGACCCAAAAGTGACTCACCACTTGCCATAAGTGTATCTGATCCAGCTATTGAAGCCATCCTACTGGAAATTAGAGCTCTAAAACCCTTCATGGAGACCACAAACCAAAAACTCCAACAGCTGGATGATAGGTGGCTTGGCTTTGAAAACAGAATGGAGGAGGTGGAAAGAAGAGTAGGCCTAGTAGAAGATATTTCCCCTAGAGTGGCGCTGCTTGATAAATCCATCAAGGACCTTCAGAAACACAACGAAGACCTTGAAAACAGAAGTAGACGTAATAATCTTCGAATCTCAGGTCTACCAGAAGGTTGTGAAGGATCAAACCCCATTGCATTTTTGCAAACATTTCTACCAGCTATTCTTCACCTACTTTTGGATACCTGTTTCAACATACAACAAGCCCATAGTATTGGTCACGTAGAATCTATACTCCAGCTCGTTCCTCTTCCAGAACCCTTATATTCTATCTACTTGAATACTCCCAGCTTCAGCTCATTGTATCAACATCCAGAGAAATCAAATATCTCACTTGGCATGGAAGCAAAATATATATCTCATAGGATGTGGCTAGAAGCACAGCTCAAGGCAGGAAAGCATTCTTATCCTTTCGTTCCAGCTTTAAAGTAGCTCAACATTCGTTATGGTTTATATCATCCATGTTCTTTTAAAGTTACATATGAAGGTCGCTCTGCCATGTATGATGAGCCAGATGACTTGAAGGCTTTCATATGCTCCATCAAAAATGAAAGCATGGACATTTCTTCTCCAGCAAATCCTTCCATCTCTTCTGTTACATGAAATCCTAGTCATTTTACCTGTCTGTTGTAACTTGCATTGTGCCGTTATTAATATCATTTTATTATAACCTGGTGGGACGGACGCTGTCTTAGCGTCTTTCTCCTATTGTGTGCCGTCTTTTCTTTTGACGGCTCCCCAGGTGTCACGTACCCCTGGTGCATCTTTCTTCCTTTTTGTTCCTCCATTTCCTGGTCTGATCTTCTCTCTCTTTTTTATCCTATTATCATATATACAGATGTTTTTCCTTTGTTTCATTTTCAGGTTTTTTTCCTCACTCTATGTCTTCAAATATGTAGTTCTTGATCAGACTCCCTCTCCCTCTCCCTTATGCCCTACGTGTTTTCCACCTGTGTCTTCGTCCTGGTATAAATGGCTCCAAATACACCTTTATCAATTTGTTTTCTGCAGTTACTATAGTTCTATGCCATGTCTCTACCAATACCCAATGTTCAATGATATTTAAATGTACTAAAAACTAAACTAAAACCGTCTGTTGCATGTATACAGGAAACTCAACTATCTAGTAATGAAGCTATGAAGCTCAAGTCCCTCTGGGTCAAGGAGGTCATTTCTAGCCCTGCAATAGTTAAGAAAAATGGTGTTGCCATCTTACTCAATAAAAAACTACCTTTTAAAATTTTGGATCAGGCCACTGACTCTAATGGATGCTGCGTTTGGTTCAAGCTCAGGATTAATTCTGTAAATGTTTCTATTTTGAATATCTATGGGCCCACCCTTCCTGATCCCACTTTCTGGACCTCTGTCAAACAAATGATTCTCAAAAACAATGTCACCAATTTAATTATGTGTGGGGATGTTAACCAGGTCCTTGATCCATTTCTTGATCGTAAATCTAGTATATTTAAAGCTTCTAAATTGCATAGGTCATTTTTAGGTCATTTTTTAGGCTGCTTGGCTGAAACTGGTTAAATTGCTTCTTTGAGGCTCTCCCACCCCACTCAACTTGAATATACATTTCACTATATTCACTCTTCGAAAACACTACTGGTACTATTATTGATTCTATGATCTCCAAAATAATCATTTATGATCACGCCCCTGTATGCACCTCCTTTAATTTGGATGATATAAGTAAGACATCTTCTTGTTGGAAATTCAACAATTTCCTACTACAAGATGTGCAGTTTCTTTACTCTGTCCAATAATTTTTCCAACAATTCTATGCTGATAATCAGGATAGCGATACTTCTATAGTAAACAACTGGGATGCATGTAAGGCTGCACTTAGAGGCCACATTATGGCTTACTCTGGGAAAAAGAAAAAATGTATAAAAAACACCTTGACAACCTTTATAATCAACTTACATTAGCTGAGAAGCAATACTACCAAAACTTCAATAATGATAACCTTCGTATAGTTATGGCCCTACGCTTTCAAATTAATAATGAGTTAACAGATCTAGAGGCCTGCACTATACTTAAATATAAAACAAAAATTTACCAAAATAAAAAAAGAGAGGAAGTATATTTCACAAATTAAATATGAATCAGGCACTTCTCATAATGATCCAGATAAAATCTTAAATTGTTTAAAAAAAAATTACGAAAATGTATATACTTCTGACAGCCTTACCCCTTCCGAGAATATTGATGCATTCCTCAGCAAAATTAATAGATCATCCTACCCACATATTAACCGTTCTCACTTAGACAATGAAATAACACTTCTTGAAATCACCCGAGCTCTTAAGCCCCCGGGACGGATGGCTTATCTGCTGAATGTTTTGATAGTCTAGGGCATTCCGTTTCACCTAAACTCAAATCATTATTCTCCTACTAAATTTCCCAGAAATCCTCCTCCGGTTCTTTCTCTGAAGCTCTGCTCATATTATTCCCTAAACCTGACAAAGATATCTTGCTTCCCAGTAATTATAGGCCGATATCTCTGATCAATGATGAGAGCAAGATGTTTGCAAAAATTCTGGTTAATATAATTGAATCATCCCTTCCTGCTACGATTAAATCTGACCAAGTTGGATATGTGAAAGGCTGCAACATATCCTCTAACTCTAGACTGTTACTAGATGCTATTCACCTAGCTTCAAAAGACAAAAAAGATAAGCAAGGCTACGCTGCTATCGCACTTGATGCTGAAAAAGCGCTTGACCAAGTTAATTGGGATTGTATGTTCAAATCACTCCATTGGCACGGTTATGGAGAAAAATTCATCTCCTATGTCAAACTTCTTTATTCCTGCCCTAAATCTGCAATCTGTATTAATAACCAATCCTCATCCTCCATCCTCCCTTCACTTAGAGGCAGCCGGCTTTCCCTTCATGTCTTCTCTTCACTTAGAGGCACCCGACTTTCCCCAATTCTACATATTCTTTCACTAGAGCCCTTATTAGAACTTATTAGATCTAACAAAAACATACCTGGAAATATGGGAGGTGTATCACATATCAAAATCGCTGCATATGCAGATGGCAACCTCATACTTATCAAAAATCCCAAACTTCATTTACCTAATTTACTTAATACACTCTATCAATTTGGTCAAGTTTCGGGATATAAACTAATGAAAGATAAAATGATAAATCTGAAATCTTAACCCTTAATTCCTATTGTCTAAAACACAAAATGGATGCATTTGGTTTTAAATGTTTAAATATCTCGGAATTCGTTTTGCTCCCACGATTCATCACACAGTTGAACTTAATGCAAAAATACTGCTGGATAAACTTAAGGATTTAACATCCAGGTGGTCTCCCCTTTACCTCTCCGGGTGGGGTTGTTTAGACACCATTAAAATGATGCTTTCCCCACTTATCGTATACTACTTGCAACTCCTTTCAGTCCCATTGCCTCTTTCCTTCTTTAAGCCTATCTACTCTGTCTTACTAAATTTTCTTTGGAGAAATGGTAAATGTAAAAGAATAGCCAGCAATAAATCAAAATCCTCCTTTGATAAGGGTGGAGTTAGGTTTCCCAATTTCGAATTATACCATTCGGCTTTCCTACTCAAATAATCCTGATGTTGGTATACATTACCGGATGTTTCAGACTTCCCCTCTTGGTGTTTGCTGGAAAAACATTTGGTTCATCCTTATATTATTGCAGACCTTATATATCTTTCAAATTACTCCTCCGAATCTATGTTGGACCCCATTAAAGCATCCCTGTTAGCCTTGAAGCTATTTCTTTTTCCTCATACTAAATCGCCTAATAAGAGCCTCTCCCCATGTCTTTGGAAAAATAAAAACATTGTGATTAACAATAGAGCTCTATGTCGAAGATCCTGGTTGAAAAAAGGCATAAGATTCATTCAACAAATATAAATGGCCCTTGCATTCTTTCCTTCCAGAAATTGCAATACCTGTTTCCTATTCCATCAGATGATTTTGATTTTTTTAATAAAGTTGTCAACTCGTGCATTGATTCGCTTCAGCACTTCTCAAATATTATCCTTTCACCTGATGCCTTTAGACTATGGCAGTTGACTATGATCTCCGACATTAGGGCTTCTAAATTCTATAATATCTTCTCCTCCTCAACGTCTGTGGTATGGCCTGTCCGCACATCATGGGAAAAAGATTTGGTTGCACTCTCGATGATCGTACATGGTCCCTTGCATGCTCCAGAATTAAAAGTATTTCAGTTTCTGAAATATTACTCACCATTTGTTCTTTTTCATTCATAGAGTGTTTATTACAACTGTTAAATTGGCAAAATCTAAGCAAAATGCCAATAATACATGCTGGTCATGTGGACACATCCTTGCCTCATATAAACACATGTTTATTGATTGTCCATTTGTTTTTCGATTTTTGGCAGGACGTGTGGAAATACTTCAGATTAATTTCCAAGATTGATGTTTCACTATCTTTCTTAAATATCTTTTTGGGCAGCCTGGCCCTTGACTCTAGTATCCTACTTGCCAAAGCCAAACCGTATGACTTATTCATTGTTATCACTTTAAAACTCATCACAGCCAATTGCAAAAACTCACATCATATTTCCGTTAGAGGATGGTGGAATAACATCGGTCACATACAAAGATTGGAGTTATGTATGGCTAATAATCAAAACTCTATTCCCAAATAAAATGCCAAATGGTCTTTTTTTACTTTCTATCTGGATTGCTTCAACGCCTCCTCACATGGAACTTGAACTTTTGGTACATTTAACAGTTTTTCATTTTAGTTTTATGTGACTGTTGGATTCATTTGCAGATTATGTTTGATACCATTTTTTGTTGTATTTCAACAAGCTCTTTATATTGTAATGCCTTGTTATACTGTCCTCTTGTTCCTTCCTCTGTGTTCCTGTGTGAGTCATGTTAGTCTCTTGTATGTCTCCCCTTGTTTGTTTTGACTATTTAATAATACCTCCTCCTTTGCAGAACTTCTTACCAATATATTCTCTTCATTATTTATTGTCATGTATCAATTCTTATTATATGATATGAAGGTTTTGTATTTAGTCCTCTTATAAAGTGTTTATTGTTAAATTATATACCCTTATATATGTCTGCATTGTTCTTAAGATGTATGTCTGCAAAACTGGAATAAATCTATTAAAATAAAAAAGAAACCCCTTAATCTGCCCATCTTTCACCTTAAATATCCACTGACAACTGATCAGCCCCAGCAAATGCAGCTCTGATTTAGTAATCCTGGAACTTTTAAATCTCCTACTAAACCCATTGGGCAATTCAGAATAGAATAACGAAACGTGAGAGTTTCACACACAGAGAAATCCCAGAGAACCTAATCTCAGACACCTACCTCTGTGCTAAATCAACCTCCTGTTCTTGTCACATCATTCTCAGTGGCGACACCCTGCTTTGCAAAGTGGCTTTCCAGACACCTCCGCTACCCAAATCCAAGTTGGCACTAGATGGACCATTTAAATCCAGAAAGAGCCAAAACAGCCTTTCGCTTTTTCCAGATCAATGCATGGAGTAGCATCTAGATAAGTCAGTTTGTGGCATGTTGTATATTTATTTCATTAAGGAGATTTATAAAGTGCTGATTAACTGCTTTGCAGCAACACCTTGGTGCTATTATGTGGATTGAAGGAGGTGATCATCTGGCAAGTTCATGTTCTTAAACCTTTTTTGATCCTCCTGGGTTTGGTTGTCTTTGGCCTCAACAGTGGATAAGCCTTGGGAGAAGAGCCACCAAATGTTTGAAGTTGCCATGTGTGTCAAGGTTGTGGAGCTAGTCCTAGACCTCCGATGAGAAATAAGGGATTCTTTTGGCACTTATGAGTACAAGAGATGGAGAGGGCCAGGAAGCATCTGACCTTATGCTGTGGAGAAAGGGTCCATATTTGAAGCGCCATGAAATGTTAGGAAATCACATTGAAGCCTTGGATGGGGAGGGAGGGAATTACACAAGCTTGACTACTGGTGTGATCTGCCTACCAGTTTTAGATCTCGGAATGCATGTGAGTGACATGTTAATAGAAGTAGATTTGTGGTTTTGAGGTAGCTGATTGGTCTAAAAAACTTTATGAGATTGAGCAGGCTAGGCCGTGCAGTGCCATGTGTTCTATACCGTGTTGAACTGAGATCTTCTTTGACTACTAGCAAGTGTAGGGGCTTCAGTGCAGACAGGATGTGGCCTTGGCAAAAAAGGCCAAGGAGGAGTCAACTCACAATTCTTTGGACTATCAAGAGTTTGGGGGTGTGACCTCTATGAGGTACCTATCTGTTTTGTAGTGGCCCTGTTAGGGTGAGGCAACGGCAAGGATCAGGAGGATTTCGTGGTACAGATTAAGTAGTCTGAAAACGTCTCACAGGAAGCAAAGATGGTGAAACATATTCCTAGACTTGCAGTGTCCGGAGGAATCGACTATTGGAGGATGCAAAGGCTGTGGACCTACTGAATAGGAATGGGGAGAGCCCAGAGCCTCTGGCAGATTGGTGTGATTACAAACAAATGAAACACATTGAGGATGAAAACCTTGAGTTGATTTTTTTCTTTTAGGTCATTTCAGCGCAAGTATATGCGGGGGGAGACCCCCCACACTCCTACTTATATTCCCCCCACATAAATAATAAGCCTAACCCACCCTCCACATATATATTCATGTTGAAATTCGGTCAAAAAAACTCTAGGTTTTCATCCTCTATGTTTTCTGCCGCACCGTATTCAACGTATACCCTTCTTACCAGACCATAGTGAGTGGTGATGATTATACTCGGCCAGTGCAATGTAATATAATGTAAGAAGGGCTTGTTTAGCACTACCTCTGTAATCTTGGAAGCCCCTTGGCACTTGGTGCTGCAAGGGAGGGGATTGGCCTCTCAAATACCACACACAGAAGGATATGGGATCGCAAGTGCCTGAAGATGCTTGACTTAAAACACAGCATTCTTAACACCGATGTTGGTTTCATGACACACTATGACCAGGTTTGAGCCCGGGTCCAGCAATGCCGTCACATCATCAAAGTCAGAAGACAATCCTCCAGTACCATTTCTCACCCTCAGCAGTTGGGAACTACTGTTTAGGGCCCCTAATGAGAGAGGGGCACAGGACACTGACAACAGCAATCTTGAGCATTTAATCACAAATGGGTTGCACCCATTACCTCTAAGGTTTTTTGAGAGCCCACTCTCATCAAAGAGAGTTCCTTCCCTCCCCAAGCTAAATGTCACACAATAAACGGTTAATACCAGTTCTTTTACTCAGGCAAATCTCAGCCTCATATCATGCCCATTGGATCCCTCACCCTGAGCTATCAATGAGGCAAGAACCAGACCGGTGTACAGGAAATATATTTATTTATTGATTTGTATTATAGGTAATAGAAATCACACTAAACTACACAAGCCACCTTCTTTGTGGATCACAATTAACTTCTTGTTACACAAATAAATCACACCAAAGGGTTGGGAAAATTCCAATCACATTGGTTAACTTTACATACATTTCAATTCAAGGAATACTGTGCACCGGTCAATTAACAAAATCATTTATGGAGGCAATGATGTGCAATTTAAATGTTTCTGCCGCTTAAAAGGCTAGTAGTTTAGTTTTACAAATTTGTGCAAATGCATATGGCAATTTTTATTTCACTCACACCTTTGCTTTAAAACAAACACAGGGTGAATTAGCAGTTTGTTTTTCAGAACTCCCCCCCCTACTTTGGACTGTGTTGGAGAAGTCGGGCAGAACAATTTAAATGATTTGGGAAATTTGGATTTTAGACCCCCTCCTCTTAAAGGCCTGTGTTGGGGAAGCTGGATGATAAAAATAGGGATGATTTGAGAATTTTGGATTTGAGACCACCCTCCACTCAAAGGCTGTGTTGGGGAAGCTGGTAGTCAGGGATTTTATTTAGGGACAAATACACCCCTCTTCCTAATGAAGGAGGGGTCAACAGGACAAATAGGATCACCCAATTAAATTACAGCCAATAGTTTTAGTGTGCACTGGGAATGAGCTTTGTTCATTTTGAATTTTAACTAAAATCACCCGTGCTGTTCTGCCAAGGGGAATTCATTACATTAATATTTTTTAGTTAAATAGGCTAAGAATCTAGACAGATTTGCCACGCCCGACCCACAATAAAGGGAAAATATTTAAGTCCAGCAGATCCTCCCACCTTTTGTTATGTTATGTTATGTTATTTTGCATTTATATAGCGCCTTATATACCATTGGTATGGTCTGAAGGCGCTGGTAGGTTGAACGCCCTTGGGAACCGAAGTTCAGGTCAGTAGAGAGAGTAGAGGAAGTCCAAAAGTGCGCGTGCGCACCAGGTATGTGTGCAGCTGGTGCGGAAATCGAGTGGTAGCTGCTTCTTAGCTGTAGGTGTGGTGGTTGAGAGGTCAGGAGTATGTGTTCGCTCTGGTCGGTTTTACCCAGAACGAGTGTGGCTGCGTTAGGCCTGAGGAGAACGCCTGGCTGGGGGGTGTGAAACCAGCAATGATTACTTAGAGTGATGTGGAGTAGGCGGGAGATGTAGATATAAGAACAGTTATACCGAATGGTATCATAGTATCTCTGTGTTCTAGATGAGTGGTGGTGTAAGGGGGAGAGTAAGCGTGGGGTGTGGTATGATGTATGTTTCAAGTGTTTCCTTCATTCCAAAGCATATTAAGTATCGTCCGTTGCACATATTCGTCCGTTCCTCATACTCGTCCGCTCCACACATTCATCCAGTCATTATCATCGTCTAGTTCACACCCTCGTCCAGTCCGCACACTCATCCAGTACGCACACTTTCTTTGCTGCGATTGGTGTGAGAGAGAGGGTAGAGGGGTGAGAGGGGGAGACGGAGGCAGCTTCGGTTCTCGCTAGGGCTAGGCGTGCAGTTTTTAGGGAGGGGAAAGGGTGCAGTCGGGGGGGAAGGTGGCAGGGGTATGATGGCAAGGCGGGGGGTGGGTGATTGCAGGGTGGGGTGTGGTAGTGGGGGGAGCGGGCATGGGCAGTGCTGGCGGGTCGGCAGTGGGGTTCTGGAGATGAGTGGTCTTGGGGTGGTTGGCACGCCATCGTGCCCCCCTCGCTTGGTGTTTGGTGAGGGTGCTGGCAGGGATTGCGGAGGATGGTGGGTTGTCTTGGGAGGGGGGGAAGGAGGGCAGATCGGAGAGTGGAGGGGGTCCATGGGAGTCATTTCTGATGGGCACTGGTGGAGTTGGTGCGCTCATGATTGGTGTGAGCTTTGGGTTGATTTAGGAGGGTTTTCTGATTGTGGTTCTAGGGTCAGTGACTCACACTTATAGGTGCACTTCTGGGCTCAACTAGTCAAGGACTAATTGGTGCTTCTAAGCAATTGGGTATACTTCTAAGTGCAACTTGGTACGGTTCTAAATGCAATTGGGTACACTTTCTAAATGCAGTTGGGTATACTACTGAGTTGAGCAACTTTTCAGAGAGGCTAATGGGTGCAACTTCAAATGTAGTTGGGTATACTTCTAAATGCAGGTGGGAACAGTCCTAAATTCAACTTTCTCAGAGAGGCTATTGGGTGCAATTTCTAAATGCAATTGGGTACACTTCTAAATGTTGGTGGGAACAATTCTAAATTCAACTTTCTCAGGGAGGGTGCAGGGTACAGTTCTAGATGCAGGTAGGAACAGTTCTTAATTCAACTTTCTCAGAGAGGCTAATTGGGCGCAGCTTCTAATTAAATTGGGTATAATTCCAATGCAGGTGGGAACAATTCTGAATTCAACTTTCACAGAGAGGTTGCAGGGTTCAGTTCTAGATGCAGGTAGGAACAGTTCTTAATTCAACTTTCTCAGAGAGGCTAATTGGGCGCAGCTTCTAAATAAAATTGGGTATAATTCTAATGCAGGTGGGAACAATTCTGAATTCAACTTTCACAGAGAGGGTGCAGGGTACAGTTCTAGATGCAGGTGGGAACAGTTCTTAATTCAACTTTCTCAGAGAGGCAATTGGGCGCAGCTTCTAAATAAAATGGAATATTTGTAATGCAGGTGGGAACAATTCTGAATTCAACTTTCACAGAGAGGGTATTGGGTGCAACTTTCAAGTGCAACTGGGTACACTTCTAAAACGCTGTTGGGAACAATTCTGAATTCAACTTTCACAGAGAGGCTATTGGGTGCAACTTTCAAGTGTAACTGGGTACACTTCTAAAATGCTGTTGGGTACACTTCTAAATGCAGGTGGGAACAGTTCTAAATTCAACTTTCAGATAAGCTATTGGGTGCAGCTTCTAAATGCAATTGGGTACACTTCTAAAATGCCGTTGGATACACTTCTAATTGCAAGAGGGAACAATTCTAATTCAACTTTCTCAGAGAGGGTGCGGGGTACAGTTCTAGTTGCGAGTGGGAACAGTTCTTAATTCAACTTTCTCAGAGAGGCTTTTGGGCGTAACTTCTAAATAAGATTGGGTATACTTCTAATGCAGATGGGAACAATTCTAAAATCAACTTTCACAGAGAGGCTATTGGGTGCAAACTTTCAGGTGTAACTGGGTACACTTCTAAATGCAAGTGGGAACAGTTCTAAATTCAGCTTTGACAGAGAGGCTATTGGGTGCAGCTTCTGAATGCAATTGGGTACACTTCTAAATGCCGTTGGTTACACTTCTACATGCAAGAGGGAACAATTCTAATTCAACTTTCTCAGAGAGGCTATCCGGCGCAGCCTCCTAATGCAACTGAGTACACTACTAAATGCAATTGGGTACACTTCTAAATGCATGTGGGAACAATTCTGATGCAAGTGGGAACCGATCTAAATTCAACTTTCGCAGAGAGGCTATTGGGCGCAGCTTCTAAATGCAATTGGGTACAATTCTAATGCAGGTGGGGACAATTCTAAATTCAACTTTCACAGAGAGGCTAATTAGGCGCAGCTTCTAAATGCAATTGGGTACAATTCTAAAGCAGGTGGGGACAATTCTAAATTCAACTTTCTCAGGGAGGCTATTGGGTGCAGCTTTCAGGTGCAACTGGGTACACTTCTAAATGCAAGTGGGAACAGTTCTAAATTCAGCTTTCACAGAGAGGCTATTGGGTGCAGCTTCTAAATGCAATTGGGTACACTTCTAAATGCCGTTGGGTACACTTCTACATGCAAGAGGGAACAATTCTAATTCAACTTTCTCAGAGAGGCTATCCGGCGCAACTTCCAACTGCAGAAACTTCTAAATGGAGGTGGGAACAGTTCTAATGCGGGTGGTAACAGATCTAAATTCAACTTTCACAGAGAGGCTATCGGGCGCAGCCTCTAAATGCAACTGAGTACACTTCTAAATGCAGATGGGAACAATTCTAATGCAGGTGGGGACAATTCTAAATTCAACTTTCACAGAGAGGCTAATTGGGGGCAGCTTCCAAATGCAAACAATTCTAATGTATCTTTCTCAGAGGGCTATCCGGCGTACTTCTAAATGCGATTGGGAACAGTTCTAGATTCAATTTTCATAGAGAGGTGGTTAGAGATTCCATCTAAGTGTGGCGTATGCTAGCAATCATTAGTTGACGTTATACTGCGGGCCATTGAAATGTAGGTTAGGGTGGGCAGGCTATTGGGAACACTTCTAGATTCAATTTACCAGAGAGGTTATTGGGCACACTTCTAAATGCAACTTTCACAGCGAGGCTATTGAGCACATTTCTAAATTCAATTTTCCTCAGAGAGGCTACTGGGCGCACTATTAAAATCAATTTTCCAGAGAGGCTATTGGGCACACTTCTAAATGCAACTCTCACAGAGGCTATTGGGTACACTTCTAAATGCAACTTTCCAGAGTGTCTATTGGGCACACTTCTAAATGCAACTTTCACAGAGAGGCTATTGGGCACATTTCTAAATTCACAGAGAGGCTGTAGGGCGCACTTTCTAAATGCAACTTTCACATGCTAACATTCACAATTCCATCTAGATGCGACGCAGGCCAATATTCACAATTCCATCTAAGAGTGGACATGCTAACATTCACAATTCCATCTAAGAGTGGACATGCTAACATTCACAATTTCATCTAAGAGTGGACATGCTAACATTCACAATTCCATCTAAGAGTGGACATGCTAACATTCACAATTCCATCTAAGAGTGGACATGCTAACATTCACAATTCCATCTAGATATGACGCAGGCCAATATTCACAATTCCATCTAAGAGTGGACATGCTAACATTCACAATTCCATCTAGGAGTGGACATGCTAACATTCACAATTTCATCTAAGAGTGGACATGCTAGTATTATGGCACTCTATGTTATTGGTAGGTAAGATAGAGTGGCGGGGGTTTTCTGGAGTAGAGTGATTGCTCTACTCCCCACCCATGCCACACTCACGGTTTTTGTTGGTGTTTGTTGGCTTCCTTGGCATCTCCTGCGGACACCTGCTGACACATCCTGGAGCCGCCTCTGTAGGAGCCGCCCTTTGCCTTGGGGCCCTTCGCCACAGGGGCTGCCGGGCAGAGGGCTGCCCTGGGAAAGTCAGGGATAAAGGGGAGGTGGACGAATCAGGGCCAGGGGAGGACAAAGGGGGCGGGACTAAGGGAGGAAAGCTGCCGTGCAGAAGGGAGGCAGCAAGGGCCTCCTAGCCCCAAAATGGTGGCATGGGGGGGCAGGGCAACACAACCACACATGCTTACCTGGGCCAGGATGGAAATGGCCGGGAAGGATACTTTGTGGGGGGGCATCTGGGGTCAGCTTGCCCTGCGCAGCACTCACCTGCTTCCTGATGGTAAAGGAAGCAGGGAGGCTACCGCGGGTCCCTAGACCCGAGACCACGGGCCCAGTTAGCCGATGGGGAACGAGGGGCGGGATGGGAGGCGGAGGCAGGGTGATCCAGGAAGGAGCAGGGAGAGGGGGACGCAAAGAGGGTACAGGGGTCTGGGGGCACAGAAAATACTTTGTGGGGGGGCATCTGGGGTCGGCTTGCCCTGCGCAGCATTCACCTGCTTCCTGATGGTAAAGGAAGCAAGGAGGCTACCGCGGGTCGCTAGACCCGAGACCACGGGCCCAGTTAGCCAATGGGGAACGGGGGGTGGGATGGGAGGCGGGAGCAGGGTGATCCAGGAAGGAGCGGGGAGAGGGGGACGCAAAGAGGTACAGGGGCCTGGGGCACAGAAAATACTTTGTGGGGGGGCATCTGGGGTCGGCTTGCCCTGCGCAGGACTCACCTGCTTCCTGATGGTAAAGGAAGCAGGGAGGCTACCGCAGGTCCTACTTACTCCTTTTGGTTGCAAAGGGTTCAATTCTACTTATACAGAAAACCTCTGTTTAAAGTTCAGGAAAGCCAGCTGCATGGCAGGACCCTCTGGAAGGACAGGGCAGGGGTCTGGTCACTCCACTCTTAAGGATGGTCCACAGCTCTTCGCCATAGAGTCCAGTCAGTTTTTTTAGGCTGTGCTAGCAAAAGACAGGTCCACTCAGATGCAATCTCCTTTGGTGATTCCTTGCGGGTGTCAGATGGTAAGTTTCATACACAAACGGGCAGTCCCCAGGGTGAACCATTGATATTTTGTACTTTTTGCAATGGCCGGCCTCGATTTAGGGACGGCCGCTACTTGTAGGTCTAATCGAATCCATAAGTCAGCACACCTCTAGACATTAAATAAAAATAATTTGCATTTTATTAAATTTAATTTAAGGTGAAGGCTCAAGTGTCACTTCGCATAAAAGACAAGTATTAAACAATTTGAAATTAATTCAACTATGATTGAAGTTTATGGCATCTCTTAATACAATTGCAATAAGATTTCCTAACATTATGTAGTAAAAAACATCACAAATAGGTAATTTAAATAAATCAGAGACAAACCAATACGTTGTATCCTAAGTGCAAAAATCACATTAGTGCTTGGCCGTTTACGTTACCGGCTCAGAACAGGAACGGCATATGAGCGCGACTTGAATGATTGATGATGGCATTGACGTTTGGCTTGCCCTATGTAGATGACAACAGCGAATGGAGGTAGATTAACTGATTCCTCCGTATTGTGTAACCGGCAGTGCCAGAACACTTAGTGAAATCAAGGATTTTGGTGAAAGTATCGTTGGATTACACAAAGAAGCAAACATTCGATCTGCTCTTTCCGGTGTACAACCAAGAACTTGCCCCTGTGTTCACACACCCCCTACATTCCAAACATGAACCAGCCAGCATTTGGCCTGCTCAGAACTTTCCTTAAAGACAGTAGGTTTTTAAACCTTTAGCAGGACACACTTTATTGCAGTTGTACAAAGCTGGGGGGACGTAAAAGCCAGGCTTGCCGTGTTGGTGTTCATTGTGAAGTTTGTCCATCAAAAGTCCACAAGTGTCTCCCTTCGGCACAAATGAAATCTTCATGTGACCCATGGAACAATGATTTTATTTCCCTTGTTGCCGGTATTTTGCATGTGAAGCATAATAGACATTGCATCTTTTTTGCACAGTCCATGTCTTTTCCCTGACATCTTTAAGTTGGCAGGAGAACATTTTTCTCATTTCTAGCGTTAACTTGCAAACACACATGCAAAGCCGTTTTGGTGTCAGTTTAAAAAAAATCTGTTCTTTCATGTGAAAGGGACCTTAGAATTTCTTCTGCCTTTGTGAATTAAAAAAGCTATTTTTCCATTGGTAATGACAGGTAGGCCTTTTCACATGGCCCTTCAGTTCCGTTGGTTTGGGGCCTTTGATTACACCCACATACTGAGTATGGGACATGCTGAGAAAACAGCAGACACAGCACCATTAAAAAATGGGTAACTTATGGGTAACTTATTTCACATTTTCTACACTGTATGAGGGGAAACCACTGTGAAGCTTCAGGAACCCAGAGGTAATTTTGGAGACTGCACCAGTTAAACATTGAGAAAATATTTTGTAGTCTCACAATGTATATCAGCCAGGAAAGTGTAGCAGTTGCATTGAAATCACTAAACTTTTCTCAAATTACATAGGGGATGCAGACCACATTTTTAGAGAATGTGAGAGGAAAATATAATAGGGCTCCTGTTTCTTAATTCTGTGTTTTTAAACCTCTCCTTTCAATATGCCTTTTAATGTAACATCAGTAATTTTAGGAAACCACCGGGTCCCACTTAACAGTAACATGTGAAAAGGATTTGTTTTTCCATTTATTTTGTCAAATTTATCTTTCATATATAAATGTGTACTGCTTCCAAACCACTACTTGCTTCCTGTTCCCAGGAGTTTGTATGGCCTTTTAGATAAGACATCAGTTTCCAGACCCACATTCCATGCATACTGGTCCTTCAGCTGATGAAGCATAAGATGCTAATTTGTTTAATCATTTTGTGAACAAACTGCACTGTAACTTTTTCTTTACTAATCATTTGACACTGCCCATCTGACAAAGAAGTCTGCTGTGGGACTTTCTAAGCTAATGCTTTGTTCCATTTCGGCATAGTATTTCATTTATTTATTTATTTATGTATTTATTTATTTAATGTATTGTGCTATAGTTTATTGCAAACTTTTCACAAATCCAATCCCCAATACAATCTAGAACACAGTAGAGCAGAAATTCATACATAGTAAAATGCTCATTAAAATATATATTTAAGTCATAAAACCATAAGAACGTCCTAAAATTTAAACTGTGGTGTCCAACCCAAATCAGCCAAGCCAACCCCAGCTCAAGTTAAAATATAAAAAATGGTGTAGATCTTTCTCCAAAGTAGTGTAAAATATATAATGCATGCTTCATGTTCCCCACTCATAGAGCCCAAATGCCTTCCATTGAGATATTCCCACATAAACCCACAACTTGAAGTGCCTGTTGCCTTAAGGTCTGTAACGACTCACATTGAACCAGCAGGTGTTTCACTGTTTCCGGTGTGCCCTTGCCACACAGACGGCACTGAATGTGTTCCTTTGGGGTCTGAGCCCAGGCCCCCACAATTTCCTTGGTGCTAACCAAGTTCAATTTTAATTTCTGGTAGTCCCAGATCAGCGCATACCCAATGAAACACTTAATGTATGTTTCCACTTTCTCTCTTTCCTGGATAAAATGTATGTATGCCAGAGCGTGAAAGTGAGTTGCCAGGTTGACGATCGCTTGTTCCGGTCCAAAATCAGCCAAAGTGTGTTTCATGTAAGATTTATAGAGGCTGAATATGACACCCAAAGTGCCACCCGGTGGGATACCCCAAGGTAGTCCAATAAAAGGTATCAAACCCTGCATCGAATAGAATGTATAAGTCCAACCTAGTTGGAAAGTCAACGCCTGGCAGGTTGCTTCATCTGTGCAAAATGTGCTACAGCGACCTCGAAACACCAGGCATTGACCCCACCCCCCCCCCTCCATTTGGCCTTGATGCATTTGGTACCCACTCCCCTTGCTTAGGCAGTAAGGCAGGCCTTAAAATGAACATCACATCAGCTCCCATTTGTTCCATTGCCCGCACCTACTGTTCTTGCCTGACTGACGCTGACCTGCCCCTGGCCTACCTGCTATCTACCGACGTGACCGCTGGCCCCCTGCTGTCTGTCACTCCAAATTTGAATGGGCTCTTTCAGCAACATCTGGATTTGCAGTTTGACCTGCCCAGACCCTCTGCTCTTTGCCAACGAGTTTTCGTGACCATTGCAGATCAGTAATTGTGGACGCATTGTTTCAGTGCCCGTTCATTTCCAAGTAGTATTTATTTACTCCACAGAGGAGCCAGCAGGATCGAAAGCCCAACAGCGACAGCAATGAGGTACCTTCTGCTTTCATTCCAACCGCATGCGTTTTCAAGTAGTTAGAGCCTACTTGTGTTCATTTTGATTGCATTTGGGTACAAGCAATAATCCATTGAAGGCGATCCCTATGGTATGTGTGCGTACTGGGCCTTGCGATGCCAGGGGTAGGCAATGGCCACCCCCGTAGCCACCTTCCCTCCCTTCACTCCTTTTTCCATTGGGCCTATGATTCCCCTTCAGTCGGCCCTGGTTGAAGTCCTCATAACAGCATCCTAAAGTAGCACTGTAATGCCGCTACCCTCAACAAGACGTACATCCTAAAGTGTGACAATAAAAGTGAATCGGTCCCGAATATTCGTTGTGTTTCGCATTAAAAAAAACACAAAATAACCAGGGAGTACTTTAAGAACTGCTAGTGCACCAAGCTTCCAAAATGACCGTGACCCGGACATCTCTCTCTTTATTGTTATAAATGACTCCCCTAATTACTCTTCAGATCTTTGCCCCTTTCCTAGCCCAGAGCAGGAGCACTTAACCTTTGACAGGAAGGCAGATGACTGACTCCCTTTGGAAGCAACACACACAAGCAAATCAATAGGGTGCCACCGGGTGACATCACGGCTGATGGATGCCCGGAGGAAGATCAAGTTCAAAAGGAAGGGCAGCAGCAGAGAGCATAAGACTGTGAAGGAAAGTGTTCATCGTTTATGTTTAATGCATCGGAGAGCTGCGTCAAGTAGTGAATGTGGAGAAAAATTGCAAACCACCACAGGCGATGAACACATCTACACTAGAGAGCCTGCATCAACTAGGAAATGTGGAGGTCTGACAGACAGCTGTCTGCGATATGGTAAAGTCCTAGATTGTTTTTATTTTTCCTAATTGAAATGATGCGGGTAGTTCTGCTTCTGAAAGGTAGATCTACTAATGGTCCATGACAACATTATAGAGCAAACACGTGCCTTTGACACCCTCAGCACCAGCCATGCAGTGACACATGTCAAATTCATTTGCAACGGTCATAATACATAAGACCATATACTGTCTTGAAGTGGGGGACCTAAATATAGCCCTTGTTGCACCCATCCCGCTCTCAGCCCGTCAACAGAGAAACGAGAGATGTACATCGCTCATGACGCCCTTCTCCTCGTGTGAGAGATGTTGCTCACTCAGACAGTCATTCAGACCTTACCCAGATGATGTCACAGAAGAGATGAGCCTGGAACCCATAGAGCAAGTCGACTGACTGCAGTCACAGAGAGCCAATGATGTCATGACTGACATCATAACATAGATACTTTAGACATGAAGCATATACGCATCTCTGCACGATGCTACGCATACATAAACGTTTATTGCTGATAGACAGGCTCGAACTGGCCTATAGTGCAATGCCCTTACCAAAAACACAAAATGCCACTGTGGGCCAGTTTTTTGGGTCAACGTGGGCCACTTTTTTTGGCCCATTTGGGCCAGTTTGATTAGTTACTTCACCATGCAACTAGTAGTTTTGACCAGTGTTACAATTTGCATCACATTTGTATCAAAAACCTCCCTTTCGGTACTACTCAAAAAGTCTGTCACAATAAAAATGAATTGCCATTCACAGAAGAAGTCTTCATTGGTGCCCAAGACAATTATATGCTCCAGTCCGACCCTGCCGATAGAAACAAACGATATGCTTATGACTCGCATAGAGGACTGACACATGTATACCTTTTGCTGAGCACAAAACCACAAGATGCATAAGAATACATATGAACGGCTTGCAAACACTTAACGCAACTAACAGGGACAGCCATGTGAATAAATATGGATGCCACAGGTACACTGGAGTGGATAGGAGATGCTTTGAGAGCTTGAGATACAGAGAAAACAGCCAGGCTGATCCATTCGAAGCTGGCATAACACACTTTCAGCACAGTTACCGTGCATAGATAGCCAAAGACACAGAGAGAAGGAACGTTTCCAGATAAGCGGAAGGGACAGGGCACCTGCAAGAAATCCAACCTAAAAAGCCTCATAATTACAGGCAAGAGAGATCCACTTTGTGGTCCCTACACACGTGACCTGCACCTGCCTGACAGTGCCTATTCATTCGAGCCAGATAGATATGGCTGTCCCCCTCGAACTGAAAGAACGGGGATACAAATTTAACACAGGTTCAAAGGCAAATGTTCTGTCTCATGGCTGGGAGATCAGAGAGGGTAATTTATTGGGAACATATAGCACCTTCAGGCTCATTCCCACTACCTTGTTGTAGCACTTGGCCTGTTATCTATCCAAGGCTCCAAGACTGAGAAGACCCTTTCCGTCCTGGTTAAACATCCACGCTAAGTTTACACTATGTTGCATTGGCCAACCACCTTTCACTAACAGTTGTATTAATCTGTAACTTCCCATTTGATACATTTGTAGGTGATCTCAGGAGGAGCCACAAGATATGATTTACCCAATGAACATAGTAATCCCTTAAAGAAAATATATTTAGATCACCTCACTAACCAATTCCTTCCCCTGTTAGGTTTTTGGAATGTAACCATTTGTGTTATGTCACACGCTAACAAAAACGGCTGGCAATCGCCTAGGCACTGAGAGGAAGTGTGGAGAATGGTACGTTGTTCATGCTGCAATCCCTGTCAAAAGCTGTGTCGCCACTGGCAAGGACCAGACCGAAAAACCACACGTGGATATTGAGAGGTCATCAGGAGCAACCTTGGAGAAATTCCCGCCTGCTCCCCTGGGACGCCAAGCAGACCGGAAGGCAGCGTGGCAGTTTGGGGGAAAGGTGGTACCTGAGGGCTTCAGCAGCTCCATGGACTTTAAGTATAAACTCAGCCATACCACATAATAAAGACAGTAGAATGTTGTCCTCTGGCTGGGTCTTCCATTCTTGGTGCAGTAGATTTCCAGGACCAAGTTCCTCTTGCATGTAGATCGGGAGACTGTTATTAGTCCCGGCCACTATTAGAGGTGGTAGCAGAGAGGGTGGTTGCTAAGACCCCTCTGCGATAAGACCACCTTCTTCCCATCGGTTGCCCAAAGAACTGTGCCGCCACTGGTGAGGACCAGACCGAAAAACCACACGTGGATATTGAGAGGTCCTCAGGAGCAACCTTGGAGAAATTCCTGCCTGCTCCCCTGGGACGCCAAGCAGACTGGAAGGCAGCGTGGCAGTTTGGGGGAAAGGTGGTGCCTGAGGGCTTCAGCAGCTCCATGGACTTTAAGTATAAACTCAGCCATACCACATAACTTGGGAAGGGAAAGCTGTTGCTTGTCGATTGTTTTGTGTTGTTGTGAAGAATACCTGTTTCCGGTGTTTAGCTTAAGGTTACAAATGAAAAAAGAAAAGAAAAAGTATACCTGTATTCTAGGCGCTAGCCTGGTTTATAGATGAAAAATAAGAAAAGACAAAAAAAGAATACCTGTTCTGGGCAGATAGCTTAGTTACAGATGACTTGTGTATGGAAATCCTGTGTCTAGGCATTAGCGTAGCTCACTTAGGTCGCAGAAGGTGGTTTCTTAGTTTATCTCACAGAGATGTTATCCTATGAGACGGTATAGAAGAAGAACCACATAGTCTTTTAAAATCCCTGTGATTGAAAGACAGGAAGATAGCCTTATACGTTATGTAGTTTGTATTGTTGTTTTTTGGGGTATTGGAGACTTGTCAAGGGGCATTTGAAATATCAAGACTGTTCCCTTAGCTTTGTGACGTCACATATGTAGTTGGTAAATAGGACACAGAGAGTTGTGGTGGAAGTGAAGACCCATAGTGGGGCACAGACGTGGCAGTAACACAGTTGACAAACAAGAAATGTAATGGTTTTTAACATGGCAAGGTGATTGAACTGTTACAGAGAGATGTACCCTTTCAGGCGAGGCTCTGAGCTTATGGTCCTTGGAACGTGTATTTAGTTGAATGGGATTGGATCAGAAAAATTCTGAGTCCAAATAATCAGACAAACACAAGAAGATGGCAAGTTACTGTTTTATTAACAATTATATAAAAGAGGAGGTCACAACAAACATCAAGGAACATACACTTAGTCTCTCAATGATCTCCACAAAAAAAACAATTAATCTACTTCATTATGCATCAGATTGACGTAATACTATGTGGAAATAATGAAAAACCTATCAATGGTCGGGATTGGTTAAGAGAAAAATCTAGTTATACAATTGTATAGGAGCTAGGATTCTTATTGGAGGTCCGATATCAGGTGGACAACTTATGCCTACCTCTAAAAATATGTCATCTCAGAAACATCAGATACACTGTGTTTCATTGGTCTCACAAACTATAAGGTCCTTCGGGTATATGGACTACTAGAATTGGTTGGCAGGCTTATACCACGTCTTGAACATTTGGTTCATTCAGCAGCACGTAAGCCAAAACACAGGTACAGGGAGATAGGACATAGAGCTATCTCACCTTCAATTAGCCTTGTATCTCTCATCACTCATGCCTTCTTCCAAGAAATTGTCTTTGCATTTGGCCTTGCAGAGTATTCTCGTCCTCAGAATTAAACGGGAGTAAGGGCACTCGCTTTCGCGGCAGGAACTCCAAGTTCAAGCCCTATTTCCAACCTTGGCTCACTTGACAGGACACCACAATTCTATTAATTCCGCAAGCATTAAATGTCTCTAAATGAATTAAACTTGGCATCTTTTGTGTTCTTTCTTGCACCCTGATATGAAAGGATTCATCCTCTGCACACGTGTTCTACTTCAGAGTAGATAGCTGACCTCGATTTCCAGGATCTTGACTTCAGGCCGAACAGCCTCGTTATTACAGCTCCACTAGCCTGCTTCTCTCTTGCGACACAGCTTCTCCTTCATTCTCTATGATTCCTCAGCTTACTATTTCCTGATACCAATATCCAGTTTCTATACTGTAAGCGGCTTCAATTCAACACTACAGCTAAGTCAATGCCTAGTCTGGGATGCTGATGGAAACCCTTATTGATGTATTTTTATGTCCAGTTCGTTTACTCTGGATGACAACCCTTATATAACACCCCTCTCTTAGAATCCCCCTGACCCTACTGAGCCAAGAAGTAGGTTTGTTTTGCAAATTAAAAGGTTTATTTGAAAAATCACACAATAGATATATATCACACTTTTATAATCAATTAATATTTGATATCACACTTAGACATATGACAGTGATCAACAATGGATGATGTTATACTAGCACACTGGTTTAATTACTTAGGAGAAGTATAGAGGATAAGGTAGCTGAGAATGCTTTATGGTTTCAAGGAGATGCAAAGATGAATAAAAGGCAGTACAGAAATAAACTTGATATGATTTCAGCAAAAGATAATATGATCACTTTTTCTCTGACAATTCACTCCCCCCCTATTCAATGTAAGGAGATGGAAGTAACACACACAGTCTTCGGAAATACAATCACAGTACAATGCGAATTCAGTTCCCCCCTAGCAAGCTTATAGCACCAGGGATGATTTTGAAACACAGGCGAAAGACTTTCAGGTTATTTGCAAGGGAGTGAAATATGCTAAAATTGATTTTAATTCCCTTTAGAGGTTCAGGGTGAGTGAGAGATACTTTAAATCAGTTCAGGTCCACACTAACAATGATTAATGAGGGATTATCAGGTTGAAAACGGATTTCAGTAATGGAAGCAAAGGACAGATCTTTCTACACGTGGTTGAAATGAAGCAAAATGTCAAATCGCTGCACTTTTTTTTAGTGCGTCGAGCGCAACGACGGTGGCACTATAAGGAGTAGCAAGTCGGTTTAGAGCTTGTTGGAAAGCTGGGAATCTTAGCTTTACAATACAAGTAAATTTTGTTCCTAGGATGCACGGTTCCAAAGATACAGACGATTTTGTAAAGGTTGTTTTTCAGAAATGAAATTACAGTTTCGGAATGACAGATGCACTTTGAAAGGTTTGAATCAACAGGAGGAACACACAATTTCTCATGATGCAGTTCTAAACAGGTTGAAATGTTTTGAATCAGATTATTTTAAGCTAAGAGATGGGTTCTGCACCGTTCTATCTGGGTATTCACACTATAAATTTGAAAGGAATGGCCTCATCACGGATCTGGTCAACAGGTTTAGCTGCGATTCTCTCTGCTCGGCGGGTCAATCACGCACCGGTTCTGTTCACAGCGGTCCGGTCTGGGTCTCTGGTTCTGCTGGTCTGGATCAAGTGGATTCTGGATACCACACTGCTTTCTGGGTACTGGTTCTGTTCTGGATACACAGGACTCTTAGCAAGCAGCAAACCGCACAGCCCGGCAGTTGAATAGTTTGCAAAAGATTTTGAGGCCTGCTGAAGAGTTCAGCTCTTTGGAGTTTTTGTTCTGGAGTTAGTCTGGATCTCTAGAGTTCTGAATTCTGGAGTTCTCCATCAGCGTGCTGCGCAGGAATTCAGTTGAAGGTTGGAAAATGAATGTCCCTGTCCGGCTTCCAGTGGCTCTTTTTATGTCTTTTGAAAATGGGTGTGTGTTGGCATAACTAAGCCTGCCCCTCACAACTTATCATTGGCCAAGTTTTCCTCTCCCCCTTGATTGGGGAACTGAGTTGTGTGTCAGAGTGAGTCATCAGGTGTCATCCTCATGGCTCCAAAGAAAGAACACTCCCCTTTGCTTTTACCTTAGAAAATCATTTTCATAACTAAACATATTTCCCAAATACGCAAGTGGTTGACATTACATGTACATATCATATATTACTTCGGGTAGGTCTCTGTTCCAACTCTGATGTTTCTAAGAGCCAGGGTTCAAAAATGGCAACTTATTTTCATTTTTAGTTGGTTTACCAATATTGGATTTTACCAAAAATTACCCAGATGTACACCGCCTTTCTACACATATTCCAGTAAATTTTCATTTTTCTAGCGTGAACCCCGTGTCTGCAATCTCCATAATTCATGGGGTTTTGCCTCAGAACATGGTACAGAGTCCTAACACCTCTTACAATGTGCACAGAAAAATCACAAGAATAATTATAATAATTAGATAATTTTGACAAGTCTGTACTATGAATTATCCATCTTTTTAAATGTACGCTCTGGCCCATAGGGGTATGGTTTCCCAAAGCACATGGTGGAATTTCTGGTTTGTCCACTTCCTCCAAGCCGTTTACGACCCCCCCCCCCCTAATTTAACATTTGCCTGAGCCAAGGAAGGCTCATTGTTCAGTTTCCTGCAGTCCCCAGCTGCTCCTCCCCTAATCCAATCAGAGAGGTGTCATCTCCCTTTGGTGAGGGCAGGAGAATGCAGCCAGTCCTGGGAAGAGTTGCTGGGCAAGTTTCAACTCCTGTCGGGGGTAGTTGCCGGGCAGAATTCACTCTCTTCAAGCCAGGCTTCAGCTAAATGTCACTTTTGTTCCAGGTTTCTACATCCAAATCAAACTTACAATTTTTACACATGCAGCTAGAACGCTGATTCTAAGTTCAAAACTATGACATTTAAACAGTTGCAACCTATGTGGCACTCAAAGTAGGTCACTCATTTATTTTAAACATTTCGATTTTAGTGGCTTTAAGTCCAATTGCACTTCAGCTGCTGACATCCACAGCTCAGCCAGTTTTGTTATAAACATTGTTTTGGGCTCTTCATCTTTCCAGATTTTGTATGCACACAAGACTACATACTGCCAAATGTCTGCTGGTGTTCATTGAGATTTTTGAATATCTTGCAATGTTTAAAATAGGCATTTTTAGCTTGCATTTCAGAGAAACAAAGGTGATTTCAAAGCGCTTCTTAAGCCAACCGGCACTGCTGTTTTTCCTTTGGCACACATTTCACTCATGGCACTCCTGGCCCATCACGCTCGCACTGGTGGGTGGCAGGTCAGGGGAACATTTTGGTGTGCGCCAAAACTGCACAGTTTTCTTGGATTCTGGCGCAATGTGGGCTTTTTCGGCCATCTTGGATTTTCTAAGCCCACAGCACCAAATGTTGCAGCATAATAGTCCAAACGTGGGTCAGGACACCCAACAATACAGTGGCGGCTTCGCCTGCATTTTATTTATTACTTGTAGCCGGTCTATATGATGAATTGATATACCTTGCGTTTCAGAATCTGTACATTCTTTATGCTGCTGATTTCATCAGTATTCTCTATCATGTAATCTTCTTCTCTTACACTTGAGAGTTCACTTGATTCTTTCCTTCATCCTTCGCCTCTAGGATCCATACATCATATTCATTCAGTACCTTGAGAAGTCGTGCACACTTTCTTGTGATGTCACCAGTTCATTTTCTAAGCTTTTTCTCATATTCCTTCAGGGAGTTCCTCCCATGGGTTGTCAACAACTTGAGGGTACATTCAAAAAGGTTGTCTCAATGGGTATCTTCTTCCAAACACTCGCTACAGTATTGGTATGACAGCTGAAGTCAAACAAGACACGGTCTCATGCCTCCAATACAAGGGTGGTAGGGGTGCGGGATTTCCTGCGGATGTACACATCTGCTGCTCTACATTCCCACCTTCTCAAGTTTTCCAGCTTCTTTGTATCTATTCTTTAAAAAGGGTTTTTGGGTTTCCATATCTTCGTCACCCCCTGCAGGGTGCTCGCATTTTGTATATGTTCATCCACACTCCAAGTCATGTAATTGTATTCTCCATGCGGTGCACAGAAGACCCAACGTCCCACATAATTCTTATGATCCTTTGGATACCAGAATTTCGTTCCTTCAGGTGCCAAAATACTTGCCTTTATACGATCTCTAATGGCATCATCGGTCAGCACATTGTCTCCTGGTTCATCCTTAGTGTCAATCATGATCTTCATTCTGACTGCTTTCTTTGCTGTTTTCTTGCATTGTCCAATTATTATGCTTATGATGCAGAATCCAAACATGATCAGCACCATATTGTTCCAGTGAACTTGAATAAATTTGCCATGCAGTAAGGAATCCATGAAAACAGGAGTGAGAAACAACTGTCATCTCCAATGTCATCTGTCTCATCCTCCATTTTTGTGTGCAGATATGCCAACATTAATATAGCCTCCATCAAAGTCCCATTCTCACTGTCATGAGAGGGTTTACATGTGCAACATGATGGCCCGATCTTGCACATACACCTTCTTCCATTGCTGTAATCATGTCGAGAACATCGAGAACATACCTATTCTGGAGGGTCATCAGTCGTATGGCCCTCAACAGTTCTTTTATGGTGTTGCATCTCTTTATAGTAGTATCGATTGTTTGGAGTAGCTCCCACTTGGTGATCGGCAACCCTTTTATGCCTTCACCGCTGTTTGAATCCCAGGCATAAACATAGATGTCATTATCATAGCAGTCTCACTGAACAGCTTGTACTCATCAAGAATGTCTTCATAAGCCTTTAGTGATTTTTGTGAGAAATAATTCTCTCTCTTCATCCAGTGAAGTTCTATTGACCTTATTTTTCTCAAGTGGTCATCCACCTTTGGAAACTCTTCAATTTTCAAATCACTCTGAGGAATCACCAATGCTGGAACATGGACGTATATCAAGGAACACACTCTACCCCAATTCCTGGGCAGTTTCATATATGCTCTGTGTCCGCATTCCCAATATCGATCCTCTTCTCATTCCTATTGTGCCTGCTCTGTTTGTGGGCTGGTGCCTCACAGGATATGTGATCCAGGGCAAAGTCCTCTGGGGTTTGTGTACTGTGTGACAGTGGATAAGCTGACCTGCCCCTGAAAATTGCCAATTTATTAGCAGGTTTCCTTTGCTTCTACATATGCATGTAATATGCCCTGTCATCCCACAATTCCAACATGGTGAGGGTGGCCCTCTGGCAAACCCAGCATTACATCCTCCCTGTGTATTCTGGCTCCCACCCTGGGCATTTTGAAATTTTCTTTGGGCATTTTGGAATCCACCTTGGACATTCTGAAATCCGTCTCTTCCTCTAAATCCCCCACCTCTACATTTTGGCCCACTTTGATCCATTGGATGTCCATTATCCGCTTGGGATGCATCAGTTGTTTCCTGCATTTGCACTTCTTCTTGACTCATCACTATTGCCCCATCTATTGCAAATGTTG
This sequence comes from Ambystoma mexicanum, assembly GCF_040938575.1. NCBI lineage: Eukaryota > Metazoa > Chordata > Amphibia > Caudata > Ambystomatidae > Ambystoma > Ambystoma mexicanum. Next base: position 983,836,122 of record NC_090925.1, read on the forward strand.
ACAATTTTGTTCTGAACTTCCTCAATCTTCCGTTCTCTTCTTTCTTTTTATACTTCTCTTGTAACAATTCGGCAATGATGCACAATAGTCAATTGTATCTCAGCCCATGGCTTCGCTTCCATTCCAACTTTTTTTTTCATTTGTCTCTGTACTTGTTCTGGCAACCCCTGACACAAAATATGATAAAATACTGCCACTGTTTTTTCCCACGGTTCACGTGTTTCAATCTACCATCTCTATTGAATTTCCCAATTATACACAATAAGATCCTCATCTTCTTTCATTTTTAAGTGACATAATTGCGCCCATATCTGATGCATCAGGACACTGTACCTGAGAGCTCTCCAAACATCTGCCCTGCAATTATTAAAGGGCGCTCATCATGTGCTGTGTTTTGTGCTGTCACACTCACGTATCCTGCTCATCTCCAAATGTCGTCAGCCCTCTCCCCAAGAATAGCTGCCAGTAGACCTCTTATGTCTCCTATGGCCAGCGTATTTCCCCCTGTCATTTTCTTGAATTTGTATGGCCATTTCCCAGCCCCCAAAGTCAAACTGGGTAATTTACATTTTAAGTTATCCTTATCCATTTTGGGCCATGGAATACATTGCGGTTTTACTCCCCCCTTCTCTAGCAATGGGAACTGTGAGAACCCATCCCATAATCGGCTCCTACGATTCATTTACCCAATGCAGGTGTAATCGTCCCTATTCGTCTTCACGCTGGTAACGCCCTTATACTACTCACATAAGGTGGAGATTCTTCTCTCACAATACATGATCGCCTTCGGGGAAGTTGAGGATATGGTATAGGATCTGGTATTCTTTCCTTAGGGTGTTCGAGGTCTGTCCATCTTACCTCCTTATCCAAATTCTGATTTCCCACGCAAGCACTTGTATCCTTCCCCACTCCCTTATGAGCTGACTCCCTTTCTTCATCTGACATGGCTAGGTCCCAACTGATGTGACTTTTGTCTTCCTCTTGGCTGTCTAAATCTAGTCTACTTAAAGACAGTGTTCTATGTTCACTAGTGAGCATGTTTTCCTCCTCAACCAGTGATTTATGTATCAGGGCTCGTCTACCTTTTCCCTGAGTTCCATACTCGCAATTCTGCCTCAGTTGCTGGTATATTTTATGGATCCTTTCTCCAATATTGTCTGCATCATATCTTTCCTCTCCTATTGCTACTCTAGGTATTTCTGGCATTACTTCATTTATGGGTAGAATTGTTCTTGTTGTATCCCATCTTATTTCCTCGCTTGGCCTTATTCGTTCTTTAAGAACGAAACTGGCATCGAGATCTTGTGACTGTCAATTCTGTCTTATTCTTTCTTCCACTTCCCATTGCTGCCTCGTGTCTCTTCTTGCCCTTTCTTCTTCCTTTTTCGTGCTTCTCTTCTTACTTCTTCTCTCCGTTCTTCTTCTTCACTTCTTCTCTGTAATCTTTTTTCTTTCACATGTTTTGCTTCTTCTTCCTCCCTCTTTCTTTCTCGTCTGTCTATTTCTTCTATTTCCTTCTTTCGACTGTCTTTGTTCGTCTGCTCGGTTTTCATCTTTCTCTTGTTCTTCTCTATATATATGTTACCTTCATTCCCTGCTTTTTCTCCCGTGCTCATCCTCCCACAACCTCTTTTCTCGTTCTCTATCCTTCTTATTTTGCTCATCCTTGTTTTCCCTTTGCCTGACCTCTTCAATGCTTTTCCCATCTGACTTGAGTAATATCTGTCCTCCCATCCATTCGTTCTGCACAAGTGTTACCTCATCAGACCAATATTTTTCTCCTTTCCATCTCTTTATTTCTCTATCTATATCTATATCTATAAATATGTTCGATCTCTCATCTCTTTCTTCTTTATCTCATATGGACTTATAGGCATCGTCCTTACTTTTACTCTCTTCTGGATTGTCATCACTACTATAAACCGATGGTTCATACCTAGGGTTACTATACCCTGCTCCTGCTTTTAATTCCTTTAAAGGGTACAATCCTGTCTATTCTGTTTCTATGCTCTTAATGTCAGGTGGAGTAAGAAGAGCTGAGGGCTTGATGCCCTCCCCTTTATGCTGATTAAGCATCCACTCCTCTGGTGGTGGGTCCTCTTTCTCCTCTTGATACATCTTCCATAGTTCTAAAACTGACGGTCTTTTCTCTAATTTCTTCCCTGTGTGCTCAGCATGCACATATGTGGTAATGTGGTGCAATTACGCCTTCGACAATGATCCCACTTGTGGCCACGGCATTAACATGTTATCAGCTGTACGCTTTACCCATTCTGCGCTGTACTGTTTGAGATTAGGCGCATGTCGGGGTAATGCTTTACAAAGATGCATAAGAGGAATGTCCTCCATAACGACAAGTCACAATTAACTGTTGATACTTACAAGATCATTAATAAATCTCTACCTATCTCAAAGTTTATGGCTCAATACTTTTAATCTCAAAACAACAAACACCATCAATCGCTGCTCATTCCTCTTTTCATTTCAACAACCTGTCTGCCAACTGATTGGCTCCAATTGTTTATTACACTTAACTAAAGACAGTGTCACTTCCAACCTTCACAGCTTATTTTTTTCTCCAAACTTTATACATCAACTGATACTTAAAACAACAACACAATACACATTAATAACCCTGTGATCACCTTCCCCTTTTCTATAATCATTTATAGAAAGAGGTATACTTCCTACGCCTCTACTTATATTTCCCTGTACAGGGTTTAAGACGTCACCTTACATAGTCTTGACAGTGCGTATTCTCTCTCATAATATTCCTACTGGAATTTGAGACGTCTTCTTCTATCTCCTTTGAAAAAGGATTACCTAGGCATTTCCTTATCCACACAAAAATGTTCCTGTTACCCAAAAATAACACAATCCCGCCCCTTTATATTGCCATTTCCCTCAGTCTACTTACATCCATTTAATCAACTCAAGGCCTTGGGCATCGACTCCACCTCCTCCAATCAGACCAATTCACCTTCCATCCGTGGAATGCCCATGGAAACCGATCAGGGATTTCTTCAAAGAAGTACTTGGCCACCGTCTTGGTTCTTCTTGCAAGTTTAGTTCTTGGAACCATCCACACCGCTAACACATGAGTTTATGGCCCTTGGAACGTGCATTTAGTAGGAAGGGATTAAACCAGAATAATTCTGAGTCCAAATAATCAACAATTATCTAAAACAGGGAGGTTACAATGACCATCAAAGGACGAGCGCTTAGTCTTTCAATGATCTCCACAAAAAATACAATTCTTATACTTCATTATGCAGCAGAGTGATGTCATACTACGTGGCAATATTGAAAAACCTATCAAAGGTTGGGAATGTATAGAAGCTAGGATTGTGAATGGCTGTCCAATATCAGGTGCACAACTCATGCTTACCTCTAAAAACATGTCATCTCAGAAACATCAGATATGCAGTGTTTCATTTGTCTCACAAACTATAAGGTCCTTCGTTATATGAACTACTACAATTGGTTGGCACACTTGGACATTTGGTTCATTTAGCAGCACTTAAACCAAAACCTAGGTGCAGGGAGCTAGGACATAGAGCTACCTCAACCCCCAATTAGCCTTGCATATCTCAACACCCATGCCTTCTGCCATGAACTTGTCTTTATACTTGGCCTTGCAGAGTATTCTTGTTCTTGGAATTCAACGGAAGTAAGGGCACATACTATTGCATCTAGAACTCCAAGTTCAAGCCCTATTTCCAGCCTTGGCTCACGTGACAGGAGACCACGAGTCTATTCATTCTGCAAGCTTTAAATGTCTTTAAAGGAATTAACTTGGCATTGTTTATGTTCTTTCCTGAACCTTAACGTGAGAGGATTCATCCTCAGCACACTCATTCTTCTTCAGAGTAGATAGCTGATCTCGATTTCTAGGATCTTGACTTCTGGCCAAACAGCCTCGCCACGCAGCTCCAGTAGCCTGATTCTCTACTGCGACACAGCTTCCTGTCCGTTCTCAATGATCCCTCGGCTTACTATTTCCTGATACCAATGTCCAGTTTCTATGCAGTTGTGGCTTCACCTGAATTCTATTTACTACTTGTAGCTGGCCTATATGATGACTTGATGTATCTTGCATCTCAGCATCTGTACATTCTTTATGCTTCTGATTTCTTCAGCATTTTCTATCATGTAATCTTCTCTTACACTTAAGAGTTCACTTGATTCTTTCCTTCGTCCTTCTCCTCTAGGATACATACTTCGTCTTCATTCATTACCTTGAGACGTCGTGCACACTTTCTTGTGACGTCATCAGTTCATTTTCTTAGCTTTTCTCATATTCCTTCGGGGAGTTCCTCCTGTAGGTTGTCATCAACTTGAGGGTACATTTCATAAGGTTGTCTCAATGGGTATCTTGTTCCAAATGCTTGTTTCCGTACTGGTACGACAGCTGAAGTCAAACAATGCACGGTCCGATGCCTCCAATACAAGGGACATAGGCGGATGGGATCTTCGGCGGATGTATACATATGCTCTTCTAGAGCACATGAGAGAATTTTAGGTTGGCTTTCGAGGGCTGAGAACACAGTGTGGGCAGTGTGTGGAGAATGCTCTTGCTGGTGGTGGTGAGCCAAAGAAGCTGTCAGAAACATTTTTTTGGGAGACATCATGGTTTTGGGAACACCAAGTGAAAATTGATGGTAATTGGAAAAATATACAAATTGGTAATGTGTTAGAACGTGTCCATAAAATCCTGATTTGAGGTCAAGTAAGTATTGGCAGTCAGAAAGTGACATGCCACCATGGGAGGCACACTCCTTAAGCATTTGTGCAATTCTCTTCCCCTGTATCAGGACAAAATATTCAAGTTTAGTGCAGAATGGACTTGTGATACAGAGGGCACAATGGCAAAACCATGGCCCTGGGAGGGCAGTCTTTCCAAATGTGTGGTGCAACATATGTACACATATTTACATGCTGCCTATAAAGGGAAAAACAATTGTGAGCTATATTGGAGCTTTGGAAAATGTTTGAGGACAAGGAAGAGGACCCACCCAAGAAGGAATGGATGCTGAGCCAGTATGATGCAGGGCGCAAAGTACCCACAGTTCCTCCTCCTCATCCTCAAACCATAGACCCCACAACAGAAAGTGAGGAATTTTACCCCTTGAATGAACTAAAAGCAGCGGCAGGGTATATCAATCCTGTTTGATCACCAACGCGCGTATAGCAGCGAGGACACGCTTAGTGGTGAGAAGCAAGAGAGCAAGAGGGTGGACGATATACGCTATGAATGCAAAGAACTCAGCAAACTACAAGCAAAATTGACAGAGAACAATAAAGGGGCATTAGAACACAGTAGGGATGGGGAAGTGACAGTGTCATTGAATGAGAGGATAGAGGGACAAATATTGCTCAAGTTAGATGGGAGAAATACAGACAAGCATACAAGCGCAGAAGAGGAAGCTCGGAGATGCAAGAAAATGGAGGAAAGGGCAGAGATAATGGAGGAAGTAGAGAGAAGAAAGAGGAACAAGAGCAGCTGAGCAGGGAAAAGGAGAAAGCAAAAGAGAAGGAAAGGAAGGAAAGAAAGAAGAAAAGACAGAAGGAGATAGAGGAAGAGGTGAGAAGAAAGTCAAAAGAAGAAAAGGAGAGGCAGTTGCAGGTAAAGAGGGAGAAAAGAAAGTTAGAGCTTGAGAGACTTGTTAATACGTTTCGGTGTAGAGAAGAAGAATAAAGGAACAGAAGACAGGAATGGGAACGGGAGAGAAGCAGCGAAAGACACCTCAAGGAGGTAGTAGATATTATGACAGGACCAACACAGTTAAATGACGAAGATAAATAGGGAATATGGAGGAGAATAGGGATACTGTATAGGAAGAGGTGGGATAGTGCCTCTGCCTCAAAGCCAAGCTGGAGAGTAGCAAGGTCCCCATTGAGGGGGGAGAATAATTCACTGGACAGAATTACGGAAGACGGCAGGAGAAACACCTGTTAATGAGACTTAATTTCAAAGATGAGAGAGAAGAGGACAGCAATGATAGTGGGGGAACTATGGGTTTCAGATGAAGACATAGGGAAAAGTGACAATGACAAAGGGAGAAGCCCATGTCATCCATCAAGGGAAGTAAGCCCTGAACGGGAGACATCATGGGGTTGAGAGGAAAACATTAAGAAGAATAAGTTAGGACCGGCGGGCACCTTGAGCGTCCCAAAGTTACATAGCATAGCGCAGACAAATTCACTCCCTATGCATAGAGGTTAAGACCCTTACCCGGACAGAAAAGAGTGAGTATGTTGAGAGCATTCAATACCACCAAAGATGTAGAGAAGCATGACAGGGGAGTAGAATTGACACAGTTTCCGTTGCTAGGGAATGGTCACGGAACAACCGCATATATACCTTGGCAACAGATGGGCAAGGATAATTTGAGGTGCAAGCTGCCCTCGTTGACTGCAGTAGCGGGGAAATGGATATATGATTGAGAAAGGCTGACGCAGGGATGACACTAGCAGTTGGCGACATGAAGAGCTTACTTTCATCTATCAATGGGGAGGTAGCTGGCGATGTGTGTAAACAGGCAGGCCACCCTGGAATGACAACACAGAATACAGCGCATGATGGTGCACTATTTAACAACTGTAGAGCAGCCGTATGGCAGGCTCTGAGAGTACAGTATCCAGACAGATCTGACATAAACGCTATTATGGCAAACAAAATGCACGAGGACGAAGACCCACTTCAGTACATTCAGGTGATACAGGAGCATTGGCGTCAAGAGAACCGTGGGATAAAACTGCAGTATAATTTGATCACATATTGAGCCACGGCTACCAGAACAGGTACAGAAGCAATTGAAGAAATTAGTTTGGATGGAAGCAAAATCATGGTCAGAAATTCAGTAAGTACATTATTGTCAATTAATGCAAGAAAATGTAAGAAAGACATGTGAGGAAAAGAAAAAAGAAGAGGCAAAATTAGTACAGAAGAAGCTTTCAAAGGATACAATAGAAGGAGCTATGTTGATGAGTGGAGAGGGAGTAGTTAGTCAAAACACACAGAACTGACCACAGATGGCAGGATGAAGTTTTGCAGAAAGAGGAGATACCAGTCAGTAGCCACGGGGAAGAGGAATGCTCTGGGAAAGAAGTTTTGAATGCAAAACAGCAGGGTGGAGCAAGTTTCAGTAAGGGACAGCCGACACTGATGGGGGGTCCACCACATTTTTGGACATACAGTAGAGTAGGCCACGTAGCAAGATAGTGCAGAACTGGAGATGGAATTCAGCCGATTGGGGGGTGACATACCAATCAACATACCAGACTTAACAGCCTGACTACTAAGATCACATGCAGACGCACACATACCCACTGCAAATGGCACCAGGGCAGCAGACACCAGGACAGTCACAAAAGCCCATAGGATATGTATTGCAGACACAGGGGTATACACAGCCACCACAGACAACCCAGCAGGCACCAGTGCAGCAGAATGCCATAGCCACAAGACACACAGACTTTACACTACAGACTCCTGTAAGGAAACTAGGGGGAGCGACTGTGATAGGGGGAAACCCCTTCATGGGGACACTGATGACCATGTACCCACAATAGGACAGCCCACAAATGGACCTGATGTGTTCAATCCTATCCATTACACACGACCCGACCCGAATGAGGAACCACGTGCAGGAGTGACCGTAGGTGACAAAATGTTCTCTTTTCTCATGGATACGGGGATGACTCAATCCTGTATTAGGGAGGGGAGATACCCAATGTCAGGCATTGCCATGAATGCGCAGGGATTCTCTGGGGATACCGACTTGGTTCATTTACTGATGAACTTCACATTTCTATAGGAGAACATGATCTTACCATGCCACTATTGTATTCCCGCCAGACACTAGTTAACATAATGGGTAGGGACATAATGAGCTGGCTCAACATGACCATTTCATTCATTGAGCAGGGGACAGTGTGCACAACCCCAGGAATTCACTATATGAACACACAAGAATTCATTCAGGCCTTTTACGCTCAGACTGTACAGAGGGGGTGCCTGTGAACCCAGTGTTATTTCAATATGGAGTGAAAGTCCTATTAGCACAGCTTCCAGGGACCCACGGTACACTTCTCTGCATACCTAATGAGTTTCTATTGAGGCCAGAGATCCCCTTAGATGAAAAGAAGGGACAAGTGCTGTCACTTGAATTGGAAACAGCTATAGTGAGAGACGAGAGAATAGTACTACACAGGACTGATGACTCAGGATGTGCATGGAGAGCAGTAATGACGGTAGGAGAAGGGCACAGACTGACTGACTTGACAGATGAAGAACTGTTCTGAGATGACTATTCAGACTATGAGACGGTATTCCATTTGAGCATTACCTATTGGGTGAGAGTTCATTATAGGTGGGTGCCACAGAGAATGTCCCTATTAAAAAAAGGCACTGGCACTGTTTCTTGAGGAAGATTTGGAGTGCCAAGTGTTTTATGGACCGACAGCCCATATGATTTGGGCCTGTTGAACTGAGTGTGAGCTGTTAAAATCAAGCTCAAGCCAGGGGCAATCTTACCAAGGGCAAATCAATATCCAATATCCTTTGTCCAGGGAGGCAGACAAAGGCATCTTTGAGACAATTTCCTCGTTAGTGCAACGAGGCATTTTGGTACCATCAGAACTACAGTGTAACACTGCGATGTATCCAGTGCGTAGGGCAACAGGGGGATTATGGCAATTTATTTAGGATCTGCTTCCCTTGAACCATATTGTCTAGGCGGAATTCCCGCTAGTTCCCAACCCAGCGACAATTCTATGTAGCATTCCCACGAAAGCTACCCACTTCACAGTGATAGATTTAAAGAACGCTTTCTTTTCTACTACACTTCATGAAGAGTCACAAAACTGGACCAGGGGGAATATAGATTTAGACAGCACAATCATTCAGCGCGTAGATAACATCTTGATTTGTAGCTAGTTCAAAGAACAGTGCAGGAAGTGCTTCATACATTTACTGACTGCGTTAGCAGGAAAGGGTTACCGTGTGGACAGGACAAAGCTGCAATATTGCCAGACTGAGGCATTGGACAATTGATTTCACAGGAAGGTAGAAAGCCTGAAGGGCCATTCTCTGTTGTTTCAGCTCTGCCAAGAACAAGGGCTCACATTGCCATAGTTTATCCCATTAAATGGTGATTGTGGCAGCTTCATCGATGATGTTTGACATGGTGTTGTGTTAGCTTGACATGAGGTAGTTATAGGGCCTCATTATATGTTTGGTGGTATAACGCTGGTAAATCCAGCAGGATACCACCAAACGGTAATGCTGTTACCATTGCCTGATCTGCTGGAATTTCTGGCAGATTACAGGTGCCAGCAACAGCATGTTAATCCCCATTCCATGGAGTTCATTGGACTCCATGGGGGGATTTCCGGTATTACTGGCACCAGTAAAACCGGTGCCGGTAAAAGAATGGTAAACTAGCATATACCGCCCATTTATTTACAGATTCCAGCAAGGAATACATCTAGTTGAGCCAAAGAACTGCTCACCAGATAACAGGAAGAAATAATAATGTTCTGCATAGAATACAGGTAATAAGTCAACCTACCTCTAGATTTTGCAGACAAAAACTCGATTGCAGAAGCACTTTAAGACTGATGATAGTTCTGTTTTGTCTTTCTTGTCTTTCTTTACCTTTTAGGACTTAGGTATTGATACAACAAGCCCATTGGATATCCAAAAATATCCTTATAACCTGCAAAGATCTGAAGATCGCATGTAGAATACTATAGTCACAAGTATTCGTCCTGAAGAAAGCGGCTACTAACTAATCCCGCTGAAACCGGTTGACTTTTAATAAGCAGTATTGGATTGATAACCCAGACTCCGATACCCTACATACATAGATGAAAGGGCTCGTACAAAGAAACTATCACAGCTACTCACTTCTAATTCACTACGAGGTGAACAGAAAATTTGCTTTTTAATTATTTTTTGACCTATGGTCATAGATCTTTTTTGTGATAAGACACACGTACTGGAGGCGGCAACATTAAATATACACACCGACCCCCAACATGTGTGCACTTACTTTTAGAAAATAGGAAAATAGTGAGAGAGGAAAGGGTCAGGACCTCTACACCCCATGTTATAGTCGGCACACAAGCACTGACTAGGGCTGGCACCGACACTGTAGGAGTTTCTTCAACACAGGGCTAATACGATTATCACTAGGGACCCAGCTGTAGGAATAACTTTCCAACAATCATCCTTCTGTCATTTATGTGATATAATCTGGATGGCGGAACACCAGATCAAGATTCTCCCCCCAATACACAGATGCATCCATAATAGTGCACCCTCCACGCATCTCCAAAGTAAACCAAACTCCCCTGCCTATGTTCCTCATCCACCTTGTCACTAGCCATCCCCAAATTCTCATGAAAAAGAGTGGAGTGCATGTGCTTCACAGTCATTGCTCCCACCCTATGGAATGCCCTACCTCTCCACATCCAAGAGCAGGCATTCTACCTCATCTTCAGAAAACTGCTAAAAACCTGGCTGTTTGACAAATACGACTAACCTGAACGTGGGCTATCCCCCCTGGACTCTTCCTACTCTCTGCAGCATTTACTGTCATGCTTATGTACCATATTCTTCCTGTGTTCTGTTTCCTATGTTAATCAGCGCTGTGATACTTGCGGGTTTGGTTGCTGTGAATAAATGCAACAAACAAACAAACAAACAAACAAACAAACAAACAAACAAACAAACAAATAAATAAATAAATAAATAAATAAATGGAATTTAGAAATTATCCAACCAGTCCTCTCCTATGGGATCTTTCTCCTGCAAAAGTCCTGGTTGGGTTGGCAATTGATAGGTCCAACATTGATCAGTTGTCAGGGGTTGACTTCCCTAAATACTGGGTGAAGTCATAATTGCTCAGACAGGTTGAAAAATTGGACATTTGCATGCCGGCGCTGTCAACCCATTAAAGATTGAAATCTCTGTTGGGGATAATTTCCTCTGATTCCATATTTTGGGTAGGAGTATGGTCAATGCATTTTTCTACAAAGAGAGCTTTGTGGGTAGTAGATTATATGCATTCTGATAGCTTTAAATGGGGGACTTCAATGAACTAGCATTCAAATGAAGAATATGGTTGGGATTGTATTGATTGGCAGAGATGTTTCTTTTTGTGAATCAATGCTACTCCTCCACGCAAGGCTTTGGGTGATGCGTAAGTCTTGAGTTAAGAGGGAGACTAGCCATTTTATAGAGGTTGGAGAAAGAATGTGTTGGTAAGAAAGAGGAGGTTTGGGTTAAATATCTTAGTGTATCTGCCACTTACAGTGCCTGGGCAAGGGGGTGGAAGTATCTGCGGTTGAGCAACAGGCAAATCAAAGAGGCCAAATCAGAGAAAATAACGGTGGTATCCTTGCATTGAGGTTGGATGCATGTGTGGTTTTTCAAAAGGCCCCCTCTGGATGATGGAGTTTTGAGATGAGACTCATAGTTGTAAACACTTGGGATGTGAAAAGAGTGGAGGAAGACTTTCATGTTTTCACATTCTGAATGCTTGCTGTAGATATTCTTGACTGGAATTAATGTGTTTAACTGTTTTTACCTGGAATTGGAGTCGTATTTTGTTTGCCACATTCTTTAGGCAGGATCGAGTGGTATTTAGGCTTGATTGGTCCCATGGTTTCTACCAGGTTGTCGGTGGTAGGACAATGAGCCCAGCTGTACTCCTCAACAGCCTTTGGGATCAGGATTAAAGCAGGTTAGCCCCTAATGTCCCCTATTGCCTGCTCCTAGACAGGAAGGCGTGTGGTCTGACATAGGCAGAGGAGTGGAAGACCTGAGTGGTCAAGGATTTTTAAGGTCTCTATAAGTTTGTCAGGCAAGTAGTAGAGATTAGGTAGGAGCACAATTAGGTCATTGGAAAGTTGATTTACAGCAGAGATAATAGTCTGCTGCTGCTTCACTGTTTGCAATGACAAGCTTATCATTCCACTGTTCTAGTTATGGGCTTACGCTGAAGCCAAGAGGGCACAACGCATGCTCTAAAAACTGCTAGAGCTTGTTCCACCCCAAACTCCATATGACAGGTATGGTGTTAGTCTCCTGCACGAGAGACGCAACATCCTCACTGTGTAGTCAGTCAGCTATACCATGAGAGACTCCCACATGGGGAAGTTGTTTCTGCTGGCCAGAGACCTAGGAAATGTGTTGACCCTAACAACTTTGCTGCATTAATTGATTTTCCTTTGCAGACCGCAACACCATCCACACCCGCCCACCCACTGGCATCCTGGGATACTAGTGCCAGTCAGTAGGACCAGGGAGGCGTTACTTCTTGTTTGGTGGGATAAATTGGTTGCACACGGTCCCTGTCCCATCTGGATTAGATTACATCAGTCCGGCACAAGAAGAAAATGGTGTCCATACTTTCCCAGCCAACTAGAAAGTCAAAGATTAAGCACAGGCCAGAAGACTGCATTCATGGTGAGGCACAATTGGTCAACTGCAGACGTTGCATCAGGAGTGAACACCCACTGGCAATAGAATAAGAATGTTATTATGTGTGTTAATGTGTGCATCAATACAGGGGTAAATCGAAATCTACAAAACCCGACTACGGGTGAGACTTCAGACCAAGGATGAAAGTACATTTCCAATTTCGCAACGTGCAAAGAGTTTCCATTGATCACGCACAGGAAATAGAATTTCGGATTCGGCCAATACAGTTGACAGAGACTACCATCTTGATTATTGCATCTCCATGATGAAGCCATACATGCAATATCCACCTTTCAAAACCAAATGTCGACTTGACTGTGATGTCTTTGAGCAATGGCCATCCGGCTGCCGCTGGTTTTGTAGCTGATGCCTAGTCAGCTGCAATCAATATGGCCTGCATTGTTAGGCCGCATTACTCCACAGCTTCAGTGTTCTCAGACGCCGTCGTGGCGCGTTCCCATTGTCCGGGCAGCAGTGCGGCGACGCAGACTTGTATGTTTGCATATGCGTTTTAAGAGCATCATTTATCTTGATGCCCCGTCACATCTCAAAATGTTACTTCTTGTCACTGTGATGGAAAATGCAAGAAATTAGCGTTCTTTCATTGGCCAGGAGAATAACTAAATTTGCAACTCTTCCCAAAAGTGCTAATTAATGGGTTCTACAAACTAGATTTGTCAGAACGTCTCTCGGAGCAGAGAAGCTTCTCCCTGGAGGATCAGAGGCTGCAGACCCGCTCTGTCTGTCATTTCCCCCGTTCTTAGGTCTTTGACATAAGCTTTTGAACCGCTCAGAGGCAATCCAATGTAAGCGCCGTACATTTCAGACATGAATGTAGCGTCGTTGTGCGGTTTTGGATGGGTGCTACGAAGACTTTATGATTGTCTTTGGTTTTTCTTTATCCAGTGGTTTGTCAGGTAAGCAAATAACAACACAAGCACTACTTTCCAAAACAGTGACTATACCAAAAAATGAAAGAGATGTTTCAACAAGATGGGACATCTGAAAAGACAGCTAGGCAGAGGTAAAGTCAAACATGTCCCTTGCAAATGTGAAATACGTTTATTAACTAACTACACTAAGGCCTCAATTTAAATTTGGGAGAAGAAGTCTTCCACTTCCTTCTGCCAATATAAGGTCCTCCGATTGATTTAGGAGCAGAGCCACCACCAAGATTGCTGGTGGTAACTCCACTTCCAACCCATTCCTGCTGCATCATGCCACCAACCTGTTGTCCCATTTTCAAACCAACCAGCAGAAACCTTTGCTCAATTCAATGACAGGCAGGGGAGCCGACTTATGAATTTCCTGGGGGGGGGGGGGGGCAAATACAGGAAGTGACATCACTGGCAGTTATATGACTGCAAATTTGCATATAGTCGCCAACTTGGTGCAACGGCGCGCGGGGGCGGGTGTTGGTGCGCGCAGCGCAGAACAGTGGAAACATTGGCTAGCATGCACTGCATATCCTAAAGTCAAGAAAGAAGGAGATTTAAGCCTTCGAGTTGCATTCCAGTAAGACATCACTGCCCCTACTCCAGCGCTCTATAATCGTCCAGCAACACAACTCGGATGGGAGAATGAAATGCTTGCTAAACAGAAGGTACAGCTGCAAGGTGGAGTACCACCACCACCACCAATAAAAAAGTTCCCAATTCAAGGGAAACGAGAAGTAAAGACGTTTCCCGATTAAAAACGACCAAGCAAGACGTGTGTGGTGCCATAGTTCAGTAAAACATCAACAATTCAAACTTACAATAGTGCTGCTGTAGATTGGCCAGCCACAAGTGAAATTTGCTAAGATGTTACCTCTGGGTAACCAGATAGAGTTAGGGGTGTAGCTTAATCTTAAACCTTTTAGTGGACACATCAGATGTGCTGCTGAAGTATAATGCAATCCTGGCTGAAGTATAATGCAATCAAGTGTGGTTTCAGACTTGGGGGGAAGAGTGTTAACTGCTTTTAACATTGTAGTTTACCAGAAATTCTGGTAAAGTAGTGTACAATGTTAAAAAGCAGTCACCCAGGCTCACCCTGCACCCAGGTGATGTTTGGGACTGATGGAAGCACTTGCGTCTAAATGTTGTAGCCATGGTTGTCTCCATGTTTTAAAAACTCCCACTTTCCGGGTTTTCAACATTCATTTGAAACACCCCTTATTCAAAAAATGAAGGAGTCAGTAAAAAAGCCAATGCTGAAAAGCCTATTTCGCACAAGTAGTAAGACCCAAAGGGTAAGAGCGACTGTATAGCAGACCATGCCAATGTAGGATACTCCAGGATTACCTTCAGTCAATATTCACCCACTGCAATGTTCCTAAATTCAGATTGCAGAGTAGTGTCTGACTGAACCTCAATCAGCGCTTCCTGGGCATCAAATGGATGATGCACCACCTCCTCTGCCAGAAAAGTCTGCATCACCCAGTCATTAATGCCAGCATTTACTTCAGGGAAGTATTCATCAAAGCTGGACCTTAATGTTGCTAGTTGGCTTGCCCAGCTCCAACTGTTCTTTTGCAAAGGTCTAGCTTCCTCTTGAAGGCAAATACTTTTTTATTCATTCTTTCCTCTGTGTTCTCATGTCCACAGGAATGCCACCAAAGGTGTGATTGGGAGTTTCTGGGGTGGTGAGTTATAGTGGTCTTAGTTTCCTTTATAAAATACACAAATCACATAGTATGTCAACCAGACAATGTTTCATTGTGTACAGCTTAAAGGGTGCCACCTGACCCAAAGCAGCACACTAGGAGATGTATTTTGGAACAATCAACATTGTAAACACACCTCTAGTTTAGATTGTAAAGAGTGTGTGTGCTGCAATTACAAGCACCCAGTTAATGAAGTCCAGACTTAAAACAGTTGATCAGCATTCAGTGAGTAAAATAACCTTATAAAAATAAAATGCAGTTTTGCATAAAATTACAGAGAATTTTGGGATTATCAGGCACTGGCAAGCGGGCTCTGCTGTTGCTGTGGGAGAAGTGAGACTTGCAATGGCGACAAATTTAAGGTTAATAGCTGCCGTTTATCACAAGATGGCAGGCCAGCATAGATCTTAACCACTGAATGCCCACTGAACAGCTATAAACCCTTCTATGTCAGCAAGAGGCTGATGTAGAGAAACCAGTGATAGAAAGCAATGAGGTAATTATACTGTACCATATCCCGTGAAGAGGTGATGCTCTCCCAAGACTCAGTAAAGGCCCCTCGTGTCAAAAGGTTGAAAAGTCCTGCCATCTCAGTCCCCACAGTCCTAACTTCTCCCCCGCTTAGAGTGGAAACAGTCTGCGGCACACAGCTTGTAATGCAAATCGCACATTTTAAGTGTCAGGACAAAAAACAGAGAACTGAATACATTGCTGAGGTAAATGACTGGCAACACTGGTAATACCGTATAGAGCCACATTATCGCACCGCCCAACTATGAGTTTGAGGGCAAAGGTGGAGGAAAATCCTTCAGCAAGAAGCTGGAGGTATTTCCTCCACCATACAGCCCAAAATAGAATAATTTGGGATATTACCACCAGCAAAATTACTACCAGCAGTAATACCGCTGAAATCCACCATGGAGTCCTATGGACTCCAATTAATGGGGACTAACACTGCCTACCACCACTTGTAATCCGGCAGTAATACCGCCAGACCAAGTGGCAGTAATGGTAGTACAGTTTGGTGGTATCTCGGCAGATTTACAGGCCACACAGAGACATCATCTCTCTGCATGTTGTCTTTTATTGTAACGTGGATTACCAGGTGTTAGACCTGTAAAATACCCCTTTCTCCTTAGGTGACTCACACCCCCACCATTCCATCCTACATTAAATTGATGCCTCCCAGGCTGTTCTTCTAGTCTACTTTTATTCTACCCATGTAGATCCAGGAAGGCCATACTCCTGTTACTTTCATGGATTATTGTACTTCCTGTTCCTTAAAGCCAGGGGTCTTAAACATGTGGCTCTCCAGATGTTTTGGACTACGACTCCTATGATCCATCACCATTGACTATGGTGTCTGGGGCTGATGAGCATTGTAGTCCAACACATCTGCAGAGCTAAAGGTTGCAGAACCCGGCGTCCAAGCAGAGGCCTGGAACTCCATACTGCCACAAGCACCTTATCATTTGACTCTGGCTCTGAAATAGAGACTTTATGCCGGCCCTTTACCCACAAACACTGATTGTTAATATTAAACCTTGGAGCTGCACGCGTTAATAGCACTAGTGCAAGAAACGTTCAGGACGGGCGGTAAAAAGACTTCTGTGGGTCTTATGCGGCCTATGAGTTCCCAGGGTTTGGTTGACCAGGGAATAGCACACAAGGCATGGAGTTGGGACAGGATGGCAGGTTAGCTGTGGCAACCTTTCAGGTGGCAACCGTAAACCCATGAAGAGGGAGCGGAGATGTGCAGTGCTTCTTTGCCCCCCTGATTCTCTGATTTGTCAGAGCTACATTTTCATAGCCTCTCTCTGAATGGAGCATGAGTGCATTCATCTCTCAGTTGACTCACACAGTTATTGTTCTGTCTGCGTCTTTCATTTGTTATAAAACAGCACCCAAGGTTGGTGGCTCTCAGGGGGTAGGGAGCCTGGGACGCTCCAAGGACAATGAACTGGCAGCCAGGGGGTTTTAGCAATGCGCTACTTTTGTAAACAAAATGAACCCTCAAAAAATCTTTTTTTTGTGACTGCACCAGTAAATCATCAAGAATCGATGACTGGGAGAGAGGCTGCAGGAGAGTGATTCCCCCTAATTTGTATGGTACAGTAGCACAGATAGGAGAAAGAGATTGGTTGGCTCTCGACTTACATCTACCTGTTCGGTAGCAGTAGCACACCTGGGAGTGGGTAGTTGAACTGGCTTTGGGGTCCCCGTTTCTCTGTGATAGCATACTCTTGAGTGCATACTTTTTTTAATGAACATTTAATTGCAACTGCATGTGTATACCAAGTGTTTAATTTGTAAAACAGTAGGTGCCTGTGCCCAAATATGTTCTAGCACTTCTGTGACACTTGGGCAGTTCCACAGCACTGCTGCCACCCAGGGTTGGACTGGGACAAGAAATAGGCCCGGTCACCCAAAAAAAAAGTGGCCCACCCCTTGCCTCAAAAAAGTGGCCCACCCCTCGCTCACGACACTTGACCTCTGATGATATCACCGGAAGTGATGTAATTTGACCCCACACCAAAGTGATATCCCGGGAAGTGATGAAACACAGCCTTTCACCCCTTGACAAAATAGGAAGTGGCATCAAATAGCATTGTTCCTAAGTAAACTACACTACGAAAAATATGGTTATGATTTCACTAAGGTGATGTACATTTCATACAAGAATGGATCACCATACGTATCATTAATATCTGTGTGTATAGATCCATATTGTCAAAATACTGTGACTCCAAGCAGACGTCCAAGGCCACATGATAATATGGTATTATATAGCACTTACCCGTAAGCTCTTTTTTATAGAACAAATATGCAAACAATATCACCCAACCTGTGTTGGTACTTATATCGACCCAAGAAGGATGAAAGGTTTTTGAAGAATAAAAAACGAATGAATTTTTCACATTTTTTTTTTCCCCAGCCCAAGCATGGCCTGAAACCGGCCCTTACTCCCCAGGGACGATTTTGGCCCGGCCAGGGGCCAATCGACCCTGCAGCCACCACCCATAGTGCGACAGAGGCCTGCCCTTTGTGGGGCCTCAGGCTACAGTAGGAGCCTATTCATGAAGACAAAAAAAAAGCACACACATTATGTTTCCGCAATGACCATCATCAAGGCAATTGAAGGCGTGTGCTTTTTCTTTTGTCTTCATAAATAGGCTCCTAATGGAGCCTGAGACCTCACAAAGGCCCGGCCCCAGTCGCACTAAGCATGTGTGGCAGGGGCCCTGAATCGGGCTGCTGCTTGTTAACGAAGCAACAGCCCGACCATTTGGTCATTTATCCTCTTTTTTTATTATTTTTTTTCAATCTGTGGATGCGCGCACCCCCTGGGCATGAGGCTGCGGCCCACCAGAGGGGCGCGCTCCACAGTTTGAATACCGCTGCGCCTAAGCCCTCCCCTCCAGGACCATACACCAATGAGTCCTAAAGTGGAGGGCTTAATCGCACATTTTCGCGATTATACCCGGCCAGAGAGAAGTGATGCAGTATAGATGGAAAGGGCCATCGATGCTGCATCACTTCTCTCCGGCCGGGGGGGGGGCTTAGCTCTGACTTGATTTTGCCGGGGGGGGGGCTCGGGCCCCAGAGCCCCCCGCACTCGGCGCCCCTGATGACAGGTAGTGGCAGAGTTGGCACTGCCACTACAGCTCAGTAAAGGGGTTGACCATTTCCCACACCCTCCTTGGCCCAGGCGACCTCTTGAGAGCCACCCCAGGCTTAAGCCTCGAATAAAGAGTTGTCAGAAGCAGGTCTACTTTTGAGGTACACAAAAGTGCAATGCAGTCTCAGAGCAAGATTATGGCGCTGGTCCCTCTCTCTTGCAGTTCAAAAAAGGGCAGAACAAACATTGGTTCAAAGAACATATAATAAGACCGATAATCTAGGCAACCTCCCAACATGGGTCCAACGTTCACTCCTTCATATGTATTCCCTGTCAGTAACCATCTCTATCCCCTTACTCTGCATATCTTATTAACTGTAAGTAAAACGTCCTACTGTACTAATTATATTCCTATTACTTCATCCAATTACTATACCCTTTGGTTATACAGCTTCCATTTGCTTTCAGCCAGGTCTGAGCAACATTTATGGATTTATTTGTTTTATTTATATGACATTAATGGTACTAACCCATTTTCTCGCAGGCCCATTTGTTGAGGTTTTTTTTGCACATTTTGCCCCAAAAGTATTTGGGGGTTAGGTTTAGGCATATATTATGCTAGAGAATGTGATTGGGTTGTGGGCGGTCTCCCCCACTTTTTTTGCAATGAAATGTGTAAAAAAAAGAAAGAACTTTTGAGCAAATGGGCATGTCACATATTTTCTAGAGCAAACATCGAAGTACCCACTTTAAAACCTAATACATACATATCCATAGACACTAGTAGATGTGTGGGCGGGAGCAGTGTATGCTGCTATAGGCAGAAGTGAAACTACAGAATTGCAAGAAAGAACCTGAGAGAAATGCCCTTGTAACTGCATCATACCACATCTGGGGCATGTTTGCATACAACTCCATATGCTACATGGAAAAGAGAAACCACAGGTCAAATGGGCTACCATTGAGTATACATGGATGCTTACCACTTTGAGGAACTCAGTATGCCTAGATTAAACACCCAGTTGTTTTCTCTAGCACCCTAATTTGATACCAGACTATGATACATATTCTCTTACTCAGACCTTCATGTTTTTCTGTTTTATAGTAGTACAGCCATGCCAATTACCTATGAAACAACCTGTTAAGTTATATGTGTCCTTTTATTTTAAAAACGGTTTCATGTGTACCGTTATGTTTCTATTTTTGCATAGGCACATCAGCCCATGAACTTGTCTTTTTCTCTAACACGGAATATGCCCAAGGCTGCCTTCACAAAGGCCTTTATTCAACACTAGCAGGAGAGTTAATACCTCCCCCATTGATAAGAGAATATATCTAAATAACCTACAAATGTGGTAGTCATCTATCTATATATAAAAAATGCTTAGGTGTGTTTTATAAACAGCTGATGCAATTAATCAGTGTTAGGTTGTCCTCTGCTGTCCAAATGCCAAAGTGCACCTCAGTGTGCCCTTCCACTTCAACAACACCTATAATTTTAACCACCAGAATGAGCACGGTTCTACATGGTCACCTTCACCTCCCACTATAGCAAACATTAGGAATCATTTCAAGTTAGTTCTTTCCACCCCCACTTCTCTTCACACGGGCACGGTGGTTCCAGTGTCAATAAACAGTTAATAGCCGGCTCAACATTGCAGTCTCTAAAGAGCAAAATGTTGTAGGATGAATGCCTCCTCAGAAGCTAAAACTGAAAGTATGTGCTGTAATTATGCTCCTACGCAATCTTATCACAAACGCAAGGGCAAGCGTGCCCATAAATACTCTTCTCTGGGCATAATATATATATATATTATATATATATATATGAGGTAACAACAAACAATGGGAATTAAGATGAAGTAAAATCAAAAAATGATTTGTTTATATAATTTTTACATTTTTAGTTATTTTGGCATAGCCGCATCGAGCTGGCTTTTGCACAACATGGTAAAAAAACAAGTGGACAATATACACAATTGATGGAAACACAAAGTGCAGTGTGCAAAGAATTTGTAAAGGGTATAACCCCCAAGCTAGGGGAAAGGATAAGAAGAGAATTGTATGTGAAGTACATAAGACAACTTCCCTTCCTGCTCAATAAGGATGAAGGGAACATTTCCTGATTGATTCACAATCTGCCATAATGAAGCAATTCAATCCAAAAGAACAGCAATGGTGTATACATATTAGTCGTCAATCATTGTTTGATATCATGTGAGTGTCTGTTGTAAATCACAAAAAGACTTAAGTCTACTAAATTTGACAATCTATGGAAGAATTGATTTTCATCAAACAATTGAATGTCTTGAGCTCTAAAGAACTGGGTGTTAAACTTCCCTTTATTCCTAGTTTCAACCATTACCCAGTGTGGGGTAGATTTTGTCAGGACTTGCTACTTATGTATGTACAAAATGAAAAGAACAATTTGTTGCAGGGTACAAGGTGCATAGTTCACCAGAGAATTACACGACGTGCCAATGTGTAAAGTTCGATAAA
The DNA here is from genome assembly GCF_040938575.1 of Ambystoma mexicanum. Classification (NCBI taxonomy): domain Eukaryota; kingdom Metazoa; phylum Chordata; class Amphibia; order Caudata; family Ambystomatidae; genus Ambystoma; species Ambystoma mexicanum. The sequence continues at coordinate 983,857,380 of NC_090925.1, forward strand.
AGAAGCGCACACTTACTTCAAATTAAGTGAAAAGTGTGCGGTTTACTAAGGGCTTCAATGCATGTTCGCCGGAATTAACCTAGGGACATATTAGCCAGAGAAGAATCCCAGGTGGTAAGTGTTCTGGAAACAAATCCTAACTGTGCCTTAATGTCTACCTAATACATGAATCTAGAAAGAAAGGAGAGGTAACTCACAGTCTGTAGAAACTAATAATCCCATCTGGTGCGGGGGGACTTGGGCGGACAAGGCTGCAGGAATAAAAAGAGAAGGTGACTATTGTCGGAGCCCAACATATTCAGAGTTGGATGACAATTAATGGTATGTGCCTGAATTAAGATAAAACAAAGTCCTAAGTGTGAACATAGATAAAATGCATACAGAGGATGCAACGAACCTGGAGAAACCTGGAAGAATTATGTAATTAACTTGTTGTCAACATTGCAGCCAACCGAGGATCTCATTTTAAACCCAAATCCATCTTCTGCCTAGTACTATTCGGTTGGCAAGATTATGGAACATCAACTGTTTGTTTTAGATGAGAACGCATATAAATGTAGACACCTTCATCCAAGTAATCTATGTCCAAAAGAAAGATTAGGCTGTAAGTAAAATTATGGATAATAAAGAGATTGTATTCAAAGAAGCAGACAAGGCTGACAATATTGTGGTGATGAAGTCCTCCAGCTACTTCACTCAGGGTTTAAAACAACTTTGTGACAGAGAAGACACTTGCAAAATGACACATAACCTGATTAAGAACATTCAAATACATCTTCAAACACAGCTGATGCAATGGACACGAAATGGCCTATTAAATTATGTGACTACAAATATCTGTTCATACAAAGGTCTGGGAGACTCTGTACCGAGAATGAACTCGGCCAAATAGCCGGTTCAATGCGTAGGATGCCACCTGTTTTATGGGTAGGTTCCCACTCGGGAGGGCCTACAACCATGCTTTAGCTCACTCTACCTTTCACAGAGGAGAAATATCCATTTGCATATCAGTCTGGTCCTACCCACCTGGGGGGGGGCAGTCCATCATCAAAATGCTAGGCCATTCCCCTCGGAACAAGAGTACCAACAGCAACCCCAAGTACGTATTTCAGCCTTGTTGGGCCTCCTTAGTGAGGTGAAGCTCTACCTCTCTAAGCACAGTGAACAATTGGTCCACGTCTGTATTACCCTGGGTGATTTAGGGTGAAACCCCACATCCCTAAACATTCATACATACCAAGAATAAACACAGACAAATAACCTGTTCTTTGGGAAGGTGTCCTCCCTCAAGGGTCTACAGCCACGTTTTTACTCTCTGTACCTTTTGCAAAGGAGAACTACCTATTTGCATATTAATCTGGTTCCACCCACCTGGGCAATCCAGCACCAAAATGCTAGGCAATTCTCCTCTGAACAAGAGTACCGACAGCAACCCCACTCACATGTTTCGGTATTGTTAGGCCGCCTCGCCTCATTCAGGTGCAGCTTGGCCTCTCTAATCATAGTGAACAAGGGGTCCATATCTGTATTACCCTGGGTAATTTAGGATGAAACCCCAAGTTCCTAAACATTTATACAAAAGTCTGGGAGCCCCTCTATCCAGAGAGAACACGGCCATATATACATACCTGTACTTTATACACACAGTGGCCCTCATTACAACTCAGGCGTTAAGGGTTAACGCCACCGTTAACCCTTAACGCCTGATTCCCACCTTAACGCCTGCTTTTTGCAGGCGTTAAGTTCCATGGTGCTAAGGCACCTTGGTGCTAATTACGGCACCGTAATTTACGGTGCCGTAATTAGCGCCTTCCCCACTCCCATTATGCCCTATGGGGCAAAAATGGGAATGGGGAAGGGAAAATGGGAAATGGGGATTTACCGCCCCACTCACCTTGTAATGGGGCGGTAAATCCGCCATCCACCATGGTGTAAACGTAGTTTACACCATGGTGGTAAAGTTGGTGCACTTAGCACCTCAGTTGTAATGAGGGCCAGTGACACCCGTCTTGCACTTATTACCCAAAATCCATAGGGTGGAAAATGTCCACTGCGGGGATCGATTACTTCAGAGATAGGGTAATTGACCGAAATAATCTCTGAATATACAGATTCGTTCTTACAAGACTGTGCAAAAGTGTATGCTCCTTTATCGAGGATATAAAGACCATACTCAATCGTATTGTCAACTTAAACTGGCCTATGGCGCTTTCATGGGTTACATTGAATGCTAAATTCCTATACACCTCGATCATACATGACCATGGTGTTGCCGCTGTAATTACCTATTTAGAAACAAGATCAGCATGTTAACTCTTACATAACAATGGGCCTTATTACAACCCTAGCGTTAAGGGTTTAACAGCGCCGTAAAAGGTTGCGGCTCCGTTAAACCCTTTATGCCAGATTCCCACTTTAACGCCTGCTTTTTGCAGGCGTTAAAGTCCAAGGCGCTAAGCGACCTTGGTGCTAATTACGGCACCGTAATTTAGGGTGCCGTAATTAGCGCCTTCCCCATCCCCATTGAGCCTTATGGGGCAAAAATGGGAATGGGGAAGGGGCCATGGTGAATGGGGATTTACCGCCCCGCCAACCTTGGAATGGGCGGTAAATCCGCCATCCACCATGGCAGAATCCGGCATGGACCATGGTGCTAGTAGCACCATGGTTATACGCCAGGGTTGTAATAAGGCCCAATATGTTGAAGAGTATGTTGGAGTTCAAACTCATAAACAATATTTTCATGTTCAAAACTAAGTTGAAATGTTGTACTGTGATGTGTGCGAAATGTGCACATACTTTCCAAATTCCATCATGGAAAATTTCAATCAAAACCATGCATGGTTGGATTGAAAGTATTTCACTGCTGTTATCATGCTCTGGTATGTTTCTGATATGGGAAGGTACAGATGACAAACTGGACTGCTACAAACATCTCAATGCTAAAAATAAGAATATAGACTTCAACACAATCAAACGCAAGGATAGTGTAACTTTTATTGATTCGGTCATAGGTACTGAACAGCATTCACTGCAAAGGCGATGCTTTCATAAAGAATCTGTGAACGCTTCGCTTAGAGTGGATAATGTACATCAAGGAATCGATCTAATTAACAACAATGAATTTGTAGATTTTCTGAGAAGTGAAAGAAATGTTCCTTAGACTCAAACTATTAGAAGGAGGCCGAAATCTTGTGGAACATATTTGCCAGAACACATATTCTTTATTAAGCTAATAAGAAAGGAGATTGTGGAATTCGAACCTCACTTTTACAACCTTAATTTAAGAATAAAAACCAAGAAGAGAACTGACCTAATTTTATTAAAACTTTCTCCAAGCAAAGGCAGAAAGTGCACAATAATCTAAAAAAAATAACTGCCATTTGATAAGTAGAGATACACATTTTAAACCTTGCATTGGGGAAAGAGGGAAAGTAACATCACAGAAACAGAAATCTGCATAGAAATGTATGTTCTCGTTTGATATAGCCATGTATTTTACAAAACACCACATGGCTTCCGAAGCGACCAAGATGATTTTACATCTGCAACAAATGTAATGTGTGCAAAAATGGGATAAAGAAAAATAGTGCATTTTAAGATTCCTCATACTTCTGAAATGAAATAATGTATCAACTGTCTATATTTGTTTAGTATATTCTGGTATGTGAGATAGATACCAAAGGTAAGTTATATTGTGGGTTTATTGAAGTATCAAGGTAGTAGAGGAAAATACCGGGACATCCACATCCATTCAGAGCAACAGCAAACTGTCATCCCTAGAATCCCAGAAACCTGACCTTGCCAAACTTCCATGAAGCTATAAGGTTCCACATGACCTCATAGCCCAGGTAAGCACAGATCCAGATCATACGCTTAGCACAATGCCAGCACAGACCCAGATCACACACTTACCACAATCCAAGATCATGACACTTCTCCCTCCTTACTCACAGTAAGCGCAATCCCAGATCATGACACTTCTCCCTCCTTACACAACTAAGCACAGAAAAAAAACCGACCAACCAAACCGACCCAACAACGCCAGACATGCTACGCCAATAACAGATGGAACAGCCAAAAATGACCATAAAGTAAAACTGTGACCCACCAAGTCCAGAGAAAAACTTACCACTAGAACCAGCGTGCCACAGATGAACCCATAAAGACTAAAGACCCAACACCAGCTAACACCCGCTGATGAAAACCACCAGTCAAGACTACAGTGCCAACTAACTGCAACCCTGCCCCATGATCCTGACAAAGCTTACCTATGGACCCCCATCCCAGAGCCCACACAGCCAATCTGGACTAGACAGCACCTCACTGCCCATGTCCACTTCAAAATGAGTCAGCACCTCACTGCCCACACCCCTTTTCCAAACGGTCAATACCACTCCTAACTGCAACACTGCACTCAGGACCCCGACCAACTTAGACAGCACCCCACTGCTCCACCGAAAATAGACAGCACCTCACTGGCCCCACAGCAAATAGACAGCACCTAACTGCCCCACCGAAAATAGACAGCACCTCACTGCCCCACTGCAAAATAGACAGCACCTCACTGTCCCCACAGAAGGCAGCACCTCACTGCCCCTACTGAAAATAGACAGGACCTCACTTCCCCACCAAAAATAGACAGTACCCCACTGACCCACTGAAAATAGACAACCCCTCACTGCCCCACCGAAAGATGCCCCAGAGCCCACCTGGCCACTCTGGAAAATTACCAGGGGAAATCCCCCTACGGACAAACACAGAACACCACAACAACAAACAGATAAACAATGAATACCGGAACCAAGCTGGAATGCACATAGGTACGCCCCAACCCAAAAACACAGCGCTAAAATACAGCTCTCCACCCCCGTGCCTTCATGTTCAAAGTAGCGCAAACTAATATTAAAAATCCCCACAGAAGAGTGTCCACACCCCCCCTGCAAAGGAAAACCAAATACATCAAGAATCACACACCATATCCTGAACCCCGCACCCACGAGTCCATGGAAACCCAGAGACGGTGTTCTAAACAAATATAGGCCACAAACATAAACACAATAATCTTCATATACCATACAACAGGCCCAGACCACTGACATCAACCCAGGTCCCAACCAGATGGCAAACACTATCCCCCGAGGCCACAACACATACACAACAACATTACAGGCCTCCCCCAAACACCTAATCTACTCAGAGCTCAGTCCTCGTGAGAGCCTTCATTCGAAAGTATAATCCCCACAACTCCGGGTCCAACTCACTCAAACCTTCAGCAATTCCACAGTACTTGTCACATAACTCCAGCCGTTGGCTCCATCCCTTGGCGCAGATAAGGCACGAACTCCCCTCCACAACCACGTTGGAACCGTCCTCCATGCTTTCAGCTTGTCCAGGACACCCCAGCCATGTCTTCCCACACGATTCATTGTCCTGCCTTGCCACAACGTCCATAGAGCCTGCAGTTCCTGTAACTGGCCCCACCATCAGTACAGATGCCCCTCGCCGTACTGAGGGCACCACAACACTTGACGCACTGGAAACTTCGCTAACCAATATGTGCTCAGAACCTGCGCCACGCTCCACCACAGCGGTGCGGACCAGCCGGCCCTGCAACTCATTCCTCCAATCAGGCCCCACAGGACTCACGCTGCGTTCCAGAGCAGCGGCGTGTTCCAGCGAGCATTGCTTGGACGGCCCCTCTGCAACCACTGACGCCATCATTACGCATGCTACCAGCATGAAGGGAGCATCGCCGCCCAGCTCATCCATACCAGTGTCCGACATGCCTCTATGTCGCTGTCTCTCCCTCCAGGCACTGAAACCGCGACAGGCAGACGCTCTGCCTCACTTTCTACTTCAACTCCGGCACAACCTCAGTTCCAACCAGTGCTGCACGACCTCCAGACCAGACCGCACTTCACCACTGGTATGCCCCAAAAGGACACAAAGGCCACCTCAGCCCGTAAACAACTCTGCATCTGCTCAACACCACAGACCTTACACAGCACCTGCGGCTGCCCCTCCACCTGCGGGGACACGACCTTGTGGCCCTCCACCTGCTTGGAGCCCACTCTCCTGGACCTCAACAGTGCCCCACTGTTGCTCCTGCACCGCCCGGCCTGCAGGATCCGCCGCGCCAATTCCTTCTGGCCATCCGGACCCGGCACATATAAATGGATGTCACCTCAGGAAGTTGGTACTCCTCTCCAGCTGCCCCTTCCCAGCAGCGCAAGCATCCACATCGCCAGTGACATAGCTACTGAAGGTAAGTTATATTGTGGGTTTATTGAAGGATCAAGGTAGTAGAGGAAAATACCGGGACATCCACATCCATCCAGAGCAACAGTAAACTGTCATCCCTAGAATCCCAGAACCCTGGCCTTGCCAACCTTCCATGAAGCTATAAGGTTCCATATGACCTCATAGCCGAGGTAAGCACAGATCCAGATCATACACTTAGCACAATGCCAGCACAGACTCAGGTCACACACTTAGCACAATCCCAGATCATGACAGTCTGCCATTGTTATCAACTCTACTTGGGCAGGTCAGACAACTAAAGATTCAGATTGCAGAACACACAACAACCATTCCCAAAAACAACACTAGATCACCAAAACCGAACCACTTCAGTGTGTGTCACAACAGTATCCCATCAAATATGAGATTCTTTTGCATCAAATATATTGCATAAATGACACAAGGTGGCTATAAGGTACTTTGGCTGAGACATGAATCAGGATAAATATGTCTAATGGATTTGCGGTGTGTGGAGCAATACTTCAATGCAGAGAAGATACTTTAAATCTTTCTTTACTGATTGTATCAAGTTAGGATTGTGCCTGCAATTTTGACTATGATCTTTTCCTGTCTACCATTGACTGCTCTTTTCTTCCTTCCCCCTTCCCTGATGTTCTCCACTTCCCCCACTGTGTCGTTTCACCATTTGATAACATGAACTCACTATGGGGAGACCTGTATGTGGTGTGGGGTATGTTCAACAAATACTGATTCATACCATGCGGTTTTGAATTTAATGGACAAGTTGTTAATGTCTACATCTGTAGTAAAGAATTGTATCTAAGTGATTGTGACATCTGTAAGTGGACATTGTTTATTAGACACATAGCAAGCAAGATTACAATTTGTTATACTTCAATTTGTTGTATTTGTTTTTTATAGTCTGTCTTCAATGTTTTTCAGGGGTTTGGGATTCCAGTTTGTCTGTTTTCATATCACATATTATACATTGCACTCTGGGATATGTGTTTTCTTTTGATACCGTAGATTTAACCGAATGCAATTTTACCTAAGGAGAAGTGACCAAATTTATTTGACCGAAAATGATAGGTGATGTGGTATATGTGTAGTGCATAACAGGTGGGGTGTGGGGTAATGGTAAAAGTTAGAGTAAGGAGGGATAAGGGGGACCTGCAGGGGCTCTCCCCCTGCATTAAAAAGAAGTTTAAAAAGTAAAAAGTTAATTTAGATTTTCAGTAAAATAGATTAGGTCACTTCTCCATTAGGTAATCAAATCTACCCCATCTGTTTTCTTTATGTTAGTTGTAAACCCGTGTTTTAGCAGCAGAGACTGTTAAACAATGTTGCAAGAAGCCCTATTCCACGTTTCCCCTCCAGGGCCAGCAGAGGACTTGGCCTGCCTGTCTACTATCATGCTTGGCTTCGAGTGGTCGTGCCGTTCTGCTTCCTTTTTGGAGAGACAAGGTGATTCCTAGCTCCTGTCGATATCTGCTTGCTGAATAATTCACTTTTCTTATAGTGCAGACACTGATAGACTACACACTCGATCTGTGTGTTTGCTGGGGTGGGGGCTTGCTGGAAGTTTAGCTGTAGTTGTCATAGCCTCCCACTATTACTATTCTCTATCCACCCTGTGCCTTTTTCCTTTTTTTTTGTTTTGGTTAACAGATTTTTTCTTTGTCAGGGACCACCCCAACATACTTTCGCTTTTCTCCCGTTTTCCTATTCAAACGTTAACCCACTACTCTTTTCTTCCAGTCCCCACTTTTTTTTTAACAATCTTGAAGCTGCTCCCTACCTCATCTTTTTCCTTATTTTTAGTTTTGGCTATTAGGTGGTGCTATAAGTGCTGCCAAGAAGCCAACACAGTTAACATGGCCATTGGAGATAGGAGACTGATAGAAGGTGAGAATGGACAGAATTGTTTGGATTTTTCCTCACCCAAGGCCCCCATGCTTGTCCCTAAGGCCATTGCCAACTACCTCCTGTCCCTCCTCACCCTAAACTGTGCAATTGAAAGGATGCATTGTTATTTCAAAGCAGTCTACTGAAAGGTAATTACTTTTTTTTTCAACCGAAAGGTAATGACTTAATTGCAGCTGTAAATATGTAAACCTATTATAAAAAAATGTCTTAACCAAGTGTACCTTCAGCCACTTGATTTATTACAAACAGGTGTGTCCTTGCATCTGTTCTTTATTCTGAATTCATGTGAAAAGCTAGCATTGGTAAAGCCAGCCGTTTTACCAGTTTTGGCTTTTGTGCAGAGATTAGATTGGCATTTGCCAGGTGCTGCCATAATATGCTTGGATACCAACATCATTTGGCAGCTATCACCATATTTTCGTCAAGTAGGACTATTGTGGCAGTGCCTGCAAAAAAACCCTGCCCCCCACTAACACACAACCCCAAACTATTGTTTTTGCCATTGCTTGTTTTCTTTATGCTGTATTGTCCTGTGGAGTACATTTTTTTATGGCAAACTTCATGGATTCCTTTTGATAAAGTTTTGTTGCTCGGGATTATTAGTGGGTATTTTTCGATGGGCATGGTCTCTGTGTTTAGTATTTTTGTTTTCGCGCACAAACTTCAATTATCTGCCAGGGGCCAATATACACATAATTTGGCATCTCAGAAAAGTGCAGAAGATGCGCCTTTGCATGACGCCTGATTCTATTGCATCAGGGGCCTACAAACCTGGACTATGCAGATGTGTTGTACTACAACTCCCTGTACAAAAGAAACTAACTGACCCTCAATCGGTTGCAGTCTCCCTAGTCAGCGCTGGTGTACCGCCTATCTGGGTTAGGGGACAGAAAAGAGACTAACCCTTTCCTCTCACTACTTTACTCACAACTAAAAACAGTCACACACTATAGGAAGTCAAATTTATTTTGAATCAGTCCTTCTCGTGTGTCTTATAGGATTAAAAAAGCAAAGATAAAAAATATATGGGCATTTTTGTACATTTCTAATTCCACAAAAAATGTTTTCAGACTAATATCTGCTAAATGAAGTGATATATTTTAGCCAAATTTGCAAACTATCATCTGTAAGTCTGGGGGGTTCTGGTCATCACAGGCCTACTCCTCCTTTGAATGCCTCACCTGCAGTCTTTAAAATTGCATTGTGAAACCTAGGCCTTTTCGCCTCTATACAAGATTCTCAAATTTAGGTGCGTATTTCTTCCAGTTTTTAAAATTGCATTTTGAAAGTCTTTAAAAGGTGAGTGTCACTCGTCATGTCCAATTGTCAACTTGGCTCGCCTCTCTCTGTCTCGTCTGCCCTCTGTCCTTCCCTAGTGTTCCCCCCTTCCCTCTCCCTTCCTCTTCTCTCCTCTCTCTACCTACTCTTTGGTGCTCTCTATCTCTCCTATCTTCTCTAACTACTTCTCTATCGACTATCCTGCTCTCCTCACTAAATCTGGTAGGAAGAGGTTTAAAAAGGACATCCTGGTCTCCAACCCAGGCCTCCCTATCGCTGACACCCATATCAGTGCCTCCTCCAGGCAAACTTTCACCAACATCCTCTTTGACATTCCCTCATCAGACCTATGGACTCTAAATATGGCTCTGTGCTCTCTCTGTTCTCTTCTTCTCCCATTAATGGTGGCAACTGGCCTCCTTCCACTCCTCTAAGGTCATCATTAATTTTTGCTTGAATGGTACCGTCCTGGTCCAAGGCCCTAAGGCCAACCTTCTCCTCTTTGATAGATGCTTCCCGTGCCTCATCAACTTCCTTTCTTCTCCTGCTGTCCCCTCTCCCTCCTACATGGCTTCCTTGCCTCCCGCTGCTGCCTCCTCCTTGGCTAACTTGCCCTCAGCTCCTTCCCTTTCCTCCCCCCCTCCCCCTCGGGCTTCTTCGACAACTCTGCAGGGCATACCTCTGATTTGTACCCCTCCCCGGAAGTCTTTCAAGGACGGCAACTTTCTCCATATTGCCACTCTAAACTCTTGCTCAGCTGTCAAACACTCCTCTGATATCTGGCGCCTTCTGGTGGAACTTGACCTCGATGTCCTCGGTCTCACTGAGACATGGTTCACGGCCAGCTCTGTCACAAGCTTTGACACTCTCCTCCCTGACAGGTACAAGATCCTGTCTGCACCCAAGGTCCAACCGTTCTGGAGGGGGTGTAGCTCTGATCTTCCCCGAGTGGCTTCCTGCCAATATCATTTCTACTCAGGCTTACTCCTCCTTTGAATGCCTTATCTGTAGCCTCTCTCTCCTAGCCATTCCCTTACTTCGGTTACTATCTGACCACCTAGTCAGATCTCCTCCTTCCTCTCTGAGTGGGTCGGCCTCTCCTCTTCCCTCCTGGTCTCAACCACTGAACTCCTCCTTCTTGGAGACTTCAACATCCACCTGGATGCTTCCTGTCCTTCCTCTGGACACTTTTTGACCTTTGCGACTCTCTTTCACTCTCTGTTCTCCCCTCTGCCTGACTCACTCTGCAGAGCACACCCTGGATGTTCTGCTCTCGTCAGACCTTCCCCTTTCTATCCCTCTCACCACTCCTCTCTCCTGGAGCGATCACTTTCTCCTTTCCTCCCAACTCACCCTCCCAACCCCCCAGGCCAAGCCAACTCCAGCACTGCCACCCACCTTCTCGGTCATCCGACCCATGAAGCACATGTCAGTTGAGGCTTTTGCCGCCACTTTCCCACCCCCCCTCCACCTTTGTCTGACTCACACCCTGACACAGCCCTTTTCATGTACCACTCTGCTATATACAATACTCTCGATGTTCTTGCCCCTGTCATGAGGATCATTCTGAAGCCCAAAGCCAAGTGCAACTCCTGGTATGACTCAGACCTCGTCACCCTCAAACGCAAGTGCAGGGTGGCTGAGAGGAAATGGCGTGCTTCCGGTACATCCACTGATGAACTGGCCTGCTGCCTGCTTCAAAGGCAATACCGGCTCTCTGTCCTCACCAAGAACAGAGCTCACATCCAAGCCCACATCTCTTTGGCAGCTAACAACTCGGGTGAACTCTTTAAAATCTGCAAGGAACTGGCTAATCCTGCCGCAGTCTCTACCGATCCTGTCCCTTCCTAGGCCCTCTGCATAGTACTGGCTTCTCATTTCATCTTGGAAACTCAGGCCATCCTTTCCTCTCTCTCTCTCCTCTCCCCTTCCTCCCTCTACTCCCTGAACTTCCTCTGGCCCTTCTTCTACCATCTCTTCTTCCACCTTCTCTGCCTTTCCCCTGTACTCCCCAGACAAGGTTTCTAGACAAGTCCGATCTATGAAAGACTCGTCAAAACAGCTTCATCCCTGCCCCTTCAAAACTATCAAGGACTACATTGACGCCCTGGCTCCTGATCTGGTCGACTTCTGCAGCCACCCCTTCACCAATGGAGTGTTCCCTTCCCCCCTGAAGCACTCCCTTGTCCACCGTCTTCTTAAGAAACCCTATGCTGACCCTTCCTGCCTGGCTAACTATCGCCCAATCTCCATCACCCCTTTTCTGGGAAAACTCCTGGAAAAGCTGGCCATCTCCCATCTCAATCTTCACACTGAATCTGTTGGTTGTCTCGAGCATCATCAGTCTACTTCAGAGCTGCAAAAAGCACCGAAACTGCTCTCCTGAACATCCATGAAGACCTGCTCTCCAATCTTGATTCCAACACTCCCTGCTTCCTCATGTTACGTGATCTCTCTTCTGCCTTTGACACAGTCAAACCATGCCATCCTGCTCAACTGTCTTCGTGATAACCTGGGTATCACCAGTCAGGCCCTGGAATGGCTGACTTCTTTCCTCTCTGATCAACCCTCCCAGGTTCAAATGGGGTCCTTCCTCTCCTCTATCTCTATCTCTACCTGTGGTGTTCCCCAGGGTTTTAACCTCTCTCCCTGGCTGTTCAAACAATGCCTGGCACTGCTTGCCCACCGCATTGCCATGCTCTGCCCCAACTTCCAGTGCTGTGCGGTAGACAGTCAGCTAATTTTCAGACTACCTTCAGCCACCTCTTCTCCCTCTCACATCTCTGACTGCCTGCCTGCCATCCAGGAGTGGTGTGCCGCCAATGATCTCTGCCGTAATGCCAGTAAGACTAAGATTCTCCTCATCGGCACACCCGCTCCCTCCTTTCCTGTCACCCTCTGGCCGGCCTCTCTTGGCCCTCTTCCTGCTCCCACCTGTGAGGCTAAAAACCTCAGGGTCATCTTTGGCTCCACACTCTCCTTCTCTGCTCACATCTCCGATGTCTCTAAGAAGTCACACTACAAGCTGCACCTCCTCAGAGGTATTCTTCCTTTTCTCACCTTCCCCCAGAAGCTCACTGTCTCCAGAGTGTCATGATGCCTACCTCCAAGGAGCCAGGTCCGACCAAGCGACCCCAGAGGCAGGCATCATTTCCCCCAGGGGAGTGCCAGCGGGCCCAAGCCAGGGCCCTTTGGACGCAGTCCTGGCGCCTTAGGCGCCAGGCTCATGTTGGACCTCTGTCCTGGCGCCTTAGGCGCCAGGCTCATAAAGCTAGACATGTGTTCAAGTGTTTTCATGTGCACTTACCTGATGCAGACCATGCTGCCACATCCAGGCCCTCTTGAGGCCTGAATGGAACTACTTTACCTGTGGGACTACTTTCCACCCGGGTGTGGTCGGGGAAGGATACATACCTGATCGGAGGAAGGATACACACTTGGGACTTCTTCCAAAGCTATTTAAACCACACCCGATCAGCAACTCACGCTTCGCGTTGTTCTGCTCCTCGCAGCTGGACGCTCACCGTGTCAGCTCCTGCATCTGGACTTCAGCCACGCCTGTCAGCATCCTGGGTCACCTGCAAAGGGAGACAAGAGACCTTACCAGCTAAATCTGCACCACGGAGACATCACCGACGATCCTGAAAGGGAAGACATTATTTTTAAAAGCATTTCGTTACGATCGCTGCACCGCTGCATTTCACTCACCTTTCCTGGGTTCCTCCATCTTCAGCAGCGATCATCCGGATACACAGCCACTTCCCAGAGTCTAGAGAAAAAGACAAGAATAAGAGGTGAGAGAAGGAAGGGAATAAGACTTACCTCATTTCATTTCGGGTCTTGCCGCTTCCAGGCATTTTCCGGACCCCGGCCCCTATGGGGAAAAAAGACAAAGACATTGAATGAGCGTATGCAAAGTCAGTCCCCGAGCGCTCATCCAGAACTAACCTGCCATTTACTGGAACTGGAACTGCACGTTTCACTTCGGGTAGGTGCCATATCTCCGGCATTCCGAACCCCGGCCCCTAAGGGGAAAAAAGACATAAACATTAGCGCTTGCTGCAAAAAGACAATGAACATTATTATTAAGCTTGGACTTTTGAACTTGCAACAGAACTTTTACAGAGCCTTACCTGAACTCCCATCAATCCTCAATCCAGTGAAGTAACTGGGTTTCAACGCGCCCCTGCATCAGAAGCAGGATGGAGAGCTCATCCTTCCTGACCCTAAGGTGAGACTTCACGGGGAATCGTGGAAGGGTATCGTGGAGGGTTGGAAGAGAGTGGGAGGCTTGATCATAACTCAGTCAGTAGGTAATACTCCCTTTTCACGCACAGGGGAATATTCCTGCGAGCCGGAGAAGCCAGAGTAGAGGGCCCTCCCTGTCCATCTTCAGAGTCCTGCGCTTCACCATTGAATAAGCATCAGCCCTCGAAGCCAGACCTGCGCCTCCGTGGGAATCAGGTGAGCGTTACAGAACGCGAAGCCTACCCACAATTTCCCACCCGGGCGCTATGGAGACTTCCGAGACTGACCAGCTGGCCCAGCTTTTGGGGGAATTACGGGCAGAGGTGCACTCAGCCCGCCAGGAGACTAACGCTCTCAAAAGAGAACTGATCTTATCCAAGGAAAGAACAGATGACCTAGCCAAAAGGTTATTACAGGCCCAGGTAGGGCACACTCCTTTACCTAATTCCGGAGACATTTCCACATCAATGGGTTTGAGTAACCCAGTACAAATTAATCTAACTGGACACATGCCTTTGGCCCCGCCTGAACGTTTTGCGGGGGATCTCAAGAAATATGCCGTCTTTATGAACCAATGTCGTTTACACTTTCTATGCAGACCCGGAGCCTTCCCTAACGACCAGACCAAGGTAGCTTTTATACTATCTTACCTCAGTGGCATTGCTGCCGATTGGTCTATTCCATTAGTAAATCAGGATGATCCCATTCTCCAGAATTTTCAGGGCTTCCAGGCCAGCATGGAAAGGTTGTTCGCTCGACACTCTCAAGGACAGGCCCTTGATAACGAACTGCTATCCTTACGACAAGGTAATAAGGATCTTCTGTCCTACATAGCCACCTTTAACAGACTGGTTGTGGAAACTGGATGGCCAGAAAGCAAAAGGATCACATTGTTTCATCGAGGCCTGCGCGGAGAGTTTAAGGATGTTCTAGCTCAGATAGTAAACCCACCCCAGGTCTGCGCAGACTACATTGACTTGGTGGTTCAACTTGATCACAGGCTTCAAAATAGAAAAGCAGATCGGTTCAAGTATGAAAACCGAGCACCGATCAAAACCCACGCTAACTCCAGGAGTACTGACGTATCTGAACCTATGCAAATCGTTGGGGTTAAAGGACCATTAACGCAGAAAGAACGAGAGAGAAGGCGGCAAATGCAACTTTGTCTGTATTGCGGGACTTCCGGTCACTTTCTTTGAAATTGTCCAGTTAAACCACTTAAGAAGGTAGTTGGAGCTACTGATAACGAATTAGTGACACCTGATTCGGGAAACGACCTAGCCCGGCAAGCGTAGGGGTCCGCTTGCCGAGCTTGAAAACTAACTCTTTGACCTCGCATTTTGTCATGCCAATGGTGCTCGTGGACCCAAAACAGCCTCAGCAGTTGCATGCTATAAAAGCATACATCGACAGTGGAGCTATTGGAAATTACATAGACCGTGAATTGGCTTTCAGGATTAAGCTTCCTCTCCGCCCGAAAGTAACCCAAGATGTCATTACTACAGTAGATGGAACCGAAATAGCCTCAGGGCCTGTAACGCATTCCACTGTTGAAGTGACACTGGTGGGTCAGGATGGACATCGGGAAGCAATCGTGTTTGATGTGATCAAGGCCCCACAATTTCAAGTAATTCTTGGAATTCCTTGGTTAGAAACACATAATCCCAGAATTGACTGGCGAGCAAAGAAGATAAGTTTTCCTGATTGTGAACCAACTTGTTATCTAAGAAATCCAGCTATGGGTCTAGCCTCAGCAACTTCCACCCCTGTAAAGCTACCATCAGAGTACCAAGAATTCCAAGACGTTTTTCAGAAAGAACAGGCTAACACGTTACCTCCCCATCGGTCTTATGATTGCCAAATCGATCTGGTACCCAATGCTCAACTACCTTGTAGTAGGATTTATGCTTTTACGGAACCTGAGAACCTGCATTTGCGTCAGTATTTAGATCAGTACCTAGCCAATGGTTTTATTCGCCCGTCCAAGTCTCCTGTCTCTTCAGCTCTGTTCTTCGTGCTGAAAAAAGAAGGCGACCTTAGAACGTGTATAGACTATCGCGCCCTAAATCAAATAACGATTAAGAATCGTTATCCTCTGCCCTTCATCCCTGAGCTTATCGACCAGGTGAAAGACGCTTGTGTGTACACCAAGTTAGATCTCCGAGGAGCTTATCACCTGGTGCGCATAAAAGAAGGCGACAAATGGAAGACTGCATTCCGCACCAAGTTTGGGCTCTTCAAATATCAGGTGATGCCCTTCGGTTTGTGCAATGCACCTGCCGCCTTTCAGTACTTTATGAATGATGTTCTTCGGGAACTTATCGATGTCTGTGTCATTGTTTACATTGACGACATCCTGGTGTACTCTTCTTCAGAATCTGATCACAGAAAACATGTTAGGGCAGTTCTTGAGAAACTGCGCCAGCACAGATTATTTGCAAAACTCGAAAAATGCGTTTTTCATACCACAGAAGTTGAGTTTCTCGGATTCATCCTGACACCTCAAGGAGTCCGAATGGACTCGCGAAAGGTGGACGCCATCCTCAAATGGCCATCTCCAAGCTCGGTGAAGGGAGTTCAGAGCATGCTCGGCTTTGCCAATTTCTATCGAAGATTCATCCCGGAATTTTCCCGAACAGTCCAACCCATCACCGCTCTCCTAAAGAAAAACAAACGCTTCGAATGGACTCTTGAGGCCGAACAAGCCTTCCAGGACCTGAAAACCAAATTCACCTCTGCACCTGTATTGAAGCACCCGCACCCAGATCTCCCGTACATAGTGGAAACCGATGCATCCAGTTCGGCCATGGGAGCTGTCCTGTCGCAAAGAGACCCAAAAACTAACCAACTACACCCAGTGGCCTTTTGGTCCAGAAAATTTTCTCCTCCTGAAATCAACTACGCAATCACAGATAAAGAGTTACTGGCCATCAAATCTGCTTTCAAGGCTTGGCGTCACTACCTTCTCGGGGCAAGACACACCATCACCGTAATTACGGACCACAGAAACTTACAGTATTTAAAGACGCCCAAAGCTCAATCTTCACGACAACTCCGATGGGCTCTATTCTTTGCGGAATTTGATTTTGTAATTACCTATCGCCCTGGCAGCAAGAATGGAAAAGCGGACGCCTTATCCCGGATTGGCATGGAAGAACCTAATTCGAGCTTAGAACCTGTGCCCATCATACCTGAGCAAAGAATCTTAGGCTTAACTTCATTGCAAACTATTGAGGATATCCAAACGCAAGTAAAACAACTTCTAGACTCTTCAACCTTACTGGAATGGAGTCAAAAGGGTCCTCATTACACCGTTAAGCATGACTTACCCTACTTCCAGGAGCGGTTGTTTCTGCCAAGTAAAGAATTGCAAGAACCTGTTATTGCCCATCATCATGAATCTTTAACGGAAGGACACCCTGGTATCGCTAAAACAGAGGAAAAAATCAAACGCCACTTCTGGTGGCCTTCTTGGAGAAAAGACATAAAGTCTTTTGTACTGTCTTGTGGAATTTGCGCCCAAAACAAGGCTCAAAAGAAAAGGCCGGCCGGCCTACTTCAACCCTTGGATATTCCACCGGCGCCATGGCACACCCTGTCAATGGACTTTATAACAGATCTGCCTCCTTGTGCTGGTTACAACACAATCCTTGTAATTGTGGACCTATTCTCCAAAATGGCCCACTTTATCCCTTTAAAGGGTTTGCCTTCAGCTTCCACCTTGGCCAAGGAATTCCTGGAGAATATAGTTCGCATACATGGTTTCCCTTCCATATTAGTCTCGGATCGTGGAAGTCAATTTATCTCACATTTTTGGAAGAAGTGTTGCCAACTAGCACAAATAGATGTGTGGATATCCACCAGCCACCACCCCCAGACCGACGGACAAACCGAGAGAACCAATCAGACTCTCGAGCAATATCTTCGGTGCATGTTACACCAATCCGAGTTAAATTGGAAAGACATCCTTTGGATCGCAGAATATGCATACAACAATTCATTGCATTCTGGAACCGGACAAACCCCCTTTTATACTTTGTATGGTCACCATCCTCGGACCTCTGACCTAGATCCACCTCTGACCCTGGAAATGCCCGCAGTAAATCATCTGCATTCCACAATAACCCGAGCCTTCAAAGAAGCTGCAACTCATTTACAGCAAGCCAAGAAAAAGTATAAAGAAAACGCTGATTTGCACCGAAGTAAAACTCCTCCTTACCAAGTAGGAGACCAGGTATGGCTAGCAACTAAACATTTACCCCTCAAGGGCCCACAAACCTTCAATCCCAGATTCATAGGACCTTATCCCATCAAAGCTATAATCAACCCAGTGGCCTTTAAACTAGACCTACCGTCCAACATGCGTATTTATCCAGTTTTTCATGCATCACTTTTGAAGCCAGTACAACCAGGAACCCAATTGTCCAAGCCTCCAGATCCAGTTCAAATTGAAGGGGAATTAGAATTCGAAGTTAAAGACATTTTAGACTCCAAGGTGGTAAAGTCGAAACTCTTCTATCTTGTAGACTGGAAGGGATATGGACCTCAAGAGAGATCGTGGGAGCCTAGTAACCATGTCCACGCACCTCGATTAGTACAAAGGTTTCACCGGAGATTTCCGAACAAGCCCAAACCCCCGGAGGGAAGAACCTTGGGAGGGGCCTTGAGGGGGGGTGCTGTCATGATGCCTACCTCCAAGGAGCCAGGTCCGACCCAGCGACCCCAGAGGCAGGCATCATTTCCCCCAGGGGAGTGCCAGCGGGCCCAAGCTGGGGCCCTTTGGACGCAGTCCTGGCGCCTTAGGCGCCAGGCTCATGTTGGACCTCTGTCCTGGCGCCTTAGGCGCCAGGCTCATAAAGCTAGACATGTGTTCAAGTGTTTTCATGTGCACTTACCTGATGCAGACCATGCTGCCACATCCAGGCCCTCTTGAGGCCTGAATGGAACTACTTTACCTGTGGGACTACTTTCCACCCGGGTGTGGTCGGGGAAGGATACATACCTGATCGGAGGAAGGATACACACTTGGGACTTCTTCCAAAGCTATTTAAACCACACCCGATCAGCAACTCACGCTTCGCGTTGTTCTGCTCCTCGCAGCTGGACGCTCACCGTGTCAGCTCCTGCATCTGGACTTCAGCCACGCCTGTCAGCATCCTGGGTCACCTGCAAAGGGAGACAAGAGACCTTACCAGCTAAATCTGCACCACAGAGACATCACCGACGATCCTGAAAGGGAAGACATTATTTTTAAAAGCATTTCGTTACGATCGCTACAGCGCTGCATTTCACTCACCTTTCATGGGTTCCTCCATCTTCAGCAGCGATCATCCGGATACACAGCCACTTCCCAGAGTCTAGAGAAAAAGACAAGAATAAGAGGTGAGAGAAGGAAGGGAATAAGACTTACCTCATTTCATTTCGGGTCTTGCCGCTTCCAGGCATTTTCCGACCCCGGCCCCTATGGGGAAAAAAGACAAAGTCATTGAATGAGCGTATGCAAAGTCAGTTCCCGAGCGCTCATCCAGAACTAACCTGCCATTTACTGGAACTGGAACTGCACGTTTCACTTCGGGTAGGTGCCATAACTCCGGCATTCCGAACCCCGGCCCCTAAGGGGAAAAAAGACATAAACATTAGCGCTTGCTGCAAAAAGACAATGAACATTATTATTAAGCTTGGACTTTTGAACTTGCAACAGAACTTTTACAGAGTCTTACCTGAATAGTCAAGCTTACCTGAACTCCCATCAATCCTCAATCCAGTGAAGTAACTGGGTTTCAACGCGCCCCTGCATCAGAAGCAGGATGGAGAGCTCATCCTTCCTGACCCTAAGGTGAGACTTCACGGGGAATCGTGGAAGGGTATCGTGGAGGGTTGGAAGAGAGTGGGAGGCTTGATCATAACTCAGTCAGTAGGTAATACTCCCTTTTCACACACAGGGGAATATTCCTGCGAGCCGGAGAAGCCAGAGTAGAGGGCCCTCCCTGTCCATCTTCAGAGTCCTGCGCTTCACCATTGAAGAAGCATCAGCACTCGAAGCCAGACCTGCGCCTCCGTGGGAATCAGGTGAGCGTTACACAGAGCTCTGGTTCTATCTAGGCTGGACTATAGCAACAGCCTCTTTCTAAATCTGCCTGCGTCTACTCTCTGCCCTCTGCAACTCATCCAGGAAAGAACTGCGAGACTGGTTCTTGACCTCAAGCCCAGGGATCATATTTCTCCAGGACTGAAATCTCTGCACTTGCTCCCAGTGGCTGCGAGGATTAAGTTCAAAACCCACTGCATTGTCCACAAGGCCATCTTGGGCCTGGGGCATCAATACCTTCAACTCTCTCTGAAACTGCACTGGTTACCTGTCCACCCTCTGATCTTGGGCCCAGGTCCCCTCCCCCACCAGCCACACACTTGCACTGCTTTCTGGGCAACCCCTGCACTTGGGGACTGTCTTCTGTATCCTTTCAGTCCCACTACCAGCACTTGACACCCGATGTCTGCACTTACCCTTGCACTTGCCACCAGCTGGCCATACTTTAACTTTTAGTGGTATTTATTCTATTATCCCACATACTGCACTGTCCCCTCCCCCTTCCCGCTTCCCCCTGCAATTTCCCCACCCCTTCTCATGCACTTATTGCGATCTGAATGACACCACGCCTAGTAGGATTGTTGTCTTTCTCTTACATCTGTTCCCCCTACCTTGCCTCGTCGCACCTTGAAACACTTGTGTATAGGCACGCTAAATATGCTATATCATATCATATAACCCTGAACCACTATTTAGGTTGACCGGTTCAAGCGGGATGAACGTCAGTGTATCCGCTTTCTTCAGGACTTAAACTCGACGTAACTAATAAAGGTTTTGAATTACCGAAGACAACATAATTATTTGTGTCTGAGGCTCCATCTTGTTTATAGAGGAGTTTGTCGCTTTTCTTCAGTCGATTTATAATCCTGAAGCACCCTAAAAGGGGAATATTAAAATGGGGACACATCACTAAGTTTTTCTCTATCCATTGAGTAGGAACATCAACATTCATCATTTTTACAAATTGGTATTCTTACCAGAGCTTCTTTCTTTGGGTCTCCCAATTGTCACCCAGCTTACATATTCTGCCTACAAATGAATGCAGAAACCATGTTCCTAGTATCCTCCAGTATTTTGTCTCAGTGCATATATTAGTATTTTATAAACCCAAGTAGATAAGTGTACTATGCTTACCAGTATATTGCCTTGGGTTGGTATGGGTGAACACCCATCTCAGCTTTTAGCTTTTCACAACAGGTGTATTATTCCTCTATTTTTTGACCTGTTGAAAAGTGTGGTTTGAGTAAATAAGAGATATATTGCATCATATCTTTTTTTGCCAAACCAAGCAACAGGTACTCCAGATAGTATCGTCCTCATGTCTGTCAATACCTATGATAGTAAGGTAGTTATTCAACTTTTATGCCAACACTGGCCGTTGTTCTATGATAATTCAATCCGTTTGCACTCAGAGTCTCGTTTGCTTTGCTGAGCACTCGCGTCTCATGTTAGTCTGTTGTCAAGACAACCTGATGCGTGCTACAAGCACAGTAACCTTCTTCTCTATCTAAGCCTTCAGTTTCAATATCGGATTATTCTGGGTTTGCTCGGAATGGAATACACAGTGCTGGGCCTCCTCGTGTCATGATTATAGCTCACCTTGTGTGTTTCAATTGTGGGTGCACTCGTGTCCCGCGGCTCGTGCCCTCGTAACCTCCTCACTCCAGTCTTCTTTTGCATAAGCTGCAAGGCACGCATTACTCATATCTATGTGGGCTGGTCACGTGATATGAAGGATTTTGAAGAGGGGAGGCTAGTCCTCTTTTGTTGTCCATACCTCACTTGCGCTGTTTGTTACTTATAATGCATTCCCAATACTCACATATAGAAGGATGTTATTTAGATCTTTCTAGATTTCTCACGTTTCATTACCAATACCCATATTTTATTGATTCTATTTTTAATGCCAGAGTTTTCTCCAAGTTTTTAGTGTATAGCTTGGATGTCTTCAGTTGCCGCTACAATACATGAGGGTTAACATCGTTTTTATCACACAAGTTGTCATTATCCCTTAGGGAAAACACTGGGATTGACTTGAACACTGTGTATCTGCTTTTGCAATCATAACCCATCCTCTGTTGTGGTTTTTAGCTTACAGATTTTTAAACGGTTCAATATATCCAATTCTGTATTAGACTTCTCTTTTCTGTTGGGCCATACATGGTCTCTTTTCTTTTCATCATTTACTGTTTAGATATCTATTTTGTATATCTACATTCCATGGTACTGTATGTATAGTGTTCATCCTTTATAGATTTGCCAAAGTTTGCCAGCAAATTTCTTCGTTCAGACCCTCCTTATAGCTATTGAGCCGAAATATCCTCAGTTTTCTATTTTAAGGAGCATGGCTCCTATATTGCCTCCTCTTCTCGGTATCTTCACTCTTTGCAGAATTGTCCATGATATATCATTTTCAGTGTGTTTTTTGTTGACATAGTGTTCCACTAGTGGCACTGTAATGCGTTTGGTCCTTATGTTTGACCAATGTTCACAATTTCTGACCTTAATAGCCCTCGTGGTCATACCTATATATAATTTCTTACATTGACATATGATCAAATAAATGACGTTAGTTGTGTTACAGTTCATGAACGATTATTGTTCCCACGGTAGTGACCATCCTATGTCTATCTCTGTCATCCGCTTTGTAAAGGGACACACAGAGTATTGGCAACATCGGGTATGTCCAACCGCTTTTGGCAAGTCCTATAATCTTGTCTGATTGTCGGTTCCTTCATAGTCTTCCCTGTAGGTGTTGACCAATGAGTCTCGTAAATTCGTCCTTCTCTTTATTGCAAAGAGGGGAACATTCAGAGTGCTTTGTCCAACATTTAGTATATGCCAAACACATCAGGTTGACTTGACAACAGAAAAGCCATGAGACGTGAGCACTCAGCAAAGCAAACGAGACTCTGAGTGCACACGGATTGAACTGACATAGAACAGCGGTCAGTGTTGGCATAGAAGTTGAATAATTGCCTTACTATCATAGGTTTAGACAGACATAATGACAATATTATCTGGAGTACCTGTTGTTTCCTTTGGCAAAAAAAGATATGATTCAATATATTATTATTTTCTCAGATCACGCTTTTCAACAGGTCAAAAAATAGAGAAAGAATATACCTGTTGTGAAAAGCTAAACGCTGAGATGGAAGTGCACCCTTACCAATACAAGGCAATATACTGGTCAGCATAGTTCACTCACCTAATTGGGTTTATAAAATACTAATATATGCACTGAGACAATAGATTGGAGGATACTAGAAACATGGTTTCTCCATTTGTTTGTGGGTAGAATGCGTAAGCTGGGTGACAATTAGAAGATGCAAAGAAAAAAGCTCTGGTAAGAATACCAACATGTAAAAATGATGAATGCTGATGTTCCTACTCAATGGATAGAGTAAAACTTAGTGATGGTTGCCCATTTTTATATTCCCCTTTTAGGGTGCTTCAAGATTATTAGATGACTGAAGAAAAGAGACAAACTCCTCTATAAACAAGATGGAGCCTCAGACACAAATAATTATGTTGACTTCGGTAATTGAAAACCTTGGCTTGTTACGTTGGGTTTAAGTCCTGAAGATAGCGGATACACTGACATTGAGCCTGCTGAAACCGTTCGACCTAAATAGTGGTTCAGGGTGATGACCAGAACCCCCGAGACTTACAGATAGTTTGCAAGCTTGGCTAAAATACATCACTTCATTTAGCAGATTTACTCTGAATTTTCTTTTGTGGAATTAGAAATATACAAAATAAGTGCATATATTTTTTATTTTTGCTTTTTTAATCCTATAAGACACACGAGAAGGAAGGATTAAAAATATATTTGACTTCCTATAGTGTGCAACTGTTTTTAGTTGTGAGTAAAGTAGTGAGAGAGGAAAGGGTTAGTCTCTTTTCTATCCCTTAACCTAGATAGGTGATACACCAGCGCTGACTAGGGAGACTGCACCGAAATGAGGGAGAGTTAGTCTCTTTTCTATAGGGATACTCAGTAAGTGATAGGCTACTATAGATGTAGAAGCTATGAATAACTGACTCAAAGAATTTCTGTCTGTGTTGTGTGAAAAAGTACAGAGCGTCAGGCAAATATTGCTGCTCTTAGATTTTTGTGGTATTTAGGACTACAACTCCCATCAGCCCTAGACAGCATAGTCGATGATGAAGGATCACATGAGTCATAGTCCAAAACATCCAGAGTGTGGAATGTTGGAGACCAATATTCTAAATTTACTTGTTTCATTATTTCGCAAATTCTGAACATTCAGACCCAAACAAGGGTATGCCACTTTCGGATTTGTAGTCTCCCCCTAAACATAGCATGCCAGGCCTATCTGTAAAACGCGCATTCATTCCCCAATGGTGCATCTTTGTGCTAATAACAGACTTTTATTGTTAGCCAACTTAATGGTACTCATTTTATCGACCTCAGAAGGATGAAGTGCTGAGTGGACCTGCTGGGATTCAAATCTGTGACCATGAGGTCAAACACAGGCCCCTGCAGTGGATGTATTAGTACACTGAGCACCAAACCTGGCTCAAGTCATCCCCCTCTGCCCCTCCGATATCTTATGGTAGGATTCACTTCTTCATGATGGGCCCCTAAGGTCCAAACAAGCACAATAGAAAAAAAAGGAACAGGAATACATTTCTATTACTGACAAAGGCGTACAAACCTATTGGAAAAAGAAGGAGCTAATGCTGAGCTGTCCCATACTTAAGGAATGAATTGAGCTATCTGAAATCATCCTTCTGTGCAATGATTGTTGCTCTGCGCCTGCTCGGGTCAGGTGTAGAGCAATGCATGGGATGTTTGTGCACATCCTGTGTGTGAATACGGGATGTACAAAAAATGCAAGTAAAAGACCCCACTGCCCAGGATTAGGTGATGGGGTAGGGGGTGGCGATGAGAGATCTGATATAACGCGCACGTTCATATTTGCTTTTTGAATTAACCTAATTTTGCATTTACGCGAGTAAATGATATACTCAAGCAAATCGTTTACTTACATGATAAAAAACAGGTTTTGCCAAACGCACTCTATGGGCCCGATTCATGGAATTGGGTGCAGAAATGACAGAAGGGTTGTGCTCTAAGAAGGAACCTGCGCGAGCCGTGGTCGCAGAAAAAATATTGCGTGCCCCGTGTATTCATGGATTCAAAGGTGCATTACTAGCGGTCATGCAAGTAAACACAAGCTACGCAAGGAATGTCCACAACACACCCCCACGCACATCAAAAAGCAAGCTAAAGGCCAAACCAGGCGCAAGCCACCACATCCAGCCCTCGCAAGCCCAGGCTGCACCCCTGCGAAAAAGCACACCTCACCTCGCAAGCCCAGGCTGCAGCCCTGTGAAAACGCAGGCCCTCCCTCGTAAGCGCTGTCTGCACCCCTGCAAAATTGCACACCTCACCTCAGAAGCACAGGCTAGACCCCAGCAAAATCGTGGGCCCTCCCTCGCAATTCCCAGCAGTACCCCTGTGAAAACACGCGCCTCACTTCGCAAGCCCAGGCTGCACCCCTGCTAAAACACAGGCCCTCCCTCGCAAGCCCAGGCTGCACCCCTGTGAAAACACGGACCTCACCTCGCAAGCCCATGCTGCACCCCTGCGAAAACGTGGCTCCTCCCTCGCAAGACCAGACTGCACCCCAGTGAAATGGCGTACCTTATCTCACAAACCCAGGCTGAACCAATGGGAAAACACAGCCCTCCCTCGCAAGGCCAGGCTGCACCCCAGTGAAATTGCATGCCTCACCCTGCAAGCCCACGCTGCACCCCTGCCAAAAGGTAAGCCCTTTCTTGCAAGGTCAAGCTGCGCCCCTGCGAAATGGCACGCCTCACCTCACAAGCCTAGGCTGCATCCCTGCAAAAACGTGGGCCTCACCTCACAAGCCCAGGCTAAAACCCTGCAAAAACGTGGGCCTCACCTTGCAAGCCCAGGTTGAACCCTCCAGTCTGGACACCACCCTCAGCCCCCTCCAGTCTGAACACCACCCCAGTCCCCCTCACCTGTGACACCCCCGCCAAGGCAGCCCCCTCCAGACTGAGCACCAGTGATACCGCCCACAGGCAGCCCCTACCAGACTAAACAACACCCCCCAGACCCCTCTAGTCTGGACACCACCCCCCAACCCCTCTCACCCATGATACCTCACCAGGCAACCCCCTCTGGACTGAACACCACCCCACAGCCCCCTCACCTGTGTCCCCCCAGGCAGTCCACTCCAGACTGAACACCACCCCCAAACCCCCCTCACCTGTGACCCCACCAAGGCAGCCCCCTCCAGACTGAACACCACCCACAGCCCCCTCACCTGTGGACCCACAGGCAGCCCCCTCCAGACTGAACACCATCACCCAGCCCCCTCACCTGTGACACCCCCACAGGCAGTCCCCTCCAGACTGAACACCAGCCCAGTCCCCTCACCTGTGACACACTCCAGGCAGCCCCCTGCAGACTGAACACCACCTTCCAGCCCCCTCACCTGTGACACCCCCCACAGGCATCCCCCTCCAGTCTGGACATCTCCCCCAGCCCCCTCCAGACTGACCACCAACCTCCAACCCCCCTCACCTGTGACACCCCCCCAGACAGCCCTCTCAAGACTGAACACCACACCCAGCCCTCCTCACCTGTGACCCCCCCTCAGGCAGCCCCCTCCAGACTGAGAACCACTCCCAGCCCTCCCTCACCTGTGGCACCCCCCACAGACAACCCCTTTCCACTCTGGACACCCCCCCCAACCGACAGCCCCCTGACAGTCTCCCACAATCCCAGTGCAATGCATGTCTGCAGCTCACCTGAACCTCTGTGGTCTGCCAGCACTGTGAAGTGGAACACCAACATGTCCACAGCAAAAACGATCAACAGGAAGCCCTGGAGATCCATCCAGGACAGGAGCATCTGCTGACACACCCTTCAAGACCTTAATCAGCCCACCCCATACACATGTGACAAGTGAATGCAATGGCAAGTGGCATGTGCATGTTGGTCATGGCACATTGCCAAAGCATCAAAGCACACTAACTGAATGTGTGTCCACGACAGAAGCAATCCTACTAATACATTTCAAATATCCATATACAATGACCAGGTGCGTCACCGCCTGAGCATCAGTGACCTGGGTGGAAGGGGTGGCTTATTACCTGTATGGGAATAATAACATGACAGGGTCATGCATGGATGATGGGGAGGGGGGCAGTCAGAGAGTACAAGAGTCACAGCGACCAGAGATTTTTGCTGCCACTCCGAAAGAGCAAACATGGCTCACTACTGCATGCCAATGTCCGAGGTGGATCAACACATGAGAGAAGGCAGTGTGTGACTGCACATGTTGGCGGGCATGTCTGCATGACATGGGTTTAACACAGCAATCACAAACTAATGTGCCATTAACTTGACCATGGAACACCTCCACAGTGAGCACACCTCCCACCACCCTAACCACACTGATGGCAAACACACAATGATGCTGCTCAGGTAAATGCAAAGGAAAGCATACAGTGCAGACCCAGTCGTCTGATGGCCCCACCCCCACATGTCAGGCACATGTGCATCCTTCCAGCCGCAACCATCACAGCAACAACAAAACACATGCATGCACACCACAAGACACATAACTTGCAAAGGAGAGATGCACTGGCTGAAAATTGAACTATCAAATTTGCCTGACACACAAATGTACTGCATGAAGTGTGGAATGTAACCAAACGAAAGATATATTGAATATAAATATGTACAATTAAAAGGGGGAATGAAGTTCAAAGCAGTACAGGAGAAAAAATCAAATTAAATAAAAGCCCTATGCCTAAATAACTATATACATGAAAAACTGAGAAGGAAAGTCTGGGGAAAATAATAAATAGAAAAAGGAAACCTACAACTAAATAACTATGTACCAAGGCAGCGAGCTAGTCCTTCTCTCCGATCTCACTCAGCCGTTCCACCAGGGCTGGGTCCAACAGCACTTCCCCCCCCTCAGGCGGGCCTTCGTTGTTGCCTGGAGGGCTTGCAGGTCGCCTAGCATCTGTGTCTGTATCACTCGCGCTTTCCTGCAAGTGGCCTCCAGGGTGGCAGCGCGCCTCCTTGCCCAACACAGAGCAATCCCGCCCTGGCCATTAATACTCCTGCTTGCCGTGCTCACTGCCTCTATGCCATGATCTGCCCTTCATAAAGCTGGAACACGGAAAACATTCTGTGCCTCATGGCCACATGTGCCTCCTGCCTCACACTTCCCACCTGCCTTCTTCGGGTGGTCTGCCCTGCAATGAATAGCCTCTTTCTCTTTGCCACCTGCTGCCACAGTGTCTGGTGCCTGCTACGTTCATACGCCCTTTGAGCTGATGACGATCCCTGGGGGCGTACAGAACCTGCACTGCTCATAGGTGCCTGCTATCCCTCCATTGCCTGTGACCCTGTCGGTGAATGGGTAGGCACATTGACCACCTCAGCTGCTGTGCCTTGGTCTCCTGGGCAGGGATGTGAGCTCCACCAGGTGGGGCGTTGTGGGTGAGACTGGTGCACAGGGGGCCCACTGGAGGACGACTGGTGCACAGAGGAGAAAGACAAGAAGGTGGTTGCAACAGTAAACATTCCATGTAGTACACCACGGAACAGGCATGTTGCAAGCCAGGACACGAGGCGGTATAGCTCACTGAGATGATGGGCAAGCAGATGACAAGTAGCCTACTCATCTTCATGAATGACACCTATCCGCCTCGTCACCCGGCCAGCAGGGGCAGCACATAATCCCGGATGGACACACCAGATGGCAAGGGGATAGCGGTCTGGGGGGACACATCGGCCACCAAGAGGAAGTGGCTTTGGGTGGAGGCATCCTGGCAGGCGTGCACTGCTGCATTCGATGCCCCAGGGACTGGATTTTGCACAGTCACCTCCACAGTGGCCTGCACAGTCTCATTCCCCTGGGACAGGACTTCACCAAGCACACCAACCTCAACACCCCCACCTGACCCCATGTGCTGGGCTGCAAGGGCCACCTAATCCACCTCCCCTTCCGTCAACCTGGATGACTGCAGGGTGTGTTGCCCCACCGCTGCCGAGGAGTCCACTCCCACCTTCACCTTCTTGAACTTAACCCCAGCAGCCATGCCTGATGTCACCGGCGCTGCCACAGCCACATCGCTCCCCGAAGATGAGCTGTCATGGTGGCGTCGCTGTGGCCTGTTCCTCTGCCTGGTGAAGGTATCCCTGCATCTTTGCTCCACAGCACTGCTTCCGCCCTCTTCATCAGATGCAACTGTGGAAAAGGAGACACAGAACAGCAACATCAGTGTATTGCACCAAAGCCATCGTGGAATCACCAACATTCACATGAACATGACTTGTCAAGGGAACAATTTATTCTGGGAGGAAGCCTGGTATACTAATAGCTAAGGACAGTCAGCTATGTATACTTTGTCTATGTCCAGGTGGACAATAACCTGTATATATAAAGAGAGACAAAGCTAAAGTGTAGATGCTAGAGGTACATGAAAACGATTTATCACATCAGGGACCAATCACAATTAAGATCAAATTTTAATGATAAATCATAAAAGTTAAAACAGCCAATTAAATGAGGTGGTCCACAGTACAAAACATACAGTATTCAATATAAAACCAAACTAAACTAGAAAAGAAGTTATGTGAACAAACTAGTTCGGCTAGTGACAAAACCAGTGTGTTAAAAGAGCACAAGGGGGTAACTATTAAACAAATTGTATAGAACCCTACTTCCGTTTGGAATAAAGGTGTAATACGTTTAGGTCTCTGGTTACAATACAGAGATATATGGCTGTTTTAACTTTTATGATTTATCATTAAAATTTGATCTTAATTGTGATAGGTCCCTGATGTGATAAATCGTTTTCATGTACCTCTAGCATCTACACTTTAGCTTTGTCTCTCTTTATATATACTTGTCAAGGGAACAACCATCAACCTCGACACCTACACACATGGACATGAAATCTACATCCATGCAGACACCTGCCTGGCCATCACTCCACACAATCACATCAAACTACATGCCACTGTCACAACCAATTTATTGTGTATGCTATACACACATTCATCAATTGCAAATACACATGTGAGCATGCCATAGCAACAAGCACATATACATGTCATGCACACACATCAACTCAGTGGGCCAAAGCAGTGCCATGACCAATCACATCAGAGTCCCGTGAACTGGAATGCCTCAACGTGTCTAAGCCAGACATCCAAATGCACGTGTTGCATCCAGGCATGAGTGATGCCCAGTCACACATTCCCATTTTGGGCACATACACATAAGCATCATGCATGCACATGATTTGGGCAAACTACCTCAACTGGCAAACCTGCCATCCTGGCACGTTTCACACACAAGTAACATTGCATGTGCACTGTCTGCAAGCCAGCAATAGAACACACAATGGCCCTCATTACGACCCTGGCGGAGTGGGTTTACGCCAGCGGTATTCGCGGCGGACCCGTCCGCCCTACTAGGAGTTCCCGTAGCGCCATGGAGCGTTTCCCGCCTGGTTTTTCCGGGCGGAGAAATCCATGGCGCTACGGGACCTTGTTGTTAATTACGCCACCGTATTTTACGGTGGCGTAATTAACGCCTTCCCCACTCCCATTATACCCTATGGGGCAAAAATGGGAATGGGGAAGGGTAAAATGGGGAATGGGGATTTACCGCCCCGCCAAGGTCGGAATGGGGCGGAAAATCCGCCAACCCCCATGGCGCTATCGGCAGCTTTCCGCCGTGCTCCATGGTGCATTTTGCGCCACGATTTCCGCCAGGGTCGTAATGAGGGCCAATGTAAGTAAGAGCACATTTAAAATCCAAAGATGTCTGAATGCACACGTGGAGAGTAATGTATGGGGCATGCATTCAGACATCCATCTAAGAATCATACTTGCTGCAAGCCACAGGGGGTCACTGCCAACATGCTGGAACATGCACAGCACACATGCACCGTAGAGCAGTGCACCACATGGCTACTCACCAGTCGACTCCAGATGTTGTTGGAATTCGCTGTCCTGGGAATGCAGCGCCGGGTAGAACCTCTCTAGGACCCACGTGTTGTTAGCCAACATCCGGAACCTGCGTGCATGGTCCTCGGCGGTAGAGCCGGCCTGGATGTAGCGCAGAAACCTTGCTGTGGTTCCTGGATTTCAGATCCTCCCAGTGCTTGTCCACGGTCTTGAATGTGCCACCCCCACTGCATTGATGCATCCGTGACCCCGTCCCAGATCTGCTGCAGCATTGCATCATGGGGTTGAAGAGAGCATCATAATGCTCCCGGACCATCTCCACCAGGATGTCAACTTCCCGGGCGGTGAAGTTGACAGCCCTCTGCCTCACTGCCAACGGGTTGCCACTCTGGTCTGAGGATGACAGTGCTGACATGGCAACCCCCCAGGCAGGTGTGGGTGGGCAAGGTGGTCCTGGAGCTGGGCTGTGTAGCGGTGGTGGTAGAATGGCACGTGAGAGTCCAACGAAGCAGCTGAGGCTGTCACAAGGCCGGACACAGGAGAATAGGCAATGGCTGGACAGCAGGCACTCCAAACACACTGCAGGTGGGCAGCAGACACACACACTGTACAGGCAGCAGCAGATGGCAAATTTGGATGCAGAACAGGGCAGGAGGAGGCAGGGAAAAATGCACAGAGGCATGAGTGTGGGTCTTCCATGTCATGCAATGAAGGCACTCGGAAATAGAGTGAAGGGACTTTGCGCATAAAAACTGAGAAACGCGTGGACACGTGAAATCAGAGGAAATGCCCTCAGTGCATAACTTACATGACATGCGCTGCACGCAGGCTTTGATCACGCCATTTTCAGGGATACATAAATACATGTAAAAGCAACTCCGAACGTGCGTGCAGAGGGGAGAAGACAGACGAGAGGTGTACTGTGTATTTTGGGGTGCCACGCATTCCATTCATTTCAGGGACCATATGTACTTCTTTTTTTGGTGGGGGATTTGCCTCAGCGCATACCCACATCTACCTTTGTTTTTTGCAAGGCAACATTACAGTTATGATTGATAATATATTGCACTAAATCTATTTTTGAAATAGAACAATACATTTATTAGCCTTAATCAATCGGATCCAATAAATAAGATGATCACATGCTACTTCACTATCCAGCTGTTGGATGCGCCTGTACTCGGGGTATTATGAATATTTGATTAGCTGCTATGTATGTTTACCAATATTAAGGTTAATGTTCAGCTTGGACTGGCCACCGCACTCACCACAATTAAGTCCTGCCCTGCCAGGACTAATCTCATTGTTTCCATGTACATACCTTTCCTCATTTTCATCAGCCACTGAGTTTTCTGGTTCAGTTTTGCTGCTGTAGGAGTACAACAAATTACCTATTCAATTAAGGATTAATCTACAATAGCAATAAGCCCCTCGCTGGGGGATGCATTACGGCATCAGGTAATGGCTCAGAGCCTTCGGGCCCTAGGGTATTACCCTAAGGGGTAATTTCCCCACATGGAGGGGCTTATTGCTATTAGTACTCTGTCTCATAAAACCGGGGCACTAATAGTGTATTTTTTTGAAGTTGCGAGATGCCTCTGGCATTTAGAAACAGAAATAAAATTTAAATAAATGATGCCCACCATTTGACAGTGAAAAGGTAGTCCCTTCTCCTTTTCTCATCATCATACATCTTTATTTCGGCATGAATACCATAAAAGTACAAAGATATGGTAAAAAAGAAATAACAGTTGATTACATAATTGTACATTAAACACAGCAAGGACGCACATTTTGATTTCATATATTACATAAGTGCAACCAGAATCAACAGAAATAAAAGCACAAGGAAATATGTGACTTGGTACGGGATTTGACAAGTCTACCCCTTCAGCTACTCCCAATTGTCACCACGGCATAGTTTACCATCGGAAGAGAATGTAAAGTACAGTTATATAAAGTTCATGAATTTTAGTTGGAAACATATATGCTTCATGACCACAATCGCAGTCTTCTTCCTTCCTTTATAATTTTGGCCATTACTCTCCATGCCAAGTCTAAGTAGCTTGTAACACAGTAAACCACACTGATATTTTCACTGTTCCTAAATAGATGCAGCTCCTGGCCTGTACTGCGGATACCATAATTATTGCCTATTGTTTTTAGGTATTTGCCTCGTCCCACCCTATAACCTAGGCAAAGAACAAGAAATTGAGCACTGTTTCCTTAGATAAGCCACAAACTAGGCAAAGGTCATTCTCACTAGGATACCATTTTGATGTATGGTAAGCCATGTTCAATTGTGACAATCTAAACCTTAAATTAAGGTTACGATCCAATGGGGGAACAACATAATCGAGGTACGCTTCAAACCCAGTTCTTAATTTGGAGTTCAGGTAAAGTCTGACATCAGCCACCTCTAAACAGTCGCTAGCCAAGTCATTCCCGAGCAGCTTTTACAAGGCCACCTTGGCCTTACCAACATCACTCCGAATTATTCTGTGTGGGCATAACCATAGGTTAACCATGTCCATACGAACCAAAAGTTTCTTTACATGTTGGACCAGGGTAAGGACATCCCACTCTCCCAGTCCAAAATATGAGATATCCCCACTCGGAAAGTCTGTAATTCGGGGGTCAGCCATAATCTAAGCCAAAATAGCACAGGCCGATACTGGACCTCTTTTTGAATTGGGACGAATCCCAATTCAAAATAAATGGGAGCAGAGGGACAACTTGTTGAAAGTCCCAGTAGCTTCTTAAGACATGTTCTCTCAGCCAGGCCTACGTTGAAACATTTTGAGCAGCCCCATATTTCTGCCCCATAAGTGGCTGCTGGTTTTGCCTGAGCCGAGAACATCTTAATTGCAGGCGAAACCGCACGATTGCCATGCGAGTAGAAAAACTTTATAATGCCGCCCCCATATTTCTCCATGGTCACTCTAGATTTTAATAGCTGGGAGGTCCAATCTCCAGTATCATTGAGTCTGACACCCAGGTAATCGTATTTATGTACGTTTTTAATTAGTGACCCATTCATAGTCAGAAACACTGGAATCAACCTTTTACACCTGGGTCTAAAGACCAATGTTTTGGTCTTAGCCATATTGATCTCAAGACTTAGCTTTCTGCATTTTATCACAAGGCCTCCAGTGTAGTTTTGAGGCCCTATACGAACTTTGATAGCAAGACAGCTTCATCTGCAAAGAGTAGGATTGGGCAGATCTCCTGCCCCAATTTCGCAGGATCTAGACAGTTACATTTTACTTGGTTAACTACCTCATTAATATACATCAGGAAACATAAGGGTGCTAGAACACATCCCTGTTGGACCCCTCTAGCTACTGCAATGGGATCTGTGAGCTCCATCCCCAGTTCCCAGTGTACTTTGGCTGAGTTATCAGAGTAGATCTGAATCAGTATATGTAAGAGCCCAGCAGGGATCCCCCTCCTGGCACAAATTGCTCGCAAGGTCGCTCTTGAGACACTATCAAACGCGGTCCTGAGGTTGATAAATGCTGCGTATACCCTCATCCCCCTCAGGACTGTGTATTTTTGTGCAATCAAGTATAGTCGAAACACCTGGTCTAGTGTGCATACTCCCATAGAGAACCCTGCCTGCAAATTTTCAACAATACCGTTCCCGTCCACCCATCTTGTAAATGTGCTAACAGGGATTTAGCAAAGATTTCCCCAACCCCATCTAGTAGGGAGATTTGCCTGTAATTAGATGGATCACCAAGCCCTCCCTTTTTATAAATTGGTTCGATAATAGCTTTTCGCCAAGAGTGGGGGTCCCTATTCTGTTTCAAACAGTCATTAAACCACAGGCATAGGAATGGGGCCCAAACCATGACCTCATCTCTAAACAGGTCAACAGGCAACATGTCGGGTTCTGGGGCCTTCCCTCCCTTCTGTGAGATTATGGCTTTGAAAACCTCCCCCAGTTGCAACTGCATTGATTCATGCCCATTCTCATTCTCATAATGGTCAGGCAAGGACCCCAATTCCTGCATTGTTGGATCCAAACTATATAATTCCTGGAAATGCTGTATCCAGGCATTGGCAGGTATCTCTGTTATGAAGTCCCTTGCTTGGTCATTGGTGTTCCCACTTACTAATCGCCAGAATGTAAGGCAGTCGCCGGATGTAGGGGCCACATACAATTTGTCCCATTCGGCCCCGACATGGGCTTCTTTTTTTGTCTTAATTAATGACTTATAAACCAGCCTCCGTGATATCAGGAATGGTTTATCCATGTCTTTACCTTTTTCCAAGCACTTTATAACACCCCGCTTTGCCCACCTACATTCCTTATTGTACCACAGGTTTGTGTTGATGGCACGTCTTTTTATGGTTTTACCCGCTTTTGTTACAAACGGTTGGGTAAAATGCACAAGATCATTGTACGCTTCAAAAATCCCCAGATCCTCCAGAGTTCATGCCTGTAAGCTGTTCTACGACTGGCATGACAGACAGAGACAGACTCATAGATAAATGGTTTTACTTCCCCCTGATCAAGGTCGATCCATTTGATGCGCTGCCTCGAGAGACTCTGTACAAGGATCTCCAGCCAATTTCCAGGGGTCCCTTCTCTATCTGGCCGTCCGTCCATTTTAGATAATTTCAGCATCAATGGATTATGGTCACTCCCCTGCACATTCATAACCTTAAACCCAGTGGGTTTGCTCCACAGAGAGGAAAATGTAATCAATAATCGAGGAACAATTCTGACCCTGGAACATTTTTCTGGGTGGTTGGTCATCTTTAAAGCAGCCATTGTACGCTCTAAGTCCCATTTCCAATAGTGCAGTGGCATATCTAAGTGCCATAGGGTGTGTCCTGTGTTTTGTCGGTGGTATCAAGGTCGGGATATCCCAGGCTTCATCAATGTCATCCCACACGCCCTCAAAGTCCGCTAAGGGTTCAACCTGAAGATTTAGATCACCCAACAACAGGGTTTGGTGATCCATATTATCCATTGCTTTCTTAACTCCAGCAGCAGCTGTCCAGCCATTTCAATAATATTTATTGGGTGTTTCCCAGCCTCTCGATTGTACACATTAAAAAGGGACACAGGCTTATCACCCCCAGTCGACAATATTATATACTGGAGATCGGGGGAGACCGTTTCTATATTCACAGCCTTGTAATCTAGGGAAGTGTTGATCCATGTGGCTAGGTCCCCACGGGCCGGCCCTTAGGACCCTTCCCTGCCGACACACATAGATCCTCATAGCCCTGCTTATCCCACGTTTCCTGAAAGCAGATCATATCATGCCCCCGAATAAAATCACACCATACTAGGCCAACTACATTTTTCCTAACTCCTGCTATGTTCCAGGAGATAATACTTATCTCTCTACTTTCGAGCTGGACCAGTTGGGGTAGCCTAGCATCATGTCAATCAACTGCCTTGAGATCTATATA
Organism: Ambystoma mexicanum; assembly: GCF_040938575.1. Taxonomy (NCBI): domain Eukaryota; kingdom Metazoa; phylum Chordata; class Amphibia; order Caudata; family Ambystomatidae; genus Ambystoma; species Ambystoma mexicanum. The sequence continues at coordinate 983,893,613 of NC_090925.1, forward strand.
GGTCTGGGTGTTATACAGTGTCACATTCCTCTGGGCCATGGGGAGAAGAGGGTGCACCATAGATGGGGGCATAATATCATAGCTGCACTCCCTATTACTCACAAGCGTTGACTTAAGTGTAATTCTAGAGCTCATGGGAGGATAGGCTCTCGCTTCAATAGCCAATAGGCCGTCAACCAGCCATTTGCTTTTAAGAGACCACAATCTTATCATCACTATGGGGGCTCATTTGGAGCCTCTCACACCATATTACGTCACACCTAATTATGGATTTACACCCTCTTACTTCTCTAAGATAGTGGATTACTTTATTAGTGAGGGATTCCTGTGATTCTAAAGGGCCTTGCAGGCGACATACATTATGTAGTGTCAACAAGGGCCATGCTAATTGGCTTGGGGGGCCCATGAAAGTTCAATGAGCTGTGGCATGGGTATCCACCCCACCTGTGTGTATGTCTTTCCAATACCTGGGGACCCATGTAACCAACATGGGTCTCAGTGGCCACTACAAGTTCCATTGCCTACCCCATGTATGGCCGTCTCTCTCTCGCATGGGGGCTCCCATAGGACAAGCATTAGAATCTGAGAGCCACAGTGGGATGGGGAGGGGGTGCTCACAGTGCGTAGTCCACTGCGGTTCCTGCTAGGCACCGGCATAGATCCTAGTGGTCCAGCACGGTGTCTCTCATGAGCAAACCCAACACGGGCCGACAGTGGTATTGGGCCATTCGGAAACCGAAGGCGCTTTCTCTCCAAAGCCCCCTCTATCGCTTACCCCCCGATCTGTCTCAACTGGGAGGTTGGCAGTTGGGCCCTGCGAAGTAGACTGGGGCTGCCGATCAGTTTTAGTCAGGGATTTACCAGAAGTTGTTTGGGCAGTTGGTGTTTTCAAATCCAAGCTCATCTCCCTGGATGAAGCTACTACCCTTTCTTTGATGACAGGTAGATCTTTTTAATATGGTCTGGAGCAGCACCCTAGTAGAGTCTCCCAAATTCTTGAGGGCAAGTTCAATAGGGCACAGCTCTCCTTTCAATGCTTCCTTTATGGCAGGACTATACCCTTCCATATCCATTAGGAAAGTCGGGTCAGTACTCACTGATTTAATTTCAGCATTAAGCAAGCTACTGTGAAGGTTAAAATCAGTTTGGGTCCCCATTTTGGTTCTACCACCAACAACTCCTTGGCGCATGACGTCCCGCTCTTGTGGTGCTTTTCCCCCCAGCTGGCAATCAGTTTCAGTTATTTTTTTTTAACCAACTTAATTTATTCAAATATCATCATATACAGATACTGTATTGGCCAAAAATTTAGATGATTTTAACAACTATCATTTGATGAGACCACATGTTACCTTTGGTTTTACAATTGTTAGGTATAGTTTTGAGCATTAACATAACTTTAACTGTGACCTTTTAACAACCCTCCCCCTGTCCCCATCCCCCCTCCCGACTCCCCAGTGGCATGGACCATTCTTTGTGCTTTCCGATGAGATCATTGTGTTCTGGTTAGAGGACTTCTGCATTAAGCCAAGACTTTCGTATTCAGTTTTTCAGTGCTTAGTTTTGCAACGCCCTCAACAGATTTGGCCTGAAAAAGTATGCTGCTCTATCTCTGACATAGTTGAAAAAGGGGTCCCAGATTGCCCGGAATTTCAGGTATTTGCCGTCCTTCAGGGCCCCTACCTTCTCCATGCCCATTACGTTCCAGGTTTTCACCCACCAACATGCTGTTATTGGACCTTCTGGGTTCTTCCACGCTTGTGCCAGGGTAATCTTTGCGGCCATTAGCAGCTGAGTGATAAGTGTTGCATTGTTGCCAGATGCTGCATATATGTCTTTGACCGTTGTACCCAGGAGTATAACTTTCGGAGCTGGTGGCAGCTGTTTCCCTGTAATTTCCTTTATGTGGCCCAGGACTTCCTTCCAGTACATGGTCGCTTTAGGACAGGACCACCACATGTGGTATAGGTTTTCTTTTGCCTCTGCAGTTTCTCCAGCACATAGGTGGGTAATTGGGGTTCATGTTGTGCAACCTCTGGGGGGTCAAGTACCACCTAAAACAAATCTTATGTGCGCTCTCTCTAATGGCTGTGCATCTGGAGGATCTCTGTGTTCTTTTCCAGATTTCAGTCCACTCCTCCTCGGTGATGCGGTCGCCTGTGTCTTTTGCCCAGTTGTCCATATATGGGAAGGTGTCACTCTCTTGTGCACTGTCCAGCAGCTTGTATATTTTGGAGACGGCTCCTGCCTCGTCCCCTTCGTGTAACGTTAGTTCCAGGCCTACCGGTACCTTAGTAGCTGCTTTCTTAATTTCCTTATGCGTTATACAGTGCCTGATCTGAATGTAGGTGTATCTGTCTGCTTCCCCTAACCCAAATTTCTGTTTGCACTCTTCAAACTGCAATGGGATTCCCTCCTGAAAGAAGTCCTTCAAATATATTTGTTCCTGTCCCCATTTCTTCCAGAAACTGGGCCGTTTACCCAGTGTGAAGTTTTGGTTATGCGCCATTGGGGTGAAGGGACCCAGCCCCGGGATGATGTTCCGTTTTTTCATTGCTCGGTCCCAGTCTTTCAATGTGATCTTGGTTGCTTCAAGCAGACGTCCCTCTGCTTCCCTGCGTAGAGCCCTCAGCGGGATCGTGTCCGCCTCTTGCTCGATTCCCACCCATCCCTTTGACATATCCTCTCTCTTCCAAGCTAGCATTGGTGCTATTTGTGTGGCCAGGACATATCTCTCCACGTCAGGGACCCCCAGATCCCCCACGCCTGGTGGCCTTGTTAGGATTCTTCGTTGTATTCTAGCTTTCCCTTTGTGCCATATGAAGGCGGTGAAGTCGCCCTGTAGTGTTTTGGATATCTTGGGGGGGACCTCTATTGGAAGCGAGCTTACCGCATATAGTAGACGTGGTAACATGGTCATTTTGAGTGCCGCAATGCGTGCGAACCAGGATAGTTCCTGGGTGTCCCACCTATGTAGGTCCTCCCTCAGTTGTTTCAGCAGTGGGGTTATGTTTGCTCCGTAAAGGTTTTTATGACATTTTGTTAGTTGGATCCCTAGATATTCTATTGATTCTCTCTCCCAGGTTAGTGGATATTTGACTCCAGGGCTTCGACTACCTCTTCTCTCTCTTTGATGTTCAAGGCCTTAGATTTATTGAAATTTATAGTGAATCCGGATATCTTAGCAGTCTTGTAGGGCATTGAGTGCTCTTGGTAGTGTGTTCTTAGGGTCCCAGAGGAATAGCATCATATCGTCTGCGTACAGTGCTATTTTATGTATGGTCCTGCAGCATTTAACCCCTTGTTTGGCTGGAGCTTGTCTTATCATTTTGGCTATGTGCTCCATTGCCATTGCAAAAATTAAGGGCGAGAGTTGACAGCCCTGTCTTGTCCCTCTGTATATTGTGATTTTTACTGTGGGGTTCCCATTAACCATAAATGTCGTGCTTGGGAGGCGGAAGTTTGCCAGGACCATTCTGCTAAAGCTGGGGTCACATCCAAACTTCTGCAGGACCAGTTCTAGATATTTCCAGTCCAGGCTGTCAAATGCTATCCTGGCATCTAGGGCAACTATGGAAAACCTTTGTCCTGTCCTGTTTCCCAGATCTAATACATCCACCGCCTAATATTATCTTGGGTGTGTCTCCCTTTTAGAAACCCAGCTTGGTCGGTGTGAATTATTTTGGGCAGGACCACAGCGAGTCTAGTTGCGAGGACTTTAGCATAAAGATTGGAGTTGGTATTAAGTAGGGAGATCGGACGATAACTGGTGCAGTCTGTGGTGTCTTTGCCTGGTTTGAGTATTAGAATAGTGGTAGAGTCTCCCATATCGGGTGTGACTGTGCCACTGTTTCTTATGTGATTAAATAATTTTGTTAAGGGGCCCAGCAGTTGGTTGTGGAATGTTTTATAGTATCCGCTTCCGAGTCCATCTTGGCCTGGGGCTTTGTTGAGGGGCATTGCTGTTATGACATCACTAATGTCTTTTGCCGTTATGGGGGCTTGCAGAGTGTCTTTATCCTCCTTTGTAATCTGGGGGAGAGGAATCCTTGAAATATATTCTCTTTGTGCTTGGAGGTTTAGATGTTCGCTTTCTAACAGTCCCTGATGGAATCTTTCCATTATCTCAAGTTTCCCTTTCTCCGTTGCGCATAGCTCCCCTTTTTCATCTTTTAATTGAACTATGCAATTTACGGGAGTTTTTCTTGCAGAGTTTGGCCGTCAGGAACCTGTTTGCTTTGCTGCCCTGGGCATAATACGTCTGTTTGGTGCTGGTTAGCGCTTGTGCAGTGCACTCTGCTGCATGTGCTTCTAATTGGGCTCTTGCTCTCCGACCGCCCTTAGTGTTTTTTGGGATAGCTTAGCCTTGTGTTGAGTTTCTGGTTCATTTAGTACTGTTTCCAGGTTATTTCTTATGAGACCTCTCTCCCTCATGTACGCTGTTGCTTGTGAGATGAATTCACCCCGGATCACTGCTTTTCCAGCGTCCCAAATTACCGGCCATCTTGTCTCCCCATTATCTTGAAAGTAATTTTGAATCGCCTCCTCCATGTGCGCTCTAAGGGCCTTATCCTTCAAGATCATCTTGTTCAGTCTCCAGGGCCTATGGCTTTTATGGGTGTTGCGGGCCATCTCTATTTGTACTAAGACTGGGGCATGATCCAACACGTATTGGACCCCTATCTCCACCTTACTAATGCACGGCATCAGAGTGGTTGACACTAGCACCATGTCGATTCTTGAGTATCCCTTATGGACCTCTGAATAATGGGTGAATTCCCTCTGTTGACCATGAAAAACCCTCCATGTCTCTATCACCCCCAGATCTCTAAAGAGTTTGCCCAGTGCCTGCCTGTTTCTTGCATCTGCTGCCGTGGGTGGAAGGGTTTTGTCCAATGCGGGGTCCATGACACAGTTAAAGTCAGCTCCAACTATTATCTGACCTTCACACCAGCCCCCTAGAGTTTTTAGTGCGTCCCTCAGGAATAAGTCCTGTCGCTCATTCGGGGCATAGATAGCAATTAGTGTGTATAGTTGTTCCTGTATCATGCCCCTTAGGACTAGGTATCTCCCCTCCGGATCCCTGTGTATCGTCCATTTTTTAAAGATCACTCTGGCCCCAATCAGAATAGCAACCCCTTTAGTCTTCCTCCCACCCGAGGCAAAGTATTGGCGGGGGAACGCCCTATGTTTCAGCCTTTCTTCATCTTCGGGGAGGAGGTGTGTTTCCTGCAGGAAGGCGATTGAAGCCTGCAAGTCTATAAGCCTCGTCAGGATTGATCGGCGTTTGACTGGTGAATTTAGGCCTTGCACATTGAGTGAGACTAGGTTCAGTTCAGCCATCTAGTATGTGTTTGCCCTCCGGCATCCTTTCTCCCATCGATTCTCCCTTTCCTTGTGCCTTTACTGGTCCATGCCATTCCCCAAACTTGAATAACTTTGTAACTTTCCTTCCCCCCTCAGAATCCTTCTTCCCTCCCCCCCTTGTACCCTTCAGATCAAAGTTCCTCCAAACTTTCTTTGAACCCCTTTTGGGGTGCTGGGTATCACCTCTCCTCCCACTTGTGCTCTCCCAGGACCTATGTCTGTCCTGCATTGATTCCGAAGTGAATAATCTCCTCCCTCCGTCCGAGGACAATGGTCTCTTCCGCCATGATTCTTATTTTTGTTCTTCCTTCTTCCCAGCGCCGCATTCAGCGCCTCTTTAGTTAATTGTGCTTTGGCTCCTCCAGGTTACAGCCGAGATTTTGGGTGATGGCTTCTCGTTTTCCCTCCTCTCCCTGTTTCTTAGTGGGGGTCGACGACCACTCCCACTGTCTGGGATTTCCGCTTCTGAGGCTGCGAGCAGGATCTGGACCCGAGTGCAGATCCTCTTCCTCCAGGTGTAGGAGAGTCATTCCTTCCTCGCAAGTGGTGATGCGTTGTAGTTTGTTCTCCCATGTAAACTGCAAGCTGAAGGGGTATGCCCATCTGTAGATGATCCCGTTGTCTCTTAGTGCCTTTGTAACTGGCACCATTAATCTTCTTTCATGTAAGGTGGACAGGGCCAGGTCCTGAAACAGGTGAACATGGGCGCCATTGATAGTGACCGGTTGTAAGTTTCTCGTGCACAGAGGATTTCCTCCTTCATCGTGTAGGAGGTCATAGCCAGTAGAACGTCCCTGGGTCTGGCCCCTGGATCCTTCTTGTGCGGGCTGACTCTGTGCACTCTGTCTATGAGTATATCCTCCAGTTGGGCACCCAGCAGGAGGCGGCTGAAGCATGTTTGCATTGTCTCTTTCAGATCCTTATCCCCAATTGACTCGGCCAATCTTTTCACTCATATGTCGGATCTACGGGATCTGTTCTCTAGATAATCTGCCTGGAGCTCCAGGTTGTGCGTTGCCTTAGCAATCTGTTCCAGGAGCACACTCATCTGCCAGGAATCTTCAGCCATTTCCGAGAGCCCTGCCTCCATTGTGTCTACCCTCTCTCCTAGGTCTGTGATGTCTCGTTTGACTTCCTGCAAGGATGAGCGTAGTTCATTCTTTATTTTCCCCAATTGGTCCTGCAGTGAGTCCAACATACATCTCTCCATTTCTTTTAGACATTCCTGGAGCTCCTCTTTATTCAGTGCCATCTTTGTGGGTGTCCCTGCAGGGTTCTGGATGCAGCGTTCCCCAGCTCCTGGTTTTTCCTGAGGTTCCCCTGCCCGAAAGCGTCTCCAGAAGTGTTCCAGCTGCACTTCTCCTACTTTCTGCATGTTTTCGGCTCTTGAACGGGCGTCCTTGGGCTTGGTTCTTGGCATCTGTGCCTGCACCGGACGCGGGATGGAAGACACTGGCAACGCAAATGAGTGGGTTAGGGCCCTAATTGGGCCAGTAATTTCTGGCACTTTGGTGGATACAGTGGGGACCGCCTGGGTCAGGCTCTGAATAACTCCAGTTATGTCCTATAAGGGGTGCGTCACCTCCTGGAGACTCGAGTGTCCAGGTCGCCTTCAGTGTTTCCTCACACCAGCCCCTGTGTTATGGGGTGGCCAGCAGTGGGCCCCTCGCTAATCCCCTGTGCTCACTGTGGGCTTATGCAGCTGCCCCCATCTGTATGTGTGGCTCTCGGTGGGGGGAGAGGCCACACCGTTTATTCCCACTGTATGCCCTCCGCTGGTTCTGGATTGCCTGCTGTCGTCACCTGCTCTGGGGGAAAGGGCGCTCTATGCTGTCCGGCCCCCTCTTGATTTTGTGTGTCCGCTTATGGGGGCAAGCGGGGGAGGGCAACGGCAGAGGGCACGTCTGCTCCCAGGGCCCAGCTACAGGTGTCGGGCCGGCCCAGGGGGACAGAGCGCCGTTGTGTTCCAGCAAGCCTGGCCACCAATATATTTTGAGGCATCCCTCGGGGGACCCGCTAGAGCCTGCTCTTCCCCACCGCACCCCACCTCACCCTCGCTTACTGTGCATGGCTCATTCGTTGGGCTCATCCATTGCCTGGTCCGCTGCAGGCTGTGTAGTGCTACTGTTGGTGATTGCAGGATGTGTCGCTCCAGATGATGGGGTGTCACTCAGTGGGGGGGTTCCACTATCTGGGGGCAGCACGGCACCCCCAGACCAACCCGGCTCGATCACCCAACACTTGCACTCTTTTCTCTGCAGCTTCTGCTTTCCTGATTCCCTTGTGTGAGCCCTGCTGGCGAATCTGTCAGGTGCCACCAGGGTTGTTACACCTAAAGGGTCATCCAGGGTCCGTGTTTCTCCTGTCTCTCCATGGCAGAGACTGATATGACAGGTTGCCCAGGCGGTATCTCACTGCAGCCCCAACCGGCGCTGGTTCTAGTTCACTTTAGGGGCCGAGCAGCAAGCTCTGCGCCGCGCGGCCTCTCCCCCTGCCTCCCTCCTTCAGCAGTCCGGGCTCTGCTTATTTCTGGAGCCTGGATCGGGAGCGCCAGGTCGCGTCACCCCCGACTGAGGCCTCATGTGGTTGGGAACCCCTCCGTGCCCCCCAGCAGTGGGTTTCAGGGGCCTTATGTTGCGGAGCGGCTCTCGCACTGCTTAGCTCCAACCCTGCCTTCACTGCCAGGCGGCGATCTCTCTGCCAATCTCCACCTCGCGCCCCCACTGCTGGTCTCAGTTCATGCGCCGGTGGGGGCGGCTACAAGCCTGGGCATACGTCGGGTCCCTTCTGATAGCTTTGCCTCCTGTACCCGGGTCGTTCCGACTTCCCGCAGGCCCGGTGCCTCTCCTGACTTGCCCAGCGCAAGCCTTGACCCGCAGCAGAGGTGAGTGCTCCAGTGCCCACGGTCTCGCCCGGCTGGGATCAGCGCAGATCCCCCGAGGCTCTGTTCCTCTCCGACCACCACGTTCTGACAGCGGTTTCTTCAGCGGGGCTCTGCAGCACCGTGATGAGTGCAGGGCCGCGGTGCTGTGGGCCAACAAATCCTGCGTCCCATTCAGGGCCATCTCCCCGCCACAGACAGCCGTTACTTTGGGCCTCTCTGCCATGCAGCACCTGTGGAGCCAAAGCCCCTCTCCGTCACCTTCAAGACCGGTGCCACTTGCCCAATCCTTGACGCCTCTCCTAGGACACAGCCTCCGACGCTGGTAGTTTCAGTGTTTGGTGATCTTTAGCTTTGTTTTCACCTTTATTTGTTCCCGCTCGGACGGAGATAAGAGGAGCGCGCCTCTTCTACACGGTGTCGATCTTGGAATACCCAATCAGTTCCAGTTATTACCTTCCCCCCTGGGGATCTTACCTTCAAAACCTGAAAGTGGTCTTTCATCTTGGGTAAACAAGCATTTTCTCCCCATCCAACCTCTGGGGGGTTTAAAACGTTTACATTTTTAGAAGGAGAGTGAGGACTAGATAAGTCAAGTAAATTATCAGTGGGGGAATGCAAAACAATCACCCGTGAGCCCCCGTCCCCTTGGCCTTCAACCGGGATGACAACATTTCTCCCCACCTCCTGACCCTCAAAATGGCCAATCTCAAAAGGCCCCAAGTAGTCCTTCGGGACATCCCGTTTTCTAAAGAGGTAGTCCTGTACTTCTAGAATGGGTTTTAGAGTGGGGGCTGCACTTTCAGGGAGGATTTCAATGTCCTCCATTATTGCCACACAGTTAGGTGCAGTCACTTTCCTTATGATGGGCTCTGTTACCTTCTTTTTTTGGGGGCATTCAATGTCGTCTAATAAGTCCTTGATTTCTGTAATTAGAATATTGACGTCATCAAGGGGTTCTAGCAATTTATATGCCCTTTTATTTTCCCCTCCAGGTGAAATGGGCTGAACTGACAATATCGGCAGTGATAGTGTGCAAAGTGAGCGAAGAGTAACAAATAAAGTCAACATATTTGGTAATTTTCAAAAATGGAGGTTTTTGGTTTTTTTCCTTTTTTTTTTGTTGCAAGTCAGGACATACGAGAAAAAGCTAAAATTCTTAGACCAGCCTTGAGTTAAAACGTCAATATTAAAACCACTTAAGAACAATTAAGAGCAATTTATATGCCAATTTGATGTCCACGGGAGAAACAGACAGAAGTTAAAACACAGCGGGAGAGCTCGCACCTTACGAGCCAAAACTCCAGTGAGTTTAAACTCCAGGGTAAAGAAGGGAGAGAAGCAGACCTGCTTTCCAGCCTGCCCCAACCTGCACTTGACAGCTCAGAGCTTTAACGGGGCCGGCCAAGCCAATCTATCCTGTAACCAATATCAGCTATGAACGTGAGCAGGCAAGAATCAATGTGGATAATAGGTAGTCAGAAAAAGCAACGAGACTCCATTCTCAAGAAAGAGGAACACCCGACTCGCTTAGAGGGGCATCCATAGCCCGACTCCCCCTGACCGTTGAGATCAAATTTCCAGTGAAGTTGAGGAAGCTCTCGCTTTTCTATGCAGCCCTTCAAAAACGAAGAAAAAAGAAAACAAAGAAGATGGCTGCTATGGAACAGGGTTAAGGAACCACAAGTAGTCCCATTTCCCTTTCAATGGCGGCCATTAAAAATTGATTTTAAAAAAGTAAACAAAGAAAATGGCCACCATGGAACAGTGAGAAGGGACTACATTTATTCCCTTCTTCCTTTCCATGGCGACCAGTCACAGAAAGGGAACAAACATCGAGGGACGCGGAACGACAGCAGGTAAGGGTTTGTTGGGCTGGTAACCACCTGGCGAGGGTGTGATGCTGGAAATGCATTGGAGGGACAGGGCCTCCCTGTCCTTTGTCTGTAGTCCTTTCTCATGTGTGTTCTGTATTGTTTTCTGCCCAGGAGTCCATGTGGGACTCCTGGCAGTGCAGCTCTTCCTCTTTTGGGTTTGGTATGCAGACCCTTGGGATACCATTATGGCACCCATGGGTGGGGGTACAACCCTGTAACCCTAGTGTATGTTTGAGGGCACCTGTGTATGGCCCACAGAGTAGGGTATGGGCTGGTAGCAGGTCCATACTGAATTTGACTGGTGCTCTGAGTAGCCTCCATTTAGGGATACCCAAGCCCAGCAATTGGAATCAGTTGATTCCCTGTGGCCTCTTGCTTTCTATTGCCTGTTACCTTGTTTTTCCAAAGCCCTGCGAAGCCCTGACTCTGTCCCTTCCCCCTGACTGGCTGTTGGGTGGAAGTCCCATATATGGTATTGTGGGGAAGTCCAGGCCAGACTGACTGGAGTCTTCCCTGTGACTGTATGTTGTGGGTGCACCTTGGGGTGGACCTGGGTGAATGGAGTGTGTGACCAATATGCACTTCTTGGTATGGGTGTCTGGTTTCTGGTAGGTGACACAAAGACTGAGACAGCCCTGCCCGAACTGGTATGAATGCAGTGTGGAGTGCTGAATGGCTGGGTGCTTATCCCAATACACATTCCTTGTTATGAGTGTGTAGAGGGAGTAGAATGGCCTGAATGCACTGTGAGCCTGATTGGCTGCCTGACTGCATGAATGCCCTTCTGAGTGACTGGCTGCCTGGGTGTGACCCAACAGAGTGAATGAGAGACCAAACGGTATAACTGGGGACCTCTAACTGATGGAAATTGGTCAGAAGCCGAAGTTGAAACTGATGCTTAATGTCAAAGCCGAGCCCGAAGAAGAAGGTTGACTGCTGGTACCTTCACTGCAATCCGAAAGCTGCAGTGCCCTCGAAACTGATCCAAGAGAGGACCTGGCTAGGAAACCTTTTCCCGAGCTACGAGGGACCATCGGGCACTGCTAACCTTTGCCAAAGCACACTGGAAGACAGCCTTTGAAAGACTGCCAACCGGAGATGGGGACCGGCGATGAGAACAAAGAGAAGCACCGGACAGTCGTCCACCGTCGTCGACCAGGGTTCGCAGGTCTGCTATAACTGCTAGAGGACCATTGAAGCCATGTTGTCCAGGAGCTGGAACCGCTTGACGCTGAGCCGCCAACGACCGGAGCCAAAACACTCAATTGATTAAGACACTTTAAATTCAAGGACACTCTCGCCAGCACCACCGACCGCTTTGTCCCTCCGGAGAAAGTTGAGGCCGCTGGCGCGCCGAGGAGCATCCGCTGGTGGGTTTCCCACCAACTGAAGACCGCAGAGGCACTGACGACCCGATGCCCTTGTGGGCCAAAGTTCTTCAGTGACTCGTTGTGGCAACAAACTAACAAACTGTCGTCGAGGTGCACCGCACGTCTCATCCACGCAGGACGTCCCGGATTGATCACTGACAAGCACCGCCAGAACCGAAGCTGCTGCCTCAACATCTTCGTTCATCATTTCTTCGAGGGATCTCAACGTACCGTGGCTCCTGCCTTAAAGGAAGCTGCTCAAAAAGGATCCGTCGACAACCCGACATCGAACGCTGCTATTCCAGGTACATTGGGTGGTAGAAACATTTTAGAGGGAAATAAGACTCATATAAACAATATATGGACTGCGCTTGTGTTACATCTTTATTTTACAGGTTGCCCAGGTGGGGGGATCCTCATACAGAACTGTGTCTAGTGGTAGGGGCCCAGTGTTCTGCTTATTGATTTAACCAACCTGCTTTCCTCCTGTGTCTATTGGTGGTTTACTTTATTAACTGATTTGTATGACATTTGAACTGAGTACAGTTGATGCATTTTAATGGCACCAACGAGTAATTGTGGTAAAACATAGAAACTGTGTATATTTACCATTTTAGATTATCTTGAGCACAAAGTGTGTTATTGTGATTGTGTACATAACTTGAACCTTATTTATATAAAGACTGTGGCCCTCATTCCGAGTTGGGCACAAAGGGATACCGGGCACCGTTAAGGACATTGTTGCCGGTAATCCCTTTGTGCCCTATCCCGAGGTCCCTTAGCGGGTCCCTTCCTTATGGACAGGGCCCGTTAAGGGACTTCAGAGCTAATAACGGTACCGCAATTTGTGGTACCATTATTAGCACCTTCCCATTGAGCACTATGAGGCTGAAATGGGAATGGGGAATGGCTTTTTCAATGGGGACTTACCGGTCCCACAAAGGTCAGAATAGACCGGTAAGTCCCCATTGAACCAGGGCGGACTCAGTACCGGTATTGGAGGTAGTCATGGTGCAAATAGCGTCATGATTACCTCCAAACTCGGAATGAGGGCCTGTGTTTTCACTAACATAGTGTGTGGACATTCCTTTGTTGGTGCGTGGGGACTACCCTGTACTTAAGAACCATCCCTCATCACCTCCTGAGAGCTAATTCTTGATTGCCCCCAAAGCATGGGGCAGCCCGTTTGGCCCACCCTGGGGGCACATGGGCACAGTAATGTGCCCATCTGCAACTAGGAAATTGGGCAAACAAAAAAAATATGCTAATGCATATTGTGTTTTTGGTGTGGGGTGGGGGGCACCCTGAACCACCAGAGATTGAGGAAATGAAAAGGGGGGTGGCCCTCTCCCCCCACCCCAAGTGGCTGGGGGGCACCTCATGTAGCCCTCCATGGGGGCAGATTTCTGCCCCTAGGAAGGGGTACATGAGATGCCCCCATCCTTTTGGATGGGGTGGAGAGGGCTACCAGAATTTTTGCTGCAGGCCCCCCAAGCATGGGGCAGTACGTTCCACCCCTACCCCCTTGGGGCAGATGGGCTCAGTATTGTGCCCATCTACCTCAAGAGAATGGGCAAAACATTTAAAAAAGATATTAAAAAGATTTTTTTTTGTGGGGAGCACGCTAAACCACCTGAGATATAGGTAATGAAAAGGGGGTGGCTCTCTTCCCCCACCCAAAGTGGATGGGGGCACCTCATGTAGCCCTCCCTGGGGGCAAGGAAGGGGTACATGAGATGCCCCCCTCCATTTGGGCTGGGGGGAGAGGGCCACCAGAAATCTTGGCAAAGCCCCCACCCCCTCCTGAGCACGGGGCAGCAAGTTTTGCCCACCCTGGGAGCAGATGAACACTGTTTTTTTATTATTCTACAGTTAGGGCCCGTTGTCAGTGGCAGTAAAACCTAAATTGTGGATTAGATACAAGTTACTGTGCGCTATTTACCAAACCTATTGAGTTTTCAAAAAGATCCAGCAGTGGGAGTCTCAATAACTGTGAACCTCCCACCAAAGGTTCAAATTGCAGTAAAATGTAATTGAAACTGTTACAAGACAAACTCTGCGCTTGGAACCAGTACTCTCAGTTAGTAGTCCAGCAATAATAACACACTCAATCAATCATGAGATTCTTAGGAATAATCCAAACATTGACTTGAGAGTAGTATTCTTGTATTTAAATTGTGCAATAGTCCATAGATATTGCCGACAGGTGTTTCGACCAATTTGGTCGTTATCAAGGCTATGCATATCCATTAGTACCAAAATCAAATCAATCAACATGAACATGGGCATTGTTGCCATAATATTGAAAGTAAATCAAATAAAATTAATGCAACATTGAAACCTTCTTGTGTGAAATTAAAGGAAATGTTTTGTTAAAACATACCACACAAGTTGTTGTCAATTGGCGAAAGCAAGGATCCATGGGGAAAATATGGGACAAGAGAAAACAACTTCAGATCACAATTGGTTTCAGAAATGGAGTAATGGTTAAATTTAGATTTTTCATTATAAAAAAGGTTTGTTTAGAAAGTAAAAGAACCAAAGTATATATGTGAACCAGTAGGTAATCAAGTGTCCAGACCAGTTGACCACATATTGAGAAATATGTGAAAGGTATAATTTCTGACACCCGTGTCCTTTTCCAATGTTGATCATCCACCATGATTTTGCCTATTAAACAACATGCAGACACAGTGTGTTTGGGCTTACCCTCAGCGTACAATTTGCGTGCAAAATTCTGTAAATGGAGATTTGAATAATTGATGAATTTCACTACTTGTATAGTAATTTATAGTACATGTATGTATTAAGTTCAATAATTCGATTCTATGTAAAATAAAAAATAATAAAAGTGGCCCACCTCAAAGACCCATCGGTCTGACTTTAAAGCAAATGGAGTTTTTCTTAAATTGTAGGAATAGTCCTTTGAGTCACTCTCAGTCCTCTTTAAGGTAGAAAAGAAAATAAGTATTATAGTTACTATTAGTGAGCAAGTTTCTATAATCACGTGTGAGAGGCATAAGGTAATGAAGGGATGTGAAACATCCACTGCCCTATTTCCCTTGCTTACCTATTTAATGGTATCAATCCCAGCACACCATCATCCTTGGTCTCTCTTGACAACCTCTCTAATGAGATTTCCGTGTTTTGGGGATATCCAAAATGGCGGTTGCGTTATGCGTGATGACCTCACGCATAAGTGAACCTGTGACGTCATCATGTAAACAAGAAACACCATTGCTTCAGGTTAGCATACGCGTTGCAAAATCACTTCTTTGTCTTGATAACACGGCATAACAATGCCACTCAGGAAAAAGAGCTAATATGTAAAATATGTATGTCAAGCCAAAAATAGGTTTGTGGAAGAAATTTGAAAATGTAGTGATACTACAGTGCTTACACTCCAACCCACTATTAAAGTGCACAAATGTTGGGGTTGCTGCAATACATTTGATAACGACTAAATTGGTCGAAACACGTGTCGGCTTTATCTATGGACTATTGCACAATTTAAATACAAGAATACTACTCTCAAGTCAATGTTTGCATTATTCCTAAGAATCTCATGATTAATTAAGTGTGTTGTTATTGCTGGACTACTAACTTAGAGTACTAGTTCCAAGCGCGGAGTTTGTCTTGTAACAGTTTCAATCCCGTTGTCAGTGGCGTGGGTGCGACTGGGGCAGGATTGTTGGTGGTGTGGGTGGGAGTGGGCCATCTGGGGAGGTATTTTGGTGGGCTGGGACACAATTTCAGGGTCAGGCTACAAATTGCCCCGCATTCCAGCATAACATTGGTGTTTCCCTGGGAGCGGCTGTCCACATGCCCACGCTGCACCTCTGGCTGTGCTGCGTTACAGATGTCACCTCTGGGGAGGAATGGGGATGCTGCCGGGGCTCCCCTCAACTACCGCTGGATTTTGTGTCAATCGACCCTCATGGGAGCCAAGGCGCCCAAGGCCGGAGGCATCACCTCCGACCATCCTGGAGTTCTGGCTGGCCTGCGTTATAGTTTTTCCTCTGGAAAAGGACAGGGACCCTGCCGGCTCCCTGGAACTGCTGCTGGGCCTGGAGATGGTCAACTCACATGGCAAACAGTCACCCAAGGCCAGGGACATCACCCCCATCTTCCTGGAACTCTGGCTGGCCTGCATCACGGCTTCTCCCTCTGGGAAAAGATGGGGATCCTGCCGGGGTTCCCTGGAACTACCGCTGTGATTGGAGATGGTAGATCCACATTGGAGACGGATGCCCAAGGCAGAGGGCAACACCTCCAACTGTCCTGGAGTTCTGGCTGGGCTGCATTGCAGCTTTTAACTCTGGGGAGGTATTGGCACACTGCCAGTGCTAGGCACTGGGGATAAGCTGTAACACAGACTAGCAAGAGGTCCAGGATAGTCGGGGGTGATGTCCCTGGCCTTGGGCGGCAGTCTCTCATGCCAGTCAACCATCCTGAAGCACAGCAGCAGTCCCAAGGAAATCTGGCAGGGTTTCAAGCTTTCCCGAGTGAAATTCTGTAACGCAGGCCAGCCAGCACTCCAGGATGGTCAGCGGTGATGTCCCTGGCCTTGGGAAGCTGTCTCCCATGTGGTTTGACTGCCCCCAAGCCCAGCCGCGGATCTAGGGAGTCCCGGCAGGTTCCCATCATTTCCTGAAGGGAAAAGCTGTAACGCAGGCCAGCCAGAATTCCAGGATGGTCAGAGGTGATGTCTCCGGCCTTGGGTACTTGCCCCCATGTGAGTCGACCATCTGCATGCCCAGGCTGCACCTCTGGCTAGGCTGTGTTACAGCAACTCTCTATGGAAAAAGATGGGGACCCTGCCGGGGCTTTCTTGAACCACTGGTGTGTTTGGGGATAGTCAACCCACATGGGAGACAGCCGCCCAAGGCCAGGGACATCACGCCCCCACCATCCTGGAGCTGTTGCTGGCCTGCGTTATAGCTTCTCCCTCTGGCAACGGACGCAGACCCTGCCGGGGCTCCCTGGGACTGCCGCTGGGTTTGGGGATGGTAGACCCACATGTGAAATTAATGCCCAAGGCTGGGGACATCACCCCTAACCATCCTGGAGTTCTGGCTGGGCTGCGTTAAAGCGTTTCCCCTCCAGGTAGGCCTGGCAGTGTGCCAATCCTTTTCCAGGGGGAAAAGCTGTAACATAGCCCAGCCCGTACTCCAGGACAGTTTGGGGTGATGTCCCCGGCCTTGGGCATTCATTTCTCATGTGGGTCTACCATCCCCAATCCCAGCGGTAGTCCCAGGGGTGCTCGAGCAGGGTTCCTATCCCTTCCTGGAGGTAAATTCTGTAACACAGCCTAGCCAGAGCTCCAGGATGGCCATCCTGAAGCGCTGGCTGGGCTGTGTTGCAGAATTTACCTCAGGGGAGGGAAGCGGACCCTGCTGGGGGTTTCCCTGGAACTGGCGCTGTGCTTGTGGAAGGTACCCCCACATGGGAAATGAATGCCCAAGGATCCATTTGACCTCCACATCACCTCCAACCGTCCTAGAGTTCTGGCTGGGCTGCGTTACAGCTTTTCCCTTCAGGAGGTATTGGCACACTACCAGGCTAATAAATTCTAAGGTGATTTGACCAAGTCAGACCTCTGTGGATTCCATCGTGTGTCTTCTTTTCAAAAATGCATGGGGTTCCGTGGTTTCCCTGGTGGCTGCAACACCCCAGGTCCAAATCTGTAGGTTGGCTCCCCAAACACTTTGAGGGATAGTAGTGGTTTAGCCTTTTCCATTTGCGCCCAGGTAGGTGCAACCACACATGTCAGGTACCATTTTCATCGGGATACCTGTGGGAACACAGGACGGTAGGACATGTGGTGGTGGCTGCGTGTTTCGGTGGGTTGGCGGTGGGAAATGTCTGAAAATTGTGGTTTTATCGCCAAATTTCAGGCTTTGCTGGGGCTTGTGGGTAATACATTCTGGGGCGATTTGCGCAAGTCAGACCTCTGTGGATTCCCACGGGTCTCTTCTTTTTTGAAATGCATGGTGTTCCCTGTTTTCCTTGGTGGCTGCGACACCCAGTCCCAAATTTGTAGGTTGGCTCCCCAAACCGTTTAGGGGATAGCAGTGGTTTAGCCTTTTCCCTTTGCACCCAGGTAGGTGCACGCACACATGTGAGGTACCGTTTTTATTGGGACACCAGTGGGGATGCGTGAAGGTAGGACATGTGTTGTTGGCAGTGTGTTTCGGTGGTTTGGCAGGGGGAAATGTCTGAAAATTGTGATTTTTTGCCGTGATTGTGGGTAAAACATTCTGGGGCGATTTGTGGAAGTCAGACCTCTGTGGATTCACAAGGGTGTCTTCCTTTTGGAAATGCATGTTGTTTGCTGTTTTCCTTGGTGGCTTCGACACCCTAGGCCCAAATCTGTAGGTTGTTCCCAAAAGCAAAATCCCACAAAATCTGCTCTGCCGAAAAGACTCAGGGTTACCAGTGGTTTAGCCTTTTCCCTTTGCACCCAGGTCGGTGCACCCACACATGTGAGGTACCGTTTTTCTTGGGACACCTGTGGGAACATGGGAAGGTAGGACATGTGTTGTTGGAGGTGTGTTTTGGTGCATTGGCAGTGGGAAATATTTCAAAACTTTGTTTTTTTCCCCAAACCTCGGACTTTGCTGGGGATTGTGGGTAATCATTTCTGGGCCGATTTGTGGAAGTCAGACCTCTGTGGATTCACAAGGGTGTCTTCTTTGCAGAAATGCATGGGGTTTCCTGTTTTCCTTGGTGGTTTTGACACCCTAGGCCCAAATCTGTAGGTTGTTCACAAGGGCAAAATCCCACAAAATCTGCTCTGCCGAAAGACTTGGGGTTACCAGTGGTTTAGCCTTTTCTCTTTGTTCCCAGGTAGGTGCGCCCACACATGTGAGGTACCATTTACGTTGGGACACCTGTGGAAACGCGGGAACATAGGACATGTGTTGTTGGCAGTGTGTTTCGGTGGGTTGGCAGGGGGAAATGTCTGAAAATTGTGTTTTTTTCACCAAATTTCAGACTTTGCAGGGGATTGTGGGTAATAAATTCTGGGGCGATTCACGCAAGTCTGACCTCTGTGAATTCCCATGGGTTCTTTTTGGAAATGCATGGGGTTCCTTGTTTTCCTTGGTGGCTTCGACACCCTAGGCCCAAATCTGTAGGTTGTCCAAAAGAGCAAAATCCCACAAAATCTGCTCTGCCAAAAGACTTGGGTTACCTGTGATTTAGCCTTTTTCCTTTGCACACAGGTAGGTGTACCCACACATGTGAGGTACCGTTTTTCATCGGGACACATGTGGGAACGCAGGAATGTAGGACATGTGTTGTTGGCTGCGTGTTAACGTGGGTTGGCATGGGGAAATGTCTGAAAAATGTGTTTTTTCCACAAATTCGGACTTTGCTGGGGATTGTGGGCAATACATTCTGGGATGATTCACGCAAGTCAGGCCTGTGTCGATTCCCAAGGGTGTCTTCTTTCCAGAAATGCATCGGGTTCCCTGTTTTCCTTGGTGGCTGCACACCCCACGCCCAAATCTGTAGGTTGTCCACAGAGCAAAATCCCTCTGCTCTCCCAAAAGACTTGCAGTTATCAGTGGTTTAGCTTTTTCCCTTTCCACCCAGGTAGGTGCACCCACACATGTGAGGTACCATTTTGGACATGTGTTGTTGGCAGTGTGTTTTGGTGGGTTGTCAGGGGGAAATATCAGAACATTTTGTTTTTTTCAACAATTTTCAGCATTTGCAGGGGACTGTGGGTAATACATTCTGGTGCGATTCACTCAAGCCTGACCTCTGTGAATTCCCATGGGTGTCTTCTTTTCATAAATGCATGGAGCTCCTTGTTTTCCCGGTGGCTTTGACACCCTATGCCCAAATTTGTAAGTTGTCCACAAGTGCAAAATCCTGCAAAATTTGCTCTGCTTAAAGACTTGGGGTTACCAGTGGTTTAGCGTTTTCCCTTTGCCCCCCAGGTTGTTGCACCCACACATGTGAGGTAGTGTTTTTGTTGGGACACCTGTGGAAATGCGAGAACATAGGACATGTGTTGTTGGCGGTGTGTTTCGGTGGGTTGGCAGAGGGAAATGTTTGAAAATTGTGTTTTTTCACCAAATTTCAGACTTTGCAGGGGATTGTGGGTAATACATCCCGGGGTGAATCAGGCAAGTCTGACCTCTGTGAATTCCCATGGGTGTCCCCTTTTTGAAAATGCATGGGGTTCCTTGTTTTCCTTGGTGTCTTCGACACCCTAGGCCTAAATCTGGAGGTTGTCCAAAAGAGCAAAATCCCACAAAATCTGCTCTGCCAAAAGACTTGGGTTACCTGTGATTTAGCCTTTTCCCTTTGCACACAGGTAGGTGTACCCACACATGTGAGGTACCGTTTTTCATCGAGACACATGTGGGAACGCAGGAATGTAGGACATGTGTTGTTGGCTGCGTGTTAACGTGGGTTGGCATGGGGAAATGTCTGAAAAATGTGTTTTTTCCACAAATTCAGGCTTTGCTGGTGATTGTGGGCAATACATTCTGGGATGATTCACGCAAGTCAGGCCTGTGTCGATTCCCAAGGGTGTCTTCTTTCCAGAAATGCATCGGGTTCCCTGTTTTCCTTGGTGGCTGCACACCCCACGCCCAAATCTGTAGGTTGTCCACAAGAGCAAAATCCCTCTGCTCTCCCAAAAGACTTGCAGTTATCAGTGGTTTAGCTTTTTCCCTTTCCACCCAGGTAGGTGCACCCACACATGTGAGGTACCATTTTGGACATGTGTTGTTGGCAGTGTGTTTTGGTGGGTTGTCAGGGGGAAATATCAGAACATTTTGTTTTTTTCAACAATTTTCAGCATTTGCAGGGGACTGTGGGTAATACATTCTGGGGCGATTCACTCAAGCCTGACCTCTGTGAATTCCCATGGGTGTCTTCTTTTCATAAATGCATGGAGCTCCTTGTTTTCCCGGTGGCTTCGACACCCTATGCCCAAATTTGTAAGTTGTCCACAAGTGCAAAATCCTGCAAAATTTGCTCTGCTTAAAGACTTGGGGTTACCAGTGGTTTAGCGTTTTCCCTTTGCCCCCAGGTTGTTGCACCCACACATGTGAGGTAGTGTTTTTGTTGGGACACCTGTGGAAATGCGAGAACATAGGACATGTGTTGTTGGCAGTGTGTTTCGGTGGGTTGGCAGAGGGAAATGTTTGAAAATTGTGTTTTTTTCACCAAATTTCAGACTTTGCAGGGGATTGTGGGTAATACATTCTGGGGTGAATCACGCAAGTCTGACCTCTGTGAATTCCCATGGGTGTCTTCTTTTTGAAAATGCATGGGGTTCCTTGTTTTCCTTGGTGTCTTCGACACCCTAGGCCTAAATCTGGAGGTTGTCCAGTAGAGCAAAATCCCACAAAATCTGCTCTGCCAAAAGACTTGGGGTTACCAGTGGTTTAGCCTTTTCCCTTTGCGCCCAGGTAGGTGTACCCACACATGTGAGGTACCGTTTTTTTGTGTGGACACCTGTGGGAATGTAGGAAGATAGGACATGTGTTGTTGGCTGCGTGTTTCAGTGGGTTAGCAGGGGAAAGGCAGAAAAAGGAGTTTTTTCCACAAATTCAGACTTTGCTGGGGATTGTGGGTAATACATTCTGGGGCGATTCATGCAAGTCAGACCTCTGTGGATTCCCACTGGTATCTAATTTTGAGAAAAGCATGGGGTTCCCTGTTTTCCGTGGTGGCTGCAACACTGCAGGGCCATATCTGTAGGTTGTCCACAAGAGCAAAATCTGCTTTGCCGAAAGAGTTGGGGTTACCAGTGGTTTAGCCTTTTCCCTTTGCGTGCACGGACATGTGTTGTTGGTGGCGTGTTTCAGTAGATTGGCAGTGAGAAATGTCTGAAAATTGTGTTTTTTTAGCCAAATTTTGATCTTTGCTGGGGATTGTGGGTAATACATTCTAGGGCAATTCGCGCAAGTCAGTCCTCTGTGGATTCTGACTGGTGTCTTCTTTTTGGAAATGCATGGGGTTCCCTGTGTTCCTTGGTGGCTGAGACACACCAAGCCCAAATCTGAAGGTTGTCCACAAGAGCAAATTCCCGCAAAATCTGCTCTGCCGCAAGACTTGGGGTTACCAGTGGTTTAGCCTTTCCCCTTTCTGCCTAGGTAGGTGCACCCACACATGTGAGGTACTGTTTTTTTCAGGACACCTGTGGGAACACGGAAGGTAGGACATTTGTTGTTTTCACTCGGTTTTCATAACTTTTTCATACATTTGCTGTTGCACTTTGTCACACAACCCTTTCATTTCCCAAGTGTGACCTACATTTAGTCGCTGCTCTAGGCACTATACGCTTTTGTAATCTGCATAAGTCAACTACCCTTCAAAAGGTCTGCCTGTGCTCTTTCAAAAAATGTATGCTTGCCTTTCCTCACCACATTTTATTTCCTGATTTACACATACTAAGTACATCTGTTTAGGCCACAAGCATAAAAATCCTATGTACCATGGCTCTGTGTTTGGCTGGTGGTATTGCTTGTTTTGTAAAACATTACGAAAAATGTGTGATTTCCTAACTGGAAGAGTCGGGGGAATGTAGCTGGCCATTGCTTTTCTGAAAATTCACAGAAGCCATTGCCTTACAGGGCCAATCATGTCCCACATACCTTTTCTATCTGTCATTTTTCACATTTTTCCCCAAACTATGGAATTTTTCCCTACATAGTTGTTGCCTGACCTGCGCAAATCACCCCTTCCTAAACCTGGAATTTTGTCTTCTTTTCAAAAATGTATGCCTTTCTGTCTTCCCATTGAGCTTTCCTACCCTCCTCTTCCATTCCGCCCACGCATGTCCTATTGGAAAAAAATTGGCAAAATCACCTACCTCTCACAAAACGGATGGTAACCATATAAAAATATGTTTTTTTGGTTTCCATTAAACCTGTTCTTGAAATCCTGGAAATGGTGAATTCAGCACAGCAAACCATGTGTTCCTAGTTCTTAAAAGAAAACACCCCAGTCTTCTTTGTACATCATTTGATTGTCATTTTCTGAAGAAGAAAAAAAAAACATTTTCTCCCTTTTTGGTTGTTTTCTCTCACCCCCATACAGCTAACTAGGATTCCTTGATGGCGTTATGACTGACTACACAAAGGAACAAAGGGGCCGAATTTGGCAAAGATATCTCATGTAACTAAACAGTTGCAAGGGATTGAATTGCGACATACCGAAATCACCTAAAAAGGCCTTGGCACTGGGGGGAAACCTTACCAGTTAAGAGGTTAATGGAACAAGGGATACTGGCCCTGCTTCACCCTGTACCCATGTCAGCAGCTTAGAGTATTTAGACCATGACTTAAAACACTCATCGTCCAGCTTCTGCACTCCTTGCACTGCTTATTTTCTTAATAGATGAGCTGACAGGACATCATTCCATCTTCCCATCCTTTACTGGTGTGTACTCACCCATAGATCAACAGCTGTGAACGTTCTGAGCCTCCAGGTATTGTAGTCTTCTCTGTCATGCCAGAACAATTAATTCTCTTAATTTCTTCAACTATCACCTCGTCCTGGCCTGCAGCAGGGTACACAAGCATCCTGTCTTTCCATCCAGGTTCCTTCTCCATTTGTGGTGTTTTGATATAATTATCCTGATAAGGCAGTGATTGTATTGATCTCCATCGCAATGTCGCCTCTCCATTAGTAGTACATGCTGCTAGATGACTGAGGCATTTTGCATCTTGCGCAAGTCCAACAAACTGGGTGTGGCCCTCTGGCAAACCCTTCTTGGTGATATCCTCCCTGAGCAACTTGGTTCTCATTCTGAGTGTTTTGAAATCCACCTTGATAATTCTGAAATCTGCCTCCTCTTCCCCTGAAACCCATACCTCTGGCACCGTAGCGCAAACCCATACCCACATTGATCCAACAGGTGTGAATTATCCACCTGCGATGTACCTATTTCTTCCTGCATTCCCAATCCTTCTCAACTTGTCAACACCGCCGCTTCCATGGCAAATTTTGACCGTTTTTTCTAAACTAATTTGGCTTCCTCCATTTTCCTATTTTCACCCTTCTTTTTATTCTTCTCTTGTAATAACCGACAGTGATGTACTATTATCAACTGAATCTCATCCCATGGCTTTGCTCCCATCCCCAGCTCTTTTTCATTTCTCTTTGTACTGGCTCTCGTAACCCCTTACATAAAATATGTTAAAATAGTGCAACTGTCACGGCTCACGAGTTTCAAGCTGCCATTTCTCCTGAATATCCTGAATGTAAGCAATGGGGTCTTACGCTTCCTTCATTTTTCGTATCATAATTACACCCATATCTGATGTTTTACAATACTGTACCCTGAGAGCCCTGCAAACATCTGCCCTACAGTTATTAAATGGTGCTCGATCATGCGCTGTGTTTTGTGCAGTCATACTTGACTACCCCGCTCTTCTCCATATGTCATCAGCCCTCTCCCCAAGAATGGCTGCCAAGAGACCTTTTATGTCTTCTATGGACAGCATTTACTCTAACACATATATCCATTTCCCAGCCACTGAAGTCAAACTAGGGAGCTTATATTTTAAATTATCCTTATCTATCTGCGACCATGGAATGTATTGTGGTCTTGCTCCCCCTTCTCTAGCAAGGGAAACTGTGTGAACCCCATCCCATAGTCGGATCCCACTATTAGTCTATCTATGGAGGGGTTAATCGTCCCTATATGCCTTCTTGCTGCTAGCAACCTTAACCTACTTATATAAGTGGAGATTCTCCCTTCTCACTATATGATAATCCTCGGTATGCTCAGGATATGCGATGGGATCTGATGTTTTTTCTTTAGGATGTTCCAGATTTTACCATCTTACTTCTTCATCCAGCTGTTGGGGGGGTGCAAGCACCCTTTCTTCTGTTTTGCGACCTGACTGAGAGTCCTCGTCTGACATTTCTAGACCCCAACTAGTGTGACTATCAGCCTCTTTTTGTCTAAATCTAGTCTAATTAAGCACAATCCTCAGTGTTCACTAGTGAGCATATTTTCTTTGTCAATTTGTGGTGGCGTTATCATGGATCGATTACTGCTCCATTGAGTTACATACTCGCAATCTCATCTTAATTTGTTGATAGGCCTTATTTATCCTTTCTTCAATGCCATCTGCATTGTATCTTTCTTCTTCTATCGCTATTCTTGTTGCTGCTGGCATTACTTAATTTATCGGGAGAATCTCTCCACTCTATCCCATCGTATTTTTGCGCTTTGCCTCATTTGCTTCTTTAAGATGAGACTAGCATCCAAACCTTGCTGTCTCCTTTTCTGTTCTATTCCTTCATCTACTTGCCTATGCTTTCTCACATCCCTTCTTTTTCTTCATCCTGCCTTTGTTCTTCTGTCTTTACTCATTCTCTTCATTCCTCTTCTTCTCTTCTTCTCTGTAACCTTTTGTCCCTTAATCTTTGTACTTCTTCCCCCTCTCGCTTTCTTTCCGTCCTGTCCCTTTCTTCTATCGCCCCATGTCTATTGTCATACTTCCTTTGTTCCTCTGCCCGTTTTTCATCTTTCTCTTGTTCCTCCTTGATATCTGTTCCCATCGCTCCCTGCTCTTCCTTCCTTGTTCATCCTTATCATTTCTCTGCCTAACTTCCTTGATGCTTTTCCCGTCTAACTTGAATAGTATCTCTCCTCCCATCCATTCGTTCTATACGAGCGTTACCTCATCAGCCCTGTCTTTTTCTCCCTTCCATCGCTTGATTTCTCAATCTATGTCTGTCGAAAAGTTTGACCTGTTACCTCTTTAATCCTTATCTCCTATAAACTTACAAGCGTCTTCCTTTCTTTTACTCTCTTCTGGATTGTCGTTGCTACTGTCAGTGGGGGAGGGGGTTCATATGTCGGATTACTATATCCCGCCACTGCCTTCAACTCCTTGAAAGGATAAATTCCCATCTCTTCTAGATTTACACTTTTGCTTTTGGGAAAGGTAAGAGGAGCTGAGGACTCGACACCCTCTCCCTTATGCTGATTAAGCATACAATCCTCTGTTAGCTGGTCCTCTTTTTCCTCTTGATACATCTCCCAAAGTTCTAAAATTGCCAGTCTTTTCTCTAATTTCTTTCCTGTGTACGCATCCTGCACATATGTGGTCATGTGTTGCAATACCGCTTTTGACAATGATCCCCCTTGCGGCCATGGCGTGAACATTTTATCCGCTGTGCCCGCGACCCATTCTGCACTGTACTGTTTGAGCTTGGGCGCATGTTTTGGCAGTGCCTTACAAAGATGCATGAGAGGAGTGTCCTCCATAATTGCAAGTCTCAAAACAAATATGAGCATGCACCATCAATCGCCGTTCAATCCTCCTTTGTTTCACTCACCTATGTATCTTTTGATTGGCATCACTCGCTTACTTCACCTTAATTTCAAACACTGTTATTTTTCAATCTTTCACACTTCTATTACTCCATAAAACTTCACACAAGAAACAATATTTAGACTTATCACACGCTGCACATAATCCCCATGATCACCTCCCCCTATTATTAACCATCTATAATAAGGGGTATACTTCTCCAGCCTTTACTCATTTTACTCTGTGCAGGGTTTAAGACATCACCTTTCACGGTTGTGACCGTGCGTTTTCTCTTATCATCACCTACTCCCGTTGGAGTTTGAAATGCCTTCTTCCAATTCCCTTGAACTAGGATCTGTAGGCGCTATCTTTGTCTACACAATTTTTCCTGTTACTCAAAATATCACAATGCCACCACTTTATATTGCCATTTCCCTTAGTCTAGTTACGTTTGTTAGTCGACTGAGGCCTTCGGTATCGACTCCTCCTTCAACCCAACCACTTTGCCTTCCGTCTGCAGTGCACCCGTGAAAACCGAGCAGGGATTTCTTTAAAGGGAGACCTGTCCACCTTCTCGATTTTTCTTGCAAGTTTATTTCTATCGGCCGCTCTCCACAGGAAACTCTGCAATCTTCCAGCTAATGGCAGAGGATGCCCAGTCATCTGAAATACTGGAGCAAAACTAGTTTGGATCTTTCAACCATCCACACCGCTGCCATGTGAGCATATGGCCCTTTCGGAACGTGCATATGTAATCGATGGGATCACACCAGAATAAATCTGAGTACAAATAACAGAACCAACTCAGGAAGATGGCAAAGTACTGTTTTATTAACAATGATCTATAACATGGAGGTTACAACGAACATCAATGGCCATACGCTCAGTCTTTCAATGATCTATACACAAAATATGTTTTTTATATGAAAAATACATCAGAGTGACATCATACTAAGTGGCAATAGTGAAAAAAACCTATTGGGGGTCGGGATTGGTTAGGGGAAACATCTAAGTATACTTTTCCATTGGAGCTAGGATTATTGTTGGTTGTCTATTATCAGGTGGACAACTTACGCCTACCTCTAAAAAACATGTAAATTCAGAAACATTAGATACATAGTTTCTCTTGGTCTTCAAACTATAAGGGCCTTCATTATATGGACTAATATAATTGGTTGGCACACTTGTGCCACATCTGCAACATTTGGTTCATTTAGCAGCACGTAAGCCAAGACCCAGGTGCAGGGAGGTAGGGCATGAAGCTACCACCCAATTGGCCCAACATCTCTCATCGCCCATGCCTTCTGCCATGAAATTGTCTTTGTACTTAGCCTTGCAGAATATTCTTGTCTTTGGGAATTATGGGGAATGAGGGCACCCACTATCATGTCTGGGACTTCAAGTTCAAGCTCTACTTCCATCCTTGGCTCACGTGACGAGAGACCACGATTTGGTCAATTTTGCAGCTTTTTAACTGCTCTAAATTAATTGAAGTTTGGCATTCTTTGTGGTCTATCTTGCACCTTAATGCGAGAAGGTTCAACCTCTGCATACTCGTTCTTCTTCAGAACAGATAGCTGACCTTGCTTCTTGAATCTTGACTCCAGGCCAGGCAGCCTTGCCGTTCTGCTCCACAAGCCTATTATTCTTGCTGCAACAGTTTTCTATTCCAGCTTCATGGGTTCTGGCCTACTAAATTCATGATACCAATGTCCAGTTTCTATACGATGGTGGCTTCGCCTGCATTCTATTCGCTACTCATAGCCAGCTTCTATGATGGCTTAATCTATCTTGCGTTTCAGCAACTGTACATCTATTGAACAGTTGATTTTCTGCAGCACTTCGTGCACGTGTACATTTATTGAACAGTTGTTTTTCTGCAGCACTTCGTGCACGTGTAATCTTCCTTTTGTATATTGGGAAACTCACACGATTCTTTACTTTGCCATTAGTTTCTTCAGATTCTGTACATCATCTTTAGCCAGGATCTCGAGACGTCATGCACACTTCTTATGACATCATTAATTAGCTTCTTTTCCCACTCCTTCAGGTTTTTCCTCCTGCAAGTTATCATCACATCAAGGGTAAATGCGGTAGGGTTGTCTCGATGGGTATCTTCTTTCAAATACTCGCTGCAGTATTGGTATTATGGCTGGTGTTAGGCATGCCACGATTTCATGTCTCCAATACATGGGAGGTAGGGGGGCAGGATCTCCTGCAGAGGCCCACAACTGCTCCTCTACAAAAATAATTCATCCAGTTAGAGGGCTGAAATGTACCTGGGCAAAAAACATGTGTGATCTAACTGTTCCCTCCACATGTTTACCCTCAATTAACCACTTTGTCTGTTACTTGCTTTCCCATTCTCCTTAAACCCATAGCCTTAACCCTATCCCAAACTGTACCCCTAAAATAGCCCCCAAGCCCGTTTCTACTTCTACCTCTTCTTTCCTTTCACTTTCAATACATGCTGCTTATCCTATAACCTTAACCCTCAGCCTAATCCTAACCATAACCTTCACCCTAACCATCCACACCTGTTCTACAGATTTTTTACCTTAATCTTAATTGGGAAATGTCTTCCTTTTTTGAAATTTTGATTGCAAACCTTTTGCGTGACAACATCATCTGTCATAAATTCAAATTTGTCACGAAAATTCACATGACCCTACTTAATTCCATTGTGTCAAAACATTGGTAAATAGGTGGGCAACAGTTCCTGGCTCATCTGTGCAATTTGCACATATTCCTGGGGTGCGGTATCCCAAAAGGATTTTATGAAGTAAGAAGCAGGTTCTCTTGTTCTTCATTGTAGTTCAGTGTAGCTGTGCCAACCCTCAATGGTCCCGATCCATGGAAAAGGGGCACCAGATCCCTCAAAGCCTGCGTGACGAGAGAGATTCTGCACGGCCCATCTCACAGAAGAAAATCTGCTCTCTATGTATATTCATGGAATTTATCACGCAAAGTAACCCTATGCGCAAGTCGCATCAGGAATGCCCATGATACGCCCACACGCAGAACCTATGCAACCATGGATGCAGACCTTCGCACACTCCTTATGCGTGATCAAATGCACCCTGGAAAAACTGCCTGTGAACACCCACACCCACAACCAGGTCAGCACCCCGGCGGGGGTACGTGGGGTCCCCATAACTATTCCCAGCACCCTCTCAACATGCATACCATGTATCGTAATCCCGGATCCCGGTACAGATATGTGCAGGCCCCCGTAAACCATTCCTGCACCCCGATTCACTGCTTATGTGCATCCCCAAGTCCGATCGGAACCCCAACAGTATGCATGCACCCTTAAATCCAACATCCAATCTTACCTCTGCGTGGTGTTTCCTATGCACAGGTGTCTGTACACCTGCATTCGGGTGCAGATAGATTGAGTGCTTTGCGGGGTAATTTCCTTGATGAGAGGTTGCAAAGACAGATCCATGAATAAGCTTGGTCATGCAGATTTTCTGGGCGTACGATGGACTGCCAACGTGCCATCCCTCGAAACGCCCACTTTTTCCATTGTTCGTCCCCATTTTGCATGCTCCGGCCCCATTCTCTGGGCTATGCGCAGGTCACGCCCACACTCTGTGAGGTGTCTCACGCAAGGTACTCAGGCGCTCGCAGACATGCCGAGCCTGCGCAAAGTCCCTGCAGAGTACGAAAGAGTCCAGCCCAGTTGATTCCATGAATCGTCAAACATGGTTTTGCACGTGGTTTGGAACGCAAAGTCCCAATTTACCACGGAAATAATTCTGTGAATCATTGTAAATGTGTGTGTGTGTGTTTTTGTGTGTGTATCATTGCTTGCCATTTCGACATAGACTACAAAAAAGGCTTGCACACGTTGTGTTCCGCTTAGAGGCCTGGGTGAACATTAACACGCTTTCATTCTGTCACACAGGAAAGGTGTTTGCAGGTAAATATCTTATTTTCTTTGTTACCTTGTGGTCTTCAGTTTCTTACCAAATATTAACATTCTATCCCAAAAATGGCTATTCACTGCTGCTTTCCTAAAAATATTCAGCTGGAAATATGCAATTTCTCAATTTACTTTTAATTTTGCATAAAAAGCTTGCCACTCCACTGATGTCCCCATGTCAACCAAAGGCCAGGCATGGGACTTAAACGAAATGACAACTCATGCAACGCAAAACACAGTCACCACACCACACGTGTTCATATCCAGTCATTCACCTCATTAAGGCCTCCTTAATTTGAAAAAAAAAATGATCAGTCAGCATTGTGAATTCCACAGAACCCTGTTTATCGCAGACTGTACTTTAAAGGGATTATCTGTATACAACTAGGTAATAGGACCATTTGAACATAAGTTGTGTGATTTCTTTTTATAGTAGTTATTTCTCGGTCCTACCTAGTTGCCATTGTTATTAGCACACAATACATGTTTTGTTAGCCAAAATCGGCCCCCTGCAGACTCTGATACCTTTTGGGAGGTATAAAGTGGTTAAACCTGCACTATCCACAGTTCACTATCTAGGGCAGTGGTCTTCCAGCTGTTGGGCTAGCCCTCCAGGGGGGCCGAAATGTTGCCCAGTGTGGGCACATGGCTCTTCAAAAAGAGATTACGGTGACAGCTTTTAATAGAAAATATAGCATATCTGGCATTTGAGGGGGCCCAGTAACAATATTTTTGACTGATGGGGGGGTTAAGCAAAAAAAAGTTTGAATACCACTGATCCATGGTGTGCTGTTTCCAGTAAATCTGCCATGCGGCCACAATTGCAGGTGTCATGTATAGCGGGACACCAACCGTGACACAGTGGACATGTGACAACAAACTGTGTCATGGTGAGCATATGGACCCCGTTCATTGGGAAGCGCAGGTGAAGTCCTGACTGCGCCCACTCACCCAATTACAAGCTCAGCAGAGTAAATTCCAGACATACCCCCTGGTGCTGCGAACACCTCTCTCCAGCTAGCTCTCCTTTTGGCACTACACCCCGTAGAATACAGGTGAGTGTCACGATAAATGTGTCCATTTATATACATAGCTCCTCCACTTTTTCTGTCTCATACCTTCCAGAGCCTATTATCTGTCCTCTGCCCTCATCCCAACTATCTCGCCGACTTTGCTCCTCTCTACCACTACTGCAGGTTCTATGGAATTCCTCCTTTGCCTCTATGACATGAAAAGCGCTTCCACGCCATGGCCTCTGGTAGGAGGCACTATACAAATGCAAGATATCATATCATAGCACCCTCATAGGATCTCCAAAACCCCAGGCACCTTGAAAGACCGAGTGCCAGATTTCCGGGCACAGCCAGAGACATCCTGAAAGCTTCAGAAGGGTGGTTCTGGGCACTGGCTCTGTGGGCATGACGTATATACCTAGGGCCACATTACAAGTAGCCACTGAGTAGATGGTAGGCTTGAAAGATGATGAACTCATTGCTTCACTTAACCACATGGGTGAAGTTCTCCCTGCCCCAATCCTCCCCCGCCCAACCCATTCAAGTTATTTGATGAGAAGTTGTGCGAGTCATTGAGAAAATACTGCATTCACAAAATAAACGAGCAATTATGAGCAAAAGTCTTATGTTAAATTCCGCAAAATCCGCAAATCCTTGATCTCCAAGGCCGCTGAAATCAAGGTTGTATTGCAGTATTTGCCACCTTTCAAGCGCCCGTTACTATTACCTGCCCTACGAGTCCGACCTAGAACCTCCCTGCAAAGGCGCGAGACTGAGCCAGGCCTAAAGAGCACGAGATGGAGCCCGGACTGGCGAGCGCCAGACTGAGCCAGCCGTGGCGAGCTTGGCCCTCTCCGCAGAGTTTGGTACCGACCCACATGGGAGGTTCGGCTCTCGTACCAGGAGTTGAGAGCTTCGCCTCTAGTCAGAGACCCTCCCTCCGCCATCCCCAGACAGCCCTGCCTCTGCGCACGTCCCTGATATGGTAATGGTCTGATGACGCTCGCGGCCCAATATGCAGATGTAACCGTGTCCCTGGTTCAGCTACAGATGCCCCAAAGCAATATCCTCCCCTCTCTGACTCACTGTTCTCCCGCTGGATTGGGCTCATTTACTAAAAATTAGTTGGGAACGAAATAAAAAAAAAGGCGCTCTATTAGCGTTACATTATTTCTGGCGCGCATGATGAATTGTCTGGTATTGAGATGGTAACTCCAGCCGAGGGAGTGAGCAATCTCCGCCTGGTCCCTGGTGCAGACAGATGGGATGGCCCATGTCCTGACCGTGATTGATTAGTTGGAGAAAGCCTGTTGAGTGGAGTTCCATGAAGATTGATGCTTGCTCCTTCTAACAGCATTTCCAAAAAGTTTCTATTACATTTTGATTATGTTTATAGAATCTCGCTGGTCTCAGGAAGATTCAAGTTGTTTGTGTGTGTGTCTGTGTGTGCGCATTAGTGTTGGCACAATGCCGCTTTGAATTTTTGCATATGTTGAAATCAACGCATTGGAATAAATGTGTGTAGCCAATCCTCTGTCTTACACAAACACAACATATGTGATGTTACTTGTTATTTCTATAGTGCCGCACTGCCCTTGTTATGGCTTCAAAGCGCTGTGGGATGAATGATGCTTCAGTAGACTGAAGTCTGAACAGACCTGAAATAAAAAAGAGTATTGCATTCACGCAGATTGTGTTTATAATTTCAAGCAATTATTGAGTTATCAGCAGAGATTTGAAGTGACATTAGAATAGCTGTAGTTTGAAGAATGTTAAAAAGCAGTGTGAATTGCTAAGTGCCTAATTCAGTGAGTATGTGACATCTAGACCACATTTTTTCGGCACTAAATGTGGAATTGGGGCTAGTATGAATTAGTCTATGAACCCCAAGGGCAACTGTCTAGAGTTGAATGTAGAGGAGCAGCTGCATGCCTCTGCAGAAAATCCCGCCCCCTGCCTCCTATATGTTGGAAATCAGAGACTACGCTAAGTTTGACATCAGTAGTTGTGCCAATTCTGCGAGTGTTTGAGAAAAGGTATCCACTGAGAAAATCCTATCGAATACATCCCCGAAGAGATGACAATCTGAGGGAGGAATTCCCAGAAGGACTATGAAAAAGAGTGAAAGAGAAGATAGTGACGTCACAAGAGACGAGCATGACTCGCTGAGAATACTGGCTGAAGAGAATGCATGGATCTTAAGAACTGATGACGAAGTTAAGAATTGAGAAAACTCTCATATGCAAAAAAAAGATTGCATGCATGCAAAGTGCAACAAAAATGCAACCGTTCAATGATTGTACAGACACTGAAACGCAAGTAGATTAAGTGATCATACAAGCTGGCTCTACATAGTGAATAGACTGTAGGCGACGCCGCCATTGTATAGAAGCTGGACATCGGTGTCATGAATTTTAGTAAGCTGAAACCCATGGAGAGGAAAGGCTGAGAATTGTGTCCCAGCAAGAATACGTTGAGATCGTGGAAGGGCCTGGCAGGGCTGTCTAGCTTGGCATCAAAACAGAAGTAGCCAAGGTCAGTAATCTATTCTTGAAAGCAATAAACGTTAGAAGGATTAATCATCCCTTATCGAGGGTCAAAGAAAGAACACCAAGAGTGCCAAGTTTTATTCCGTTAAGACATTTAAATGCTGCAAAATAAACCATATTTATGGTCTCCTGTCACCTGAGCTGAGGATGAAAATAGAGTTGAGCTTGGAGTCCTAGAACAATAGTGGAAACCTGCACTCCCATATATTCCCACAGACAAGGATACTTTGCAAGGCCAAGTTCAAAGACAATCTGCATGGCAGAAGGCATAGGTGATGAGAACTGTTGGGCTAATTGGGTGGGAGGTAAAGTCAAGTCCACCTCCTGGCACCTGGGTATGAGCTTACATTCTGCTAAATCAATCGACAGACATGGCACGAGCATGCCAACCGATTGTAGAGGGCGTATAATGAAGGGCCTTGTAGTTTGCGAGCCAATGATATATCGTGTACATAACAGTGTTGAAGATGACATGTTTTTAGATGTAGGCATAAATTGTCCATCTGACAGTAGACATCCAATCACAATCCCACTCCTCAAAGAAAGTATACTTAGATGTTTCCCTTGAACCTATCTCAATCCCATGTAGGTATTTCTTATTTGACACATAGCATGACATCACTGCTGGCGTATTTTTTGTATATAGGGATGTTTTTATGGGAAATTTGTCGAGAACTGAGTGAATATCCGTTTATGTCTGTTGTAACCTCCCTGTTTAGATAATTGTTAATAAAACCGCAAACATTGCCATCTTCCTGAGTTAGTTCGATTATTTGGACTCAAGAGTTATTCTGCAAACCCCATCCATTGCATGCATGATACTAAAGAACCATAAGTTTATGAGGGCTCTGCTGTGCTTTACATGCAGAACACATGCACAATGAATAACATGCAAATGCCATGCACATTTTTCAAATATGTCAAAGATACATCGATTACATGTCCGCTTCTCTGGCCTACTTGAGAATGATCAAACAAATATGACAGTCAAAGGCCAGATAACAGATGTTAAAAATGTGTGCATACAGTATGATAAATGCAAATCAAGGCAATAAAGCCATGTTGGAGAATGGTGCTTCATATAAGGGTTTTTCTTGCTTCAAAGTGCTGTGAACGCTAATATTCAATGTATAATTTTCAGAAGGAATTACTACTCCCATTGAGAGCTGCACAATTGGACTTAGTCTAGTCACCATTGGGATGAATGTGTAGTTTTCAATGTTTTGACAGAAAGAAAATCCATTCAAAATAAGGGACAAGAGCTTCCATTATTAGCCCTTAGAAACTAACAAGGATGCCATTATTTGTGAATGTGAAGTAGCAGAGAGAGAGAGAGAGAGAGAGAGAGAGAGAGAGAGAGAGAGTTAGAGAGAGAGCTCCGTAGGCATAGTAGCACTAGACAAAACAACCAAAAACATAAAAACACGGGTGTATAACTAAAAGCAATCAATACGTGTTCATGGCAGTCAATTAATTCAACATGAGGGTTTTAAGTCTCTATTTAAATTTCATAAGAGACTAACATAATCTCAAGTCCCGGGGTAAGGAAGTCCAACTTATCAGAGCAGCATAAGTGAAGGAGCCCTGAGCCACAATCTCTATCTTATCTCGAGGGGTAAGTAGTAAAGCGAGATGGTTGGATATCAAGGTCCATCAAATCTGCAACCAAGCAAGCCTTTTGGACAAATATGCTGGGCTAGCTCCAAGCAGGCATTTGTGTGTTATACACCAAGTGTAAAAACTATTTCTACTGGCAATTAGGAGCCAAAGCAATGCTCTTCTAGCTTGTGAGATATGATCTCTACAGGTCAATCACTCTACAACACTGACAGCATTATTCTGGACAATCTGAAGACGCATAATTTCCCCTTTGTTGATCCATAATCTACTTTGGCTCCAATGATCATCCGCGCAGTTGATGCACAGTTTTCCCGGGACAGGAAGGGCATCAACTGAGCAAGCAATTTTAAATAATAGGATGTAGATGAGACCTGCCAGCGTGCATGAAACTTCATGCTAAGCTCCTGATCAATCACCATACCGAGTGTTTTGACTTTCGGAAGATTAGAAATGGCACAGACAGCAATGAGAAATTCTGGGCTGAGTTTTCTCAAACATGTGACTGTTTCCACAATCATAATCTCTGTTTTGGCATTGTTAAGCGTGAGGCCATTGTCCATCAACCAGTTATGTATAATGGAATATATTGTAATGACAGCCTCAGTGTCTCTGATGTAATCCCCTGACAAGGGGATGAGACACTGGGTGTCATCAGCATAGTTGGTATACAACATCCCTTTGGCATCAGTAACTCAAATAATGTCATGGTGAAAAATTAAAAAGGGTTGGTGACAAACACAACCCTTGTGGGACACCACAAGTGAACACCTCCTCATCAGCTTTATACTCACCCACAAAGACTCTGGCCGTACGACCTGTAAGAAAGGATTCCGCCCATCTCACTGCCAAAGAAGAAAAATGGGCGGAGTGCATACTCCTGGTGACTAACATCCTGTAGTTGACCAAGTCAAAAGCTGCAGAAAGGTCGATAAGCATGAGCAGTGCTGTGTGTCCACAATCCACTATTTAGAACATATTAGCCTTAAGGTCTAATAAGGCAGACTCTGTACTATGTGCTCTACGGAACCCGGGAGGTCTCTGACCGAGTATCTGATGTTTCCCAAGATGATTTTGTACTTGGAAGTAGGCAGCCTGGTCTAAGATCTTAAGCAAGAATGGAGCATTAGAAATAGACCTGTAGTTGGAAGGGAAGATAGGTCGAGAGACGGCTTCTTCAGTAAGGGAGATGCCCATGTCTGCTTGATATTAGAAGGCACAAGGCCTTCGTTCAATGAGGAGTTAATCAATTTGGTGATAATAGGTGTCAGCTGTTCAACACAGACTTTAACAAACTTAGATGTGCACACATCCCCTTTAGAGAAATTTGGCTTAAGTCGGTGCACTAATGTGAGTGTTTCACTTTTCGTAACCGAGGAGAACTTAAACAATGGAATATTCAAGCTATCACCCTTGGGGGTGTCATTACTTTTGCAAGAGCTTTCCCACCCATGATTTTTTTGCTTAACAAGGATATCTTCCTGGATGTTGGTAATTTTACTCTTGCTGGCTTCCATGGATGGAGTTGCGCCACATTTTATCCTTATTACTCAGTGAGCTGGAGGGATAAGGATCCTCCAATTCTCTTAGTATCTTAAAGAGTTCTTTAGTATTTGAGTCTACATTCTTAATCCTCAGGTCATAAGAATTTTTTTTTAGCATTTAAAATGGCACTTCTGTACTCCTTAGCTGCTATTGTGTATTATAGGGCAGCAATAGCGCCCTATTGTTAAGGGGAGTCGGACTCCCATGAGAAGCCCTTAAAATTCTATTGTTAATAGCTTTTGATTTTAGTAACGGATATGACCAAAATTACGAAAATGATTACAGACCTGGCCCGAGTCCCCCTGACTGCAAAAATGTGCAGATACGCTAAAAAATATGAAAATTATTAAGAAGACAAAAACGTTTTTTTTTCCCAAAGTTGCTGCCTACCTCCCCATTCCCCTTCATTTTCCCATCAACAAACAAGGTCAATTTTTGTTAAAGTGCACAGCACAAGCCGCTGGACAGAGTTGGACCAGATAACAACTTGGGCATGAAGCATTAACTCGCCATCCATGCTTAGGTTGGGGTTATTCCTTGCAGTAGTTTTTTAAATATTTGATGGAGAAGGGGGTGCCCCTTCTCCAAAATAGATAGCTACATCTAAGGGATTTACCCAAAAACGGGTGTTTTTAGAAATGAAACTGCCTCCATCTTGTTTTTCTCTTGATGCGAGAGATAACTGCAGCTATAGCCAAGAAAATGGGAAAATGACATGCTGGAAAAAAAGTCATTTGCAGGTAAAAAAAAAACATGCACATGCCAAAAGGCTAGAGGGCACAAAGTGAAATTTGGGAGTTGGAGGGAGTCTAGGGACTGAGTTTGCAACACAAAGCTTTCGGTAGTCTCGAAGAGCCGACATCTCAAAGCAAACTGTGTCAAAGAAACAGCTTGTGCTGTGGGGTGGAGGGAGAGGGCAGGGGAGGTGAGGAGGCCATCTGGGGAGTGGGCACAGATGAGGGGGCCACCTGGTGAGTGCCTGGGGGAGGGGAGGAAAGTATACCCAGTGTTTTTTCCGATATTTGCAGCTATAAAAGACTAAGGACAGCTGAGGGTATGTGTAGTTCAGTACCCATGGTTACAGTTCTTAAAAACTGTATATGTTTCGTATTGGAATTTTGTTTACCAGGGAATATTTCACGACAGATTGCTGGTTTTAAAACGTGAGCACCTTTTATACTTTGCCAGCATATTTATTGGAACATTTCCTCTCTTAGGTTATTTTTCTGGTGTTCATTAGTGTTTTTTAACGTTCTGTGCTATTTTGTCTTGTGCACTTTCTTCTAAGGGGAAGATCAAATGAACTACATTTGTATATTTCACTTTAAGATATATGTTCACTATGGGGGCAGAAAGTACCTGGGCATATGTCAATCTTGCAGCCTGTAATTTTTTTCCCATTTCCGTGCTGCTTAAATGTGATTAGTTGTGGTCGTGTGATGTATCACAACAGTCACCAAGAGATCATGCATAAAACACAAGGGGCTTGGGGCACGCAGAGTAACCAAAGTGTGTGGTCCAAGCAAATAATTTACTGCGCATTGCCTAAAACATTGTTAGTTCTCAAAGCCTGCATTATTTTATACTTAAAAATACCAATGGCAAAACAGAACAAAATCAGTTTCTGATTGATGAACTTCTTGAGTGATGGGTTGCAAGTGTTTTAATGGCTAGTGGTTTGGTGGCGTTCGGCTGTGCCCACCAGCCATGGCCCAAGGCCACGGCTAGTGGTCTGGTAGCATTTGAAAATGGACAGTGGGCACGACCAATGGCCATGCCCACTGACCATGGCCGAAGACCATGCTAGTGGTCTGGAAGCGCTCTAAAAATCTATGGAAAAACAAAAGCCTTGAAATTGAAGGAAAAACCTTTAATTGCAGGGTTGTTAAGGTGAGCAATATATTGTAACAAAACCTTTGAAATGCAAGGTAAACACTTTAATTGCAGGCAGCTTAAGTTGAGAACTTAACACAACAAAACCCCTGAAATTCAGCTGTATAGGTATGCCAGAGAACCTGTGTTCACATTACACAGTCACTGCTTAGCTGAGTACCCAGGGCCCAACGAATCCTCCCCCGGCAATGACAGAGGACTCAGCCAAGGGCAAGTTGGAACTCTCCTTTATTTTCCAAACAGACAGAGATCATACAGGAAAAACGGAATTCTCCAGCAATCACAGCTCCTGAGCCTGTGTCACAAGTTTATATTGCACAAAGGTGTCACAATAGGTAATCTCTCCCAAAAAACCTAAGCGCCCATTCTATTGGATGGTTTGGGTGGTATTACCTATGGAAGTCTGCTATATGAGTGGCCTAACTGGTCCTTCCATGTCAAGTGGTCTCGTCTGCGACTTCCCCAAAAATGATCTATTACATCGTTGCAGGGTTTCAGGACTAACATTGGCCATTGCCCATTAAACACTACCCCAGTATTTGTGCTCCCTGATTGGCTGGAACGGGTGCCCCAGTCCTAGGACCCTGCTCTGTTCCCGGCGCTCAGTGTACCTTCTCAAGGTAATGAGAAAGACTGTGTGTCCCAATTGTTGCCACTGGTATAGCCACCTAGCCTGGGAGAATGCCTGCAGGTTGCAATGTTCATTGGGCAACACATGTGACAATTCTGTCTGTCTTTGCTGGGAACCACTTCTCTTCCCACCATGGGTAAAGGGCTATTGTTCTGCTTGGTTGAGTAACGTGGGTGAGGACCGCAAAACTGAGCTTTCTCGGTCTGCAATTAGTGAGGATTTATTCTGTTATTTTGCAGGTAGTTCCCTGCACTGTGAGCCAGGAATGTTTCACCCGCCCTTGTCCTTGGCTGCAAGCACTGGCCCTTTGCTTCGTGCTGCAAATTCTGCATCTCTTTGTTCCTTATTCTGAGGCCTGTTACTATATATATATATATATATATATATATATATATCTCACGGAAAAAACTTTGTTAAAGGGACGCTATGGTTTAGTTGCCCTACTAAAAAGCTATAAAACTCAGTGCAAAATATTTTGCAATGGGACATTATACTCACTTTGCACTAATAACAACCTATTCATATTATGGTTACTAGTAAAACCAAAAAACCCCAGAAAGCTAGGTAACCATAACTCGCGGCACCACCGTGCACTGCAAGGACTAACATTCATGACATCACAAATGTCATTGATGACATCACTGATGACATCACATATCTGAGCCCCTTGTTTCTGTTCACTGACATATGTAGGCCAGTTGGTATTGTTCACTGACAGTCAGAAACTTAAAATTCCAAAGGTACTATATACCTTGACGTTACCCTTCTGATAGATTCTTACGATACTTTCCTCAGGGTTTGGTTTTAGATCATGGTGCATAGACATGGGGCAATAAGCACGCCACAAACACACCAATCATTTCTGTACATGAAGATAAACATTTATGTTATTAACAGTTTCTGATGATGCTACTTCTTTTTTGCTTACTTTTGTTTCCCTGTATGTGCCACGATTTGTATGCATTGTGGTCTTTATATGTATTGTTTGCAGTACCACAAGTGTGTAGTAAGTGTTCAGGTATTGCCTGGTTAGTACATGTTTAACAGTCTTCAATATTCTGATAATGCACCATTCTTTATTTTACTATCCAACATTGCAAGATTAGAAATAGTGTACCTCTATTGTGCATACTGCAGCCATTGCCTATGTTTATGTCTGATTACGTTCCTCGACTAAGAATAACACTGCATTAGACTGTTGTTTACAGCAGTACATTCTGTAAGAGATTAAGTAGTTCATGATACATCTCGCGATCACTCCAGACATCTTTTTACCAACATTTTAATCACAATCCCTTGTAGGAACTTTTTATCAAAATTAATTACACATGTAATGTCATCGGTGATGTCATCAATGACATTTGTGATGTCATCTATGATGTCATGGCTGTTAGTCCTTGCAGTGTACGGTGGTGGCGTGAGTTATGTTTGCTTAGCTTACCATAACTGGTGAATTTCTGGGGTTTTTCGGTTTTACTAGTAACCATAATATGAATAGGTTGTTATTAGTATAAAGTAAGTATTATGTCCCATTGAAAAAGATTTTGCACTGAATTTGATAGCTTTTTAGTAGCGCAACTTAACCATAACGTCCCTTTAACAATGTTTTTTCACTGAATTTCATAGGTTTTTACCAGGATACTCTTAGTTTGTAAAGCTGTATCGTACAACATACTGAACCCCCTGGGGTCATGTTAATGCGCACAGCAGTCACAGACTATGCGTCTGGTCACAGAGATCGGGTGGCATCTAACCGGCTCAGAAAGGCAGGGGTTCTCTTACATAGTGGTACCATTCAGCAAACACAAGGAACATATACAAACAGCACCATGTACGTGAATTGCAAGGGAAAATAGAGTAGGTCTGCAAACTGTGTACTTATGAAACAAACAGAACAAAGGCATAGGGAGTACACCATAACGGAATGCACCAACAAGAGTAGTGACGTCTGCCTTCAACAATGTTTGTTTGTTTTGTTTTATTATTTATAATGCGCTATTGTACCCGAGGGTATCAGGGCGCAACATTTACAAGAATATGCAAAGCTTAGTTACAAAGTATACAAGTTCAAATAGCATAGAGAATGTACAGAGCAGTAGATGAGAACACACAATATATACAGTATATACAAATTGGAAGGTGGCACACAAGTTAAACGATTGCGGATCGCGAGAGGGTGGCTTTAGCACTTATCTATTTTGGCTGTCCTGTCACAATCTTACCACACTGCTGTTTTACATAGGAGCAAAGAACGAATGGCCAGAGTAAGGACTGGAAAGTACTAAGACAAGAACATCACTACAACGTAGTAAGCAGACTAAAGTTTGTCGGATAATTGCACAGGTGGTGCAGTATACAAAAGTAGATAAGCATAACGTTTCTTTTTTTACACAGCAATGGCAAGCACCTTAGAGTGGCTGGAAGGGAGTTTCCTTTGTGACGAAATGACTTACGATAGTAACCCCATTGGTATGCACCGCAGTCTGAAACATAAAATATTTAATATATATTGCTTCATGCACACCTAACAGATGTTTCTTTCTTTAAGAGAACATATTGGAAAGGAAAGCAATGCAGCACAAGCTCCACCCCTTCCACAACAGCATACGGGCACAGGAAAGGAAAGACACTCTGTAAATAGCATACTGGACAGCCTGGAAGCCAAAATGGAGGAATTGGTGAACAATTTTGCCGCCTTAAAAGATTACGTACAAGAACATACTATGGACAAAATAAAATACCACTACCTGACCTGCATGTGTACCCCTTCCCCATTTCACAGCCTACCATACCCTCAAATTCCGTGTGATCAGATACGTAACGATGATACCTCAATCCCTTCCTCACCTCACTACCAACTTGTACAAATCCCCAATTCCCCACTATATGTATCCACTTCTGCTACCCTTTCCCTTTCCTAATAGTATCTATGAATGTGTGGAAATAAAGGGTGATATGTAAATTGTTGCTGAGTGTATATGTGGCTTTTCCTTTGTTTTTAAAATCTTGTTATGACTCAGCAGTGAACAGTACTGGTGGGAATCACTGCAATTAAG
Organism: Ambystoma mexicanum; assembly: GCF_040938575.1. Classification (NCBI taxonomy): domain Eukaryota; kingdom Metazoa; phylum Chordata; class Amphibia; order Caudata; family Ambystomatidae; genus Ambystoma; species Ambystoma mexicanum. The sequence goes on from NC_090925.1 coordinate 983,935,640, forward strand.
CAAAAGGGAGGTGTCCTACGGATACTGCACCTGCACAGCCTATCCGCAATCACAATGGAGGCATCCGTATGATGCCAGTACGAACTGCATGTCCGCATCTTGAGAACCACTTATAATTAGTTGTGGCAGCGGACGTTGCCGTTGTCCGTTGCACAGGTATGTGCATGCATATCTGTTCCTCTGTCTCCTGGTAACACCGCCCCTGTCCAGCATGTGCAAAGAAATTTGTGACAAACTTTAAGTAGTACAAAGCGACCACCCACATTCTACAGGTAGCTGTACACATAAACATCCCACCTGCTATACCCTACAAACACCCAGCTTGTCCCAAAATGGTTGGCGCACATGTGTCGCACTATTAATCAGTCCAGAGATCCCAACAGTGTGCATAGGACACCTATGCACATGCGCACAAAGTATTCCGCCCAAAACGTGTCCTCAACATTTACAACGTCACCATGCGACCGCACCCACGCTGCATTGGGCCCTTATTTCGCAGACAAGATCCGGACCCTCAGACAGCTGAAAAGTACAGTGTTCTGCAATCTACGGAGTGCTATTGTGAAAGTACACACTTACAAACACCCCACAATGTGCCATTGCACATGTATATATTTGTTTGAACGATGTAGGCCTCTTTTCCGGTTGCAAGGTCCCCACAGCAGCCCTACAAAAGGCCACACCTCAGAGCTTCTCTGCATTCTGTTTGTAGCTTTTCAGAATAGCGAGCCACATTGCTTTGAGCTGTAATTGATTTTGGACCAATTTTGCTATGCTACATTACCTTTGCAACGAATGGCAACCATATCAGCCGGCTCACTACTCACAGTAATGGAAAAAACGTATTAATTAATGTCCCTTCCTGTGAACCACACCCTCAGTACCGATAAGCCCCAAAGTCCCATTCCCATGGCCAGCATGCTGAAAACGGTACTATGTGGCACGTGCGCTTCCCCAAGTACTCTGAGGGCCGTGCCCCACTAAAGCAGGAACAGTCCTTCTTCCCTTTCCACTAGCTTCTTTGCAGCACTCCCTCATTGGTTACTGTTAAATAGTCACACACGCATCCAGCATTCACATTGAAGACCTCCCCATGTAACACTATCAGTTCTGTACAACACTCCATATATGGTGTTAGACATTCAGAATGCAAGTCTCGGAGAATCCCAATACTGTGAAACTAGCCAAGATTTGTGCATCCAGATTCATCCACATCGGCACCCAGCAATGGTGTATTGTAAATGGCACTAAGTGTTTAAATCATGTATTATTCATTCCGGAAGAAGTCCCTAACAAACGCTTTCTCTCTGTATCTATACCTAACTGTGATTCCATTCCATTTCAACAGGTGGTACAAAATGCAGTCTAGCCAATCTATATATGGAAAGCTTTGAGACCAACATCATCATGGATGCCACCAATCCATTCATTTGCCACATTAGCAAATAGCGGCGCTACATAGATGATATTTTCCTCATTTGGACAGGGGATGAACAAACACTGAAAGTTATCTTCGATTGGATTAACCTACAAAACAGATTCCTTCGCTTCACGCATCAACACAGCGTGGCCTCCCTTGACTTTTTAGACATCAGCATTTCAGTTGACCCTGACACAAAAAAACTGCATGTCAAACCGTTTAATAAACCAACAGACAGAAATTCTCTGTTACACTACTTCAGTTTTCATTCGTGCCACGTACGCGACAACTTACCACTGGGACAGTTTTTTAGACTCAGAAGGAACAGTACCAATACAAGAGACTTCAAACTGGAAGCAGACAAAATGAAAAACAAACTGGATGGAAGAGGCTACCCTAAAAACATCACTGGGAAGGTTTTAAAACGAGCGACTAACAACAACAGAATGGCACTTCTGGAATACAGGGAACAACGCACGATGAAAGATAAAGCCAAACGAATTGTGTTTGTAAACACATTTAGCCATCTGTCGAATGGTTTAAAGAAAATCACTGGGAAGAACTGGCACCTCCTGGAGAATAGTGATTCGCCTATTGCAAGACATACCTATCATAGCCTTTAAAAGGAGTCGGAATATGAAAGAACACCCTACAAGCAATGATGTGAGTCGCAAACCGATAAGACAGAAAACCCTAACCCAGCAATGGGGGCTACAAGAAATCTTGGGGCATGCCCAATGCAGTCGGTGTGCATGTTGCCCCTCCACTTTTACAAGCAGAGCGGTCGACATCGGCCTCACGACACCTTGGCAACAAAAGAACTTTACTAATTGCAACTCCAGTATGGTGGTGTATGCAGTATGATGTCCATGTAAGAAAATCTATGTGGGAAAAACAGACAGGAAGATCAAAATTCGTATTGGAGAACATAAAAGTTGCATCAGAAATAGAACTCACAATGTCCCCTTGGTAGACCATTGGATTGAACAACAACACTCCGTGGATGACCTTAGCTGGACTGTCTTATATAAACAAAAGCCAAGTTTAGACAGCAATAAAGATAAAAGGAAATTGCTGTTAAAAGGACAACTAATTTGTCTCACCAATACTATGGCTACAGGCCTTAATGAAAAAATCGACTAGTGGGCATAATAACGGAAGATGTTCAGCTACACTTTGATTGGGGGATTGTAACACTTCATTATTATTGTTTTCCACAAACGCTGTAGCTACAACGCCACTTACCATAGCATCAGTGATCTGCAGTGTGAAGGGCGAGGAACACACAATGAGGTGTGCTACCGCGTAACCATGTATCCTTATTCAGCGATTCTCAAATTATAAAGCCTAAAACATGACAGCCACCATGTGATATCTTAAATTAACACCACGTCGGTGGGCGGACGCTGCAAAACGGATCATGCGCAGGCGCGAACTTGGAACGCATAAATGTAAACACCAGGACATGTCCGTATTTCTTACAGTGAGAAGTGCGAGCAACCTGCAGGCTGGAATACGACTGTGTAAACGTATATCTTTTGAACAGTGAGATGCATACAGAGAAATGTAAAATGTTGGTTACCTTTTTGATACTTTAACTCAACAATCCCGTGATAGGCGGATGACGAAGTATGAACAATGCGCACGCGCGAATGTGGAACGCACATATTTAAACTCCTTGATATGCTAGGCTTGAACCAAGAGCGCCCCGGAAGTGATCGGCGTAGGAGTGCTTCAGAGGTTTTTTGCTCTGAAAGAAGTGGAACTCGGATCCCGATACAAACGATAAGGACAACGGGGGGTTTAGTTTGTTGTTAGAGTTTTGAGATGGGATTTTGCCCATCTGGTTCATTGTGTTATGGGCTTAGATAAGTAAGGAAGCAGGTTTAGTTGAAGGAATAAAATGGTAAATGCCCGTACCAGTAACAGCCTACCCTTGATTTTTAGGGATTACGTCGGATTTTGACTTTCACTACTTCCCTTTTAGAGACCCTTTCAGTGGGTGAGATTAACCCGGGAATTAATGTCTGGGGAACGATAGCACCGGAAGAGATTTGACCTCTGCTCCTGAGACAGCCACATTTCCTCCATCCTCACGAAAAGAGAAAGGAGAGAATACAAAGAACGTAGGTCATAGACTACATTAGATTGACGTTGATTAGCTTCTTTTTTATGGCTCTACGACTTACACAGATGCCTAACTGGTTTCTCTAATTATCCCCCCAGCGTTCCACGGTTTCCCGTGAGGGTAGAACCACAATTCCATAAGAACACATGGGGAAGGAAGCCCAAGTCAACAGAAAATGATGCCATGTAAACAGTATTTAAGATAAAAGAACACTAATTGACAAGGTAAGCCAAAATGAGGCTAACCATTTGAACAACAGAGTTTTCTTGTGGAAAGATTACTAATGGACTTTTTGCCTGGGGTTCCGCCGGAAATCTTCCTTTGACTCTCTCTGATGAACAGGGACCTTTTCTCGAACATGCCGGGAGACGGTTTCTAGGATTTTTCGCTTGAACGACATACAGCTTAAAGACTCCGCCTTTACGATCAAGTCGCTACCCTCCGCATTGATGGTGAGTGATTTTACCCTAAGACCTTCTTGCCTGCATATGAGTTCAAAAATCAATGCAAATACCACTGAGGCCAGGTATTTCCTTAATCAAGCGGGTTACCTAGACTTAGCGGCCACTGGACATGATGCAGGAAGAAGATGCTTTTTTGAGCTAGGATGTGATTGGATTTTGGTATCAAGATTACTGTTATTTACTAAACAGTTGTCACAAAATTAAGCCGCGCATACAGGTTATTGATTACCCTTTTGTATTGCTCCTTGATAGGTGGAGATTACCTTCTGGGTTGATTGACCAATAAGGGGAATTATACCCCATGGAGCCAGAATAACACTGCAACTCCAACAAGAACGCTACAAAGGAATCTTTCTTGATTGAACTTTCACTTTGTTTTTTGTAATGTTGAGTTTTACTCTAATATGTTGCATGTCCAATTAACCCCGCACACAAGCCCCTGAAGAATTTCCGGGTATTTAACACAAGACACCTTGTATGGAAAGAAACATGTTGGGCACTTTTTTATGATTGTGGAATGACATTTTGAAACTGAATGAAGGTAGAATGAATGGAATGAGTTTGAGTGATTTGGGAGTAATATGGTATGGCCGAGTGCAATCAGTAGCACAGCACAAGACACTTTAACGGCTAAGTATTTTAACTAATATACTTACCGCTCTAAGGGGGTCAACACATGCAGAGACAATAACACACAAGTTTTTCTCAAAAAACCTTTGTGGTAGAAAACCACACAGGTATTTCAACATTGTGAGTTTTAACTTTTTGTATTTGACAAATAAAATATGTATATTTTTTGATAATTCGGTTGTCTCGCAAATGTTCTTTGTAGTACGATTAATGAAAATAGCAAGATAATGGAATCCACTTAGACAAGGTAGCATTCTCAAACCACAAGCCTTGTGTTTCAATTTTTCAAGGGTTAATCCCTTTAGTTTAAGGGTTTGCTTGTGGTTGTTGTCCCTTAATCTCTCTCTGTTTGATCTTGTTCTAGTACGGTCATTGACCGTGAGATATAATTGCCGCTTAATGACCAAAATTTAATCACACAGAACAAAAAACAAAAGGCCGACTAGACCTTCACTGTAACCTAGCGTATACAGGATTACGTGAGGCTCAGGCAGAAGTGACGAACCGTTATCAACTCTCTGTGACTTGGTAAACAGTTAGGCTAATATCCCTAACAAGGTATGACAAGAAATGACTAAAAATAAGAGAGGATCGAGTGAGATTGTGACGCTTGGAGCATACTCATTATAACGGAGTGGGCTTATATGCCCCCGGTAGTAGTAGGTTTTGACTTCAATACAATACCGAGCTAGTCCCTAGGTGCACATCTCAATAGAACTCCCCTAAACAAACAAACAGCGAACAACTTAACTATGGCACTTGATAAGTGCATAAGTTACGATGATAAATATGTCATGGAATTACTAGAAAAAGCTTCCTTCTTAGGAGGATCGGCGGAGGCCACCACTAACATCACTAACTGGGACAACTTGAGCAACATGAAGAAAAGACTTATTAGAACTGAGCTGCATGGCTCCATCATGCTTGAATATTTGAGGAAAGGGACATTACCCCAAGGTTTGGTGGTACGGAATGAGCCAAGGCTCTTTCTGGATAACCCTAAGTTTATTTTACAATGGAGTTATGTTGCAAACAAGTGTGGTCGAGACTGGTTGATCTTGATCATCGATACGGCAACTGAGATGACAGAAAAAATTCTGATTGACCTAAAAAAACTCGAGGAGGAAATACAAAAAACAGTACCCTTAGAGCTATATAAAAAGAGGCTGGACGATCTGCTTACTGAAATGAACCTCTTTAAGAAAGGCACTCTGCGAGAACGAGTGAGAAGGATGAACAAAGATCTTACTAACTTCAGCCATGACAAAGCTTTTCCCTATACACAAGAAAACTACTTCACTCAAGAAGTGTCTGATGACACCCAGAGCGGACAGGGAAAGAAAAAAGTGTCTGTCAGGAACACCTTCTTCAGCTCTAGTGACGACAGCTCGTTCGGAGATACTGGGGCTTTCCAGGGTAGATCTAATCGACAGAACACAAGAAGAGCTAATAATTCCCGTGGCCGGAGAGGCAATAGAGGAAGGGGCAACCAAGGAGGTAGACCCAATGATCAACATTTTTTTTTAGAGAAGGGCCCGCAAGCTTGGGACCTGGAGCCCCGAGTCAACCGAAGCATGCAAGCCTTGTGGTAAACCTCTCTGATTACCAACCCACCGCGCTAGAAATGCAGGTTCTGGAAAAAGGAATGGGCTTTGTGCCCACAAATTTACACAGTTCCTTTATTTTCAGGCAGGAATTCAAACAGTTTATGAGGAAAATCCACCTACAACAATTCTTTGGGGATAAGACCCCCGAACAAGAAACCTCGGACTCAGCCCTCAGTAACAAATCAACGTTTTGTATACAACAAGCAGCGCAGAGTCCAGAGGCTTTGGTCTTTCAGAAAAGAGTGCTTAAAGAGGTGAAAATATTAGAACAACAAGAAAAAGGCAAGAAGATCTACCATGATATCAGCCAAGATGAAACCTTAGCACTTAGACAACTATCAAGCAACCAGGCTATAGTGACACGTAAGGCAGATAAAGGAGGGGCGACAGTAATCTTGAACCATACAGATTATGTAAGAGAATGTAATCAACAATTGCTTGACCTAGCGTGCTACCAACCACTGACGGAAGACCCTACTACACGCCTACTCAAAATGGTTACCGTCAAAGTTATGAAAGCCAAGGAAAGAGGCTGGATCAGCCACAAAGAATGTGATTTCTTGATTAAGGATAAACCGCAGATTCCACAATTTTACATCCTCCCCAAAATACACAAGACCATGGTTGATCCACCGGGGAGGCCAATAGTTTCAGGGGTGAACTCCGTTTTGGAGCCCCTCTCACACTTTGCGGACAGATTCCTCCAACCTATGGTGAAGAAAATGGCATCTTTTGTATTAGACACCACTCAAATCATTTCAGAAGTGGAAGGCTTAAACTTTGACCCGACGAATGAGATCCTGGTAGGCCTCCATGTGGTAGCCTTACATCCAAGAATTCCCCAGCAGGCTTCTCTAGATGTGCTTGAAGAGAAATTATCAAAAGACTATATTGTAAGGAACACTCCAGTATCCTTTATTTTGTGGTGCGCGGAGATGGCGCTAGTGGAGAGTTATTTTCACTTTAACGGAGAGTTCTACAAACAAGTGCAAGGCACGGCTATGGGGGCCACTTTGGCCCCGAGTGTAGCCAATCTATATTTGGAAAGCTTCGAGACCAACATCATCATGGATGCCACCAATCCATTAATTTGCCACATTAGCAAATGGCGGCGCTACATAGATGATATTTTCCTCATTTGGACAGGGGATGAACAAACACAAACTTTTCTTCGATTGGATTAACCTACAAAACAGATTCCTTCGCTTCACGCATCAACGCAGCGTGGCCTCCCTTGACTTTTTAGACATCAGCATTTCAGTTGACCCTGATACAAAAAAACTGTAGGTCAAACCGTTTAATAAACCAATAGACAGAAATTCTCTGTTACACTACTCCAGTTTTCATCCGCGCCACGTACGTGACAATTTACCACTGGGACAGTTTTTTAGACTTAAAAGGAACAGCACCAATACAAGAGACTTCAAACTGGAAGCAAACAAAATGAAAAACAAACTGGATGGAAGAGGCTGCCCTAAAAACATCACTGGGAAGGCTTTAAAACAAGTGACTAACAACAACAGAAGGGCACTTCTGGAATATAGGGAACAACGCACAATGAAAGATAAAGCCAAATGAATTGTGTTTGTAAACACATTTAGCCATCTGTCGAATGGTGTAAAGAAAATCATTGGGAAGAACTGGCAACTCCTGGAGAATAGTGATTCGCCTATTGCAAGACCTATCGTAGCCTTTAAAAGGAGCCGGAATATGAAAGAACACCTTACAAGAAATGATGTGCGTCGCAAACCGATAAGACAGAAAACCCTACCCCAGCAATGGGGGCTACAAGAAATTTTGGGGCATGCCCAATGCGGTAGGTGTACATGTTGCCCCTCCACTTTTAGGAGCACAGCGGTCGACATCAGCCTCACGACACCTTGGCAACAAAAGAACTTTACTAATTGCAACTCCAGTATGGTGGTGTATGCAGTATGGTGTCCATGTAAGAAAATCTATGTGGGAAAAACAGACAGGAAGATCAAAATTTGTATTGGAGAACATAAAAGTTGCATCAGAAATAGAACTCACAAGGCCCCCTTGGTAGACCATTGGATTGAACAACAACACTCCGTGGATGACCTTAGCAGGACTGTCTTATATAAACAAAAGCCAAGTTTAGACAGCAATAAAGATAAAAGGAAATTGCTGTTAAAAGGACAACAACTAATTTTTCTCACCAATAGTATGGCTACAGGCCTTAATGAAAAAAACGACTAGTGGGCATAATAACGGAAGATGTTCAGCTACACTTTGATTGGGGGATTGTAACACTTCATTATTATTGTTTTCACAAACGCTGTAGCTACATCGCCACTTACCATAGTATGAGTGATCTGCAGTGTGAAGGGCGAGGAACACACAATGAGGTGTGAGACCGCGTAACCATGTATCCTTATTCAGCGATTCTCACATTATAAAGCCTAAAACATGACAGCCACCATGTGATATCTTAAATTAACACCACGTCGATGGGCAGACGCTGCAAAACGGATCATGCGCAGGCGCGAACTTGGAACACATAAATGTAAACACCAGGACATGTCCGTATTTCTTACAGTGAGAAGTGCGAGCAACCTACAGGATGGAATACGACTGTGCAAACGTATATCTTTTGAACAGTGAGATGTATACAGAGAAATGTAAAATGTTGGTTACCTTTTTGATACTCTAACTCAACAATCCCGTGATGAGCGGATGACGAAGTACGAACAATGCGCACGCGCGAATGTGGAACGCACATATTTAAACTCCTTGATAAACTAGGCTTGAACCAAGATCACCCCGGAAGTGATCGGCGTAGGAGTGCTTCAGAGGAGTCTTTGCTCTGAAAGAAGTGAAACTCGGATCCCGATACAAACGGTAAGGACAACGGGGGGTTTAGTTTATTGTTAGCGTTTTGAGATGGGATTTTGCCCATCTGGTTCATTGTGTTATGGACTTAGATAAATAAGGAAGCGGGTTTAGTTGAAGGAATAAAATGGTAAATGCCCGTAACGGTAACAGCCTACCCTTGATTTTTAGGGATTACGTCGGATTTTGACTTTCACTACTTCCCTTTTAGAGACCCTTTCGGTCGGTGAGATTAACCCGGGAATTAATGTCTGGGGAACAATAGCACCGGAAGAGATTTGACCTCTGCTCCTGAGACAGCCACGTTTCCTCCATCCTCAGGAAAACAGAAAGGAGAGAATACAAAGAACGTAAGTTATAGACTACATTAGATTGACATTGATTAGCTTCTTTTTTACGGCTCTGCGACTTAGGGGATAGAACCACAATTCCATAAGACAACATGGGGAAGGAAGCCCAAGTCAAAAGAAATTGATGCCATGGAAACAGTATTTAAGATAAAAGAACACTAATTGACAAGGTAGGCCAAAATGAGGCTAACCATTTGAACAACAGAGTTTTCTTGTGAAAAGATTACTACTGGACATTTTGCCTGGGGTTCCCCTGGAAATCTTCCTTTGACTCTCTCTGATCAACAGGGACCTTTTCTCGAACATGCCGGGAGACGGTTTCTAGGATTTTTCACTTGAACAACACACAGCTTAAAGACTCCACCTTTACGATCAAGTTGCTACGCTCTGCATTGATGGTGAGTGATTTGACCCTAAGACCTTCTTGCCTGCATATGAGTTCACAAAACAATGCTAATACCACTGAGGTCAGGTATTTCCTTAATCAAGTTAGTTACCTAGACTTAGCGGCCATTGCACATGATGCAGGAAAAGATGTTTTTTTGAGCTAGGATGTGATTGGATTTTGGTATCAAGATTACTGTTATTTACTAAACAGTTGTCACGAAATTAAGCCGCGCATACAGGTTATTGATTACCCTTTTGTATTGCTCCTTGATAGGTGGAGATTACCTTCTGGGTCGATTGACCAATAAGGGGAATTATACCCCATGGAGCCAGAATAACACTGCAACTCCAACAAGAACGCTACAAAGGAATCTTTCTGTATTGAACTTTCGCTTTGTTTTTGTAATGTTGAGTTTTACTGTAATATGTTGCATGTCCAATTAACCCTGCACACAAGCCCCTGAAGAATTTCCGGGTATTTAACACGAGACACCTTGTACGGAAAGAAACATGTTGGGCACTTTTTTATGATTGTGGAATTACATTTTGAAACTGAATGAAGGTAGAATGAATGGAATGAGTTTGAGTGATTTGTGAGTAATGAGGTATGGCCGAGTGCAATTAGTAGCACAGCACAAGACACTTTAACAGCTAAGTATTTTAACTAATATACTTACCGCTCTAAGGGGGTCAACACATGCAGAGACAATAACACATAAGTTTTTCTCAAAATAACTTTGTGGTAGAAAACCACACAGGTATTTCAACATTGTGAGTTTTAACTTTTTGTATTTAACTTTTTGTATTTGACAAATAAAATATGTATATTTATTGATAGTTCGGTTGTCACGCAAGCGTTCTTTGTAGTACGATTAGTGAAAATAGCAAGATAATGGAATCCACTTAGACAAGGTAGGATTCTCAAACCACAAGCCTTGTGTTTCAATTTTTCAAGGGTTAATCCCTTTAGTTTAATGGTTTGCTGGTGGTTGTTGTCCCTTAATCTCTTTCTGTTTGATCTGGTACAAAATGCAAACCATAGCATATTGTATAGGCCTTCCAATTCCGATAATCATTCCACCTTACACATACAATACCAAAAGCAACACATAACATGAATGCTTTCAACGTACAATGCGAATGGGAAAAATAAGTAACTGCAACCTTACTACCTTCACACACATACACGTGTCATGTGGCAACAAAACGTTCATACCAATAGCCGTAAAGTACCACACAGGCGGCACAACCAAGTCAGGTCACTACACTTCGTACATTAGAAAGCACATACAATCTTTGAAACAGTTCTAAAGCAATTTGTTTGCTTTCATGAAGCTCAGGCCCAGAAATCTCCTTCCCCAAAGGCACTAAAGTCCATAAAATGGCCCTGACACCCAAGTATGCACACCCATTGCACGCAGAGTCTGCCAACATACACCGTTGATTCGTAACTCACTGCGCATATAAATACATATATATTGTGTCAGCTGTACATTGAGTGCACCATGTACAATGTACCAACATGTCTCCATGTACCTAAAGAGAAGTTCTACGTAAGTGGAGTACTTAGCACTGGAAATGCACGATGAAATGGTAACACGTTACAGCCTTAATTTTGTCTTTATAACTGCATGGTGGCCAGAAATGGAAGCCTGTCATACCTCTCTATCAACAGGGGAAAAGCATAGTGTAAAATAGGCCTCAGTTGTAAGCATGAATTGTGACAAATCTACAGGCTCTATACAATTCAAAAACAAAATCCATATGCCAGTATCAAATTGTTGGCATGCATAGCTGCATAACGTTGTGGTGGGTGTGGCCGAGGCCTACCATCTTCATTGCATGGCCTACAGCCTTTGCCCATGTACCCAAGAGCCTAGGCCTTGGGCACACCAAATGCAACGTTATGCAGCCATGCATGCGAACATGTGGCCAGTTACCAAAACCCACAAACGTAATGCAGCCACCGGCACTCCTAACCAACCGCCGCACCATTGTACAGCCATACATACAAACATAAGGTAGGTTGGAAAAAACACAAACATAACACAGCCGACGGCACCTCTACCCACTTCCACTCACATAGTATTGTTGTACTGCCACTGCCAAACAAACCACAAAATCTTCAGACCATTGCCCCAGCGCTCAGCAGTCTATTAAGTAAACACATCATAGTACCGTGCAGTACTCTGTAATCTGCACAATACTCTGTGCTCTGTAATCTGCACAATAGCCACCACCCAACCACATAAAACATGCACTGAAAACTCTGAGCACTTTTATAAACACAATATTCAAACACATCACCCAGTGGACACACTGCAGGAGTGTGGACTCCATCATGGATGCAAAACTGCAGGATGGAACAAAAATTACCACACCCATTCAACCAACAATATGTACAATGTTCTTTTATTTTTATTTATTTTTTAAATTTTTAAATTTTTCTATTTTATTGTGTTTCAGTTCAAAGAACTTTTCATAAATATAACAAAACAAACACGCAATAAAGATAGAATTCAAGCAGGGAAGAAGAAGATTACAATTTCACCTTTAGCATTTTGATAAAACAGAAAATATATACAAATAGAATAAGGTAAGATATGCTAAAAAGATAAAGAGAAACTGCAATACACTCCTATCAACCCAATTATACAGACAATAAAATGAATCTGAACAGTAAAAATACTACAAAAGGTTAAAGCAAATAAATAAAAAGAGAAGAAGAAGCTAACAAATTTACAACAAGCTGATTACTTATAGATCAACCAAAGCTTCACCTCTCTTCAAATTTTCTTAGATGTGCATTTGCTACCTTCCATATTTGTGTCACAGCAATGATTAGATTCCTATTCATCCCAGCAAGAGACCTAAGCCAGAGGTTTTCGCTAGTCATTTAGATAGGATCCAACTCACATTTTTTAAAGTATTTTTCATAGATAGAGCTCATACTTTTACAAGTAAGGGCATGCTTTGCAGTTTCAATCTCTGATTCAACTAAACACTTTCTACAAAACCTTCTATCAATCGGCATACCCGTCCAGGCTCCATGTATCCCCAATTCATAGTCGTTGAGTCTGATGTCCAGAAATATTTTTCGGTTGGCTTTAGATGGCATTAGTTTTAGATAATATTGAGGTTTTTTTTAAACATAAAGGGTAGTTTGGCAAACATACATAAGGAGCTCAATTCTGCCACTTTATCATGACATGCAGCCCAGTCCCCGTTTTCTATAGATTTCTTCAATGATTTTAGTACCACCACCTCACCATGATCCCACTTGGGGGAGAACCCTATTTGTTTTTAAAAATCAAAGATTTTCTTCTGAAAGATATTCAAAGCCTCAAGTTTGCCTCCAATCCTTCACAAAGAATATACAGTAGCGTGCCATGGCGTGCATATTTTATTTTAAAAGTAGTCTAGCCCTTTTATGTTCACTCTGAGCAGATAGGGAGATAAGGCCCATTTCAATCCTAATGGCCTGTATCGGGGTATAATTGGAGAGACAAAGTAATCGTCTCCAAATGAGACCCTCCGTTGCATCTGCCCAATCTGACCAGTCAGAAAAAGAAAAAGACGATTCCAGAGCATATAAGAAATAGCCGCCATCTTTTGCTTGTATACATTGAGAATAACCAACAAGCTAAAGCCAGCTGTTTTCTTTGAGAATGTCATAACAGCAGTTAACGTAGCCATAACTTTGGTTTTCTTACTTAATTGTACCAGAGGATTCAATTTTCTTCTTTCTCCACATATCTCATATATTTATAGCTCTTCACCTTCTTCGTCATTCCCAAAGTGCAAGGTATGATCATTTTTTTTGGAGCAATTGTGGCCCACCGCCATGAACTGAGTTTTAGTCAAATTGACAGAAAGTCTGTTTGTTTTTGCATATTCACACAGGGCATTCATACTGTTACAGATACCTACATGCGTATTATCAAATATGATAATGTAATCTGCATAGCAGATCCAACCAACCATATGTAGGCCAATTTTAGGGAAGGCATTCATTTTGTCTTTGAATATTCCGCCCAAGTCAGCCATGAATAGATTATACAATGTGGGGTGAAATGCACATCCCTGTCTAACCCCTTTATGTATATATATATAGGATCAGATAGTGTACCCCAATTATCCAACCTCATCCTGGCCCTGCTATCATCATAGATCATCATACAACAATTGAGGAGGTGAGGGGGCATACCAAAAGATTTAAGTTTCATCCAAAGCTTCAGGATCAAAAGCAGAGGAAAAATCAACAAACAATACGTATAACGGTAGCCTTTTGTTAGAATTAGCCTGCTCAATTAACATATTTAGAATGAAAATATTATCCACCGTGGAACAGCCTTTCCTAAAGCCGGTTTGGGCCTTAAACAAGATGTTTTCATTTTCAATCCACTTATTGCTTTGCTGAAGAATAAGAGTATAAAAAACCTTGCTTGGAACATCGGTAAGTGCCAGGAGCTGATAGCTTGCCAGCAACAACGGGGACCGCTCTTGAATATCGGAATGATATTAGAGACCTTCCAAGAATCAGGCATCTTCCCAGTCTCTATAATCTTTTGAAATAACACTGCCAAAATATCTGCAAATATTTCGGGATTTTCTTTAAGAATGATATTACAAAGCCCATCAGGACCAGGGGCCCATGAGCATTTCAGGTTCTTAATTATTAGCAAAATGTCATCCCTGCATATGGTTAAATTATCTATCGGATGGAAATCTAAATTGGCAGTTTCCCAGTGGAATTTGTTGGTAAGATAGTTGGCCCATGTGCAGCTGTCTATAGGAATCAGAAGTTCCGTATTACCGATTACTAATAGCTCTGAAGTTAAACCAGAACTTCTTGGTGTTACATCTATAAGCTGCCTCACCATGTGTTGCCATGTGGCATTTTTTATCAGAAGCCAAATATCGTCTGATCACATTACGATACCTATTTTTTATCGGTCTTTTGGCCTTCAGCAGTAGCATTAAACCCAGATCAGAACAATCACATTGCCACAATTTTCTTCTCATCTCTCTTTTCAAATCCCTTATGTTCTTATCAAATATTCGACTATTGGCCACATCGTTTTTTTGGGGGCATATCTTCCCCGCAATGGGCATTAGCTCATAAAGACGTTTAGATATCCAGAATACAATATTTTCAGCTGAAAAGTATAATAAATGCTCAACTGCAGTAGACGCACACCATTTGTTTGCCTTACCAAGTTTGAATCGGACCATCCAATACTATTTCCATTTCGAGAAGCAAATAAAGTCAACGGTGGAAGTATGCCCATTATTAGACCAGGTGATGTAATTGAGAGATCTGTCAAATATACTTCCATTAATTACAGATAGTTCTATATCAGAGATTAATGTTTTCCAACCAGCTGCTTTAGTAAATGCTCCAATATCACTAGACAGCAGATTGGAATTGAGATCCCCGCCTAGCACAATATCTATTTCATTTTCTCCCATGGAGTTTGAAACCAAACATTCATAAATTACCTGTTGTATGGTAGAGGTATGTTCATTTCCTGGCGGATCATATACATTAATCAGTAAAATTATACAATTATTATGCAACATAACCTTCACCATCAGAACATTAGGGTTTTTGGGGGGCAATAAACATTCTTGAGATTTTAAAGAGTTAGACACCAAAATGGTAAGGCCCACAAAAGGTCTGCCTTTTTCCCCTTTTCTTGCCAAATTATGATAGGCTTAATTCCATCAAAAGCAGCATTCTATAGTAACCATGTTTCTTGCAAGAAAACAAAGAGTGCGCCATTTAATAGTTGAGAGGATCCATTAACAGAAAAGAGATGACTGTGACCTCTCTTTTCCATGAAATAACAGTGGAATCCAATCATCCACTATTACTCACTGGTGGCAGAAAGGAACACAGCCATTCCCAATGGGATTTGTTTACATCATTTCCAATCTTTCCCTGCTGGATGTTTCTACCAACCTCAGGGTCACCTTTAGTACTGGGCCAATCACCCGTGTTTATATTATCATCAAGCAAATAGCCACTGCATTTCAGTTCGTCTTTGCATTCTCTAACAAGGCAAACAACTGCTTCTGAATAGCGATGTATCTGACTAAAGTTACCTTTACAAGGCACCACAAATTTTAAGTACCCACTTTTCAGTATCCTCAGTTGCAATAAAGAGCTGAAGGCTTCCAACAGTTTGCTCCTAATAATAGCTGCATGGTGATGGAATTCAGAGAGGAAAGTTGTCAATAAACGTCCCTCCTACTAACAGTTTCACTTTCAGATGTACAGATTGTGGCATCAAGCTGCATGAAAATGTATTTTACAATGGTAATGCTGCCATGTATCGTCATGGCATGCCACACTTGACATTTATAGGAGAAACACTTTAGGGCTCTTGTGCCAGCACCCTGAGTGAGGGTTTTGATGTTTATATTGTGTTCAAACTTTAACCAGAACATTGGCTGAACATTGTACAGGATCATGAGTGGTGCCGCTCAAACAGTATGTCTGCCCTTGCTTCTGACACCAGCACTGGCCGCAGGTGACTTTTCTCTTTTTGGAGGGGCATAACCGTTGCCATGAAAATGAACGAGTGACCAAGCATAATGAGGGAGCAAGAACTATCTAATGAGGAATTGGGGAAGCAGCAGGGTTCTCTCGTCGTGAAATATTTTAAATAATGCGTTAAAATTAGGAATTTTTCTGTGAAAAATTGCCTCAAAAGGCACACAATTTACATTTCGTTTTGTAGAGTAGCGAATGGAAAAACATCCAATAGGTGCAATTCACCCACAGCACACAGAACATTTTCCAACTCATTTTCATGGTGGCTTTTCCCACAATATATGCCAGTATAAAAAACTGCCAGTATAAAGTAAATGTTCATGCTGGCCATGTACATACATGTCCATGCTGGCTGTGCACATACATGCCAGAATTGCAATATAACAACATGCTCCTGTTGGCTTTGCCAGTAAGAAAAAAACACCATTCCGCAGTTAGAAAATATACTCAGACTAGCTGCACCAACCTAGCCACGTAATACAAAGGATATTCTACACTGCAACAAGAGAACCAGCACTGGCTACACTTCTTCTCCCTGAGGCTCATGTAGAGCCACCATCAGCCTACCAAAAGGTATTCCCTGAAGGGCTTTGTGGGGTTTGTATTTCCACCCTTGATGTGAGCGGAGCACTGAGCGCCTTATTAAATCTAAAATTTAAATTCCTATGATACATGTGTTTTGCAGTAATCCACTAACTGCTGTGGCCCACACGTGAGCGGGGAGTGTTTGCAGTCATCTTTTGAGCAAAACCTTGTCGTGGTGCATCCGCGCACCTTTTTGTGGCCTTCCCCTCCAACATGGATCCATCACAATTGCAGGCCCAACCTGCTACTTCCTTCTCATCGCTGATTGGGCCCTGCTTGCATCTTTAGGCCCAATCAGATTTGCCGGCAGTCAAATGCCAGTCCCCCTCCTAGGCCCTCTACCAAGGCCCCTGTCTGTGCCAGACAGCCTCCAATTCCTCACTGCAACAAGAGAACTGCCACAGGCTGCACTTCTTCTCCTCAAAGCTTGTGTGGCACCACCATAAGCCACCATCAGCCTGCCAAAACGTAAGCCCTGAAGGGCTTTGTGGGGTTTATAGTTCCACACTTGATGTGATCGGTGCGGAGCGCTAACTGCCTTATTACATCTAAAATTGAAATTCCAGCGGTTTTGCGGTAATTCGCTCACTGCTGTGGTCCACACAGGAGCAGGGAGTGTTTTCAGCCACCTTTTGAGCAAATCTTTGTCCTGCTGCATCCGCGCCCATTTCTGGCCATCCCCTCCAACATGGCCGCCATCACAATTGCAGGCACTGGAGTGCCCGACCTGCTCCTTCCTTCTCATCGCTTATTGAACCCTGCTTCCATCTTTAGGCCCAATCAGGTTCGCCGGCAGGCGAACAATGGCCCCCCTCCCAAGGCCCTCTACTAAGGATCCTATCTGTGTCTGTCTGGGCCTTGGAGGGCTTGTAAGGCCCCTTCCTTCTTGCACCCCCAAAACACCTATGGAACAGCCACCAGGCATGTTTCCCCACAAACTTGAGCCTCTGGAACCTTTTGCACACCTCAAGAATGCCTGTGAGTCATGGCTGGACACAGTTATCGCTTTTCTCCACTAACCTAAACAGCTGTTGAACCAAGATGTGCCTATGCCATTCTGCCTTCCCTGCCTTACTTAATCATTCTTTTCAATGCATTTCTTTGCCTCTTGTGCAAATTAGCACCCCATTTTGCATTGCATTCTGTGTTGCTGGTGTAATTCGAATCCTGGTGTGTATTTTAACATCTCTGCACCCCATTTTGCATTGCATTCTGTGCTTCTGGTGTAATTAAAATCCTTATGTGTTTTTTAACATCCCTGCACCCCATATTTGGTACTAAAGTGTTTTCATTGCATCTGTTTTTTGCTTCCCCTGGCTACCAGCCTTCCTGGTGAGTTTGTGCTTGTACTGTACTGTGCAGCCCCTCCTCTATCTGCCTCCTATCTTTTGCCGCACCTATGGCACTCACCATCGCCCCTATCTTTTATAACCTCTATACTAAGACCTATTCTCGCTCTCTCACAATGTATGGAAGGAAAAAGCTCAAAAAAGACATAATGGCCGCTAGCTCAGGCCTACATATTTCAAACGCCTGTGTCAGTGCAACTTCCAGACAGATTTTCATTGATATCCTCTTTTCTGTCCCCTTTCCAGATCTATGGACTCCTCATCTTATCTCTCCTCTATCACATCTTCACCCATTATTGGTGGAACTAGATGGGAAGTTTTCTTGCCATGCTTCTCATCATCCAGGTGTATCATTAATGTCTATCACAATGGCACTATCTTGGCTCAATGTCCTCAACAAAATCTCCTCCTCTTGGACTAGCACTTGACATCCCTCGTCAACTTCCTTCCCACACCTGCTAATCCTTTGTCCACTCTGTCTGTCCCCCCTCCTCTGACTGGTGTACCATGCCCCTGTACCCCTCCTCAGAAAACCTTCAAAGGCAGTGACCTTGTGCATCTAGCTACGCTTAATGCTCACTCTGCAATCAAGCACTCTGCTGACATCTGCCTCCTCTTTGAAGACCTTGAACTCAATTTCCTTGCTCCTACCGCGACGTGGTTCAATGCCAACTCAGTCACTGCTTTTGACTCGCTCCTCCCTATGGCTATAAGATCATCTCCATGCCACGCCCTAACCATGCTTGCAGTGGGGTTGCCCTGATCTTCCCTGAGTGGGTCCCTTCTTCCCTCATAGACACCCAGCCTTATACTTCCTTTGACAGCCTGGTTTGCAAACTGGTCATATCTCCCACTTCCTCCCTGACCATTGCCACTATCTACAGGCCACCTGGTGCTACCACCCTGTTCCTCTCCGAATGGGCTGATTTCTCCTCTCATCCACCCCTAAACTCCTTTTCCTGGGTGACTTCAACATCCACCTTGACAGCTCAATCAAGGAATCCACTCTCTTCTGTGACCTCTGCACTTTGTTCACCCTCTCCATTCTCCCCTCTGGTCCTGGCCACTCGGCTGGACACACTCTCGATGCCATCATCCACACTGATCTCTTGCTTTCCTCCCCACTCACCATCTCACTCTCCTGGTCAGACCATTCTCCCCTCTCACCTGGGCCCTCTCTGCCATCTGACTGCACCTCCCCCAGCACTGCCAACCTTGTTCATGAACATCCGTCCGATGAAACAAGTGTCAGCTGCTGCCTTCGCATTCTCCTTCATTCCACCTGTCCCCTCAGTGCAGACTCTACCTCTGACTCCACTCTCAGCAACCTCCATATTGCCATCTCTAACAATCTTGACATTCTTTCTGCAGTCAGGAGGATCTGGCTGAAAACATGCCTCCAAATGTAACACCTTGTATGACTCTGAACTTACAGGCCTGAACTGCAAGTGCAGAGCTGTGGAGAGGAAATGGCAGACCACAGGCTCACCCTCTGACAAACTGGCCTGTCTCCTGCTGCAAAGGCAATACATTACTCTCCATTTGCTCAAAGAAAAGTGCCCACATAGATGCTTGCGTCTCTGGTGCATCCAAAAATATGGTTTGAACTCTTTAAAATCTGCAAGGACTAGCCAATCCTTCCACAGTCTCCATCTCACCTCTTCCCTCGCAGGCCGTGTGCAATGCACTGGCCACACACTTCACTGCAAAAACTCAGGACATCCTGCGCATCCTTGCTTCTGTTACCCCTCCCCTTGCCCCACCATCCTGCCACCTATGCATCTCAATCCTCTCTGTCTTTCTCTCCTCCTTCTGTCCTATCACAACCGACGAGGTCACTAGAGTCGTCAGCTCTATGAAGGTCTCCTCCAAAATAGTCTCCCCATGTTGTTCCAGGACATGGGGAGACTTATAGGACAATATTGGCTCTCTTGCCACTGTACAATCTGATTTTTGCAATCACTTGTTTGATACTGGGTCTTTCCCCTCTTCCCTCAAGCACTCTCTTGTGCGCCCCCGCCTGTAAAAACCTTCTGCAGACCCATCCTGTCTGGCTAACTACCACTCCATCTCTATCAACTCCTTCCTTTGTAAATTCTTGGAGAAGCTGGTCTTCCGGCAACTGACCCAGCATGCTAAGCTTGTTGGTTGCCTACACGACCATCAATCTGGATTCTGGGGATCAAGAGGCACAGAAACTGCTCTTCTGAACACCTGTGAATAACTGCTCTCGTTTCTTGATTCTAACTATCCTGCTGTTGTCATTGTACTTGATCTCTCTTCTGCATTTGACATGGTCAACCACACCATCCAAATAATATGGCTCCAAATACCGTAGGTATCTCGGAGCGGGCACTGGACTGGCTGACTTCCTTCCTCAATGACCGTCCCTCCCAGGTTATCCTGGGCTCGTTCTCCTCTCCCACCTCTATCTCCACCTGTGGAGTCCCCCAGGGCTCCAACATTTCTCTCTTGGCTCTTTATCATCTATCTTGCCCCACTTGCACACCTAATTTCCACCTACTCCCCGTACTTCCAGTGTTATTCAGATGACACACAACGCTTCTTCAAACTTTCCTCTGATCCTCTCCTAACCTCCTTCATCATTCCTGACTGCCTATCTGCCATCTTATCCTGGTGTGCCTTCAATGATCTCTGCCTCAATGCCAGCAAGACTGAGATTCTTCCCATTGGGACTCCTGCTCCCTCTTTCTTCCCCTCACTCTGGCCACCCTCTATGGGTTCTCCCCCTTCGTCTTCATCTGAAGCCCAAAACCTTGGAGTCGTCTTCGACACCTCTATTTCCTTCCTTCGTCGCATCCACTACCTTGCCAAGAAGACCCACTGTCAACTCTACCTCTTCACGGTAATCTTTCCTTTCCTCACCTTTCCCCAGAAGCTCAATGTCTCTAGAGCTCTGGTACTCTCTAGGCTGGACTACTGCAATAGCATCTTCCTTAATCTACCCTCTTCCTCTCTACATCCCCTCCAGCTAATCCAGAATAGGCCTACAAGAATTATCCTTGGCCTCAATCTCAGGGACCGCATCTTTCCAGCTTTAAAAACTCTCCACTGGCTCCTGGTTGCTGCAAGGATCACATTCAAATCCCTCTGCATCATCCATAAGGCTGTCTGGGGCCGGGTACCATGCTATCTACAACTGGCTCTCACTGAATACACTCCCTCCAGATCTTTACATTCATCTGGCACTAACTCTCTGCATGCAAAGTGATTTACTAAACAGTGAGCTGGTGGACAATCTAATTCCTCAGCTGGCTCCCTCCTATGAAACAGCCTCCCCCTTCCTCTTTGTCTTGAGCTGGATCTCTTCACATTTCGGAAGCTCCTCAAGACTTTCCTTTTCACCTCCTCTTTCCCCAGTCACTCCTTTGATAAACCCCACAGTTACTGAGATTGGTGACCATGGCCCTTATGTGTCCAGCTAGGCCCTGGCCTCCCACCCCAATCACCTTCAGCCTCCGACCACTCCCAGCACTTGCCTTAGGCACCCACTGACCTGTGCTATCACAGGCATGCACTTATATATTGATCGTTGACCACTCCCAGCAAGCGATCTCTGCCAGTCACTTAACAGTTTGCAACTTACTCCTCAGCACTTCCCTCCTTGTTACTCCTAGCACTTACCCCCTCCCTCACCTATCTCTCTCTCTGCACTTGCAAACTCTCAATGCTCACAAGGCCCAATAGGAAGTCTCTCTATTTCATTGCTATATTTGCTTTTCATTCCCATATTCCCTCCCAGTTGCCCTGTGGGCGCTTTGAAACCCAATTTACTTGATGAATACGTGCCTTACAATTGCGCAATAAATAAATAAATAACATTGGCCCTCATTACGACCCTGGCGGAGAACCATGGTGCAATTTGCACCATGGTCCATGGCGCTAAGCTGCCAACTCCGCCATGGTGTGTGGCGGACTTACCGCCCCATTCCGACCTTGGCGGGGCGGTAAGTCCCCAATCCCCATTTACCCTTCCCCATTCCCATTTTTGCCCCATAGGGTATAATGGGAGTGGGGAAGGCGTTAATTACGCCACCGTAAATTACGGTGGCGTAATTAACAACAAGTCCCGTAGCGCCATGGATTTTTCCGCCTGCAAAAATCAGACGTAAAAATCACCATGGCGCTACGGGAACTCGTAGTCAGGCGGAAAGGTACGCCATGCTTTACGCCGGCGTAAACCCCTTTCCGCCAGGGTCGTAATGACGGCCATTGTGTTTAGTGGCAACTCTCCCGATTTTTGCATGAGACTCAGGATTTTTTACATCAGAATGTTGATATTTTATGCTATTCTTTAACTTCTCCTACTCAAAATCCCGAACTCTTAGGTTGAAAATCTCACCCATAACTGATTTAAAATGTTGGGTGTGAAATGCTTCAATTGGACACTACTGGTGCTATTAGTCTAGGATCCAGGTATGTGGGTCTGGTCAGTACCTCACTTTCCATTTCAAGCCAAAATTGATATTTTGTGTTTGGATCTTTTCTGGGAGCATGCCATTTCGGTCTATCGATGTACTTATTAAATGCAAATCTGATGTTCTTTGTGAGATGTAATAACCTCAGTCTGATGAATGGCATCCTAATTCACACAGATATGCACTGCAGCCAATAGGAAGATGCCTGGGGGCACCTAAAATGTGTAACTGCACTTTAAACCTTATTCACAAAGCCTAAAACTGGAGCAGACCAGCAGATGCCTGTAGCATCTTTGAGATCCACAATTGAGCAAGTCATTGTAAATTACATTTCTTCACAGACATTGAAAAGATTCTACAGGCATCTCCAGATTCGATCCAATTTTATACTTTGTAAATCAGGTACAAAGTAGAAGCTGTTACAAATCTGTATTGTCACAGGCAACCCCACATTTAATCTAAACTTTGCGAATCAAGCTCATTATATTAGATTTTTTGTTTTATTGTGTATAGCACAAACCTTGCTCAAGGGCTCTACAACAGGAGGGGTCTAGCGTTGAGCATGGCATTGTATACAGTAGCACAGTACTGTTAGTGCACGGAGAGACTGATTTCTGTTTGTCAGACAGTTACGTTTCTGCGATTAAATAGACCCACATTCTGGATATTACGCCTCAGAGAAGAAACACACTAAACACATTTGAGAAGATCTTCTATGTGTCTGCTGATTACAGTTCCATGAGGATTCCACCAACTGGTCTGAGAATCCCACTTCAGAGCCCTTCACCGACAGGCAGATTGCATTGGACAACTCCTCTTGGAGCATCTCCGCCCTACAGCTCTCCGGTAAGGAAGCTGGAGTGGTGCCCCAAGCCCTGTACAATGAATGATGTCTGGCCATGCACAACCGGGGCATTGCATTGTGTGTGTGTAAGTAAGATGGCTGTGTCAATAGTTGAAATTAGCACAATAAGAACTGTTCGCCTCTCCTGGCCTGACACATCAATTGGGCAATCAGATTGTGTGTGGCACAGCTAGCCTTCAAGCATATCTGGCCAGCACGTCCTCTATGAGATAGCTGGAGCCATGCCGCCGGCTACCAAATAGGGTTCCACATACATAAATGGTACATTGCACACCTGCTATGCAACTAGCATACTAAGGGCCTCCTAACAAATGTGCTGGTTCAGAAAACATGATGGAAAAATGTCAGTAATTATGGCTCCAGCATTTTTTCCAGACCGGCACATTTCAAGTTTGCCTCTGGGGACCACAGATCTCCCGGCAGGCCTGACCTGCTGGTAGATGAGGACCCTAACGGCAAAGAAACGCCTGAGGTGATTCAGGCAAAACCATTCCCCGGAGTATGGTACTCAATGGGAATGGGAACGTACCTGCTATCTGCTGCCCATAATATCCTGGTAATACCGGAATATCAGGCGTTCAGAGACAGTTAGGGCAGTTTGCCAGTATCCCGCCGGTGTTAACAGCAGGATACTGGCAAACTCTTAATAAGGGCCTAAGACATTGATCTGAAAAGGTGCAAAGATTTCAAGGTGCTCTGACCTGCTCGTTCCTTGCTAAAGTGAGTTTCTGCTCAACTGCAACAGCGCTTCCTGTTTGCATGAGACCACACTGGCCATAGTTGTATAAAGGTCCTGCAGATAAATTGTGTGTGACAACTCTTGTGCAAATTGGCATTCTATGTGTTTGCAGGAGATAATAATTCTGCTACTACTGTTCGAATAAAGGTGAATACAATTCCCAAAAGTAGGTTTGAGAATCAAATATAAACCAGCAATTTAATTGGGGGTGCTATATGGCCCCGTTGAAGATGTTTGCCTCAAGGAAAATGATGCCTATGCAAACTGTCCATCAGCAAACGCTCATTATTGAGGACTTGTTGACCTTTGGTTGGTACATAATGTAGGATTTACTATTTTTAACAGAAACATGGATCCATGGAGCACAGTCGTGTTCATGTGATATTTTATCAGGCGATGTGAATATTTATATTATTTTATGTATGCAGTTTTATACAGTGCGTAGTAAGCCCCAAGGGCATCAGACCGCTGAGCAGGCAGTGAAAAGCATGTCAGACATTAAGTATTTATAATTTACATGAACTAAATCAACATAACCAATTTACTTTACAATTGACGGCTTAAGGCAGAATATAGGTGCATGTACCACTGCTACTACGATGTACGAGAGAAGGAGAATGGACTTGGTTGTTAGGATTACACCACCGATTAAGATCACGGAGCAATAGTTGTCTATGCAGACTGATCAATGAGCCAGCTGCTTGGGCCCCACGCATGGATTGCCCTCATTTTAAGTATTCCCCTCTGAGATTGGGCCAGCCCCCATTTTCCAAGTTTGAATCCCGCAGCAGGCCGACTAAGTCCTTCATCTTTCTGAGATTGATAAACTAAGGATCATAAAACTGGGAGGTTAGTGCACATGCAATTACATTGCTAATACGTGTGAGAAATCCAGTGTATTACTTCTGTGTTGCAGATGAAAAGGAGAGGGCGCATTAATAGATTAATATGGAGGAAGCGCGCATATATAGTTATGAACGAAGAGAGACTATGCTACTCGCAAACCACCCAAATTTAAGAGAGATTAAACTGGAGGAGCATTTTCAATCATTTAAAAAATGCATGTCCATGTCAGGTACAGACACACATTTTGGATTCACGAGAGCCTGGAATTTGTTCTCTAATTAAATATGCCTAAAAGAGGGAAAACCAGTGGTTAGGGAGGTATTAGCCTATTTGTTTGAACATTTTTGATCGAATCAAACATTTGATCGAATTTCACATGTTTGATTTGACCTTGTGCACTTTGCCTGCATACTTCTGAAAATAGCGAGCAGGGGTTGCTGGGGTGTCCCAAGCTGCCCATGCTCTGTATTTTGGGGTTTCGGGGATGTCCCCCGCTTCCTTAACATTGGAAGTGGTGGACCCCAAAAAATAAAATGTGCGTTTAAAATGTGGGCCCGAGCAGATGAATTGCTGCGAACAAAAAGAAAACGAACAAACAACCCCAATCCGCTGGGGACCATGGGAGCTCTTCTACTCATATGACATCTTGAAAATTGTATGCGTTACTTAGGGTTTAGTGACAGCAAGCAGTAAGCAGGCGGTTTAACATAATTACAGCATGCAGAATACAGACTATAGTCATGTAATAATTCCACTCCTCAATTATATCAGGATGCAGAACTGTCTCTTGTGAATTAATGTGTAATGCGGATGTACTGGTATTACGTGTGAAATCCTCATTCTTTCTGGGAGCATAGTTATGTAGCAGTGAATTATTCACAACTGAATGCTTTCCATTTTCTTTCAGTACTTTATTGGTGTCTTCATTAGGTGAACATAAAAAGTGGAGCGTTGACAAGTTGTTACTATCCGGCCCACACGTGTTTCTCACAGCTTACTCAGCTTCCAGTATAGGAGGTCTCTCTCTTTTATGATTATGAGCCTGTTATGAAATAACTTTTTTAGTTTGAGTTTGCATGTGTATTTATATTGATCTATATTTCTGTTGGACCTACGACTGTCTAACTACACTAGGACTTTGTTTTTATCCTGCACGTTCCCTGCAGAGAGGTTGCATTCATTAATACATATCGTCCGTGCAATTGTGGACGTGCGATGCACTGCCTACGGGCTTTTTGTTAGGGAGAATCCTCATAAATGTGCTAATTCCCTTCACTTTAGAGACCCTCAGCAACTTTGCTGGATTTTGAGGACTTGATTTTTTTACCTGGAGAGAGTGTGACTCTTTTTGCCCACTCTCTCATGTATTTTGATGTGAGTTTTACTCTTGTGTTCTTTGATTATGAAGTTTTAGACAACTCCATAGGCATCATCTTTTCATATGTGTCACGCAGCACCCTCAGTGCAATGACACCGGGAAGCCTTTTAGGCTGTCCCAAGGTTTAAATATCTTCTATGGGATAAACTACTCTTTCCCAGAGAAAGTAAATTTAAATTGACTTTGCTAGTCTTTTTAAATTCCTAGACCCAGCACACCCTATCTTACAATACAGTGCTGGAGGGGTTACCTAGTATCCCCTATGTCTAGAACCTCATGTAGCAGTCAAATGCTACCCTTTCCTCTCACAATGGCTGGTGGCAGTGGTTTTACAATGAACTACCATGATTTTTCCCAACCGCGAACACCAGTAGCGTTAAATCGCAGGAGCCATGTTTTTCAAGTTGGCGCCTGAGCCTCCTTTGTTTAAATGGGTCCCGGTCTTCTTTTTTTGCCATTTCCTTTTGAATAGGTCCTTCTACAGTTTGTCTCTGCACGTCAAACTAGTTTTGGTCCCTTTGTTCCTACGCCTTTGGTGGGCTTCAGGACTGAAGACCGCCTCTGGTGCCTGAGTGTCTGGGGCGAGCACGAAGTGAGGGAGGTGCCCGGAACTCCCTGTGCTTAGTCTCCTAGGAGACCCAAATGCACTGTGGCGTGATTTGCTGGCTCACTGTCCGGGAAGGACAGCCACTCCGCTTGGTGAGTGGCAGCTAGGCTGGAATGAATGGGAGAAAACTGTTTAAAAGGTGAGTCTCTTGGCTTGGAAGGCAGAGTCGACCACTGGAATGAAATAACCGAAGACAAGCTGGAAGAGGATGGCTGCTGCAACTCTTGGACCATTGGTTTGCCCGGTGAAGCCCTGATGCAGGTTTGAATTGCCAAGTTCATCTTGACAGAGAAGCCCTTCAAGGACGACTTCTTCCTTTGAGTTGGTGGGACCAAATCAACTCATAAGCCAGCTGGATGCCATTCTCAGAACTAGTTGTATTTTCCTCATAGTGCTGCAGTAAACTGCATAGTCAGGGAGAAGGATACCAGTTTGTGTGCTTGACTATAGCTACCGGAATCGAAGATTTGCCAGTTTGGCAGCTTTGTGACTAGTGCCTGTGCAGTGCAGGAGTGAGCTGACGTTCTCCTCTTGCCCCCACGACTGAAGCTCAGGAACACGAGATCTGCAGGAACTGCCAGGAACAGACATCTCTAGCTTTGTTTGTTTGTTTGTTTTATTATTTATATAGCGCACCAGACCCAGGGGTATTCGGGCGCGAAGGCAAGAAGAGGGTTGTTCAACTTAGGTTTACAGAATCATAGGAGTTATATACAATATAGCCAGGTTACAATGCTGTATACAGGCATAAACATGGAGCGAAGAAACAAGGACAAGGTATGTACAGTTTGTAGGGGGATGCAAAAAAATTGGCAGGACATATATACCAATATACAATATACCTACATATACATATATACAGTGGGTTAAAGAGCGGCTAGTGTGGTAATGTCAGACGTTGTGTTCCTTTAACCATTGAATGAGGTTGGATCTGAATTGTAAGTATGGGAGGTCTTCCCTTAAGGCAGGGGGAAGTGAATTCCAATGTTGAGCTGCTTTAACCGGGAAGCTACTCCCACCAGATCTGGTGAGCCTAAATCTGGGAACCAGTAGGAGGTTGGAATTAGCTTTTCTTAAGGGGCGTATGGCTGTTTGTCTGATGAATCTGTTTATTAGGTATTGGGGGGCTGCGTGGTTGAGGCATTTATGTGTCAGAGATGCAGTTTTAAGGAGTATTTTGTCTTTAATGGATAGCCAGTTGACGGATCTCCTGAGGTCTGATATATGGGCGTTTTTAGGAAGACTGAGGGCAGCTGTAAGTGCATTATTTTGCAGAGTCTGGATTTTGGTGGTGATGTAATTGTTGCTGCCTATATATAGAGCATTACAGTAGTCTAATTTAGACAGAATTAGTGCTCTAGCCAGGGTAACGCAATTGTTAGAGGAGAGGAAGGGTTTGGCTGCTCTAATTAGCTTGCATGTATAGGAGGTGGGTGAGGCCATAGCGTTTACTTGTTTGCCAAAGGTGAGCGTAGAATCTAGGTGGAAGCCAAGGGATTTTGTCTACTTTGGCCACCATTATGTTGTTGGTGTGAATTATGAAGGAGGCGTAATTGGGATCAAGTTTTTTTTATATTGGAGGGTGGGCCCAAGATGAGGAGTTCTGTTTTGTCATCATTCAGGCATAGTCCATGTGAGGCCATCCATGCCTGGATGATGAGGTACATTCTGTTCGCAAAGGCCAAATCCTTGTCATAATCGCCCATCAACGGGATGACGATCTGTGTATCATCTGCGTAGTTCGTGTAGGTGATACCTAGACCATCTAGATCATCGAAAAGGGGCTTTGTGAAGATGTTGTACAGAGTGGGGGATACACATGAGCCTTGGGGTACGCCACATGTGATGGGTGTGGGGTCTGCAGCTGCTAGGGGAGAGAAGACCCTCATGGTCCTATTATTGAGGAAGGATTGGATCCAGTTGACTGCCTCTTGGGAGAAGTGGGCTGCGGTGACCAAGTGGTTACAGAGTGTTGAGTGGTCTACCAGATCGAAAGTGGCAGAGAGGTCGAGGAGCAGCAGTAGTGACATCTTGCCTTTGTCCCTGAGTGTATCAATTTGTGCCTTGAGATCTAAGAGTGCAGTCTCAGTACCATGTTGTGGTCTGAAGCCAGACTGACGAACTCCCAAGAGTTGGTTAAGTTCCAGATGATGCTGAATTTGTAAGTATGCTACTTTATCCAAGATTTTAAGTAAAAAGGGCACAGTGGTTATAGGTCGATAATTGGTTGGGATGGCTGGGTCTAAAGTTTGTTTGTTAAGGAGGGGCAGGACCCACAAGTGTTTCAAGTTGCTAGCTATGGTGCCAGATGAGAATGAGGCGTTTATACGTTTAGTGATGAAGGGTGAGAGTTCACGGGCAGAATCTTTTATGAGTTGGGCTGGGCACGGGTCACGCTGACAATTAGATGGTTTGAGGGTGAGGATAACTTTCTCAACTTCTTTAATAGAGACTGTGCGCAAATGGAAGCTGGTAGTGTCAGGACTGTGTGGTGTTGGGGTGGGTTGCCGGCTGGGTGGGGTGTTTGTGGCAGTCTTGGGGGAGGTGTCTATGATAGCGGCATTGGGAGCAGTGATGGCACTTTTTTTGTTTTCAATTTTTTCCTGGAGCATTGTAATCTTATTGGCCAGGGCCTCTTGTATACTCATGCACCAGGTCTTATCTTTGAGGCACAAATCAGGTGTTTGGATAAGAGATTCTACTTCTTTCAGGATAGAAAACAATTCTTTAGTGTTAGCTTTAGCTTGAGAGATTCGGGAGTTATATGATGTTTGTTTAGCTAGGATAATCTCTTTTTTATAGAGGGTGGCTTTTTTGTTCAGGTTGTTTTTATTGACGACTGAGGGGTCTGATCTCCAGATTTTTTCGCTCAGTCGTTTCTTTTTTCTAATGTCTTTCAGGAGGGGAGTGAACCATTTATTTAGGTGTTGGCGGGGTTTGCTTTTTCTGATTTTCAAGGGTACAATGGCGTCTAGAGAGGCCAGCATTGCTGCATTGTAGATATCTACCATGATTGCTGGGTCAGTCTGATCTGATATGGAATTTAAGGTAGGTAGAATGCATCTTTTTCTTCATTGTAAGGTACTGTGAAAACCTGACCGAGAGAACTTGCCTCTCACTGCAAAAGTGCGTGAAACTCTGGCAGCTTGCAGGCCTAGTCAGCTTGTGACCCAACATATGAATCTTTCTTTTACAAACTATTTCTGAGAACTTTGGCAAAGACTTTTCCGTTAACCTCCAGAACTGCTTTATCATATACAAGACTTTAGCTCATTGACTTTGGCCTAACCTATTGCATTGAATCAACTCCTCTGGTGAACTCAAACTATTTGCACTGTTTTAGAGTAACTGTAATATTCGTTTTATTAACTTATGCCTTTTTGCTCCTAGTTCAAATGCTCTGAATGCCATTTTGCTCCTCCTTCAAAGTAGTTTAAATGCCTCAGATCCGCATAGTGTGACGTACTGCAGTATATTTTTGTGTGATACTGATTGCCTCTTTTTAGTGAATGTTTTCTAACTGACTGTGTAATAAATTAATAGGTATTTTACCAAGAAACCTTGAGTATAAGAGTCTATTTGAATACTTGTGATTGTAGACCTCTGTGTAACCTCATTACAGCTCACATTCCCCCTTGAGATAAGCCTGGCTGCTCAGCTCGCTGCCAAAAACTGTGTGGTACAGACTTATACCAAAGGTTGGTTTTGCTTACACCTGTAGTCATAGTTGTGTGCAGTGGTCCCAGAGGGTACTGCATGCAAACTTTACCTAACAGCCATCACTCGTAAAGCCCACATATTCCCGTGTTCTTCCCCATTTTCATAGTTCTGGCCTCATCCAAGTCTTCTGCGCAAGCCACGCCCACGATCTGCGTGCTGACTCGCGCAAGGCACTCGGCCGCTCGCAGAGACATGTGAGGCCGGCACAAAATCCACAATTCGATGAACAGGGATTGTCCATGCAAATGATTCCATGAATCAGAGCCTATAGGTTTGCACATGCTACTCCCATCTTAATGGCAGATGAATGTGGGCTAAAACCTTTGAACTATGGCCTTTGAACCAGTAAAGCAATACTTGGATCGAAGTAACTGAAATCTTGGCACATTGGTAACTATCTTTCACTGTCATATATAAAAGTAGGTTTATTTCATTTTTGTATTGGCAAAACATTGTTTTTATCTTTTGTGTATAATCGGAGGCGTACCTTATTTATGTGGAATGAATGTATTTTTTAGCTATTATATGTGCATTGTTGGCGTTTGACTTTTTGGTGTAAATATTTATTTGTGTACTGTAGTTTGTATCAGAAATGAAGAGGAAGACTAATAAGTCTCCACCCGTAAATCGGCCGCAGAAAAAACTAAATGCAATAATGAGACCAATAAATGAAGCTAGCATACTAATTTAAGAAATGTAAACATTGTTAACCAGTTTGAACTCCCAAATAGCAAATAAGAAAGAAGTGACTGCTAATTTACAACAAGCAGCCACAAGGCTTACTTTGGCACTCGTGATACAATCAAAGGTATCCGATCATTTTCATCTAATTTCAAATTAACAAAATAAGGGAATGCTAGCAGGAGTTCCTAAAACTGCACCTCAGGATCCCTTAGCTAAGTAGAATTGCACGTAGAGATGACCAAGAAGGATGCACAAAAAATGCAAACCAATTGATGTATACCCTAGACCAATCTCCTCAGTTGGGGATTTGAAGGCTAATTCTAGTAAATACCTAATACATGATTTTATCGTGATAACAAATAAGTATGATCCATTAAGGGATCTGAATGAGGGGCAGCCTCATCATACTATATTAACATCATTCCAAAGTAATAATGAGCATACCAAAAGCGAGACGAGGTGCCAGACTTGAAGTGAGGATGTAACGGATATTATTGAATCATTAAATGAACTGAAACTTAGGTTTAATGAACTTGAGCACTTGCTTACCCGCTATTGCACCTGTCAAACCATCTCGCTGCCGCATCATGCCAAGGAGAGCATGTCACCTGTTAAGCTTGAGCAACCTATTTGCCACTGCAGAGCAAACTCGAACCGCTGCCTCTTCAAACCCTGCATCGGATCACAAAGGTCACTTCATCAAAGCGACAGACTACAACTCAAACCGCTGAAGTATTGTATCACGCACCGACCAGAACCAGCTGTTACCAACGTCTCAAATTGACTCGACTGCCGATCCGACCCTGGAGACCATACTAACCATACTACCTGAACACTGCACTATAGCCACACTGAGCGAGTTCTTTGAACCAACTACACGCCAGCTCACTGCTTGACCCAGCACAACTCACCAAACAGGACTGGGTTCTACCCAAACAGCAGCACAGCTCGAAGCTTGGTTCAAAATGTTGTCAAACTGCCTATGCACAGCAAGAGAGTATATTGACTGACATCTGCACCCCATTTCCATCTTTGGGCACTAAAGACTGGTTAGGACACTTTTTATACCTTATATTTATTTATTTGCATTTATAAAGTGCGCAATGGCCCTCAGGCATCTCACTTTCTCATTTAAGACATATCCTTTTAAATTAATTGGGGTTGCTGATTGCCTTTTCACCCCTGTTTCATTACCCTGAGTGCTGCATCTTTCTATCTATTGCATATTTTGTGTATATTTGTATAGAACCTAAATTGGACATTCCTTTTCTTTTGGACTGTTGTACTTTGCTGTTTGGGTTGCTACTGGATCACATTCACACCCCTTCTGAGAGTACTTCTCTCGGGACACGTTACCACAAAAGGCAATGAAGATATGTCTGTTAGCTGGGCCTGTTTTACCTTTATGACTGGGATTACTGTTGGTTTGTAGAAGTGTAGGGGCTCAGTAGGCGGTTTAACCACTAGCATTACCGCTACCATAGCAATAATACTCGATCCGGCTGCACACAGACCTACAACTTGGGCCCCGACGCCATAACCACCCAATCCGGCCTACCAGATATTACTGCTATTAGCACCGCAGGGTGCTGACAGCAATGTATTTTGTTTGAAAGAATGGTTTGCCTCGCAGAGTCCCATTCATTCAAACCAAATACTTACCTAAAATGGCTGCTATGCATCTGGAAGGCATGGTTCCATACAGAGCCTCTATGCAATTCACATGGTGGCCAGCAGGAACACGGAGTGGCAGCAGCAGGGGCGCCACCACCGCTGAACGAATTAGGTAAGTGGGGCTTGGGGGTGTAAAGGAACCAGAGACACGAAGGGAAGGTAGGTGTAGGTGGCAGGGAAGATGGCAGAGGGGAAGCAACCATGTGGCTGCTGGCAATGCGAGCTGATATTGTGGGATTCAGCCCGCGATCCGAGCACCCTGATTGGTTACCTCTCGCTGCCCCTACGGACTAACCATCCTTATATTCCTTTAGAGCAGGAGTCATTTCATCACAGACTGTGATGGCAAAGGTATGTCATTTCAAGATTTTGGTGAGAGACGGGGCTTGTATTTGGGTCAATTTCTGTCGTACACTGCTACTCTTTCATTGACCTATAGGGCTTCGCCTAATTGCCCTGTCCAGCCGTTGGAACACCACATGGCGGAGGCATTGTAATCTCTGGTGCTAGGTCAATGAAAAAATCCTTGGATTTTTAAGAGCCAGTTTGCCTGATCCTGCTTCCGTGAAATTCTAAATCAAGCATATATAGGATTATATATATATATATGATATATCAAGCATGTATGGGATGCCACATATGGCATATATTATTTGAAGATGCTGAATGGCAGCATATTTGCTGATACACTGAGGAAGTCTCTAGGAATACCCTATTGAAACATGTTCAGTATAAATTTGATGGGCTTATTTAACACCAGTGCTGCTGCTTAAGTTTGATCCTTTCTGCTCTGCTAGCCATCTGGCATGTGCATATCCAGTGGCGCCTTTTATGCATATAGTGTGAGAATGTGAGTATGTGATCGGCAAATGGAATGTGGAGACTTTGCCAAAAGTCTACAAACCTGGTAAGGTCCCAAGTCAGAGCAAGGGCAAGTCATAGTCGAAATAAATATCGCAGAGCTTGATTTTGATGAAGCATCTGAAAAATGTCACTTTACAACCTTTTAAAGAATGGCTCAGAGACTTGGTCTAACGTCACAAGAATGTACCTAGAATACGGTCTGTTAACTCTGGCCATTTCTAGTCTATTGAGGAAAATATGTTGACCAATTATCCCTCTGATCTGCGAACTCTCAAATTGGTTAATAACCACTCAACAGGTTATCATGCCGTGTTCTTTTCGAGAAAGGGGCGCCTGCTACCTTTTTTCTATTTTTGGAAGGAACTTGGGGTTGGTCACCCTAAGTTACCTGGGGGCAACCAGACGTGGACTCCCTGCTCACTGTGCTCAGAGAGGCGCAGCTTCACCTCACTGATGATGCCCAACAAGGCTGAAACACGTGTATGGGGTTGCTATTGGTACTCCTGTTCAGAGAGGAACTGCCATAGCATTTTGGTGCTGGACTGCCCATGTGGGCGGGACAAAGACTGATATGCAAATGGATATTTCCCATCTGTGAAAGGTACAATGAGCAAAAAGCAGATGGCTGCAAACTCTCAAAATGGTTAATAACCGCTGAACAGGTTATCATGCCGTGTTCTTTTCGAGAGAGGGGCGCCTGCTACCCTTTTTTGTATCCCTCTGATCCTATGCCACCTTTGTTTGTAGGCTATCTTTTTGTTATAGGTTATCTTTACTCTATCTGCTGCCTCAATCATTCCCTTTCACTTCTATTACTTTATTTCAGTAAGTTAATCATGCCATATCAGTTACAGGTAATCATCACAGTACAATCCAAAAATAGCACACATACGTCATTTATACAAACACATCATAGCCTCCTGTTAGATTACACAAATAAAAAAAACTCCACCATTTGATTTCATAAATAGTTTTTTGTTTTGTTTATCTATTTAGGGGCTTTTACGAGGACTTAGAATCCTTTCGCACACTCCATTAAAATTGATGCAAAATTTCATATACAAAAAAACAGGATAAAAGAGCATACATATAACAACATTGGGACTCATTACAAGTTTGCCAGTCCGGTAACTACAGTACCGGTAAGCTTGCCGGTACCGTATTTCCCGGACTGGCAAACTATGAGTTGTGCTCGCGGGCGCCTATCTGCCCACCAGGTTGGACCCGGTAGGCAGAGCAGCACCTGCCAGCGCTGCATGCCACATGCACCGGCACCATTCAGGAATGGTGCCGGTGCATGTGGCTTCCCCATTCCTGTTGAGCCCTGTGGGCTTAATGGGAATGGGGAAGAATTTTTTCTGGTGCCCTAGAATGGGCAATTGCTGGGTCCCCCGAGGTTGTAATACCCCGGCAATTGCCCATTCCAGGGCGCTGGAAAAAAAAACGACACCGGTGGCAGTCGTGTCTCTGCCAGGGTCATCCCCAAGAAATCACATATTTCTGAGACCAGACGTAATCTGCACTGGCTCCCTATAGAGCACAGAATATCCCTCAAAACCCTTGCCCTAACGCACAAAGCTAGGGCTAACCTTGCACATACCTACATCTCTAACCAACTCACCCCACACACATCTTCAAGACCTCATAGAACAGCGCAAGCAAACACTATGTCCATACCAAGATTCAAACTCCAGAACTTGGGAGGGACTAGCTTCCTGGTACAAGCTTCTAAGTTATGGAACACACCCCCTGCTCTCCTCAGGTCAGAACCATCCTTCAACCTATTCAAACGCAATACCAAGCGTTGGCTTCATGACTTGGACACAACGACAGCCTGACTTCCCAGAGTCCAGACTCACTGCCTACCCATTGTACATATTGTAATTAATATATCAGCATATTATATAATATACTACTACTTGCTCCTTTACTGCCCACTATATGTAAACTATATGTAAAATGCATATATGGATGTATGTACCTGCAGCCCATATTAACTATCTGTAACAGCAACCATTGTAATGTATGCCGATCATATGCAACTGTAACTTGATTACCTGTAACTTGTACTAAAAACTATGCGCCCGTATGCCCCTGGGCCTGGCCGTGCTTTTTAAATAAACTAAATACAAATAAACAAGTGGTACAACACTTGAGGGATAATAGGTATCAGAGAGGGGGGAGTGAACCAGATATGAAGATATCTAACTTTTAGAAAAACGGACTCCCTGTCTCTTAAGGTCCGGTAAGGTAAGGTAACTCACTAGACTTGTAGGGGATAGGTCACTTGTGCGCCCTTAACATCGTCTACTCTTGTGTGCATGGAGAATTCAACCAGGTCACACTTAAAATTGATCATAAACAATAATTACTTTAATACATACTTATGAAAAACAATTTTAGTAAAAGTTCATAAAAAAACATTTAAAATCTCCTAAAGTGACATGTGCATCAACAACCTTATAATAGTAGAAAACCTCCAAGGGGTCTACCTGTCCAAAGTGCAAAGTGCAAAGGAAATGCAATAAACAAAGTAGGTAAAAAGCACCTATTTTACAACACACTGGAGGTTGTTGAAGCAAAAAACATAATAACCGTATTCTAAAAACCACATACAAAAAAAGCAAAAGGAAACCAGAATGTAGAGTACTAAAAAATTCAAATTACTCGATGGTTGGTACTTTTGTTTTGTACTGTTCTTATTGACAACTTTTGAGGGTATTAGTCCCATTCAAAACACTTCATGTCAATGTTAGCATGAACCCTACATGTTTCGTTCCTATGGAAGGTAGTTTTGTTACAGGAACTTCTTCAGGGGTATAGTATTTCCAAGATAAGAACCCAGGAGGGGTTGCTAGATTCGTGGTTACAAATCAACTCAGTTCAGGGTATCTGAATGTTGGATGTTTAGAGAGCGGGTTGACAAGGAGGGTGTATCTCCACAGTGGAACAGTTGCAGTGTAACTTGTTCCAAATACTCTTCTCTGTTCAGTAGAGTGTGAGCGTCTAGACCAGACCTATATATAAAAACATAAGAAAGGGAGCTAATTAGTAATGGTCACCTATCTGGTTACCCACAGCAATAATTAGTTGTGGTGTAACGTGGATGCTTACCGTACTGTTGTTTAGGTGGAGCGTCCAAAGTGGCTGAACAGGATCACTACATGACAGTCACCACAATCCCTGTGGATACAAAGAGGGGGCATATAGGTTGCCTGTCATCAAAAATTGCGAGATGCTAGCAGTCATAAAAGGTACAAGTACACTAGGTAGTAGAGCAAACCACTTAGTGTAGATAAGGTTATTAAACTCACTGTCTTTCTGTAAAGCGTCATGTTCAGAGGTGAGTTAGATCAGTTTGCAGATATTGGGTGCACCTGTAGGAGGCAGACATGCATCTATTAGTCCAGTTGGGATAAAAAATCTGTAAAAAATGAACGTGCATATCAAAGTGTCATAGATCACGTGTTAGCAGTTACTAACTAGTGTTGTGACACTGGAAATTGGGACACCGCGGGATAGTGAATAGACGCGGATGAATGGGGAAGTATATAGCGTGCAGCATAGATTTCAACGTGTGCACGAAGAGTGTGGCAGGACTCATATACTCCAAGACTCAGGTAGGGTTGGAACGTACCCAGTGCAGGTAGAGGTAGGTTTGTACATCTCTCTAGTAGGTTCTCATATGCTAAGTAAAAATAGGGTAAGCAGAAAAACAACCATAGAGCACAGTGCCAGTGTAAGATTGTTCGGAGTAAGGTATCCTAGAAAAGTTATATGTGAGGCTAACGGAGATGGCATAAAAGGCATTTTAGTGGCATTAGTAGAGTACTTAAGATAGGCATACAGTGTCGAGCCGCGGCTGAAGTCTCGTAGGTACAAAAATGACAAAAGCCAAGTCGTGAACGCTTACCGTGTACATACGAACTGGAGGGAAGCGATGAGTAGTGAAGACTCGAACAAAACTGCTCTCAAACCAAGGGCTGGGCGTTTTGGGGAGGAGCACCATTAATAGAGGGTTGCAACAAGGAAGGCTACGTCTGTACGCACCAGGCGTAAGATATTTCAAAAGTAAAAAGGGACTCAGAGTCTATGCGACCTTCGTTGGTACGCGCCCGCTATGTTGGAGTGGTATGGTATTTGAAGGTATTTAATGGGGTTTGAAGATAACCTAAAGAGTGTCAAGGTCGCGGCGATGTGTCTACTATCCAATAGGTACACTGGATAAACAACCCACAGAAAATCTGAAAATCTGAGTAAAATTTCATAGACTATGTTGAGTTATAATCACATATAATATACAACAATTCATATTAAACAATCATCATACATAGTGGATCAATAAAAAATTGGGTATGCAGAATTAACTTTGAGGCAAACATGAAAGTCAGAGGCTGCGATGACATAGTATTCTGCGAAAAAAGGGCACTCCAAAACTGATCAGAACGATAGTTGCCAAATCTACTGTATCCCCTTACATAAATATCCTGTACTGGGGGCAGTCAGTCAACACATGCCAAGCAGTTTCTACTTTAGTATTAAAGAGTTGGCGAGTAATTCCCCTCCAAGCTCCCGTGTTAGCTAGTACTGCGAGAACATCAAATCGGACTTAGAGGATAAATCGTATGCGTTCTGGAAATCAGAGTGTCGTTAGATATCTTCTGGGGGCTCCCGGAACAAACCCTGGTGTGTATATATCGCCTATTCATCTATGTTTGTCTCGGGAGGATAGCTCAGGGGCAACATGCTCTCCTTGGAAGCAAGACGATGTTCAGCAACACAGGTTTGATCCCCGGGTCCATGCTAAGAAACCTCTGGGTAAGGAGCGCATTTTAAATAACCAATTAAAATTACATTTTTTGCACCTCTCTGCCATCCTGCTCAAGGAAGTGCAGCAGTCCAACAAGGGAGTCTTCGTATTGAATAAGGAATAAGAGAATGTCATGCGTTCCGTAGCAAGGTAAATTAATATCTAAGTCCATGAACCAAGTACTTTTGGATAAGAGATCGCTATGATCTTGCGTGTTACACAACAGGGAGTCAGTGGAACTCCAATTAAATAAAATTTCGGTCCAGAATTATCAAGCAACCGCTTTCCACACAGATAGTAGTGACTGCAATCCCAGTTCAAGTCTCAAAGCTTCTACAGGTACAGCACTGGGGAGATTTAGTAAGGAACAGAGAATTTTGGCTTCAGGCTTAGGCAGTCAGGATACTGCTTTAAGGGGGAAGGCCTCCAAGGCGTGTAGGATGGTTGGGATAATTGCCACCCTGTAAGCCATGACTAATGCTTCTATAAATCTCTCCCCATTTTGGATTATCACCTTCCTAATTGCTCACCATTTACCCAACTCTCTAGTTACTATCTTCTGCTCTAAATTTTCAAAAGAAGGAGAGGTGTGTATATGGACACCGAGATACTTGTTTGCATTGACTGATTCTAAAAGCACAGACCATGGTCTTCGTCTTAGAAATGTTGATTTCTAGGCAATTTAGTTGGGGGTATGCAAATAATGCATTCAAGGAGCATTGCAGGCCAATAGGTGTTCTGTCCATAATTACTGTATCATCATCATACATTAAGCACACTCTTTTAGTGTTCCTGAATAGAGGGGCAAAGTCGGATGCACCGTTCAGGGCCAAATCTAAATAAAACACATACAGTTTATAGAGAAGGGGGGCCAGTCCACAGACCTGCTTAAGTCCCAAATTGGTGTGATAGTGGCCTGCCAAAACGCCCTCCTGGGACAATCTTACTCTCACCCTCGTGTCAGCCTACAGTAATTATTATAAAGTACAACAAAGAGGCATCAATGCCCCAGGTGGATCATTTCTCCCATATGCGATAATAACTAAATAGCTGAAGTGTAACACTTCAATACATATAAAATGTAGACTGTAAAAACAAAAAATCAGGATGGGAGACCCACACTTTTGAGATTCAGGATAATTTTAGTTTAATCTTTGAATTTTGGTGAGGATACATATAATATATCAATTGTTAGCACAATATCAGACAGACGGACAGTTGTACATTTGATATGTAGGTCTACCACTAGTTACGACCCTCAAGAGTGTGGAGGGTGCAAGCCTTCTGATGGTGCAAGAACTCTTGGATACACAGTTAACAAGGGTTTACAACACAAGAATGAATGCAGCCCAGGACCTCAGTTGGTCCATGGGTATTGTCATAGGGAAAAAACACAACAACAGGTGTGTACAAGTATGCATGGGGTGGAGTTGTGTCATAGATCGACACTGTAGTGTTTCGGCCACAGGGTAAGAAGACTGGAGGTAGGTGACTGGGATGGCCTTATTCAGGATGGAGGTGAAGGGATGAAACCCTGTCCATGGGGTATCTGTGGGATTCAATGACAGATAGTTTAGGAGGAGTGGGATCTTCAGAGTTAATTGGTGATTTGTGCAACTTATTAGTGACCAATTAGTGTCAGGACAGGTGCAAAGAGTAAGCACCAGAGAACAGAAGCTTACTGTGAACCGACAAGCGGTGTGGTGGTAAGGGCTTCTGAGAGTCTTTGACCATGCGGGAAGTCAGGTGAAGGCGGTGGCCCAGTGGCCACTGTTGCTGATGGAATTAGTCCAAAGAACCATATCTGGAACCGAGGTCTACAGATGGTGGTAGCGTCAATGAATGGCGCCAGCAACTGGAAGGAAAAGGCAAGAACTACTAGTGGTCTTGATCTTGTAAAAGAAAAAGTTTAACCGGTCAGCAGTGGTACATACCTGATCAGGGGTGAAGGAGCCAGGAGGCCGATTCAACAGAACCAGAACGTGTTTGATGTCTGGTTCGAGTGGAGGCTAAAATAGCCTATATACGCCCAAGTTGACTACAGGGCAGGAGCCTCTGTGAGGTGCAATGTGTAGGAGACGCATGGAGGGAGGCATACATTGTGGTTTATGGTGCCCGTGTGGTTGAGCTGTGTGGTCAAAGTGATCCAGAAAAAATGACTAACTGACGGAGTGCCGGGTGAAGGTGCCTGTAGGTCCCAGCAATTGTCATAGTCACTGTGCAGCAGAAATGAGAGAGCAATGAAATGCCAAAAAGTAACAGGCATGAGGTTGAAGGCTGAGTGAAATCGTGTGAGGGACGTGGAGTGTCCCAGAATAGACTTTGGGCCAGCGAGTAGTTGAGAAACAATTTGCAATTCTTAAAAAACTTACTTGGTTCCCGGAGCAGAAGCGTCTAGCTGTAGCGTCGCGGCGTGTGCAAATGAAAGTGAAACTAAAAAACTGCAAATCACAGGAAGTACCCTCCCCCAGATCGGACGGTCCAATCAGCTGTCAGCACGTGGGCCAATGGGAGTGTCGTGTGTTGGAGAGGGACAAGCCCTGTCAATCAACGTGGGCTCCGGGCAGAGGATGCTGGGAAATGTAGTCCAGGGGGTGTAGTCAGACTGGATGGTCTTGGTGTATATGCACCAGAATGCATGGTGTACTGTGCAATGTAATGACAGTTCATAGAAAGTCCTATAGTGACGTGACTGACTATGTTGATGCAGCGAGGGGCGGCTGTGCAGAGTTGTGTGCAACGAGTCAATGCTGAACACGAGCAAGATTATGAAAATACAGTACATGTACAAGTCCATAGTGACTGACTTGGGTGGTGGCTGAAGTGACAAATACAAGCACATAAATGTGGATGAGCGTGTCATATGTTTTAAAAGCCAATCGATGTTCAAACAGTTTGCAATTCAATGTTCAAAAACAGCATGTGCATATTCCTGGTTACTAATTAAAGAATTAAAGAATCACTCAGGGTTGAAAGGAGACAGTGGTGGCAGTTACATCCAGAAATGTTTCCATTCAACGGTAATGTTGAGACCTTTTTTACTGTATTCAGTCTATGGACCCACTTTTGTTCAAGTCGGGTGAGGGCCAACTTGATGTCACCCCCTCTTTTCTGTGGGTTAAGTTGCTGAAGGACCATCCACGTGAATTGTTTGTTGCTGTGTCCTTTTTTGTGAAAATGGTCGACTAGAGGTTTGTCTTCCACACAATTTTTGTTGCAAGACCTGTGTTCACTGATGCGTTGTTTAAATGGCCTGATAGTTTTGCCAATGTATAGTAAATTGCACAGGCATTCGATGACATAGATCCCATGTTTGCTTTCACATTTTGTGTGGTTCTGTAGGGTCCAATGGAAGTCATTGTGGTCAAAGGTTTTACTGGTTTTGGTGAATTTATAGGCCACACAATGTCCACAGCTGAAATGGCCGACAGCGGGTGGTAGGTTCTATAGGGTGGAAGTGTCGTTTTCAGGCTCGAGAAAGGTATGGACCAAGGTGTCTCGTAGGTTTCTGTTTTTCTTAAAGGTGAAAAGCGGTTTCTTGGCTAATGTCCCTTCATTTATAATAAGGTGCCAGTGTTTATTGATCGCACATTTGGTTAGGTTGCTAATAGGACTGAATGTAGTAACACAGACAGTTCTTTCCATGAGTTTCTTCTCTTTTGTGGTGAGGCAGATGGTACGGTCTGTGTTAGCTGCTGTCTTTTTGGCCATTTTTACAGCTTTTTTGGGGTATCCCCTGTCGGTGAGACGTTGTTGGAGTTGATGTGCATGGATCTCAAAATTCTCTCTCTCTGTGCAATTTCTTCTGACCCGGAGAAATTGGCCATACGGTAAGTTGTATTTGAGGCCGACTGGGTGGTAGCTGGAGAAGTGTAAAAGGGTGTTCCTGTCTGTTGGTTTTCTGAACAGCTCAGTCTTGAGAATGTTGCCAGTGCGATAAATGTGTAAGTCCAGGAAGTTGATGATCTGGTGGTCCCATTCTTGAGTGAATCTGATGTGGGTGTTCCTTTGATTGAGCCAGTGATGAAAAGAAATGAGTTTGGTCTGACTTCCTTGCCAGATGAACATAACATCATCTATGTATCTGCGCCAAATTAAGATGTTGTGGAGATAAGGATTGTTGCTGTTCAAAATGTGTTCTTCTTCATATTGTGCCATATATAAGTTGGCCACGTCTGGGGCGAAGGTGGCGCCCATGCTCACCCCTTTGACTTGTTGGTACAGCTGTCTTTCGAAGAGGAAAAAGTTTTCTGTCATGGCGAGGCATATGCATTTGAGTATGAAGTTGATGGGCGTGGTAGAGATGTCTGGTGTGTTGTTGAGCCAAATCATGAGTGCTTCTAAGCCTTCTTTTTGTGGAATCAATGTGTAAAGGGACTCCACGTCCATGGTCACTAAAATGCAATCCGATGTTAGAGTGACTATTTGTAGGATGTTGATGGTGTCCGTTGTGTCTTTCACATTTGATTTCATGGTCGCTATGAAGGGTTTCATAAAGAAATCTGTGTAGAGTGACAGTGGTTCTAGCAAACAATCACATGCGGAAACGATGGGGCTTCCTGGTGGTTTTTCAGCATTCTTATGTAACTTCAGGAGTATGTAAAAGGCGGGTATTCTCGGGTGGGTTTTATTAAGGAATCTGCACTCATCTTCGAATATCCAAACTTCTTCCTCTGCGTGTTTTGTGAAACTAGCGATTTCTTCCTTTAATCGTGTTGTTGGGTCTCTGGCAAGTTTTTTGTAGGATGTTGTGTCAGCCAGGAGTCTGGAGCATTCTTGATTATAGTCTTTGTTGTTCATGAGAACGATACCGCCGCCTTTATCAGCGGTTTTGATGGTAATGGTGCGGTCGCTGTTGAGTTCTTTCAAGGCTTTCCTTTCTTCTTGTTTCAGGTTGTCTTGGTAGAAATTCTTTTGTGAGAGTCCTTCGGTAACTGTTTTTAATACAATTTTTTCAAAACTGTCAAACTCCCCTGGGATGGTATGCGGTGGAGGTACAAAGGTGGATCTGGGTCTGAGGCCAGTGTGGTTCTCTTGAGTACGTTCTTGTACGGGTTCAGCAGAGTTGTCTTGTCCAGGGTTCTGTGGGATGAACACCTCAAAAAAATATTTTAGGCGGATGGTCCGGAAGAATTTCCTGAGGTCTGCTTCAGTTTGGAACAAATCAGCTTTTGTGGCAGGGACAAAAGAAAGACCTCTTTCCAGAAGGGCTTCTTCTGCGAGGTTGAGAGTTCTTGTAAAAAGGTTGAAGATAGGTGCCGTGAGGTGCAATGCATAGGGGACGCATGGAGGGAGGCATACATTGTGGTTTATGGTGCCCATGTGGTTGAGCTGTGTGGTCAAACTGATCCAGAAAAAATGACTAACTGAGGGAGTGCCACGGGGGTGCCACGAGGCTCCTGCCTTGTAGTCAACTTAGGCGCATATAGGCTATTTTAGCCTCCACTCAATCCAGACATCACACACGTTCTGGTTCTGTTGAATCGGCCTCCTGGTTCCTTCATCCCTGAACAGGTATGTACCACCCCTGACCGGTTAGCCTTTTTCTGTTAGAAGACCTAGACCACTAGTTGCTCTTGCCTTTTCCTTTCAGTTGCTGGCACCATTGATTGACGCTACCGCCATCTGTAGACCCTGGTTCCAAGTATGGTTCTTTGGACTAATTCCATCAGCAACAGTGGCCACTGGGCCACCGCCTTCACCTGACTTCCGGCATGGTCGAAGACTCTCAGAAGCCATTACCGCCGCACCGCTTGTCGG
The DNA here is from genome assembly GCF_040938575.1 of Ambystoma mexicanum. NCBI lineage: Eukaryota > Metazoa > Chordata > Amphibia > Caudata > Ambystomatidae > Ambystoma > Ambystoma mexicanum. The sequence goes on from NC_090925.1 coordinate 983,980,358, forward strand.
TTCACTTTAAGCTTCTGTTCTTTGGTGCTTACTCTTTGCACCTGTCCTGACACTAATTGGTCCCTAATAAGTTGTGCAAATCACCAATTAACTCTGGAGATCCCACTCCTCCTAAACTATCTGTCATTGAATCCCACAGATAACTGGAGGGTAAGCTCTAATTTAAGTGGGAGGATTTAGGAGCTGGTAGTACTTAAAACAGGGGGGATGGCGTCCTGCCACTTCTGTTAAGTCTCTTTATCTATATATTTTGATAAAGGCTGATTTATTTGGCATGCTAAGTATGGCAATAGTTAATTCATTAAACTACTGTCATACATATTCTAAAAGACGGACAGAAGAGCCCTTCAGAAAAACACTTTAGCTTTTTTAATTTTGCCAGTGATAATGAATGTAAATCAAATTGTATATGTTTAGATTAGACACAAAAACATTTTTGTTGTTTTCCGTGTACATTCAGATCAAAGAACATTTATGTTATTTCACAAATGCATTGAAAAAGGAGAAAGGTAAGTGACAAATATTGTTTAGCAAAAGTTCACAAATCCACAAATTATACATACACCATCATTAGTATTGTGTGTCCTAATGAACAGTAAATGCAAAGAAACCTGGTGTATTCTTCTGTCACAGAACTAACAGTTACATGTAATGTATGAAATCAAGAGTCATAGAAAAAAGGAAAAAAAGGGGAAAAAAAGGGCATTATTTTCTTTCTAACACTGGGTTTTCTCCTTTTTGGCTCATGAAAAAAGTGACCTAGTCGTTGGTCCTGGTTCCTTCACCCCTGATCAGGTATGTACGCTCCTGCCTTGTAGTCAACTAGGGCGCATATAGGCTATTTTAGCCTCCACTCAATCCAGACATCACACACGTTCTGGTTCTGTTGAATCTGCCTCCTGGTTCCTTCATCCCTGAACAGGTATGTACCATCCCTGACCGGTTAAACCTTTTCTGTTACAAGACAAAGACCACTAGTAGCTCTTGCCTTTTCCTTCCAGTTGCTGGCGCCATTGATTGACGCTACCGCCATCTGTAGACCCTGGTTCCAGATACGGTTCTTTGGACTAATTCCATCAGCAACAGTGGCCACTGGGCCACTGCCTTCACCTGATTTATCACATGGTCAAAGACTCTCAGAAACCCTTACCGCCGCACTGCTTGTCAGTTCGCGGTAAGCTTCTGTTCCCTGGTGCTTACTCTTTGCACCTGTCCTGACACTAATTGGTCACTAATAAATTGCGCAAATCACCAATTAACTCTGGAGATCCCACTCCTCCTAAACTATCTGTCATTGAATCCCACAGATACCCCACAGACAGTGTTTCATCCCTTCACCTCCATCCTGAAGAAGGCCATCCCAGTCATCTACATCCAGTCTTCGTACCCTGTGGCCTAAACACTACAGTGTCGATCTATGACACAACTCCACCCCTTGCATACTTGTACACACCTGTTGTTGTGTTTCTTTTCCCTATGACAATACCCATGGACCAACTGAGGTCCTGGGCTGCATTCATTCTTGTCTTGTAAACCCTTGTTAAGTGTGTATCCAAGAGATCTTGCACCATCAGAAGGCTTGCACCCTCCACACTCTTGAGGGTGGTACCTAGTGGTACACCTACATATCAAATGTACAACTGTCTGTCTGACTGTTATTATGCTAACAATTGATATATTATATGTATCATCACCAAAATTCAGAGATTAAACTAAAATGATCCTGAATCTCAAAAGTGTGGGTCTCCCATCCTGATTTTTTGTTTGAATATACGTTCACCCTCCTGGGCATATCAGGACCTAGCCAGGCGCCCTGTATTATTATTACCTGACTGTAAAAACAAGAATATTAATTAATCTAATTAAGTGCAGAAACAGTCCCTAAAATTATATTCTTACTCCAACATATGCTGGGAAATATCCTGTGCATATTTGATTCACAGATAGCACGATTGCCTTTATCAGTCTCCCACATAAGTCTAAACCCTGTTTAATAAAATGCAATAGGGCCCAGGTGCGAGTGGGAAAAGTTTCCCAAAGCAGAAATAGTAGTCCTGGGCGACACTGCTTAAACAGTAGCCCCTTTAGTGTTGGCTTCAATGTGTATTTTCTGATATGACTATAAACAGGGCAAACAAATAGGAAATGCATCGTTGTTTCTTGAACTTTAGGAAAGAAGGGCCAAAAACGATTTAACCAAAACGACAAATCCTCCTTTGAAAACCATTTTCAGTAGTCGTTTTAAGAGGCAGGCAGTTAAGGCGTACATGAGTAATCACGCTGCTGTCCTTTAAAGGCGGAAGTAAATAAGATTGTCTGCACTTTGTTATCAAATCATGGGCCCTATTAATTGGGTTACAGAATTCAGACTGGTCTCTTGCTTTTGGAACATTCTATTTAATATGTCTCATTCATATTGACAAATAACATAACAGGTGCATTTGCTAAGCACACGTTCACCTCCAAAGGGGCATATTGGCACTAATAACAGACGTTTATTGTTACCCAACTTAATTGAACTCATTTTATCGCCTCAGAAGGATAAAGTGGACTTGTGGGGATTCGAACCTGTGAGGAGAAGGTCAAATACATGCCCCATTAGTGGATGCAAATAGTTTCTAATCACGCTCCTGACATTTTGCCTTCACTGTTGTTCCACAACATCTATGTACTGACTACTAACTTTACTTTTTGACTGTATACTTGTATTTTGTAAATTCCTGTATATATTATGCTGTATGTATATTCCTATATATATATCCCATGTGTAACCCAAGCTTAAAGATTTCTTTTATGCCCTGCATCCTGATACCTTTGGGTCTGGCGCACATTACAAATCAATAAATAAACAAACAAGCATTAGTCCGCTGAGCTACAGACCCAACTTAGATCATCAAATGACCACGAGGATAGTAGTGGAAGCATCATTCTTTTCAGATAGGCTACGCATGGGACAATATTTGCCCTTTCACTCTTCTGGATCTCCCCTAGAATTATCTTAGAGAGTTTGACCTCGTAACTCTGCACCATACTTAAAAATAACTCAATAGGTGCCAGATGTAAACGGTCAGTAACATAGCCCAAACCCAATTCCATATGGCAGGAGTAAGTCGGAGTAGATTAGAATATATTTAGAAGCAATTTACAAAAGCAGTTTTCAATCTTCACTAGGACCTCTGCATTATTGAACCCCAAAACCTCTGCCCCATTCAGTGCCACTTAGCATGCTTTTGACTCATACACGTGTAACATGTAATCTATTGGATTTACACCAAATTGGGATGCAAAATTAAACTTTTTCCCAATAGCCTGCTTCATTCTCCCAGGCAGTGTGTTAGTGTGTGTGCTATGGAGGTCAATGATTGAATAAATCTCATGCTTAAATAATCCAAAAAGTCCACTTTTGGAATACATCTTCCATTTATGGTGACGGTCCTCTGAGAATGAATGTGTCTGGTTCTGCCTCCATCATTCATACGAACTATTCATGTATACATTTGAATGGGATTGATGTACATCAATTGGGACTGTGGTTCTGTGTGGTATATATTTCATTGAATCACAGAAAATGTAATTATAAAAGGAAGATGCTAGGGCATTGTTGAGCATGCTTTATCACTTGGTGCTACTAGTTTGGGGAATTCCCTATTTGAGATTGCTTTAAAGCTGTTGAGAGATGGTGGAATGTCACGGGCAAGTTGTCTTTGCATATGGTTCAAGCTTCTGGTCTGCTAGTGTCTTTTCCATAGTCTATTTGTTCTAAAGGGTGATACACAATAGTGGAGGCAGCATTCGGTGCCAGGGGGGCTGCTAATGGGACACCATTTGGAGGCTCGGGCGCACTGGGTAGCAGGGATGATCGGGGGGCCACAGATATCACACAGCTCTGGGATGACATCAGAAAGTTGTTGCATAAGTTTGTAACTTTTTCAAGTAACTTGTTTAAGTCTATAATTCACAACTGGAGCATGGCTGTATATAAAATATTTAGGTTTTTCTTTGATAATTAAAAGGATTTGCAATAGGGGCAAAATCCCACAATTATGTTTTTTAAAAGTAGGGTTTGGGAAAGGGCAAATCCTTAAATGTTTTTTGACTTTACTATTTCAATATAATTCAGAAGAAGGTCTAATGAATTAGTACCCTGTGTGGGTGCATCAGCCATTCTAGTTGCTCCAAACATGTGCTGAATCTAACAATCCAATGCCTGGATTCGGTGCAACCTGAGTGCTTTGTTCACCCGCCCTCCACTCAGCCACAGGCCACCTGTCCCCCCCTCCTCTCCTGCCTACCACTGCTTGCTGTCCCAAGCTCAAGCCCTCAACACCCCCTCCCCATAGGCTTATACAGCTCCTCTCAGCCACCAGGCCCACGCTGCTACAGCTTCCAGATTCAGTCATGAAACTGGAAAAGGAGCCAAGGGCGGAGTCCCAACTTCCATTTCCATGGCAACCACACTGTGCGTCACCCAGGGGAGTTGCTAGGTCTGGAAAAGACCCGGGGCTAAGCTGATGTCGGAACTGTTGGGACTGGGGGCTAGTTAGTCTTTTGGCTGTAGCTCCTGAGATTCTATCCGGGGCTACAACCAAAAGATCCGGGGCTATAGCCCCTTTAGCCCCCCCCTTGCAACGCCCCTGGCGTCACCACTCCCCTGCTCCACTTACACATTCATGTGGCTTCACTGGCCCGGTAAAAACAGGTGCAAGTGTTACCCCTCACTTTGCTTTGGCCTATAACTTGGTTCCTGAGCTGTTACCGGGTGGTGAAGCCCACCCAATGGGTGATTATTTCTATATTAGCACTTGTGGCTGGTGCACAGACCAATCAACTCGCTCAAATCATGAACTGAAACTACTGATCTATCCCACGTTCTAAGCCAGCCGACCAATTCCCCCGCAGAACAGCTCTCCACAGAAAAGTCTTTCACAACAACCCCCACACTGCGCCTCCCAACTGCACTTAGATTCTTCACACTGCTGCTTTACTTCGTCCTTCGTCCAGAGAATGTTCTCAAATTAAATGGAAAAGGGAAAACAGCTATTCCCTTCCTTCATTTTTCCCGGTAGCCATGATTTGTTTTCCTTTTTTTCCTTTTTTAACTTGTAAAATGGCCACCATGCTGTTTCACAACTGAAACAAAACGATTAGTACCCTGGTGGTTGACCTCGAGGTAATATTTTTTGACTCCAGAAGAGTTATATACCATCGTCCGTCACTGTCAGGCTTGTAATATCAGCTATGATTGTAGCAAGGTATTTCTCTATGCATGATGCCCTGCAAGTTGAACTTCGTCAACTTTTCCATGGAATTCCAGTCTGCAGCGAGGAAATCAGTTTGTGGTATAAACATGGCTTGGGATTGTTTGTGATTGAGTCACTGTAGACCTGGGTTTGAAGCGCAGTAGAAGCCCCATGAAGTGCTGGCCGTCTTTCAATAGTGTCCAGGAAGGATAGTTATTTGGGCATACATTTTTGGCTTTCTTAACAGCGCGTTGTATTATTTTCGATGCACTCTATCATTACACCATAAGAATAACTCCACAAAAATTAAGCATCCATAAAACAAGAGGTAAAAATTGATCTTACTCAGCGAAAACTAAACTAAAAGCGAAAAAAAACAGAAAGAGCCAAACCTTAATATTTAAGTAAAAACATATAAAATAGATTAAAAAGCAAAACGCGTTTGTTTGAGCTGAACTGGTGAGGTGAAGAGGCCCTTCCCATACTAAATCAGTAAGTAAGCACAAACACGTTTTGAAACAAATACATATCTTTAGGCACAATTTTGATTGTGAGATAAAAATAGCTAAATTAATTAATGTATTTGCACTTTCTTTCTTTAAATGTGCTACATATACGTATACTGTTACCTTAGGTTCAAAGCAAAATGTGTCATTTTTACCTCTTAGATGTGATCACTTAATTTTGACCACTTAATTTTACCTCCAGTTATTATTGCCAGGGTAAGTATCTACGTCACAGATGTTCCGAGTTACCGCTTTCTCTTTTCAGCACGGTTAGCTCTCCATTGTGTGATTTTAATTTTTATGTACTTATTTACTGTATTTCTATTTCTATTTATTGTGATTCTAGAGCACTTTTCTCCAGAGTTTTGTACAGATTATGAGATGGTACATAGTAACTGATTTGTTGACAATTTCAGAACGAACAGAACAGAGAGAGAGAAAGGGAACGAGGCAAGAGAAATACCAGGAGAAAATGAAATTTAAAGATAGTCCGATAAATTGTCCAAAACGATGGCCTGTCAAATTTGGAAGGTTTTTCAAGACAATAAAACAATGGAGTTCACTGCAACAACAGAATGTGAACTAAAATAGGATTGAGGAGATATTGGCGAACACACAAGGTGGAGACCAATCAAGGGGTTGAAAAGGCAAAACAGAAAATACGTATTGTACTGCAAGAGATAGCAAGTGCTACTGTTATATTGCTGGAACACACCAGAGCAGCTTGTCATGTTCTGCCATTTCAACTTCTCCAAACAGATGACATACAAGAAAGGGTAAAAACAGCATCCACAACCACCGCAGCACAGCTGACGCACATCAGTGGAGATCATCCCATCAGCCAGGGCACATACTGCAGCATGTAGCAGACACAGATCAAGGAAACAGGCCACCAGGGAAGTCATTTCACCAAAATGCCTGGGGTAGCGGAAGTTACAGCACACGACCCTTCACCTCTGATGACATCACAGGACGTGATCTCATTTGACCCAACCCCTAAGTGACATCACGGGAAGCAATCAAACACAACCTTTACCCTTTGACAAAACAGGAAGTGGAATCACATAGCATTGTTCCTGAGTACACTACGAAAAATATGGTTAGAAATCACTGTAATGTGATATACATTTCATACAAGAATGGATCACCATATGTATTGTTAATTTCAGTGTGTATAGGCCCATATTACCAAATTACTGTGAATTCATACAGGGCCAAATGATAATGATGTGTTATTATAGAGTACTTAATCTTAAGCGCTTTATATAGAACAAATATACATACAATATCACCCAACCTGTATTGGTATTCATTTATCAACGTCAGAAGGATGAAAGACTGTGTTGGCCTTTGCAGCATTCGAACCTGCAACCTGCAGATCACACACACACACATCACACCAGTAAGCGCTCAACCCCCGAGCTATCTTACTGGCTATAGTAAGATATATATATATCTAAGCTATATATCTTACTGGCTAAAGTCCTCTTAGGACTCCCTGCCTCTGATCCGACCCCCCTCAAGTCCATCTACCACTCCTCTAGTCATACTCTGCCTCTTTGGCCCTCGTGACTCTATTTCCTCCTCACTTTCTCAACTCGGCTGGCTTCCCTTCCCCTCTCAACTTAAATTTCAATTACTCTGCTTGGTCTTCAAATCTCTACATGACCTTGCTCCCCCCTATCTCTCTTCTCTCCTTTCCTTTTACACTCCCTCTTGCTCTCTCCGCTCGCTGACCTCTTTGTACTTACTGTACCCCCCTCTCCACATCGGAATGGCTTACCTCTTTCTATCCGCTCCACCCCCACATACACCTCCTTCCACACCTCCTTGAAAACCCTTCTTCTCCACTCCCCCCTTTGACCTCCTACCTTCTCTCCTCCCTCCCCCGTCCCCATACCTCCCCTTTCCTTCCTCTCACAGCCACTCGACATTACATCACATAACTGAACTTTGTCCCCTTCCCTTCTCTCTCTTCCTTATCACTTTTCCCTCATCTCCAATATCCAAGGAGATTGTTCTACATATTGTTACGCTGGTTTGTCTGATGTTTGTTTACTTGCTTCTCCATTATTGTATCTTGTTGTTTTATTGTAAAGCGCTTTGGGGTAAAGCGCTATATAAAATGAATAAACATAAACACAAACATATAGCTAGCTTACCGGCTATAGCAAACTGAGCAATTACATGTCTGATTGTTCTCAAAGTCAGAAAAAAAATTACACTCTGTAGTGGATAGCATTAAACTGGTAACTGAGATTTAACAGCAGGCCAGTTCATCTGCAGGTCAGGTGCAAAGTTGGCCACATGTCAAGCCTGCATGGATGACATTTCAGGCTTCAGAGGTTGGCAAAATACATACCATTGAAAGGGTTCCTCACTGTGTATTAAAGAAATTAGAATAGTGCAGAGAAAGCAGCGCACCCACACGACATCCCATACTCTGGGCACTCATTGCCTCCTACATGCGAATAAACATCCTGAACAGCATGCCATGGAGATAGGAATGATAGAAACATTACAACAAAGCATTAACTATGGAACAATGAAATCAATGGCCACTTTATGTGCTATGGTCAAACATTTCTACACTGTACACATTGTTACATGAATTAAAGAGGTATGTTACTTAAATAATTTTTTGTTCTACGCATTGAGAGGTAACAATAAAATGCAAAACTGAAACACTCTCTTTTAACGAGGAACAATAGTAAGATATATGCCGTTACAGCTATTTGGGAGTCAGAGACAAATCTTAAGAAACGTCTGGTCTAGAAGATTCAGCAGGAAGTTGTATATAACAAAATGGACTTTTTGAATTACTACACTGTCAGGTGAGTTTACTCTTTGTTAAAGAAATCTAAGTTTCAGTTAACAACTGATTAACGTTATTTGGTCTGGTATAGCGGGCCCAGCACTGAAATAGCGACTGGTCCTGCACCAGACCATTCTATCACTATAAGTCAGTAAGAAAAGTAATCGTGGTTTGTTCACTCCTATAGAAGGCGTTTTGAAACAATTGGTTTTGAGTTACAATTTGAGTTAATTTTGAAGACTAATTGACTATAGTAATAGGATTTATCTCTATAATTACATAAAGTATTTCCTTGATATCAAAACCTGAAGAAGGGCATCAAGCCCGAAACGTGTCGTACATGATATATTGCCGATTTATATAGTAAACAGGACTAACAACCCCTATCAAGATATCAAGAAAATGTATGTGGAAAAACTTTGATTTAGCGCAAGAAATGAGATACAATGTTCTTGACCTTTTGAAATAAATATATGTTTACTAAAAATGCTGATGCTTTACATTATTGTATAATTTATGATTCTGATTTCTTATGTTTTAGGAATTGTTATATTTGAAAAAACCTTCAAGGTTAAAAAATTATTTCAAATTGTTTAAATTTGGCTACACAATGAATACATTTTGTTGAAAAAGTCTTTTGACTTCATTTGAATTGAGAATTATGGTTACAACCTATGGGGTTGTGAGTGTTGTGCCCTTGTTTGTATCTCGAGTTTCTTGAGATACCTTTTTGTTTGTATTTTGTTCCATGTTCTGGTAGCACAGATCAAACAAGGTAGCATTGCAGAATTTCTATTGAGAATTTTGGTTTAATCCATTGAAATACTATTTAACCAACACGTTATGACACAGTGTGCACCTCTACAACCACACCAGTCCTACTATCTCCATCCAGGCACAGATGGTTTGCCGCCATCCAGGCCTGAATGGTGGAGTAAGTGTTATTAAGAGTGTTAGAGTATTCTGCAAAGTTTCCAGTGAGCGGGAGAAGACTCTAAGTGTCATCGGCATAGTTGGTGTAGTCTATGCTGATGCAGTCCAAGATGTCAAAGAGAGGTTTTCTAGATATATTGTAGAGAGTTGGAGATATACTCAAGCCTTGAGGAAACTTTCTAAGAATGGTAGTACACGCAAAAGAACTCACTTCCCAAACACAGCTGAAACTGCAGTTTTCATCCCAGATACGTACTCACACTCATTCGGATTCCATGAACATGCCTTCAATTTCAAATGACGGAACACAAACAACCATGTTGCTGTTACTTGACTCTCCAATACCGAATGTTGCCTTTCATTTCCCAACAGATTTGGTTAAATCTTCACTAGTTACAGTGGGTGGATCCTGCACAGGTGTTGTAGGAGTTAAGGTTTCAGCCCATTCACATGCAGGGTCCCAAAGATAAAATCTGGGTAACTAATTGTTAATGCTTGCTTGCAAAAATAAAAAGTGCTTGCTTACAAAAAGAAACATATGATCTCTGATTAGTTTTAGAAGAAACGTATCACGCTCCCATTCAATTGTGCTATAGTTATACCTGTAATCGACAAACCCTGAACAGGGTAGCATGACATTCTGCTTCCATGTTTGGTATGTGAATGATGAGTGAAGGGCTGGCCTTAGAAGCCGCAACACCCCAGGCATCAAAACAAATTTCAATAGGGCGCCTGCCGTGCCTTCTCCCACTGCACCAGCTCAGGGGAGCCCTTTCAAAGACTCACCCAAACTGGCGTGAAGGGGGGCTAATGGCAAGGCGCCCCGGGAGGTCATCCCGGGCAGCCCTGCCCGAAGGTCAGCCCTGGATGAGTGCATGTTTTCCGTGTGGTGTATCGCCTCATCCTCTACCCAGTGTGGACATGTTGTGTTTTGTAAGGGAGTAAGGAAGATATATTGTATCCTGAGTGAATGCAGATATGAGTGAGAGAGTGATAATGATGTCACAAATGCCATGGTGCGTGGTACATGGTACCTGCCGGGGCTCAAATATTTTCTAACATGCCCATGTCATATCAGGATGGGCACCTTAACTGTCCACTGTTGCCAACACCCACGGCTGCTCCCCATGCTGTCAACGTATATGGGGTTAAAGCTGCAACTCCCACTGGCTTATTGTTTTTGCCAGATGTACTCACTACAGCAAATGTGTGATTTACAAATGCCAATCAACATGCACATAACATAACAGTTTGAGTGTGTCTTTAAACACAATCATCATTTACATTTTGCTCTGATTCTGTAGGTGTTTATTATGTGACTGGCAGTTAAAATAATAAAGTTGCCAAAACACCGCATCCTAACCAAACTGTGCTTGAGACATTAAGTGCCGGGGCTCAGAAATATGTTCTTGGGCTGAGCCCTCGCAAACACCCCCTGGCTTGCACCCGTTTCTTGCTCCACCTACTTGAGATTGTAGCAGAATCTGTTGAAGGCCTTACCAGCTACATCCCGGAAAGAACATATACATAGTGTTTTGCTATTCTCAGGGGCCAACTGCTTCTTTTAGGAGGGTGCCCTCTATCCCCTTTACACCCCATTTGCCACCTTGCAACAAAGACCTGCCCCATTTTTGACACATGAAAACCGAATTGGTTATAGACCCATAATAGCAAATGATAGGCTAGTCGCTGTGCCACAGTCGAGAACCTTCTGCATCCATGTGGCCAGCTAGAGAGGCTACAAAGACTTGCTGGGATTCACACCATGGGGGGAGTAGTCAGGGCCTAAACAGCTATTTTTCAGATGTTCTGCGTCCTTGTCCCTTTTTTTTGTCTTGGGCTCTGCTTCCTGCCCGCGCTTTCCATCTATGCCCTCCACACTCCAGTTGGCACACCTTAACTCCTTTCTGATGTTGCCCTGTCTGTTAAATAACCAATGGTTGTCTGGTGTCAATGGATTTGTGCTGAAAGTAGGAGGTTACGAAAATATATGTTACGAGTTCAACTGGTTTTGCAAGCAGCATCAAAATCGTTAATGCTATATTTGTGTATGTACCTGTGTGAACATATGTGTATTGTCCTCCCATTACAGTGGAAGCTGGACTGGTAGGGTAATACCACTTGTTTCCAGATTAAGGCTAATTGGGCCATGGTCTAGGCCTTTTGGCGCTGGCACAGATATGCTCTTGATTTCAATGATCTGTGGGAACGCCAAGGCGAGTCAGTAGATAGCTACACGCATAGTCAGCATGTTTTGGAGTAGATAGTGTGCTGGTTTTACATCAGGTTTACCCACTCATAAGGTAAGGTCTCCTACTTTTAAGGTTTAATGGGCTGTTCTCTGTGAGTCTAGAGCCAGTGTGGGAATCTCATCCAAGAATTTGGCATTGCACCCAGGAAGTCTTTAAATCTTTAAACCACTGGAGGTCTTCATGTTGATATTGTAGCAGATGATGACTCTTTCACATCATGACTATTGCATGCTGGTCATTTCTGTGCAGGACAGCACTGTGGTGGGTATTAGGGCTGCCCACCCAGCCTCTTATTCTTTCTCCTGTGGTGCCCTGTCTAGTGTGGGAAATAGGATCCCTCTTGCTCCACTTAATGCTAGGGTATTTTCTTTGGTCTCATGGAGGGATATTTATTTTTTATTAATGTAAGAGTTTTATAATGCACCAGATTGCAGTAAATAAACACACCTGGAATGCCAAACGGACCGTGCACCTGCAGGCCCGGTTAAAAGCAAAAATAAGCAAACAATATTAAAAGACAACACACATCAGAGACGTACAATAGCATCAAGTCACTCTGCGGGTCAGGATGTGGATTTTGATGGACGCTAGAGTAGATTTTTGTTGGCCAAACACTTGTAAATTATGTGAAAAATCTCTTTCAATTCCCTGACATTTCTGTCGTTGACCTGGCCCTTAAGTGTGCCATTAGTGCAGAAGTTCATAGAGCATTAACAGTATGAGCCAGTGTGGCCTTCATTGTCTAGTCTGATGTTTGGATCTGCAAACCAGTTAATAATATCATGTCTTATGCATTTCTGTGCTGTTTTGTTGGGGTAAATATCTGAAGAATGTAAATAATGCTTGTGTAAGCATTGATAATAAGAGCCTCTCCAATGTGTTATTCTTGAGCCTTGAGCTGACATTCTTGGAGTTTGTGATAGTTTGTAATTTTATGACAAGATTTTAAGCTCTGCTGTTTATGAAAGCTCTCTCGGGACCTCAATTGTTTATCTGGGGTTGGGATTGCCCATGTGTGTGCATGTGTGTGTGTCTCTTGTGTGTTTGGGTTGTGTGTGTGTTTGTGTATTTGTGTATGTGGGATATGTTAATGACTGTATGTGTGCATGTATACGTGTTTATTTATCCGTGCTTCATTGGTCATCTTCTATTTTACTATTGTCACAGTCTAGTCTGGCTTCATTATCAGTGCCCTAGATCCTTCCTTGCTGTCTAGGGTGGATTTTTAATTATGCCTCTGCCCCAGAACAAAAATTGGATTACATGAGACTGGCCTTGTTCTGTGTGTAGTTTATCTCCTCTATTTCAATTTCTTAGCCCTCCTCCATTTTCTATCCAGTATGGCATCTTGTTTCTTTATTGGTTCACCCAAGATGGCCACCCAATTTCAAGATCATAGGTAGAGCTAATTTCGTTTTCATGCACTAGTCATTCAAATGGAATATGAACTCAAGAATAGTCCTCATTTGCTTTCCTTCATCCAACAGCTAACATGGCTACTTTGGTGGTCAGTCGTGGAAAGAAGACTAAAAGAGAGAATAAAGGAGTGACTGCTGTGCAATCCTTGATGAATGGCCTGCAGAGCAGTGTCTTCAGTAACAGTGAGTGGACGAGCAGTATGAGCCAATGGCATTGTTACCTACACAGAGGAGAACAGAGACCAACCATGCGATGTATGGTGCTGAAGATCATGATGTGATGAGATTGGCCACCAGGGCACAGACACTATTGTCCATTTTCAGGAAACAGGGAAACAGTTTTGGTAAGAGGCCCAGGCTTTGGCTCACGGGCTCGCAGACTTGTATGAGTGCAGCAAGAGAAAAGATGCCACGAGTAGGAGGAGGGGCAGTACTGAAAGCAGGCACAGGGCTTAATGCATTTTGGGACAGGGCCCTACTGTACAGGGCTTAAGCAAGGATTGTGGGTGAAGCAAGGGTCTATCAGTCAAGAGGGGAATGTGTGCCTTGGGTCCAGTAGGCGGCTGGACAGGCAATGGTTCAGGATGGAGTGTGGATGGGATCTATAGGTGACTAGAGCCTACATGGGTAATGAATGGGATGCCCGGATAGAGAATAGCTCAAAAAGACAAGCACTTCAGAAACCAAAGCTATGGTTAAATAGTCAGTGTGACTGTGGTGCAGTGCTGGGGTACTTAGGTTCATCAATTGATCCGTGGACTCCAGCGGAATTTGGATAAAATCCCAAGATTACATGGCAGGCCACTCACGAGTTGGAGGATTTTCTCTATAGAAGCCGTACAGGAGTGGGGCTGAGCTGCGGGATGTTCAGCAGGTGCAAAAAGGATCGACTGGAGTACAAAATCTTTGTATGTGTATTTTTTTTCAATTTGTGGAGTGACAGGCATAGCATTTAAGACAGATCATATGTACATAGGAATCACAGAGATTGGAGCAATACAAGGACAGAATGTGTTACAACAGGCATGTGTGATGTGTAATAGGATTGCGATCCAGCAGGTTGGATACAAATAATGGGAGCATTTAATTTTCACAGGGTCAAAAAGTACAGGCAATAAATACTGTTATAAGTAATTACAGGTATGCAGATTTTAAGACAAGGTTTGGGAGAAAGACGCTTGGGACAAAGTAGGAGGGGGAGTCGATGGAATTGCTGGCCGGATTTCAATGCAGAGGTGGTGTTAGTATTTCCAGTTTCTGGGGAGAGGTAGCTCAAGGGAAGTGGGTCAAGGAAGTAAAACTAAAGGAGTTGGCAACCAGAGAGTCAGTGAATGGAAGTATTGAGTCAGGCACTAGAGCGGAGAGTGTGTATAGGGAAGTAAAGGTTGATATGATGACTTGGTTCATGGGAGCTATAACATAACATTTATATAGGGCTCACTAATGGACCACATTCGGCCGATTCATTCAACATTATAGATCACAACTCCAGACAGAATTCCAGTGTTTTTGAGAACTATTATTTAATATCTTCAAACACACTTGAAACATTTATTTGCCTCTGAATTTGTATGTCACAGGGTTATCGTTGTAGGTGTATGTGTTTATGTCACAATGCAAACAGAGATCAAGTCCTAGCATAGATTAACAAGTGCATACCTCTTAAATTCTGAAAAACAAATTCAAAACATAGAGAACTATGCGTGTGTGTCTCTCTGTGTATGTGCATGTGTGCATGCGTGTGTGCATAGCTGATGATGTGTTCATCTCTCTCATCATCTGGCACGATAACTTGGCGGCAACACCTTCCCCTTGGGAACAATACAATTAGAAACTGGAGGAGTGAGGCATTAAGCACAAACTAACTAACAATAAAATAAAATTATAATGGCTCACACCACGCAAATCCCCCAACAAAGAAAGCAGACACAGGGCCTGATTCATTGAAAAGTGCTCGGAAATCTCACATGGGCCACACGCCAAGATAGACACAGGGTGAGCGGCGTGCAGAATAAAAAATTCACGCCCTGCATATTCATGGAATTTACAGTGCAAAGTAATTGTAATCGCAAGTTGCGGCCTGAACACCCCCGACATGCCCACACGCATAGCAAAAATATCCAGAACAGCTATCTTTGTGCGCTCCACCAGGCGCAAATACACGCACCCTTCAAACAGTGCGTGGGGTTTCCCGCAAGCAGTCCTGCATCTCAGGGACCCTGTGCGGGGGCCCCCGTAACTGTATCTTGCACCCCGACAACATGCATTTAAAAAATCGTAACTCAGTCTAAACTCGTAAAATCTATGTTTGAAGCCCCGTAAACCGCTCCTGCACCCCACTAAACTGCCTATGTGCAACCCTAAGTAAGTTTGTAAACCGGGTTGTGTGCATGCATCCCTAAATACGACATGCAAACCCACCTGCGCACTACGAATCCTACGTGCAAGGGTGCTCATGCCTGCTTTCGGGTGGTGGATAGAATGAAGCACTTGCATGGCCATTTCCCAGCCGAGAGGTTGTGCGATCAAACCCATGAATATGTCTAGTGCCGCGCAATTGTAGGCGAGCAAAGGACTGCCTACAGGCCGTCCCTTGGCACGCCTACTTTTTTTAGAAAGTTCTTCCCCATTTTTGGTGTTCCACCCTCCTTTCCAGCTCTCTGCGCAAGCCACACCCACACTCTTCATGGAGTCTCGTGCAAGGCCCTCGATGGCTCGCAGAGATGTGCCGAACCTGAACGAACTCCACGCAAGTCCAGGAAAAGTACAGCGCATTTGATTCCATGAATCAACAAACGCGGATTTGTGTGCAGTTTGGCACGCAAGTACCCCTTTTCTCCACGCAAATGATTCCATGATTCAGGCCCACACTCTCTAAAAGGCACACACCAATCACTGCTCCACTCACAAACCAGCGCGCAAATGTATAGCTGCCAATGCCTGAGTGACCTGTGATCACAATATGATTATTGATAAATTGCACTTTGACCTGATTCTTGCACAATCGTATATAAAATCAGACAAATGAAACCATGTGCAGCATGTGGGGTTTAAAATCAACAAAGTGGAAGGAAGCAGGCACTCCAATCAGTGGTGGAATAACCATAGTTACGTCATTGGAGAAAAGATATGATTTTCTTTCTGAATTTTCACTATTTGCATTACATTCCTTCATTGGATAAATAACAGTTTAACTGACACAACATTACTGAAACTATGGCATGTGGAATTTGGAACTTATGTGCTAGTATAAAGTGTGTGCTCAACAGATAAACCTACCGTTGCAAGAAAACGAGCTTTCAAGTCGTAGTAGGGCTTGGATGATGGCTCTAAAAAAACGTAATTGCCACATGGTTAACGGAAATGCCAAAGGTGATGACCCCCCGGTCTCAACCTGGTACCATGAGGACTCACACAGCATTCTGGATTACTTTTGGGTATCACAAAACATGGTGGAAAAAATAACCCAATTGAACGTTGATAAAATGATCAACAGTGATCACGACCTTTTGCGCCTTTAATGTATGATGGAGTGGGCACTTTTGGAAGGGCAATATGTAATTCCAATTACAGTTAATGCAGGGGGAAATCGCCTGCGAATAAATGGTCCCAAACTTGAAATACTAAGTGAACAGCTACTTAAATTTCATGAAGACCATCAAGTCAATTATGCACCGCTGGTCAGCCAATTTAAGTCCTCAATGGTCGTGGCTCGGTCAATGGGCACGTCGCACAAACATGTGTCATGCACAATCATTTCTGAACAAAAGAAAACCATGCGGCATGACATAAAACTGTTGAAAAGGAACTTTGGTCTTTGGTCTAAAACACCTGACGAGCTAAGAAAGGAAATTAAACAAAGGCGACAAACGTACCAAAATTGGTTAAAATCTCATAAAACGATTATACAACAAAACAAGGCAGCAGAAATGATGAACATTTTGGTGACCAAAAATGTGCGACAAATATGGGCAATTCTAAACTCGGGAAATTCTCGATTCCCTGCTGTTATATCTAATGAAATAAATAGTGCAACGTGGGGGGAGTATTTTTCTGAAGTCTACCAGAAACCGCAGGATGAACCGCATATAGTTACAAGGTCAGCCGAAGTTTCTTGGGAGGTGACGATGTCGGCCAATGACATTGAGAACATGATC
Organism: Ambystoma mexicanum; assembly: GCF_040938575.1. Lineage (NCBI taxonomy): Eukaryota > Metazoa > Chordata > Amphibia > Caudata > Ambystomatidae > Ambystoma > Ambystoma mexicanum. Next base: position 983,997,679 of record NC_090925.1, read on the forward strand.
AAGATGCTAAAGAACTCTCATGCCGCGGGTCCAGACATGATTACCAACGAATGTTGAAAAAATACGCCCGGCAATGGGCAGTTTTGATCGAAGCCCTCTTTAAGACGATACATACAACAAAGCAAATTCCCGACTCTTGGCTAGAGGCAATTGTAGTCCCAATATTTAAGAAGTGCAATCGTGCTGTTCCAACCAACTATCGCCCGATTGCCCTTCTTGATACAATCGGAAAAATCTTGGGCTCGTGTCTCTGCCAAAAACTGGCCACGTGGGCATCTAAGGCTAAGATTCTGGATATTCGGCAAACTGGCTTCACCCCAGGAGTAGGTGTTGAAGTAAACTTGCTTATCTTAAACATCTTAAAGCTGGATACCCTAAAGACGAAGAAAAAACTGTTTTTAGCCTTTATTGACATGCATCAAGCCTTTGATAAAATTAATTGTGGCTTGCTTTGGAAGAAACTGCAGACCTGGAATTGTCCGAGATCTATATTGGAGCCGATACAAGCACTCCATACTGGTACATCAATGCAGGTTTGGTTAAACAAATAAGGCGACCTGTCAAATAAAATTTCGACATACAGGGGTGTGAAACAACGCTGCCCCATGGTAGCAGAGCTTTTTAAGCTCTTCATTGTAGACGTACCAGATCACTTGGACCAGGTTCATTGTTTTCCCCCAAAACTCAACAGTACCCAAGTAAAGTGCATAACATATGCAGACGATCTTGTTCTCATTGACCGCACTCAAATTGGTCTACAACGGTTGCTGGGAAGGCTCAATGAATACCTAAAATCCAAGGACTTGGAACTCAATGCCGAAAAAACAAAAATAATGTCTATCGGCTCCACAAGATCTCGGAAAGACAAAGTATTTAAATGGAACATTTGCTAACAGACTACATTTAATTAGTGTTGCACCCGATGGTCGCCACACTTGATATGTGCTGTGCCTATGGTCGTTAATAGACCATATTTGATTTACGCTTGTGCTTTATCGCTAATAGACCACATTTGATTCACGCTTGTGCTTTATCGCTAATAGACCATATTTGATTTACGCCTGTGCTTTATCGCTAATAGACCACATTTGATTTACGCTTGTGCTTTATGGTCACTAACAGACTATTGGTTTGCTGTGTCTCTGTTTGAGGGCAATATCTAGATGCCTTCAGTCCCTGTATTTTAGGCTACTATGTTTTTGTATATTTCTATTATTATACATACATATTATTATATACAGTATCATATTCACTGTTTGCCACATCTAGGTGCCTTCAGTCTCTATAGCCTAGCCCGGTTGGAACAGGTGCACCTAGGTGCCTCCCTTACTATGTACCTCAGACTATGCCCAATCGTGCCTCTTATACTTGTGCCCTACCAGTAAATGGTGCCTAGACCTACAGAATTAGCCATACAGTCCAGACACTAGTACTGACACTTAGTACTTGAAGGCCAGCTACCCTAGTCCACGCACTCTAAGCGGCACTCCCAGCCAACAGGAATAGCTTCACACTATGTCTAGGCAACGCAACACCTACTCTCTAATGATCAACATTTACTGTCTAATGATCATGGTCACACTACACGCCTCATCTAAGAACAGCAACACAGAAGCTCCCCTCTGCAAGACAGCTCTCGCGCCTCATCTCATACTCACCACACCCAAGATACCTAACTACCTTGGCCACATCAACCCCACGTACCAGACCATGCCAGGCCGACTAGTGTACACCTCTCAGCCTACCCCAACTTACGAGAGAAACCTTAAACTACGCGCCAGACTTAATAAACTCTATGAACCTCTCAGAAGATCCCTCCCCACTATAAAACGCACAACGAAAGACCAACACACTAGAACATGCTCTGCACCCCCTCAATCTTCCCCATCAGCGAATACAAACATACCTAAGACAAATACCAATTCATCCAACTCGGCCATAACCAAAATGGACCCCAGAGGACACTCCCTCATGGGAGCACTCCTTAATGTAAGATCCCTAGTGGCACATGCCATTGACCTAGCTGATTTAATCACAGAAGCCAATCTAGACTTTATTGCTATAACTGAGACATGGCTACATAATTCGGCAGGCCCATCGCTTATGCTAGCCATTCCGGACGGTTATACCATTTCTAGGCAGGACCGAGAAGGCTCCCGCGGAGGTGGAATCGCCATTATATCTAAAATAAACCTATCACTACGCCTAGTCCCCACTACAACTATGCAATCCTGTGAAACTCTCACTGCCAAAATTCCCATAAACAACACCCAAACTATCTCAATTCACTTAATTTACAGACCACCGGGTCCACTTGGAACTTTCGAGGAGGACCTGCACAGCCTTCTGTCTAACAATACCAAAACTACCTCCCAATTGCTCATACTAGGGGACTTTTACCTTGGCTTCAATGACCAAGCAGATGCCCATGCTGCCACTATCGCCAATACCCTTCACACCTTGGGACTTACCCAAAAAGTTAACACCCCTACACATGCAAAGGGTAGAATACGTGACTGGATTGCTGATTCCAACTGTTCAGCCACAGTATCCTCTATCACGCCCCTCTCCTGGACAGACCACTCCTTGGTGTCCTTTAAAGTACTAACTACCAAACCACCCAGCCTTGACCCACAGATAGCTCCACCAAAAGAAAAAGAATATTACAGCAGATAATATTATTCCCCTGATCCTTCCTACTTTAAATGCACTACCAGACAACCTCCACCCAAGTGCATTAGTCAACGAATTTAATAACATCATGCGTACCACTATGGACAAAGTTGCCCCCCTCAAAATGAGATCAAGTAAACCCAAGGCACACTTAAACAAGTGGTTCACGCCAGATCTCAAGGCCTTGCGCCTAGACAAAAGAAAATGCGAATCTGTCTGGAAACTATGTCCATCCGAAGAGAATAAAGCTAATTTAACTAATATCTCTCGGCATTATAAAAATGAAATCTGCCTAGCGAAACGTAACTCCTACAATGTTCGCATTGCCAATGCCAATTCAAGTATGAAGGAACTCTTCTCCATCTTGAAAGAACTTGAGTCCCCCATCGCCACACCAGATACCTGCATTAAAGACCAGACTTGGTGCACAGATATCCAGTTAGCCTTAGCAAATAAAATCACCACACTGCAAAATAAAATTCAAATAAAAAAAGACACCCTAAACCTCACAAACAAACCACTTTTTAACAATACCATTAAAGACCCCACCAACAAATTCTCCTTCACTAAAACTACCATCTTAGAGGTAGAGAAAATCATCCTTTCCCTTAAACCGTCGAATTGCAAAGGCGACATCTGCCCAGCGCAACTAATAAAAGATGCTGCCAGAGACCTCTCACCGTTCATTTCAAAATTGATCAACTCCTCCTTCGCCTCAGGTATTATCCCGGCAAACCTAAAACAATCATGGGTGCTCCCTCTTCTTAAGAAGCAGACTCTTGACCCCCTCATCCCCACTAATTATCGGCCCATCACCACCGTACCTTTCCTTTTGAAGATACTAGACAAGGTTGCCTATATACAAATTCAAAGACACCTTGATTCCAACAACCTTCTGGGACCCAGACAATCCGGTTTCCGTCCACTCCACGGTACTGAAACTGCACTCATTGACCTAAAGACCCAGATAGACGATCTGAGAGACCAAGGCAAGACGGCACTCCTCCTCTTACTTGATCTCTCAGCTGCCTTCAATCTGGTGGATCACAAGGTCCTTTGCAAACACTTGGACACTGCTGCACACTTCTCCATGCATGCCACCAAATGGATTGAATCCTTTCTGAGCGAGAGAACAATGAGAGTCTTCTCCCCTTCAGCAGCAGCCGACCCTCTTCCTATCACATGCGGCGTCCCTCAAGGCTCCTGTGTTTCACCAACCTTGTACAACATATTCACCAAACCCCTCTTCGATGATCTGGACCTTCTAGGTATCACCTACACTAACTATGCAGATGATACACAGATTCTCCTCCCGCTTTCTGGGGATCATGGCAGGGACAGGGAGTTGGTGAATAGAGTGTACCTCATTATTCAGGCATGGATGGCATCACATGGCCTTTGCCTGAATGATGATAAGACTGAGTTGATCATTCTGGGCACGCAGGCCAATATCAACAAACTAGGCAAGGACTATTCCACATTTATCATAGATGGCAATAGCATTAAGGTTTCGAGCGAAATAAAAACTCTAGGCTTCTATCTTGACTCCACCATGTCTTTTGCCAAACAAGTTAACTCTTTAGCCTCAAAGACAGCATATACCTGCAAGTTAATAAGAGCAGGTAAACCCTTCTTATCCAACAACAGTTGCATGATCCTAGCGAGAGCCTTAATACTATCACGACTCGATTATTGCAATGCCCTTTACAGTGGCGCTAACAAAACCATCACTAAAAGGCTACAAATCCTACAAAACAACGCCCTCAGAGCGTAGGCATAAACAAAAGGGACCATATCTCATCCATTAGACAACAACACAAATGGCTCTCCACTGACAATAAAATGCACCTAAAAATGCTCTCCCTGACACACAAAGCCCTTAATAACGCTGCCCCCATTTACCTGATGGACAAAATAAAAAGAAAAATCTCCAGCAGACCTACAAGAACCCCCAACTCCAACTGACTGGAAATTCCTAGATTTAAACTTGCCAAAATTGGCAGCTCAAGCTTCCCTGTGCTAGCTGCTAAATGGTGCAATGCCCTACCTCACAACCTGAGATCAAACCAACCTTTCCTCCACTTTAGAACGAATCTTATCAAACACCTCAATGACAATAATATGTAAGATTTGTAAGACTCTAATCTGTGTTATGTTACTTATCTGTATGTACATATGTACCTTCAAGATTTATCACTATTGTAAATTTTAACTATGCAACATTGCAAATTGCTATAACACTGAAATCTCGATGTTATGTTAATTATCTGTATGTATATATGTACCTTCAAGATTTATCACTATTGTAAATTTTAACTATGCAACATTGCAAATTGCTATAACACTGTAATCTCCATGCAACATTGTAAGCTTCGTATATTCTGTTCACTGCGCCCGGTTACCCTTGGGTCTGGCGCGCAATACAAATAAATAAACAAACAAACAAACAAACAAACATCCTGACGTCAGTCAACTCAATTCGTTACCTTGGAGTCATAATCAACAACTCCCTAAATGAGCTTCATTGGAGGCAAGACTTAGTTGCTCGGATGTCTCAGTTTGCCATTCAGGGCGCCAAGATTAACAGAGATTACGGGAAATTCAGTTTATTGCCCGTTATAACATTCTATGTTCAAAAAGTAATCCCAGCAATCACCTTTGGCGCCGAGGCCGGTTGAAGCGATCTTTTGGAGATGTGTACTAAAATTACCACGTTATGTATCTATCACTGCGATTCGTTATGAACTATCTTTGAATTCCTTATACTCAGTGGTAATTTGGAAGTCAATAAGTGTCTGGCGGAAAATGTGTGTAGTACCAACAAGATCTGCTTATAAAATCTTTACCACAAACCCTGATGACTCCAACAATCATCTGCTGGCCGAATGGAAATCAACCCTGGCCAACCACTTAACAAATGCTGATATAAAAATTGATGACTTAATCAATCTGCCACAGTTGGCAAATAAGAAATTCGAAGTCTGGTCTTGGATTTGTAACTTAGAACAACAAGCCAAACTGAAATCTACGTTGAAAGCCGAAACCTGTTTTCACAAACTGAATAAACCTTGCAGATACTTATTAAAGTGTCCTGCACGCTACTATTGAGAACAATTTCTGAGGTTTCGACTAAATGCCATACAAACCAAACAAATGTTGTGGCAACGAAGGAACAAAGACACTTCAGACAATATTTGTCAATACTGTATGAATGATATAGAATTGTTACATCATCTGGTGATGGTATGCCCAGGGCTGATTACTCAGTGCTCATCCCACCTTGGGAACTATGCACCCCAAGATGATGACATGGCAAATTGGTGGGGTTGTGTAATTGCAGGGCACGACATAAATCTAACATGTGCCGTGGTAAATTATCTTGATTAATTTCTTTTGAGAAAGGAGGCATAAGCAACTATTGTCAGCAAAGACAAACTGCATGATACCTGTCTAAGTTATGTTTAGTTGCAGATCTAATTCTCTTTGTGTGGCTTGCCTTCACTGTAACCATCTATTTTTTTCTTTTTTATAACCATCAAGTATAATGCGGATGTTATGCGTTACGCTGGACTCAATGTACTTTTTAAGAAGTTTAGATGTTTGGATAGGAAGTTTCTTTTGTAACAAAAGTCATGCCTGATCGACTGTCTAGTTGTGATTGCTTGACTGAAGTTTCAATAAAAAATAAAATAAAAAAAAAGTATGTTCCATGTATGGTTCACCTGAACATACAAACCAGGCCATAGATAGAGCATCTCAAGAGTTATTTACTGAGTTATTTTTATTCATTGCGGAAAGAAGCAAGCAGGTACTGCATATTTTACTTCATCTTGATTAACGACTCAGCTCGATGATAGCATTGATGTATCACCTTAAATTAAATGGCCAAGTCATTAACCTCAGAAATGAATTAACTGTACCCCTGATGTAATTCTCTCGCTCAAGTCCATCTTTAGTCCTTGCTTTTCTCTGCTGCCCCATCTCCCCAACATTCAATGGGCTTATTTATCAAAGTATGACTGAAGTATAACATCCCCAGATGGAAAGATATATGAATATAAAAAATGTTTATATTTAATTTGAGTGCCTTTAATATTGTGTTAAATCAAGGGTTCGGGAATGGTCACAGCTGGCAACGGCCTGCCACCCCAATCTTGGAAAACCCAGGTGAACTGAGGGCATGTGTGATCTCTCAGGGATGTAATCGGCCATAAACGCTGCCAAACACAACACTTAACATGATTAGCACTCGAGGCAAACATTGAGGGGGTAATTGCATTTTTTATGGGAAATCGCCTCTTTGTGACTCACGAATGCCTATGTTCTATTATAATCTGCTAGCATGATGGCCAGCACAGGACATAGTGAAGGGAGCAAGATCCTTTATTATTTCTATAGCTGTGCCAAGAGTGTGTGGGATGACGAGCAAAAGACTGCAGCAGAGATGGCGGCAGACAGATAGGTGGGGAGTGGTGGGGGGTACGGATGTATCATTCACAGGTGTTTGGGCGATGGGAGGTGCTGGAGGAGCATATAAACCCCAGTAATTGGCCAAGCAAATACAAAAATAAAACAAACGGACCTGCAGCAGAGGCACAGGTGGCTACAGGTATTTTCGAGCTGTGTCCCTAGCCACCTGATTAATTTATCCCTCTCTTGGGGGTGCTAATATTGCATGATCTTTATGGTCTTGTATCTGATGTGTAGAGAAGTTAAATAGTTTGCTGGTTAAAACAGTTACACATCCATAATTGTAATGCATATTATTTGAATGGTGTAGTTCACATATCAAGATTTGCATTAACAAGCTTGGCCAATTCAGATGTAAAAGTTTGCTTCCATGTGCTGGTTTTGGGCACCGTGTTTCCAAATATTTTGCATGTAAATTGTGCCTAAAAGATCGATCAGAAACACTTCACCATGATCTATGCAACACATTATACATGTGTTTTGTTAATATATTTTAAAAAACTAAACTGTTTGCCATCAGGTAATGTCCCACTTACATATAGTAAAAGTGTATCTGATTGAATGTAATACTCTACATTAAGTAATGCCAGCTCCGAATTGTATTTTGCACAAAAAAAAATCAAATATCAAACAATGAATGTTAAAAATACAAAGAGCAAATGCTTTACTGAAAACAACATTAGTTTATGTACAGGAGCGTCTGTATGTATGCTGCCAGGTGAAAGAGAAATATAATAAACTCTGCAACTTGTACTTTAGTATTCTACATAAACATGATGAATAGCATGGTATTTGTAGTATAATTTAGCGTGTTTTGTAGTGCAGCACCACTGCATGGGATCACATTATTGCTGTAAGGTGGTGCAGCAAGCCATGTGTTGCCAGGGTAACATATGGACAGGTACATGAAGACAGGCTATCTATGTTAAAAGAACACCATTTTTTTTCTCAATACTTAGTTGAAAAGAACACAATTGTTTTCTCTCACTTGAAATGCCTCAATTACAGGAGAAACATTAGATACTTAATTAACTAACTTGATTAACAAATACTAACACGATTTTAACTCCTTAACATTATAATGTGTTCTCCATGTGCAAATTGAGGCAGGCTGAGATTCATTTTAAACATGTGTTCAGATTTTTTTTCCTCTTTTTGCTCTGTTCACGGTCTTTGCAGGAAGCAAAATTCGAATAGCAGGAAATCAGTTAGATACAGTTGCTTACTGTAAAAGTGAGCCATTGTTGAGGAAGGAGGGTGGAATATTGTGTATTTTGATTGGTGACACGTCACCTTAGGGGCTGTAACAGATGTTTCTTGAAGCAGCTCGGGGAGAAGGAAAAGGATTAGACATTTTGCAGAGCTGCTGTGAGGACCTGGGTGGGCTGCTGGGAGGGATCGTTCCAGTGCACTGCTGACCTTCGGAGACTGGGGTTTCCTAGTCATTTGGCACCGGCTTGAGACCTGAAGATTGCAGATTGAACTGCATGTTCTGCATGTGCTTTAAAAAGAAAGCCCTGGGCCACTTCTCGAAGGCAACAAGCCAGGAGATTTCACCTGCTGAAAAGCTACAAACAGTTGGTAACTATCACGTACAACTTGAGGGAGCGTTGTCTGAATGAGGTCTTTTTCAGGCAGGATAGATATAGCTGGGGAATCACTGTGTTTAAATGCCACTTTGTAATGTTGCCATCTAAATGACTGTTCTTTTTATTGTTGCAAAGGTAAAATGAAATGTCTTGTATTTTTGCACTTGTGCGTGGTTCCACTCAGGGTATATGTGTGTGTGTGGCTTCTGAGTGGAACATAATACGATCATTTCACTAATATAAATAAATTAGTGATAATACCACAGGGGTTGGTGAATGCTATATGTGAAAATTGTGGTATCCATAAAATGTAGGCCCAAGGTCTCTCTAGTGATCACACAAACAGACCAAGCAAGAAAAAGGGGGGTTTGTATATTGGGGACCACCAGTAGAACAGAAAATCATGCTCATCACTATACCACAACAAAATGTATACCAACCAAATGTATCTGTGTACTGAAATAATGCATAGCCACTATACCACTATAATACCAAACCCAATCTAAATGCAAGGAGTGATTATTGCTAAATAACTTTTGTTTTTGGCGGTAAGAAAATACCGCTAGGCCCTAAATCTACACAAAATACCCATCATATTTATGGTGCATTGGCCGGGAATCGAACCCGGGTCAACTGCTTGGAAGGCAGCTATGCTCATCACTATACCACCAATGCAATGTATACCAATCAAATGTATCTGTGTACTGAAATAATGCATAGCCACTATACCACTATAATACCAAACCCAATATAAATGCAAGGAGTGATTATTGCTAAATTACTTTTGTTTTTGGCCGTAAGAAAATACCGCTAGGCCCTAAATCTACACAAAATACCCAACATATTGCAATCACAGGAGAGGCTCAGTATATTTATGAACAGAACAAACATGACTTTAGTTAATCCATATAAGGACAAGATGTGTTGCACATTCCTGTTACCTGGGATAACATATGTCTCATGCAGTTTTCCATACTGTGAACTTAAGATCTGAACTTTGGCTCATCTAAACTGTATGTCTGTACCAATAATATCAGCTTCTTTAAAACAGGAATTTCCAAGGGTCCGATTATTATTCACTTTGGTAAATACCACAGAGGCTAATGGATACATCTGGGTTTGCCAATGACACGTCTGTTTTCAAAATACAAAATATAAATGGGAGATATCTTGCCTGAAATGAGTTTGGTGCTCGAAAAGGAAGTAGCTGATTGAAATATTCTCTAAGAGGGCCTTTCCAGAATAGACAGAATGCAGAGACCTTTCCCAAGACAGAACCAGATTAGTTGAAAGGGAATTTGGGAGCAGCTAGTGTTACCTGAAGCCAGTTTATGCCCCTACCTGTTCTGGGCCTTTGGAAGACCAACCAAAAGGGAATATAATAATCCCTGAGCATTTACATAAATGTCCCAAGAATTACTTAATTACTAAATAACAATTACAAGTATTTGGGGAATCGATATTTACAATCTATATCACTCAAAAGGGAAACATAGCACAATGCTATGAATCTCTGAAGGCCATAGACATCCCAAATTGAAATGTGGAACGGCAAGCCTTATTAATAACTGGTGCCTACTACAGTCAATAACATAGTTGAAATCTGGTCTTAAATCATCACATAGCACTGCAGTGTTGAGAGGGAGTACCTGATTCCTAGAGAATAGTGGTAAATAGTGATAAATGTAGGTAAATGTAGGTGTACTCATGCCTTTAAAATAATTGAAACCAAGTCAACCCCAGAAAACATTTTTGTATCTACGTCCAAGCTATGAAACAATAGTTTGTTAAAGATAATGTCCCAAATTCAGGTTGTGTTGAATGAGTCCAAGAACAAGATAATGAGATGTTGAGCCAAAGTTTTTCTCTGATAAAAACACTTGTCGATTATTTCAGAGTGTAATGTATTGTAAAATGTATTCAAAGAACAATCGTATCTTTCTGAATCAAACAAGCAATCTTAATTGGCATGTCTTCAATGTGGAGTACTTTAATTCTTTTGCCTAGAACAGTCCTCATATTAGTTTTTCTATATATGTGTGATTGTTCGAATTAGACCGAAACCATTAGCGAGTCAATAGCAGGCAGGTTGCATTTTCTTTTCTGGATTTATTTGCAGCACTGTGTGTGACTTCCCCAGTATTAAAAGTCATTGGACCTTTTTAAGTTATTGATTTATTATTTTCAACAAAACTGAACATTCAAATTGAAAACATCCTGTTTTATTGTCCCAGATTGTGTGATGCGATTGCAGTGGTGGGAGATATTAGTTATGGGATGTTTCTTCAAAAACAAATCAAACACTAGAAATGTAAATATATTCCATAGATCGAAGTCATTACAATGCTTTAAATTGCACTCACCACCACAGCAAAGAGGTATCTGCACTCTTGCCCAGCTCAACCCTACACATAGGGCCTCATTACACGGTAGGTGGTGGACCAAGGTGCTATTAGCACCTTGGTCCATGCCGGTAAAATACCGGCACCGCCTTGGAGGAAAGGGGAATTACTTCCCTATTCCAAAGTTGACGGGGCGGTAATTCCCTCTTCCCCCATTGCCCTTCCCCATTCCCATTTTTGCCCCATAGGACTCTATGGGAATGGGGAAGGCGCTAATTACGGTGCCGCAGATTGCGGTACTGTAATTAGCATCCTGGTCCCTTTGCGGGTTGGTTTTGAACGCCTGCTAAAAAGCAGGCGTTAAAGTACCAACCCGAAAAGGGACCTCGTAGTAAGGCGGTAAGGGTTTACCGGTACCGGTGCCCTTACCGGTACCAGTAAACCCTTACCGCACTACGTGTAATGAGACCCACATTGTTTTATTTTCAGCACCAGCATATTTGATAAGCTCTTACTACTAGGCATGGGTAAATACATTTGTCTGCGTCCTGGATGATCAGAATTGCTAAGTTATTCGGAATTCGGTGTACCTCACAAACATTTAAGAAATGTGGTTATTGTATTTGAGTTAATGGCATGCTGAAGCCAAGGAAACTGTAAACAGTGGATTGTAAATGTTAAACCCTTACCTGCAAGTGGATGTTCAAAGGAAACAAAGTGCCTGTTCACAGAACTAATGGCTTGCAAGTGGCAGTTATTTCCTATAGAATGCAAAATCAAATATGTGTTTTCAGCTGACAAAACGTAATCCATTAAAACAACTTAGTATGTGTTTTTCCATATACAGGACTGCCATTACATTGCTACAGATAACTTCAAGACACACGAATAGTTAGGTGTGAAAAATAAGCGGCCACACACATCCAAAAAAGAAATGAAAGTCAAAATCTGTGCCCCTCAATAGTGCTACCTGATTGATACACATTATGCTGTGCCGATGGTCCTAAGGAAAGCTAAGAAGGACAACTTCAACCTGACTGATATCAATATAAAAGGGTCAAGAATCCACTGCAATACGCCAAAGGTTTGTACCCCAATGTTGTTCTCTGTGTAAGCACTGCTGTCATGACTTTCCCATTTGTGTGTGAAAAGAAATAGAATTTGTCAGCATAATTGAGCATTACTAAAACAGGGGCTCTACAAATTGCCTTTTTCAACTCTTCAAATCCTTCCTCCATTTCTTTATTCCATTCTGAATTTGTTTTACCAACTTGTGCTTTCTTTAATGCTTGAAGAAGTGGTCTTCTGTATGTGCTATAATCAAACACCCAGGCTCTAACATAGCTGCATAGACCTAAAAACTGTTGCATCTGTTTCATTTTGTTTGGTTTTGAGGTTTTCATAATCACCTCAGATCATTCAGGTGTCACTTTCTTTCCTTCATCCAAAATCAACTGACCTATATAGAACACCTCTTCTTGGCAGTATTGTAGCTTCTCCTTGTCTACTTTATATCCCTTGTCTGCTAGAATAGTCCTCAACTGAAATGAATCCTATCTGCACTCATCTTCTGTGGTGCTACAAATCAAGATGTCAGCTACGTATTGTATCACTGCACTTTTAAGATCAATTTTGCCGAAATCCATCTGTAGGACTCCGTTAAAGATCAATGGGGACTACAGTACGCCTGAGGCAGCCTAGTATGTTTCAGTCTTTTTTGGCAAAATGTAAATTACGTCAAGTCTTGTGAGTCCTTGTGCAATGGGATTGGGAAAAATGCATTTTTCAAATCGATCACCGCAAAATATCAAGCATCCACCGGGATACTGCACAATATTGTCGTTAGATTAGGAAACTCAGCGTCTAAAATATGGTTAATCGGTTTCATATCTTGTATAAATCTCCACAAACCCCCTTTTGATTTTTTAAGCGGATATACTGCATTATTACATGGTGATTCTGATGCACCAGAATTCCTTGATTCATCAGTGCTGAAATAGTCTGGAATATACGCTCATCAGCTTCTCGAGACATGCGTTACTGTAAAATTGCTCCTGGCTTAAGCTTTATTTTAACCTCCCCTGTTCCCTTCAATAAATCTACCTCATAGGGGCCTGTGGTCCATGGCACTTGGCACTTGGCACCTTTTCCAAGTCTTCCTGAAAAAATGATGGTCTTTGCCACATTATCACCATTCACTGTGGGACTTCCGTCTTCTCTATCCTTGTCCAATATGTAATACTCATGAAGAACACCAATTTGTCATCTGTTTGTTCCTCCTTGAACATAGCGTCATTGGTTATGTCAATCAGCCTGTACCACTCCTCAAGAGCTATCACGGTTCTCCATAGTCTACCCTCATCGTCAATCCCTTTGAGCATTGCCATTTCCTTTCGTACTATGGCTGCTTCCAATTCTATAGGAATAATCGGTCCACCTTCCTCATCCATAGGTATTTGTGGTCTAAACAGAAACTCATCAGGTATTACCACAATCTTTCCCACCAGGCCAGGTAACCATGTCAATAAAATGCTCACTCCATATAGAAAAATCTCTGGATCTACTGGAACACCTTGCAGAGCCACTTGCCCTGTGAATGTCAGTATGAACTCTCCCAAATTTAAATAGTGTATTCCTGGAGTGGAGCACACTATTCCTTGATCAGTAAATTAAATTGCCATATTAAGTTTCATCATTAAATCTCTTCCCAAAATATTAACCAGTGTCTGTCTTGAATATATCAAGGGAACAGACGTGTCACATTCTCCTATGGAAACTGGTAATTTATTATCAAAAGGAACTTGACATGTAGCTCTAGAGAACCCTTGAGCATTCATGGCAATACCTGACATTGGATATTTTTCCTCTCGTACACACAAACGAGTTGCTCCAGTGTCTACAAGAAAAGAAAAGGATTTGCCTCCTATCGTCACATCAAACTTTGGTTCCTCTTGGGGGTCTAGTGTCACCGATAGTACTGAACACATCAAGTCACCCTGTGAGCTGTTCTATTGTGGGTACAAGCTCATCCCTGTCCCTGTGAAAGGATTTGCTCCCACCACAATGACACCTCCATTCTGGGTGTCAATACTTGTCCTGTGTCTGCATATTGCTGTTTCTGCATAGGGGCGTGTTGTGACTGCCCTTGTGGTGGATTAATTTGTACTTGTCCCTCCTGTGGTACCTGCTGTACTCGCAGCGCTTGTGTCTGATAATATGTGTGATCTTGGGTAAAACCTTCTCTGGTCTGTGTACTATATGGTGGAGGATAAGCTGTCCCCCTCTTGAGAACTGTCCATTCTGTACATTCCCTTGGTTCCCACATACGTGCACAATGTGTCCTGCCATGCCACAATTCCAGCATACTGGAGGAACTCTCCTATTAGTCCATCCTTGGTTATATCCTCCCTGAAAATTCTGGTTCTCATTCTTTGTACCTTGTAATCCACTCTGATTATTTTGAAATCCACCTCATCTTCCTCTGTAACCCATAACTCTGCCTCATGGTATGAACCCATATCCTCCTTGATCCATCGGCCGCAGATTATTTGCCTGCATTGGGCTCATTATTACTTGCATTCCCACTCATTCTCCGCCTGTCAATACCGCCACTTCTATGGCAAATTTGGAGAAAACAATTCAGAACTAATTCGGCTTCCTCTATTTTTCTATTCTCATCTTGCTTCTTATTCTTCTCTTGTAATAACTGAAAGCGAGCATCCCCCAAAAATGCAGCAATAACTCCCCAATGAGAGTCAGTAATGGACACACCCCAGGAGGGAATGAGACCAGGACCAAGTGCGGGTGAAGATAAAAAGTAAAGGTTATCCAAAACCAAATAGGGCAAGCAGAGAACTCTGCAAACTCCGAGTGCGCTCTGCCAGACAATAGAAAAACATTCATATTTATTACAAGATCACGTCATCGATGATGTAAACTATAGGGGGCACATAAGTCGTGACTAGACACTATGGGCCTCATTACACGTTGTGCGGTAACCATGGCGCTATTAGCGCCATGGTTGCCGCCGGTATTTTAACGTGTCCGCCTTGGTGGATGGCGGAATTACCGGCCTACTCCAAGGTGAGCGTGGCCGGTAATTCCCCATTCACCAAGGCCCTTCCCCATTCCCATTTTTGCCCCCATAGGGCATAATGGGAATGGGGAAGGTGGTAATTACGGTACCGCAAATTGCAGTACCGTAATTAGCACCGAGGTCCCTTTGCGGCACCCTACTTTAATGGCTGGTAAAACCAGCCTTTAAGGTCGGGTCCCGCAAAGGGAACTCGTAGTAAGGCGGTAAGGGTCTACCGGTACCGGTGCCCTTACCGGTACCGGTAAACCCTTACCGCCTACCGTGTAATGAGGCCCTATGTAATCTCTAAGTCCGGTACTCCGTGATTGGTGGAGGTCCACGTGGTGTCAGTGCGGGGTGCACGGGTCAGCTGGGCTCTTCGGGGTGGAGCGCAGGGTCAGATGGTGTTGGAGCTGTTACAATTTATTCTACATAGCAGTTGCCCTTGTGGCCACACATACCTTGACCATCATCTATCTAATTGAACACATGAGAGATATATTACTAAACATTTGACCTGAACAATAAAAGTGAGAATACATGGGTCCAGGTGGCAAACTTATTCATAAGATTATGTTGTCACATTCAACCATTCCTTTAGATCTCTTAAGGCAATTATTTTTTGTTTGTTGTCGTGAGACAAATATATTGCCACACAGGGGGTCATGGGTCTGGGGTGAGCTGAGATGGTACACTGATGAGGGGCATGCCATCTTACTTCAAAAGGCATTGAGGTGAGGGGCTTATTGCGCATATTTCGTTAACCAGAGTCTAGGGGTGCGAGGCAAGTTCACAGTAGCATCATGAGTCAGGGGGCTGAGGAGAGGGTGGATATTCGGTGCAGGCTCAGCGGAAGGCTGAGAGGTTACATTTGTAGCATCAGAACATCAATGAGAACAAGGGCCTTTAGCATGAGGGGGGAGGATGGTGGGGGCTGAGTGCGCAGCGCTGCAAGGCAGGGAGAGAAGGCCCTGAGGTCTGTGAGCTGGGTCCTGTTCACTTTGTGGGATTATGTGTGAATCATTAGGATGAGGTAAAACTAGATCATTGTGGCTCTAAGTACGTTGAATAAGGAATGAACTTCTAATTACAATATTATACATATGAGAAAAGTATATTAGTTGAACACATTTGTGAACCTACATAATATTTATAAAAAAGCGAGCATCTGGATCTTATACCTTGCATTATATCGCATAAGTAAATTAACATATCATACATCAGTGTGAGTTTCTGGCAAAGGGTAATATTTAGCCAACAGCACGGGCCTAGACATGTAAATCATAGCTTTGTGCGCAATGAAATAGGTAAAGATCGTCTTGTTTTATTACATAGAATCAGCCCCTCAGTACACAACCGCAGATGGGGATTTATAGCTTTTACAGAGGGATTAGCAGTGTGGGTGAGACAGAGTGGCACACAGGCGTGGGGCATTTATCTGTAACTTCAAAAGGGGAGTGAGGTTGGGGGGGTTATTCACAGCATATGTCGTAAATGTGGGGTCTGCAGGGGGACGGGACATGTTTGTAGAGATTAATTGTTTTTCTCAAACCCAAGCTTTTGCCTGGTCATTCACAGGTCAACGATAGACTGTGGAAGGTGAAAGATACAGTGTTTGTCTTGGAGCCTGTTCGCGCCTAGTCTCCCGTGAGAACAAGCCTGCTGCAGGGGCACAGAGGGGAGGAGGATGAGGGAAATAGCTGGCCTGCTGTGCGCAGTGTTGAAGGGAGAGCTGCAGCCCAGCAGGCTGGTTTGCTCATGAGGCCTGTGTTACCATGTACAAAATGGAGTCGGCGTGTGGTTCAAAAATGGAGTCTGTAATCAGCCTTCTGATCGAGTTTTGCATCCATATGGGTCGTCCCGCGTCTAACCGGCATCCCTGGCCACAGGCGCATGGGTAGCCATTGGACAATTCATAATGTGCAGGCAGGTTGTAATGGTGGGGAGGGGGGCCTAGAAGACCTTTCCTCCCATACATAACCGATAATGGTGTACTATCATCAGCTGTATCTCAGCCCATGGCTCCGCTTCCATTCCTACTTGTTTTTTCATCTGCCTCTGTACTGGCTCAGGCAATCCCTGACATGAAATGTGGTAAAATAATTTCACTGTCTTTTCCCTCGGCTCGCGAGTTTCAAGCTGCCATTTCTACTCAATATCCTGAATGTAAGCAATAGGGTCCTCATCTTCCTTCATCCTCCTTCATTTTATGTGCCATAATTGAACCCACATCTGATGTGTCAGGATACTGTACCCTGTGTGCCCTCCAAACATCCCTTCTACATATCCAGAGCTATCTCGTCAGCGCTACCTCGTCAGCCTTATCCTTCTCTCCTTTGCATCTTTTAATCTCTCTGTCTATCTGTGTCGACAATTTTGACCTCTCACTCTTGTCTTCCTTGTCTTGTATGATCTTATAAATCTCTTCCTTTCTTTTATTCTCCTCCGGACTATCATCACTACTGTAAGCGGGGGGTTCTTATATTGGATTACTATACCCTGTTGCTGCTTTTAATTCCTTTAAATGATACTCTCCTATTTCTTCTATAGCAACACCCTTTGCTTCAGGTGAGGTAAGGGGAGCTGAGGGATCAACGTCTCCCTCCTTATGCTGATTAAGCATCCACTCCGCAGGTGACGGGTCATTTCTTTCCTCTTGATAAATTTTCCAGAGCTCTAAAATCGCTAATCTTTTCTCTGATATCTTCCCTGGGTATGCATCGTGCAAGTATGTTGTCATGTGCTGCAATACCGCTTTTGACAATAATCTCCCTTGTGGCCACTGCATGAACATTTTATCTGCTGTGCCTTTTACCCATTCCGCACTACACTGTTTGAGCTTGGGCATATGCTTTGGCAGTCTTTTGCATAAGTATATGAGAGGAGTATCCCCCATAATGACAAGTCTCAAATGATTGTCAATACTTACCAGACTGTTAAATAAACTTTATACCTTTGCTTAAGTCACCTTTTTTCAATGTTTTTAAAAAAACAAATATGAGCAAGCACCATCTATTGCTGATCAAGCCTCTAATTTCAATAGCCTATCTATTCTCTTTGCTTGATGTATCTTTCCTCTTAATTGGCATATCTATTCTCTTGATTGCCACCAATCACTTTGCTATACTCAAACACTGTTACACCGCAACTTTTTCAATTTTTTACAATCTCTATCGCTCTTCAATATTTTTACTCAACAAACATTATTCAGACTAGTCAAATATTGCACATTTATAAACACTGTGATCACCTTATCTCTTACCTTTATTCCATACCCTATACAGTATTTGAAATATCACCTTAGGTAATCCTGATTACGCATTATATATTTCACTTTACTCCCATTGGAGTTTGAGATGTCTCCTTCTAACTCCCTTGAGTCAGCACAAGATTTCCTGTTACTCAAAAATTATCAAAATCCTGTCCCTTTTTTTGCCATTCCCCTTAGTTTACTCACCATTCTTTAATCGACTCGAGGCCTTCGGTATCGACTCCTCCTTCAATCCGACCACTTTGCCTTCCATCCAAAGAGTGCTGCCTGGAAACGGGGCAGGGATTTTGTCAAAGGGGGACCTGCCCACCGTCTCAGTTCTTCTTGCAAGTTTATTTCTATCGGCCGCACTCCACAGGAAACACTGCAATCTTCCAGCTAATGGCTCAGGATGTCTGATCGTCCCAATATCTGGAGACAAACTGGTTTGGATCATTAAACCATGCTCTGTTACCATGTGATCTTAGGGCCCTTTAGTAACGTGCATGCAATGAATGGGTTTGCAGAATAACTCTAAATCCAAATAACCAAACCAAATCAGGAAGATGGCAAAGTACGGTTTTATTAACAATTATCTAAAACCAGGAGTTACAACAGACATCAACAGACATTCGCTCAATTTCTCTCAGCGATCTTTTCACAAAACATAGACTTTATACTAAAAATACATCAGAGGTGACTTCATACTATGTGGCAAATAAGAAAAACCTACTAGGGATTGTGATAGGCTTAAGGGGAACATTTAAGTATACATTACATAGGAACTGGCATTGTGATTGGCTCTCACTGTCAGGTGGTGAATATATGCCTACCTCTAAAACATGCCATCTTTAAAACCATTAAGTACACAGTTTTCAATTGGTCTTCAAACTACAAGATCTGTCATTATACGGACTTCTACAATTGGTTGGCGCGCTTGTGCCATGTCTAGAACATTTGGTTCACTTAGCAGCATGTAAACCCGGACCCAGGTGCAGGGAGATGGGACTGACTCTATCTCCCCTCCCAATTAGCTCAACATCTCTCATCACCCAAGCCTTCTGTCATGAAGATTGTCTTTGAACTTGGCCTTGCAAAGTATCCTTGTCTCTAGGAATACATGGGAGTGCGAGCACTCACTATCTTTGTTCTAGGACTCCAAATTGGACTCTATTTTCATCCGTGGCTCACGTCACGGGAGACCACGATTTGGTTCATTTTGCAGGTTTTAAATGTCTTAAATGAATACAATTTGGCACTCTTGGTGTTCTATCTTTGCACCTTAACAAGGGATGATTCATCCTTCGCACATTCACACCTTTCAAGAATAGATAGCCGACCTTGGTTGCTTCAGTTTTGATACTAGGTCAGACAGACTTGCCACACGGCTCAGCGATTTCAGCTTATTCTTGCTGTGACACAATTCTCCCTTCCTTCTTCATGGGTCCTGGCTTACTAAAATTAATGATACCAATGTCAAGCTGCTATACAGTGGCGGTTTCACCTGCATTCTATTCACTACATATAGCCAGCTTATATAATGACTTAGTCTACTTTGCGTTTCAGCATCTGTACAATTATTGAACAGCTGATTCTCTGCAGTACTTCATGCACGTGTAATCTTTTTTCGTATCTAAAGGTTCACTTGTATATTTACTACGTCATTCGTTTTTGTAAGATCCATGCATCCTCTCCAGCCAGTATCTTGGGACATTGCACATGTATCTTGTGTTGTTACTAGCTTCTCTCTGCTCTTTTGCAAATTTCTTCAGGGAGTTCCTCTCTCAAATTGTCATCTCTTTGGGTATACATTCGATAGGGTTGTCTCAACTGGTATCTTCTTTCGAATATACGGTGCAGTATTGGCACAACTGCTGTTGTCAAACACAGCACAATCTCAGACTTCCAACATTCCAAAATGTAGGAGGTGGGGGGGATTTCCTGCAGATGCATGTAACTGTTCCTCTACATTCTGTTTCAACAATATTGTTTAGAGGCAAACATCCTGAATAAATCTCCACAACCGCCCAAACCCCTGTTGATTTCTTGACTGGGTACACAGCTGGACCTACATGGTGATTCAGTTGGCACTAATATTCCCTGCTTTATCACAGCAGAAATGGTCTTGAAAATGCCTTCATCTGCTTCTCTTGACATAGGATACTGTTTTGCATGAGGCAAAATTGCTCCTGTTTAAGCTTGATTTTGTCTCCACTCAATATGTACCTGCTCCACTCAATAAACTCACATCATATGGACTATTGATGTCACCTTCTCTAAGTCTTCCTGAAAAAATGTCGGTTTCTTTTTTTACCAATGCCATTCTCTGTGGTATTTCTCTATTCTCAATTCTCATCCAATAAGTGAGACTTATGAAAAACACAAATTCATTGTCTGAATATTCATCTATAAACATGTCTTTGTCTGTCAAATCTGTCAGTCTGTAGCCTTTACTGTTCTCAATGCTCTTCCCTTATCATCTGTACAATGAACAACTACCCTCTCCTGATTTACTGCTACTGCTTCAGGCGCTATGTGAAAAACCTGTCCCTCCTCATCATTCATATATATTTCGTGTCTAAACAAGAACTCATCAGGCATTCTCAATATTTTCCCTGTCAGTCCAGGAAGCCCTGTCAACAAAATATTTACTCAATACAAAACTATTTCTGGTTCTAAAGGAACCCCTCGTAATGCTTTCTGGCCTGTAAAGGCTAATATGAATTCTCTCATCTTCATGTAATGTACCTCTGGAGTCAATCACCCTATCCCTTTGATTCAATTATCTCAGGTGTCATTAACCTATTGGCCTCTAGAGACTTTGTTGCTATACCTCACACAGGCTTTTCTGCATTTTGTATTGTCAATTCTTGGCACTCATAAATGTTTGCTCATTAACTTAATCTAAGAGAAATATGTCCTGCGTATGTTGCTTATCCTCGTTAACTCCCCTTGCACCGCTTCTCACTGTGGCATCCTTGATCTCTGGCCAGCAGCTATGTTCATGCATGAATTTGCATTTCCAGCCTCTGCCAGCTCTGCAGCTGTGGTCTCTCTTCTTCGACCTCTACACTTACTATCATTGTGAGCCGGCGTCCATCTTTTCAACGTGGTTGCTTCACCCGTGTTATGTTTTCCACTGCAGCAAGCTTCTCTATGGCTCATCGACCTTGTGTTTCTGTGTACACACATTCACTACTCATCTGCTTACTTATCTTCTTTGTATATATGCTTTCTTCTTACTTGTACCTATTTTTACTATTGTTTCTTCAGTTGCAGCTTCATTCTTAAATATTCTTCTATCGTTTCAGTGCCTCATTGTATCTTCTCCTTATGACATCATGTTGCACCTGTCAAATCATCTTTACAACTCCTCGATATTCAGTGGTGCCTGCAAGTCTCCTGTTACCACCTCGTTACAAGCGATCATTCGATACGGTTGTCTGAGTGCATAACCTCTCTCATACACTCGATGCGGTATTGGGATGATAGCTGGGACACTGTGCATGACAATGCACAGTGTCTTCCTGTTATTCATCCAGTATGACGGAGGTGAGGGGGCAGAGTTTATCAGTGACGCAATCGTCTGCTGCTCTACACTATTCTACTACAAAGGGCATATTTAGCAATTTTTACAGATTATTAGACATAAAAGGTGTGCACCCTTAATATTTAACCAGCAATGTTATAAGCAAATCCATGCTCTTCACACATTATTTGTCCTGTTCACTTTTTTGAAATTACAAAAATGAAAAACTGAAAGAAGTGTGCATGTTTCACTCTAAAATACGTTCAGTTCCTGTGACGTCACTTCCCATTGCATACGTCATAGCCCCTCACGTTTTTGTTTGGGACTTGAGCCTTGGGAGCTTCTGACTGAAAAATAACCAATTTAATGAGGGTAGCTGCAGTGAGGATCAGCAAGGAAGACTGAGCGGCCAGAAAGTGCTCGGAGTTCAGAGATGTTTAATGCATTTCTTGTATTTACACACATACTCAGCTTTTCAAACTCCTTCACAACGCACAATTCACACGTCGTAGTGTGCTTCCCGCAGCCCTCCACGGTCATGCTAAGCGAGAAATACACTTAAAAGTTAAGCAGTGCTTCGGCAACGATCGCCCCCCTCTCTGGCCTCACCATGACCTCCCCAAAGCCCCTCCACTCCTGCGTACCTTCAAAAAAGATTAACCATTTTCAAGAAATTAGTCACGAGCCAATCGAGTAAAGAGAGGGATAGATAATAAGATTGGTAGATAGATAGCGAGGTAAATAATAAGACAGATAGAGAGAGAGAGAGAGAGAGAGAGAGAGAGAGAGAGAGAGAGAGATGATAATAGGTTAGATAGATACAATTGATAGATAAGATAGCAGATAGGTATACAGACAGCTAGATAGATTATTAGATAGGGAGATAGATTAATAGATATAGGTAGATATGGTAGATAGATAATAACGTTGATAGAGAAGATAGCAGATGATTAGAGAGATATATAATAAAATAGGTAGATAGATAATAGGATAAATAGATAACTAGATAGATAGATAGATAGATAGATAGATAGATAGATAGATAGATAGATAGGTAGATAGACAGGCATGTTGAATTTTGGCAATGATTACAACTGCGCTGTGCACATAAATAGACAGTCCCTTTACCCCTTTCCATTGCTGCTTCTGAGAAATCATGAGCTTCAGTTACGGCCAGCTGAGGGCGTGAGTCTGAACCATACTGAACTAGCAGGCAGCGAATAGCTCCACGTATACTATGTTAATCAGGACCCGATATGATAGGTGATGCGGTGGGGCCGAGGGAGCAGAGCACAGCTGAGAAGCACCTCGGTAATGTGACAGAGCACACGCGTCATGCCACATCCGAAACTGCTAAAAGGATCTAAAGCTCCTCACGTGTCTTAGGGAGCTGTGAACCCTTTGCTTCCTCTGGAGGTGCAGATAACGAGGCGTTAATGAGTGCCACTCACTGGCGTGGATGTTTCCGACTCTGGCACTAGTCTGCCACTCGTCTTTCAAATACGGCGACTTTCCCGTTCATTCATCTTTTGACCACTCGGTCCTACTTATGATAAAGCAGCCCCGTTATTACAATGCTTTATGACGGATTCTCCCCACTTCTTAGAGTTGTAATAGTAACCGGCGCCACGAAACATAAATTTCGCGAAGTATCAATCGTATATCTTAAAGCGCAATATGCCTGTGAGAATGACAAAGTCAAACATGCATATTCAATTGCTTTGATAATTTGTATACCTATAGCCCAGGTATCAGCATCACCTTTTAAGCAAAAGCGACAACCAGGAGACCAGGTGGTTGTACAGTGTGCCACAAATCCAACTTCCACAGGAGACACAAACCATACATGTCTGTTCATTATAACATTATATGTCAGTATAAAAACATGTTCCCGCTGGCTGTGCCCATACATTTCCATCGTGGCTGCACCAAAATATGCCAATATTCCTATATACGAACATGCTCATGTTTGCTTTACGCATAATGCCAGTAATGATACTATAAGAAAATGTCCATGCAGGCTCTGCCATTACATGACAGTATCCGCACGACAAGGATACTGATGGCTTTGCCATTAAAAATGCCATATCGCCATATCACAATAAGAAAACATGTCGAACGTTGCTGTACAATGTGGTCCAGTCTAGACACGTAATAACACTTATCATGATTACTTTTCAAGAGATGGTCAGTAAAAAATGTCAAGCCAAAGAAAGAAATGGCTAGACTGGCTGCAGCAAAATGCCAGTCTAGCCACTCAATACCACATGTCATGCCTACTGTATTATAAATGGCCAGTAATAAAAGTCATGACACATTAATAAATGACTAGACTGGCTGCACCAAAATGCCATTCTAGCCACATAATGCATATCACGCTTACTTTATCCTGGATGCCCACTAAATTTGCATATTTAGCGAAATCCCCTATAGGACTCCATGGGATGGTATTGCCTGAATCACTGGCACTGGTATTACCGGTGCCGGTGATTCATGCATTTATTTGCCAGTAGGGGCCTGATCTACAGGCAGGTCTGGTCTGCCAGGAGATCCGTGACCCCCACCGGCTAACTTGTGTTTTGACGGTTTGGAAAAAATGCTGGTGCCGGAATTACCAGCATTTTACTTGCATTTTTTCCAGAACAGCAAAATAATAATGAGGCCCTATGTCTTGCTTGTATTGACATCATGCACAAGAAGTTTCATTTCTTCATGAAAACAATGATCAAGAGCTGGTGACTATATCACATGTATAGACCAGAGGGAGGTTTACAGACACCTCAAGTTGTTCCTTGTCAAGTGTAAGATTCTTATACGGTCCTAGTAATCACTTAGAATTCTGATATTTGAAAATTACCAGAATTCCATTTGTTATATCATTTTCAAATGAAACTACAACTACTGTATAAGTATAAAGAATGTGTATAAAGAATGTGTTTGTTAAAAGGCAGGACTTGACCATCTCAGCCCAGGGAAAACGATTGCTTTGTTTTTGCAGCAAACAAAAAGTGTAAATTTGGGTAGCCCTTAATCTCCACGCACATTCCACTAGATGGGCTGGGATGTTTGGGACCAACAAGATGTAAAAGATCATTTTGAAGCCCAAGTACTCACCCTACCCTGACCTTTCGGGGGCAGGTCCTCCCTTTTCCTTAACATAACTTCCAACTGGGTGAAAGGTTGTACAGCTTGACTGCCCCCTCTCCCCTCCTCCACGCCGATAACCTAGCTAATGCTACCCACTAACAGAGTACAATTTTAGCTCTTAATAGACCACCAGGCAGCATTATGGTGTTGCAAAATTAAAGATGCTATCATAGGATGTGTGACTTGAAGGCATGAAACTGCCAAGAGAACCTTACAAACTGGGCTCACAGCACAGCTTTTCCACTTTGTCAATGTGTGATTCTGTGCATGTGACTCATCCTAATGGATGTTATTGTCCTTGGCTGTCAAAACTGGGATAACCTACAGTGATTTTATTAAGCGTATACTGCACAACAAGCTCCACAGGTAATATAAATAAATAAAATATCAAGCTTCAAGGATCGCGTGCTTGAGCCCCAAATGGACTTGCAAGCACAGTCCTAAAAAAAGATCCAGAAGCTTGGGTGACCATTTTGGAGATAATGTTTCGAAACGTGATAGTCGAGGGTACAATACCAGTATCTTGGTGGAGAGTGCTTTTGGTTCATGTATTTAGAAAGGGCAAGCATACAGAACCCTCTAATTACAAGCTTCCTTAGATGCTTGATTTAAAAGCAAGCTTTGCTCCTCATTTCTACTTGATGAGATGCAGTGGTGGGTAGATCGTACACATCTGTTGGACAAATTTCAAACAGGGTTTAGTCCTGGCTCAGGGGTTGTCCACAATTTAAGAGTGCTGGACAAGCTGATTAAACATGTAACTAAGACAGGCAATCCCAGTCTGTACACGGCTCTGGTGAATTTCCATGCCGTCTTTGATTCCGTAAACCGTGAGAGGTTATGGAGTAAGGTGGATTACCTGGGCTGTCCCAGGAACATTCTAGGGGCAATAAGAAAGCTGCACAAGGGCACCTCAGTACAGGTGAGGTTGGGCAGCAGAGGAGCGGTCACAGCTCCGATTATCATCAATAAAGGCATCAAGCAGGGCTTCGTGCTGGCTCCCCTGCTTTTCAACATTTACCTTTCTGAGCTGCCTTCTGATTTGAAGCAGATCGACAATTGTGCCCATAAATTAGGTAGTGAAAAAATAGGATGTCTATCTTATGCCTATGACTTAGTGATCATTGATCACACCTTTGCTGGAGTCAAGAGAACTCTGGAAAAATTGTATAAGTATGCAGACGAGCATGGATTGACCAACAATTTTGCCGAAAACCAAGATAATGCATTTTTCTAAAAAGAAAACTGAAAAGCCTAATCTGATTGTTAACGGGAACTCTGTTTAGTATGTTGCCAATTACAAATACTTAGTGATTGAACTGTCAGATAAGGGCAACTATTCAGAAATAATTTCAGTCAAGCGCAGAAGGGCACTGGTCTTAACTTCCCTCATCTCCAAGTTTGTCAGAAATATCAGGTTTCAGGTGAGCTATGGCATTATATGACATAGAGGCGCAGTCTATGGAGGACCCGACCTGGCTTAAGGTTATTGAGGGCAAATTGTGGAGGACGATTCTTGAAATGGCCCTGTGTGTCCCTATCTAACTGCTATGATTAGAATTGGGACTGGCATCTCTTCTGACCATGGCGCATAAGCGGAGATGCCTTCTATACATGAAATCACCAACAAAGCCCAAATGTCAATTACTGGCATTGTTGGGAAAATCCTTTAGCAGAGATAGGGGCGACAATTATATTAGGTTAGTGAAAACTACATTTGACCTGATAAACTGGCATCCCAAATAGGACAGAGAATATTACATTCTGTGGAAAACGTTTACCAGCAAATTAGAAAAATGGGACTGGGCGGCAAACTACGATCATATGGCAAGCCTGAAATCTTATAAAGCTATAGCAGGGGTAAGCCATAATTCCAATTTGCCCCAGAGATACTTGATGCAATGCCCGGCTCAGACGCTTCACAATTTTATTCTACAGCTGTGATCATTTATGTAGTGCACACCACGGCTGCATGGTCTGTTAGCTCACACATGGGACCAGGACTTGTGAGGTATGTTTCTGGCCTAACAGTAGAGTAAATTCAATGATATACCGGCATCTTCTAGTGGGCGAGGATGATTGTCTGAGACATGGTCTTTGACTAAGTATTGTTTTGCTTTATTTGCAGATTGAACAGGATTCAGTGCAAACATTGTTAACACAAATTCTTCCCCACTTCTACCGTCTTTATCATATATGTACAAATTCTTAGGATGTCTGCACATTGGGAACATAGCTTGTGTGCAACCATTCTTTCCCTGAGATCCCGCTAAAATTCTAGGTTGTGTTTGGAATCCACTGGGGTGTCTGGTATCATAGCCTTTGTATCCTAACATCCAAACTTTGAAGTTGTGTGAATAGGTATATGTGCGTGAATGTTACAAACGTTTTACTGTTAAGATGAGTGTTGCAAAGAAATGACATGAGCAGCAAAACCAGTGTGCTTAATGTACCTAGTGATTCGAGGTAATAGAAAAAACATGTTTATGTATTAGATTTCTATAATTTCATTTTTCTTTAAGTATGACATATTTTACAAACTTTATAACAAATAGTTAAAAATAACAATACTCTGAAAATAATGTACTTGATTTTTCTAGGTTTTGATAGGTTACAAGGCTCAGTGAGACAATAAGTGAAATATAATTGCATTGTTATGACTGAAATACATGTTATAAATAAACATTGTGACCATTTGAAACTAGTCAGTTTAAAATGTTAGTACAATTTAAAAATGTCCTTATATGAAGCAACTGTATTTACAAAAAAGAATGGCTGCCGCCGACTTCAAGATATGTAATATTTTCTATGGACACACAGCTGTCAGCAAAGACTGCAGTGACTCTAGCATATGCGCCCCTGAACATGTGACACTAACAAATATAGAAAGAGAGAGAGAGACAGAGAGAGTGAGGGTTCTGTAAAGGATCAAGGGTAAGACTCGGACACAGTAACAAGCTTCATGTTTGATAAAGACTTTTATTATCAAAATAAAATGAAGGGTTAAGATAATCGCACCTATTCCTAACTCTAAGAGGGGTTTCCCTGCCACAACAAAACTAAGGAACGTCTGTGTCAGGATGTCTAAATCGAAAAGAGTTCTCTGTCCTGAGTCCAAAATCCTAAGCTTGCCCTCACACACTAAACTGAACATAACGTGAAATGGGAATGTCTTTTAGCTGAACACCTGCAGCTTCCTTCCAAAGTTCTAAACATAAAGTCTTTAAAGTGAAGAAAAGAAAAATGAAGTTGCATCAGAGAAGGGGCCTTCCCTTCCCCTAGGAGCCTTCTGGTTATTTACAATGTCACTTTTGTATATTCTATAAACCCAAGGAGGATGGTTCTTCCCTTAAGTTTTCTCCCTTTGCACAACACTTTACAGTTATTTCTCTGGACCTCTGATGCCTTTTTCAGAAAGGGGTATAGCTCTTCATTTTTGGTCCACAATTCATATAGGGGCAATCGCTTCCCATGTCTTCTCAGTGTTTCGACAATTTCTGGGGGTCTCTTTCCCATTTCTGCAATCCCTGGTTTATTCTCCTGCTCGGGTTTTATTTTGCCACTGGGTGTGGGTCCCAGATTCGGTCTGTGCCTGGTTTACCCTCCTGGTAGGGCTCTTTATCTTTTTACTTGTGTGTGAGTCACAGACTTGCTGAGTGCCAGGTTTACACTACTGCTAGGGGTTTTTAAGTCCAGTCAATATTCAAATGCAAATCCAAGGTTCACACTCTTCATCAGCATTCACTTGTTTCTGTATCCAGGTAATTATATTTTCCATATGTCGGGCCAATGACCCTTCTCCAACTGTGTTAAATGTAACGCCTCCACTGTGTGGGTTTATACTCTTCACTAACGGTACGTGGCATCTGCCCTGAAGCGCCCTGGTGTGCCAATCTCCTTTTCTGGGCTTACCAGTCTTCTCAGGCAGCTTCAGCATTCCTCAAGTCTGACTGTTTCCTCCGCTGTCCGTCTGCTGACTGGGAGCATGTCTTGTCAGCTTCTCGGTTCCCGCCTTGCCTTCTCCTTTGCTTGGCAGCTCCTACTGTCCATGGTGGTAGCGCAGCAAGCACACTTCTGGCTGACTTCCTTGGATGCTGTTCTCACCAGTTTCCTTGCTCCAGTCTGCAGCATGCTTTCCTCCGTGTCCCAACTAGCACTGGGAGGGTTGAGTCTCTCATTCTGTTTGGGTTTTCCCTTTTGGAATATCCCAGCACTTGTTGACATCCTCCAATGACATGAACAAGGTGTTGGCTTGCCGCTTCTAGTGATCCTAATTCATCTATCCCTCTTTCTTGAATCAGTGTTAAAGGGGGAGGTATGCACATAAGGTTGGTGACCAGTTAACAGTTGAGATTCTTTATCCACTTTACAATATGCCATACAAGAATAGGGAAAAGGAAAATGGTTGTTATCAAGGAATCCAAGTAAAGAATCATTCAGGTCTAATGTCCTTATCCTGCCTCCCTTCAGTTTATCCTCTCCCACATGGTCCTCCCACACAGATAGCTGCCACCAGGGCAAGAGTCAGATAGCCTCTGCCTTTTCCTGGCCACGCAAGAGAAGCTTCTCTCCAGGGAAGCAGTTACAACATCACTAGATTTGCACAGTGCAAATAATTTCCATTTTTAATAGCTGCTATTGAAACAAATATAGACCTCTGTCTGAGATAGCGTTTTTTTCATCTGATCACACAGCTGTTAGTGATGGCTGAGGTGACTCTAGAAAATGTGCAAATGACTATGCAAATCTTATCCACGTAAAAAGAGACTGGGACATTTAGTGTGATAAAGAGAGAGAGAGAGAGAGAGAGAGAGAGAGAGAGAGAGAGAGAGAGAGAGAGAGAGAGAGAGAGAGAGAGAGAGAGAGAGAGAGAGAGAGAGAGAGAGAGAGAGAGAGAGAGAGAGAGAGAGAGAGAGAGAGAGAGAGAGAGAGAGAGAGAGAGAGAGAGAGAGAGAGAGAGAGAGAGAGAGAGAGAGAGAACTGCATCATCATAGTTACTACTAGTTCATTTTTTAAGTTCAAATAAGCCAGTGGATTTAGACATTTTTAATTTGTGACCGACTTCAGTAAAAAGAGTTTATGTCCATCATAGTGTGGCCCGATGGCACCATGTCACCAGGACATCACTTTCTATGCTTGTACTTTCATTTTACGGACAGATGGCTTCCTAGAGTTGTGGTCTTTATAATTGCAATTGAGCACATACAACAAAGATCTTGATACCAAATATTTGTAAAAGTAAAGCTCAAGGCTGAAAAGTGGTTTCCCAGTCGATTCTTGTCATCCGGTCATCTTAGACACCCCTTACAACTGCCCAGTGACTCACAGCTACAGATGTATTATCACAATTACTGTGTAATGCAAGTGCACATAACAACTTTCAGGAGTTTGTGGCATTGGGCGCGCCCGACTGACAAAAATGTTTGTTCAGTGCAGCATAGTTAGGACTATGGCAAGTATCCTCCCGTTTTGACAGAAACAAATGAGGTTTAGTGCGTCACAGGCTGTGTGAGTGCAAGCCTCCTCCCACTCAAAACTAAGCCTAGGCAAACTTTCTCAAATGTAACAAGCAGGCTTCTGCAAATCTCCTAGTGAGATTTGGGTAGGTTTGCAGGTTCCTTTGGATTTTTCTCCCAGACCAAATCTACCCACATCTCCTTTGAGAGCCAAAAATCTTCAGGGAAGATGGGGGATGGTTAAGGAATGTTGGGCTGATTTGTTGGAGAAATAAAACCACAAACAAAACAACTTAAAAGGCTTCACATTGCATGTAGGGAGAGAAATAAAAATGGAGTCCTGTGCATCTCTGAATGTTATGCAAGTAGGACCTTTAAACTCTGAAGTGAGATATCTCAGTAGATTAATGAACCTACTGCAGATATCTATGTGTAGCCTGCAGGCCCTGATTTGACTCTGGGTTAGATCTCAGCCGTTCATCATTCTGAAGTTGATCAAATTAGTACATTTTAATTGTGGAATTGTATGATTGCATGTCAGACCAGCAGTGTCAGTCAGTCATGCCAGCGCCTGCTTTTCAGAGGCGTAGCCAGGATTGTCTGACAAGTGGGGATGACATTGACATCTGTAAAGGCCCACACAACGCTGCTGAGTGGGCATTTACAGATTCTGGGTGGATTTTGGGTGGACCTTACCCGCTCAGGCCTTACCCTTTCTACGTCTTTGCTGCTTTTCATCATTCAGGGGTTGACACATAGGGAATTCATAACAGACAGGATCTCTGAAAGGCCAGGAAAGAGGCAGTCATGCATTTGGAATGCACAAGGTTTCATCCTGCTGAGTTTGCTTCCATGATGATTGCTTAAGTTATTTATTTAATAACATGAAAAGTCCACAGTCTCAGAAATGCCAGTAAGTCTAAGGCAGTGTCAGTCACATGTCAAGAATTCATGATGTAGATACTGACTTTCCTTAAAAGAATACCATTTTGTCAGGTAGGATTCCAATGTTATGAGGTTTGTACTTGGGAAAGAAACTCATAATATATATTAAGCTCTAAGTGGTTTTTAAAGATTATAATTTGTTGTCATCTATATAGAATTCATTTTGATTTACATGATAAAGAAAAAGCCAGGTGCAAGCCATTTGTCATTTCGTCATGTTGCTTTCTTTGAGCAACCCTTACAGGAAAGACGCTGAACTTGTGACCTGGCCCATTAACATTATAATGTGTTTGCGTGGGATGGCATGAAATGGTCTAACCTCTTCAACCCAATGTTTAAAGCAACATTTCATCATTATCAATTGTTCAATGCTTAATATGAATCTGTCACCAAAATCTCTAAAATACAGTGACACTTTGGGTGAATCGGGGTTGAGCCACATTTATTCACCCAGGTTTGCTCAGAAAAGGTACAGCCTAGTCAACAGAAGTTGGAATGTGTACAGTACAAACAGTGAAATTGCAAGCTTTTTACACACAAACTAAGACACACAGACACACACGTGCCCATGCTCTACACTCTTTCAGATGCCCACTCAAGCACACCCGTACACTCACCACTAACTCACTCACTTCTGTTTAAATCTTAGTTTTAGTCAATGTTTTTTCCATGCATCTAGACCAATTACACTGAGGACTTTGTCACCTAGTCGTTAATGTTTGAAAGATGACTGAATTATTTTTATCTTGCAGGGGCATCTCAGAATCTGAGATTAGTGGTAGACGTCTTGTGTACTTGAGGCATGTGATCCCAAGGTCAGTCAAGGATTGAAGAACAGGAGTAATGTCAACTTCTTTTAAAAAACAAGGTTCATGATTTTTCACTAATTAAGTCCTTGCCTCCAGAAATTCTGGCCTTCGTCCTTCTGCGTCCATAAATTAAGTAACATTACATTTGGTATTACTTTAACTTATTAGAGCTCTTAGAAGTAGGAGTAGCCTGCACTGATGTGATATATAAAAACATTATATGTGGGATAAAGTACACCCTGCCGTGCATTATAAGGTGAGTGCCACATTCCTATAGAATGTCATTGAACACGATGTGCAATATTCACTATGCTATTGGATATTTTATTCCTTATAACGGTCAAAGACTATCATCCCCTTTAACGCATGGCCTTAATGTGTAAGCGATCTCCCAGTTGGCGATACATGTAATCAATGAAGAATATGTTTGGATTAGAAAAAAATAATATCCAGCTTCTAATGTGTTGCATAAAAAATAGTTTTGAAGCAGTTTAATAAAGTGCATGCAAAAACCTTTTCATTTTGTAATCTAAAATTAGGAATAACATTCAGATTCTTGCTCTCATGTACAAAACTCCAGCAGTGCACAAAATGAAAATACTTTCATAAACAGTTCCTTATAAGTTAATAGCTGTAAAGTTTCACAGAAAGCGATTTTGCAAGGAAGCTTTCCAGGGCTTTAATTAAGATATGTCATGGCATCTGTAGTTCTGCACTGTGCTGGCTCAAGCAGCAACTATAGTGACATCATAAATGAAGCACAATAACTAATTAAAGATCCCTCGTGATGTCATTTTCTTATTCAAGGTCAGTAATGATGTCACAGCTAGAGTGTAATAAGAACATTATGTACAGGCTTTTTACACTGGGATTGTAGGCTGTCATGTATTATATTATGATTATTATTGCTAAACTTGTTATAATGGAGACAGGTTTGACGCAAAGACTGCTTCAAAGCACTGTGTGAGTACTTTAAGGAACACTGCTGAACTGTCTCATGTTATGTTGGAGTTGTACATGTAAGTGTGACTGGGGGTTTTGGGCTTTGAGCTTGACGATGCCTATCATGGACGTCAATTAGGGGTCATCAGGGGTCGCAACTGCGACCCCCGAGGTCTCCCTTGCTACCCCTGTGGTCTCCCTTGCTACCCCTAAAAAAAGTATTTTTTTTTATATTGAGACTCATGGGCTGTGGCCAGCAGCATGTGGCTCTTTGTTTAAGGAGTGGCTGGTTTTCTGATAGCTATAGCCGGTAAGATAGTTCAGTGGGTTTAGCGCTGGCTGCTGCAATGTGTGTGTGATCTGAAGTTTGCAGGTTCGACTCCCAGCAAGGTCATCTCAGCCTTTCATTCTGCTGAGGTTCATAAATGAGTACCAACAAAGGTTGAGTCATATTGTTGGAATATTTGGTCTCTATGAAGCGCTTATTGTTTGGCCTTGGACGTCTGCTTGCATTCACAGTGATTTGGAAATCCTGTACATACTTATATTAACGATACATATGGTGATCCATTCTTGTATGAAATGTATATCACTTTACAGTGATATCGTAACCATATTTTTGATAGTGTACTTAGAAACAATGCATTGTGATGTCACTTCCTGTTTTGTAGGGGGGTTGAAGGTCATGTTCCATCACTTCCTGTGATGTCATCATGGGTCAAGGGTCGTGTGATGTCACTTCCGCTAGCCCTGGCATTTTGGTGAAATTACGTCCCTGATGCCCATTAAGGGGAAGAGTGTTTGATTATAGCAGACTGTTGTTTCTTTTTTCTTTAAATATATTTATGAATGGATTTAAAGCTACAGGACACAAACTATGGCAAGAATATGTTTTCAATGCAGTTTTTAAAACCAAATGGCTTTAATAGGTTTCCAATGACTTATTGTAGCTATTGACAGCAACTTTGCTCATTCTGTTGTACACTAACTTGAAGTACATCTTTTCCTTTCTTTTCTGAACTTGCATACTGTCGCCTTTTTAAACAGTTTGATAACAAGTGGGCTCACTTAAACCAATTTGGCAAGTGGCCCTTCTTTCTGTGTGCCCCTTTTATTTCTGTGTCCCCTTTTGGGTCCCCATATTGATTTCTAGAGACACCCCTGCAGAGTTGGCAGGTTGCAAACCCATGACTCTAGTTCATTCTTGGATCCCCGAGGAAAGCTTTCAAATCTTTGAGTGATTTTAACACCCTCAAGTCAATTGATGGACCATTCCTTTCCCACTCTAAATTTCGTCAAGCTGGCTATACATTTGATCATGGCCTTGGTCAACTTTCAAGATGAGCAAAAATAGTCATATTTCTTATAAATAATGTTTTTAAAGAGCTCTAAACTGCATCGACTTGTGTAGTCTCTGGGGCTTCCAGTGTGTTTAATGTTTCTTAGACACCTGTGTTGTCTCCTTTACTCCCTCTTTTCCGAGTTCATGGCCGTTGGTGGTCTTCATTGGGGGCTGGGCTGCTATTATGGCTGTCCCCCTACATCGCGTTTTTCTGCCTCCACTTGGTGCGACTCTGATGCCAGTTCACCACTCTGAATGCATACATGGATTTCCCTTGAGGCAGAATCTGCCATGACGTAGTCTCAAGAGAACAGCAGCCATGTTGCTGTGAGTGACTGCCTTCCTGTGGCCAGTGCTACATATACTCCATGAAGCAGCCATCGTTTTGACAGCCTCTTCAAACAAACAAAAAGTCCCCAACTTTAAACTGAAAAGAACTGGTGGGTCCAGTTTCCCGGTTCTAGCAGCGCAGCTCTGGAATTCCATCCCAGATGCACTTAGAGCCACCCCTTCCTTCCATGTGTTCAAAGCTAACGCTAACCTCTGGCTTATCACCAACGATAGCTAAATGCCCCAACTGCACCAAATACTCTGTATATTTATTGTAAATACTTGTAACTGTAACAGATCTTTCATGTAAGTCATCCGACAACACAAATAAGGTTTTGATATATGTAACATATCTCACATGTAAGTAAGAAATGCTTGATATATGATCCTGTAATATATGATCCTGTAACTTAAGAACTGTAACTTATTAATGTACCTGTAACCCAAGATTTATTTTCTGCAAGCGCCCAGTTGCTTAACGGCCAGGCGCGCTCTATGAATAAATAAACAAACAAACAAACAAACAAACAAACACTGCAGCTATTGATTTTGCCAACAGGGATTGAATTAGGCTAACTTTTGAGTGACAATTGGAAATAACCGCTTTGCCTTCTGCATTTGGGTTGTCTGTTCACTGGTTTCTCTTTCTTTTCCCTTGGCTTCCAAGGCACCCTATCCCTTGTGGGTGTTTGCATTTTCATGAGTCGCTTACATACACCTGTTGGCAAGGACCTGCCTGCCAGAGAGGTTTCTCCTGCTCTTTCCCTTACTAAACCTCCATCATTACAGACATCTAGAGTGCAATCCAGTAAGGCTCCTTTTGGTACATCGATCAAGGTGGCCCTTTCAAGCGTCGCTTTGGACTGCTCTTTAATGCACGAGGAAGGAGATTATATTTTTTGGCCCCTGTAAGATTCCAAGACAGTCGGACCCCCATAGCAATGCCAAGTCTACTGTCAAGACCAAACATTTTATTGTATATAAAAAGAGAATATTGTAGCCATCTTGCATGGCGCAGAGCCACGTTGTGATTGAGAGATGTCTTTTATAGTAGTGCTTTTTGATATTTAACACCCACAAGGAACATTCATGTAATCACGCCCAAAAGGAAGGGGTTGGTGATCAACTTTAATGGTAACAACAGAGAAAGAAAGCCCCTTTTTGCATTCAAATGAACTAAGGCTTGAATGGGTGAGAATGATATTCAGCAAACTAAGGGGCACAAAACATGGAGACTGCTTTAATATATTGGATGCCAGACACTCCCAGGACATACCCTAGATGCAATCTCCGGCTCCTCCAACCTTATCTCCATGCCTCCCGATCACTAATCTGGATGGAATACGCAGCCACCTTCTTCTCGCTATCGACAGCAATTCCTCCTCCTCGCTTGACTAACCCTGAACCGTCCACCTGCTTCCCATTGTGGAACAAGGTAATTGATTTGACTGACTCAGTGCTTGCCTCCCTTCCCAATCTACCTCTCCATCAGCCATTTCAACAGCTCTCCAATGCCCTCGGACCACTCACCCCCACCAGATCCTCCTCCCACAGACAAGGCCCTTCCCCCAGATGGTTCCACCCTTCTCAGAAATCCCTCAAAACACTAAACTACTCACTGGAAAGCATATGGCAGGCTGACCCATCTCCTAAGAATAGAGCTGCATATGCCTGTCAGATCAAAGGCTATAAAGCAGAAATACGGAAGGCCAAAAACCCTTCTCCTGGAATAGAAGCTCTAATGCCCGTAACACCAGCAGGGAACTTCACAAGATCATCTCAGAATTAAAAGCCACTCACTGCTCCTTCTCCACCCCTGCCCACTCCCAAGTACTATGTTATGCCCTCTTGGATCACTTCCACAACATAGTAGTGGAAAGAAAATTGCACCTTCATCGCTAAACTAGCAGTGTTCCTGCCCCAATCGCTGGCACCCTTGTTCAACCCCCACAAACCTTGCCACCGCCCACCCCACCTTCTCCTCCGTCTCTCCCATCTCATGAACTAAACTCCTGAAACGACTTTCTTGCAGCTGCACTTCCGGACCCCTGGAGAACCCATACTCTCCCGCTGTCCTAAAAAACATCCTTTCCTCAACTTGTGCAAGCAACACGCAAGATCTATCATTAATACATCCCTCTCCACAGGCATATTCCCATCAGCTTTCAAGAGATGGCACATCAAACCCCTGCTCAAATACCCTTCCTTGACCCCCTGCTACCGTCCAATCACAGACCTATCCCCAACAACCATTTCATAATCAAACTAATTGACCAAACAGCCTACTCCAAGCTTTGCTGCTTCAACCTCCTCCTCAATCCCACTCAGGCCAGCTTCAGACTCCTACGGGGAACAGAATCATCCCTAATCGCCATCTGGGATGACCTCAAAAGAACTGCATCCTCACTGACAGAGTCCACTCGCTCAGCATCAGGGACACAGCATTAAGGTGTATTTCCTCCTTCCTAGCTAACCGACCCCAAATTTCCCACATTCCTCCCTTCTCCTTTACCCTTTGCCCTGACACTGACGGAGTTCCAAAGGACGTATTTATATTCCCCCTGCTCGTTATCCTCTACCTGAGCCCCTCCCAGCTCTTATTCATGCACACAACCTAACCTGCTATAACTATACATATGACACCCCGATAATCTTCAAGATCCCTAAAACCTCATCCAACCCCCATTCTGGCCCGCCTTATGCCTCACAGATGTCAACTAATGGATGATGGCTAACCACCTCCTCCTCAACACCGGAGAAACCAAAATCATGATCTGCAGAAAGACTGCCCTCTTCCCCCAACATACCATGTGGTCGTCCTCCCTAGGCCCTCCTCCTGCTAAATCCAACTCAGTAAAGAACCTGGGATGTACCATGGACGCAGATCTGACACTTTCTCACCACATCAACTCTGTGTCTAAATTGTGCTATCTACACCTTTGCATTCTCCAACACATATTCCCTTACTTCTCCTACCCTCACTGAGTCACTGCAATCATGACTATCGTCCTCTCTCGCCTAGACTACGCTAACTCCTTATATGTGGGCGCCCCTGCACCTCAACTCACAAAACTCCAAAGGGTCCAAAACACTGCACCTAGGCTCCTCCTAGTCCTCAGCCCCAGAGAGCACATCACAGCCACCCTCCATATCTTCCAATGGATCCCTGTCGAGTGGCAGTCCACTTTCAAAGTTAGGTGCACCACCCACCATGCTCTGAACAAGATAAGCCCAGAATACCTACAACACAAACTCACCCCTTACATTCTCAACAGAAACCTGAAATTTGTACCGCATTTGTCCTTGTTATCCCCCTTTCAAAGTGACCAGAATAGGAGGGTCCTCCTTTTACGTCTAGGCTCCCACAATGTGCAACGCGATGCCCCTCAGCATATGCTGCATAGAGGACCACCTGGCATTCTGGAAAACCCTCAGGTCCTGGCTCATCCCCCATTGTCCTGATGAATCCATTCCACCTTCCGCACAAATGTAACCCCCTGTCAAATAAGGTGGGGCTGGGGCAGAAATGAGACCCTCAAAGAATGTACTGAGCAACGCAGAGAATGGGCTCTGGCAGACCACAGGACAGGAAGGAGTGATGAAATATCAATGAAACATGTAACCTTCTAGAGCACTCAGGTAAGTATCCCACTCCATATCAATGGAAGATAGCCACTCACCCACCTTCATTTGCAATCTCACGCTACTTGAAGACATATCCCATAACACCTCTGCCATGAGAATGGCGCTAAATTCCACAACAAAAACGTGGTCTAGCTGGACACATAACCAGTCTCCTGGACTTGCATACTCTCCCTATAACCTCACAGCACCCATCCACAAGCCAGTTCAGAATGGATTGCTAAGCCAGACTTGGCCACCCCTACCTACCTTCGTATTGGCTAAAAATGCACACAGGCATTCAAACTCCTACAGTGCTTTGAGGTCATACCAATGGAAATAGGCACTATACAAATGCCACATTACATTACATTACATAAAGCTAGAGAGGTGCTGCCAAAATGATTATGCTTCAAGTAAGAGTTCAGCTTCTTACTAACTTGAGAAAAAGGGTGTACCTGCAATATGTGAATAATCACCTGCACAAAAGAAAAACATTTTTCAACAAGTAAAAGAAAGCACCGCAACATATTAGCATTTCTAGGACCTTTAAGCACATTGTTCCAGAGAACGAGTGTCTATGCCATGGAAAAACATGACATGGAGGACTATTGTTATTGAAATTGGGAAATTAGCACATGTAAAAGGATAAGGTCCAGACATTTGAGAGTGTCTTTACCAGCAAAATAATTCATGATCATGATGACATGTATCTTGTAGCTAAGAAACTCAAATTAATAATCCCAGGATTTGTCATCTATTCTAAGTGCATCACCATAAGATTTAGGATTCCCTTTGCATCAATCGTACAAAAATCCTGATTTCACGCTTTAAACACACAAACGTAGATCATGTATTTTTTCAACTACTCTCTTATCAGTATATAAAGTAATGATGGTATGTATGAGTGGTTCACATGAATGTATTACATATTGCACACAAATGACATAGCCACATTTTGTGCAAGTTGGAAAGCTGTGTTCATTTCTCGCATTCATGGTGCTGATTTGAATTGACTTAGGGTTCACCTTGGTACAGCCCAACCTTAGGAATGTGTGTCCTAAGACTCATCAAAAGTTGTTGCTTTGTCTACAGTACAAATAACATGGCAGGGATTGTTCAGACCGGTTTTCCAGGCTTTAATCACAAGATGCTTTTGTGCAACTAAGAATTACATATTTGAGCTTTCCTGTATCATTATACTGAAAAAGAACTTGTTGGTAATGTTAGGCTGAGGACCGCTTGTGGATGTAAATGATATTTTGATTCAGATGCTTTTGAATACAGAAAGCGTTATGTTCAGTCAAATAACCAAAGTATGTAATCAATTAAAGTGGGAGATCCTGGGAACCTCAAACCAATTAGGAATTGTAGATATAAATAATATATGTGTTTAGCGAATATAAAATTCACCATGTTTATAATTACAAACAGTATGAACAATTATAGAAAATTAATAACACTCAAAATACATATGCTACCAACTCAGTAATATGTCTTGGTGTGCAGGGTCACCTAGGGAGTCTAATGGTCCTTGTTTCAATAAATGACCAATTTTATAAAAACGTTACACAGGAAAAATCAAGTTACCATCTACTGGTAATTTTCCTCCAAATCTTTTCCAAGAGATAACACTACAAGTGACTAGCCCCCCTTTGAAGTCACAAGACAAGGAATGAATAGCCCTACCTGTTAGGTCACAAGATTAGGGGGGTTTTCTATTTATTAATGAGACTCCTCTCAGATTATTATTATTATTATTATTATTATTATTATTATTATTATTATTATTATTATTATTATTATTACCCAAAGCAGAAGGCTGCTCGGCATGGATATCAACAGAATAGCTTGATTTCCATACAGGCTACTAAACGAGAGTATCCAACTTTGTAAAAGCTATGAGCAGTCCATATTGGAACATGGACGCAGAACGGCTTGCAGACCTTGCAAATTGAGGCAGTACATACTCAGAGGGTCCAGACTGATTCCCAAAAATAGAAAGCAACATTTAAATATAAGTACAATAACTCCAATGCAAATAAAGATTGCTCTATAGACCTGTCAAGGTAACTCCTCAGGTCATTATATCATGATGTTTGTCTGACTTAAGAGTCATAGATTAACAGAAAAAATATTAAACAAGTTCTGACACATGTTTTACCATGGTTTCCACGTTAGTGCCACCATCCGGGCACACAGCTGTTAATGGGCTGTCCAATGCAAACTACAAGCTTGCTAAGAATACTGTCTGACCTATAACTCTCATAGGATAAGGTTCTCATGAATTTGCTGTATTACCTGAATTATTCAATGGATCCAGACATGCTGGATGAACCCAACTTGTCATACTTCTTGCTCTGATCTTATAGGGGTCCAACTCACCAGCTAAGAGTGCAAGGGACCCACATGGAGAGATGATTTATCCCTTGATCATCATACACTCGGTTCCAGCAACATTTGGCCTATGAGTTTTGTGTTTTATTACCATAGGTATTTGATGAATACACCTTTGGAGTGTTCTCTGCTAGCATATGAGCAAGGGGCTTGCATGGCCCCGAATATAGATTCAATCCTTTCCATGTTTATTTGAAAACATTCCCAAGGGAATGGAAAACTCCCTGAAACAGTATGAGGATAAACAGCTGGATAGTGTGATTCTGTTGACCTGCATTTTTTATATGAAAGTGAAAGCCTTGTGCAATAGTATACCTGCTGACGTCCACATCATTGTGGGGGTCCCTACTTGTGTTCTGTCTCTTGTGGATTGCAAAAATATCTCTTCTGAAAGAGCACCATTAGTATTGTCTAATGCAGCTCGACCCTAAGTTAGCAGATATAGCCAGCAAGGATCATGTTGTAAATTTCCATGGTCTCTTTGTCGGGGGCTTCATTAAGAACTTGGGGCACTCCATGTGAACCTTAACTGCCCTAGAGAATTCTAGGTCTTCCTTAAAGTGTATCAGGTAAGATAGTATTTTTGACAGAGCCAGGAGAGGCCAGTAATGGCCAGAGCATGGACAGTTCCACTTTCAGTCAGCCATTGGCTTTTTCCCATCTCCAGCGAGGAGCAGTTCAAGGCAGATGTGAGGTTCAAGACAAGCTCTAGCCCAGTAGTCTGCTGCTGGTAAATGTGCTTCTCCTCCACTTCCAACTCATTCTGTCATAGGTCATCATTTATGTGTGTTAGTTGCATGCTTGTGTGAGATTACAAGCGATCCTTGGGTGTGAACTCTGGTTTTAGGGTACTGTATAGAGTTGTACTGTATGCCTGGTCAGATATCTTCCCCTCGCTTTGCCACTTTCCCTCAAGATCAAGTGCCTTGGCTCAGCCAAAGAAGGAAGTTCAATAGTTGGTGTTCAAGAATTGAATTATGAATGTTCCAGTGTCCACGTTGTTTCCTCAGCAATAAGTGGCAAAGAAGAAAAAGAAGCAAGTCATGTATGGAGAACACTTTATAAATGTACCATCATTTAAATATGGAGTGGGAGCACCCCCTGAGGAATATTCTGTTGGTAAAAGTGGATCTGAAGAATGACTTTTTTACAGTTTTTTTCTCAGTGAAGAACCACCAATTTCTTCAGTTTCTTTGGGCTTGCAGGATGGTGGTGGCATTGGTGGCTTTTATATAAGTGAGCCCTTTCCGTGTCCTAAGTAGGGAGGACGAGATCTGTTGGTGGCTCCAGAACATAGAAGTGTTGAAAGATGAAGCCAATTTTGGGACCTGCCATGATAGGACATGAACATCTGCAGCGGAGAGACTCACAGGTGCCAAACTGTGCCAGGTGGCAAAGAGTCTGTGGCTGAGAAGAATCTTCATATCAATACTTTCTATTTGCTGGCAGGTTCTTTTGGCAGAATGCGCCTTGTACAGTAAACTATGCATTTGTGCTGCTCTTTTGTGAATTCACTATGGTTCTATGATCCACCACATCAACCAGCTAGGAGAATGCAGGACCAAGAATCTGGTGTTTCTGACCAGGGATCTCTCAAATTTATTCTTAGATAATCATATTTCACCTGAGCTATCTATCTACCTGGACTCTCAAATTCGGCAGTGGATTGGAACTCCAGTATTCTGCATGTCTTCATGGTTCTTTGTACCTATTAGCATGGAAAATGTAAGGTGATCCGGAGTGCTTTAGGGCACTTCAGCAAGGACTGACTCACTCACACAGGTTCCCAGGGTGATGCGAATGAGGAAACATTTGGGGTCATTACAAGTTTGCCGTTCTGGTAATAAAGTGTTGATAATAACATTTACCGGCACTTTTACTAGACCGGCAAACTTTTGCCGGTCGGGATGGAGGATTTACCTATTTAGCAAAAAATGGCCAGTATTACTGGCACAGCAATACCGTTGCCGGTAATACCGGCAACATCCTCCCATGGAGTCCTATGGGAATTTACGTCATGCGGATGTAAGGCAATTTCTTGTCATCATAGCGCTCAGGTTTTCGAGCTGCGTTGGTATAGCCTTTCACCTAGAGTCCTTCTTCTATTTCTTGCTAAGGCTGGCCTCTTTACTGGACAAGGCCGTGTGTTTGTGGTGAGCGTGAGACATACAGTTGAGTGGTGCT
The DNA here is from genome assembly GCF_040938575.1 of Ambystoma mexicanum. Lineage (NCBI taxonomy): Eukaryota > Metazoa > Chordata > Amphibia > Caudata > Ambystomatidae > Ambystoma > Ambystoma mexicanum. Next base: position 984,040,780 of record NC_090925.1, read on the forward strand.
GCATTTGTGTTTAACTTGACTAGGTAAGAAATGCACGGAATCATTGGTGCTTCAATGGCTTGGTCAGTACGGATGGGACATCTGGAATGTTAATGAACCGATTCAGCATTACACTATGGGGGCATCCTATAAAGATATAGCTGGCATACTGCACATGTCGCAGTTTTGATTTCCAGCCTGTAATGGGTATACCTATGTACATTTGCTGTGAGGTTGAATTTATTTTTTTCTAACTTTGATCCCCCGGCATAATAGGTCTTTTTGACCTTAGTTGTGTCGTAGACATGGGGTTTGTTGTCGTTTTTGCAACATACATGTGTGCACTATAGTTCCCATTGCTGTAAAGTCGGATTGAGACATTTAAGTGAAAAACGGTGTGACTGAATAGTTTCATTCATTTTTTTGACAGTATGATCTGGATTGGGATGGTTTCAGTATGTTTCACTGGGATCGTTTGTTATGATTTTACAGACAATCTGGATGACATAACCATGTATGGTTTGAGCAAGTAAAAGATAGAATAAACTGCCGGCTTACTGTGTTAACCATGAAGGTGGATATGCTTCTTTTTTAAATTTTGTATTTTAATAAGAATTATTTTGATATTCTGACATGGAAGATACTTAGGGTTCCTTCTTTCTGTTTGTTCAGTGGTTGTTGGTGTGGGTCATTTTAAGAGACCTTTTGAAATTCGTAGTTGCCCTACTGATGAGGAGCAAGTATGCATTTTTGCGCAAGAAGTGAAATATCGAGCAGTGGAAGCAGGTATAGTGCTCAAACTTGGATGTTTGACAATGCATAAACAGCACTTTAGCCTCATTGTTATCCAGTTCTGATTCAATGAAAGATTTATTCTTTGATGTGATGGTGTATATTTTGACATCTGTTGGTGATTTGGGTTGTCCTATCCTTTTTTATCTTGGAGTGTTATGGGAGTGGTTCGCTAAATCAGTGGAGACCACAGTGTGCATCTGCCAATATGCAATTTGTGGGTCGGTGAGCCCCTGAAGAAGGTTTCTCCAATAAAATATTGGAACTGAAACATGTCGGGCACTTTGTACTAAAAACACAATTGTTCCAATTCTGAACTCTGCTACGGCCTATGTGTTTGTTTTGGAGACAACCACAATATGGGTTGATTTTTTTGTAAACCTTTGTAATATTTCTCTAGTGGATGATGCATGGTGATTTCCATTTTATTTGCTTGATTCTGTATTTTAGTTTTTTGATATATTTTATAATAAAATAACAGTTTTGTGGTTTTCAATGTGTATTTTGTTTGTTTAGAGGGTGGGAAAGACATTACCAATCAGATATGCTCTTTTTCTCTTTTGTGTGCATTTAATGTTTCCTGGTCTAACAGCTCTTTGTGTCTTTTCTTGTCCCACCACAATCCTGTTAGGTATAATGCTGCTTAGGCTCGTAATTCCTTCTTTTAAAAAGTTCCTTCTTTGTTTAACAAACACTGTCCTTTCTTTGGACTTTTGGTAGGTATACTCCCCTGCCAGGACATCTTATGCACTTCTGACTGCCTGGTCTACTCCCCTGTCAGGACTGTGTTTGCACTTGCAACTGCCTAGTATACTCTTCTGCCAGGACTTCTCATGTACTTGTAGTTGCCCGGTTTACTCACCTGCCAGGACTTCTTATTTCCAAACATATATAACAGTTACTCTTTGCATCCAAACTTGCATATATCTTCCTTGCTTCGGTATATCGAGTTGTTTTAATATTTGCTTTAGGTTTTCCACATCTGCATTTCATGCACTGAAATATTGTTGGGAGTCGTGTTTGTACTCTGCCCCTTTGACTAGCAAACATTCTTCTTATTGTTTCTGACTCTGCAGCTATACAATGTTCAAACTGCTCTTCTTCAGTTCTGGTAAGGCTTCCTCCAGCTGCCGAATTTCCAGGAGTCTTTCCATGGTTCCTAGCATCTCTGCGACACATCCTGCTGCCACAAAGTTCCTTTCCCTCTTTTCTGTCAAGCCCCTTTGCTCCGCCACACCGGTTCATGCCAATAGCTTCCACATGCTTCTGAGGGAGATGCAGCACCTTCAACTGAACAACTGCTGCCAATAGTTTGGTTTTCATTTTTAAATGTCCCGCACACCAGTGCTTTCTGAAAACAACTAGCTTGCTCATTTAGCTTGAGGGTTCTTCTGCTCTGCATCATTTCCTTCATCCTCCTCGTCTCAGTACTTAGGTAGTTGTGGAAATTTGAGTCCATTGATGTGAACTGATGGATTGTACTTGGAAAATCTATGTCAATGGCTCCATATGAAAAACCAGTTCTATATGAAGGGGAATAAGAACTGAAAAAGGTATTCTTGGGGATTTTGCTATTTAGACCAAGGATGGGAGTTTGGGCTAAAGGGTGTTAGGAAAATGTTTTTCTCTTTTCCCTAAAGGGGGGAACAGATTTAGTGCAACATGTCATTAGGGTAGTGCATATTAGGGGGTCTCTTTCATGGGCAGATGAGGGATACCATGTCTCATCCAATGAAGCCATGACATTCCCCGAGTGGTTGTCTCCTCCCATGTGATCCTCCCTCATTTCACCAGCCCCAGGGTCAGGATCAGGAGGCAGCTGCCATCCCGTGGCCGCATGGGAAGAGGTCCCTGCCAGGAAAAGAGTAATAACGCTATCGGACTCATCACAGTATGGACACAGTGTGAATTTTCCATGAGGCTAAACTCACTGCCGGATTGTCACGTAATGTTCACACATGTAGAGAACAGGGATGCTCACGAGTCAACAACCAGGCCCAGACAATAAGGATGCAAGATCCAGTAGAACCACTAATGTCACCAGTCTACCGGATGATAGGAGGATGGAACTGCAGTAATTCAATTCCAGAGAATCCACAGAAGTGCTTGCCTGATGAAACAAGGACAAGATCGCAGCACAGTCATTGCCAGGTACCCGGCAAAACCGGGACCTGAGTCAGAACTGTACCCATGAGGAGAGGGCAAAGGTCAAAAATCAGAACCCCAAGCAGTTCCAAAGACAAACCAGGTCCGGTACACAAGAATACAAAAGAATGAGAGCAACAGGTCCAAACATGCTAACACAAAACTATCTTAAGGGTGTCGGGAAAATGTGTCTCTATTTTCCCTAAACGCAGGAACAGATTTAGTGTAATATGCCATTAGGATATTGGGTATCAGAGGGTCTCTTTCATGGGCAGATGGGGGATACCATGTCTCATCCAATGAAGCCATGACATCTCCCCAGTGGTTGTCTCCTCCCATGTGATCCTCCCTCATATCACCAGCCCCAGGGTCAGGATCAGGTAGCAGCTGCCGTCCGCTGGCCACATGGGAGGAGGTCCCATCCAGGAAAACAGTAATAACTCCATCGGATTCATCAGAGTATTGACACAGTTTGAATTTTCCATAAAGCTAAACTCACTGCCGGATAATCATGTAATGTACACACCTGTAGAGAACAGGGATGCTCAGGAGTCAACAACCAGGCCCAGACAATAAGGATGCAAGATCCAGTAGAACCACTAATGGCACCAGTCTACCCGATGATAGGAGGATGGGACTGCAGTAATTCAATTCCAGTGAATCCACAGAAGTGCTTGCCTGATGACACAAGGACATGATCGCAGCACGGTCATTGCCAGGTACCCGGCAAAACCGGGACCTGAATCAGAACTGTACCCATGAGGAGAGGGCAAAGGTCCAAAATCAGAATCCCAAGCAGTTCCAAAGACAAACAAAGTCCGGTACACAAGAATACTAAAGAATGAGAGCAACAGGTCCAAAAATGCTAACACAAAACAATCCAGGAACTAGCCAGATAAACTGGTGCATAGGAGCTCTGAAAATGGGAGCACGGGAACAGGGACATGGGAAATAAGTCATTGAGATAGAATAGCAAACCACACAGGGAACTTCGTAAAACGAACTCATGGGTGCAGGGCATCATTGTGAAGCACCGGGTTGGAGCTCTGCATCCTCTTTTCAATGTTGTGCGGCATTTTGGAATGCTGCTTCAGCTTCCGCATCATGGGAGCGAAAGGATGCCTGATGCGCATTTGTAGTTCCCGGGCGTCACCCAATCTCCATGGCAGCCTCAAGTCCTCCCTGGCTGAGGCGTGCAGCTTCCCCCGAGGGCGGACTGTGATACTGGCAATTTTCTTAGCAGATGTGGGATGTAAATCGAGATTTCATTACACGCAGGCTATCATTATTCGTGCATGCAGCTACAATTGTGTTATCGTTAAAAGGTGTGCTATACAATTTAAAACAAATTAAAATGTATTCAAGGGTAGACAAGTGTCCAGAATGTGGCCAACACCAGAGTTGGGGGTGAAGTTAAGGTTGGGCTGTGATTATCTTATTTTAGTGGGGTGCGGACATCTGTTTATGCTTCTGTTCTATTCCCCTTATTTTATTGTGGCCCGGTCACATACTTCTGTTAATACTAGTTTAAGATTCCACTTTTCATGTGATAGAGTTGTGGTCCTTTGTTTGTTTTGTTAAAATAGCATTAAAGGATGTGCATGTAATAATACTATCATCCACGCCTGCAATGAACATGTTTATTTCTGTCTATTACCTTTCTATTTATTAATCTCTTTATCTGCCAGCAAGCTACCTCCAAATCTATTAACCGGCAGTCGAATCTCGCAAAACCCCTTGTATTCAATGAGCTGATTTAAAGTGGGACATGAATAGAATTCGCCAGGTTTCCACCATTGGAAAAATGCCTTGTTTAAAGTGTAGCTTTCCACAGGTGGAGTTCAGGAGGGAAGCCGGCAGAATGTCCACTGGCGATCATTCCTCCGGCTGACAATCCACCAACTCCCATGCACTGGGACTAGCAGACCGACTGCATGACGGAACCTCCACCAGCAGATATCCTGGCAGCGTCCTCCAGGTATTCACTGGGGAAAGTCACAACGTCTAAACTTTAAATGAGGTCTTTATCCACAGGTGGAAACCAGGATGATTTTTTCCCCTGCACAAGACAATTCCCAGCAGGCCACTGGGCATAGCACCTGATCATGGTAGAGTGAGCTGTGAGGCATCTCTCAGCCTGCCAAACAGCATTCTAAGGAAGGCAAAATGGGTGACTGTGGCCCCCATTTCAAGTAGCCCTTTCTCTGAACCAAAGATTCTTGCCTCGCATAACCCCCAGCTGTCGCTTACGGAAATTGTTATTCGTTTACACACTGCCCCTTCCCGTTCATCTGCCAACTCGTCAATACTTATTTTGTTACACATGGATACAATGTATTAATGTGAGTGAGAGTGTCAGAGAGACAGTGTGAGAGAGAGAGAGAGAGAGAGAGAGAGAGAGAGAGAGAGAGAGACAGAGACAGAGACAGAGAGACAGAGAAATTGACCGGGGCAGTGTGTGCTAGTGAAATGGGATCTGTAGTGGGAGTGCATGGTTGCAGGTTGTTTTGCCTTATACGATCTACTCCCTATTCCCCTGACTAACCGTCTCACCTCTAAGATCTCATACCACCTTACACTACACACACAAACCCACCACAGGCCTAGCCATGCCTACATCCACACTAACCAAGCCACGACTAAGCTATCCTGTCACCCTATACAACACAAACTTTGACTTTATTAGATGATACGCTATGCTTTACACGGAGGAGCTCTTCAACCATACATCCTTATTTATATGTTAATGTTTGATTTGAAAGTAAGCAATGGTTTTCATAAAATAGGTTTTGGAATTATATTTCAGTATAACATTACCTTGATGTTACTGCTGATATATTGCTGTTTATACTTATCCCCATAGGAAATAGTGGTTTATCAACTGAGTGAGTATACCTGTGGGTCCAGCCGATGGGTGGACATTCATTCCAATCTGTTGCAGATGTGACTGCCAAGTATGCATGTTGATTTTGTGTTGTTATTGTGCTGGTGGTTTAGCGTTAAGCTTGGGGTGGTGAAATGGGATTGCTGAGTCCCAACCGCAGCATAATACTTCACTAGAATTCTCAATAGCCCACAGTCAGCCGCATGGGACTCCTCTGGGCAGTAACATGGATATTCAGGGACCCAAGTGGTGGGTGGGGAGAGTGAGCAGTTGTTCTCTAGAGCACTGAGATTCTTGGAAAGTGGTAATCTCATGGAGTACAAGACAGTATTTCTCTCTAGAGATGGCTATGTATTAACGTAATCACCTTTATATCCAATATACAACATGTACTGCAATAACCCAATTATTCAGTATGAAAAACCTGAAGGTACTCTCACACCTACTCCCCAGGGATCTTCTGTTCATGTGTCCAGGGAAGGGCTATCGCTTTTGGATCCTGACCTTGGGGGTGGATTACCATGGGAGGATCACCTGGGCAGAGGGACGTTGGGGATCGGAGAGAGGGTACCTTAAGGCGAGACATGGTATCCCCTCTTTCCTGACATTAATTTATCAAACCCTCCCTCAGTCTTTCCAGGATATTGTTCAGATCCTACTTTAACGCTTGAATTCAAACCAAGTACTGAGAAGAAGAAACTAACCACAAGAGTAATGAACATTACCTATAAGAGACACCACTATAGTACTGAGATGAAGAAGAGGGAGCCTGAAGGCTATTGAGCTGAAGGTCATGCATGTCCTCTTCATTGGAATAATTGTGGTCAGACAATTGAGGCTGGGACTTCACACCTGCAGCCTGTTAGAGACTCACCGGTGTAAAAAAGGTGGAGTCCACAAACCGCAAGGAGAGCGAAAAGCTTGTGCGAGGAGAGAGCAGCAGGAGAGCCACCCCAGCCTGTGGGAAATTAGAGGAGAACGGGACGCAGAGACACTGAAGGACGGCAGAGTGAGAGAAGCTGTCATTGCATGGTGAGGGAGCTGTGTCTCCAAGGAGCCGCAGAAGGTGGTAGAAGTGTACTGTCGAAGGCTCCAAGCCCTTTGCTGTGGTCAAGAACTGATTGTTCCCCTTAGTGGCAGTATCCATCCACGGGGCATCTGAGGGGCAGGTGGTGAGACCTTGACATAAAATCCCAGAAAACATCTTACAGAGGAAGCCAAAGAAAAGTACATTGCAGCAGGTGAGTTTCAACAGAATCCAAAGAAGCCTGGTGCGTGTAGGAAAGTGAAGGAATTACATTGTAGCAGAGTGGTTGTGTGTGTGGTCGGCACATTCTCGAAGATCTCAGGCTGAAGTAAAAGAGCAAATTAAGACGGATGCAATACTTGAATTGGATTTTGCAGAAACATTGTGTCAGAGTGGTTACGTTTAAGCGATACATGTTCACAATCTCTGACTAATGAAGGACATTGTGAAAGTATCACAAAATAAGAATACTGTGAATAACAGAGTGAAAGCGATGAAAGAGCAACCCAAGGGCAGCAAAAGAAGTATCAAGAAAGGCAAACCCTGAATCTAAGAACTGGCGAAACCCTGTAATTTGCCAAAGTGGTAGAAAGCAGGGTAAGGTCAACTGGTTGTGTGACCTGTGATGGGTTGGCCATGTGGTCTGTTAACTGCACCTAGACCAGGATGCCCCAACAAAGAGAAGTGCGAAAGCAACTTTGAAATATGATAAAGCTGAACATTGGTGTTTTGAGAATCAGTATTTGAAGCTTGGGGAAGGAAACCCCTGAGCTCCTTTGGAACATTGTTGTTTTGGAAATCAATGCTTGAAACTTGGGGAAGGAAAACACTGAGCTCCTTTGGAACATTATTGATTTGGATATCAGTGCTTGAAGCTTGGGGAAGGGAAAAACACTGAGCTCCTTTGGAACGTTGTTGTTTTTTATTGAAACATGGCTTAAGCTGGGGGATGGGAACCCTAAGCACCTTTTTTTAACTTTGTGGTTGGAACTGTATCCTGAACTTGTGAAAGGGGCTAGAGACTGCTCTAGACTTTATATTGAACACTATTTAAATGAGAACATCCCCATAATACATTTCTATTTTGGACATGAGGACAAGCATAGGTTTTGACGCAGTCAGACCTTTGAGTTGGACTTACAGATTAAGAACTTTCCTTCGTTTCTTTAGGAAGGTCTATTCCCACCATAGCTGTAGGACAAGTTAGGCATTACATCCATCCTGATATTTTAATAAAGGTTTTCAAAATTGTTACATCTGTTGTCTGTGTCATTTCTTGATACCATGCCTCTCTCACAGCAGCCAAGAATACATGTGTTAAATGTATTTTTGGCATATCAGACAATTGTGCATGTAATGTGCATGCGACTGCATGCTAATCAGTGTGCATTTGCTCTGCAAGTAAAGTATAGCAGAACGCTAAACTGTAAACTGTTGTCTTATGGGTTGATGGACTATTGATAATACCCATTCCCCCTCACACTACAAACCATAGAATACAGCTGAGTCCCACAAGAAATGTGGACCAGCTGTCAAATAGTCCCTGACATACCATTCATCTTGGCACCTGAACATAAAGAGCTGCATGACTTTTATAATGTTTTAAACGTGTCATCTCTGCAAGCAATTGTCACCTAATTACTATTCACATGTAATGTAACACTTTTTTCTTTTCATGATTGCACAGACTTTGGTCTTCCGAAGGGCCTTCATCCACCACAGTTCTTTGAAGCCATAACAATGACAATGGGTTCTATACAAATATCAAATAACATAACACATAGGTGTGCTTACCTACTCACACACTTGCACGTGAACTAAAGCCTTTCACTTCATTTTGGACTCAGAATTTAAATAGCCAGTAGAGTTCTTTTAAAAGATTGTCAATTTCCAGCGACAACTGAAAGCATCCACATCACCATGAAGTATAGTTGCAGTCAACATTAGATAGTCTATGTGAATGAGAGCCAGCATTTTATGTTCATACATTCTTTCTTTACATCGCAGAAGGCGGGTGTTCTTTTCTTTGAGGTCAGTTCATTGATCACTCAGAGGGAACTGGTTGACTGCTTAGGCCTTTCTATTTCCTATGGTAACCATCTTCTACTTTGTATTTTCCTTCTTTTTGTGGCCCCTCACTTAGATAGTCAGAGGGTCTAGGGAAAGGAGAATTTAGCAGTGTTTGTCAGGCATGGTGGGGGGATCCTAGTGGTTTAGAGGTGAAAACAATTTCTTATACGTTTAGTATAGCTATTCAGGCACTTGGCTTCCTTTAGATCTGCATTGTACCTCATTGTGGTTCATTGTATCATTCTGCAGTAACCGAAGCTCATTCTGATCTTCCCTCAAGATATTGCTCCTATTCGCGTTCTGCTCTTCCTTCTGCTTCATTTCAAGTAATGGTACCTGCAAGAATCCCAGTGGTGATTATTAACCATACCAACTACCCTACCCTCCTGTCAGTATCCAGAGTGCATCCCTTTTCCTTCTTTGAAACTGTCGTCCTCTGCATTCCTTTACAGTGTGGCTTGCATTTCGTAGTGTTGCTAGAACTGTCTTTTGGGATATAAATAAAGTCGATTTATTTATACAGCCTTGACTGGACAGTCCCTTTTATGTTTTGGGCAATAATTGTATTTTCGTTATGTTGCAACTAACCAACGATCCACAACCTTACGGAGATAAACCTACCATTCTGTCAACATTACTAAAATTGAAGAAGGAGGTTTATAACTTGCTTGTTATTCCAATCTGTTCGGATCCCTTCAGGTGTATTAGAGGATTGGGGTTGATTGATGGTTTAGAAATTGATATTCACCCCTGGACCACTGGTGCCCCGGAAGTTGATTCATCACATAAAAGCTGCAGCACCAGCAGTGCGGCAGACCCATTGCGAGCCTGAGGCACTGGGAATGCATCAAGGCTGCCATCAACACCCTTTGTTGGATTCCACTGCAAGTTTATTCAGGCAGCCTAAGGTGGCTGCAGCACGGATACAAAAATAGTCACTGGCGAAGAACCTACAATTAATCTCAAGCTTTAAACAAGTACATTCTCTAGACCGATCACTGATGAATCCAGGTCCATCTCAACGGAGTCCTTTACCTTTGTGCCATGACAGGTATCAAGAGCCATGCAATGGCCTCCAAGAGACTGACATCTGTGTCCATTAAAGTCTTCGAAGGAAACTCTCCTGTGACTGCAGCCTCCTGAGAAGGTCTCTGCCCACCCTGCTCTCCATCTTCTACCAACTGACCCACTCCGCCCACACACAACCATCTGTCCTCTCTCAGAAGCGTGCAGCGTGTCTGCTATCACAAGTGCCTTGAAGCAACCATCAGAAGTATTTGCTGATGTATAAAATCACCCATAGATTAGCCACTCATTTCCCTGCTCTTCAGCCGCTTTGAGGTTTCTAATTTTTTTATCTTCGATAAGAGATATTAGGCCTGGGTTGGGTGATTGGGCGGTTGTAATAAAATACAGCCCAATACTAAAATTGTGCTTTCCCAGGCCTGCTAGCACCATTACTCCCCCGCCCCTCGCCCTCCTCTCCTAATTGATTGTGCTCCGGCAGTCTAACTAGTGTACACATAATACCAAGGCTATTACGAACCGTTAAAATTAACAATATGCAAAATACGACATAACCAGCAAATGGGAAGTCATTAAAAACCTTTCTGAATGCATAAACTCTTTATGCCTTAAAAGATGTTAGATCAATAAAATCCAGACAAGGGCAAGACCCCACTCAATAACTGGAATTCTGAGATCTTGGCTTGCCAGAGACTTTCAGCTATTTTTGCTGCTATAACATTTTCAGCAGATTGCAGCAAGCGAGCCTTCCTCCTCCCCTCCGCGTGTCGCAGTCAGGGAATACTGGCTCTTGATGGATTTTTTGCTAAATACTCTTCATCTGTTTGATACTTATCTTCTTTCTTGCTTTCCATTGCTAGCAACTCACCACACCTGCCCTTTAATGCCTTCCGAGGCATTTGTAAACGGTTCCCTATGTACTTGCATAGACTCATACATGCATTCCTTTCAATTTGTTAATTGATTTCTGGTTGTTTTCATGTATTATTTTTATTGAATCTGAACATTTGATTCATCATTACTATAATGGTTTGCATTTTCTATATTTTTTGATTTTACAGTAGTGTGTTTTATCAATCGATGTTGTCTGTATTTTTTTAATCTTGTTTTCGTTTATCGTTGCACTCCGTACTTTCTCAGTTAAGGATTGCTCTATTTAAAGAGTTTTAAATAAAATACATTTATCAAGAGAACAGTGAGTATGCTTGTTGTACATAATATCTTTAAAAACGTGCCGTCCTTTTAGTGAATTTCTGAAAAGTTAAAGGTAGAGCCTTATTCTGAGATTAGCCACATTCTATAAACGGATGATCCACAGTAGCAGAAGGAAATACAACCAAGCATCAGAGGTGGGCTCAGCAACAGGAGGGACTCCCCAACTACACAGGGGTCTGAAGGCATGGGGCAGCAGAACCACGGACGGAGAGAGATGATGCAAGGAGAAAAATAACATCATTTTACATCCATAAAAAAGCCAAAAAACGGCGGATCGGAGAAAGTGAGCAAACAGACTTATGAAATGAAAAATTATCTTTTTTTTTTTTATCCCAAAAAATAGCGGGTGAAATTCAGCCATTGCAAACTTCGCTGAGTAGAATCTTGGGCAGAGGTGGGCAGGAGAGTTGGAAGAAGTGGTGAAGGATGACACTAAGATGCTGCTTAGATACTGCTGGAGGCTGCCAGGTGCACTCACATCTCCAACTCTCCATTGTGCTTCACCACGCACATTACCAAAATGTGGACCATCAAATGGTTGTTTCAAACTTTGGTGGTCATCGATTACCTCCAGCTGTTCCGCGATCAAGTTGTGCATGGAGCCAATTGGCCAATTGAAGGATCACTCTGAATCTATATATATATATAGCTTTACAGCTGCTGCATGCAAATTCCTTCCATCCGATACACGGGCACTGCTGTGGCGTGTAACCTCAGCCTCTTCCAAGCCTTAACGGTGCATTTAATTGCATGCATGTAACAGGCTAATACAGGGACTGGATTCCCCTCTACAGTTTTATGCACGTTTCAGCACTTTATGTAAAAGACTTGCCAAACATCTGCTTTAAAAAGAGGGAAATTACTGTTGTCCTTGCAGCAGTGCGCAGAGGGTGGCGAGGGCTTGCTAGTAGCAATGATTTCAGAATAGTATGGGGGAGATGGCATGGACCCAGAATGGCATGAAACTGTGATGGAATCAGGAAATCTATTTCTGTTTGTGAACACATCCTCAAAAAGAAGATTGGGTGTTTTTTCAACACTGACCGGCGATACCCCAGGCAGTGTGGGCCTGAAATCACAGCAGGTGCTGTTAGAACGTATACCTCTGCAACCACCAAAAGTTGCAACTGTTAGATTTTGCGGAGAATGAGAACGCCCGTGTCCTTCACCGTTAAGTGGGTAACTTGCAGACTGGGTTAGCTGGCCACCAGGCATGTATGTCCTTATTCGCCAGAAAATGTCACATAAAAAGAAATTGGAGCACCTGGAGATAATCATGAAATAAAGATCACTTCAACAAGCAAGCTAAAAAGAGTGCCTATATAAAATGTTGCCTCAATTTTCGATGATTATCGGCATCAGTGATGCCACCAGTAACACCTAACCACATTGAACAGATAGCAAAAGATCTACATCAGGGATCTGCAACCTTTGGCTCTCCAGATGTTTGTGACTATCACTCCCATCATCCCTAACCAGCATAGTCAATAGCAAGATATCATAGGAATTGTAATCCAAAACAGCTGGAGTGTCAAAGGTTGCACGCATCTAATCTACATCATCAGCTGCTGAGCAGCTGTGAACCAGCTCTCTCCAGTCTCCAATGGTAGAAGCCACAAACTTCCACCCATGACCTAGCCATTAACTAGAGCAAGTTCAGTCTAGAACTTTGAGATGAATACTTCAAGGAGTTTCCTTATCCAGGGAACCATGTGTTGCTGTGAGTCCTGTTGCTTCCAGGCTTTTAGAGGTGCTTGCAGGACGCATTGTGGAATGAGTGGATCCTACAAGCTTGGCAGTTGCCCAGCAGGCTGGGGCCTAGGACCTTGCTACATGGTCCTATGTAGTGACAGGTTTTTCTGCAGGGTCATGGAAACTGTAATACATAGTCACTGGAGCATAGTGACACAAAATGGCAGTCATTGTTGGCAATGATTACCAGCCTCTGACTAATACACAATTACCTGCTAGGGTTCCATGTCATTATTCCCACATTCTTTTTCTCAGCACAAAAGTAAAGTTTTTATAAGTGCTCAAAAATGCTTAATGTGTCCCTACAAAATGAAATACCAGTGCCTTTGCCACTATATAATGACACGTCACCCTCTCCTAGCTATCAAACAAGATATTTCACAAATACCAAACTAGTAAGAAGAGCCACTACTTGTTGGAAACTCATTTCTTATGGAATCACAGTATAAAGAGAGTTGAACTCCCATAGATGCCATGTTTTGAAAAGGAGCCCAAGGGTCATCTCTGCAGAGACAGACATCATGACCACTTCACCCTCTTAACCACCATGCCAGCCGCTAACACCCACAACTTTGCACATTAGAACGTGTTATTGTTAGCTAACACCACATACCTTCATGATCCATTGACCTCCAACCTTTACTATCATTGATAGGAGTAGAGTGCAGCTACAAATTGGGGTGGCCTATTCCAACACTTGTGTTAAAAGCAACATAAAACACAGGCATCATATCTCTAAAGCCCACCCATTTTCTTACCGTCCTTGTGAGTCACTGCTGCATGTCCCTGAAGGATATACTTCCTGGTCAAGGCATTTCAATGGGAAGCTTGCATCAGGTAGTTCAGTGAGTAAGGAATCTGACTATGGGTCTCATCAGGGGTTGGGTGGAGCAGTAAAAATGCAGAGGTAATAGCGTTACCACTGCATTACCGCTGCACCCAATCCCGAGTTTGAGGGGAAAGTTTGAGATGTTCCTCCAGCTTGGACCTGGAGTTAAAACTGGCCACTTTCTGTGCATTTTTGGTGCATTTACCATGGCGCAATTTCTGCTGCAGTAATTGTGCCGATACTGCCCTGTAGAGCCCTATGGATCTGGTGCTAATAGTGCCGGACCTGGTTGCAGTAACACTATTTGCGTTGCGCAGTATCCCGGTGCATTTACCGCCGAGATACTACCCAACGTCTGATGAGGCCCTACAACTTTAAAAGTTTGAGCGCTGTGAATTGGCCCTCATTATAGGTTTGATGGTATCCTGGCACTAATACCGCCAGGATACCGGCAAATGGAAATACCAGAATAACTAGCAGGTTACAGGTGCCATCAATGATAGGTTTATCCCCATTCCAGCTCTTGGCTGGAGGTAAATCGGGCACCCCACCGGCAAACTTATATTATAATGTTAAGTGTTTTTGGTTACAGATAGTGTCTTCATGGCTTTTAACTTGTTATTCATTTATTAGCACACATGTGGTACCATGCAATCAGCTGACCAGGAACACAGGCTGAATTTAGCAACAAAAGCATACATTCCATGCTGGCTACTCGTCGCATGCTGCCATCTTTTTTGCCTCTATTGCTATATGCCTCTCCATTTCCTGCAGCTATCTGCCACCAAGCATTCTCTTATCCCTCTGTGGTTCCTCTACGCTGCCCGTAATTCCTTGACCTCATCTGTGTGCATTCTGTAAATCCACGGCTGCTGTGAGCTTGTTCTGAATTGTATCTTAGAGACACCCAACCTGAAGTTTTTAGGCCAGCAAGTAAAATCTTTGTTAATAGGGGGGTGCAACGGTGTTGGTTTAAAAGGAGCCTTTCATGTCTCACCTTTCAATTGTGGGCCAGACCGGCCAATCGAGAGCCATTTGGCCACTATGCATTCCAACATGCCCCACGTTTCAATACTTCCTGCTTCAAGGTATTTTTGATAAACATAATTTGTGTACATGGCGCTTCGCTAGTATCAACTTTCACCAGTGTTTATGTCCTCTTGCCTTTCAAGTTTCCTTGCCTATTAAATGTCATTGTGTCTATTGGCTCCTCAATACTTCATGGGATGGGAACCAAGTTTTTTCCCATGGAACTAAATGGGCCTCATTATAACCCAGGCGGTACAGGGTTAACAGCACCGGTAAAGGTGCCGGCGCCATCAACCCTGTACCGCCTGATTACGAGGTCCCCTCGCGGGACCCGATCTGCACGTCTGGTTTCACCAGACGTGCAGATCGGGTCCCGCGAGGGGAGGAGGGAGCAAACAACGGGCCGCTCATAATCGGCCCGTTGTTTGCTCCCTCTCCCATTCCCATTCAGCCCTATGGGGGCTGAAATGGGAATGGGGAAGGTCCGGGCCCGGGTTCCTAGAAAGAGGAATTACCGGGCCCTCCGAACTCAGAATGGCCCAGTAATTCCTCATTCTGGGAACCCGGACGCGATTTCGGCAGCAGCCATGACGCCAATAGTGGCATGGCTACTGCCGAGATCGTAATGAGGCCCAATGTATTGTTCCTTTTTGTCCTGGGCTGCTGTGCATCCATTATGCCAGATCTTTACGGATCTGACATACAGCAAAAGTTGTTTTCATTTGCACTCTTCATTTATTTTAGTATTGTAGAGGAGCAGTTACATGCCTCTGCAGGAAATCCCGCCCCTTACCTCCAGTATGTTGGAAGCCTGAGATTGTGGCATGCTTGACACCAGCAGTTGTGACCATACCACTGCGAATATTCGAAAGAAGATACCCACTGAGAAAACCCTATCAAATGTATTCCCGAAGAGACGATTATCTGAGGGAGGATCTCCCTGAAGGAATATGAAAATAAGTGAATGAGGCGCTGGTGACGTCACTAGAGACGAGCATGATGCACTGGGAATACTGGCTGACGAGAATGCATGGACCTTATAGAAACTGATGACGAAGTTAAGAATCGAGTAAACTTTCATATGCAACGAATAGAAGATTGCATGTGTTTGACGCACTGCAGACAATGCAAGCCGTTCAATAATTGTGCAGATGCAGCAACGCAAGTAGATTAAGTAATCTTAGAAGCTGGCTATATGTAGTGAGTAGACTGCAGGCAAAGCCACTATTGTATAGAAACTGGACATCAGTGTCGTGGATTTTAGTAATCCCAGACCCATGGAGAGGAAAAGCAGAGAACTGTGTTGCAGCAAGAATTAGCTGAGATCGTAGATGAGCATGGCAAAGCTGTTTGGCCTGGTATCAAAGTTGAAGCAACAATGGCCGGTTATCTATTCTCAAAGGCAGTGAATGTGAGGAGCTGAATCATCCCTTGTTAACGTGTAAAGAAAGAACACAATTTGTACCAGGTTGTATTCATTTAAGACATTTAAATGCTGCAAAACAGTCCAAATTGTGGTCTCCTGTCACGTGAGCGAAGGATGGAAAGAGAGTTGAGCGTGGAGTCCTAGATCAATGATAGTGCATGCTCGCACTCCCTTATATTCTCACAGACAAGAATAAACTGCAAGGCCAAGTTCAAAGACAATCTTCATGGCAGAAGGCATGGGTGATGAAGATGTTGGGCTAATTGTGTTGGGTGGTACGGTCCTGTCCACCCCCTGACACCAGGGGTATGAGCTTACATGCTGCTAGTGAGCCAAATGTTCCCTAAGGGCACGAGCATGCCAACCAATTGTAGAGAGCCATATAACAAAGGGCCTTATAGTTTGAGAACCAATGACATACTGTGTACTTAATAGTGTTGAAGATTGCATGTTTTAGAGGTTGGCATAAATTGTTCACCTGACAGTAGACATCCAATTATAATCCCACCCCTTATAGAAAGTATACTTAGATGTTCCCCTTGAGCCTATCACAACTTGTCGTAGGATGTTTTCTCATTTGCCATGTGTTATGACATCACATATAACACATTTTTAGTATATGAATGTGTTTTTATGTGAAATGGGCCGAGAGCTTGAGTGAACATCTGTTGATGTCCTTGTAACTCCCCGTTTTAGACAATTGATATTAAAACAGTAAACTTTGCCATCTCCCTGAGTTGGTTCGATTATTTGGTGTCAGAGTTGTTCTTCATTACCATCCATTGCATGCACGCTACCCAAAAGGCTCTAAGTTCATTGTGGAATGTGTTTGTATGTATGCGTGCATGCAAGTGAGGTTGTCTGAACGCATGTGTGAATGTGTCCCCCTGTGGATATGTGTATCTTTGTTTTCATGCATGCTTGTGTGCAAGGAGTAGTCTTAGTGCTGTATAAGTGCACGGGTAAATGAGAGAGTGTATTTTGTGTAAATGAGGATGTGTGTGCTTTGTGTGTGTGCCTGCGTGTATGGAGGAGGAGTGGACATAGGCCTCTAATTTTAAAGGGAGGGGCTAATGGCGGCCTTAATGTTATTTATACTAGCCCTCAAGTACAAAGCAATCATGATGCAGGGTATTAGGTAGCTAAATTGGCATACTTGGGAGTCGCCAGTCTAGCAACTTTCTTACTGTGGCATGACATCTTTTACTAGGCACCAAAGGTAAAGTAAACATGATGAGTGCTATTACTTAGCTCAATTGGCATACCTGGGTGCATCCAGTCCACCTATACTTTCTTACTGTGTCATGGCATTTATACTGGGCATCAAGGGTAAAGCAAACATAATGAGTTCTATTATGTAGCTAAACTGGCATGCTCAGGTGCAGCCAGTCTAGCTACTTTCTTATTGTGGAGAGGTATTTTTGAATAGGTACCAAGGATAAAGCAAACATGATGAGGTCAATTATGTAGCTAGGCTGGCATGCTTGGGTGCACCCAGTCTAGCTATACATTCTTACTGTAGCATGATATTTATACTGGCCCACAAGGGCAGAGCAAACATGATAAGTGGTATTAGATAGCCAGACTGACTTTCATTGGTGCAGCCAGCCTAGATCTACTCTTTACTGTGGTGTGGCATGTTTTACAGGGCATCAATAGTAAATCCAGCATGATGCATGTTATTCGGTAACTAGACTGGCCTACTTTGGGGCAGCCAGTCTAGTTATGCGTTCCCTTTGTGGCATTGTATTGTTTACTTCTATGAAGGGTAAAGCCAGCATAAGTAGTGTTATTATGTTGCTGGATAAGCTATCATTGGTGCAGCCAGTCTGAATCTCCTTTCAAGGCATTTTTACTGTGCATCAATGGTAAAGCAATCACTGTATCGTGGTATTTATTGTGTTACTGGGCATCAAGAGTAAAGCAACCATGATCATTGTTGTTACATGACTAGACTGGCCTTCTTTAGACGAAGCCATTCGGGACATATTTTCCTTACTGTGGCCTAGCATTTTTTAATGGCAAAGCCAACAGGAGTAAGTTGTTGATTAGTAATAATGGCAAATATCGGTGAATTCTGCATCGACATTTATAGGCACAGCTACCATGAAAATGTTTTTTATATTGGCATATATTGTCCACAAAGGCATCATGAAAATGTTGGCATGTTGGAAAATGCTCCTGTGCTCTGTTAGTGACTTGAATCTATTGGATTTTTTAATGTGATACCGTACAAGAAAATGCTCAATTTGAACCCATTATTTTTTTTTATGTTCTCAGGGGGAGAACCCCTCCGAAACCCCCTTGCTTGGTTCAGGCTTCCTCACTAGGCTCACGCATATTCCAGGCAAACATTTACACCTCCGACTTAAAAAAATCAACAGCCGCACTGGCTTTGAATCAGTCTTAGGCCAACCTAATAATAGTAATAATATCTGGTCTTGAAATAACTCTTTGTGCAGAATACCACTAATTTATACGTGCTACAGTACAACTGTCATTATTACCCACTTTAATTGTGTTCAATATGTCATCCTTAGAAGGATTAAGGGTAAAGGTGGCCCTGCTCGCATGTGAACTTGTGGTTAGGCTACTTACACATCAGATGCAAGGGCTTAACTGTTGAGCTATCTTCTCGGATATCACATATATTTTAATATAATTAAGCCCTGTCCCAAGAAGTGATCCAGGCGGCCTGCTGTTTAATGTGCAATGTTCAGTGCCCAAAACAAGCGAGAGACCCCAACTAAATGCAGCCTGCTGAGGTGATAAATGTGCAAGCTGGGGACCACATATCTGCTAACACTGCCTCCACCTGGGTCTGTCCTGCCCAGGCCACCAGTCACCATGTTTAAAATCTACTATGGAAAAAATCACAGACAAAAGAAAAGCCAAGTCTGAAACGTGTGGCTGCCCCCACTCCCATTCTTTTTGTCTAAATTATTCCCGTTTTTTCTGTATTTATTAAACATGCAAATTACAGATGAAAGCGGCAACTTCACAACTCATTACTCAAAGGGGCAGCTTTCCAACTGCTGTGCTCGGGCTCCAGCAGCTTGTGGTTAATCTGCTGTAGAATCACGGGCCGCAACAGGAAGCGCGCCTCGCCACTGCTAATGTTATGAAAGTCAAGATAACCGAAGAGGCAGAGCCAGCAGGCGGGGGGCACCACTGACAGAAGCCAGGCCGCTAAGGCCACTCGGCGTCCTCTGTAGGCCGTGGCGCCTTTCTGGGTTAAAGATCTCCCGGTAGGTGCAGGGGGTAGAGGATGATAAGGGTGAATGCCATCGGCCAGAGTGTGACTGACTGGTAAACCACTGCGCCCACTGCCGGTGACGGCAGTTTAGCGAGGTTGTAGAGATCACTGTGGCCAGTTACAGTTAGTTTCTACTGGATCCAGTGGCAAGCTTTTGGTTTTTTGGACGACTAGTAAACTGCTACGGGGACCATTTCAATAGATTACACATGCAACTTGGAACTAGTTAAGGGTCCTTCAGTTGGTAAAGGTATTTAATCATTGAAACTGCCTTTTTTGTGCTGGATGTATAGAGCACAGTGCCCAAATTACCATATGTTGCAACATGATCCAGTACGAGCCCTTTGTACTTGGTCTGCTATATTTCCAGAAAGGTCAGGCCGTGCTCTAATTCTGCATAAGGAAGAGCATGTTTGGGGTCATGTAGCACCAGTGTGTGATCTGTGGGAAATTGGGACTTTTGAAGTCATGGATGGTTAGGACAGATGATTGACTCTGCCCAGGCTGTAGAGAACATTTACAGACCCCAAGACTGTTGGGAAATATTCCAATTATTAACGTGGGCCCTTGTGGGATCAAGGTCACCTCAAGTGTGTTGTTCGCGGATCTTGCATGGGGCTTATTGGTTCATGGTGATTATCAGGCCTGGATGAGCCAATGAGCAGACCCTCGGGCCTTCATCATAAAAAAATTACATTGAGTTCTTATATCGCGCTTAATGCCAGAATGCGCGGGACGGGGTTTGAACCTGTGCGCATTGACCCTGTGCTGGACCACTCACCAAGTACCTGTTTCAGAAACATGTTGAGATGTAGCAGTTCCATATGTGTTTTGCGACCCATCTGCCTCTGCTGGAGCTACCTGCTTACCAGAGTCTTGTATCAGGCAGCCCCACTCCCCCTCAAGTCGCCCGCAACATTCACAAGTCACCACTTTGAAAATGAAGTGAGCCACAAATATTCACGTCACATTTATGGAGGGGCAAACGCTACAATACCCACCACCAAAGCACCCATATGATTCCCTTCCCCAGCACACCATGACAAATTTAACAAACTTTGGGCTTTTGGATAGGCAGGGGTTAGGCATTTGCTTGGCACTAGTATAATGGGACTACCTGGCCATAAGATCGCAACAGCTGGAAAATCAAGCAATTGCATGGGCATATCATGTCACTACCTGACAAATGCATAATAATTCCTCAAGCAAAACTGTTGGCTTTGTTGTTGCTTGTTTTTAACAAGATTTCAGTGCATGGAACATATATAAATCAAGTGGCTGAAGACACACTTGGTTAAGAAATTTGTATTACACCAGTGGCAATTTACAGCTGCAATTAAGCAGACAGCTTAGAAAAACGACTGGCAGGCTAAAGTAAATTTGATATTTCTTCTAGATAGAGCCAGCTAAGAGAAAATCCAGGAGGATGTGTGTAGGGAGGGGCAGTTAGTGGGTGGCAATGGCAATAAGGATTAGCAAGACCATGGGCCGTCAGTGGGTGGGTAAATAACCAAACAATTCTGAGAAATAAAGTTGGTACCCTTTAGTGCGCTCCTTGGAAAGAATTACTCAATCACTTGGTTATGTTAATTCCAATTTGTTTATTCAGTATAGGTTCTGGATACTCCATACACTTGAAGTTTCAATAAACAAACTTTGTCTCCCAAATTGTCTCCCAACACGTGTTTCCCCATGACTTTAGCCACGGTTCCTCAGGGGAGATTCTAAAGTGAAAAAAGAACCCAAGTTCATACATTGTATATAAACAGAGACTTAAGTGCATTAAACCTCTAGTTTCATAACCACTTCTATCTGAGAAGAGGACATACACTCACCCTTGTCATGTTTCTCATAATTCTGATTCAGTATTGATTGGTATTCAATTTTCTCTCTCATCGGCTCTCTATTTGTCTTCCTTTTGTTCTTTTTCCCTTTTTTTTCCCTTTTTTTTCCCTTTTTTTCTTTTTTTCTTTTTTTCCTATAAGAAAAATGCACAAAGCTCATATGCTTTGGTTCACATTACATTTACAGCTGCAATTAAGCAGACAGCTTAGAAAAACGACTGGCAGGCTAAAGTAAATTTGATATTTCTTCTAGATAGAGCCAGCTAAGAGAAAATCCAGGAGGATGTGTGTAGGGAGGGGCAGTTAGTGGGTGGCAATGGCAATAAGGATTAGCAAGACCATGGGCCGTCAGTGGGTGGGTAAATAACCAAACAACACCCACAAGCTGTGTCCCTCTTCACGTGTCATCTCGCTCCAACCTGTACTCCAATGCAATAGTTTCAGCTTTAAGGTGGCGCTTAAGCACCACTGAATAGCCCTAACTCAAAATAGAATCACCTTCCTAGAAAATGTTTTTAAAAGAATTAAAATGCCTCACTACCCTGCAGAAACATTTTATAGTGACTGGTGGGGGTTGTTGCGATCTTATAAGTGAAGTTTATCATTTTCCAGTCAATTTCTGAAAAGATCTGAATATTTGTGGACCCTTAAACAACACAAATTAGTCTGGCTCAGGTTTCCCTAAAATTGTCTCTTTAAGCACTATTACCTCCTCTTCATTATTACTTGCTGCTCTTACTGGGGCTGCTGGATTCGGAGAGGTTTAAGCATGGGGAATGAGGTAAGTAGCAAGATGGGCCCTCCAGGGGCAGCGATCTACCCCGCTGTGCAGTAATGCTGTGGTTGAATGTGACTCTGCTGAGAATGAAAGGGTCCTGAGCAGACACGCAGCCTGGGACTGGCCACTGGCAAGGCATCTTTGAAGAGGAAGACACATATGCAGTGGGTAACACTAGTGCATATTAGTACACGTTTTGGAATGGGGGATAACAGTTTAGAAAATGTTTATACCCAGCGCCTGCAAGAAAATACAAGCTTTGGAAAATAAGTCCTTATTTACAACACTGGCATGGCCGGGTGGGTGGCGATCCTTCAGCTCACAGTACCCTTTTCCCCCACGCCCAGGAGTGCACTTCCAATCCCTTTTGTTGGGGCTCTTTGGTCCACTTAGACAAAATAAACAGTGTGGCCCACGCTTGGCTGCTGGTACACTGTTTAGACACTGTATTTATTCTGAAAATTGTATATTGTACGTACTGCATATGTTCTGTTTATTGACCACTGTATATATATGTATATATTATAAACCTGTACGAAGTATGCAACACACAGATACTTCTCAACTCTGTAACCAAATTCTTAAGCGCCCTTCTACCTCTGGGTTTGGAGCGCCATACAAATAAAATAAACAAACAAACAAACAAACACCAAAGCACACACCTGATGCCGCTCTCCTGTGATGTGCACGGTACCTGTTTTTGGAGTTGATGGTGCACACGGTTCAGGCCTACACTCTCCTGTCATCAGGCAGTGGGGACCTACCAAGTAACTGCTAAGGCTGTTCGTTGTTGCCAGAATCTGAAGCGCATTCGCACCCTCCAGTGGAATGACAACACTAGTTAGGGGCCCTGGATGATAAGTGGAAGGAAATGACACTACCACAATTGTCTTTGAAAGGGAAGTTTCACCGAGGGGTTCCATTACAGGAGTTGGATCCTGGATTATTTGGCAAAGTTTACCAACATCTGTTGGGCTAACCAATACCGCTAAGTACCCCACACCTGGAAAGTTCTCAAGGGCCCAGAAACTCAGTTTTGCCCATACAATGGCAAATCTCTGCTGCCAAAGATCCAGGTGAAAGGTCACCCACTCTAACTACATCCACACCACTCCCATGCCCCCAAATCCTTTCAGTAACAAGTATGAAGCATCACGCCTCATGAACGGTTGTTGCCTGGGTCTTTGCGGGTAATGGTTTCCGCAGATTTTCCATGGCCGCACTACGCCTCCAGAATGGTTCCAATGTCAGCAAAACCAGCCTTAGGTGTTACTGCGTGTCTAGTTTCCTTGCTCAAGCAGGAACACCATAGCCAGACTACTCGAACTTGGAAAGAAGACATTGGGCCTCATTACGAGTTTGGCGGCAGCCATGGAGCTGGTAGCTCCATGGCTGCCGCCAAACCGGCCGGCTGTTAGCTCCATGGCTGCCGCCAAACCGGGCTCCTTTACCGGGTTCCCAGAATGGGGAATTACCGGGCCATTCCGAGTACGGAGGGCACGGTAATTCCTCCCTCTGGGAACCCAGGCCCGGACCTTCCCCATCCCCATCTGAGCCCCCATAGGGCTCAATGGGAATGGGAGAGGGTGCAAACAACGGGCCGATTACGAGCGGCCCGTTGTTTGCTCCCTCTTCCCCTCGCGGGTCCCGGTAAAGACGCCTAGTTTGACCAGGCGTTCCTTAACGGGTCCCGCGAGGGGAGCTTGTAATCGTGCGGAATGGAGTTAACGGGTCTTCACCCATTTGCGGAACCCATTCCGCCGATCTTATAATGAGGCCCATTGTGAAAAAGACTATGTGATACAGGAACATATTCTGCCATAGTGCAAACAATCGAAACAATCCAATGGGCCCTCGGTTCCTACAAAATTCTGTAAGAAGGCATAATACTAAAAATAACCCAAAATATATTTGTATTGCATAATTTGTATTTCATTAAGAGTCCGACTGCATTCCAAAGAGCAAAAACAATGAAACCATTTCTTTCTACAGCTCACTATCACAGTACCTTCTGTATTCAATTAGCATAACACAGAGTGACAACCTAATGGAGATCATAGTGTTCCAAACATAATCGCAAGCCACAACCTCGTTACGACTGCAGGAATGAGCAACAGAAAGTCTGATCGTGGAAATCAAATCTTGAGCCAAAATGAGGTTTGTCCGAGCATTGGCGCCACAGGAGATTACTCAATTATGGAGAATCCCAATGAGGCAAAAGATAAACAAAAAAATAAAGAGCAAGAGGCTAGCGAGGAGGTGGACGTCTCCCCTTTCAGGTGCGGCCTAGGGATTTTCGCGTTCTAGACAAAGAGACATTTTACAGTGACGCATCTAAAACACCATGATCGACTCCACTCACACTAACACAATACTCTATTAGGGCAATAGAAGAAATGTGGGTTTTCCACTTAATAATGTTTCAAAAAAGATTAAAATAAACCAGATCTCATTAAAAAAAATGGTGGCGCTCTCTACTGGCTGGTGAAACCACCATTTGCCTGCATTGCCTAATCTGTTCTGCAGGTGATGTCCACACTTGCCTGACAGCTAATTGAAGGAGTGACTGATAACAGCATCAAGGATGACTGCTCCCCCATCTTCCCAGGCATCTCCAAAAAATGCCAGAGCTGCATCTGAAATTACCTACCTAACCCGTTAAGGATAAATGCAATGAAAAAGAAATCTAAAGACCCACGATGGGCGGGAAATAATTACAATGCCTAAAGCACTGTACAAAGCAAACAAAGGAGGTGATCACTGGAAGATTTAGAATTAATCTTAACCTCGGGCATCGCTCTGGACAACCCTCCAGACCATCATTCGTTGCCTGCCAAGCCATCACCAAAGGGGAAACACCATATGCAAATCAGTCTTGGTCCCACCCCAAAGGGTCAGTGCAGCCCAAACTGCTTGGCCACATCCCTTTTGCACAGGACCACAAGCATCCCCAGACAAGTTTCGACCTCATTAGGACTCATCGGTGAGGTGTAACCTTCCAGCCATCACCTCTTTGTTTTTGCAAAGCACTGTATAAACATGCCCTCAGCACTGTTGAAAAAAACTGATTTCAACTCTATTAACCACAAAGACACACACGCCTTGCAGAAAGCATAGGCGCAGATTCCCAGAATACCCTGTGAGCGGCACCCATTTTCATGCCTCCACACATGGATAGGGCTCCTCCTTTCTCTAAGCAGGAGAAACGGAAAGAACTACAACATCTCCATGTGTGACTTCAACAACCTCCTCTTCTACAGTAAGAACCTCAGCAGTACTCATTGCAGAGAAAATGTAAATGCCACCAAGAGCAACCACCAAAGAATTCCACTAGGAATACCACCAAATACCACCAGAGAATTAGCAGCAAACATCATCGGGAAGGACCTTTAAAAACCAACCAAAGAAGTACATTTAAACGCTGCTGGTGGAAACCTCCATATATGTATTTATTTATTTATTTATTTATGTATTAACCTTTTTAAAGCACACAGCAGCCCCAAAGGCGTTGTGGCGCTGTTACAAGAAAGTCTGTTACAAGTAACAGGAAGAGAAACAGAGCTGGTTACAGTGGAGCAAAGGAGCTGTTACAGGCATGAAGAAGGTACAGTAACAGCTCTATTTGTGCATACTTCGTTACAGTTATCAGAATCAGGGAATACAGTTGGAGTTAGGGTGGGTCAGTTGAACAAAGTGATTTAGAGGCCATATCATCAGTTGGCACCATAGAACTTTGCAAATGGGCAAATAGTTTCTGTTCTTTCAGTCCCAACCTTGCCCTGGCACTTAATGTAATCTTGGTCAGGTCACTTTTTAGTAAATTTCTCCTTGTTCTTGGTTGAATCCTCAAAACATGAAATGTCAGAATTAGGCACAGGCAAACATTCCAAGGGGCATCCATTCTCACATCGATGTGGAATATCTGTAAAAGTGTTTGCAAAGCAACACGGGAGACACGGTCATGAGAGACCACTTGAAAAGCCCAGGATATCTCAAAGAGTTTACATATGTTACGTGTTTATGTTAATACACTTTTTTAATGTGCACCTCACCACTGAAGTGGCCTTTGACTACTGTGGATTGTCCGCATAGTCGCATTTTGTGCTGCCGCCTGGTAAACCAGACTGTGCATTGTAGGGTGGAGGGGAGCATAAGCTGATTGGAGAATCGAGTAGGATAGAAGGGAGCAAACAACTGGTAAACGGTCCAGTGGGTCTACTGCAGCCACCAATCCACAGCAAGATAATGCATATAGCCCTCCCACCCACCCCAGCAAACAGGTGTTTTCTCCTCTCCCTCTATCACTCTCCGCCAGCAAAATATGTTACGTCTCATTATCTTTGTAGGCACAGTAACGTTTCTTCTGTTATCACCCCTTTTTCCATATACATGGTTCTATGCGGTACTCCCCGTTTTTCTCATACCTACTCTCCCTTTTCTCGTTCTCTCTTCTGCTTTTCATTTTAGCAAACGTATTTACCATCGGTGACTGTATTGTTCATTAGGGTTTCTCTTGGATATCTCTCTTTCCACCCTTTTCCCCCAACTTCCGCTTGTAATTTAGTCCCTTTTTCTTGTTTTCTTTTTTCTTCTCCTTTCCCCTCTCTCCTTCCTCCTCCTCTTCCACGCTCTTTTTACGCTTTTTAATTCCTCATATTCCTTCTCAATTATTTCTCTGTCACTCTTTCTTTTTCAACTTCCACTCGAAACTTTATTATTTTCTTCTCCTTGCTACTTTTTGCCAATTGGCCCCTCAATTGGCATTTTTACTGGGTAGTTAAGCAGTTTGTTTTAACTTTCAATTCGTCATTTTACCTTTTGGGGGGTTGTCGGCATTATTTTACTCCTGGACTCTCCCCACTTTATCTTCCACAATGGGATTTCCTTCTTTGCATAGAGGAGAGGAAGCAGAACGAACAAACAGGAGGAGGAAATCCCTTTGTCGCCAATGACAATGAGGGCAAAACAGAAGACTGCCTGCACAATGTCAGTCCCTGCCAACACCGACTTCAGCCTGGGCCTATCGTCATTGCAGATTGGCTTCAGCATTAGTTTCATGTAGATGCTGGTCCTCCCCACAGGTGGCAGAGCAGTCCCATTACTTGGACGCAGAGGATAGGGAAACCACCACCTGAACATGTGTAAGGCCCTGCAGCCAAATCTCTCCAATTTCATTTTTTAGTTTTCTCGACCTGGCATCACTGGTTTGTCAGCAAGAATGATACCACAGCACGCACCACAATGTCCACTTGGTCTGAGTCAAGTTCTTGCATTTGGAGCCTGAGTTCTGCGAAACAATGGAAACCACATGTGGGCAAGCCGCCAGGCCAGCTCTGCTAGGACCCGTACCTTACGGACCAGTTCCAACTGTACAAATGATGAAGAAAAGCTGCAGGATCAGAAGCTTCATGGATGTGGTAGAAGTGGAGCAGGCTATGCACACTTCATGGCCTACAATCTGTGCGGGAAGTCAGTCTGAAGAGAAGCTTCCCAGTACTATGTGTTCTGTGGCACATCAGCAACATGAATCAACCTCCGCCAAGTCCATGAAATGAAGTGAGAATCACAGCCCAGCTGCACCATTACTTTGCAGCATCCCACCACAAGTGCCACCATGGGATGCATCATCTGCACTACCTTCCCATAGTCCTGATGACTGTGCTCTAGTTGTTAGCCTATAGCCTGTACGAACACCACACATATGAGTCTGCCTCACCAAGCCCCTACTTTACTATTGTAGAGGAGCAGCCAAATGCCTCTTCAGGAAGTCCTGCCCCCATGCTACCTGTATGCAGGAAACCAGAGGTTGCAACATGCACAACACCAGTGCCTGTGACTATTGCAAGGAGAGTCTTCGAGACAAGGTATTCACTAAGAAATCCCTATCTAACATATCCTCGAAGAACTGACAATTTCCTGGAAGAGATCCCCGAAAGGAATATGAAAATGAGAGAAAGAAAGCTTACGTGCTGCTAGTGAATCAAATATTCCAGAAGGGTACAAGCATGCCAACCAATTATTGAGGGCCATATAACGAAGGGCCTTATAGTTTGAGAGCCAGTGATGTGCCATGTATTTAATAACTTTTGAAGATGACTTGCACTAGGGGTGGGCATAAATTGTCCAACTGACTGTAGAAACCCAATCACAATCCAACCCCTTAAAGAAAGTATACTTAGATGTTTCCCCTAAACCAACCACAATCCCACATAGGTTTTCTTAGTTTGCCATGTAGTATGACATAACATATGACGAGTTTTTGTTATAAAAGATGTATTTTTTATATGCGTTGAGACCATGCTGTGCGACGTCTGTTGATATCCATTGTAACTCCCTGTTTTAGACAATTGAAAATAAAATAGTCGAGAGATAAATGTTTGCCAACTTCTTGAGTCAGTCTTATTATTTGGTGTAAGAGTTATTCGGCATCCCCCCATCGTACGATATGTTACGTCAATTAAAAGGACCATAAGGGTTCACTTGGTAGCATGTCGGATGGTTGGAAATAAGACCCATCGACCTGTAGACTCCAGATCTTCGGACGATCAAGCATCCTCCGCCCTCTAGCGGGAAGATCGCGGGTGTCCTGTGGAGAGCTGCCGAATAGAAATCTTGCAAGAAAATTGAGACGGTAGGCAGGGTCCCTCTTTGCCGAAATCCCTACCTGGTTTTCACAGGCACTTTGCGGACAGAAGGCAAAAGTGGTCACTTGGAGGAGGGAGTCAATACGGAAGGCCTCAAGCTAAATAATTGAATGGTGAGTAGACTAAGGGGAATGGTTTGAAGAGCACTGTGATACAGTACGTAGAGGGCATTTTAATTTGCAGCACTACAAAAGATGAGTGTAGGCAAGACTTGATTCAATTAATGACTATCCTATCAGACAAGGGATACAAAGTAGACAAAGAGAAGTTACAGTATTGTCAAGAAGAAGTGTTGTACATAGGCCAGTTGATCTTGCATGAGGGTAAGAGGGAAACACCTGAAAGAGATGAGGCAATCATGAAGACTGTAAAATCACACACAGAGAAGCAGATGCAACAGTTATTGGTACTATGTAATTATATGAGAATATATACAAGACCTCTTTTGCAGGCTCTAAGAAAAGCACAGGTGAACAAGATGAAAATAGAATGGACTGAGGAAATGAAGGGAGGATTTGAAGAGTTGAAAAAAGACAATTTGTACAGCTCCTGTTTTAAGAATCCCCAATTATGCTGACAAGTTTTTCTTGTTTTCACACACAAATGGGAGAGTTAGGACAGCAGTGCTTACACAGAAGACTACATTAGGGTACAAACCTCTAGCATATTACAGTGGAATTTTAAACCCAGTTATGAAAGGACACTTTCCTTGTGAACAGTCATTGGCAGCTGCCACATTCGCAATTGAGAAATGAGTATTGTAATGTAATGGGCTGCTCTATGATGCTTTTTGTAGAACATGCTTTGTTTGCCATTTTAGAGAAACCCAAAGGCATATTGACATCTCAGAGAGCTTCTGTTTATTAAGTAATAATATCAAATCCAGTGATTAAAATTATCAGAAGCAAAATAGTGAACCATGCCACCTTTGTAGCTGAGCCAGTGGCATAGCGCGATCATGTGCATGATTGTGCAATTATATAGCATTTTATGATGATATACCATGCGTAAAATAAAACGCACTGTCAGGAAAATTGATCAACCAAGTGGAGAAAGGCCTTCTGGCACAGCTGTAGTGAGGCATAGAGTAAATGGTGCATTTGAGATTGTAGCAAGTGCAAGACTACCGTCTCACTTTTTAGCACAAGCTTCAGAATTGATAGCACCTATTGTTGCGCTCGTAAATCAAGCAGGGCAGGAAGTGATGGTGTACGGTGACTCTGCCTACATGACGTCAACCGTACACACAGGGATAGCACGTTGGAAAAGGAGGGGCTACCTCAGAGCGGACGGCACTCCAGTGCAGCATGCATCTTTATTGGACAGGCTTATTAAGGCACTACAACTCCCAGTAGTGATAGCGATAGTTAAATGTGCAGCGCATACTGAGCAAACTGACTTTATCTCTTGCTGGAGTGAGGGTTGCACCAGATATTTTAAGTTTTCAAAGAGAAACTAGTTGTGATTATGGTAGAGAACGAAGGATTTAATCATTTAAGAATGCAATTAATGGAGATTCAAGGCAGTGCACCACAGGAAGAGCAGAAATTATGGAAGTGAATGGGGGGGGATTCTTTGTCCCCCACAGAAGCATTATGGCGAAAGGACAGCACTGGAAAGCCGGTTATGACAGTAGCATTGTTAAAGGTAGCGCTAGAACGGCTGCACTACCCTGCACTTTTAACTAAAGAAAGTCTTGCTGCAACAATTGTGGAATACTGGTTTGTGCCAAATTTGTTAGAGCACATTGCATTT
The DNA here is from genome assembly GCF_040938575.1 of Ambystoma mexicanum. NCBI lineage: Eukaryota > Metazoa > Chordata > Amphibia > Caudata > Ambystomatidae > Ambystoma > Ambystoma mexicanum. The sequence continues at coordinate 984,071,231 of NC_090925.1, forward strand.
TATGTAGTAAATTGCATCGTATGTCAATAGTTTACTGCTGGGCATACACTGAGAACGATTAGAGGAGTAATACTTCGACCGAATAGTTCTTTTCAGCATTTACATATTGATTATGTTGACATGTCGCAAGTATGAATGGATACAGGTATCTGATAGTGGTGGTGTGTTCCTTCTCTAGGTGGATCGAGACAGATCAGTGTACAAACCCTGATGCCACTTGTGCAGAGAAATTTTTAGCACATGAAGTCTTTCCAAGATGAGGTGTGTGTGAAGTGCTCAGATCCAATAATAGCCCACATTTTGCTTCTCACCTGCAAGCGAACCGAATATGTGAGAGACTCAATGGCCTCCTTAAGTAAAGGATTGCTAAGCTTAAGCTGTCACTAAAAAAGGGATGGCTATATTGCCTGTCCTTAGCTTTATATGCCCTAAGGAATCTGCCTTGTTCAGGCCACCACCTCACACCCCACACACTAGTGACAGGGAGGCGAATGAGAACGCCTGTGAATCCTCCGTCGAGGAGTAGAAGTGATGCCCAGAGTACAGCAAAAATATTAGGAAATTAATTAAATGAATATTTGACATGTATGACTGCTAGTATCTCTGTCATTTCAGATCAACTGAAGCGCCAGGGTGGTCGGTCTCAGAACACAGATCAGAACCATCCAGCAGCCGGATTTCCAGAACTTTTATCAGTTCCAAAACTCTTTGCTGGCAACACGATGCTGATCAGAAACTTCACTAGGAAGTGGCACAAGCCAAGGTTCAACGGCCCTTATTTAGTTGAGAATGTTACTCCCTCAGCAGTAAAGGTTCAAGGCAGATAAGCTTGGATATACCTAAACAACATGAAGCTACACACCGGCGAGACCGCAGCACCCCCCAACGATCGATCCAGAAACAAGACCGGAAGAAGAATTTCAGTTTGTGCAGACCTGATCCATGACGAGGAAGAAGGACGATTAACCAACTAGCTGATAAATGCAGATTTGCATTTAGACTGTGGCTCCCCTTGCACACTCCTTATGGATATTATAGCAGGCATGCAGACTCTTTGCTTGAGCCACATGAATCTTTGAAAATTAGCTTTAGGAAGTTGTTGATGAATGACAAATATGGCGGAACTGGATTTTGAGTTCAGATTTGATCATTGGAAATGTGAGCAGTACCCTGACTCATTTTTCACCGAATATCTGTTTAATTGAGTCTATGGTCCTGTCAAACAGAGATGCCCATAGACTTCTCCTTGCTGTCTTTGTGTTTATTCTTCAAGCTTATTCTGCTCTTGTCAGAAGAGATGTGGACTTCCGCACTTTTTTACAGGATCCTAAAAATGGCCCAGTCATCAGACGACTGCTAACAGCGATAGTGGAAGAAATTCTGCAGCTGCAAAACCTATCGTAATTTTCTGATTAAAAAGTGTTCTTCCGTCCTTAAATTGCAGTCATGGTGAGAAATGTTGAAGGTGGCACGGCTTTAGAGAATGTTCAGGCCCAACAAATTCCAGGGTGATATACATGGGGTGGGTTAATATTCTGGTGTGTAATATATGCATGCTCAGTTTCTATCTTTGTCTTCCTGTCTTCCTGTTTCTCCTGGTTTGCACTCTTTGTTTTATTGGTCCACATAACGCAGATGTCTCTTAGATTCTCCCCACTCTAGGAACTGATGTTGATTTACCCCTTACCAAGGAGTCAAGACCTTTTGTGTTATCCCCCAGAGCAGAGTTGCTTTAGAATTATTTCCATGGGTTGCTGACACGTTGAGCGGGAGATACAGAATAAATGCAGAGGAAGACAATGATGGGATACATAATTATCTAGATAGCACAGCACATTTGCGTCAGAACATGTGGTACCAGCACATGAAACAGGTGGGAGAGAGAGCATCCAAAGGAATTTGTTACGTTTGTGCTCTCATACCCTATGCCATGAATGCTGTCCGAACTTTTATTGCCCAAGAAATTCCAGAACATGATGCTAGATGTCTTGTTCACCTTGCTGCATGTATGACTCCAGGATAGTTCCAAGGAAGTCTGGCCACTCTACGATGGAGATCAAAATGGTCATTTCCATCCCAGAATGATTATATCACGACTACGCAGATGTAAAAGGAGCCTACATGGAAAAACAAGATGCTCACGTATCCTAGGGCAGGACAGGATGAAGTGGTCATAAAACAGATGAAGAGTATGGACTGTGCTGATAAAATAGAAACACCTCAGGTGCCTGGATGCTGGGAACGATCTCAGACACTAGTTTATGGATCCGTGAAAACCAAGAAGGGATGGGAAGGAGGACTGATGTCCTGTGCATCTCATCTATTGAAGTCAGAATATGTGCAAGAGGTACAAAAAGTGAATGATGAGTGCTTGAAGTCTTGGGTCGAACATGCCAAGCTGTTCACATGGGTAGAGGATGAATCGGGTCCAATGATGGTAATTCCATTGGCAAATGCAACACTGTGCTTTCGAAGGGACAGAAAGAAGCATGTGGGAGTTAACATAGGTTGCAAGACTACAATTGACGTTTCCAAAATGGGAGCAGGAACAGCCATCCTGATGGATCGATATTGGGCATGTGGATCCAGAGCCTACATGACACTGCCTAAAGATTGGGAAGGAACTTGTTTCACAGTGATCATTCTTGTTCCAGCGTTAGAATTTCCGCAGAGTGACCTGAACATTGGAAAGTTTCCAAAAGCAGATGCCCATTGGAGAAAGAGAAGATCACTTGAGTTTCTGAATCAAACAAAGATGGAGAACTATTTTTCAGCTAAATCATTAGAGGCCTTTGATTCTATTCCGTATGAGCATAGGCTGTTCAGCAAAACTGCTTCAATCTTCATGATTTTCTTTATGCCTAGGATCCAGACAATGGCTAATGCGAAGTGGTTGCAAATCACTCGCTGGGAGCTCATGCAGATGTTCAACACGGTGTCCGGTCAAAGGTTTGACACCAAAAGGATCGAATGCAATAGGGTTGAGGCAATAGGACCGAAAACCAAAGGGTCGAACTTTTTATTTTAAATATATATTTTGTTTTTGGTTTTCGTATAGTTAAAAAAAAGTGGATTACCCCCCCCCCCCCAAAAAAAAAATTCTACCCTTTGGTTTTCGGTCCTTTTGTTGATTCTACCCTTTGGTCATTCGATCCTTTTCATTCGAACATTTGACCTATAACTGCTCAACACTACCATAAAGGGATTTAATGCTATCGGAGAAGAATTGAGAGCCACAAGACTGATGACTTTAAAGAATAGATATGTCCTTAATATGATCAGAGCAATGGAAGGAGGAGTTTGTGCCAAAATCGGCCATCATGTTGCCTGCTCATACATTCTCATGATGATATGATATGATATGACATTTATAACGCGCCTACACACAAGTGTTTCAAGGCATGACGAGGCAAGGGAGGGGCAACAGAGGGAAGACAGAGACAACAATCTACTAGGCCAGGTGACATTGAGATCGTGCAAGTGCAGAGGAAGGGTGAAGGGGAAAAGTGTGGGGGAAGGGAGATGGGGCAGTGCAGTACATGGGATTGACAATACAAAAAAAGTATAAATAAAAGTAATAAGTAAAAAGTGCAGCCAGCTGGTGGCAAGTGCAAAGGTAAGTGAAGACATCAGGTGTCAAGTGCTGTAGGGGACTGAAGGGATACAGAATACAGTCCCCAAGTGCAGGGGTTTCCAGGGAGGCAGTGCAGGGGTGCAACTGGCAGGGGAGGGGACCTGGGCCTGTGATCAGGGGGTGGCCAGGTGACCAGTGCAGTTTCAGTTTCAGCCAGGATTTCAGCAGTGGGGAGGAGGAGAGAAAGCAGAAGCAAAGAGGAAGGTTTTGAGGTGCTTCCCGAACCAGAGATAATTCTCCTCAAGTTTCAGGGGGGCTGGGAGGCTGCTCCAGAGGAAGGCCCCAGCCAAAGAAAGAGATCTACCACCAACTCGTTGCTCGGAGAAGAGACTGACCCTAAGGGAGTTGGAGGCAGATAAGCGAAGAGCTTGAGAAGGAAGATATTTATAAAGAGAGAGTTGGAGGTATTGAGGAGCAAGGCCCCACAAGGCCTTGTGGACAATGCAGAGGGTATTGAACAAAATCTTTGCAGCCACAGGGAGCCAGTGCAGAGATTTCAGTCCTGGAGAGATACAATCCCTGGACTTGAGGCCAGGGGCAAGTCGCGCAGTCCTGTTCTGGATCAGTTGCAGAGGGCAGAGAGTGGAAGCAGGCAGAATTAGAAAGAGGCTGTTGCAGTAGTCCAGCCTAGAGAGAACCTGAGCTCTGAGCTCTGGAGACAGTGAGCTTCTGGGGTAAGGAGGGGAAAGGAAGAATAACTCTGAGGAGGTGCAGCTGGTAGTGTGACTTCTTAGAGACGTCAGAGATGTGAGGAGAGAAGGAGAGTGTGGAGTCGAAGATGAACATGAGGCTTTTAGCCTCACAAGTGGGAGCAAGAAGAGGGTCAAGAGAGGCCGGCCAGAGAGTGACAGGAAAGGTTGGAGCAGGTGTGCCGATGAGGAGAATCTCAGTCTTACTGGCGTTAAGGCAGAGATCACTGGTGGCACACCACTCCTGGATAGCAGACAGACATTCAGAGATGAGAGAAGGAGAAGAAGTGGCGGAAGGGAGTCTGAAAATGAGTTGACTGTCATCTGCGTAGCAGTGAAATTTGGGGCAGAGAGCAGCAATGCGGGGAGCAAGAAGTGCCAGGTATTGGTTGAACAGCCAGGGAGAGAGGTTAGACCCCTGGGGGAAACCACAGGTAGAGACAGAGATAGAGGAGAGGAAGGACCCAAGTTCGACCTGGGAGGGCAATCGGAGAGGAAAGGGGTCATCCGAGCCAGGACCTGCTCGGTGATACCCAGGTTATCACCGAGACTGTTGAGCAGGATGGCATGGTTGACTGTGTCAAAGACGGAAGAGAGATCAAGTAAGATGAGAACACATGGGGTGTTGTAATCAAAGTTGGAGAGCAGGTCTTCACAGATGTTCAGGAGAGCAGTTTCTGTGCTTCTGGCAGCTCTGGAGCCAGACTGATGGTCATGGAGACAACCAACAGCTTCACTGTGAAGATTATGCTGGGAGTTTGCTCAGGAAAGGAGTGATGGAGATCGGGCGATAGTTAGCCGCGCAGGACGGGTCAGCAGAGGGTTTCTTAAAAAGAGGGTGAACAAGGGAGTTCTTCAGGGGGAAGGAAGAACCCAGTGGCGAAGGGGTGGTTGCAGAAGTCAGCTAGGGCATGGGCCAAGGTGTCAATATGGTCCTTGATGGTTTTAGAGGAACAGGAATGAACTTTTTTTGAGGAGACTTTCATAGATCAGACTTATCTAGAAACCTTGTTGGGGGGGAACAGGGGAAACGCACAGAAGGAGGGAGGAAAGGTGGCCGTGCAGAGGGCCTGGGAGGGGACAGGAGAGGTAGAGACTGCAGCAGGATTGGCCAGCTCCTTGCAGATTTTAAAGAGTTTGGCCAAGTTGTTAGATGCCACAGAGTTGCAGACTTCGATGTGGGCTCTCTTCTTGGTGTGCACAAAGAGCCGGTATTGCCTTTGGAGCAGGCGACAGGCCGGTTTGTCAGAGGATGTACCGGAAGCATGCCATTTACTCTCAGCCACCCTGCACTTGCGTTTAAGGGTGGTGAGGTCTTAGTCGTACCAGGAGTTGCACTTGGCTTTAGGCTTCAAGCGGATCCTCATGACAGGGGCAAGAACATCAAGAGTGACAGAGATAGCAGAGTGGAGCATGGAGAGGGCTGAGTCAGTGTGTGAGTAAGCCAAAGGGGGAGGAGGGGTAAGAAAGTGGCGGCAAAAGCCCCAACTGAAACACGCCTCAAGGGTCGGATAACCAAGAAGGTAGGGGCAGTACTGGAGTTGGCTTGGCCTGAGGGGTGGAGAGTGTGAGATGGGAGGAAAGGAGAAAGTGATCACTCCAGAAGAGAGGGATAGAAAGGGGAAGCTCTGAAGAGATCAGAACATCCAGAATGTTCCCTGCAGAGTGAGTCGGGCCAGAGGGGAGGATAGAGAGTGACAGAAAGTCACAGAGGTTGCGAAAGAGTCCAGAGGAAGGACAAGAAGCATCCAGGTTGATGTTAAAGTCTCCAAGAAGGAGGAGTTGAGTGGTTGAGACCAGGAGGGAAGAGGAGAGGTCCGCCCACTCAGAAAGGAAGGAGGAGATCTGACCAGGTGGCTGATCGATGGTAGCTACAGTAAGGGAATGTCTGGGAGAGAGAGAGAGAGCCTGCAGACAAAGCAGTCGAAAGAAGAGTAGGCTTGCATAGGAATGACAGAGGCAGGAATCCACTCGGGAAGATCGGGCTACGCCCCCTCCGGTACTGTGTGGCCTGAGTGCAGAGAGGATCTTGTAGCTGTCAGGGAGGAGAGTGTCAAAGCTTGTGACTGAGATGGCCCTGAACCATGTCTCGGTTAGACCGAGGACATCAAGGTCAAGTTCTTCAAGGAGGCGGCAGATGTCAGAGGAGTGTTTGACAGCTGAGCGAGAGTTGAGAGTGGCAATATGGAGAAGGTTGATGAATGTGTGTGAGTGGACACTGCTTTGTAAGTCAACTGTTAAATATATCCAAAGTGATGTAGAGTGATTCTTCGTGATTCCTTGTGGAGAAGGTTGCCAACCTTTAAAGACTTCTGGGGAGGGGTACAAATAAGAGGTACACCCTGTGGAGGTATAGAAGAAGCCAGAGGGGGGGCAGAAGAGGAAAGAGGAGAGGGCAAGGTATCCAAGGAGGAGACAGCAGGGGAGGCAAGGAAGCCATGGAGGGAAGAGAGGGGACAGCAGGAGAAGGAAGGAAATTGAGGCACGAGAAGCATCTATCAAAGAGGAGAAGATTGGCCTGAAGGCCTTGAACCAAGACGGTGCCATTCAGAAAAGATGAATGATGACCTTAGAGGAGTCAAAGGAGGCTAGTAGGGCATCCCACCAGGTGCCACCATTAATGGGAGAAGAATAGAGTGGAGAAAGCACAGATACCATATAAAGAGTCCATAGGTTTGGCGAGGGAAAGACAAAGAGGATGGCAGTGAGGGTGTGCCTAGAGGAAACACTGGCATAGGTGTCAGCGATAGGGAGGCCTGGGTTGGAGACCAGGATGTCCTTTTTAAACTTCTTCCTACAAGATTTAGTGAGGGGAGCAGGATAGTCGATAGAGAAGCAGTTAAAAAAGATAGGAGAGACAGAGAGCACCATGAGTAGGTAGGGAGAGGAGAGAAGAGGAAGGGTGGCGGGATGGGGTGGTAGGGTCCGGGAGAACACTAGGGAAGGACGCAGGGAGGGGTGCAAGCAGACAAGACAATATTAGACAATTGAACCAAAATGACAAGGGCTCAGACACTTGTAGAACCGTTTGTTAGGTGAACGCTTTGCTAAGAAGGCAAGAAGCAAAGACAGCATGACTTTCACAATGTAGTTTAACAACAGATACAGCACACCTAGGTCTGAGAGTCCTGTAAAGGGGGAGAAAGGCCTAGGTTTCACAATGCAATTCAAATACTTTCACAATGAAATTAATTAAAAACACACCTAGGTCTGAGAGTTCCGTAAAGGTACAGAAAGGGCTAGGTTTCACAATGCAATTCAAATACTTTCACAAATGTCACAGCGCTATTCCAGCATGGCACAGGCCAATAATTACAGCAATTAATCAAGTGTAGGTAAGGTTGCTATGTGGCAGGGTATCCAGGGTATAGTGTAAGCTCTATCCCTTACCCGGGCCACTCTTACTGTACTTTTCACTGCTGGCTGACGGCTGGCCACTGGCTTCCCATGCTGACACCTGCAGACACTATCAGGAGCCGCCTCTGAGGGCGTCGCCTTTTGCCTCTGGGGCCCTTAGCCCAGGGGCTGCCGGGCAGAGGGCTGCCAGGGAGAGTCCGTTAAGGCAAGAGATCTGGCCAATCATGGGTGATGGGAGGGCTGGGAGGCGGGCGGAGGGAGGGGAAGAGGAAGGAAGGAGTCGGGGAAGCAATGCAGAACGAGGGGCCTGGGGGCACACAAGTATAAAGCACCTGCTGAAAAATATATATAAAGTCCCAGGAAGGGTCACACAGTCAGGCCAGCTCACCTGGGAACATCTAGTGGAAAAGGCACAATCGCACGGTGCCGGCAGCTACACCAGGAAGGGGGAAGCAACATAACCAATCACGGGTTGAGGGAGCGCTGGGAGGCGGGCGGAGGGAGGGGAAGAGGAAGGAAGGAGTCGGGGAAGCAACGCAGCATGAGGGGCATGGGGGCACACAAGTACAAGGCACCTGCTGAAAAGTATATATAAAGGCCCAGGAAGGGTTACACACTGAGGCCAGCTCACCTAGGAGCACCGAGTGGAAAAAAGGGACCTTGACAGAGGCCATAACGTTGCTGACAAACCTGCATAACAGGATGGAAGATGAGACAAAGACATTGCAGATGACAGTTGGTTTGCATCTATCTTCTCATGGATTCCACACTGGATGGTCAGTATCTTCAAGATTCTTGGAGCAATACTAGTGATGGTGATGTTTGCATTCTGTGTGATTAGGATTATAATCACACAGTGCAAGAAGACAGCAAAGAAGGCAGTAGGAATGAAAATCATGATCGATGTTGAATAAGGGTTTGGACCCAAGGAGTTGACAGATGAAGAAATCAGAAAATATGTAGAGGCCAGCATCGTAGCACCTGAGGGAACGAGGTTCCTGCATTCGAACAATCACAGGAAGTACGTGGGATGACAGATTTACTGTAATCCGATTGGACAGTGAAGCCACATGACCTGGAGTGTTGATGAAACCATGAAATCAGCAGGATCCCTGAAGGGAGTAGTAAAGATCTGGACCCCAAAGAAACACTTCTTCAAAAGAGGATGTCCAGATGTGAAGATTGATGAAGGTGTGGTTGATGAATCAACCAGAGGGGGGAGTGTAGAGAAGCGGCCGAATGCCTTTACAGGAAGTCCTGCCCCCATGCCACCTGTATGCTGGAAACAAGAAGTTTCGAAATGCACAACGGTATTACCTAAATTGACCTTTTACAATAGACCTTTTGTCCTAATTGACCTAATTATAGTGGTCCTAAATGATCTCCTGCACAATTGACCTTTATATTATTTTAGTTATTTTATGTATGTATTGGGTTGGTTTTGAATTATAAATAATATAAGGGGATTGGGTGGGAAGTTGCAGGGGGTTTTGGGTTGGGTGCAGGGTTGCGGGGGATTTCCCCCCGCATATATGTCCTAATTGTCCTTTTAAATTAGGTCAATTCTCCCGAGGTCAATTCTCCCGAGGTCAATTGTGAAAAGGTCAATTAGTATACATTCATGCACAACACCAGTGACTGTGACCATTCCAAGGAGAGTCTTTGAGACAAGGTAACCACTAAGACAAACCTGTATCCTCGGAGAACTGGCAATCTCCTGGAAGAGATCCCCGAAGGAATATGAAAATGAGAGAAAGAAAGGCTGGTGACGTCATAAGAAATAAGCATGATGCACTGGGAAGAGTGGCTTAAAAAGAGAATGTATAGACCTTATGGAATCTGATGGCAAAGTAAAGAATCAAGAAGACTTTTGTATGTGGAAGGAAGATTGCACGTGTGAAGACGCACTGCAGAAAATGCAAGCCATTTTATAACTGTACAGATGCAGCAACAAATGTAGACTAAGTAATCATAAGGCTGGCTATACATAGTAAATAGTCTGCAGGCGGTGCACCATTATATAGAATCTGGATATTCGATGTCACAATTTAAGTAAGCTCAAACCCACGGAGAAAAAAGGATTGATGGCTATGCATGTGTCGCAGCGAAGAAATAAGCCGAAGCTCGAACGTGGACCAAGGAAGGCTGTTTAGCCTGGTGTCAAAGGCTGAAGCAGTCAAAACTGGTTATCAGTCCTTGAAGAACAGTGAATGTGAGACGCCAAGGCTTCCCTTGTTAAGTTGCAAAGAGAGAACACCATGAGAGCCAAGTTTCTTTATTCAAGACATTTAAATGCTATAACATGGGCCGATTCACAGTATCCTGTCTCGTGAGTCAAGGATGAAAATAAAAGTGGGCATGCAGACCAGAACTTTGATAAACATATGATCACACTCCCTTATATTCCCAGAGAAGAAAAGCTACTGAAAGGCCAAGTTCAAAAGCGAATTGCATGGCAGAAGGCACACGCGTTTGAAAGATATAGGGCTGATTGGGTTGGGAGACACAGTCAAGTCCACCCACTGACAACTGGGGTACAAGCTTACATGCTGCTAGTGAATCAAATATTCCAGAAGGGTGCAAGCGTGCCAACCAATTATAGAGGGCAATATAACAAAGGGCCTTATAGTTTGAGAGCCATTGATATGCCATGTACTTAATAACTGTTGAAGATGACTTGCACTATGGGTGGGCATAAATTGTCCACCTGACTGTAGAGACCCAAACACAATCCAACCCCTTATAGAAAGTATACTTAGATGTTTCCCCTTAAATCAACCACAATCTTAAGTAGGTTTTCTTGGTTTGCCACGTAGTATGACGTCACATATGATGAATTTTTGTTACAAAATAAGTATTTTTTATGATATGCATTGAGACCATGATGTGCGACGTCCATTGATGTCCGTTGTAATTCCCTGTTTTAGACAATTGAAAATAAAACAGTTGAAAGAGACATTTTTCCCAACTTCTTGAGTCGGTTTTATTATTTGGTGATTGAGTTATTCTGCATCCCCTCCATCGTACGATGTGTTACCTCAATTAAAAGGAGCATGAAGGTACACTATGAATGCCTCTCTCTGTCACTCTCTCTGTCACTCTCTCTCTCACGTTGTCTCCCTGTCTCACTGTATGGCTTGCTCTCTCTCTTGTTCTCTATCTCCCTGTCTCGCTGTATCTCTTGGTCTCTCTCTTGCTCTGTTTCTCACCCCCTCTCTCTCTCTCTCTCTCTCTCTCTCTCTCTCTCTCTCTCTCTCTCTCTCTCTCTCTCTCTCTGGATCTGTCTGTCTCCCTCTCTCTCTCTGGCTACACAACATGTTTTTCTCCAAACCTGACACTCTACTTTTTCTCCAATGCTTAGCTGTAGAGTGCAATGGTGGTGGTGATGGTGGTGTAGTGAGTGGCGGGGATGGTGCGGGATCAAACACCTTGTTGGAACTGCTGTGAACATGTCAGCTACAAATGTCTCATTTTCTCTTTCTATCTATCCCGCTTTCTTGTTCGCCTTCTCTCTCCATCTCTCTCTGTCTCTCTGTCACTCTTCTACCTCGCTCTGTCACTCTCTCTCCCTCTCTCTGTCTTGCACTTGATCTCCTTCTCTCTAGCCCGCCCCATGCAGTGCTAGGTGATTGCCAAGGAGCAAATATGTATGGTCAGTTGGAACCTATCTCTCTGGTGCGCTTGTACTTTGGTTGTGACACATGCTACTTGAAAATAGACAGCAGACAAGTACTTGGACTTATGGTAATTAAATGCTGAGCAGAGGTTGAATGCTAAGCAACAGCATTACTAAAATCATGAAGCACCTTCCCCAGAAGCTCAACGTCTCTAGAGCCCTGGTTCTTTCTAGGCTGGACTAATGCAACAGCCTCTTCCTCAATCTGCCTCGTTCCTTCGTTCGCCCACTTCAACCAATCCAGAATATATTCTTGGCCTCAAGCCCAGGGATTGCACCTCTCAAGACCTCAAATCTCTCCAATGGCTCCCTGTGACCAAAGGGATTAAATTCAAGATCCTTTGCAACATCCACAAGGCTGCCTGGGGCCTGGGTCCTCTCCACATCCAGCTCTCCCTGCCTAAATACCTCCCAGCCAGAGTCTTTCAGTCCTCTGGTTCCAACTCTCTACAGGTCAAATTTTTCTCCAAGCAGAGAATGGAAGGTAGATCCCTTTTCTCTGCTGGTTCCTCCGTCTGTAACGGCCTCCAGCCCCCCTCAAACTTGAGCCAGATCTTAAGTTCCAGAAACTTCTCAAGATTTTCATTTTCTGCTCTTCCTCCCGTGGTAACTCTCCCTCTGCTGTTGCGACTGGGGCCTTGTCCCTTCAGAGCCATACATGGGCCAGACCATCCACCTACCAGTCCCCCCAACATCTCCTAGCAGCACTTGCACTCAGGTCCCCTTGCCTTGACTAGGTCCGTCCTGTGCACCAAACTCATCCTCTCTTACCCCAGCACTTGCCCCCCACCCTTGTGAGCACCTCACTCTGGCACTTCTCCCTCTATCCCCTGCACCCGTGCACTTTCCACCTTGTCATGCACTGCACTTTTGGATTGTCACAAGGCCAATATAACGGTTTTTTGGTGTTCTACTTTTGTTCCCATGTCCACCCCCATCGTGTCTTGTGGCGCCTGGAAAAGCTTGTGTATATCCAAATGCAAATGTCCAATAAATAAATAAATAAATAAAGTTGCATGCTTCATCATTTATGTACAGGAACATACTTCAAGAGAAGTGTAGTGCATATGTGTGCTGTTTGTTGGAAAACATCACAGCGGTTATCATTACCCCTCTTACCCAACCAAAAGTCATGATGATGGTGATTATCCAGCCGTGGTAAGGCACTATATTTAATCCGTACCACACACTCAAGCATTCTTATATTGTGTTTCTGGTGAAGGCCTAATTTTGGTGAAATCCCCTTTTAGGCTTATTACATTTGAATAAAGTTTTTAAAAAGTTTTCAAAATTATTTACCAATCATTTCCTGAACCATCTGAAAAGCTGTATTTAAAAAAAAATTCAAAAAACATTGTAAAACTGAAAATGTAAAAAGGGCAGAATACATGCTATGAAAACATCCAAATAGCTGCCTTTAGTGACTCTGAATACATACTTGGGCATTCTATAATACTAGACATCGGTATAGATTGCAAACACTCATCCACTGCACCTATGTAAGGTTGTGGTGTGCCCGAGAGATTTCTCAGGTTAAATGAGACCAGTCCAAGATGGAGTCACAGAAGTGCCGATACAATCAAACTGGACCTGTTCCAACCTAGAAGCAGGGTGATAGAAAGTTTCATACCAGAGCATTAGTCAACGATTAAAAATGGCGGCAAGAATGTCCATGTGAAAACCTCCAGACACACAGCAAAGTTCCTGAATAGACATGAAGTGCTGACTGAGTGTGGGACCTCTTCTCCGCCCATCAAAGCTGTTGACGCTCTGTGAACATGGCAGTTTACAAGACTACACTAGCTATCCGTCAGCAAGTCGCATTCAGGGCCCGCCAGTTAATAATTATAAGAAGAGGACACGACGACACAAAGTGCGGTGTCTGAAGAAGGACAGGCATGAAACCGAAGCGAAGGATTGACGGGTGAACGGAGAAAGGCGAGCTACCCCGTGCTATTCAGAATGAGAAAAGGCAAAAACGGGCCCAAGAAGCGCTGGGAAAGGCTGCTTGAGCAATTGACAGAATCAAAATCAAAATGCTTAGCCGTGTGTTTTCTATCGCTCCATTGCGCCGAGGGAGAACGCATGAAATTTTCAATTCATCATCTGCAGTGTCTCACTTTCTCTTTGGAGTCACAGTTTAACTTTGGCCTTCTGTGCTTGCCAAGAGTCCATGCTGACATGCCACGCCAGTAACTTATTTGTCGGTGTTTCTTATTTTTCAACTCAAGATGTGTTGTCACATCACCGAGGAGCGGGCAGTCGTTGGGAAATACATCCCGGGAGAAAGAAATATGACCACATAAATATGAGAGGGAAAATGTGAAACTAGCGCACTGTTGTACGCGCTACTAGACGGCAGCGCCATAGAGATGAGTTATTCAAGACACATTAACAGCAAAGTGCAAAGACGCTGGATATATCATGGGGGCTTTTTGGCAGATCCAGTGACTCATTAGTCTAATACTTAAGAAATGAACTGAGAAAGCTAGAGCTAAAGAGATGGGAGTGTCAGATTCTGCCTGTGGGCTTTTCTCTGCTCCGTGGTCTCGACTAGTCTGAATTATGCACCGCGTGGGGTGGGGGACTCGCGTGGAAAACCTTAGCTGTTGAAGCCATCTGGGCCTTCAATTAAAAGCCTGAGAGTGCAGGCCTCAGGCACTTTGTCCAAGCACTAGAAGACTTTGACATTCAGAAGAATAAGCCTGCAGTAAATATAGGGTCGCGATTCAAACCAAGACTACCTGCTCCAACTCCGCTCCACTCTACCCTACCTCTCCCCCTCTGGAGTCCCTTCTCTACCCTGTTGTCCCTACATATGTCAGCTACCACTGCTAGCTCTGCACTGTACTTTAACCCATTGGGTGAGCTCCCTATGTAGAGTGCTCTGTTTTTTCTCAGCTAAATTTGCACTTTGTAAATCCCATACGCACACACATGCATAGGTAGAGAAATGTAGGCTCTGCGTTGTAGAACTCTCGCTTCAGCACAAGTTGCTTGGGTGCTTCTCATACTAACAAAAATGTTAGTATGAGAAGGTCGGAAAAAAACAAAGCAGGGCATTCATCCATATTGGATTTTTTATGACAAGGTTTGCGGCAGATAAATGTCATATAAAGTAGTTTATAATATTTATGGAACCTGCGAAGTCCTGCACTTTTAAGTACCCCTGACTGAATAGCCCAAACACTGACCTGTTCTCCCCTGTCCTTTACCATAGGGATAGGTCGGATTCTTACTTGGCCTGGAGCCAATTTTTCTGAAACGTTAATTCTCCTGTTCATCCATTTTCATTTGCACCTTCCATTCCTTATTAGTCTACTCATAACCTGCAATATGCGTCTCTTGGCCTCCTCGCTTATCCTCGTCCACGTTGAGTGCCTACAAGGTTAAAAATGCTGCAATGTCTGACCCCCAATACTCTGTACTGTCATGCTTAAAAATGGCCTTGATGAGCCTTGGCCTTTTTTAGCCTGCCTGTCAATCATGCCTTAATTTCGAATTGTGTCAGAACAGTTCCTGTCACGCGTTGAGAAAGTATCACTTTTTCATATCGGCCAAACTGGCCACCTTTTCCATAGATTTCTTGTTGACTTAGCTCCAATCTATCTTCAATACTGATCACTCACAGACTTTCCAGATGCGGTTTATCATTTTACTATTAGTTGTCTCTTTGACATTCAATGTGGTGGGGCCCCATGCTCCTTCATTCACTGGCCATAGCCACAGCTGCACTGCACGTTGGAGATGAGACTGAAGTAAGGGGAGTGCATCCTTTCAAGCACATAGGTGCTCAGACGACCATTGCCCTCTGTAGGAGTGGTGGCCACGGTGTTGGAAAACTGAATATCTGGCGTACTTGTGATAAGCTGGGTCCCAGAGTTCAAACCTAGTGTGACCCCTATCAAGTGGGAAAACACATCAACAATTGCATCACCCCGCTATGGTTTAGTGCATTCATTAACATTTTACACATTTATCATTTATTGAGTATGCATTGTATTATGCTCTCTGGTTTTTATTTGACCATGTTTTTTAAATTTTTACTATAGAGATTAATATTTTCCTTTTTATTGTATTGTAAGTGCTTTAGAACATAAAAACAAAAGCCCCAAAATACATTTAAAAAAGTCTAATTCCAAAAGGTGTTGGAGCAGGTGGGAATCACCGGAGGTGAATATTCTCACACCTTTACCACTTCACTACTAGCGATGTGATGAAGCATGTGGAGGCATAAATGAGCTTCATCCCATCCCCGTACATCTCAATGTACTTAACTACACGCTGACAATGTACTCACTGACATAGTGGCAATGGCTATCCAGAAATCTGTGTAATGGCACAACATAGTGAACACCCCCCACATCTCCACATCCTGGTGGCAACACATTCAAAACCGTTCTTGGATGTTATTCTTAACTACAGTATGGCTTTAGTGGCAGCACACATTTTCTGTCTTTTGCCTGTTGCTATGCCCATGCTTCAATGCTCTCTTCTCTCACATCAGAGTGGCATATTCACACCTGAGTTTAAGCTGCCCCCATGCTATCAACTTCGGCAATGGACCCTTAACAGGACCATAGTTAGTGGATGTTTGTTTTTCAGGTACCAACGACTGTGCCCCTCCTGCAGCAAAATACTTGAATCCCCTCTTTTCTCTGCCTCTGGCTGGTCTTACAGAAGAGTGGCAAATCCGCACCTGATGTTAATCTGCTCTCTTGCTATCGACTAGCATAACAGGATCCTAGTTAATGGCCAATTGGTTGCCAGACACCATAGATTTCGGCACTGCCATCTGCTGCCTTCTCTTGGTGTCTCATGAATGCCATTGGTAATATTGATAACATTGCTTCCACCACTTAATCCATTCCACCAAAGATATTGAAGTTGTTCAGATTGGCAATTAACTTCCTGTGCGTGTTTGGTGGCTGCTTCCAGTCAGTGGGCCTCATTCCGAGTACGGCGCTAACCAATGGCGCTATTAACGCCTTGGTTGACGCCGTACCCGGACCGGCAGCGCCTTGGTGGATGGCGGAATTACCGCCCCATTCCAAGGTTGGCGGGGCGGTAATTCCCCATTCACCAAGGCTCTTCCCCATTCCCAAATGAGCCCCCATAGGGCTCAATGGGAATGGGGAAGATGCAAATAACGGTGACCGTTCATTACGGTCACCGTTATTGGCTCGGAGGCCCCTTTGCGCCCTCGACTTTAACACCTGCTCAAAGCAGGCGTTAAGGGCGAGGGTGCAAAGGGAACTCGGAGTATGGCGGTAAGGGATTACCGCCACCGGTCTCGTTACCGGTGGCCGCTATCCCTTACCGCCATACTCGGAATGAGGCCCAGTGCCTGTAAGGGGTGCAGGACAGTTCCATGTACATTCAATGCAACTTTACAAATTAAACAATTATATACTATAACATTTTTGTAGCAGGTCTTTATTACCATTATTTGCCAAAGACCAATAAAATACTAAACGTTGAAAACCACAGAGCATGTGATGGTGGTGAACTGAGCTCTTGGACTCTAAGTTCTAACAAAGGATATGATTCGAATAGCTAGTCCCGAAGTCAGGGCTGCAGTCGTGGAAAAGTGGAATATGCCCCTTAACAGGATTATAACACCGCAACATTCACAGACTGAAAGATCATACCTTAGATCATCAACAGTGTACACTAGCATTGGAGTGGGATTTCTGCAAACTTTGGCTCGCGAGATATTGTAGACACCAGCACCCCTCAATCCCCGCCAGCACAGTTAACGGTGTGGGTAATGGGAGTAATAGTACACACATCTAGAGAGGTACAGATTGCCGACCTCACTTTCTGTTCCTCAATATGCGCTTATTGTACAGTCCTCAGACCAGTTACATGCTTGCATCCCTGGTCTCAATCCTGGGAATCCATTTTGAGATTCCTTGGCTGAGATCTGAAAAAGACAAAATTGTGTACACAGCATTTCTCTACTGAACAGGAGGAAGAACATAGGAGCATAGCCTGTCTGACATCCTGCATATCAAGCTATAGTAATGTTCTATGTCCTACCCGCATGCACAAACTGAAAACCTTCCTACTCAAACCTAGTTGTGTGAACTTTTAAAGAACCCACATCCTGTGCCTGTACATAAGAATGCTTTCTGCAGGTCAGAGGTCCATGCCAGCTGCATGCTCATACTTCGGAAGCACCTGTCCTTCATCAGGTGAGAAGGCCATGTCACAATGCAATGTCTCATCTCCCATGCATTAGACAGAACACAGTAGTGAGCAGATACTGTAATAACAGGCAGCCTCTGTCTTCACTCGCCACCTCTCCCAAAGAAGAAGAATGGATAATACAAAGACATTCCTGACTTTGACCCTCCCATGCCCCATGTGTTCACACCTAAAGCTTTGGCTTTGCCCACCTGTGGTGGATGCTGCAATTATTCTATGAATGCCTCTGCAGCCAGGACAAAGGCCAGAGTGTGTTTCAATTAAAGCCACATTTCAACACATCACCATTCTTGGACAACCACTCCCAACCCAAAGTGCAAACAAGTCTTGATACCTAAGCATGCCATAAAACTACCCGCCAAACCTGATAAGCTTCACGGAAGCACGAGGTGCTCGCTATTCAACAGAGTTAGTACTGGGCACCCGCCAAACTCTATTCCTCTCATCTTCACTATTACTGTTCTTTACAGAATGGTATGTTACTGTACAATGTATACTGCACACCAGTGAGGATGCCAATTGCTGCCAATGTCTTTCTCTCACTGCCTTTCTGACCCGCCTCTCTCTCTTGTCCTCTTTGTTCCTTTCCTCTGAAACTTGACACAATGTGTTCTGCTATATTATGTATGTGGTAATTTGCCCAAATATTCGAGCTTAATTTTTTTGTTAACATATGCCCCTGGAGTAGACGATGACTCTCCTGCAGAAAAAGGACCTCAGCTCCACCATCCCACACAGAGGCACTGCACGGGCACTGCATATTTTACCTTCATTATATTCTATTACTGTAGAGCATGTTGCTGTCATTTATACTTCTCACGTGTCATACTCATGTACTAGGCACCTTTTTCAGTAGGCTTGGCAGGCTCGGAATTATTATTTACCATTAATGGGACACTGTGGGTAATTTAAGGCTACATATCTGCCATGATTGCCCTAGCACGCTTTTCAGCCCCACACACACACCCAACACTGCTCGATCATTGACCTATCATTTGTTTCCAAAACTGCCGATGAATCCCAATGCATATAGTAACTGAACACATACTTGTTTGTGGTGCATCTCGCTAGAATATAGTCAATCTATAGTGGACTAACAAACATCCAAACGAACACAAATAGTTTCCCCCCTCACTTACTGCCCACCTGTGTCTGCCACCTCCTCCCCACCCTGACTTCACCCTTGCTCTCTTTCCCAGTAGACTGAGCTCTGGCTTCCCAAATGAAGTGTACAATACGCCAAGGACAAAGATCAGCGCTTTTTAAAAAACTTCTAAAGTGGTGATTCAGCATAGTATAAAAGCATAGTGACATAACATAACATTTCCCTACCGCCTTCTATCGCTACAGTATGACTATCTGCCCCTCCTCTCTCTCTGTCTCTCTCTCTCTCTCTCTCTCTCTCTCTCTCCCTCTTTCTTCTGTCACTGAAAGTAATGCAATGTGTTCCTCTTACAACCGAGGTCCATCACAGTATGCCATGTCACCGTACAGTGGACACTTCATACTTCTGACAATGCCAATCTCTGTCAATGTCTCTCTAGCTCTCTACAACTCTCTGATCCTCCCTCTCTCTCTCTCTCTCTCTCTTTCTCTCTCTCTGTCTCTCTATTTCTCACTCTCGCTTGCTCCTTCTCACCCTTTCACCTGTCAATTCCTGCAATGTGTTCTGCTATAAGATGTACTAAATGTTATGTGTCCAAAGAGTCTAAAATATATATAATTTGGCTTAACAGAACCAGCTGCAGTTTGAGAAGGAGGTAGATAAGGAGGTGATGGACTGCACCATGAAGTGTCAGGACAAACACCCAAACTACAGTGTGTCAAAGCTCCACTGTTCCTGTCCGTGCCCCAGACACAGAGCATCCCTTATGCAGTGGTTGTTCTCCGAGCTGAATGTCCACAGGGTTTTTGTCAAATCAATGGCAGTTT
This sequence comes from Ambystoma mexicanum, assembly GCF_040938575.1. Taxonomy (NCBI): domain Eukaryota; kingdom Metazoa; phylum Chordata; class Amphibia; order Caudata; family Ambystomatidae; genus Ambystoma; species Ambystoma mexicanum. Next base: position 984,090,729 of record NC_090925.1, read on the forward strand.
GGTCATTCTAGTGGAGAGGAAGGTGGGATGCCTGCTATCACCTTTAAAATACACATTGCAGTGGAGAGTCAAGGAGGTCAGTTTGCAACCACCACCCTGGTACCCCATGCCTTCTCAGTTCGTTGTGTGTTACTGCACATTCTGCTTACCCATATTCACTCTCTCACACACTCTCCTCTCACCCACAGCCACCCTTGCAGTCCCTGCCGTCTCCTTGCCCTCACATACACCCACCTTCACAGTCAGAGAGGTCCCCACTGCTCCTGTGGCACCGCTATCTTCCCCACCTCTTTCCAATGTGGGTGTCCCAAAGGCCACGTGCTGCCCACTCCCACACTGTGGCTCTGAGAAAAACATTGTTGGTCCGCTGTTGCCCTGTTGTACTTTGAAAGCCATTTCAGCAGTGGATGGGCAAGTGATTATTATGCAAATGTAGGCACTGCCTAAGCGATATGGCATGCATAATGTTCAGACATTTTGTAACAACGCAGCGCAACACATGTTTGAATCCCGATCCCACGCTTAGAAACCAATCTCTGGTATTAAGCACGTTATAAGAGAACAGTTACAATTATGCTTTGGGGTGGTATTGCTTGAACCGTGTCCTTTCCTCCTGAATGCCATCCTATTGAATCTTTCCAGTGCAACTATAGTCCATCAGTGAATAGGACATTGTTGAAGTCTTCTAATGTCTCCATGCAGACGTCCACGTGGGCCGCCTGGTTTTTCGTGTTGACATCACAGATCATTGGGCAGAGCCTATGGAGCATGCACAAGGCATGTTATAATAAATGAATGCACTGCTTGGAACTGACCACCAGGGTTTTGTATTGTAGTATTTGTTTGTATAGTCATTAGGATAAAGGTCCAATAAGAGTGGAATAAAGAAATAAAATACATAACATAGATGGGCATATGTTAACATAGACTCTGCCCTAGCACGGATGGCATCTCAAACCTATGCATGTGAGCTTGTAAAGCAGGACTTTCTTCTAAATTTACTAACTCAGAGTTTCAATATTGCTTTAGCTCCTCTTGAAGATTTGAGCTACTGATGGTGGTAACAAATATCCTAGGCATAAAAGTAAGCCACCAGGTCAGAACTTTGTAATGGGAGGTTTTTGAAGAAATGTAAGCCTATCAGTGTTCTATCGGGCCCGACTATGAAGTTACACTGCACACAAGGGTATTATATATTCACCTACAGAAAGAATAAATACAATTGTTGGCATCTATACATTTGTGAATACTTTGCTACATTAAAAACACGTATTACTTCCACGTCAACTAATAAAATACTTTGAAGGAATAAACATTTATTTTTGTTTAATTTATATTATTGGAGCTACTCTACATGCTAGAGACAAATAAATATGACTCAAGGCCAACCATTTTAGATCATCATTTCATTCCTCCTTAAAACCAGAACATGTAGATTTATGATTCTATGTCAAGACTGGAGGTGAGCATTATGCTTCGACCTCTTTTAATTTTACTCTCCAGCAGTTTCAAAATGTCTCTTTAAATGTATAACCATTTTCTTTTCTCTCTGGACACTCATATCCTCCATTCTGCCTTCACTCCAACTATCCTCTTCCAGGGGAGTTGAGATCTAAGGCTGTATACTGCTAGATGTGCCAATTGCCTGAACATTGTTATTCCTGATATCCCAATACTTCAGATTCGGGATTGCGTTTCGCTGAGCGCACTGATAAATGTATGGCGCTCATTGTAAAGGCTGTTTGCCTGCTGTAAACTTGTCTCTGTGGAACAAACATGATCAGATGTCTGCATCCTTTGTTATAAACCGTCTTTACCCCCACAACAAGCTATTAGGCGCTGGCGCTTTATGACGCATGCTGTAAAGCGTTCGTGCACATGCATACTTATGTGCAATATCCTGCTCCGACTCTAGAGCTTCCTTAACAGTCGCTGCGTAAATAAATGCTTCCTAAGAACTCTGAGCGGGCGAGCAGGAGTTCCGGGTGTGAGCTGATTAGCTCACGGACTCCGCTCGCGCTCTCAAAGTTGATGCCAACGCACTGCTGTCATTTCCAATATTTGTACTAATACAATTGTTGCATTTGTTCACTTGCAAAAACATCCTCTATTCACTACATTCAGTGCGTAGGTACTTTAAGGCATTCCAATAGAAAACATTATGTAAACATCATCACAATAAGCTCTGTAGCCATAATGGTACTTATCTGGTTGAAGAGCAGAAAAGAAGAGGAAAGGACCTGGACAGGAAGTGACTTACTGACGGCAGAAGGAAGGAAGTCTGATATCGGAACTACTCAGCAGAAAGGACTGATATGGATTTGTAGGTTTTTTATGAAAAAAATATTCAAATCGCTATTCATTTAATGAGAAGTTTTCAAACTACTGGAGAGTAGATTTAAAAGAAGTTGAGGCCTAATGCTTGCCTCTGTGTCTTTAATAGAATCAAGATTCGTTGAGCTGTAAGCTTGGATAATCATTATTAACTTCTCATATATTTACGTAGGTGCATTTAATCTTAGTGACATATTTCTATGGTCTTATGTAATAATAACACGCCTGGAACAATAATAACTTGAACTGCAAAGAGAAAAGAAAATAACTGTCGTTACATTGAAAATATGCCAAATAGTCGAAAGGGTGGCATTCAAATGAAGAAAATAAAAATAAGTTAAAGCATTATTTTACATGTTTTTAGTCAACAACGAAATCCAGCAAGGGTGTATATACTGTGATTTTCAAATGTGGTGTTGGTTTCTTATTACTTTCTTATTGAATTACACGAACAGGGGAAAGCTCACTCCTCCTCTCATACGCATTGTTCAACACCCATTCTTTTGATCTTTTCTTTTCCCATGAATGAAGGTATATTTTCAACCATGTAGTCGTCCAGCCCCACCCTATACTGCATTCGGCTGCTCTTAACCATCCTGTGCCAGCCCAGAGCATTTTTTTTAAAAAAACAATTCTAATTTGATCTTTTGTACGTTTTTTGTAATTGTATTATTAAAGTTTGGTTACTTCTGTTGTGTTCATTTTCAGGTCAGATATGTCAAGTGAACAATATGTATTCTGCTATTTCTTTTCAAAATCCTTCTTTTTCCTAATTTTCTATTACTCCGAGCCTTTTTGCTGTATTTAAACTGTTTTCAGTCAACGCAGCTGTGACATCATCCCATCTTAAGGCATCAGTGTAGTTGTTCTACCAGAGGAGAACTGGCCTCAGTGGTGCGGATAATCCACATCATCTCTGTTGGGCTAAAGACTCAAAATCAACCCCCTCAAGCCAGTCAGACCCAGTCACATCAGCTAAGCGTGGCTCAGTATTCCATACCGATTGCCTCAACTCAGCGGAGGGAGCCCTGTGTTCCAAACCCACCCTCCCACATTAGCTGGCCTCAACATTACAGACACACCAGGCCCAATTCTGAGTGCGCGATCGAATTGGCGTTGAATTTTAACAATGTCAACGGAGATGGTGTGTGCAGCAGTTGGCATGGAGCAGGCTTAACGACCATGCCAGCCATGTGCTATACAATAGATGCTGAACCCTCAGCACCATTCCCCTGTAGCAGCAACACTCTCTGCGAAAAACCACAGCATTACAAATATAAAGAAACAACCATTGATGCACGTGAAAGTGCTGTTTGTTACATGAAGAGTCGCTGCCACAGACCAAGCTAACACATGCAGGAATGCGGCCACAGAATGAAATCTGCAGAAGCGCTGTCAGGGGTTTTCTTATCAATAACGACGCCTCCCACAATGGCGGATATTTGTGCATATTGTTGAGGGTGCAGAAAGATTTCTCAGTCGTGAGAACGCCCTTGCTGCCAACACTGTACACGTTAGGCTAGTCGTCAGGCAGTTTGCCATGCTGTAAGTCATGGCTTTGCATTACTGGTGGACTTCACCCCCAAACCACCACTGTTGGGTGTGCACAGGATCCGGTGCTTATTGGAAAAAAAGTCATTATTCTGAAACATGGCGCTCTTCCGATTGTGTGTGTGCCTCAGATTTGGCTCCTCCATATCAGCGTTGTTAGCTCTTATATTCCAAACCACATCCATTCACCCGGGCTCAGAAAAGCACCACTTCCCCTTCTGTTCAGATGGGCTTACTAATCCATACCCAATGCATCAGCTCAGGTGGACTCGGTGTTCCAGCGCCCTCCCACCCCCCTTCACCTCACCTGACCTGTGTTCTGTATGTCACCTCTGCTGAGCTCAGTGTGACAACACAATATCTCCGTTCGGATGGGCTCTGCATTCCAGGCACTTACAAGCCACCCTCCTTTGAGGCGGGCTCACTGTTACAGACTCTTCACCTCCTCTCTGTTGGGCTCAATGTTACAGCCCAAAGAGTTCCACTGAGGTGCACTTTGTATTCAAGACCCTTATAAGTCACCCTCTTTATCTCAGGTGGACCCCGTATTCCAGGCCCTTGGAAGCTGCCCCCATCTGACTTGGACTCACTATTTCAGACTCTTCACCTCAGCTCAGTTGGGCTCAGTATAACAGACTAAAGATCTCCACTCAGATACTCTCAGTATTCCAAACCCTTGCTAGCCACTCACTTTATCTCAGGTGAACTCAGTATTGCGGATTCTTCACCTCAGCTCAGTATTACAGACCAAAGATCTCCACTGAGTTGCGCTAAGTTTTCCAGATTCTTAGAAGTCACCCTCTTTATCTCAGGTGGGCTTGGCATTCCAAACCCGTATGGGATAAGGTAAGGTAAGAGGTCTTATATAGCACCCATCTACCAATAATGTTGGCATCGCTGCATGTGGCACCTTAAGAGAGAGGTATGGTGCTGTTAGTGGGATACAGGGAAGGCAGATGTGGGAAACTCTGTGACGTTGATGAGTGAATGTCGGAAACACCTATTGCCTGTGTGTTGACCTGGTGAACTCAGCGTTTGGATGTTGTCTAGAAGCCACCCTCATCTTAGATGGGCTCAGTATTTCTGACTTCACCCCATTTGGTCTCAGTGTTACAGACCAGAGATCCCCACTCAGATGCATTGAGTTTTCCAGATTCTTACGGGCCGCAGCTCAGTTTGCTCATTAGACCCTCCACGTCAGCCCAGAGGGGCTGAGTATTACGAGTGACCCATTTTGGTTCAGACGGGCTGGGTATGGCACACCCTACGCTCATGCAGATTCTGATCCAGATTTCCAGGTGCGTATCCTACGCTAGATGCAAAACCCATGATCACACAAATCAGGACAAAAAATCAAAAGTCTGTTCTTTCTTTTTTGAATCTATTGCCATGTTCATATTCCTTCTTTGAACACATGCGAAGAAAGCACGAATGCAAGAGCTTTCTGCGTCTAAAAAAATGCGCATTGCACCTGCAATAGTGCACACACGCTTAGTATGCAGCAGACAATAAATAACCATTTGCATAGCGGGCTGCATTGATTTCAGGAGTAAAGTGTTTTGAATGCGTCGGATCCTTTGCATTAAAAGTGCATGAGTCGAATCGATATCAGTAAAGGCAAGGCGTTCCCCACTAACGTGCAATCCAGCCCTGGCTGCACAGCACAGGAGCGCAAGTTCTGATCGCCCACGCTCCTGCAAGGGCCAGATGACATGACCTGCTCTAACGCCGGCCATTTTGCACCAGTGCAAAGTGAGCTGGCACTGAAATTTACCCACACCGACTCCGTCAAAATGTCTTTACACTTGCAATATACTGCACGGATAACATGATACATATGTCACTTCTGAACCGCCAAGCCCACATATACTTTCTATACCAATAGCTTTTTCACAAACATGTGTCTATCGCCGCTTCTCTGTGCCAAAACGAAAAACATTTTGTATTACCAAAATAAATGTGATCATCATCAAATCTAGTCATGATATTACCAGATCGATTACAAATAGAACAACACATTGACTTGATACAAAAATAAATGGATCTGTGATGAAGAAAAAGGATAGCAACTAATCTAATATATTAACAAACATGTTCATTATATAAACAGATTGGTCTGCGACGAAAACAAGCACATTTGGTGACAAACAGGGCTGGTTTGATGACTAAATAATTTTGGAACAAAAAAAATCGATTTGTGACATGAACTAATTGATCCGCAACATAAGTTGATTCATAATCAAAACAAATTGGTTTGTGATTGAAATAAATTGATTTATGACATACATTGAATGATTTATGAGATAAATACGTTGACCATTGATTCTTGACAAAACAAGCCAGTTCAAACTACAGACTAGTCGATAAGTGACTAACAATTTGATTTTTAACCAAAAAATTGATTTGGTAATTAAACTACCCAACCTTCTAGTGCAAATCAGAATCCTGGCAAACACTACATCTTCTCTATACTTTCAAACCCCAAAGGTTGGTTGTACAAAAAGCACTTTGATGTTACCTGTGACATCAAGTGCTGGAAAATCCACTAAATAATCAGGCCGCCATTACTGACCCAGACAATGACATCATCATGGTGCATCCTGGAGCTTGAGGCATGAGGCGGGCACCAGCTATCTGTGCTTCTGGGGAGGCTGCACTATTCCTATAATCACAGTGGCACTGAAGCCTCTGGGCTTAGTCAAGATAACTGAAATCACTAACATCACAATCACTTGCCCAAAATTGAGAGTGCTCTTCTATGACACTACACCGTCCAGCGTCCTGTGGAATGATGCTGATGCACTTGGCGTAAATTGTGCACATCACTGTCTTAAAACTGACGCCATGTCAGAGGGTCTGGTCTTGGTGATTAGCTATGACCATGCCTGGACAGAGGCTTGCAGTTACTACTGATTTTATGTATAGTCTCCCCTGACCTCCTTTAAGCTACCACAAAGCATTTACCTTAAAAAAAAACAGTCCTGTGCCATGCATCAAACTACCCGGAGTGTGACTTGTGTAGTTGATAATTGTGATCATTCTAAGATTTGAAAACGCAACGGACTTACTTGAAGTTGGTGTTCAACTAAGTGTTGCTCAACTGTACATTTCAAATTCCTTAAAGCTATTGAAATCATTATCATGTGCCAGTGACTTAATTCATAAACTGTTCGAACACGAGGCGTTTTTGACACAAAGGGGCGTAGGGTAATCTCATGGAAAAGCACTTTGTGAATTAGACACATAGGGTCTCATTACACGGATGGCGGAGAACCATGGCGCTATTAGCGCCATGGTTCATGCCGGTAAAATACCGGCACCGCCTTGGCGGAAAGGGGAATTACCGCCTCATTCCAAGGTTGGCGGGGCGGTAATTCCCCCTTCCACCATTGCCCTTCCCCATTCCCATTTTGCCCCATAGGGCATAATGGGAATGGGGAAGGCGCTAATTACGGTACCGCAAATTGCGGTACCGTAATAAGCTCCCTGGGTCCCTTTGCGGGTTGGTTTTTAACGCCTGCAAAAAGCAGGCGTTAAATCCGCCAACCCGCAAAGGGACCTCGAAGTAAGGCGGTAAGGATTTACCGGTACCGGTATTTTACCGGTAAATCCTTACCGCCATCCGTGTAATGAGGCCCATAGACTTAACTCGTTAAAGCCAGGTTCGGACTGGGGCATAAAATTGTCTCAGGCACCAATGAAAAAGTGGCCCGCAGTTGCAAATGGCAATTATTTCCATTTCAGACAGACTGTTTGAGTCGTTTTTGATAAAATATGTTGCAAATTGTGCATTTTAAAGAATATTGTTTAATAACACTGGTAAAAACTACTAGCTGCATGGTCAAGTAACCCACTTTGACCAAACAAACTGGCCAAGATTAGCATTTAAAATTTTTGGTCCGGGCATTGCCTCTTGTCCTATAGGCCAGTCTGAGCCTGGTTGAAGTCCAGAATAATGAATGATGAATTGAATCATGAATTTTAGTTGTTGATTATTCGTTTTTGACAATTAATAGGTTTAAGGTCTACTTTGCAACACAGATGCTGTATGTTGATGTGCATATTTTTAGTGCATCAATTATTAATTAATTCAGTGCTTAATTCCTACTTTTAATACCTTTATTGAAAGTATCTCATTATAGTTCATTGAAATAGTATCATATATTAGTGATTAATAATGTTTGCTTAGTCTCGTCTTTATATCCATTACACAAACGTCAAACCATAGCCACTTTTTGTGGCTTTGCCTACTGAGAAGGAACAATCTAGTTATTTGTTTAACGTTCATGTGCTCTCCCTTCAGGTGGAGTCAACTCTACTATTTCTGAGTCAATATTCAAAAGTGAAAACACACTATGAGCCAAGGTTAGTTATTTTCTGAATAACATAATGTGAGGGATGCTAGTTTCTTTTGGAATGTGAACGCGTTAAGAAAGAGTCAGACACATTAATTCAATTCACAAAAAAATTGTTACATAAAACAAGTCTAAATTCTAGGGCTGGAGAGATGTGGTCCCTGGGCTTGAGGAAAACAGTAAATCTTGCTGCCCTCTTCTGGATTAGCTGCTGGGACTGTAAGGAAGAAGAGGGTAGATTAAGGAAATGGCTATTTCAGTTGTCTAGCCTACAGAGAATTTCACAAAAAAATGGGGGGGGGCAAAGAAGTGAGTTTTCAGGGAAATGCCCTTACTCTATGTATTTGGTAACACGACACAATTAGGGCAGATGCCAACTGTGGTATAATTTACTTAAAACCAAACAAGGTCTAATTTCCAAAACCAGGCAACCAACCTGTTTTTTTGGGATAAAACTAGTGGTTGAGGGCAGAATTATTTTTCAAGACAACAAAGAACTGCTGTGAATTTTGACACCAGCAGTAACAAGGCTTTGGGGAAAGACAGAAAAGGATAGGACTGAATTCTAAATATCCCTTCCTCCTACCCACATCTGTCCCTATGTAGCGCTGGTATATAGCCTACAAACAGGGGACAGAATAAAAAGATAAACTATTTACTTCTAGTTGTTGTAAGACATTCAGCCTTGTTTAAATCATGCCCATCAACCACTCTCTTCCACTATGTGTCTGTAGCCTAGAGAGAACCAGCGCTCTAGAGACATCTGGGGGAAGAGTGGAAATAAAGAATTTCTTTGCTTTGAGGAGATAGAGTTGAAAGTGGGACTTCTTGGCAAGGTCCGGAATGTGAGGGAGGAAAATACGAGAGGAGTTGAAGAGGACTCCATGGTTCCTAGCTTCAGATGAAGGAGAAGGGGGAGAGCCCAGGGAATATGGCGAGAGTGAGGGGAAGAAAGAGGGAGCACAAGTCTCAATTTGAAGGATCTCAGTCTTGCTGACGTTGAGGCAGAGATCATTGAAAGTACACCAAGACTGGATGGCAGATAGGCAGACAGGAATGAGGGAGGAAGTAAGGAGAGGGTCAGAGGGAAGTTTGAAGAAGAGTTGTGTGTCATCTGCACAACACTGGAAGTTAGTGGAGAAGGTGGAAATGAGTTGTGCAAGATAGGTGTTAAAGACCCACAGAGAAAGGTTGGAAGCCTGGGGGACACCACAGGTGGATGTGGAGGTGGGAGAGGAGAAAGAGCTCAGAATAACCTGGGACAGACAGTCATTGAGGAAGGAGGACGGCCAGTTCAGTGCCCGCTCTGAGATACCTAGGCTGTCGTGGAGCCGTTCTACGAGGAGGGCGTGGTTGGCATTGTCAAATGCAGAGGAGAGATCAAGTAGAATGAGAACAGATGGTAAGTTGGAATCAAGAGATGCAAGCAGTTCCTCACGGTTCTCAGGAGAGCAGTTTCCGTGCCTCTGGACGCAAAAAAAGAGTGCAACGATGATAAAAACACACTACTGGCTTTGAATTTGCAAAAGGATACAAAATGCAGTGCAAAAAGGGTGCAAAGAGGATGCCTATACAGCAGAAAGTGTTTACAGGCACCACAAGACTTGGAGGTGGGGGGGGGCAGAGGATAAAAACAGTATGCAGTCCTACTAGACCTTGTGACATTCGGATCGTGCAAGTGCAGCAAAAATGAAGTGCAGGGGGGCAGGTCAGGGCAAAGGGAAGGTAAGAGCAGAGGGAGGGGGTGCAGGAGGGAGGGGGCCCCAGCAGCTGGTTACGTGCTCTGGGGAGCCAGCAGGGCAAGTGTGCTAGGGAAACGGCATAAGGGTCAGCTAGTGCAAGGAAGGGGATGGACCAGACTCAGTAGTCTAGTCTGGGAAGGGTGCACGAAGGCAAGTGCTAGTAATGAGGTGCTGGGTCAGACTGGTCGAGGGAGGGCCTGGGCCCTACATGACTCATAAGGGACCAGGTAGCCAGTCGCAGCAGCAAGGGGGCATTAGCAAGGAAGGGTGAGAGGAAAGGAGGAGAAGAGGAAGGTCTTGAGAAGATTCCAGAAATTTAAGGAGATCCTGCTCAAGTCTGAGAGGGGTGGGAAGGCCATTCCAGAGGGAGGCATCTGCAGAGGAGAGATATCTATCCCCAACTCTCTACTTGGAGAAACCTCTGACCTGCAGAGAGTTTGAGCTAGAGGACCGAAGGGATCTAGCAGGGAGGTTTTTAGGGAGAGAAGGTTGGATGTAGCATGCTCCCAGGCCCCAGAAAGCTTTGTGGATGATGCAGAGGGTCTTGAATTTGATCTTTGCAGCCACTAGGAGCAAGTGGAGTGATTGTAGGGCTGGAGAGATGCTGTCCCTGAGCTTGAGGCCAAGGATAAATCTTGATGTCCTATTCTGGATTAGTTGAAGGGGGCGAAGGGAGGATAAAGGCAGATTGAGGAAGAGGATGTTGCAATAGTCCAGCCTGGAGAGAACCAAGGCTCTGGAGATGTTGAGTTTTTAGGGGAGGGTGAGGAAAAGGAGAATGCATCTGAGGAGGTGAAGCTGAAGGTAGGCCTTCTTGGAAAAGTCAGCGATATGAGGTGACAAGGAGAGAGAGGAGCTCATCCTCACTGAAGGGCCTGTTCATAAGAAGTCAGTGGTCTGATAGTAAATTGGGACTTTGCCTACCAAATCTCTGTTTCTGAAAGCCAGAAAGACTGGGGAAGAACAGTCACCTGTCAGGGATTCACATGCAACTGGCTCTCTAACAGTTCAACCGGCCCTTACAAACACCAACTGGTGTCTCTAAGGGCCCACCAACTGGTGCCGCCCAGTCAGAGATGACTTTAAGGGAGGGCAAAAGTGGCAAGAGCTGGCAAACAGTTTGATCAAGTGTAGATATTGCACACTGGGCTCATATCCCAGCTTCACCTCTTAATTAACGAGTATAATCTTATGCAACTCAATTAGCCTGTCAGATATGCCAGTCCCTAAACATTTCATTATTGTCAACCACTAAGAGTGCTTTAATTCACAAGGTACTCTACTAAAAAAAAACTCACAGTTTAACTGGCTAAAGCGTTGCTTTATATATAAAATAGTGACCAATGATATAACACACACCACAAAGTCAATTGTTTCTTTGCTCACTAATAGCAATTCTACTAGAAAAACGAAGGCCTCTTCTAACCTCAGTCTAAGTCTTGGTATGTGCTCTTTTATGTAGCTTCTACTCTGTATCCACTATCTGTGCTATTGTGTGTGTATCTTTCTGGTTGCTTCGAGTGTCCTGTATCCATACTTGAAGGCTTTTTTATTCTGTGAGGCTGCTCACCAGGAATCTATATTTATGCTAGGGTATTTCATTTTTCATCTACTGATCTGTGTCATCCATTTGTACTATGGCCGGTATACCATCCACATGACTTATTGTTAAAAAAGTGCCATCTTCCTTTGCTGGAACACAAGTTCCATGACAGTGAACTGCTAATGTTGCCCCTAAAATGCCACTTGTTTATTATTCTGATTTCAATAAGGATGAAGAGCGCAAGAGGACTAAAAGGAATACCCTTATTCCCTGTGTTTCTTTCGTTTTAGGGAGGACCCAAAGGTGTCTGTGCCCCAGGCATCAAAATTCTTCAAGATGGCCCTTCTCCTATTTTCACCATTGGCCTTCCTGACATTTAATAATCAAGGCTGACTGACATCCCCCAACTTGTACTGTTAGCTCTGTTCTTAGACACCACCAAGTTAGGCCCTAAGCAGCCCAACCGTAATCCATCTTTGGGTCCTGTCAGTCCTGTTAAAATGTAGCTTACTAAAACGGAAAGTAATAACATTGTTAAAAGGGAACTTGAAATAGCAGGCGGATAAAAGAGAGCTTCCGAGCAGCACGCAGGGACAATGGGGACAGGTGGCAGCGCCTTGCCAGAGAGCAGACACACATTGTTAACTCTCTCCCCAGAAAGCGTCCTAAACATGGCAGCCTGGGGACTGCCTCCCGCCGCAGTCAGCAAACTGCCTCTATTAACAACAGGTTAATAATTTAACAGGAAGCAATAGGGGAACCAAAATAAAAGGGAAAAACTGCCAAAAGCGAAAAGCAGCAGGAAACGCAATGAAACGACGAGGTTTCTGGCAACGCGGCAGATTTTAGAGCGCTCTTTCTCTCTGACGTCGGGTGGCGCAGGGCCGTACGTGCTCAGGCGCTGCTTGCTTTGTTTTGATTTCGCATGTACGCTAGTTTACCCTGCTCGGGAGAGAACCTCACTCTATTGTTTAGACGAAAAGGTTAACATTTCACATATTTTTACTTTCTGCTTCCTAAAATATCGCTGACGCCATTGGAAGTCAATGGCCGAATACATTTCACCCTTTTTGATGCAAAATCTCCCCCTCGGGTGTTCCCAAATATTGGCATGTATGGATTCTGAAAATAGACTGGGGGAGGAGGATGGTGGCCCTTACTCTCTAGTCCTTAAGAGATGCTCTAAGCAGGCCGCTCGGGTTCGATATATTGACGGTAGGTTAATGGCTTCCAGAGCTGGACTGCGCCACGCGCCACCCTCCTCTCCTGACAGAAACCCGTTACGCTATTGACGAGGGATAACTGTCTACAGAGCAGCGTCTGTCCGGCTGTCCTCGTACTGCGAAGGCCGAAATGAGGCTGTGACCAGACTATGGGCCTGATTTACAAAGTGTTTTTCAAAGGGAAGTTCATACATTACTCTACCGATTCAAGCAGAGACTCCCGTTTTTTCCTATAAAAAATTGTGCTATATTTTACTTCCTCCCTACTAAAATAATTCTAACCCAAATTCAATCCAATCGAAACAATCTTTTCTCCCGCTGTATGTGACAAAACCTCCCTCTCGACCCTTACATAAGGACCGTGCCTCAAACATAAGAACACAACTGTGCTGGTGCCCATTTGCAATTGGGGAGCATGAGAGGTGCACGCTGAAATGAATGCACAGCTTTAGAAATGTCTGTTACTGTTGATTACTCTTTCATCATGCAACGGTTCAGAGTGCTGGAAACCCAGTTAGGTGCAGCAATGCACTGCCAAATGGTACTCAGTGGTATGAGGTCACACCAGTGATAATTTATCATTTTATATAATGGCAATTGCATAACAGAAAAAGCGTGAATGATATTTGCAATTCAGTCCAATTCTGGGCACAGTTGCAAATGGGCAAGTCAAATGTGCATGCCGGCAACTGTTTTGTGAATATGCTCGAATACAGGGAGCCCAATAATGAAGTAGCACAGCTCAACTTGTGTAGAGAGGAGTGTGGGTTTGTGCATCCACATTCGTGTGTGTGCACATGCACATGTGTACGATGTGCGAGTGTCCACATGCGCGTGCGCATATGGTTTTGCGTGTGTGTGTGTATGCACATGGGCGTGTGTATGGTACATTTGTTTGTGTTGGAAAGGGGTACGCGGTCACTATTTTTGCACAGTAATCTGCTGCCCAACCTTTTCACATCGTATGGTACATCCATTATTCTGGGGCAAGGCTGAAATGAATGTCATCTAGCTGAGAAAATACTACACGCTGATTTATGAAAGACCCAATCGATTTGATGTAATCACCAAATGGCTCTTGTGACATCATCAATATTTTTTTTTCAGTTTGGAGTAACGATCCCTCTTCCCATTCTCTCGCTGGCGGGACAGCGGATGTAAAAGTCTGAATATATTCTCCCTTGTGCAAGCTGCATAGCCAGCTAAATTAGCCACACCATAATGTGCTTGCGATTTGGCTTTATCCTATTGAAAAAGGTTCAATGATGTCATAAAAGCCATTAAATGACCAAATCAAATGGCCCTGTTCCTGCAACAAATCAGCGTGTTTCATATGTCCTATGGAAGGCGGCCTTTCTTCAAATTGGATGTCGCTCAATAATTTATGTATGTGTATTTTACACTTTGTAATATATGTCTATTAGCAGAAAAGGATATTTTATCATTTCACCTGGTGAGCACCTCTCTCCGAAGTGCATGGTTGGGAGTGCCAAATCCAATGTGATTACATTTCTAAATGAAGTACACTAGCCACCGCTGCGTAGCAGGCCCCACCCCAAAAATGTGGAATCAAGGGGACTTATAAAGCTGTGGATTAGGGATGTGCTTACAGCATGGCAGTGGAGACTGTCCCAGAATGTATTCATTATTTAATACATTAATTAATTAATTGATCGATTAAGGGACAGATCTTTTACAGAGCGCATGCATGTTTCCCCATGTTTCCCCAAATGCCACTTGGTGTGAAATGTTTTTAACAAAGAATGAAATGATCAAATAGAATATAAAATAAAAATGAACAATCGACCATGAAAATACCAAATAAGAAACCACTGCAAAAGTCAGAATAGCGGCAGTCTATAACACAGGTTTTGCAAAATTAAAAGTGTTGAGAATGATCCTTCCTTTATTACCTGCCCACTGTCGTACAAAGGTAGTCACCTCAGCGATTATGGGATCGCTGGACTACTGTAATCTGATCTACTGGGGACAGCAGCGGTATCAGTTGCAGCGGCTGCAAGTGATATAATAGGTTATTTATAATGCGCTTAATACCTATAGGTTTCTAAACGCAGACCCGGGGATCGAACCTGTGGTGCTGCATGTCGTCTTGCTTCCAAGGCGAGCACGTTGCCCCTGAGCAATCCTCCCGAGACAAGTGCTTCAAAATTCTGCGGCAAGATTGACTTTGGATGCCCCAAGAGTCACTTCTTCCACGGGTTTGCTGCAGCAACTTCACTGGCTGCCTGCGAAAACCTGAGTTAAGTTTAAGATCCTATGCATCTCTCACACGGCTCTTCAGAATACTGGGGCAGCCTATTTGAAGACAAAGGGCCTGATTCATGGAATTTTCTGCACATAAAATAGTGAGTTTGCACGCCAAACCATGCACAAAATCCTGTTTGTTGATCCATGGACAACTGTGCAGGACTTTTTTGCACTTTGCAGGGACTTTGCGCAGGCTCAGCACGTCTTTGCTTGCAATCAAATGCCCTGCGCGAGACACCTTGCAGAGTAGGGGCGGATCACGCAAAATGGGGAAGAACATGGAAAAATGTGGGAATTATGAGGGACGGGCCACAGGCAGTCCAATGCACGCCCACAAAAGCACAGAAGAATGCATATTTATGGATCTGACCGTACAAGCTCTCGTTGGGGAAAGGTCCACGTAAAGCCCTCTATCTATCTGTCACCGAAAGGCAGGCATGCAGGCACTTGTGCATAAGAATCACTTCTGCATGCTGAGATTGCATGTTGGATTTAGGAGTGCGTGCGTGCAGACAGGGTTCGTAACTTACTTAGGGGTGCACGTAGCTTGGTGCATGAACGGTTTACAGGAGTTTGCATGCAGATTTTCCAGAGTTTTTCCTGATTCACAGAAATGTGTACGCATTTTGTCGGGGTGCCAGTAATAGTTAGGGGGGACCCAACACAGTGTCCCTGAGGTGCAGACCTGGTTTAGGGGGGCCCCACACACTGTTTCATGGGTGCATCTTTTAGTGCCTGAGGAGCATGCAAAGCTAGTTTATCTGGCTCCTTTTTCTTTGTGTGAGGGCATGTCGGGGGGCGTTCCAGATGTGACTTGTGTATATGGTCACTTTGCGCAAACAATTCCATGAATACGCAGAGTGTGCAGGAAAACTTCTGTGCACAGTCTCGCGCAGAGGCAGTCCCGGAGCACAGCCTTTGCGAGATCTCTGTGCACTTTTCCATGAATCAGGCCCTAAACTGGAGAGATATCAGCCCGCCAGGTGCCACAGCTCATCTTCTGAAGCGATGTAAGTGGTTTCAACCCAGCACTCCACCTAAATCAATGCCTGGCGTGAGATGCCCAGCTGGAACCCTTAATTATATATTTTTATGTCTTAAGTTCTTTTATTTCTGAATGATGTACCCTTATATCACGCCCCTCTCTTTGAATCCCCCCGGTCTCACTGAACCAAGAAGAAGGTTGTTTTGCAAAGTTAAAAGATTTATTTGATGGATTTGAACAATATATATATCACACTTTAATGAATTATGAACAATATCTGGATATCACACGATTAATATTTATACATTGATCAGCGTTGGGTGATAATACAGTCAACAATCTCTTTAATCAATAGGAGTATGGAGGAGAAGAAGAAGGTAGCATAGAATAAACTTTGTGTGGGTTCAATGAAATGCAATGATAGTAAATTAAGCAGCACAGAACTAAAACTTGATATGAATTCAATCAAATGCAATGTAATCACTCTTTCCCCCTGATACTACTCAATCACCCCTAATATGCAATATAGAGATGGAAGGAGAGAAAACAGGTTTAAGGAACAAACACTCTACAAATGCAGTTTCAATTCCAATTCCCCCCAGCAAGCTTTAGAGAGAAACAGGAATGATTTTAAAACAGGTCAATTACTTTGAATGTGGTTTTGTAATGAATTGGAAAAATGCTAAAAATGAATTTAATTTGCTAAATTGGATTCAGAACTAGTGGGAGCCACTTTGGATAGGTTCAGGTACACACTAGTAATGATAGTTGAATGACTAGCAGGTTGGAAACTGAATTCAGAGGTTAAATGCAAAGAAATAGCTATTTTACATGTGGTGAAATTGAGCCAAATGCAGATTCGCGGCAAGTTTTTCCATGCATGTGAAAAATATAAGGATGCAGTTTTGGTTTCATTTGAAAGCTGAGGATGTTAGCTTCAATTTGACACTTCAGATTCGTTTCTAGCATGTACGGTTCAGAAGATATGAAGGTTTTAGTAAAGGTCGATTTTTCTCAAAAAGAGTCAAGATTTCAAATGAGAGATGCGCTGTTGAAGATTACAAACAAGGATTTCTTAACACTAAGGGAGGCTATGAAGATTTGAGATACCAATGGTACAGCCACCAGTCCAGAGGCGCCTCTGTCTGATCTTTGCCCGCTGCGACACTTGCCTTTCTTCAGCAAATATATATTAGCGCAAAGATGATTTATCACTACAATTATCACAGGATTATATGGATGAAAGAAGGATTCAGGACAGACAAAAGAGGTTCTACAATGCAGTTTTGGATATGATATAATGGGTTGGATTGGATTACTTAAATAAGAGGTGGCTATGGACCATTCTATGCTAAATACTCACAACTATGGTTTTGGAATAGGCCCATCAAAGATCTGGTAAGGGTTTTGGACTGGAATCTGCTAGCCACCGGACAGGATTCAGGCGCTGGGTTCTGCTCTCAGCACGGCACTCTGTCTCTTGGACTGAATCTGACGGGTTGGTTCTGGGTTACAGCTCTGCTCTACTGGTTTGGATCTCTGGGTTCTAGCAAGGTTCTTGACAAAAAGCAGAAAAACAGCACAGCCCGGCTGTTGAATTGGTTGTGCCCCTTGGAAGTTTGGGGTTAAAATCAAGTTGCAAGATTTTAAAGGCCAACTGAGAAGGGTTCAGTTTTGGATTGGACCTTCTACTTTCAGAGTTCTGGAGTCTTGATCTGGGTTCTGGAGTCTTCATCTGGGTTCTTCCTGCAGAGTGCTTCGCCAGTAAATCAGTTGATGGGTGAATGTGTGTGTGTCTAGGACCTCAACAGTCCCTATTTATGTATTTCCCAAAGGGGTGGGTAGGCTGATTATACTAAGCCCAACCCTCTAAGAAGCCTATTGGTTAAGGTATTCCCTCTCTCCTGATTTGAGAAGGAAACAGTGTGTCCTAATGTGTCATAGTGATGCTGCAATTTACAATCCAGGGAAAAACCTCCCCTTTGTTCCTACACAGAAAATCTGTTTTTCATATAAAACATATTTCCAATATCACCAACTTGCTAATAATACATATTTACATTACAGATTAAATAAGGCACGTATCTATCAAAGTCCCATCTTTTTAAGAGTTTCCATTCACAAATGATAGTTTTTCACGCGTTTGTTGGTTACCCAGTGTCAGATCTGTACACATTTTTCCAGATACATGCACATAACATCTGGGCATACTCCTGTAACGTTTCATATTTTTAGCATTATCATAACTGCTACAAAGTCAACATTTTCGTGGTTATGTCTCTGAATATCGCACACATTCCAGAGTGGTTTTAAAACGTGACCAGAATTTTCATTTTAACAACACTATATTTACAGATTTTTACCAATTTTGTTCAGTTTTCTATGAGTCTTTTTCAAAAAGATATTTTCTGTGCTCTACGAATAAACAAAACTGTCTGTCTCCACCCCCAAGGTTTTGGCTGGGCCCGAGCAGTCCGAGGCTTCTTCCTGCCAGCAGTTGTTTTCTGTCACACCCAAATTTGCATTTCCTTTCATTCAAGGGAGTCTTTTGTTTCTTGTCAGAGCAACAGGCCAAACTTCCCTCCCATTTCCTTTCACACCTCTCTGCCAGTTCTTCAGCAGAGGGCAGGGGGGAAGATTCCTTTGTTTGGGAGGAACTGTGGAATGTCTTTGAAGCTCAGCGTGGCTGGCTTTAACTTACTTTTAAAACAATGTTTAAAATAGTCTTTCTCTAAAATACAATTTACATGTTTACAAATATAGCCACACATCTCTTAATTCCAGCCTTTTTAAAACATAGAGATTGAATTGTCACCCGATATTGCTTTTGATGGGAAGTCTCTTCTTTTCCATACTTTGATTTTAAGGCACAAGTTTAAATGACAGTATAAGTAAATGCTAGCTTCTGACAAAGGCGAGCGGCGGTACTGCGCCCATTTTTAACATATTTTTCCAATTAAGCATCTTTGAATGTGGATTTTCTTCTGATAAAATCTGCTTCTGCTGACATTGTGCTTAGTTGAATTCTTTAAATAAAGTGATGTTTAACACCCAACAAAAACGTTGGATCTTTTGTGATGTCTGGGAACCTTGATTTCTGCACTTTCCACAGCCAAGGAAAAACTGATTTTTAAAGCAGATTTGGGTTTCACTTGCAATGTAGCACTGCTTTTTCAAGTAGTTTGATTTTCCTCTGTGGGCAGCCAAATGATAGGTTTTGACAGTGGTCTCCTGTGTTACCACTGACATAGACAAAATGGATTGGCGACCTATTTTTCCGGTTTTCCTGCACACTTTCAGAGATTTTTAGCGCAAAGATCTTTCTGGCGGCCATTCTGTTGTTCCTGATGCAAGCAGCGCACAGTGATGTTGCAGGGCATAGACTAGTGGGTTAAAACATCCCACAGCGCTATTAAAAGTTCAGCACTACCAGAGAGGCCGATTGGGGGGTCAGTGCTTTTCAGCCCGTTCTACCAACTGGTGGAACAAACTACCTGCTTCGGTGAGTGAAATTGGAGACTATATTCAGTTTCGTAAGGCGCTGAAGACTCATCTTTTCTAACACTCCTTACGATGTTGCAGCACACCTGTTCTGTTCGTCTTTCTCAGGGCCTAGATGCCTTTGGGCCATAGTCTGGGCTCTGCAAGTACGGCACATTACATTACAATACAGAATGTATCCAAGTCGTACCTGCCGGGAATGCGCTCTGTACTAGTGGAAGCCCCGCCATTGTACTCCCACAGACAGAAAAGTCCATGCAATATGGAACAATAAGACAGCGATGAGTCCAGTGGCAGTGGGCCTGTGGGGACCTGTCTAATAGTTTAAACAAAACGTGTGTTACAACCGTCTTCCATTGAGGGTGTGATTGCTGCTGAATAACATGGCTTGGTGAAACCACATACTCCATGACAGAGAGAAAGACACTAGAAATATGACCAAGGCGATCAAACTAGCTTCATCCCCTTCAGCAGCAGTCAGCGGCCACCCCTTTGAAAGTCGCAAGCCTCAGAGGGCTACAGGCAGTAGATTCTCAAGCCATTCAGGGAACTATGCTGGCCAACAGCACTGAAATAGCCATTCCACCGCCACCCCACCACCACTATTTGGATGAACCTCCAATATGTCTTACACCAACACCACCTGCAACTTCCCACTACTCAGGCTCAGTTCACCTGTCTTTGTTGCCCATTTAACATAATTTTAGTGGCAAGAACAGAGAGGGAGTTTGTGTGTGAGTGAGTAGCTGAATGAGTGACTGAGTCGTGTCATTATGTCGAACACTACAAACTCTATGGGCCCAATTCATGGAATGGGGTGCAGAAATGGTGTAAAGTCCGCACGCCGAAAAAGACCCTGCATGAGCCCGTGGGGCAGAAAATGTCTGCAGCCACACGCGTATTAATGAAATTAAAGACGCATTACTACCCGTCGCTCAAGTAAAAACAAGCTGTGCAAGGAACTCCCACTACATGCCTCCAAGCACACCGAAAAGCTAGCAAAAGAACAAACCCGGTGCAAGCCTTCGCGCCACCATTGGCACACCATCCAGTACCCTGTGAGAAAGCACGCCTCACCCCGCAAGCCCAGGCTGCACCCCAGCGGAATCGCTCATCTCACCTCACAAGTCTAGGCTGCACCACAGTTAAAATACAGGTCTCCCTCGCGAACCCAGGCCGGACCCCAGGGAAAATGTGTGCCTCACATCGAAAGCCCAGGCTGCAACCCAGCAAAAACATGGGTCCTCCCTTGCAAGCAGCACCACAGCGAAAATGCGGGTCCTCCAGTGCAAGCCCAGGCAGCACCCCAGCAAAAATGCGGGTCCTCCCTCGCAATAACAGGCTACACCCCAGTGAAAATATGGGTCCTCCCTCGCGCGCCCAGGCTGCACCCAAGTGAAAACACAGGTCCTCCCTCGCAAGCGCAGGCTGCACCCCAGCAAAATTGCATACCTTACCTCGTAAGCACAGGCTGCACCCTCCAGACTGAAGACCAACCCACCAACACCCACTCACCTGTGCCACCCCACAGGTACGCCCCTCCAGACTGGACACCCCCACAGGCAGCCCCCTGCAGAATGGACACCCCCCACAGGAAATCACTCCAGACTGTACTCCCCCCCATGCAGCCCCTTTCCAGACTGTACACTGGCCCAGGCAGCCCCAATCCAGACTGGACACCCCCCACAGGCAGCCCCCTCTAGACTGTACACCCCCCACAGACAGTCCCGTCCAGACTGTACACAGCCACAGACAGCCCCCGTCCAGACTGGACACCCCCCAGGGAGCCCCCTGACAGTCTCCAACAATACTAGTGGAATGCATGTCTGCAGCTCACCTGAACTTACATGTTATGACAGCACAATGAAGTGCAACACCAACATATACACTGCAAATACGATCTACTGGAAGCAGCAGAGGCCCGTTCATGAGTGGAGCATCTTCTCAAACACCCTTCCAGGCCTTCTTCAGCCACCCCATACACATGTGACAAGTGTTTGCTAATCCATGTGCATGTTGTCCTGGGCATATTGCCAAGGCATCAACGCAGAGTAACTGAATGTGTGCCCATGACAAAAGGAAACCTACCAATAGACATTTCAACATACACAAACAATGGCCAGGCGTGTCACAGCCTGAGCATCTGTGACCTGGGTGGAATGGGTGGCCAAATACCTGTCAGTGAGCAATCACATGACAGGGATATGCATAGGTGAATGTAGGGCAGTCAGAGAGAGTATGACTCACAGAGACATGAGAATTACACTGCCACTCCAGAAGAGCAAACATGGCATACTACTGCATTCCAGTGGTAGAGGTTGAGCAACACATGTGAAAAGGCAGTGTGCGACTGCACATGTTGGTGGGTGTGTCTGGATGACATGGGTTTTACACAACAATGCCAAAGAAACGTGCTATTAACATGACCATTAAACACCTCCACAATGATCACACCTCCCTCCACCCCAACCACACTAATGCCAAACACACACAGTTATGCTGCACAGCTAAATGCTAATGAAAACAAACAGTGCAGACCAAGTCTTCTGATGGATCCACCCCCACATGTCAGGCACATTTGCATCCTACTATCCGCAACCATCCCAGCAACAAAAACACCCAAGCAAGCACGCCACAAGACACATGAATTGCAATGGAGAGATGCATTGGCTGAAAATAGAAATATCAAATAGGCCAACACACAAATGAACTTCATGAGGCATGGAATGTAACAAACAGAACATAAATATGTACAAAAATAGGACATAAATATGTACAAAAATAAACGGGGAATCAAGTTCAAAGTGGTCCTGGGGAAATATGAAACAAAATAAATATCATATGCCTAAACAACTATATACTATAAAAACAGGGAAGGAAAGTCTTCAAAGTCTGGTGCAAATAATAAATTAAAAAATGAAACCTACACCTAAATAACTATATACAAAGGCAGCGGGCTAGTACTCCTCATCTCCAATCTCACTGAGCCTTTGGACCAGGGCTGAGTCCAGCGCCATGTCCTCACCCTTCCGGCAGGCCTCTGTTGTTGCCTGGAGGGCTTGCAGGGTCTCCAGCATTTGTGTCTCTATCACTTGGGCATCCCTGCAAGTGGCCACCAGGATGGCAGCCTGCCTCCTTGCCCAACGCAGTGCAATTTCAGCCCTGTCCAACACAACCCTCGCTTCCCAAGTCCGCTGCCTCTCTGCTCCGATCTGCACTTCACATCCATAGAACACGGAAGACATCCTGTCCCTCAGGTCCACGTGTGCCTCCTGCCTCACATTTCGCACCTGCCTCCTTACCATGGTCTGCCCTGAAACAAAAAGCCTTCTCCTCGTTGCCACCTGTTGCCACAGTGTCCAGTGCCTGCTATATGGGTATGCCCTCCGAGCAGATGACGATAGCCTGGAATTTACGGCACCTGCACTACTCATGGATGACTGCTGTCCCTTAATTGCCAGTGCCCCTGTCGGTGCCTGGGTAATCATGGTGACCACCTCAGCTGTTGTGCCTTGGACTCCCAACTCGGGCAGGGATGTGGTCTCCACCAGATGGGGCATTGTGGGTGGGACTGGTGTACAAGGGGCCATGGTGGTATATGGCCCAAAAGGCACCCCGGAGGATGACTGGCGCACAGAAGAGGATAACGAGGAGGTGGTTGCAGCAGTGAACATCCCATGGAGCACACCATAGAACAGACATGTTGCAAGCCAGCCGATAAGGCAGGATATTTCACAACGAGTAGCCTGCACATCATCACAAATGACAGCTGTCTGCCTCACCAACCCGGCCTGCAGGGGTAGCACATAATCCTGGATGGCAACACTAGATGGTAAGGGGGTGTTGGTCTGGGTGGACACATCAACTGACACCGGGTGGTGGGTCTGGGTGCAGGCATCCCTGCAGGCGCATACTGCTGCATCTGATGGCCCAGGGACTAGATTTTGCACAGGCACCTCCTTGGTGGCCTGCACAGCCTCAAGTCCCTGGGACAGGACTGCAGTAGGCACGCCCACCTGACCCCATGGGCTGCGCTGCAATGGCCACCTCCTCCCCCTCCCCCTCCACCAACCTGGATGACTCTGGGGCATCTTCTACCATGGATGGCCCCTGTGTGGCATCACCTGTCCCCACTGCTGCTGAGGAGTCCACTCCCATCTTCACCTTCTTGGGCTTACCCCATCAGCCCTGCCCGATGTCACTGATGCTGCCACAGCGCCGTCACTTCCCAAAGATGAGCTGTCACGGGGGAGTGACTGGGCCCTGCGCCTCTGTCTGGTGAAGGCATCCCTGCTGCCATGCTCCACAGCACTGGTTCCACCCTCTTCATCAGATGCAACTGTGGAAAAGGAGACACAGAACAGAAACATCAGTGTACCACACCATATCATGTGTGGCAACACCAACATTCACATAAACATGACTAGTCAAGGGAACAACCATCAACCTCCACACCCACACACATGGACATGCAATCCACATCCATGCAGACACCTGCCTGGCCACCACTCCACACATCCACCTCAGGCTGATTGCCACTGTCACAACCAATCAAATGTGTATGCTACACACACATGCATCATTTTTACATGCACATGTGAGCATACCACAGCAACATACACATGTCATGCACACACATCCACCGAGAGAGCCCAAGCAGTCTAATGACCAATCACACCAGAGTCCCGTGAACTGCAATACCTCGACGTGATGAAGCCAGACATCCAAATGCATGTGTTGCATCCAGGCATGAGTGATGCCCAATCACATATTCCCATCTTTGGCACATACGCATGAACATCATGCATGCACATGACATGGGCAACACTACCTCAACTGTCACACTTGTCACCCTGGCATGCCTCAGAAATTGCATGTGCATGGTCTGAAAGGCAGCACTACAACACACAATGCAAGTGATAGCACTTTCGAAATACATATCGGTCTGAACGCACACATGGATGCCAATGTATGGGGCATGCATGCAGACATCTGTCTCAGAAGCATGGTTGCTGTAAGCCTAAAGGGGTCACTGGCAGCATGCTGCTACATGCACAGAGAACATGCACTGTGGAGCATTGCTCCACATGTCTACTCACCAGTCGACTCAAGACATTCACATAACTCACAGACCTGGGTGTGCAGTGCCGGGTAGAACTTCTCCAGGACCCGCATGTTGTTAGCTGACATCCAGCACCTGCACACACGGTCCACCTCTGTCGTGGCACCGGCCTGGACGTGGTTCAGGGCCTTGCTGTGTGTCCTGGATTTCATGTCCTCCCAGCACTTGTGCATGGTCTTGAAGGTGTGGGATGTCACCCCCTCTGCACTGATGGCATCCATTATCCTGTCCCAGATCTGCTGATGTCATTTTTTGCAGCGTTGCATCACAGGGTTGAAAAGGGCATCATAATGCTCCAGGACCTTCTCCACCAGGATGTCAACTTCCCTGGCAGTGAAGTTGACAGCCCTTTGCCTTGCTGCCGCGGGGTTGCCGCTCAGGTCTGATGGTGATGGTGCAGACATGGCAACCCCTGAGGCTAGGTGTGGTTGGGCAAGGTGGTCCTGGAGCTGGGCTGTGGAGTGGTGGTGGTGGAATGGCACGGTGGGAGTCTGATGAAGCAGATGAGGTGGTCACAGGACCAAGGACAGGAGAATAGGCAATAGCTAGACAGCAGGCACTCCAAACACAATGCAGGTGGGCAGCAAGCACACACACTGGACAGGCAGCAGCAGTTGGCTAAACTGGAGGCTGCACAGGGCAGTAGGAGGTAGGTAAAAAGGCACAGAGGCATGAGCGTGGGTCTTCCATGTATATCAATGATGGCAGCCACAAACAGAGTGATATGAAATCCGAGGAAAGGCCCTCACCGAGTAACTTACGTGACACAGGCTTTGAGCACGCCATATTCGGGGATACATTAGCACATGTAGAAGCAATTCCAAATGTGCGTGCGAAGGGGAGGAGACAGACGAATGGAGTACTGCGTATTTTGGGTTGCCACACAATTCATTCACTTCAGGGATCATACAAACTTCTTATTTTGGTGGGGGATTTGCCTCCACGCATACGCACTTCTACTTTTGATTTTTTAAAGGCTAACAGTGAGTTGCGTATGCATTCTTCCAACTCTGGGTGCCCCTGTGTATTGGAGACCTCTATTCTTACCTTTTGGGTAGCTTTCTGGGGTTAGCATATGCATTTTTTGCATTGCTGGTTGCCACTGCGTATCGCGTACCTCTTTTTTCTTTTTCTGGAAGCTATCCCGGTCTCGTGTTTTTGGGGGTGCCTGTGCATTACGCATACCTTATTTATCCCACCTGGGGTACTTTTGAGCCTTGTTGGGCCATAAAACTATGTCTTCTATTAAGTAGACTGCCCCTCACTTTAATTGCCCAGGACAATTGCTTGGTGTGCGTTCCATTTTTCCCTTACACTGTGGGATGCATTGAAAGGCCCCAAACAGAAGTCCCTTTCACATGGATGGCAGGCATTTTAAAAACTGAAACAAAAACAGCCAGGCTTTTGTTTTTTTTTTAACAGAAAGTTTGAAGAGCCATGTGGAAAGGGGCCTACCTGGTATTACCATTGGACAAGCAGCATTTAATTTACAAAATAAGGAGGAATCAATAATCCCTCTCACATGAAAACAGGAATTTTAACATACGTGTGCAAATAAAAATGGTTTGAAAAAAATAAAACTGAAAGAAACATCAGTGCGCACAGAACAATGTCAGGAAAACAAAACATGATGTGTGGGTGGACAAAGAACAATGTATATTATGTTTCACCCACAGAACTCCAGTGACATTTGAAGAGCCACTTGGTCTGCATGAAAAAAATGTCAGCCCAAGGCAAACCCTTTTGATGGATGAGGGCATAACATCACAATGAAAACTGTCACTTCCAGCCTGGATGTCACATCTCCCATATAATGACCCCCACAATAAAAAATGTGCTGCTAAAGGCGTCCAAATTGAGTGTTCCCCCAGACCGGCTGGCTCTGAAAGCAGGGGCTTCAAGGGAAGTCATCCTTGGCTGGAGCATGACTAAAAGATGTGAAGACTGGGGGCTGCACTTCAAAGAGCAAGCTTCAAGCACAAAGAAGACTGATAAAAGAAAACTCTGGGAATAGGCTGACCCAGTGAAAAAAATGTCCTGAAAGCAGGAACTGCCATTTATCCCACATGAACATTCACAATTGATTTAAAAGGACTATTATCATATAGGCCTGATGTGGATTTAATTCAATGTTTTTACAATTTTTCATGTAATTTCCAGGTGATTTTGGGGATATAAAAGGAATCTACCTGTGAGTCTGGGAATGACCAGTTAGACTAGGTTTCTGGTTGATCTGAACATGTTCCAAATGTGAGAGTTGGTGAACGGGTGCAAAATGAAATTAGGTATATGCTTAATAACTTACATATTCATGACTGTTGTACGTTTAATGGAAAGTTGTGATACTAGCCAAAAAGTTGAAAAGAGAACAAAGGGGTGATGACAAATGGAAATAGACATATGTTGCTCTAAACCCCTAAACCAATCCTGATTTGGTGGCTGGGTTGGGGCGGAGAGAGAGGGTAACTGTCCAGTCCTAGTGCAGGGATTATTGGAGGGTACTTCCCTAAGATTGTAAAATTGGTGATGTCATTTCTGCTATATAAGGGGGACTGCTCTAGGACAGGAGACAGACAGACAGAACACAAAAAACGGGAAGAGAGAAAAAAGGAGAAAGACAAGAGAACAGAGAAAATGGACAGACAATCAGAAAGGCTGCTGAAACGTATCATTCTGACAGCTGTAAGGAGACACCGGAAGACATTTCTGAGAGTGCATCTGGGTGGAGCTGTCTATTTCTATGAAGGCCTCACATCTGACTGGGTAATGCAGTGAAAAGCGGGAGGCCATCTTTGAGAGTGGAGTGACCAGGCTCGTGCCCTATATTTCCAGAGTGTCCTGAGATGTCGCAGCTTTACTGAACCTTAAACCGAGGCTCACTATGTAAGTAAACTAAGGCCTGGAAACCCAAAAGGTGGGGGAGTCTGCTTGCCTTGAATCATTTCCCTCTATAGTGGGTGGCAGGGGCAAAACTGTGTAGAACCTTAGCCTATGGAACCAAAAATGTTAATTTAATTAATTCCCCATTTGGCAGAACACTACAGGGTGAATTTTGTTAAAATTCAGAATTATCAAAGCTCACTTCCCAGTGTGCGCTGAAAACTATAGCCTATAATTTAATTGGGTAATCCTTGTTGTCTAGCTGACCCCGACCTCTTAAGGAAGAGTGCTGATGATACACAACTCTGCATAGTAGGCACAGTAGGGTTGTCTCCTCTCCCAGTTATTCTCATGACTTGTTTGTACTATTAATTCTATTATTTATCTCTGCTGTAATTAATTGTGTATCTTTCCCTGTCCCCACACTGTTGCCCTGTGGGTACTTTGAAACAGTTTTGGTAATTGTATTAGCACCTAACAAGTGACCAATACATAAATGAATAAATAAATGTGCTCCCATGACTGTGTTCAGTGCACTGTCCCAATACTACGCAGGTGATGGCATGCCTTGTCGTGTCATTGTTAATCTTCCCTGGGTGTCCCTGCTTTTTTGTGGGCTCAATTATCTGCATATGTGAGGTCTTCTCATTTTCATGCAGCATGTTGACTGATGAGTGTGTTGTGTATGTGCCATCGTCTAATGAATGGGGATATGTAACATGCACATTTTCTGCATGTCATTGAGGGGGACAAGCAGTTTGGGGGATATTGTTGTTTGTCAATGTGTGTATTTTGTGTGTTTGATTTACATGCAGTTTGCAGGTGTTGCTGCATGTGTGCTGGGAAACATGTTGATGGTTGTTGTGTGCATGTGTTGTAAGTGACTCAGGGGTGCACGTGGGTCTTGAATTTTTGGGTGAATAAATGTGTTAGCTGCACTCTGTTTCATTTTGTTCATTGTCTGCAGATCTTTCCTTCAGGGAATGGTGGCTATTTCATGGGATGAAATTTGACTGTTGACTGCATGCCAAGGGGACAGGTAAGATGTACATTTATCTTGATCATTATGCAATGGCTACTTTAGTTGCTGCATGTTTGGATGTGGTCATTCTGGCAGGTCACACTCTTTGTCACAATTGTCTATTACCTCTTGTTAATCGTTTTTTGTGGATGGGGTTTATTGTGGTCGTGTTGCCATGTTGAGTAACTTGTGGGTCAATATTACACTGCTTTTCTACACCCCACTATTGGGACATGTTTGCGTGCATCATGCACATTCTAGGACAAGTGTGCAACTATTTGCAATTGTGCTTGTTGCATTTTGTGTCCATGTAAATTGTTGAGGCCATGTATGGCTTGCAGCACAGACATGATGTTTCAGGATTTATCGATGCTTACACATTTGACAGGTATGTTAGCTAGCAGATCCACCAGAGGACCAGGGGACTACTACGGCGGGGATAGTTGCATTATAAATATGCTTTGACATTACATATGGGATGATTTTGGTGCCAAAGGGGTAATTTAATTAAATGGTTGGCATGGTGGTAGTGGTGTCCTCCCTCTTCAATGTATTTCTTTTGGAAACTCAAAATGAAATGTCTTTTAGTTCTAAGGGATGCACACATTTTGCACTTTCAAGGGCACTTTCCCAGGGTGGTTTTATGGGCACAGTGGATTGGCCCATTGTCATCATTGAATGGCACCTGGGATTTTGCGGGAACGTGATCACCCAACAGAGGAGGGATTTTAGGTGAAATAAGATTGCACAAGCTGGGTACGTGCAGCCTCTCCACTTGCCCTTTGCCCAGCTGTACGCAAGCAGTGTGCCTGTGGGTGTGGATGGGGTGCCACCACCATGTCGACCGGGACGCCATGCCGCATTGCGACATTGTGTAGGACACATGCTGCCACAATGATCCTGCAGACTACTGGTGGTGCATATAGCAACACACCACCAGAGCGGTGAAGGGAGCGGAAATGTAACTTGAGCACTCTGAATGTGTGTTCCTCTATGCCCCAAGTTGGAATATGGGTAGTGTTGTACCTTACCTCAGCAGGTGTGGTGGGGTTGCATATGGGCATCTTCATGTATGTGCTCAGAGGATAGGCACTATCCCTGAGGTGAGAAGGCTTGTTATTGTCATTTGTTGACAAAGTCTATTGGTCTGTGTGCAACATGCATGAATGTGCATGGCCGTTCATACTCACCAATAAGCCATGTGTTGCCATGCTTCCCAGCTTCCAGGGCCCTGTGTAGCAGGGACATCCTGAACAAGTAACTATCATATGTGCTGCCAGGATAGTTGGCATAAACTTCAGTAATGATGCCCTTGGCATCACACACAACTTGAACATTGATGGAGTGCCAATAATTCCGGTTGCGGTAGATGCGCTCAGTTGCTCGAGGTGGACGTAGAGGAACATATGTGCAATCAATGTCACCTAGCACTTTTGGGAAGTGCACAACCCCATACAAATCCTGGACCACTGCTTGCCTTTCTGCCGGTGTTCTGGGCAAATAGATATGTCGGTGGACAGAAGGACGTGCAGTAATAATTGCCAACACCAGGTGTAATCAGTATAACTGTGTGGCCTGGGAGATGCCACCTACTATGGTGGTGGTATGCTGGAATGAGCCAGTGGCCAATAAATGCAGAACAGTGAGCACCTTTTGCAAGATGCTCAGTGCTTGGAAGCACATGGTGGGTGATGTGAGGTAATCTTCCCACTCCGTGACTAGGTCTACGATTATATGTGGGGAACCTATACCTGCCATAGACCTGGTCGTCAGGCATCTCAAAAAGGCTGGTCCTTGGGTGGAAGATCTGTGCCCTGGCTATCCTCCTCCTGCGGTATTCCAGGATGAATGCTGCAACAAATGGTGCATTTATTGTGGCTGCATACGTGCTTTTGTTGATCATGCATGCTTTTTATGCATTTATTAGTGTGTGCATTGATGTTTATGCCTGCTATCTGGCGTAGGTGTTTCTGGATTAGCGTGTGATTTTTTGCACGCCAGCGTTCCCTGTTGAATTCCATGAATACGTTTGTTTTGCATGCGTATTGGCGGTGCGATTGTTTGATGGTGGAACGTTGTTCATATCAACCACATTTTTGCTTGTTCTTCCGCATTCCATGTTCTGCCCCCTTTTTAGATGGCTGTGCAGGCCCTGCCGGCATTTCTCTTGGAGTCTTGCGCAAGGCGTTTGTCGGCTTGCAATTATGTGGTGGAACGTTGCGGCTTCCTCACAAGTCCCGGGTAATCCCAGCGCATTGTGTTCCATGAATTCACGAACGGGGACTTGCGTGCGATTTCGCGCGCAAGTCCCCTTTTTTCCACGCAGATTATTCCATGAATTAGGCCATATATGCCTGCATCATCATGTCTCCTCCCTCTGCAATGTAAAACTATTACATCTTTGTCTCCAACCTGAACACATGAAGCTCAGAAAAGTAGACTCACTCGTTCCTTGTGGCTTCCAGATCTTGGACTTTATTCTGAACTCTTTTTCCTTCACCCTCCCCTTCCTCTACACTTCACATTTAATCTATAGCGTCCTAATGCAGTCGCTAAAAGGTCTCTAAACTAAAATGCGCCAATGCCTTTTTAGCTACAAGGTGTTCAGAGGACATTGAATAGATATGGGTTATTGGAGAAAAGCTAGCATACCAGGGTGCATTGCTTTTTAACATGTGCAAATCTGCAGTTTTTGCCTCGATTCTGGGCTGTAATCCAAAAAAGCAGCGTGTGGTGTTATACACACGATCATAGCATTATAAAACAGTGTAAGCATAAACAAAATATTAGCAAACTATTGTACAATGGGCAATAAGGCTCTTTGAATATTTTACACAAATCCATTTGCTCCAATTGCTATTTTGACCAGGCAAACTCAGGTTAGGGGCAATGCTTTAACTTATGCAGCGCCATGATGTCATACATATTGTTCTTTACTGTCTGGAAGGTATGTGCCCTAGAAATATCTGTATGTGTCTCTTTCGCATTAAAAGATTTAAGAATTGTAGCAAAGATCACTGCTTAAAATGTGGAACTGCCAGTGGGGTGGTCAAAGGGGCTAGGGCTGCCTCCAGTTATTAAATGCTGCACCCATAGGAGATATATACGCGGATCCCTAGACCACTCCAACTGAGTTGCTACACTTAGGCAGGAGCACTCACACCTTGTTAAGCGATATTCAATCAACACTACAGCTAAGTCAATGCCTAGTCTGGGATGCTGAGGAAAACCCTTATTGATGTATTTTTATATCCAGTTCAGTACTCTGGATGGCAACCCTTGTATAACACCCCCCTCTTAGAATCCCCCTGACCCCACTGAGCCAAGAAGTAGGTTTGTTTTGCAAATTAAAAGGTTTATTTGAAAATTTAAAAAATATATATATATATCACAGTTCTTTAAATAAATTGATAATGGATATTACACTTGTGAATATGAGCAGTAATCAGCAAGAGGTAATTTATGAATAGGAACAGAAGAATAAGGTGGGAAAGAATGCTTTATATGGTTCAAGGAAACGCAATGATGAATGAAATGCACTACAGAAAATAACTTGATATGGCTTCAACAAAAGACAATGTAATCACTTTTCCTTGACAATTCACTCCCCCCCTATGCAATGTAAGAAATGGAAGGAGAGCACACAGTCTTCAAGAATCCCAACAAAATGCAATACGAAATGCAGTTCCCCCCCAGCAAGCTTGGAGGAAACAGGCAGAAGTTTGAAACACAGGCCCAAAATGTTTTTAAATGTGATGGCAATGGATGGGAAAATGTGCTAACTGATTTTAATTCCCTCTAGAGATTCAGGGTGAGTGAGAGATGCTTGTTGGTATTAGTTCAGGCTCACTTTAGCAATGCTCTATGAGTTATTACCAGGTTGCAAACAGATTTTAACAAAGGAAAGAATGGAGCTGCTATTTTGACAAGTGGAGAAATTGAGCCAAATCGCAAATCGCGGTAAATTTCGCGAGTGCGTAAATCGCGATTGCGGAAAGAGTATAGGGAGTAGGAAGTAGGTTCTAGGTTCGTTGGAAAGCTTATCTCGTTCCTAGCCCAAACGGTTCAAGAGATACGGACGATTTAATGAAGGTAGATTTTCAGATTTAAAGTAAAACTCAAAATGACAGGTGACAGTTTGCAGCTTTAGAATGACAGATGACAGGATTACTAGGAGGCAGTTCTACTTAGGTTAAAATAACTTGAATTAGATTATTTTAACTAAGAGATTGGTTCTGCACAGTTCTGCTAGGTACTCACAATATAAATTTGAACTAGGCCTCGTCACGGATCTGGTCAACACGTCCGGCGGCGGTTCTGTCTGCTCGGCAGGTCAATCAGGCACCAGTTCTGCTCACAGCGATCCGGATCTCTGGTTCTGCTCACAGCGGTCTGGGTCAGCTCTGCTCTGCCGGTCTAGCCTCTTGGCACAGAATTCAAACAGCTCGCCCGGCTGTGGAATAGTTTGCAGATGATTTTAAGGATGCTGAGGCTTGCTGAGAAGAGTTCTCAGTTTGTGGGTTTAGGCCCTTGCTTTAAGTTCTGAAGTACATTTCTGGTCTCTGAAGATTGATGGATGTGAAGTCTGGAGTCTCCCGGCAGAGCATCCCGCAGAAAATGGAATTGAATCTCCCTACCTGTCCCAGCAGTCTCTTTTTATGTGTTTTGAAAATGGGTGTGTGCCTGGGCCTAGCTAAGCCTGCCCCTCTCTACTTGTCATTGGCCCAATTCTCCCCTCTCCCATGATTGTGGGAAGGAAATGGATTGTCATCATGATGAGGTCTGTTTATGGGTCAGAGGATCCTCCCCTGATCAATTTGCCCACAAATCTATATTTGATTCAAATACATATTTCCCAGATACACAATTTGTTGAAATTACATGTACACATTATATATTCCTTATGGTCCATGCTTGTCCGCCTCTGATCTTCCTGGAGGCTTGCATTAAAAAATGACAACATTTTGCGCTTTTGACTGGTTTACCAATATCGGACATTTACCAAAAATTACACACATGTGCGCAAGGAGTATGGACATTAATTGATGAAGTGTCAGATTTTTAACATGCAGACATTTGGAGTAAGACCCTATTTTCCGCTAGCAACCCCACAGCATACACCAGAGGGTCCTAACACCTCTTAAAACGTGCACAGAAAAATCACAAGAATAATGAAATTACTTACATAATTCTGACAAGTCCGCACTATGAGTTATCTATCTTTTTAAAATTATGCTCTGGCCCAGATGGGTGTGGTTTAGGTTCCAAAGCACATGGGGGAAGCTTCTGTCTGCCCCCGCCTCCAGCTCGGGTGGCTCCCAGAGGCACTTCTCCTCCCACTTCTCCCAAGAGGAAGCCACTTTACAGCCCCCCCAATATAACATTTGCCTGAGTCCAGGACAAGGCTTTGTTCAACCTCCTGCGGTGCCCCTCCCCTAATCTAATCAGAGAGGTGTCAACTCCTTTTGGTGGGGAAGCAGGATGCAGCTAGGCCTGGGAAGACTGGCTGAGCAGGTTTCTCCTGTCGGGGGTAGTTGTCAGGCAGAATTCAGCTAAATGTCACTTTAGTTCCCAGTTTAAATCAAACTTACACTTTTTACATATACATTAAATAATTACTTCCTTCAAGTCATTTCAGAATATAGTTTTACATTGTATCCACCTCTTAGCAAGTCTTTCCTTGGCCTGGTTTGGGTTCCTCTGTTCAGTTTTACACAAAAGTCTGGTGGTTTTAAAACGCCGGCTTTCTGATAGTGGTGAGTACCGGTATTGCATCCATTTTTGGGATTAAGAAAATGAATTCCCCACAGTTCTGAGTTGCTTTTTGGCAATCAGCATTGCCATTCCCAATGGTTTCAGGCTACTGTGTGTGTAGCCCAATGGTGGTTTTAGGCAGTGCCCTCCTGTGCTCACAACATAGGCAAAAATGGGTGGCAGCGTATTCTTCATGTTTTCCCTGTGCACTCTCTGGGGAGTTCTGGCCATCATGATGTTTTCCATGCCAGTACTGCACAGTTTTATGGTAGGGCTTGGATGCATGGGTAAAAACATCCCACAAGCTCACCATCCCCAGAGGCACCCATGATCACCAGGGTGATAAATGGGTAGTTAGAATCCCATAAGAATAACCCATATCATATGGGTGGCCCTCTCAGAGAGACCTTCCAGTTCCCAAGCTAGACCCAAACATCCAGTGTAGGAAATAAAGCCTTTGCATATAAAGAAACAACGTTGCAGCATTTCTAAGTCACCAGCGAACAGGGAAATGCATTTCTTTCTCCAGCACCAAGCAGAGGGAAGCATTTTTCATTATGAGTCGTACTCGTCCAGAACGCGAATACAAAGTTGCACACCTACAATCTTAAACTGAATTACACTGTACAGGAGAAAAAGAAGGCGCATGATTACTATTCGCCCACTCCTCTTAATGTCACAGGAATATAAGTTTGTAAAGGAGTTACAATTAAAAAAAACAGTATCACACGTTTATTCCAGGGTTTCCTGACTGCACATGTACCTACAGGGAAAGCAGATGGATCCGAAGGACACATTATAAATGGAAAAGGCTGTTTGGAAAACCAAAATGACGCAAACCGCAGACCACCCGCTATGGTACCAAGTGCATAGCTTAATTAATCAAAGAATAGCACAACCCACACTAACTAGGTGAAAAACATGTTCCTGAGTACCTGACAAAGGAGGGACCAAACTATAAATAAAACCGCCAATTCAGTCTCACGCTGCACAGCTAGAGGTGTTTTGAATGGATATCTGGGTGAGAGAGGATTGAGGAGGCTGGACGAGTTGTGAACACTTAGAGAAAGAGAGCGAGGGTATGGGAAGGTTGGACGAGTATGGTCATCTAGTGTAAACGAGGCAAGGAGATTGGAGGAGAGCAGAACCATTACATCTGATGTGAAGGATGGAAGAAAGCTAGAGGACAGCAAGAGTATGGGAGACCTCCAGGGAGGTTAAGAGCAGGAAGGCTCCAGGAGAGCAGACTTTAGAGGCAAGAGGAGGTACAGAGTGGTCACATCTCACCGAGGGCCAGGGTGTTTCATCAGCAACTGTCAGGGACCATAACTCTACAGCAGGGAGGATGTACAGTTGGAATATAGTCTCCAAACCGGTTCTCTAGACCAAAGGGAATCCAACCCCTGTGGAAGAGGGTCCAACAGTAGCTTCAGCTTGTGTAGAAGAGCCTCAGACTTTTATTGCGAATGGAGGATAGCAAAGGGGCAACGCACTGGTCTTGGAAGCAAGACGAATGCAGAGCAACAGAGGATCGAATCCCGAATCTTTATGAGTCTGGAAAATGTGATCCTCAGATGGCTTGTTCCCAGGACCTGCACATATAGGATTTGTGAACCCCAATCAAACAATAACCGAACAAAAGGACTAAGGTGTAAGACTGAACTTTGGAGTGGTTCCAGAATGAACCCTGAACTTTGTTTCTTTTGATCATAATTCATTTCGGGAGCCTTATGCTGCTTTCATAGTTTTAGTATAAATAAAAGTTTTCATCTTAAAAATGATATCATTGTGTCGGAATCCTTGTGCTACCATCCATGTAGCCTGTGGCAGCAGGTCCAGCATGCAGTCCAATATCAGGTCCCACCAGAAGCAGCAAACATCAGATAAATAACAAGGCAGCATAGGGGTAGAGCCTGCCCTCCCCAGCACCCAAGGTTTTCAGCAAACTAAATTATATAGAGGGCAAGTACAAGACTGTGTTCACTCGGAGCTTTACAAAATACGGCAGCCTTGCCAAACTTTAGTCAATGTTTCCTTTCACAATGAAAAAGTTTGCTCCAGTGGCAATCCCTGGCTTTGTCCAGTAAAGGCTTTCCATCATGGGGAAGTCCTTGGGGCAGTGTCCTTATCTGGTCCCCTACATTAGTTGGGAGGACACTATCAAGGTCACCCTCTGGCACTGCATATGGGTGAGGCACCCTGCAAATGTTTACAGCTGCTACAATAGCCCTACTAGGCACTGTTTCTGGCTCGCTACTCTGAGTGCATGCCCCCTTTTATAATCAGTGTCGTAGCAAGCAGGCAGACATTCCTTTACAGAGCTGGCAGACACTGTGGCTCCTGCAGATGCAAGCCAATCATCTATGAGAATCCAGCTAATAAACCAAACTTATCCCTGTATCTTCCAGATCAAGAACCATACAGCAAGTGGTTCCACCAGAACTGGTTTTGGGTTTTGGGGCTGGAGGTGGGGTATTCAAATGCCAACTGAATTACTCATTAGACACTGAAATCCGAGCCCCACACTTTGCCCTAGTGCTATCACAGTCCCGGCATAAGGTGGGTCAGCCTTCCATAAAAGGAGTTGACCGTTGTCATCAAGTTCCCTATGGTATTTGGTACATCTACCGAGAAGTGCAGAATACCTCTCAGCCCTGCCCGTAAATCTTTGGATCCTAGTGATTGTTGAGTAATTTTGTGCATTTTAACATTGGCTCATGCTGATATGACACGCCAATATAATGTTCACACTTATACTATCCCACCTCGCAATTACGGGCAAAGAACAAACAGTGAGGTATTCAAAAATCAAAATTCATTTAAAATAATTCGATTTTGGACAACCTGGTCTCCAGCTTCACCCTGGAACCCACTACAATATGGTATATACACAACAATTACTTAAAACAAAATGAAATGGTATCTGCCTACATGAATCCCAATATGGTAAGTCCATAAACGCATCCACTTCCAATAATAACAAACTCCATTTAAATATTATATATTCTAGTAGACATTATGGGCCCGATTAATGGAATTATTAGACAGAGCGTGGGTGTGGCTTTCACAGGGGAGAGGGAAGGGGGCAGATCTCATAAAATGAGGAAGAACAAGGGAAAATGTTGACGTTACGAGGGACAGCCCGCAGGCAGTCCATCACACGCCCCTTATTGCACGGAATGATACATATTCATGTATCCGACTGTACAACCTCTCAGTGGGGAAATGGCCACGCAAAGCCCTCATACTATCCGCCACCCGAAGGCAGTGGTACAGACACTGGCGCATAGGATTCACCATGCAGAGGTAAGATTGGGTGTCAGATTTATGGGTACTTGTATGCAACCGAGATTCCAATCTAACTTAGAGGTGCACATATGCAGTGTAGCAGGGTGCAGGAGCGGTTTATGGGTGTTCGCACACAGATTTAGTTAAGAAGTATCGTACGCATGTTGTCAGGGTGCAGGTAACAGTTACGGGGGACCTCACGTATAAGCCCCCAGTTGCAGGCCTGCTTGTTGGGGACCCCACGCACTGCTTGAAGGGTGTATATATTTGTGCCGGGGGAAGCATGCAAAGGTGGCTGTCCTGAATGTTTTTGCTTCTTTCGTGGGGGCGTGTCGAGGGCATTCCACCTGCGACTTGCGTATACAGTTACTTTGCGCAAACAATTCCATAAACATGCAGAGCGTGCATTTTTTATTCTAGGCACAGGCTTTTGCAGTGTCATTCTCGGCACTTGGCCCTTGCAGGATAAATGCACACTTTTTCATGAGCCCTACACCTACTGACATTTCTGCTTAGCATTGATCTCTTTTTTGAACATCATTAAGGTCTCACAAAAATATTTTACATAATGCAAATATAGTTAAACATTTGATTTTCTCTAGAATCAAGACAAGTATGTCACTGGAGAAAAATACATCAATAAACAAAATATAGATATGCACCAACTCCCAGGTGCATGTGTGAGATAGTGAATATATCAACAAGGACACTTTACATATAAGCAAGGACTGGTTGACATAGGGCTGTGTGTTAAGCCATTTACATGCAAAAGGTAACTTGCTTGCACTGGCTCATTTAAGTGTGCATTCACAATTACAGTCCTTGGGAATCTATATTTTCAGTTCTGAACCCACATGTACACTATGTTATTTGCATGCAGTTCTCCATATACATGCACATGTGACTCTGTGTGTGTGCACGCACATGCGTGTGCAGCTTTCCTTGCACATGAATGATTCCTTTCTATCCCGAAAAATACATATAACGCTTTCAGTCTCTTTATATTTCTGGTCTGGAGATATAATTTTCTCCAGTAACAAATATTTAGTTGACAATTCTCATACCTCCAGCACTACACCTGACCCTGGCTAGGCACTGGGCCTCATTACGACCCAGGCGCTAAGTGGTTAACGGCGCCGTAAAAGGCTGCGGCGCCGTTAACCACTTAGCGCCTTACTACGAGGTCCCTTTGCAGGACCCGACCTGAATGGCTGGTCTGGACCAGCTTATTTGGAATACCCCTGCGCAGACTGGTCATCCTTCTATGGATTGCTCTAGTTTCCCTCTCCAAATAGACAAATCTTCGCTCTGTGTTAATCATTCCTTATGTTCTCCAATCTCCAGTTTCTTTCCCTTCTGTTTCTTCCTCACTCAAGATTGCATCTTCCAGAATCCTCTCTTTCTGTCCTATGTCTATGCCATTATAGTCCCTCTAACTCCACTTCTGGCTGGTCAGAGATGTGGCTTTTCAGTCCCAAGGGTCGGAGGTTGGTCCTCCTTATTTAGAAAAGCCTTTTGCATTTGTATGCTTGAATTTCTGACTCATCTATGATAACTTGATAAAAAAATATATATTTTTAGTTTTTGGACAATTGTATGTGTTTTTTCACAAATTAAGGTAATTCTTAACATGGTGACATATCATTCTGTTTCAATTTATTTCTGATAGACCTTGCGGTTATATACAATATATCAAAAATCATATCAATCAGAGCTAGCATTTTGATGCAATGCTTAATTTTGTTTTTACATTTTTAAGTGAGATGTTTGTTCATTTAAATGCATGATTTCTTTGGTGTGCTATTGCACCAGTTCTATTTAAAATGGAAGAGATGATAATATATCTAAATATTCTTTCTCCATGTTCTCATGTTCTCACTAATCCCAGTAACTGTTCCTGGTTGTACATATCTTCAGTGACCTTTAACCTTAACAAATCCTGTACATCTAAATGTCAGTGACCTCCTACACTGACCTCTTCATAGCCTAATGGAAATTGTTTAGAGGTTGCAGTAAATTAAAGCATTTGACATTTCTTTGAAGCAAGGCCATAAGTGCATGCCTGAAGACAGTAGGCCTGATCACGACTTTGGCGGTAACCCTTAAATCCGGCGGTAGTGCTATTACCACCAGATTTAAGAGTCTGCCAAATCAGGACTTCGGCGGATTTTGCCCCAGCTCTGAGCTGGGGGCAAATCCGCTGAAGATTCGCGCTATTATCGCCAGCGGGAAATCCGCCAGCGGTAAGAGCGTGGAAATTCCCCATTGAGCCCAATGGGGAATGGGGCATTCCCGAATGGGCTCAATGGGGAATGGGGATTAACATTACTGCCGAACTCGTGATCCGGCGCTATTAGCACCAGGGAGTTTGGCGGTAGGGCTAATACCGCTGGCGTTACCGCCAAAGTCGTGATCAGGCCCAGTGTATGGTGTTTACATACACTGAAAGCCTGTGTTGAATACAATGGAGCAGCATCTCAGATAATCTTAAAAGCCATATGGCCCAACTATAACCTGTAATTATTTTCTAGGCAGTCTGACCTGGAAGACCTGAATTCTTTATTTATTCATACACATGAGAATAGCAACTTAAAATGCAAATTGATTCTGTACTTTCACTCCATCTCCTTTAAGTTTAATTTCTTCACTTATAAATGCAGACTTGTCCTTTAAATGCACATCACAGGAGTTTCAAACAATATAGTTTAAATTAATTAATAACATGGCAGAATAAAGGAACACATTTTGCATTTTCACATTGACTGAAATACATCTTTTGCTGTGCTGACATATCTTTACCTATGCTATTAAAAATGGGAAGGCACATGAAGAAATCTAAGCATAACCTTCAATTAAATGGCAAAATAACAACTTTAATTCTTGGCCTGCCTTTCACAAGTAGCATAGTCCTTTCTTGGAACACTTTAAACAGTATGGTTTTCTCTGCTTAAAGCTGAATCCATGATAAGTGCCAAAGGTGGTACATTGTATTTCTCTCTTTCTTGCCAGGAAGGCCTTTCTTATTTTATTCACTTTAGGCCTCATCTTTATTATAAGATTCCTGACAAGATTAAACATCAGGCTTTGTACATCAAAGGATATATCAGCACCCCCATGCACAAGCCAACTGTATGATTCACAATATGTAGAATACAGCTTGGTTGCACGCCAGGTGAAGGGTTGTGTCCCAAACTATCGTTTAAAACGACATTAAACTGTGGGGATCATTCTGAACCATGTACACATCATGGCATTAAAGTATAATAGCTGCCACCAGGAAAAATAAAAATGTGTCTATATCTAGCTGCACTTCATGGCTGATGCCCAATAAGGCAGAAATCTGTGTCTGGGTTTCTGGTGCTACTCCTGGTGACAGGCAAATTGCCTAGCATTTCGGTGCTGGAGTGCTTGTGTGCGTGGGACCACAATGATACTCAAATGGGAATTTCTCAATTGGTAAGCCACAGAGAGTTAAAACGTGATTTTAGCCCCCACTGATTGGCACCACACTATCACACTATAGAACTGATTGTTTGACTTTGTTCATTCTCAGTAAGGAGACTCTTACATATTGTAAATGCCCTAATGAACTTTCCATGGAGGTGAATGATCCTATTTGCTCCTCCATTCCCTCCCCCCTCCCATAATGAGAAATACGCACGCCTTTATTATGTAAAGTCATGTTAAAGTACTTTTGTAGCACACATACTCAACCAGTGTCTTTATTGCACTAACATATTTGTCCCAACACAACCCATAATGTCAATCTAGTGAAAGAGAAGGGTTGATAATTGTTTCTGATGTCCCAGCTGATTATCAATACACCTGATTGTCATGGGAGGAGCACTCCAGTTCAGGGCAGCCTGAATGAAAAGACATCAGCCCCCATATTCTGTATTTTTTCAGTAATGGGGCATGTAGAAATGAGATAAATGAGGACTGCAGGGCAGTGTCACAAAGAAAACCAGATGGCCTATGCATCAAACTATATGCTGTTGTAGCAGGAGCATTGTGGTGTCAGAAGGCACAACCAAAGAGACGCTGGGGTAGCAATGCTCTGACCTCATTGCAAGCGATATTTCAGGTAAATGTTCTTTGCATTATCTAGCCAGGTTCAGGGCAACCTGTATGTCATCAAGGAAGTTCCAGAAGAGAATTGTGCTGCTGATGATTTCTAAGAAGAGGAATCCAGAATGTACGGCCTTGAAGATCCGGGGCTAAGAAGAGTTCTCGATTAATAAAAATGCACAAATTGTTTACCCCTTAAACTGGTAATGACACTGCCAGAGACTTGAAGGGAGATCGCATAGATGTGTCCACACCAACAACTAAAATCTCAGCCTTTGAAAAAAATGTCCACAAAGGAATTCTGGGGAATCTATGATATGATATGATAGCCAGCACACATTACAGGGACAGTAGAGTCCTAAGTATCGGCTCAGAGTTCTCAATGAAGTATCATTTGGGTAGCTCCTATGTAGCAATAGATTAATTAAAAGGGAATGGTGAAAGCGCTGATCACTGCAGTGGTCCACATGTCAATTAGTATTTGTATACAGACAACTAGAGGGGTTTGAATCTGCTCATTTTCAATCATTCAGGAAAGTCTCCACCATTGATGGATGGTGTGAAGCATGCATATTTGATACAATCTGTGCAGCAAGATTTGCTGACTTATGTAGTCAAATTATGTCTGCAAGTCCAGTAGTATCATCTCATCGGCACAACCGTCATAACCTCACGTCTTACGTCATTCAATAAAGAAGCAACAATATGATCAGTCCCTCTCCTAACCTCATGGCTTAAGTTATTCAATAGAGAACCAACAATATGATCAGTCCCTCTAATAGGTTGAAAACTGGACTATGTAGGATTGAGGATACCACTGTCTCCCACAAATGCTTGGACCATTACTCTTTCTCGGAGCTCAGCAACAAATGGCAGGTTAGAAATCAAGGGTTATTTGGGAAGTCTCCTGGATCGCACTCAGGCTCCTTCAAAAGCGGGTGATAATTGTTGTCTTAAAACCTGTGAGTATTGTTACAGAGGTCACCAACACTCATCACACACAATGCCACCCAACAAATCACATGCACAAACACTTTATCGCATACATTGACACAACCTCAATACAATGTGATTCTTAGACGGACCTACATATCACTCTCACTAACCATCCAAAACTACACTGGCATTTACATGACTAAAAAATGCCAAACTGAAAATTGTTTAATTTGAACACAAACCTAATGCAGCATTCCCTCCTTACAAGCCTCCACTGTCATGAC
Organism: Ambystoma mexicanum; assembly: GCF_040938575.1. NCBI lineage: Eukaryota > Metazoa > Chordata > Amphibia > Caudata > Ambystomatidae > Ambystoma > Ambystoma mexicanum. The sequence goes on from NC_090925.1 coordinate 984,133,584, forward strand.
TCATAGAACCTGCCCTTTCTGGACTTCCTGGTCCTAATCACGACAGGGCTTATATTCCTTGTTACTCCCAACATGGCCGTGCCAAGTGACTTGCCTCGCACCAGCCTTTACGTCAGACACGGCACGTTCTATAAATTGGCCACGCCCCCGCGGCCCCACGCGTCTCAACGCTATCATTAGGTAGTGACTAGACGTGTGTGCGCTTTTCGGCGAATCCACTATTCCTAGTTTCCTGGTCCCTTCTTCCTCCCTTCCACCTTTTCCCTCTAAATCTGCTCCCGGAATCCTCAACCCTAGCAACCGCTACTTTCTTCCTGGACATCCTGGAACTGCGACCTTCCTGGAACTCTGGACGCGCTCTGGAGCCAGACGAGACTCGAGCGAGCCTATACAAGACCCAATCCGTCCACAAGAGGAATCCTCCCGCGGAACAGAGCAAGAAGCGATCCCAGGTGAGACGGGGGGAGATTTACGACAGTTTGAGACGCCAAACGACCAACACTGATACTGCTATGTAGAAAGCAGTCCAGGACCTCATGCATGGCATGCAAGAACTAACAACTGAAGTGCAGAACTTAAAAGCCGAGAATGCTGCGTTAAAGCAACTTGTTTTGTCTCGCAACTCCCCTAACAAGGAGAGTGTGTTACTGGGTTGAGTGGTAGACAAATATGATGGCTCAGCAAAGTCCTTACGTGGATTGCTGGATTCCTGCTTGGTGCATTTTACTTTTAAGCCCTACTATTTTTCATCTTCCAGGGTGAAGGTGGGCTTCATAATCTCGCACCTCACAGGGAACGCATTGACCTGGACCACTCCCCTAGTCAACTCTGGAGATCCCCTCCTGGATGATTATTATGGATTTATTCAGGCACTCAAAACTATGTTTGACCGCCCAGAACAGGTTTATAGTGCTCAGGAACGGTTACTTGATTTCCGACAGGGATCCCAGGATATGCTAACGTATGTTACTAGATTCAAACAATTGGCCAAGAAAGCAGATTTGTCCTCAGAAGCAAGTTTGATTCTATTTCGCAGGGGTCTAAATGAGGATATAAAGGATGAATTGGCCAGAGTGGCTCGTCCTAGCTCATTCCAGGCTCTTATGCATCTAGCCATGCAAATAGACTTCCGAATCCAGGAAAGAAAGGCTGAAAGAAGAAAGACCAAGATACCCTTTCAAAAGAACTCCCTTGAGACTTCTGTAAAAAACGATCCTGCCCCAACCCCTGACATAGATCTGGAACCCATGCAAATAGGAGCCTTCCGTGGACCTATTTCCCCACAAGAAAGGATGAGAAGGATCCCCACAGGCCTGTGCATGTATTGTGCCTCGGATAAACACCTTGTTAGAGAATGTCCTCTAGCCCCTCCATGGCGTTCGGGAAACGCCAGCTCCCGATCCTAGATGGAGCGAGGTGTCGGGAGAGAGATGTTTGCTCCACATCAATTCCATCCTTGAACTCTCCTGGACAAAACAATTTGGTGATACTACAGGCCTTCCTATCACCCTCCAAGAATAAGACCTATCCCATTCTGGCCTTGGTGGACTGTGGAGCTATGGGAATTTTCATTGATCAAGACTTGGTTATTAGTCATCATATTCCGTACGAGACACGAAGCACCATGCAGCCGGTGGAAGCAATCGACGGAAGACCCCTCTCTTCAGGACCCATAAACCTGCAGACAAAAGAGATCCAACTTTCCATAAACCATCACCAAGAGTGGATTACATTCGACATCATTAAGTCAGCCCGTTACCCCATGGTATTGGGTATGCCCTGGTTACAAAAGCACAATCCGTATATCAATTGGACAGCATGATCACTATTCCTGGGCTCAGAGTTTCTTATGTTCCACTGTTCTATCCCTGGATCCCTCCTCGACACCTCCTAAAGAACCACTAAGAGACCAGAAAACACCACTCATGGTTTCCAATATCATACAAGTCCCAGAGGCCTATCAGAGATATGCTGATGTATTTGTAACTGCCATAGTCCAGGCCTTACCCCCTCACAGACCTGAAGACTGTGCCATAGATACAGATCCCTCAGCAGTGATTCCCTTCGGCAGAATGTTCATTCTTTCTGAACCTGAGAAAAAGGCCCTCCGAGAATACCTGGACACCAATATTGAAAACGGCACCATAAGACCCTCAAAATCTCCAGCGGGTGCTTCGTTGTTCTTCGTTCCCAAGAAGGACACCAAGGAACTCAGGCCTTGCCTCGACTATCGTGGCTTAAATCAATGCACCCTCAAAGATCGGTACCCACTGCCCCTGATCTCGGATATCCTAGAAGCTGTGAGAGGCGCCGTAATATTCACAAAGTTGGATCTCCGGGGTGCCTACCATTTAATCCATGTCCGGGAAGGAGACGAATGGAAAACAGCCTTTAGAACACCCTTTGGTCACTATGAATATCTAGTCATGCCCTTTGGACTAACTAATGCTCCCGCAGTCTTTTAACGTTTTATCAACAGTGTGTTTTCTGACATGTAATTCCTCTTCATCATTGTCTATCTGGATGACATATTGATCTTTTCCAAGGATCCTCTAAAGCATGAAGAACATGTAAAGGCAGTATTACAACGACTCCGTGAACACAAATGTTTAGCCTAACCCGAAAAATGCTTGTTTCACGTTACTTCTGTTCACTACCTAGGATTCATCCTTAGCCCAGAAGGAATTGGTATGGACCCTTCAAAGGTAAAAGCCATACTGGCTTGGCCCGCTCCCACATCTGTGAAACAAGTTCAATCCTTCCTGGGGCTTGCCAACTTCTACCGGAAGTTCATTTCTACCTTTTCCAAGATCGTTCAGCTGATCGTTGCTCTCTTGAAGAAAGACACCCCCTTTATCTGGTCTACACCGCAAGATAAGGCATTCCAACGATTGAAGACAGAGTTCATGCAAGCCCCCATCCTGGCCCAACCCGATATAAATCGCCCATTCCTAGTGGAAACGGATGCCTCTAACTATGCCATAGGAGCGGTCTTGAAACAGGTACTTGAGGATAAACTGGAACACCCCATTGCTTACCTCTCACGAACCCTGACTCCCAGTGAGACACACTATTCCGTCCTGGAAAAGGAACTGTTAGCCATCCGCCAAGCCTTCACTGAATGGCGACATCTACTTCTTTATTCATAGTGTTAGATATCCAGTTCAGGTCCGCACGGACCATCGGAATCTTCAAAATCTACACTCGTTGGAGTGCAGGAACAGTCGTCAGGCGCGTTGGGCCTACTTCTTTGCCCAGTACCAAAGCCAAATCACTCATGTTCCCGGATCACAAAACATGATTGCTGACGCCTTATCTCGACATCCTGACTATGTAACCACTGAAGACAAGGCCTATCCTAAGATGTTTCCCCACACGATCTTTGTAGCTCAAGCAGTCAACCTCCTGGAAGAAATCTGAGTGCAAACCCAGTCCTCTGACCTCTGGAAGGATATTTCAAGGAAGAATCCATGGAACCTAAGAGTTAAGGAAGGATATTTATACAAGGACAATGCACTGGTCATTCCTACACAGAAATTACAACAAAGAATGATAAACCTCTGCCATGATACCCTTCACTCCGGACATCGTGGCATAACTAACACCCTCCGTTTTATACAAAGACAGTTTTGGTGGCCTGGAATGAAGACCGACCTACAACAGTACATCAAAGCTTGTGCTGTCTGCAGTCAAAACAAACATGATAATAAGAGACCGGCGGGTCTTCTACTGCAACCATCGCTGCCAACAAGACCATGGGAATTCATTGCTACAGACTTCATTGTGGAATTACCACCTTCCCGAGGATACACGACCATCATGGTAACCATAGACTTGTTCACTCATATGGCTCATTTTACGCCTCTGTATAAACTACCATCCTCCTCAGAACTTGCTGGAATTTTCATGGAACACATTTTCCGTCTTCATGGACTTCCTTCCAAGATCCTATCGGACCGAGGACCTCAATACGTCTCACAATTCTGGAAACATCTGTGTCGTATTCTAGGGATCCAACGCGCTCTCTCATCAGGTTATCACCCACAAACCAACGGAGCCATGGAAGTGTAAATCAGACTCTAGAGCAATATCTTAGTTGTTTTGCCACCAAGGTTCAGGATGACTGGTCTCTCCTTATGCATTTGGCCGAGTTTGCCTACAACAATTCCGATCACTCAGCAGTCAAGGTCAGCCCTTTCTACTGCAGTCAAGGTTTTCACCTGTCCGTTTTACCTTCTGTTCCTCCACATCCCACACCAGTACCTACTCTCGACTCATGGATTGAGACTCTCATCAACATACACAAGGAAGCCAAGGAACAATTGGAAGAGGCCCAGACACGCACTAAGCGTTACGCGGACTCCAAAAGAAGACCAGCGCCTTCTTATTCTGTTGGTGATCAAGTCTGGTTGTCCTCAAAACTATTACCACGACATCTACGGCCAAACAAATTAGCCCCCCGGTACTATGGACCATTTTCCATAAAGGAAATCATCAATCCTGTCTCATTCCGGCTCAAGCTACCAGACTCCTGGAAGAGAATACACCCAGTCTTTCACACTTCTCTATTGAAACCCTACATCCGATCCACCCGGAAAACCTGCAGACCCTGTCCTGTGATTGTGGACAATCAACTGGAATATGAAGTGTCCAGAATAAGCGATTCCAGGTATAAACGGGGTCGGCTTCAATACCTGGTTGAATGGAAAGGATATCCTCCTAGCGAGAGAACATGGGAACCAGTTTCTAACTTAAATACCCCTCGATTGCTTAGAAGATTCCATCTCATACACCCGGGCAAACCTGGTGGAACAGGTTTTCGGAGGAGGCATGCTGTCATGACCCATAGAACTTGCCCTTTCTGGACTTCCTGGTCCTTATCGTGACGGGGCTTATATTCCTTGTTACTCCCAACATGGCCGTGCCAAGTGACTTGCCTCGCACCAGCCTTTAAGTCGGACACGGCACGTTCTATAAATTGGCCACTCCCCCGAAGCCCCGCGCATCTCAACGCTATCATTAGGTAGTGACTAGACGTGTGTGTGCTGTTCGGCGAATCCACTATTCCTAGTTTCCTGGTCCCTTCTTCCTTCCTTCCACCTTTTCCCTCTAAATCTGCTCCCGGAATCCTCAACCCTAGCGACCGCTACTTTCTTCCTGGACATCCTGGAACTGCGACCTTCCTGGAACTCTGAACGTGCTCTGGAGCCGGACGAGACTCGAGCGAGCCTATACAGGACCCGATCCGTCCACAAGAAGAATCCTCCCGTGGAACAGAGCAAGAAGCGATCCCAGGTGAGATGGGGGAGATTTACGACATCCACACTATGTCTTACCTTCGCACTTTACTCAGAAATATACACACACGCAGTATCGCACCCACCTTACGTTTAGTAGAAAGTGACTTGCATTGTCTTATCCATAGACAAAAGCCTAACACTAAATGCAACATCACAATCTATGAATAGGGGTGTTGGTGGCTCGTGCTCCAACAGACCAGTTACTTGAATATGTAAGTATCTTCAATCAGCGTAGCATATTTGTTATTATGGGACTCATTGAGAGTTAGGTGGCATTACCACAGGGTGAACTGAAACACCCTTACTTCATGCAGTCATGTTGCACAACCGCCTAATTAGGGGTTGCTCTTATTTCCCTTGATCAAATCCCATAGGATTTTATTGAGCAGGGCTCATTACATGTTTCCTGCTATCCCGCTGGAAATTCTGTCGGGATACCAGGAAACTGCCCCTACCATCTCTGCCACCTGTTATTGTGGCATTACCAGGATATTACAGGCTGCGGAGATGCTGGTAAGTTCCCATTCCACATTGGACTCCATGGGATGGGATCGCTGGAATTACTGGCATTGGTAGTACCGGTGCCGGTGATTCCGGCATTTATTTTTTCCGGTAGCTGCCAGTTCTACTGGCATGTCAGGCCTGCCAGTAGATATGAGCCCCCACCGGCAAACTTGTGTTTCCCCAGTCAGAAATAAATGCCAGTGCCGGAATTACCAGTATTTTGTATAGCTTTCTTCCAGACCCAGGAACTCCTAAGGAGCCCGGGGATCCCCGGTCTGGAAAAAATGCTGGTGTCGGATTTACTGGCATTTTCACCTGCATCTCATCCTGACTGGGGAACTCCTAAAGAGCCCCGCAGTAATTCTTCCTGGTTCTCCTCTGAGAAGTGAAACGTCCACTTCCAAGTAATAGTTTTTTTGGTGTATATAGGTTCCAAAACCCATGGTTAGTTGAACAATTCAAAATAACTCCTGTTTCACAACTACCGCCAAACTCATAAACGCACCCCTTTAGTTGGCAATTCTCTTTTTCCACAACACATCTTGTGGATCTATGTAGCAAGCACTGTTTTCCTTTGTGCTAATATCCACACGCTTATTTGCCTCTCTTTTTTAAGCATTATCCTAAGGCAGTGAAACAACACATTCTTGGGGGGCAGTTAAAATTCCATTAGCACCTTAACGTGGGAATTAAAAGATAGAAGATTTAGTTGACATTTGTTAAATTATTGTTAATTCTTTTAATGGAGTTTTCATATCAACAGGGTTGTGATTGGTAACTGTTCATTAAAACGTGTTTTAATTAATTGCATCTATTTATTGATGTCAAATATTTGTATGTGGGTGTTTTATGGTGTGTCCCTGTGCGGAATTGTATTTTTCTAAAGTGTGCATGTAATATGAAGTTAAGGTGTTTGCATGTTGTTCAGTAATATTGTCAGTTGTAATCAAATTGTGGTTCTCCTCAACCCCCTTAAAACCTGTTTTTAGTAGTAACAATAATAATAATTACTTTTTTTTTACAGCGCTTGCCTACTCAGTGTCTGACGTTTCTTCGTGCTATAAATAATACATCGGAATATTACTCTATTTAGTGGTGGTACATGAATTGACCTTGGAATAATGCAAGGCTGAGTCTCAACTGCGAGCACTGGAAAATCTGTTATGCGGTATGAATACAGATCTCATATGCAGACGCTTTACGCACTGAGCTATCTAGGCAACTATATGTACTCATTTGTGTTTGGTTAAAGTACCGTGCATGGCTGGCTTGCACCAATGTGTTTATCCAAGCGTGTGAGTGCAATTGTGCATATGACCTCCTATGGAATTAGAGGTACACTGAGCAAGTTCAATGCAAACCCCAGCAGCCAATGCTTAACTCACAGAGCTGCCTGACCGGCTATTTGATACATTTGAATACTCATTTTATAGAAAGCTATATGGGTGGATTTAATTGTGGGATCCTGAATGTTTAAATGCCATTCCCACAGACCTGGCATTCTCCCTATAGCATCATCTCAAAAGTACATATTACCCATTACAGAATAAACAATTTATGATATCCAGTCCTCGAGTGGGTGAGATTTATGTGATATTGTAACCTCCACTATCGTAAACGTGTGTTTTCTATAATAATATGATTGGGATGTTTTTTATATGCATCTCAATGTACAGCATTTGTCCCTTTTTTATAACACCGTGGACAGCAAGAGTTAGCATCACTCAACTTAGTGACATTATTCAGATAGGCTTTGGAAGGATAAAGGGTGAGTCCGCCCTGCCAGGATTCACACCTATGACCTGCAGGTGAAATGCAGATCACCGTGGCATGCAATTTGGTTGTTGAGCTAGCTGACTGCCTGACAACTTAACCTCTTCCATTTTCACTGAACGAAGTTGTATGTATGGGTCTGAGTCTGATTGTGGGTTCCTGGGTGTGTGAGTGCAATGGTGTTCCTCAGAGTGTGTGAACACTTGGGCTCATCCCACCACATGAAGCTGTAGCACTACATGCTAAGTTTACATGTCATTCATTGCAAACGCAAACCTAGCTTCCATGTGGCACCCATATCATATGTGGCGCCTTTAGACAGTCATGACTTTTCACTTTTCATGTTGAGTATTTTAGTTCCATAATTATAACAGTGAAACATAACGACGGGCTTCAGAGTCCACAGTGAAAAAGCCAGGACTGGCTCAAGTTCTCACATATGACATGGGGACACTGCAGCTATGACATATCTTCTGTTTTCAATTATCGTCACATTTGTTTACGGTTACCACCAATTGCAATTGGGCAGAATACACCTGATTACAAGTTTAAGCCATAATTTCACCGTCTACAGGACTCCATTGGGATTTTGGAGGAATTCCATCACTTGGTAATGCATGTGTGATCAAATAATCCAGTTTTCGACACTAATGTTGAGGAAACACCTCGAGCCAAGTGTTGGATTAGTTCTACGTTATTTCATTGTAGTAAATTACTTTCTTGTAATTCACTTCGATGCAGTTACTTCGAATTATGCTTTGTTCTTTTTTATTGATAATAGGGGGTTCCCCAAACTCTCTTACCGACCTCACACCCAACTCCTACTTCCCCAACCCACTCTTATATTCCTTACCCTCAAATATGCATGTACATATTTTAATTGCTTGCCTACAAAGATACTGCTTCAAAGTGATTTACAACGCAGTAATTCACTTGGACAAAACAACCAAACACTGTTGCAAGTATCTCCTCTGCATTACGACCAAACTCAGAGTATGGCGGTGCAGTATAAGTGACAGTAATACCAGTGGCACCAATTTTTACTGAACCCCATTGTTTGCTTTTTTGTGGTGAAGAAGGCTATTTGTGTGATTATGTGTTGCTCAGTGTTTAAATGAAGTTGTGTTTCTCTAGGTTTGTTACCACAAGTACATATATGCTTTGCCTAACATTGTATTGTAATATAGTTCTCATTTATATAGCTCCTTTTACCATTATTATAGGCTGACCAGGCTCCAGTAGAGGGCAACCCATGCGGTCAGGCATGTGGATGGGTGCTGAAAGGAGTCAGGAGCTGGTGTGAGTGCTTGAGACTCTTTATGTGTTCAGCATGCCCAAATTCATCATAGGTCTTCGCTGCATTCTGATGTCAGAGGTGTTGAGGCATAGTCTTGTGTAAGTAGGTGGAGAATCATGTGGCCATCATGACTGATTTTGTCATAGTCCTTGCTGTATTCTAAGGTGTGCGGGTAGCCATGCTTGCGGCCAGTGTCCACAGGAGTGTAGCATTATACGTACCTAGTGGATTGGGTGGTGATTTGTTGTTTGTGTGCCCGGTCAGTTATTGGCTTCTTCTATGGATTCTTGCGGCTACGATAAAATGGTTAGAAACAGCGACAGTCTATGCTCCAACTATTTGGAACCAGAGGAGCACAGGTTGTAATTTTTATGTTCTTCTAGACGGATTGCGTGGCCAGTCTACCCAGATATTGAGCGAGTACTAAACCTTCTCACTTGTTACCTTTACTGTAGTTCATACATATTCAACACCTGCACAACCCTCAACCTCTTCCAGAGTGATTCCGGGGCTAGTTCTTGGTTGCCTTCCTGGAGTAATGCACGAGAAACCCCCACCTGGCCTAATGGCACAAGATGTGTCCGTGGCACAATTCCTCCAATAACAATTCCCTGCAGTGCATCTCAAACTGTCCAATTGTGATGGTGGCTATTCTATCACAACAACTTTGAGGGTGATTTGCCAGTTTTCTCATACATGCCAGGTGCAGTGACTACTCAATTCTGTGACATTTCATAGTGTGAAAAAGGATATGAATGGCTGTGGTGGTGCTTGTGGGAAACCAGGATCATGATAGGTGTTTGACAGTGTGTGTGGTTGGGCCTCCGCGATAACGGCCGGTGCCGCCAGGTGCTGTGAGGTCAGGTCCACCACGAATACAGCCGATGCCACCTGATTGTGAGTGATCTTCTGTTTGGAACCAGGAATTGGAAGGTTTAGGGAGGGGTTTTGTGATAATGTGGCAAATAGCCAGGTTTTGAGGACTTTTTGTAAGGAAATGTAGTTCTCGGTGCAGCAGATGTGCAGAGGAAAAGTGTTTCAGATGGTGGTAGATAGGATAGAGAAGGCCGAGCCATCACCTCCAGTGGGTGTTAAGGGGGATTAGCGAGGAGGAGAGCTGAGCCTCATCAGAGGTTTATGGGTGTTGGTAGCGGATGATTTTGTTCAGAAGGAACTCAGGTCCTGTGTTATGGAGGGCTGAATGTGGGATGCACATGGCTTTAAAGGTCACTCTTAGGTTAACAGGGAGCCAGTGTAGTACTCTGAGTGTAGGTATGAATTATTCTCTGGGCGAGAGGGCAAGGAGCAGTCAAGCTGCTGAGTTTTGAATTTGTTGAAGTTTCCCAAACTGGCATGCTGGGATGCCAAGATAGTGAGAGATGGCGTAGTCTAGGTGGGAGATGATGATGGCCAGAATTGCAGATACTCTTTGAGGGTATGAGAGGGAGGGAAATATTCATTTTAGGATGTGTAAGTGGAAGATGCAGGTTCTGGATACAGAGTTGATGTGTTTGGAGAGAGACAGGTCTGCATCCATGATGCACCCAAGATTTTTAACAGAGTTTGAAAGACCAAAAGGAAATATCGAGGCTTCGTACCACCAAAAGTGAAATACGCTTAGTACGCCACTCACAAGTTCAGAGTTATAAGTATACTTTTTAATCAAAGTTCAGAACACAGATAGCTATCTGGCTCTCAAGTGCCTCGCAGTGTTTACCAGCAGACACCGTGAGGGAAGAGAGTGCTGGACATCCCAAAACATGCTCTATTTATACACCATCCCGGTCATTGTCCAGCCCTTCTCCAAACTAATAGGTTACATAAAAGGGTCCATGCCGAGTTCACATGACAAATATGACAATATTGTTTAACACATTTAACATGTTTACTTGTCCATGAAAATTCAATGGCAATGTTGCTTCTCCAGCTTAAAGTAAGTCCCAAGAATGAACAGAAAGAGTTTCTGCCAAAGCACAGTTTTAGTTGTTTTGCATTATGTTCCGTTGTTTGAATGAGGATGTAGCTGTGGGTGCAGACAGCACTTAAATTGCAGTTCATTTCGGCCAGAAGGTCTCTTTGCACAGAACAAACATTCTGCTCTCAGCAGCCTTAATGTTGATATAGCTCAAAGTTCACTCTGCTCAGTTGCAGCCGAAAACACAATTTACCATTTTAGGATAGAAAGCAGTTGTTAGAATCAAAATGACGGTTGTTTCTAAGATGGCGGCAAAGTCAACTCTATTTAGATCTGTTTAACCACGTTTTTTATACAAATGCGAATGCGCGTAGGCCAATATTCATAATCAGGCGGTTCTATGCAAAATACAGTTTTACAAACCCTCCCTTTGGCCTAAGCCAAGAGCATAATTCAAACATTTTCACTGTACAATGACCATGTGTCATAGTCAGAGCATTCCGAGTTGCTGGTTTCAAGAACATCAATCGCCATTAACTCTTTGATAGTAATTTCCTTCATTACTAAGGCATTTTTCAGGCACTTGTATTTTAGGTCCTAGTGTACCTACTGCTTGTGCACAACATCCTCATATCATGGATCATATGACAGGGAAACATTGTACACAACAACAGCAGAACAGAAAAATACCAAGAATCACCATTAAGACTGCGAAGATCTTCCAACCCATGATCGCAACAAGTCCCAGAACCAAGTTCTAAGATTCCAATTTTAGTCTGGGAAATGTACTTCAGTACTCAAGGTATGTAGATTTTGAATTGCCTTGAATATGGTAGGGGAGGAGTTGGGTACAAAAACACAACATGCAGATCCCACCATTTTGCATATCCCCCAGGCTCAGCTACAATGATGTCTAACACCATTCTATTTTCGAGTGCTACTAACCTAATTGCCTTTTGCTCCAGCATCATATTGTACAAAATATCAGTGGTCCTATTGATGGTTTTCTCTAATATCATTGCTAATCTTCTAAAATCCTCAAAATTCATTATCTGTCCCCAAAATGGCATGAAGGATTTTGCTACGTCACCCAAGACTTGTGAAGGAGCATCACCATTCTCATCCCGCCTTGGACGAGCTTTAGAGATTTCAAAGGTGGTAGCAACATATACTCCTGGCAACAGTATACCCAAGTAACAAGTACCCTGCCAATCTATGGGCAACCAAGGATAGGCCTCATTACCACAAACAAAGTAAACAGGATCTCCTACATATAAAGGCCTGTCCTCACTGGTTAGATTTGCAATGCTAGTACAACCCATGTCTGCAGAAAGGAACAGTTTCTGGACTATGGTTGATAGTATAGGAAGGAGGCATTGTGTCCTTAATACCTTGTTCAGCTCCCAGGGCTATTGGCCATGGTAAAGGTTGGGGAATTAGAGCAGTTTTGCCACATATTAGGATTTCTGATAAACCTGGGTTGAGGATTAGCTGGTTGGTTTTCATCCGTAGGTCGATATCCGAGAGGCAAGAGGTGAGGTGGGGTGGCTGGAGTCTTGGGAATTTTGAAAATTATCTGGGTGTCTTCTGCGTAATTGTAGACGGTAAGGTTGTGAAAACGGATGAGAGCTGGCAGTGGACTTTGGTAGAGATTGAAGAGGAGGTGCTTAACAGAGGATCCTTGTGGCACCCCTTTTGTGACAAGGAGAGGAGGAGAACGGTGGGAGGAGAATGATTTGCTAGCCATTGGAAATAAAAGAGGTGATCCAATTAAGGGCAGAGTCTTGATGCCTAGGGTGAGGAGCCTGTTCCTGGGTATTGTGTTCGATGGAATCAAAGGCTGCAGATAGATCCAGGAGGATGAGTGCAGCACACCCTTCTGAATTGGCAGCTCTTTTAGGTCATCGCAGATAGAGACCAGAGAGGATTCCTTTCTACAGAGGGGTCGGAACCCCTACTGGGCTGGTGAAGGAGTCTATTACCTTCTGTGAAGAGGCCAAGTTGCTTATAGGCGGCACAGTCAATTAGTTTAGCAAGGAAGCAGGTGTTGCCGATTGGGTAGTAACTTGATTGGTGAGAGTGGGTTGAGCCTGGATCTTTGGAGTAGCAGTTTGACATGAGAGGTTTTGGGTTTTGAAAGCATCTGGGAAGGTGCCAGATGAGAGGAATTTATTTATGATGGAACGGGTGGAGGTATGGATCTTTTTTAGAAGGGGTGGTGGGCAAGGATCTCCAGACAAGCCCGAGGGTCAGCTAAGTGCTAGTAGGTTGTAGAAATTGTCCTTGGGAAAAAGGTGTGAATGAAGAGAAAGTTGGCAGGGAGGGCAATGAAAAGTTTGGGTTTGGGAGAGAGCAGGCTGTAGATGGCTTAATACAAGCTAGTTCTGTGGTGATGGTATAATGTCTTTCAAGCACAACATTATGAAAATGGTTGGAAAGTTTGTTCCAGAAAGCTTATGAGTTAGAAGGGGGGCTTAGACAACTAGGGGAATTGAATTCCCCTAGGATTTTGTGGAGATCCCTGCATGATTTTTGGAGTTGGAGATACTGTTTCCATAGTGATTTGTTTTTACTTTCTTGATTTTGTTCCGAAATGGCCTGGTCAGTTTTGCAATGGCTGTTTTGTTTTGTGGTGTGGGGTTGTTCCTCCAAGTTTGCTCTAGGTGATGCTTGAGGGTTTTGAGGGCCTTGAGGGATGGGGTGTACCACTTTTGGCGCGTGCTTGATTGCAGTGAGGGGCGATGGGTTGGTGTGAGGGGGGGTCATAGATTTGTAAAGCCATTGGACAAAGAGGTGGATGGAGGAGTGTATTTAGTTGCAAGAGAGAACAGGTAGTGTGTGAAGTAGAGAATTGTCCAGGTCTGGGATGATGATGATTTTATTCCAGAGAGGGAGGATGGCTGGGGTGGTTGAGGAAATGTTTGCTGCCAATGATGGGGAGGGGAAGTGGTATTTAAGTGAGAAAGGTAGAACGTGGTAATCAGTCCAGATGAGGGGTTGAAGACGGAGTGGAGCGACTAAACCCAATGTGCAGAATAGTGCATTGAGGGTGTATCCTGCATGGGTGGCTCGAGCGTTAAATTAGTTGTGTTAGGCCGAGAGCTTCAGATTGTCGTGAGGGTCATGGGGTTGGCAGGAACATCAAACCAGATGATGACATTTCCAAGAAAAGTGAGCACGAGGTGGTGGACCAGTGTGGTTGAGAGGGAGTGCAGAGAGAGTCCGCAAACTTTCAGTCGTGGCCAGGAGACCTATATAGGAGAAGGAAACTGTGGGTGACAGTGGGCTGAGATGGAACTTAGTGAGAACCGATTTACATTTAGTGTTGCAACGTAGATTCTCTGTAGATATTACTGAAAGGTGTTGTTTGTGGAGGATGGATAGACCCCCCGCTCTGTTGGGCCTGTTATGTATGAGCAGGGAGTAGCTGGGTGGGAGCGCCTTTTGTGCGATGAGGTTGAAGTCATCAGTGAACCAGGTTTCAGTGATGAATAGGATGTCTGGGTTTTCAGTGACTATGAGGTCAAAGATGTGTTTATTCTTAGTTACCGATTTGGCATTAATGAGTATGCAGAATAGTGTGTAGGAATTCTGGTGTATGGTTGACCTCGGAGTGGTAGCAGATTGGGTGTGGGGCGGGGGAGCAGGTATGTCTGAGTGCATGGTGGGAAGTTCAGAAAGAGGGAGGGATATTTGTCTGTGAAGGGTGTTTTGGAGGGGAGGTGAAAAGAGCCAGGACAGGGATGGTAGTGTGCTGGGGAGAATAGTGAGGCAGATCGGGGGGGGGCATGCGGTGAAGAAAGGGAGAGCAATATGTTGGTGGCGGTCTGCGATGGCTACTGCCTATGCGATTTGAACATAGTGAAGGATGTATGTTTATTCTTCAGTTGTGAGTGGTGTGTGTCTTTATGACTGTGCACTTATTTGCAAAATGCAAACGCTGAAGGAATTACTTTTTTGAAAACAGTATTTTGAAACTGGATTTATTTAATTGATTAATGTTTCATAATTTACTTAATACCAGGGACCAATCTCTAAGGTCATGTGTTGCTTGGCATTGTCTTCCTCCCAAGACAAACGCATTGCCCCTGAGCTATAAGTTTCACTTAAAGTATCCATCCAAAATTAGGTCTGACTTCCGTATCCTCCATCCAAATCATGATGCGAGCAGGGAAGATTTGGGCCCTCCACCACGTGGAATCAACTGAATGAGAACCCGGGAGTTGGTCAACAACTCCTAATATTGTCCGTTAATAGAATGTTCTCAAATTAATATAATCATCATATTAATTGTTACATTTTAGATTCACAATACACACAAGATTGATTAACTAGATACCATGAACTGACCTGGAGATACTGAAGACTGGGGAACTTCACCTGGGTCATAGCCAGAAATCATGCCATCCAGGAAATGCTGGCACGGGTAGTGTGCGTGGGAATACTATGTACACGGCTGTTATGTAGTACTTCTTAACAGTTTGACATGAAAATTGCATGCCTAGACATTCCACCATGTCACATCTTGATTGCATCATTGGCCACAATAATTTGTTCATCATCCTGCAATGGTTTCATGCAAATCGATGACAGCAGGCATCTTGCAGCATGTAAACAACGTTTTCTGCCTTTCTGTTTTAGTCTTGTCCAATAAGTGATCCAAAAAACAAGGTAAGCTAAAATCAGAGAAGTATCGTCCCCTCTTAAGCAGTCCCGTTATATCTGCTCTTTATCAGCCAAGTCATCTTCCCTTCATGGATAACTAAGTACATAGTACCATCTTGGTGGCTTGAGTCATACTCTTGAAAGCAGAGGTCTGCACAATGTGACTCTAGGGATGTTTTGGACTACAGCTCCCATCAGAGCCAATGTTATGTTATGTTACTTTGCATTTATATAGCAACTTATGTATCATCGGTATGATCTCAAAGCGCTGGTAGGTTGAACGCCCTCGGGAACCGTAGTTCAAGTCAGTTGAGAGAGAGTCATAAGGTGCATGGGTGCACCGGATATGTGAGCAGCTGGTGTGGCACTTGCATGATAGCTGCTTTGTAGCGCTAGGTGTGGTGTTTAGGAGGTCAGGAATATGTGTTCATTCTGGAGGGTTGACACCAGACTGATTTCTGGCTGCGTTAGGCCTGAGGAGACGCTTAGGCTAGCGGTGTGTGCTCAGCTAGCAGTGCTTAATTAGGATGTTGAGGAGTAAGAGGCAGGTGTTAGTATGAGAACAGCTATACCGAATGTGTCATAGTATCTCTGTGTTCTAGTTGAGTGGTGGTGTATAGAAGAGAGTTACGTGGTAATGTGATATGGTGGTTTCCACTCCATTCACTCCATCCACTGGATGAAGAAAGAACATAACAAAAACGTTCATACTAGTCCTTGAGACATTCGGATCCTGCAAGTGCTCTAACATGAAAAGAGGGAGAGAGAGGGGAGGAGGGAATGTGCAGGACAGGGAGGAAAGAGATACTTAAGGAGGGAAGAGAAGGGCACATAAGTGCCAGTGAACAAAAATCACAAGGCTGGAAATGCAGAGTGGGTGCACAAATTGGGAAAGCCTCAAATCATGGCTTTTGGGCTACATCAAATATGCATGTACAAGTAGTAAAAAGCAAATGAAATTCCAGTGCTACGCTGACGACACTCAACTCATTTTCAGGCTGCCCTCTGCCACCTCCTCTCCCTCTCTCATTTCTGATTGCCTAACTGCCATCTTTGTCTGAATGCCAGCAAGACGGAGATCTTCCTCATCGGCACACCTTCACCATCCTTTCCCCTCACTCTCTGGCCGACCTCCCTTGGCCCTCCTCCTACCTCCACCTGCGAGACTAAGAACCTCAGGGTCATCTTTGACTCCACCCTTTCCTTTTCCGCCCACATCTCTGAGGTCTCTAAAAAGTTAAATTTCCTACTGCACCTCCTCAAGAGTACTCTGCCTTTCCTTTCCTTCCCCCAGAAGCTCATGGTATCCCAAGCTCTGGTTCTCTCTAGCTTGGACTATTGTAACAGCCTCTTTCTAAATCTACCTGCGTCTACTCTCCGCCCTCTGCAACTAATCCAGAACAGGACTGCAAGACCTGCCCTTAGCCTCAAGCCCTGGGATCGTATCTCTCCAGCTCTGAAATCTCTCCATTGGCTCCCAGTGGATGTAAGGATTACATTCAAAACCCTCTGCACTGTCCACAAGGATTTCTGGGGCCTGGGTCCAAAATACCTTCAGCTATCCCTCCGCAAATACCTCCCCTCTCGAGCTCTTCGCTCCTCTACCTCCAACTTCCTCAGGGTCAGTCGTTTTTCAAAGAAACGAGCTGGGGTAGATCTCTGTCTTCAGCTGGGGCCTCCCATTGGAACAGCCTCCCTGCCACTCTAAAACTTGACAAGAACCATCTCTGGTTCTGGAAGCACCTCAAGACCTTCCTCTTTCCTTCTGCCTTCGCTCCCCCTCTCCCCTGCTGATCTGTTCTCTCTTGGCACCGTGCACCTGGCCACCCTCTGTCCTCCGGGCCCAGGTACCTGCTCACCCTGCCACCCTTCTGCACTGCCTCCAGGCCACCCCTTGCACTGGGGTCTGTATCTGTATACATACAGCCCCCCCTTTTTCTTCCTGCACTTATCAAACCTACCCTGTCTGCTGCCTTAAACCTAGCACTTTCAAATTGCTGGCTGCACTACCACTGTTTGTTGCCTTTATTATTTATTTATTGTTATTTATCTGTTTCTCCTCTGCTTCGCACTTTCCACTTCTCCCCCCTTCCATGGACTTTTCCCCTCCCCCTCTCCCATGCACTTGCGCGTTCTCAATGTCACTGGGCCTAGTAAGATTGCTGTTTTGTTCTCCCCTGTTCCCCTCCCTTGCCGCGCTCTGAAACACTTGTGTACGAGCACGATAGAAATAAAATATCACTATCAACATTGGAATGCCTCACCTCATGGTGCACAGGGGTGCTACACCAAATATCAAATCATGGTTTAAATGCAAAACAGCACAGGCTGCGAAAAAAGTTAATCGAGTGGGTACAGGTAGGTAAAATGTAAAACAGCACACGCTGCGAAACGTCAGATCAGTGGTTACAGCTCACTTCATGTTATGGGGCAACAGTGTGTAAAATGACCATATTTGTTGACAGAATCAGTGGAGGAGCAGTGTTTTCACTTTGTAGTGAGTGAGTAGCACAAGGAGTGACAATATGGGCAGCCAGCCAGAATGGTCTCGTTTGCTGGGACAGGTGAAGTGGCAAGGACAGGTGAAGTGGCAAGGACAGGTGAAGTGGCAAGGACAGGCGAGCAGGCGAACAACAGTTTCAGGTGAAAAGTGGAACCGGTAGACAGTGGATGCCACGGCTGCAACCGGAAGTGAGGTAGGGAACAACAGGAAAAGGCAAGAGGGCATCAGAATACTCAAACCGCAATGTGTGGAGCTGGCAGACTAATCAGGGGCACCAAGGATGTGCTCACGGCTGTCGGGTGATATAGTGACAGTAAAGTGACTGATTACAGATGAAAGGAAGGCATCTTGCCATGTGCTGCAGCGTGGGAGGAGTGTACTAGTATGGAAGGAGAGAATTGGCTAGGAAGTGCAGACAAGGGAACGGAGGGGGGGGCCTCCTTATGAGTGAGGATAATCCAGTGCAGTGGGTAAAGGAGACAGGAGGTGGAACGGCAGCGCCGTAGAGGCCCTTATAGGTGGCTGGCATTGCCTGTCGGCTCACATACCCACAGCCATCATATCAGAGCCTTGGCCAGTTTGCAGAGGCGGGCTCAGCGAGAAACAGGGTGTTTCAGTCCTCGAGGTTGAGCGGTGGCCATGTTGGAAAGGCACATCAACAAAAAGTTGTGCTTCTCTGTGACTAGTCTCCTTGGCTCTCAGAACCAGGTTTTAGTGGTTCCTGCACCCTTTCTTTTTCTGAGGACAGGGGCTAGCTATTATTACTTCAATCAAAAATCATTGATAACAAACATGCATTCTTTCCAGGGATATAGTACTGTGATCACACTGTCATAAGACAAGGAGTAAGTGGGGATGACCATGGGATACTACCAGTACTTACTCCAAGTCCATTTGCTGCTAGTTTAAGAGATGAATGAGGACCCTGTGGTCCCTCAATAATCACCATCAGAAGCAGGCAGAAGACCATATCACAGCACATGTATGATACACCAGACAGACATACATTTATGCACACACAAACTCTGAAGGCACAGGTGAAAAGGACATATGCAGGCACATTTACAAGGCAACAAGCTAGCTAGTGCACACATGTACAACGGATTGCCCTCCTAATGGTAGTCCCTACCAGTGCCTGTGATACACCTTGCAATTACCTCTTGAATCCCACTCTGGGCTAGGTCAGCGCCAGCAACAGAACTAACTCTCAACAGATTCTTCAATCGCTCAGTCTGGTCACTGTCGGCATCATGGGTACACTCTAAACAGCCTTCTCTTCTCCCAGCTTCTGTATTACTTAGGGGTTGCCCTTTCTATTCCACTTTCCCACAGGATCCTGCCAGGCGTTTCCCCCTTCCTAAAAGGTTTTTGCCCAATTGACTTCGACCTAGCGTGGCTCCCTGAATGACTCTTCTTCCCTCCGACATGGTGTTTTGTCCTCCTTCCAGGAAGGGGTTAACTAAAAGGACTTACCTGCTTCAGAATATTTGTGTGAACTCTTGTTCTGTCCTAATAATCTTTTTCCTTTGACAAACTCTGAAGTCTGATTCTAAATGCAAACAGTGGAATATTAATGTCCACAGTGTCCTAATTACTAAAGTCACCTTCGGGTATAGGAGGCGTCCGTGTGCCTTCCCAATAGGGTACTTACTGATTTAGAAATATTAAGGAGTGGGTATTTTGAAGTGTATTTGTCTGTTACTATTATATTGCCCCCCTTCTGAAGGCGGCTTACTCTAACTGACTTAAATAAATTAATAATTGTTTAATCAAGAAACATTGTGTGTAAGTGTTTATTTGGATACTTGTCACAGAATCTCTGTGCAACTCCCCTAC
Source organism: Ambystoma mexicanum (assembly GCF_040938575.1). Lineage (NCBI taxonomy): Eukaryota > Metazoa > Chordata > Amphibia > Caudata > Ambystomatidae > Ambystoma > Ambystoma mexicanum. Next base: position 984,153,377 of record NC_090925.1, read on the forward strand.
AGCTCACATTGACCCCGCTTGAGATAAGCCTGGCTTATCAGCACGCTACCAACCTGTGTAGTACAGACTTATAGCAAAGGTTAGGTTCCTATTGCCAGGAGGTCAGGGTTGTTGTAGTGCACCCAAAGGTGCCTAACACTCATACACACTTATGACCAGGGCACTGGCTGATGATCCCTGAGGGGTAACACCAGAACAGCCGTGTAGCAGAAAAAGTGCAAGAGGGGGTTAGTTAACTTGCTCTTAGCGGAGGAATTCATGTAAATGAATGCTACTGCTGTTCTGGTCACACTGATTTTGAAGACTTTCTGGTTGGGGGTCACTGTAGCATAGCATCTTAGTCACACGATCTACTCCAATAAGCCTAAAGGTCGTGAATATCAGTTTCCTGTAAGAAAGGGTACTGGCTACTGCTTTGGGCACATCAGGCTTTAAGGGGCCTAGTTCTATCGAGACACTGTGATTTTCTGTGTTGCTAATTTGTGTTGCTTCTGTTGCAGTCTATGGGCAGCGCAAGTCAGCCAATAAACCCTCAACAACCTGACTAAGAAGTCTACTCTGCAGTGCCTCCATTACTGAAGCAAATCAACGGATATCAGAAATGGAAGGCCACACAGAGTCACTTCAAATCTGGGAATTCCTGCCAAGTGGATAGAAGCAAAACTGATGGCAGGGCTTTGAAATTTGCCATGCCCGTCAAAATTCATCATGTTCAGTCTACACAGCCAGCGGCCCTCTAGTCAGTCCAGGTTTTCGCAACCCATAACTGCAGAAAATGTTAGCAACTCAACCTGCTTCAAAATATTGGGGGCCGATTTAAAACAAGTCATTGGCAGTGACCCAGCTAAACTTTCTCATACAACCTCCCAAATCGGTCACTTTTCTCTTGTACATGCTTTAACTGCAGAGTCTATCCGTCTAGCACACCCTGCCCACCTTTCTTACAGAGCAATGCGCAGAAAGGCCAAAATTGGCAGAAAGGCGCTATAGAAGACCACTTTACATTACATTTTGGATAGTTCATTCTGCCCACTTACTATATTCTATTGACCGTTATTAATGCTGAAACACCCATGTGTGTTCATTTGTTCAATAACATGTTGCTATGTATTTCATGGAAATGTTAATGGACATTTCTGAATAAACAAGAATGAATTAATGTTTTAATCACTACCAATGCAGAATATCCATAGATTTACTTAATACCAAGTCTAGGGGGATACAACAAACAAGGCCATGTCTTACATGCCAATGGATAGTCTTCAAAATAAACATGTGATAGTTCCAAACATGGAATAGTTCACAACATGTAGCCAGTGTACTACCTGTACAATGCTTGCAGAGTCTGTGTTATTATGGCACTGGAATCAGAATTACTTTGTAGTTACAGGACAGGCCATGTATTCCTACAACTCAGAGTTGTTTTAGACAGCAATTACCTGTTGAGGGGGAAGCGTTTTCCTTTTATGCCAGTAAATTTAGCGTTGTTAGGTAGTTTAGGTCCATGTTCCTTATGTAGATGGATACATAGAGTGTTCCAGATAAGATTTTATATAGGAGTATAAAGTTGGGAGTAAAAAAAGAAATCCCCATTCCCAATGGGAGCATTTTATAAGAGTATTTCTTTTACTGTATTACAGAAATGTAATGTAATAAAAATGTCTTTGCACCTAGTTATTCATGCACAATAAAACATATGTTATCTCTTCAGATCAGGCAGTAATAAGAATAGAGTTTCTTTCTGTGGCTCTACGTGTACTACTGCCCAAACATATCCATGCAGTTGTGTGTGTGAAAGCATGTGCCGAGGCTCCTTATGTGCACGTTTCCTAGATTTGTTGGGAGGATTTTTACTCCCCAACTTTATTTCTTGGGAGTATTTGCCTATTTTTTGGGAGTCAAAGTGGCTGATGGCATGCATTACTTACCATAATAGCATTTCTGATGATTGTATCTGCTCAGAGTCAGATGCGGTGCATATAGTCTGACATCCAGTGGTTACCGCATAATATTGCCTATTGTCTTTCGAGGATCGAAAGGGGACGTCGACATGGGCGTGCCTGTAACACTATCCATGACGTGTAGTGCACCCAAAATCAATCATGCGTCGAGGTCCCTCCGATTGTTTTTTTTCTGCAATGATGGAGCCCAATGACTATCCTGAGTGAGTACATAAAAGAGAAAGTAGTAAGATGCCTATGTTCATTCCACCCTAGTGGGGAGGAAGGGTGGGCGCATGTGAATCTAAGCAGATACAATCATCAGAAATGCTATTACGGTGGTGAGTAATGCATGTCTTCTGACGCTTATTAATCTGCTTAGAATCACATGCTTTGCAGAGACTAGAGAGCAGTACCCGGAGTTGGAGGTGGGTTGTGAGAAAGAACAGTAGTGAAAAGATGTCTTAGTACTGCTTGTCCCACCTGAGAATCAGACCTAGAATGAGTGTCTAGGCAATAGTGTTTTGTAAAGGTGTGTACAGAACTCCAGATTGCCGCTTTGAAAATTGACTCTAGGGAAACATTTGCAATGAATGCTATGGAAGCCCCAGTGCTTCGAGTAGAGTGTGCTCTAGGCTTGAATGGCAGTTCTCCCTTAGCAAGAGAGAAACAGAGTGTGATGCAATTGACAATCCACTTTGAGATGGCCGATTTAGAGACAGGGGCCCCTTCTCTACCAGCTGCCATTGAAATGAAAAACTGGGTTTTCTTTCTCAGTGGTCTAGTTCTGTCCAGGTAAAACAGGACCGCCCTGCACACATCTAAGGTGTGTAGGCTTTTTCCGGCTACGTTAGTGGGGTTCTGGAAAAAAGTAGGCAGTTCTGTTGATTGGTTCACATGGAATGTGGAAATAAATGTAAGCGCAAATAGAGCGTGAGTGCGCAGAACCACCTTATCTCTGAACTGTAACGAATGGGTCTAGAACAGAAAGGGCCTGTAGTTCACCAACTCTTCTTATAGAATTGATAGCCACTAGGAAGGCTGTCTTATAAGCAAAATCCTTTAGACTTGCCTTATGCAGAGGCTAAAATGGACACCCCATAAGTCTAGTCAATACCACATTTAGGTCCCATCCGGGAGCCGGGTTAGAAATGGGGGGGGGTGAATCCTTTTAAACCCTTCCATGAAAGCCTTAATAACTGGTATTTTCCACCACAACACCATCTGTTGTGATGTAGTGTAGGCTGAGAGAGCAGCTAAGTGAACCTTCAGTGAACCTTCAGGGAATTAAAAACCAGGCCCGAGTCTAGTAAGTGAGTCAGGTACAATACAATGTGTGTAGCAGAATTGCATATGTATAAAACAGGACAAACAAACAAACCCCTCTTAGAACAACCCTACTCCACGGTCGGGGGCAGACCTAATCATGTTAAATACTCAAAGGAGGAAGGTACAGAATAGTTAGAAACCCATCGTCTTATTGGCCTAATAATAGAGGTAAATTCATCTACCACAGAACAAACTGAACAAAATGAATGTCCTGCACATCCTCAGTATACTATTAAATTTCAATTCAATTTATTCAAACAAATTATTATTCTTTTCTTAAAAAATATATTTTTTCATTGTAAAGAAAATTCATACATTTTATAAAAACGTACAATCATCAATTTTTATCCCTTGAACAACCTTCAATTAAAGGAAATCACCTGTGTAAATCATAAATACATCACATAACAGAATTCACAACATATAACCAAGATTAAGGTTGTTCAAGGGATAAAAATGGGTGATTGTACGTTTTTATAAAATGTATGAATTTTCTTTACAATGAAAAAATATATTTTTAAAGAAAAGAATAATAATTTTTTTGAATAAATTAAATTGAAATTTAATAGTATACTGAGGGTGTGCAGGACATTCATTTTGTTCAGTTTGTTCTATGGTAGATGAATTTACCTCTATTATTAGGCCAATAAGACGATGGGTTTCTAACTAATCTGTACCTTCCTCCTTTGTGTAGCAGAATTGCACCAGATAACAAAGCGCTTCAAGCGCTTCCATTTACTGCAGTAGCAATATCGGGTGTTAGGTTTCCTCGCCTCCCTAAGTATGTCCATGTATCTCTGAGGAAGTTGTGGGTGCCCGAACTCTATGACCTCAGGAGCCAAGACACTAAGTTCAGGGTTTGCGGGCATGGGTGACTTGTTTCTCCCTTGTCCTGAGATAACTTTGTATGGGCAAGACAGTTTCATTGGAGGAGATAGGGACATCATCAGATGAGAGAACCAGGGTTGGTGGGGCCACCAATATCATGGTGACTGGTTCCTGGTGCATCTTGTGCACGATCTTGTTTGAGTAGGGGAGTCGAGGGGGGAAAAGCATGAACAAATGTCCCTGACCATGCTATCCAGAGACTGTTCCCCTTGGAACGGTTCTGGGGGTACCTGGAGGCATAATCTTGGCATTCAGCGTTTTCCAGAGTTGCGAACAAGTCAATCACTTGGAAGCCCTATTGTGCAAAAATGTTAGAGACAATTTGTGTAGTCTCCATTTGTACTCTACGGGCGGTGGGAAGTCTCTGCTGAGCTTGTCCGCCAGAAGATTGAGTTCCCATGGAAAGTGTTGGGACAACAAGAACATCCTGTGTTTGAGAGCCCATTTCCAAATGTTCTGTGGTGCTGTCCTTGAGGATCAGGACTGTCTTCCCCTGTAGCTGTGTCTGAAAGGCTTTCAGTGCTTTGAATACGGTTAACAGCTCCAACAGTTTTATGTGGTTGGATGCTACTTCTGGGGACCACACGCTGTGTGCTGTCTGCTGAAACAGGTGAGCCCCCCACCCCGTGAGAGATAAGTGTCGTGAGAGTGGCTTCTACTGCGGGGGTTGTGAAGGTCTTTTTCCTCAATGGGTTTTCCCTTGACCACCACTGCAGAGAGAGCGAGCGAGCACAAGGGCTGGCAAGACAATCACAAGATCTTCCCATTGCCCACTGGCCTTACACCACTGGCTGTTGAGCCACTCTTGCATGGGATGCAAACGCGCATGAGGAACTAAGTAAATGCAGAACGCCATCATTCCTAACAGTCGCATGGCTTTGCGTACCGTCACCTCCTGACTGGCTACATACTGAGGGATCTGAAACAGAATGTTTTGAACCCTCACGTTGGAGGGGAAGACAAGGCCGTCTACTGTCTGAATTAGGGCCCCTAGAAACTGTTTGACTTGACTGGGGTCTGGCTGGATTTCTTCTCGTTGATGGAGAATACCAGGCTGAAATAAGAGATGTATTGTCTTTTGAGTGTTCAACAAGCATGTTCTGTAGGAATCCCCCGTTATGAGCCAGCCGTCAAGGTAAGGGTTAACTGGAACGGATTCTCTGCGCAGGTGTGCTGGTGCTGAAGCAATGCCGAAGGGGAGTACTTTGAACTGATAGTGCTTGTCCTCTACCATGAACCTTAGGTATTTTCTGTGTGTCTGCAAGATTGAAATATGAAAGTATGCATCTTTCATATCCAATGTTGCCATGTAATCCCCCTGTTTCAGCAGAGGGATTACCACCTGCAATGTGACCATACGAAACTTTTGAGGTTTGACACATTAGCTTGCTGGGCGTAAGTCTAGCATAGGGTGCATGGTGAGATCCTTTTTGGGTACAAGGAAGTACACTCAATAAATACCCTTGTTTACCTGTAGATGGTGAAGGATCATGGGAGTTGTAGGTCAAAACCTTTGATGGGCCACAGGTTAGCTGACGCCTACTATAAAGAGATGTAGTATGAAGTCTACCTTCCCTGGATCTTTGCAAAATCTGAAAATTTTATTGTGTCACAATGTTCTTTTCCTGGGTCTATAACTGATTGAATCTCAGCCTTCTAAGAATGTGCCCCTTGTGAATGGCACTGCGTAAGGCTGTGGAACAAATTCCCAATGGAAAACTTTAAAATATTGTTGACATGATCTTTTAGTGAATAATAGGTTTAACTCTTCCTCTTTGCAAATGAAACGTTTGTGAATGGGCCCTTAATCACCTTAAGACAAACAGGCCAACCACTTAAGAAGTGAATACATGATTGTACATAAAGCAAGTTTACTTTATAATTCTCAGGGGAGCAGTTAGATCGTGTTGCAGGACCAAACTAACCCAAGTCTCAACAAACCACATCAGATCACATCTTTTATACAGTTTTGCAATAGTTAAAACACTAGTATATACTTTATTGCAATCCACCCTCAAAACTTGTTTGGAGAAAGTCCTCTTAAATTAAATCCCATCTTTTCCCAATTCCTACATTTTCATTGGCTAGTTTCATCTTAATAATTATCGTCAGATCATTTAATTCCCCATTGAAACTTTTCAATGTAAAAAAAACTCCCACTTCATCGCACAATTGAATCTCCTGAACAGCCTTAGAACCTGGCTTACCCCGTGATTTACTACTGACCAAAATAAATATTGAGGTCCCAACTACTATGTTCCTAATAATAATAATAATTTAGCATTTATATAGCGCTACAAGACCTCAGGCATCTGAGCGCTGCTTATTATTACCCACGGTGTGTGGTGCTCATTTATCGACCTCAGAAGGATGAAAGGCTGAGTTTAGCCCTGCCTGGATTCGAACCTGCACAGAGGTCAAAGTGAGCGCTCTACTCGCTGTGATATCATACCAGCATGTTCCTGATTCATTTGTGAGATTCATGAATTCCCCATGTATTTGTATTATTGTATATGTATGTTTTTACATATGGTGGGTTTAACATTTCATCTGTCATCACAAACATGCAATGGGTATTCTCTATCTTCCGGCATACCCCACCTTTCATTGCTTTTAGGTGGTCGAGTATATACCGGTTTTGCAGACTCATAAGCCTGAGTGCCCTTAATTCTTCCCTAATGGCACTGAATGTGGACTCCGATGCATTCATAAAGAGTGGGAGTTCAAACTGGTCCCTTGGAGCCATACGGCATTGGCCACTGCTTGGGCGCCACGTGCCAGGAGTGCCATAAAGAATACCTCAGTGTGGCTAAACATGCTGATATTGATCAGGAATGTCTGCTAAAGCCTGTGATGATGCTGTTGAATGATAGTTGGATTGACTTCTGTGTTGCCATTGTTTGTGACTGTGAAACATAGTGTTTAATTGATCCATGTAAGGTGGAGAAAGAACGCAAGGGTCACCGCGGAAAAAGGAGGTGTAGATGTAACTTTGGGCATTGAACGTGTCAAAACAAGGGCTCTTCATGGATCACAAGGATGTGCAGATGAAGGGTAGAGAAACTACACATACCTCGCCAGGCTGGAGGCAACTTCCTGTATGCATTCTGTCCAGAGGTCCGAGTATTATCAAGAAGAGCAGCTGATCTGTGATGCGAAGCGTGCGACTGAAGTTCCCATTTGTGCCAACAGGAACCTTGCCATCGCCCTTGAAACACAAGAAAAATAGGTAAGTGTCTGCATCTTAACAGGTTTTTCTGGTTCCTTGAACCACGTCAGATTTAGCAAATGATTTCACCACACTGTCCCACAATCTTTGTTTATTCGTGCCACCCCTTCTTCCTCCAGCTATGCAACTCTTCAACCCTTGCTCCCATCAATTTTTAGAAAAAATAGCTCGTTCCAAGGTCATTTGGGCTCTTTGAAGATACCTGATATTTTTGTGTTCTGCATGTCAGCAATTGAACAATCATCATCACTTGATATGATTGATGCCACAATTGACTGCCCTTTAAACTGCTCTCAAACCCTGCACATGGCTAGGTGCACTAGACATAGTCCATCTTCTGCCTCTAGCTCACTCACGATAAATACCCTAGGAACGACAGAAGCATGGGGGATGGGAAAGCAGATGTAGCAATATTCTATGGATCTCTCTCTAACCACCTTCCTCATATGACTATACCATGTGTTATCCACTGCAAAACCATGTGCATTCATTGTAGGATCTAATGCCTCATTGTCATTGCCAAAAAGATTATTATCAACATTTCTTTTCAATCTTAACATTTTCTTCTCAGACCTCATACAACAAGAACATTTAAAATTTCCCCTTTTTCTACTAGTTGTCATCTTCAGACATAATGACCCAAGGACCAAGAAAACCACAAAACATTATTTTTTACATAACTTACAGTCTTAGACATTATTTTCCATAAACAAAAAATTATTTAAATTCCAGATCTCTATTCGCACCCACTTTACACTGACACTAACAGTGAATTCTTAGGGTGTAATTCATTTTTATGCCTGATCCTGTGCAGATGGAGGGCTGCCGGTATCCCTTTGAGTGTCCCTTAGATGGATACAACTCTTGTTACCCTCCAACTTCACGGTAGTCAGAGTTGCACAGATTACTCTAAGCGCCCCATGGAAATGTTGCTTGTTCCAGTGACACACGAAGGTGCAAATATAGACGAGGTCCCTGGGGAAAAGCTGTGGGCCTCATCAGGAGTCTGGCGGTATCCCAGCAGTAATACCGCTGGGATACCATGAGCGCAAATAGTGTTGCTGCTACTCGGTACAGTGCTATTAGTACCGGATCACGAGTAGCGGTAAAGCTGTAAATTCCCATTCCTATTGGACCCAAAGAGGTTTGGGGGGTACTATTACTGCTGTCGGTAAATGCGCTGGCAATAATAGCACCTAAAATGGTCAATAACAGGCGATAAGGGGCCATTTTTACCTCCAGCATATTGTTGGTGGTAAAACTCCCACTTACCGCTTGACGCATGATTGGGGCAACCCTTAAATGCAGCGGTAATGTCCTTTGGTAAGGTAGTCCATAAACTCCTGTCGTAGGACCGCTGCTGTATTGTGTGCATCTGATGTCATATATGTCATATATGTAGGCGAGAGAGGTGTATGTAGCCTATGCCCAGTCACGATTTCATGAGGGCTACAATTTTGGTCAACCCCTGGCTGGTTTCATTAAAAAAAAGCAGGGCTAGCGGGAGGCATGTATAACATATTTTAAGTCTACATATATTTTAGCTAAACAGGCCTTACGGGCCCCCTTCAGCCTCTCCACAATTCTGTTGGCCTGCAGGTGGTACACCGAGCACATGCTTTAGTCCAAGCAGCAAGTGAATTCTGTGAAAAAGGCATTAAAGAAGTGGGTTCCGTTGTCGAATTTTAGGACCTTGCAAATTCCCTATCTTGGAAATTCTTCTCTCACCAGAAATCTTGCTGCCGTTTTAGCATCAGGATGTCCACAGCGACCAACCTCAAGCCACTGGGAGAATTGCCAAGCCACGACAATTAGATATCTGATGTTAGTGTACCTCATATCATGTCCACAAAATTAATGTGGAGCTCCGTGAATGGACCAGAGGGTCTGGGCAAGACCCCCCTCAACATCCTCATGGTATTTTCAGGACTGAACTCCTTGCACACTGCACAATTCTCTATGAATCTACTTACCTGTTCCTGTACGTCAGGGATAAACCAGTCCTCATGGAGCTGTGAATTGTCATTGAGAAATATGTGACGGGTAATTAAGTTGCTCTAGAGGCAAAAGAAGCAGCTCTACAGGCGGCAATACTACCTTCCCATAACCACCTGCCTCCAAATTAAATCTGCGGGTGAGAGAACACATCCTCTCTTTTTTCAGAGCTCCTGTCCTTCTCTGGGGACTTTCCCTTGCATTTCTATTATCTGGAGCAATGGGACTGAGGTGCACGGCATTGGTAACTGTACATGTTGGGGCATGGTTCCATTTTTGGGGATTTGTGAAAGGACAACACATGGCTTCCCTCCCACTTGTCTGCAGCATAATTTCCGAGAGCTATTGAATTAGTGTGGTTAGTATGGGCAGCACACTTTACTCGACCTATCTGTGCTGGCAAGATTAATGCTTCAACTAGCCGGGATAGCAGCGCAGAATGCTGGAAAGGGCTCCCATCTTGATAACCCAGAATAAACAGTGGAGGTGACATACGCAGAGTCATAATAAGCATTAACTGCCTTCCCAGTGGAGGCTGATGACTTTGTAGAGTGGGGGGGAGCATACATTATTTTCCTTAAATTTGCAAGTGAGCAAGTCCAATCCCTATAAAGGTGATTCAGGGAGGGATAGGGGTTTCTCCCCTTCACAAAAATTTTAGAAAAATCAGGTCCAAAACAAGCAGTTTACTGACCAGTTTAACATAAAACTGTCTTAAAGGCCTTTGATTGCAGATACTAATAATGGTAAGCTACTCTGACCTACGTAATGGTAAAACAACTTGTATTGAGAGTGGCTGGTATGTATGTGAAAATAAATCATGATACTCTAATAGTGCAAATGTAAAACATGGGTGCATATAATGGGCATAGACTGAGGAATGATGGTATCCATTGTTCAGCCATGGCTTATTGTCGTATCACCTTTACCTCCCACCAAAATGACACTAATGTACACAATACACTACTACTCCACCCGAGAGTGAACTTTGCCAGTTAAATAATACAGGAGCAAAAATAACTAGCATACTAAGAGATGTGTGCCAACAGTAACGAGAGAATGTAATCCGTATTGCCTGATAATCGCATTCACTTGTTAAATGTCTCAACAAGCAAAGCAGTTTGTGTGGTCTGCCAAGAGAGGTTTCAATCCTCCAGAACTAACTCACCCCTTTATGCTTCTGAGGTCAATAAACTGAGACCCATCAAATTAGGTAATATTAATGCCCCAGGAGACTATTAACACACATGTGGTCCATTATATTCTTAATTAAGACTGCTCAATATGCTGTGCTGGTCTGACTGACCCTCCAGACATTTCGTGGGCCTCAATCTCTGAAACCAAGGTGGGTGGGGCTTGGAAACTGGAAGATGTGTATTGATTATCCATGATCCACAGAGTGTACCTTGCGAAAGATCAAAGACTGAATGAGTCCTGCAGGGAGTCAAACATGCAGCAAATATGCAGCATGGAGGTCAGTAGGCCAGTGTTAGGGCCTTACATTTCTTATCTGTGCTTTTGGGGGGTATGGGTTTTGACTGACAACAAAGGCCTAATAGGTTTTCTTGGTTGTCAAATACAGTTTTAGCGTTTCTACTGGGTCACTTGATGTGTTCTACTTTGCCATGCCACTAGAACTGCCCCTTAATAATTTACAGCCACACACAATCTCTCTCCATTACTTTATCTTGCATTTTGTCACAGAATAATGTCATCAGTGGTGCTGAAGGTAAGCACATATTCCTAAAGAAGCATCAGTCTCACAAAGTAAAGGCTCTGTCACTTTAAATGTGCATTTTTGACCAATGACAGACCTTCCCCAAAAAGTGATAAATAACACAGACATGATTTGTAATGCTTTCAGTACTTGTGAATATGCTGGGAGATTAACAAATTTCAAGGTGTGACCCATGTTTTACCACCTGATTCATAACACCAGGGAAATCACCCATGCAATTTGAATTAGGGAAAATGTTCTCTATTATCATCAAAGCTGCACATAGCTGATGCGTCAACCAGGGTCATTTACCTAGGTTTCACTGAATGTATCATTCCCATTGCTAATATTAATTAGGTGATAAAATATATGCTCAGAGATACAGCAGAACTTAGTTACACATTTCTCACCCTCTTTCTGCATTTGTAAACATTAAACAATACCAGATCAATGGATTGTTGTTGCTCAAGATATGCAAGCAGGTTTTCCTAGCTGTAGACAATGAGGCCAAACACATTTTGAAATGCCTCTTCCCCATCTTCTGTCGACACATCACAAATCAGACAACATATTGCCATGCTTGCCATAGAACCCTGTAATTGAAACTTCAGATTTTTCCCAACCACCATTAAAAATATCACTACATTAAGGTCAAGTTCATGCACACAAATAACATGTCTTCCAGATTAACAAGGATATCAGCAAATGGATCACAAGCATGCTTTACTACCATAAGCCTGCAGAGGCAGTGCTGCATTCTGCTGCCCATCCATAGAGTAGAGAACTCAAGCAGGTCCTGTGAGTCCTCTAGCAGACACGAATAGGTTGGGGCTTGTTTTATTGGAAAATGAATAAAAAACACATCAGCCCAGAAAGCACCCAGCCAGACCCCTCTATCAGAACGGATTCTAGTCACAATTAAATAATGTTTGAATTCTGTTGCGCTGCTGACTCTGCCTCAAAAGGGAGCCAATAACATTTGCCAGTTTTGCCACCACAAAGCAAACATAACAGAGGCAAGGAGGCTTTACATAGCAATGACTGAGTTGAGCCCTGGGGGAATAAAGCCTACCTCCACACTCTGCTCATGGTCTGGAGGTCGGAGAGCAGACAGGCATGTGAGTTTCCTTTAAGGTGTTTAATGGGGCTCAATCAGTAGGTCAGCTTGCTGCCTACTTCAGTTGCCAATCATGAGTTGTCCTCTCCTTGATGCACGTGCAGTCCAATATTGTGCAAGGCCCAGTCTTGCTGTGTGTGCCAGCCCCATGCACATTTTCAAATTCCATTGGTTCAAAATAACAACCAGTGGATATTTGAACGTGTGTATAACTGATAGCACACCCTGGCCACAGATTGGCCAAAGTGTGCTGTCAGTCACATCCTGTGTCACAATTTACGCTGTTTTCATATATTCAGAAGCAGCAGGGCCAGACCTTCTATGCCCCATCAGACTTCAAAGTAGGAAAATCAACAACATCTATGTGGAACCCTTCGGGCACCTTGCTGTAACAGAGAAAAAGCCTGCTGAACAGGGGAGGTGCCCCTGAAAACACAGGCCATAGCCGTAACAGGCAGTTCCCTCACTCCACCACCCATGTACTGCACATTGTACAATGAGAAACACGGCCACTGCTGGACACATGCGAATAGAATGAAATGCTTTTGCACAGTGCTAGGTGAAAGATGCAAATTTCCTTTTAATAAAATAAACAGTTCATCATTCACCAAGCATGTACAAAGAGTTGTGTTGCCCCTATGCCCATACATATGGACCGCCCCTGTGCCTTCCCCTTACTCATTTCTAGCACCTCTATAAGCCACCAGTTCCACCACTAGTGCAGAGTAATGAGAAGGCAACTGTCTCTCCAGTCTAACCCGATACTCCTCATCCACAGGGCCCACGATAGCTGCATCTGTATTCCTCTCACCCGTATACTGGTAGACGGTCGAAAACCCATCAACAAAAATAACCTCACTCTACTCCAGGGTATCCTCTTTCATGTTCCCCCTCTCTTCCTTTTCTCTCTCATACGTGCCACAATCATGAACCATGTCCTCAGGCGGCACCATCTCTGCTACAAATGTTGCAGTATTTACTAGGTGACATTGTACGGGATGAATTGATGCATTTGACAAATACCATGACATTCTCTGTCATTAAAGTGGACTTTTCAAGGATCGCGAAGATTGCATGCTCCATGTACAATGTCACAGGGCAAACCAATAGTAATAGTTGAAGACTTTTGAATCGCAAAAGCAGCTGCCGCTAAAGCTTGCTCACAAGGGAACTGTCCCTGCATCAGTGCGTCTAGGATTCCGATGTAATATGCTAAAGATGTGTGGCCTAGTAATGTTTGCTGAGTGAGGACTGCTGTCATCACCTATCCATTTGAATGGGAGAAAACAGAAAGAATGGCTTCTTGTAATTTGGGGTCGCCAGGACCAGAGGATTGCTAATCACTGCCTAGAGTTCCCGAAAGCAAGTGCCCATTTCCTCAGACCACATTATCAGAACTTTCACCTTCTGTTCTTCCTTTAGTCCCAGCAATAAGGGCCTCACATAACTATAGTAATCGAAGATGACCTATAAAAATTACAGAGACCCACAATTTGCTGCATCTGTTTCAACGTTTCTGGCAGAGGCGTATTCTGAACTGCAGTGGCTCTCTCCAGCATTACCTTTCTTTCTGCAGGTGATATTACTTGCCCCAAATATACTACCTCTGGCTGACAGTAGTGCAGTCTTTCTTTGTCCACTTTGTAACCCTTCTCCGCGAGGTGGGTCAGGAACATTATTGAGTCTCCTCGGCACTGCTCCTCTAAAGTGCTGCAGACTAATAGATCATCAATGTACTGAATTACAGTACTGGACCAATGGCATTTCCTCAAATCCACCTGAACCACCCTGTTAAAAACACTTGTAAATGCTGTGAGGTACTGAGAATCAGGGTTTTAGGGAACAGAGAAAATGCATTTTTTAAATCAATTACCATGAGGTGGGTCGACCCAGTAGGGATGTTGCAGAGAATGGCGGCAGGATTCGGTACCACCAGAAATTCCACCTCAACAATATTATTGAGGGGACACAAATCCTGATCTATCCTCCAACTGGACCCTTTTGCTTTTTAAACAGGGTAGATAGCCGTATTACATGGGGAAACAGAAGGTTGTATTATAACTTGCTTTAACAATGCCATAATGGTCTCAAAAATCCCTTTGTCCACTTCCTTACACATGGGGTACTGCTTAACCCATGGAAATATCGCACCAGTTTAAATTTTATCCTCACTGCTCCAATACTTTTTAGCAGCCCCACATCTTGAGTATTGCTGGTCCACAAATTCTCCTTCCAGATGTGTGCTGCATTTTTAATTATGAGCATGGTCTGGGATATTTCCCTTTGCTCTATCGCTATCTGGCAAGTCACCCCAATTTCAAAGACCCTCTCTTCTGTGTCTTCAGTGTCTTCGAACAATTACTTGTTGGACATGTCCCTCAGCAATAAGGTTGGATGGATGCACAGAAATGTGAACCACTCTCTGCCTGCCTCATCTGTGTCTGAGAGAACCACCCTGTTCTTTTTGATCACTATGGCCTCTAAGAGAATCATAACAATGGCGCCTGGCATTACCTCCTGTGGCACATCAGGCCAAAATAAAACTCAAATGGTTCTCACCAGTCCTGGTTTCTGATCCCCGGGACCCAACTCAACAAAACCGTCAACCCATAAAGAAACTATGCTGCATGCACAGGTATCCCCCTAATCGCTCTGTCACTACAATAGGTCTGAACATGCGCTGCTTCCCTTACCAGACACAACCCTGCGGTTGAGCATACTATACCCTTCTTTGTGAAAGCAATCGACATCTGCAACTTGCTCAGGATGTTCCTTCCCAAAAGATTTGCTGGGTTGTCCATACAATACAACAAAGGGGCTGATACATTTTGATTACCCACCTTGATACAAAGATCTTCAGTATAAGGAACTGACAGGATAGCCCCACAGACTCCCTGTGTGTCCATCGCTTTGCCTGACAAAGGGAACTCGCCTTACTTGATACAAGACTTGAGAGCCCCTGTGTCAACCATGAATGGTCACCTACCTGCACACCTATCTGAGATTCTACTTCTGGATTGGTGGTAATAGACAGGACTGGACACCTCAGAGATCCCTCTGCGCTGTCCTTATCCTGATACATATTAGCACCTGGGAGAAAAAAGGATTTCTCCTGAAAACACTTGCTCCAGTGTAGTGTGCTACTGTTACTTGGGTTAAAGTATTCTTTTCCCATGTCTGCACCGATGCTTGTGCTGGCATGGTTGGTGGGATCCCGAAGATCTCTGCAGCCCCAGTCGCTGGGTTCTGTTCAACCTGTGCCTGTTGCGAAGGCACAGAGCCTGGGGCATATGGCAGGGCTGGGACCTGCACCTGTTGAGCTCCAATGTTAAGGTACTGTGGCCTTTCACGAAAATCCTGTATCACGTGTCCCAACCTTCCACATGACCAACACTGAATCCCATAGAATCCTCCATAACTGTTTCCCATCGGCCCATTAAACCGAGGGCCCATTCCTCCAAACCTGCCAAATGACCCACTTCCCCATAGAAATCCTCCCCTGCCCCTCGGAAACCCTCTCATTGGCCTTGTACCAGGATCATACCCGTCCAGCCAACCCTTCATCATACCCAGTTCACTGTGTCCCTGTTGTCCCGATTGCCCCTGCTGTCCGTCCATAGAATTTTTTATTTCTGCCCCTTCTAAACAAAGGTTTGCTATTTTCTTTTGAACAACTTTAGCCTCTGCATGTTGTGCCTGCTCTACATTCTCCCTCTCTTTTTCCTGTCTTCTCTTGCAAAACTGCATTATGTGTGCCGAATTTATGGCCAACTCTTGGCCCCCTTCACTTCCACTTTATCTACATTGTGCTGGACTTCTTTATGAAGGCCCTTCTTCAGCATGTTGTCAAAAATTGACACATCCTTGTCCCATACTTCTTCCGTTTCTGCCCTCCACATCACCTGAATTATCTGGATGCGTGCGACAGGACCACCATCCAATTTCATCATCTTAGTTAAAATTGAATTGATATCAGGCGTATCAGGATTCATAATCCCCAAGGCCTCCCATACCTGTGCCCTAAGATTATTAAAAGCTGCTCGATAATGGGTATTTGTATCCAAATGAAGTCCCGGATATCCCAATCTCTTCCAAAGCTTGTATGATCGCTCCCGCATTAGGGCCGTGAATAAGCTCTTCATGTCCCCCATGGCCAACAGGACACTGGCAGTATGTTTCTCTGATGCATAAACCCACTTCCCTGCCCCTGTGGTGAGTGAAGGGAGCAATCAAGTTACTCCAGTCCATATATCACGACAGGACACAATATGCCCTTCCTAGACCATTCTGGAGCAATGGAACAAGAATTACCTCTATTTTTTCTGGAGCTTCCCCATCTCTCCCCTACTACTTGCTACAGCCATGCGAGTATCCTGGCACGTCCTATGACTCAATGGTGTGCTTCCTATTGCTGCTACTGGAGCAGGAGGTATGGTGACTATGCCCTGCACTCACTGCTCAAATTACCATCCCTCTCCTTCTTCATCATCTACTCCGGGTACTACACCCCCTGATCCTTCTACATGCACTGAAGCATGATCAGCACGACCATAGGGTGCTGTCTAACATCCTCCTTGCTCAGCCACCGTACCAAAGGCAGCATCCCTGTTCTCCATATCCACCGCAACCATTTTGATAACCAAGTTGTCCAATCTAAAAAGAATCTGCCCATGTCACCACCTTCCTTCTTCTACATCCATTACATGTCTTCTCACTTCCTCCCGCTCTTCATCCCTTTGCCGCCATAGCAGCGCTGCCTCTTCCTCTGCTAGCTTTACCGCTTCCTTCATTTTTTCCCATTCTTGCTCATCAACAACTCTTTGCAGCCTATGCTCTATCCTAGCAGGAAGGGTCCTAACCTCTTCTTTCTCTTTCATTTTCAATACTTCCTTTACTCTTCTGTCTACCGGCCTCACTCTTTGTTGCTCCTCCACCCTTAATCTATCTGCTTACTTAGCAGTTAGAGAAGTTATCCCCTTACCCACTCTCCGTTTTCAACCTTTCTGTAGCCCTTACCATTGAAGGAGTTATCCTTCCACATTCCTCAACATCCCAGTTCTTAGAAATCCTAACTGATGGAGCTGTTACCTATGTCCATCTTGCAACCACTGCAGTAGCCGCTAAGGAAAATGCTGGCACGAACTCAGGGTCTGTGTACCTTCTGCAGGTGATGAAGGATAGCACCCATATGGGGTCGATGGAGAAGGAATTGTTGCACTCTCCTTTTTTCGGCTCTCCCCCCACAATTTCAACATTATGGCCTTTCCCGCATTTTTCATAAATCCGCCATAATTCCAAGAGTTTTAACCGCTTCTATAACGTTTGAGCCTTTATGCTTTGTAGTTAAAAAGGTATGCAGAGTCCCCAATATCCCTGTATCATGGGTTCCCTCAATAAGACAATTATTTTATGATCGTCCCCTACTTTCCTTCAACTATTCTCTATGATACTTGAACATTTTCGCCCTACAGCCAGGCAACACATGGCACAAATGATTCAACTGAGGCTCCATACTCCAACTCAAGTTATCAAAAGATAGTTTCACAAAAAATCCGATACTGAGACAAACCCATGGCATACAAAAAGAAATGTTTTACACAAAAACTACCTTTTTACCCATAGATAATTCCTTAGTTGTACTTCACACTCATTCACCATACTCGTCTATATTGCAATTACCTCACTCAGCTACTTCAATTTTACAATTTTACTTCTCACTTTTGCCAAATGACAGCATCTTATTAAAAACACTCACCGGCCAATATTTCCAAGATATCCCTACCACTCAAGCATAGGAGGAGTACAATGTTTTCCACCACAGCAACGCTGCTCTTAATTCTCTCTTTTACTAGTACGACCTTCTCTACTACAAGATCATCTTTTCCTGACTACAGGAAGTTTCCCCTTCACTATTTTGACTAACCAAGAAAATCGAGGGGTGGGTCTCCGCCTACACGGCAAATACAAAAGAATGTCAAGGCCTACTTCAGAAAGGTACATATGATTGAACCTACCTTAAAATGCCACCCCACCTTTCGTCTGGGGAGAAGACGAACCTTTAACCAATATGGTTTGCGCAGATCTCTTTGTCACCGTGCATGGAAGACTGGTGCGCATCGTGAGGCACTGCAGCTGAAAGGTGTGGACAAACAGAAGAAAGCCTGGGCTCCTGGCTGGCTCACCAAATGTTCAGATTGGCCTTTAATCACCCAAACAAACAATCACCTTAACCCAAACAAGCTCACCACCTAAGAAGTGAATACACAGTTGTACATAAAGCAAGTTTATTGTACAATTTTCCAGGGAGCAGTTAGATGGTTTTGCAGGACCAATCTAACCAAAGTCTCACACAAACCACACAAGTTCATATCTTTTATACCATTTTGCAACTCCCAAAACACTCCCAAATACTTTATTGCAATCCACCCCCAAACATGATTGGACAAACCCCTCTTCAAAATCCCATCTTTTCAGAATTCCTATGTTTTCATTGCCCAGTTTTAACTTAATAATTATCTTCAGATCTTTTTCATAACACACCTCTCCTTAGAAATTTTCCATAGTAGTTAATGACATCAACACATGGTCAAACATTGGTACTGAAACATAATTAATTACTGGCAAGAACTGGGCTAAGCCATTTAAACCCTAACTCTTGATTTGCACATGGCTCAAGTGAATATTCCCTGCAATATGAGGACGGCTGGGTGAATGATTTATCTTTGTTAGGGATGCTATCTTATTCCCTAGGTCACCGTCCCATTGAAACTTTCCAATCTACAAAAACTCCCACTTCATCGCACAATTAAAACCCCTGAATACCTTTAGGCTCTGGTTTATGCTGTATTTAACTACTGACCAAAATACAAAAAACAAATGATGAAACTCCTGTCACGCTCTCAGGCATCAGGAGATTACATCTACTATCTACGATACTTATCAGATCAAAGAAACTCATGGCTATTTTCTACAGCTCTACTGACCACAAAGGTTGAAGTTACTCATTCACCTGCCTTCTGAAAACCTGGCATGGTTAGTTTAAAAGTCAAAGTACATTTAGCAAAAGGGGTCCCAACTAGCATGTTGCTGATTCATTTGTTAGAATCACAAATTCCCAATGTATTTGTATGACTCTATATGTATGTTTTTACATTTGGTGGATTTAAGATTTCATCTTTCTGCGCACACACAATCTAATATGTATCAATTTCTAGACCAACAGGAACACTAAAGTAACATATCCCATCCATAATTAACTACACTTTGAACCTATGAAATTGTGACATGGTGCCTACCTCACCACCACCCCCAGTTAGTCATACGGTGTACACAACATGAACCCCTCCTAATTATGCAGACATTTCCTGGCCACCCCAACAAACACCAGCAATGTTTTAGTTCAGCGATGAGGCAAGGGAGGGGGAACAGAGGGAAGACAGAGACAACAATCTTACTAGGTCAGGAGAAATTGAGATCGCGCAAGTTCAGGGGAGGCGGAGGCGGAAAGTGTGAGGGAGAAAAGGGGAAGGGGCAGTGCAGTACATTAGATAACAGTAAACTAAATAAAATAATAAAACAAAAAGTGCGGCCAGCTGGTGGCAAGTGCCAGGGTAAGTGCGCAGACATCAGGTGTCGAGTGCTGGTAGGGGGCTGTAGGAGGCTGTAGGGATATAGAAACAGCATCCGAGTGCAAGGGTTGCCAGGGGGACAGTGCAGGTGTGCAACTGGCAGGCAGGGGACCTAGGCCCGAGATCAGAGGGTAGCCAGGTAACCAGTACAATCTCAGTTTCAAGCCAAGTGATCAGCAGGGCAGAGGAGGAGTGAAAGCAGAAGCAGAGAGGAAGGTCTTGAGGTGCTTCCAGAACCAGATATGGATCTCCTCAAGTTTTAGAGAGGCAGGGAGGCTGTTCCAGAGGGAGGCCCCAGCCAAAGAAACAGATCTACCACCAACTCGTTGCTTGGAGAAGCGGCTGACCCTGAGGGATTTGGAGGCGGATGAGTGAAGAGCTCGAGAAGGAAGATATTTAGGAAGAGATAGTTGAAGGTATTGAGGCCCCACACCCCAGAAGGCCTTGTGGACAATGCAGAGGGTTTTGAACTTAATCCTCGCAGCCACTGGGAGCTAGTGCAGAGATTTAAGTCCTGGAGAGATACAATCCTTGGGCTTGAGGCCAAGGACAAGTCTCGCAGTCTTGTTCTGGATGAGTTGCAGAGGGCGGAGAGTAGAAGCATGCAGATTTAGAAAGATGATGTTGCAGTGGTCCAGCCTAGAGAGAACAAGAGCTCTAGAGATAGTGAGCTTCTGGGGGAAGGAGAGGAAAGGAAAAATACCTCTGATGAGGTGCAGCTGGTAGTGTGACTTCTTAGAGATGTCAAAAATGTGAGGAGAGAAGGAGAGTGTGGAGTCGAAGATGACCCCAAGGTTTCTAGCCTCACAGGTGTGAGCAGGAAGGGGGCCAAGAGAGGTCGGCTAGAGAGTGACAGGAAAGGAGGGAGCAGGTGTGCAGATGAGGAAAATCCCAGTCTTACTGGCATTAAGAGCCTGAAAATGAGTTGCGTGTCATCCGCATAGCTCTGAAAGTTGGGGCAGAGAGCAGCAATGAGGTGTCCAAGAAGTTCCAGGTATTGGTTGAACAGCTAGGGAGAGAGGTTAGACCCCTGGGGAACACCACAGGTAGAGGTAGAGAAAGAGGAGTTGAAGGACCCCAGTTGCACATGGGAGGGTCGATCAGAGAGGAAAGATGTCAGCAAAGCCAGGGCCTGATCGGTGATACCCAGGTTATCACAGAGACGGTTGAGCAGGATGGAATGGTTGACTGTGTCAAAGGCAGAAGAGAGATCAGGTAAAATGAGGACACGGGATATTGGAACTGAGGTTGGAGAGCAGGTCTTCACGGATGTTCAGGAGAGCAGTTTCCATGCTTCTGGCAGCTCTGATGCAAGACTGATCGTCATGGAGACAACCAACAGATTCAGTGTGAAGATTAAGCGGGCAGATGTCCAGCTTTTCCAGGTGTTTGCCCAGGAAAGGAGTGATGGAGATCGGGCAATAGTTAGCCAGGTAGGAGGGGTCATCTGAGTGTTTCTTAAAAAGAGGGTGCATACAGGAGTGCTTCAGTGGGGAAGGGAAGATTCCAGTGGTGAAGGAGTGGTAGCAGAAGTCAGTCAGAGCAGGAACCATGGTGTCAATGTGGTCCTTGATGGTTTTGGAGGAACAGGGGTGAACCTGTTTTGACGAGACTTTCATAGATCAGACTTCACCTGGGGAGAACAAGGGAAAGGCAGAGAAGGAGGGAGGAGAGGTGGCTGAAGAAGAGCCAGAGGAAGAGCAGGGAGTGGAGGGAGGAGGGGGAGAGGAAGAGAGAGAGGACATGATGGCCTGAGTTTTTAAGATGAAATGAGAAGCCAGGGCTGTGCAGCGGGCCTGGGAAGGGTCAGGAGAGGTAGAGACTGCAGCAGGATTGGCCAGCTCCTTTCAGATTTTAAAGAGTTCAACCGAGTTGTTCGATGCCCCAGAGACGCTGGCTTGGATGTGGGCTCTCTTCTTGGTGCGGACAGAGAGCCAGTATTGCCTTTGGAGCAGGTGGCAGACCAATTTATCAGAGGATATACCGGAAGCAGGCCATTTCATCTCAGCCACCCTGCACTTGCGTTTAAGGGTGACGAGGTCTGAGTCATACCAGGAATTGCACTTGGCTTTGGGCTTCAGGCAGATCCTTATGACAGGTGCAAGAATATCGAGAGTATCAGATATAGCAGAGTGGAGCATGAAAATGACTGTATCAGGGTGTGAGTCTGCCAAAGTGGGAGGGGCTTGAAAAAGTGGCGGCAAAAGCCTCAACTGACACATGCTTCATGGGTCAGAGAACCGAGAAGGTAAGTGGCAGTGCTGGAGTTGGCTTGGCCTCAAGGGTGCAGAGAGTGAGCTGGGAGGAAAGGAGAAAGTGATCACTCTAGGAGAGAGGAGTGGTGAGAGGGATAGAAAGGGGAAGGTCTGTAGAAATTAGAACATCCAGAGTGTGCCCTGCATAGTGAGTCGGGCCAGAGGGGAGGAAAGAGAATGAGAGAGAGTAGAAGAGGTCACAAAAGAGTTCAGAGGAAGGACAGAAAGCATTCAGGTGGATGTTAAAGTCTCCAAGAGGGAGGCGTTGAGTGGTTCAGACCAAGAGGGAGCAGGAGAGGTCTGCCCACTCATAGAGGAAAGAGGAGATCTGGCCCAGTGGCCAATAGATTGTACCACTGTAAGGGAATGGCTAGGAGAGAGAGAGAGCCTGCAGAAGAGGCATTCACAAGAAGAGTAGGCCTGCACAGGAATGACAGAGGCAGGAATCAACTCTGGGAAGACCAGGGCTACACCCCCTCCGGAACGATTGGACCTGGGCACGGAGAGGATCTTGTAGCCGTCAGGGAGGAGAGTGTCGAAGCTCATGACAGAGCTGGCCCTGAACCATGTCTCAGTGAGACCAAGGACATTGAGGTTGAGTTCTTCAAGGAGGTGGCAGATGTCAGAGGAGTGTTTGACAGCTGAAAGAGAGTTTAGAGTGGCAATATGGAGAAGGCTGCCTTCCTTGAAAGACTTCCGGGGAGGGGTACAAATCAGACGTACACCCTGCCGAGGTGTAGAAGAGGCCCGAGGGGGGGGGGGCCAGAAGAGGAAGGAGGAGAAGGCAAGGTAGCCAAGGTGGAGGGAGCAGGGGGAGGCAATGAAGCTGTGGTGGTAAGAGAGGGGACAGCAGGAGAAGAAAGGAAATTTAGGAGGTACGGGAAGCATCTATAAAAGAGGAGAAGGTTGGCCTGAGGGCCTTGGACCAAGACGGTACCATTCAGCTAAATCTTAATGATGACTTTAGAGGAGTGGAAGAAGGGCAGGAGGGCCTCCCACCGGGTGCCACCATTAATGGGAGAAGAAGAGAAAGGAAAAAGCACAGAGACCATATGAAGATTCCATCGGTCTGGCGAGGGAACGACAAAGAGGATGTCAGGGAGGGTTTGCCTGGAGGAAGCACTGGTATAGGTGCCAGCGATAGGGAGGCCTGTGATGGAAACCAGGATGTCCTTTTTAAACTTCTTCCAATCAGATTTAGTGAGGAGAGTAGGATAGTCGCTAGAGAAGCAGTTAGAAAAGATAGGAGAGACAAAGAGCACCATAGAGTAGGGAGGTAAAGAAGAGGAAGGGAATGAGAGGTTGGGACGGGGAGAACGCTAGGGAAGGACACAGGGAGGGACGCAAGCAGACGAGACAGAGAGAAATGAGGCAATAGTAGACAATTGGACAAGACGATAAAATAAGATGTTAACTGCAGCAGCTCTAGTTATGAATCCTTAAACATTCAGTGTTTGCAAGAAACAAGTTTCAATTTGTGTCCAGTACAGTCACAAAGACAGATCATAACAAACGTTGGCAAAGCCAACTGTTTTTCGTTTTGTGCAGGCATGGGATAGGCATTTTCTAGACACTGTCATGATACTGCAACATGTCCATAAGATGGCAACAGCTGGGAAATGGTTTTAGTACCTGGGAATATTATGGCAGTGCATAGAAAATGCGTATCTAATGCCTACATAGAAGCTAAATCCGTTGGCCTTACCAATGCTAATTCTTAACAGGAATTATGTGCAAGGAACAGATGCAAAGAGTCACATATTGATTATAATTCAAGTGGTGGAAAGCACACATGATTAAGACATTTTTAGTACACTAGGAGCTGGTTTACACCTATGATTTATCCATTACCTCACAAAAGACTACATAAAATTACATTGGCATACCCTTGAAATGACAGAGGTAGCTCAGAGATATCCCGGGTGGATGATGGTTTGGGATAAAATGGGCAGGTAGCAGGGTGGGAATGGCCACAGAGACTATCCTTTGAATGGGTGGTCAAATGGTGGAAACAAACAAATTACAACCAGAGTCTCTGTATTCCTGCTCACATCACATCTTTGTCCTATCTTTACTTCCCACATACAACGTGTGTTAGCTTACAGATAATGTCCAGGTTAGAAACGGTGCAGGATATAGGTGGGCACTACGTCAATAGTTTTATTTGTTTCGCTTATATATGTAAAATATTTCAAATTTACTTTGGTTGCTTTGACCTGGAGCTACCAGTAGAAAAAGGTCCTATGGCATCAGGACCACAAAACAATGAAAAGAAGAAAAATAGAGTGTATCCACCCTATTAAAACTGGTGCTCTCTGTTGGCCCAAACTGGGCTGCACATGTGAGTAAAGTTGTAGTTGTGTGGTTTCCAAAATCAAGAATTTCAAAATCCCATTACTTGAAATTTTCACAAAAGGAATTGTTTATTCACATTACTCTATAGTTCTTTCATTGAATATTGTGCCAGGCACATGTCATGGCTAACATTTCTTGTACATATGCCAATGCATTTCGGTTAATAACCTTCTTCAGGGCTGTACATACTATGTCAATTCAATTATGACCAACATACACTTTCATTGCCAAATTGGATGTTAAATAAACAACATGATGTCAATTCATTCAATACATGTGATAGGAAATATTTCTTAATACTGGGTAATTTTCCTTCCATGTGGCAACCCCTAAACTTTTTGCTGTTATTTTCACCATGATCTAGACTTTGCCAGAGAAGTGCAGCCTTCTGCTGCACTCCTCTGGGCTTTCGCTCCATTCTTACAGGGAAACTGACATGCCCTTAAAACAGTCAGTACCGGGAAACGTTGTTTTCTGTAGTTTCTTTATCATGTTGCAGCTTTCGCGCAACATGGCACAAGAGGGCACTGTAAGTTAAGTTACTGCTCTCTTGGGTCTCTAGTCTTCTACAGGCCCAAGATACTCTCTTTGGATTGTAAATGAACGGTGCAAGTGAATCACGGACGGGATTGGTGGCAGCGATCGTTTCTTGTGTTTTTGAGCTCCTTTTGGCGTTTTAAGCGCGTTTCTCATACTTAGCCCAAAATGGTGGCCTGGCTCCCAAAATGGCCAGACCACGAGGCTCTTTGTCCTGTCCGCTGACCGTCTTGCCCCCTTCACCTCCCCCAGGTTGAGCCGACCCGGGGCCTTCCTTATTTGGGCATGTACTTTCCCGCGAAACACAGATGCTTTTGTGGGCTTCTACAGGCCTTGTGTGTGCCTCCAGGATGGGGGCTAGGATGTCTGGTCCCAATACACATCCTGGGCGCCAGAGAGTATAGGGTGGTGTGAATGCCGGGGACCCCGTGGTCCGTGATAAGGTCCACATATGGTGTGAGTGTTTTATGAGCGGATCTCCATTTGGGTCCCCTCCGTTTTGGCGCCAAGGGAACCGTGGATAAGAGGGGGCTGGAAGCGCCACTACCATGTAAATTTCCTGAGTTCTCACGAACAAAGGAATACAGGAGCCAAGTATCCTGCAACCACGAGGCTGAACCGAGGAATCGCTGGTGACCCGCTGAAGGACTGCTCCTCTGCAATGCTGTCGCTTTGTGAAACCCTTTCTACCTCGGATTGAACGAGAAGGCCTGTACTGGTACTTCGACCCTTGGAATAGTGGGAACAACTATTCTCGGCATCTTCACCATCTCCTCCACGTAAGCCTTCGGAAGTGTCTCTGGGCCATCCAGCAGACAGACCAGCCTACCCAGGAGTCTTGCTCTGTAACCGCTGTCAGGTTGTGTTGTATTACGAGTCCTTGTCACTCTCACACGATTCGTACACTTGGCATTCCCAGGTCTGAAGTGAGTAGTGTACATTTGGCTGAAATACACCTGGCCGCTCCGTTGCCCTGCTGTGGTAACAAACTGTGCGGGTTCACTGCGTTTGGGACATCCTCAACTCAACTTCTGCTGCTGCAGAATCTACACGACGTCGAGAGGTGCCCTGCTCGTATCTGAACCTGCCAGCACTGAAACTGACATGGAGAAGCCTGGGTCTGCTTGCATCGGGGACCGGTGAGTAGCATCATTAGGAACTGGTCGCCCTCCTGCAGGAGCCCATAGCTTTTCCCCGCGGTGTCTAACAGCACGCCTCTCCGTACTCGCGCTCTGCTTTTGCCCACAGTGGAGGCTGCGCTTGAGTCGCAGAGCTCTGTTCATCATCATTTGTTCACCGAACTAAACTGCCTGATTCCCTCGAAGAGACTCCCCTTTTTGCCGGTTGGCACTAGCGTGTGCAGGTACTTTTGAGCACAAGGCTCCACTCTTCGTAGGGCTTGGACTTCCTTTTAGTTAGGTGCCTCTGAAGGTGGACTGGGTCTAATTATTATTCGCACTGCCTGTTTTCCTCCCCATCTAGGTGGTCTACACATTTCGTGCGTCTAACTCGTTAGACTCGTTTGTATTTGTATATATATTGTATTGGTTTGGTATGTGTTGGTTTACTTGAGTTTTATTGTGATTTCTCGCTACAGTCAATGTTACAAAGGCCCTGTAATAAATGTGTCTATATTTTTAATATAACACCTGCTTGGAGTCATTTGCAAGTGTCCTTGCTTTGTGTGCTCATTGCGGGCTTTCAGTCACCCTCAACCCTCTTGAGACCTAGTCTTGACCGCCACGATCGCTACCCTGATTGGTCTGGCTTGTCCAGAGGTTACCCTGTTCCAAGAAACTAGGCTGGCCTTCTGAACCTCTGCCCCTCCAGGACAGAGTTCAGAAATCCATCTTAACAAATTGGTGTACAGCGGTGGGATACGACTGAAGATATCCAGTGGTGCGCACGAGCGAAGGCATTTCAAGTTACTCCTAGCAGGACACGTAGTGAATTGTCGTAGTATAACTTTTAAAAGGCCATAGTCCTATCTAACAGTATGGAAACAAATACCTTGTTAACTTTAAATGCTTCTAAATCCGAAACATTGAAAATGATGTGTGCGGAGAGAGGTGTCTCCTCTCAAGGCACCAAACTGGATATGATCCAAAGAATCGTGGAGTGGCAAGAAGCGCAGCTTGACGCTATAACTTCTGAGGACAGTGCAGAAGGAGGTGGGGCTGCTCTCACTGGTAGAACCGACGGTTCTGCCACTGCACTGGTCCACCGCGACCACGAGGAAAGGGAGGATGAGATGTCTAATGTTTCCTCTGCCAGTGTTGATGGGGAGGCCATGCTTGAATTCAAGAAGCAAGAGCTGCTGTTTGGGCAGAAGGAGCTTGAGTTCAACATAACCAAAGTAAGAATCGAACAGGCCGAAAAACAGAAAGACAGGGATCACCAGTTGGAACTGGCCAAGCTTCAGGTTGCAAATGGATCCAAAGGTCCTGGACATGGGTCTGGGGCCTCCTCTCATCCACGGTTTCCAAAAGATCTGCTCAGTGTATATGAGGAAAAGAATGACATTATGGACTGGCTGAATACGTTTGAGTATGCATGTGAAGTTCAACAAGTTGTCAATGCTGATAAGATTGCCTGGTTACTCGGCAGACTGCCCCATTCTGGCGGCAGTGCCATTATGGAAATGTCAAAGGCTGAGCGAGCGGATTTCACAATGTTAAAGCAAACTCTCATTTTAAAGTTTGGAAAGACTCCTGTCCAATATTTAAAACGATTCCGAGAGTATAAGAAAAAAGAAGATGGTACTTGGGTATCTTATGTAACCGAATCCTTAAAAAACTTGACTGGCTGGGTCGAAGGTTATAAGGTTTATACCTTTGAAGGCATGATAAGTCTAGTCATGCTGGAACATATTTTTGCATCTTCTTCACCGGAGCTTAAGCAGCTTTTGGCCGATTCGAAGGAGATAGATCCTAAGAAGCTTGCCATTGCAGCAGATTTATGGGTGTCACATCGAGTGTCCCATAAGGACAAAACTCATCCTGGTAAGCAGGAGGAAGGGAAAAAGTCCAAAGATAAGGAGGGTGGAGAATTTAATAAATCTTCTTCTCAAAAGGGCCACAAAAAGAAAAATAAGGGTAAGACACAAGAAAACTCACAGGGTAGTGGAGGTCAAACTCCGAAACAGAACTGTGGTTACAATAAGCCTCCCTATGTAAACAGACCCAATGGATCTTGTTTTGCTTGTGGAGCAACTGACCACGTGAAGGGGGATCCCCGGTGTAAGGTTAAACCTTTGGGGGTCCACTCCGCTAATCTGGCCTTCTCCTCCTACGAGGAAGAAGAGATTACAGGAGCATCCTTCTCCTCAGACTCCTTCCCCAGCGGGATAGAAGCTGAGGTAGTTTTAGTTTCCCTGGGTTCCTGGGAGCCTAAAGTCGCAGAGGCTTATGCTAGGATTCCAGATAATACCAAGCACTACTTTAAAGACAGTGTGCTGATCAATGGAGTGGATACTCCAGCTCTTAGGGATAGTGGATGCAGTCGAACTGTAGTGGATTCTACCTTGGTAGACTCAGAGGAAGTTGCCAGAGCTACTCTGATGCCCACTAAGTTGGCTGACGGCCCACCTCGCATGTTTCCAGTAATACCTGTAAATCTTACTTTAAATGGTACAGCAGTCAGGATTCCAGTGAGCATTCAGAGAAATGTCCCAGGAAAGGTCTTGTTAGGCAATGATCTCAGAGCTTTAGGGCTCGTAGGAGACACTGCCGACAGACCCTGCACACAGTCTCAAAGACGGGCAGCATTGGCCAAGATCAATACGCCGCCCCAGCCGAAGGGGAAACCCAAGGCGAAAGGAGTAAGCAAGTCAAGACGAGGGAAAGAGAGCATTCCCCCGAACTGGCCTACCACTGCGGTGGAGGAAGTTGGTCAATTGCCCAGACCTGACGAGGAGGTGGCGATGCCTGAAGTATTTGACCCCAACGACCATCTGGAACTAAAAGACTTGTTAGTAGAAGGTGGTCCTGACAGGGAAGAATTCAGTAAAGGGCAACGTGAGTGCCCATCTCTGGAAGGCCTAGGGAGACAGGCCTGCTCCCAGCTTGAGGGTGAACCTCCTGGGACGCATCGGATTTATTGGGAAGGTGGACTCCTGTATAGTGAGCCCACAGAGTCTACAGAAGGAGACCATAGGAGGTTGGTGGTTCCCCTTGCTGTAAGTCCCTTCCTCCTGCAGTTGGCGCATGAAGTACCCCTTGCTGGTCACCTTGGTATTAAGAGGACCAAGCAAAGGTTATCCATGCACTTATACTGGCCCAAGATGGGGGTGCAAGTAGAAAGTCACTGCAGGAGTTGTGCCTCCTGACAGTTATCTGGTAAGAGTGGCTCAACAATCCAAGCTCCATTGGTACCACTCCCAGTTGTGGGAATACTATTCGAAAGGGTAGGGATCAACATCGTTGGTCCCCTTGACCCACAGACATCCTCAGGCAATAGGTTTATCTTGGTGCTAGTCGACTACGCAACCAGATATCCTGAGGCCATCCCATTAAAAACTGTAACTGCCAAGTCAGTTGCAAAAGCGTTACTTGGCATCTTTACTAGGGTTGGCTTCCCTAAAGAAGTTGTGTCTGACAGAGGCAGCAACTTTATGTCAAAGTATATGCAGGCTATGTGGAAAGAATGTGGGGTCACCTACAAGTTCTCTTCTGCATACCACCCCCAGACCAATGGTCTGGTGGAACGTTTCAACAGAACGTTAAAGAGCATGATTGGGGCTCTGGAAGAACCTCAGAGAAGAAAATGGGATCTTCTTTTACCATGTTTGCCTACCGAGAGGTACCACAGGAGGGTGTTGGCTTCAGCCCCTTCGAACTTCTGTTCGGTCATCCTGTACGGGGACCCTTAGCCATAGTCAAAGAGGGATGGGAGATGCCCACTCCCCCTGTTACTACCAACATAGTAGATTATGTGCTGGGGCTCAGAAAACAGATGGTACTTCTGATGGGCTTGGCTAGTGATAAATTGAAGGCAGGGCAAGCGCTGGTGAAACATTGGTACGACCAGAAAGCTTCCTCATCAACTTTACACCTGGTCAGCAAGTCCTGATCATGAATCCTATAAGGCCTCAAGCTTTACAGGACAAATTGTCTGGCCCTTACACAGTGGTGGAGCCCCTGGGTGAGGTTAACTATTTAGTGGACCTTGGAAGGCCTGGACAGGCTCCAAAAGTGTTCCACGTAAATAGGCTGAAGGCTTTCGTCCCAAGAGTCAAAATCGCAGCACTGCTACAGGCTTCAGATGTTGAGGAAGAGGAGTCTGAACCTCTCCCCGACCTGTTCCAAAGCGGTCCTTCAGATAGCTCCTTTGCGGGTGTCCGAGTGGCCCCTCACCTGACTTCTAATCAGCAGGCTGAGGTGAAAAGTTTGCTTCGGCAGTATTCCCCTCTGTTTTCACAGTCGCCAACATAGACACAGGAGACAGTGTACCTACCAAAGGTAGGGGATACAGGATGTCAGACAAAGTACGGTCTTACATTAAGACCAAGGTCAACAAGATGTTAGACCTTGGGGTGATTGAACCCTCTAGTAGTCCTTGGTCCAGCCCTGTGGTTTTGGTTCCAAAGGCAGGCACTTCTGAATTGAGGTTCTGCGTGGATTACAGGGCTCTGAATGCTGTCACCAAGACAGATGCACACCCCTTGCCTCGAACAGATGAGCTGGTGGATACCTTGGGTGCCTCCAAGTACCTCAGCATATTTGACCTCACTGCTGGCTATTGGCAAACAGCTTTAGCAGAACATGCCAAGGAGAAGACAGCGTTTTCTACTCCAGACGGCCTTTACCAATTCAGGGTAATGCCGTTCGGGTTGAAAAATGCACCTGCCACTTTCCAGAGGCTTGTGAATCATGTGTTGAATGGGTTGGATGAATTCTGTCTTGCATATCTGGACGATATAGAAGTTTTCAGTGCCACCTGGGAAGACCATGTGAAACACCTCAGGATTCTGCTCCAGGTTCTTCAGAAAGCGCACTTGACCATAAAGGCTAGTAAATGCCAGATTGGACAAGGCTCAGTGGTTTACTTTGGACATGAAGTAGGTGGAGGGAGGATACAGCCTCTTCCCAGTAAAGTACAAGCAGTACAAGGCTGGCATGCCCCCAATACACAGACCCAAGTGAGAGCCTTCTTAGGACTCACAAGGTATTACCGCAACTTCGTGGCAGACTATGGCACCATAGCTGCCCCTCTGACTGCCCTCACTACTCCGAAGAAACCCAAGAAGGTAACTTGGACCGACGAGTGTGAGAAGGCCTTCAATGGCTTAAAAGACTCCTTGTGCTAGGCCCCTGTCCTCAGGGCCCCTGATTATCAAAGACCTTTTATTGTGCAGACGGACGGCTCTGACACTGGGATAGGAGCTGTACTATCGCAAGTAAATGAGAAGGGTAAGGAACACCCTATTGGTTTTATTAGTCGTCAGCTTAAGGACAGAGAGCTCAGATGGTCCACAGTGGAGAAAGAATGTTTCTCTGTTGTGTGGCCCCTACGGAAGCTGAGGCCCTACCTCTATGGGACCCACTTCCCTGTGCAAACTGACCATAAGCCCTTAAAGTGGCTAATTAACATGAAGGGAGGGAATCCAAAGTTGCTTAGGTGGTCCATAAGTCTACAAGGCTTCGACTTCACTATTGAGCATAGGCCAGGTGTCCAACATAGCAATGCTGATGGGTTGTCCAGAATGTTTAACCGACCTGAACACGAGACTCATCCAGGGGTGGATTAGTTCCCCCTGTCCATAGTCTGGGAGGGGCGAGTTTTAGGAAAGATTTCTTAATACTGGGTAATTTTCCTTCCATGTGGCAACCCCTAAACTTTTTGCTGTTGTTTTCACCATGATCTAGACTTTGCCAGAGAAGTACAGCCTTCTGCCGCACTCCTCTGGGCTTTCGCTCCATTCTTACGGGGAAACTGACATGCCCTTAAGACACTCAGTACCGGGAAACGTTGTTTTCCGTAGTTTCTTTATCATGTTGCAGCTTTCGCGCAACATGGCACAAGAGGCACTGTAAGCTAAGTTACTGCTCTCTTGGGTCTATAGTCTTCTTCAGGCCGTAGATACTCTCTTTGGATTGTAAATGAACGTTGCAAGTGAATCACGGACGGGATTGATGGCAGCGATGGTTTCTTGTGTTTTTGAGCTCCTTTTGGTGTTTTAAGCGCGTTTCTCGCGCTTAGCCCAGAATGGTGGCCTGGCTCCCAAAATGGCCAGACCACGAGGCTCTTTGTCCTGTCCGCTGACCGTCTTGCCCCCTTCACCTCCCCCAGGTTTAGCCGACCCGGGGCCTTCCTTATTTGGGCATGTACTTTCCTGCGAAACACAGATGCTTTTGCGGGCTTCTACAGGCCTTGTGTGCCTCCAGGATGGGGGCTGGGATGTCTGGTCCCAATACACATCCTGGGCGCCAGAGAGTCTAGGGTGGTGTGAATGCCTGGGACCCCCGTGGTCCATGATAAGGTCCACATATGGTGTGAGTATTTTATGAGCGTATCTCCCATTGGGTCCCCACCGTTTTGGCGCGAAGGAAACCGTGGATAAGAGGGGGCTGGAAACCCCACTACCATGTCGATCTCCTGAGTTCTCACGAACAAAGGAATACAGGAGCCAAGTATCCTGCAACCACGAGGCTGAACCAAGAAATCGCTGATGACCCGCTGAAGGACTGCTACTCTGCACTGCTGTCGCTTTGTGAAACCCTTTCTACCTCGGATCGAACAAGAAGGCCTGTACTGGTACTTCGACCCTTGGAATAGTGGGAACAACTATTCTCAGCATCTTCACCATCTCTTGCACGTAAGCCTTTGGAAGTGTCTCTGGGCCATCCAGCAGACTGACCAGCCTACCCAGGAGTCCTGCTCTGTAACCGCCGTCAGGTTGTGTTGTATTACGAGTCCTTGTCACTCTCACACAATTCGTACACTTGGCATTCCCAGGTCTGAAGTGAGTAGTGTACATTTGGCTGAAATACACCCAGCCGCTCCGTTGCACTGCTGTGGTAACAAACTGTGCGGGTTCACTGCGTTTGGGACATCCTCAACTCAACTTCTGCTACGGAATCTACACGACGCCGAGACGTCCCCTGCTCGTATCTGAACCTGCCAGCACTGAAACTGACTCGGAGAAGCCTGGGTCTGCTTGCATCGGGGACCGGTGAGTAGCATCGCTAGGAACTGGTCACCCTCCTGCAGGAGCCCATAGCTTTTCCCCGCTGTGTCTAACAGCACGCCTTTCTGTACTCGCGCTCTGCTTCTGCCCACAGTGGAGGCTGCGCTTGAGTCGCAGAGCTCTGTTCATCTTCCTTTGTTCACTGAACTAAACTGCCTGATTCCCTCGAAGAGACTCCCCTTTTTGCCCGTTGGCACCAGCGTGTGCAGGTACTTTTGAGCACAAGGCTCCACTTTTCGTAGGGCTTGGACTTCCTTTTAGTTAGGTACCTCTGAAGGCGGACTGGGTCTAATTATTATTCGCACTGCCTGTTTTCCTCCCCATCTAGGTGGTCTACACATTTCATGCGTCTAACTCGTTAGACTCTTATGTATTTGTATATATATTGTATTGGTTTGGTATGTGTTGGCTTACTTGAGTTTTATTGTGATTTCTCGCTACGGTCAATGTTACAAAGGCCTTGTAATAAATGTGTCTATATTTTTTATATAACACCTGCTTGGAGTAATTTGTAAGTGTCCTTGCTTTGTGTGCTCATTGCGGGCTTTCAGTCACCCTCACCCCTCTTGAGACCTAGGGCCTCATTACACGGACGGCGGTAAGGGTTAACGGTCACCGTTAATGGCAACGGTCACCGTTAACCCTTACCGCCGTACTACGAGGTCCCTTTGCGGGTTGGTGCTTTAACGCCTGCTTTTTGCAGGCGTTAAAAACCAACCCGCTAAGGGACCTCGGAGCTAATTACGGCACCGCAAAATTGCGGTGCCGTAAATAGCGCCTTACCCATTCCCATAGAGCCCTATGGGGCAGAAATGTGAATGGGGAAGGGCAATGGCGGAAGGGGGATTTACCGCCCCTCCAACCTTGGAATGGGGCGGTAAATCCCCTTTCCGCCAAGGCGGTGCCGGTATTTTACCGGCATGAGCCATGGCGCTAATAGCGCCATGGCTCACCGCCTTCCGTGTAATGAGGCCCCTAGTCTTGACCGCCGCAATCGCTACCCTGATTGGTCTGGCTTGTCCAGAGGTTACCCTGTTCCAAGAAACTAGGCTGACCTTCTGAACCTCTGCCCCTCCAGGACAGAGTTCAGAAATCCGTCTTAACAACATGCACAGAAACGGTAAATTACATACCGATCGTATTAGTGTCCATCAATGTGTCCCAATGTATCAATTTATGGAAAAAAGAAAGCTTCATGTCAGTAAAGTTGTTAAGATCAAAACGCATGGTGTGTAAACGAAAGCGTAGAGGCTGTACCTTATGTGTCAAAAGGATCTTCTACTTGCATGCATAACACACGTAAAAGTCGCCGATCCTGTCAATAAGAATAGGAGCTTGTGAGTGAGAAATAAGGTCTGCAGTAGTCTGCTTATCTACATTGTGCTCGAGCGCTTATCTTCGTTTTCGGAGACGTGGTCCTGGAATGAAACGCACCCGCGAAAACACGAGCGCGAGTGACTTCAGGAGCATTTATGCGTTGCCATGGAGACTGGGGCAAGGCGACGCGCCGCAGTGTTGCTGCAGTACTTTTACCTCGGGCCCCACACAACCGTGGAGTAATGGGTGGGCGGGACTGTCACCCTAGCAATGACAATAAACAAAAGCATGATAGTGTGTCGCGCGCAAGAGACGTGAGGTGCCTGTAGACATATGTTTAGTTCTTAAAGTGTAAACCCTTAGTACTATCTACGTTGTGGCCGCAAAAGGTTTGCAAAGTCATGTTCTCAAAACAATTACACATAACTGCTGCATAATCAAGCCGGTGCCGAGTGTGATACTCCAGACGCCTGAGTAAATGACCACAATACTAGCAATAAGCTCAAAGCTAGATACAATTAAGAGACTAGTCTGTTCGCAGTAAGTAAAATGAAAATAAGAATACTTATTACATGTAACATTGAAAATGTTTACAGATATCCGATGGGAACAAGATCGTAATGTAAAAAATGAAAGAAATGTGAGCTGTAAATCTATCGCTGCACTAATCCTGTCCCTATGGATTCCATCCCACAAATATTCAAATAAAGAAGACTGCATCCTGCAAAATGTTATAATTCATAGGAAACAGATGTTGTTTATTTCTTCATTAATCCCTTTGGGTGTCAAAGAGTTCAATCGGTCAATCCAAAATGTTTCACGTTGGTACAATCTTTTCTGTAGATTCTCCTGTTTATTGAGTCTCTTGACCACTGCTAGGATTACAAATTTGATCTGGGCCAAATGATGTTGTTTTTCTTGCCAGTGTTTGGCTACTGCTGAGTTAGCAGTGCGATTTCTTATGCAGGATCGATGTTCGTTCCACCGAACTTTCGCTGTGCGTTGTGTTTGGCCAACGTATAATAGGTCACGTGGGCATTTGATCCTGTAGATGATGTTATGCGTATCACATGTGGCGTAGTCTTTAAGTTTGATCTTCTCTCCAGAGTATGGGTGGTTGATTGTTTCACCTTTGATGATAAAATTGCAGTTGCTGCAATTTAAGCAAGGGAATGTTCCAGTGCGATGAGTAATCTTCTTTTTGCGTGGAGGTTTGGTGCTGACCAATCTGTCTTTAAGATTTTGACTCTGTTGATGTCAGGCCGAGCCCTGCCCTCCCCCTGCTCCTCACATACTTCTTCCGTGTCACTGTCTTTGGAAGAGGATGACAGCTTCTTCGAGGTTCTTGAAGTCTCTCTTGTTGGCTTCTCATTGGATTTCCTATCGTGCAAATAAGGTCTGGCTCCATCAGAGGCCACCTTGACAGGTATTGGGACCTGTCTTGCGGGACTCCAACGAGCCAAACCCCTATGGTCAGGGAAAAAGAAGGAAGGCGCCAAAAAACCCTGATGTATTGTCTTCTGTGGTTGGGTTCGACTCTCCAAGAGGAAGTACACAACTGGCAGAAGAAGTTCCAATGAGAATTGACTGTCGAGTCCTGGATGGAATAGGAAGAAAATACTCCGAAGTGAAGATCTGAAGATGAAGACGGTGAATAAGGGTTCAATGGCTGAGAGAACACGAGGAGCCGGTCTGGTAACTGGCTGGGATCAACGGAACACTGCACTCATTTGAAGAGCAGAGAATGAACCCCTAAAGCAGGCTAGCTTTGGTCCAATCACCTGTGAACTTTCACTTTTAAATGAAGGGGTCTAACATTACTTGTTTGAATCATCCTTTGGACTCCAATCCTGAAAGATGTTTTTGTTGGACCCTGGTGTGAGAGTAATCCTTTCCAGAGACCTCCAGTTGAGAGGTGAAGGCAGGTGTTGCAAGGAAGAGGTGAGTTCTGTCTCCTAATCATCCCCAGGGACACTTTGGGGTGACCTCTACTACTGGATCAAGGCTGCCTCTCTGCCAGCCACCCTCTTGCAGGACCCATGAAGGTGTGTGCCAGCCTCCTCTATGTTGGGAGCCCGAGAAGAGACTGATATTGGCCCTTGAGGGCCTGGAATGGGACTCACAGCACCTGCAAGCCAGAACAACTGAGTCCCCTGTTTTCGACGTCGACCGACAGTAAGCTGCAACTCGAGCATATTCGACACTGAGCAATCCATCAGGATCCTTTGATGCTGCCTTTGACATTCATTGTTCTTCGAACCGCTGTTGCCTTTTCGACTTGGCTCAAATCTACAAAGCACTGCTGCCTTGAATTGCTTGAGGCTCTGTCCGAAGCACCAGCCTCGTCATCGCTGCTCCTGTAAGTCGATCAACCTGACCCGGGTGCCTCCCGAACTGTGACCTTTGGGCCCAACATAGAATCAACTCACCTGTGCATCATGGCCCAGCATGACTGCTGTTGATCCTTGACTGCTGAGCTGAACCTAATGACAGGCCAATCCGCACATCTCGAGTAAACAATTTGAGACTGAAGCTTCCTTCCCTTCAGCCCTGGATCAACAGCAGCTTGCCACTGGACCACTGTGACTGCCGCATCTTCGAACTGAACAGAACCTGCTATGGACAGCAAGAAGCCTAATTCCATGCTGTTGATCCACCAAGAAATTTGCAAAGGTATCATTGACTGGTTTCTGCCCCCCCATCCATCTTTGCGCCCTTGAAACTGATTAGGTTATTTGAATCACCTTTTGCAAGCTCAGAACATATCCTTGAACATTGTGGTCTTTTATTGCCTTTAATCCCCCTTTCCCATTACCCAGAGTGCTGCATATTTCCTATTTTTGCATATTCTGTGTTCTTTCTACATGTGTGGGTTTTTATAGTGTTTTCTAGTTACTTATTATTGTACATGGTGTGCTTCATTAAAGCGTTTCCCTTCATATAACGTTGATTGGACATTCCTTTATTTTGGACTGTTTTACTTAGCTGTTTGGGTTGCTACTGAACGACATTCACACCCCTCTTGAGAGTATAGCCTTCACTCGGCCCACATTACGACAAAAAGTGAAGGAGGAATGTCTCTTGAAGGTGCTTTTTTTTCTTTTATGATTGTGTTGGCTCTTGGTTTGTAGAAGTGTGAGGACTGAGTGGGCTCTTTAGCCTCTACTCATCATTGTACTCCTGCAGGGCAGAAGTCAATTCATCACAGCTCGTCTCAGCAAATCTAAGCTGGCTCAAGAAAGGAGCTCCAGTTCTGTTCCAATCAGAGTATTCAATTGAGAACAGGGCTCTCCAACACACTCTGCCCTTCAGCTTTTTGAGCCACGCTATATCACAATGGTCTCAGATCTCGGCTTTGTAAAGAATTGCAGATATGATTTTCAGTCTGAATACCATTGTTGAAGGTAATACAATAAAGCCTAAATAACTCAGGTCAAACTCACCTTCTCTTCTCCATCGCCTATCTATGCAGGGCCCACTTCATCGTACAGTATCTCCCAATACTTAAACTTCTTGGCTAAGTCAATCTTCTTCTCTCTTAGATGCCACTTAAACTTTTTAATTCTTTTAACACTTGGTGGAACACATCACTTTTGACTTGTGATTAAGGGCAAGGTGTTTTGGATGGGAGTATTTCAGTACCGGGTCTAAGAGCCCCTGCAACACAATGGTTGAAATGTGGGAGAGTATTACCTCATAGGTACAACCCAACCATTGGATATGCCACAAGCCCAAGCAATGGGGAAATGCTCATACTAATTCAAGATGGTTTGCCACATCTAATATACAAAAGTGAGACGAGTTTTATATTTTTCCAAGACAGAACCTTTGAAATTCAACCTAACATTCATCAATGGTATTTCATATGGGAACATAATCTTTTTAGTAGTAATGGTTTCATCCTCAACTGATTTCTCTTGACCTTGCTCGAAGGCCACGCTTTCATAGAAAAAAAAAGGATCATACAACGGCTTCCAACCTCCTTAAACAGGGAAATTCGATCAAGGTGTGACAGGATTTCTTAAAATCATCAGCTTCTTAATAGATGGGTAATTGTGCCAGTGTACTGAGTATGTGGTACAACTGTAAGCTATTCCTTCTACACAGTGCCACGTGGCCTGGTGGCAAGCCATACTTAAGAGCTACTTTGTGCTGTGGCACTTTGCTCAGGACTGGCTCTGGGGTTATACGCCATGCGCAGCACTCATAGTTCATGTCCATTTGCCATGTCCTGCAGCGACTGTTGATGGTGGTTTTGTCATGAAGAATTGACAGGTGTGTTGCCCCTTTTACCGTGCCCACAATCAATGTTGCATGTCATGACTCTGGAGCATGCAGTATGTATAATACACCCAAGGTACAGCTTCAGGCCATCTCCAGTGGGGCTGTAAATGTGTGCACTTTCCTTGGGGCAGGCGGACAGGTCGTGCGTGCAATGTACTATGTGGCTAGGGTTAATAAACTTGGAGAATGGCTGGTGTGTGTGTGTATTTGTGGGCGTCTGTTTGTGAATATGGAGGCATGCATGCGTAAGTGTATTGATCCAGGTAACTGTTTAGGACGACGGCGGCTTGCCCGTGTCCCTTTGCGTCCACGCATTTTCCCTGTTTGTTTGAAACTGCGTAAGTGTATGTGCAGGCCGGTGAGTGTGTGAGTTATTCTACAGTCACGTGTCTGTTTTATAGCAAAGGGACTGCCACCGGACGTATGCGGTTCTTCAAAATGAGGTGCCTGCCCTTTAACCATCACTTGGCACAGGATTGCTTGATTGCTGAATTCAGATCTACTAGAGGCGGAATTCTCTCATCAAAGCAGCTCTTTATGAAAACTTTGGAAATGTTCGTTTGTGCTTTTCTTTGAAAACCTGACCAAAGGAAAACAGAACATCATGCATTTAAACACATCTGATACAGAATGAGGAAAATTATTGATTTTTAAAAAAAATTTATTTATTGCAAGATGCCAGCGTGGTTTTGAATCTCAGGAACAATATAGTATGGTAGGAGTAGGATAAATGGGATGAACCTTTTATTGTATAGAGGGCACACTTCCTTTGGATAAAGGCGCTATATAAATAACACATCATTATCTTTATTATTATCCAACCAATAACGCTGCATGCAATGCTCTGTATTCTTTTAGAAGGGTAATTTTCTATGAAAGGTTCAGAGAAATTGCAAAGAACAGCGTCGGTGTTCCTCTATTTCACTGCAACACATGGCTGATGACCAATAATACATTGTAGGGTCTGTTTCGAATATCACTTTTTATAGTGACACCTTATTAATTGCCACAAACACTGGCACAACTTGTGTGGTGGTATGCAACTAATCAACGTATTCATGCAACAGTATTCTGCCAACTAGTGGCTTTGCGCGATTCTCCATTGCTGCATAACTGCAGTGGCCTAAGCAAGGATAAAACCTCTTTGGCGTTTCCACTAAGACTAAACACAGACCTCACTTGTACTTCAAAGTTAGTAAAAAGAACTGTCAAAAACACCATCCACACACTGGCTCCACACAATCATCTTTGAAACTGTCATGTTCCCCATTGGCCTGATCTTTCCAAATGGGCTCCCACAGCACACCCTTCCCCTCCTGCACCTCTCTACTCTTCTCCCCTTTGCCATTTTCAGGTAGTCTGCAAAATGAAGAAGGCCGTCGAGTGGATTGAAGCACCTCATGCAGGCATCAGTGCTATGTGATCTGATCCAAAGCTTTTCATCGAAGATTTCATCAATCTTCTGCCGCCAAAACTCCCTATCCCCAAGCATCTGCGTGCAACTTTACAGTTGTTTAGTTTAGTTTAGTTTAGTTTAGTTTAGTTTAGTTTAGTTTAGTTTAGTTTGTTTATAAAGCGCAAACCAGGCCCCGAGGCAACCGGGCGCATATTCTTACAGGCGGGTACAGTATACAAAGCAGACACAGTAAATTACAAACAATGATATATACAGTAAAACAATGTGCAGCAGGAAATACAAAGGCAGATTAAAGTACACATGGAGGATATGTAAGCCCCTAGCTCAAATGCAAGTGGCAGGGGCAAGGCAGGTCGAGGGGACATATAACTCAAGGGAGAACAGCCACTTTTTGGCCTTGTTCTTGAAGGTTTGTAGGTCCAAATCGCAGTTGGGCCCATACACTCTTACACTGCACCTGCATAGATGTTTAGGTTTGCCAGCCAGCATTCTTATGGTTGTTTTTTCTAAAGCATACTTAGTTAATAATTATAGGCTGGCTTAACATTGGCTTAACATTGGCTTAACATTGCCAATGCACTGTAAATAACAAGATTGTGGATGTGGTTCTGTGGATAGAGTTCAAGAAACAAGAAGCCATTTTGGTAGATAATGGATGTAATGATATGTGTGCAAGGAGTATGTGGTCCTTCTCCTTCTTTCTACTTCGCCCATATCTAAGGTTCCTCGGTGACGCCATATCATCTGGTACACCCTGCCACTCTCCTGGGCTTTAATCTCTTCACCAATTGCATTCTGGGGCTTGAAGTGTTGCGTCATTTCAATTCAATGAAAGTAATTTAGGTAAAACTAAAGTAGAAGCAAAGTCCAGGACTGAAAGGTTCTGTCCTCGGATGCATGGAGTCATCTGATGACCTTACAAATAGCACAACCAATTGTTTCAATCGTTGGATCACAAATCTCCCTCTGGACTCTCTCGTCTGTATAGAATTCTTGAGTAAGCTCCCAGTACGCCTCTGTTTTAGATGTCAACAAGATCGAAGTGTTTTGATTGGATATTGTGAATATTTTGATGGGCTTTTAGCAGGACCGAAAAAGTGAATGCACCACAGCGCAACTGACGCCCTCCCACAAAAACCAGAAATGTGATAGAGGTAAAAATTCAACAAGCCAACACATTGACACATGCATATACCCGTGTTTAGCACATACAAGTCAGTATCGTATCTGAGTCCAGACTCCATTCCCCTTCAACACCAATAAAATGAACTTCAGGCAGAGCAGCTTTTCAGATAAGAAGGAGCGTCGGTCAACAGCAGTGCACAGTGCACATCCCACTAACATAACATAACCCAGGTGCAAGTGCTAATTGCCTGGTCTGTGGGCAGAAGCTCAGCTGCACAAATGAGCATGGCCAAAAAAAGCCTGCAGTAATCACTGTGATTTATCTCCTGGGGTCTTTGGACATATTGAGCCAACACAAAAAACCTCCCCTGGGTGTAATCTTCCCACTAATCTCCATTTTTGCCTGGTATCTCCGTACGTGGCAATATTACACCCCATCGATATCTGTCAACAGCCCAGGTTCTGAAGCGATATTTGCCTCCTGTTCAATTTTATGGTCAGGGTTTTCAAAAGTCCCTCTCGAGTCCTCTTTCCGTGGTATATCCTTTCGACTTGTAGTTCCTTGGGCTAATTAATATGAAGCTGTGATAACTTGACTAGGGCTCTGAAAGGCAATGCAAACAATAGGTAAATATGACATATTACACAGAAAACAATCTGCAAGCGGGCCCTGTAAGTAGAATTTTCCGAATTCTAGATGTGTTCTAATTTTGCGAGTGGGCGGGTCTTACAGTGATTTACAATGTAACTCAGGAGCAAAATATATGCCCTCAGCACTTAAGGTTCAGTACATGCCTCAGTCATAGGCAAGATAGCTAGCTTCCGCCCACAGTCCTGAACAATGCAGAAAAAGGGAGCACAATTGCAATGACTTGAAGCACATTTCAGACAGTACCAACATAGACACGCTAGCAATTAGAGCCTTTTGTCCCGAATAAGGGGGAACTTCAGTTAGCACGGTTGTCCCGTGTCAGATTCTGTGGTACTCATCTAAAACCAGAAATGACATGTTCAATGTGTGTACCTGTCTGTAATTATACATAAAATGCATCACCGTATCAGGATCTTGTGTGCAGCGCAACCTCTGGCATTTGAATGGTCTCTTGACGCAAGGCCTTTTAAGATGGATGCGAGAGTTGAGTCGGTGGGAAGAAGTGGGAGAGGCAAGTTGTGAAACCTGCCGCGTTCATGCACGGGGATCAGAAACGCCAACTCTCTCTGTGTGCTCATAAGAGTCTACGTGAGTTGACCATGGGCACATAGGAACAGTGTTCCCAGAGGAGAACCCCAAGTATTGTAATTATGCTTAGTTCTTGATAACAAGTTCTCCACTCAGAGTATGGATGGGCCGGCTGGTTGTGCAGAGTGGTCTCTAAAGTGGTGGGTTGGCCCACAAGGTGTTTCGTTTGCTGGGTGTTGATTTTGGGACATCAGGGCTGGTAAAGTGCTGGTGGCTATGTAGGTCAATGCAGTCGATGTCTGGCTGGCAGGTCAGAAGGAAATATGTTACAGGTCATTTCCCTTTCGCAACAGGGAAATAGAGAGCACAGCTGTCCACTCAATATATGCAAAAGTCAAGAATAGCATTCCCAAGTGATGCCTTCCCTTCTGAACCCTTCTCTGCACACCCATTAGCTCAGGATGCAGGTGAGATCAGCAATGCAGCCTCAAAGAGCATGCTTCCAGCAAGGACATAAGTGTACTC
This sequence comes from Ambystoma mexicanum, assembly GCF_040938575.1. Taxonomy (NCBI): domain Eukaryota; kingdom Metazoa; phylum Chordata; class Amphibia; order Caudata; family Ambystomatidae; genus Ambystoma; species Ambystoma mexicanum. The sequence goes on from NC_090925.1 coordinate 984,196,403, forward strand.
TTTCTCAGTTCCAAAACCTAAATCCTCTATGCCTCATCCCTTTAGACTCAGGCCGTGCCCTGTTTCCTGTAAAACAGCCATTTCTACCAAGTCAACAATCAGCCAACGTGAAGGAACTGAGTGTATTGCAGTTAGGAGGCAATTTCACAGGATCAAGTTCCTTAACTTGTGTGCTGTAGCTTCGAGATCAGGCCGGTTCCCTCAAAGATTAGCCCACTGCTTCATTAGCACTAAGCAGGTTTAAGACTTTGGAACACGTTACAAGTTTGGCAGGATGGGAAGATCTGATGGTAAAGTGGTGGTTACAGAATTACTGCCACTTACCTGGCACTTTCCTTTGCTACTGAGCTCCGAGTTTGGAAGTGAAGTAGCGGGTTTACCTCCATTTATGTGTTGTAGGATTTACTTGCAGAATACAGCTGGAGGCCAATCCTCCACTTTATCTCCAGAAATCATCCGATTTACTGCAGCGTAACCCAGCGTTTTCCTACGGACTCCAAAAATGATTAATTACACCCCCATACCACTACTTGTAAACCTGCAGTAAATATTCAGGAACAAGTGGTGGTAACAGTAATGTAGTATGCCGGGATTGGTGGTAATGGGGTATGCCAAAGGAATAACTGCCAAACTCCTAATGAGGACGTGTGTGTGTCTGCCGAACCACAATCAGTGTTCTTCTAATGCAGCTTGCTCAGGGGCCTATCACCAAGAAATGAACACTTCTGCTGGCCTAATAAAACAGAGCCATGCATCAATATGTTGTGCCTTGTCGGGGCAGTGGTTAACGCACCATTCCGGGTGGTAATACAAAATAATGGTGTGGCTGTCTGTGTTGTCTAGGCATAATAGCATTGCTAAGGAGGGGGTGGAATGTTGTGTAAATACATTTGCGATCATTTTGTGGGTTTCCGGTAAAAATAAAAAGGTGCCATAAGATGTTTCTAGAGCTGATGAATGTTCCTGGCATTAGCCTGTGTTGTTTCGGGGTTGAAGTTGTATGTTGTGATGTTGGTTAGGATGAGAGGTTTCATGATTTGAGGTAGGTTAGTGTTTTTCTTGTCATAACTTGTCTGGCAGACCACGTTAATACATATTGTGGACTGATTTGTTGGGTTTCCAAACATTGACAGGCTATATTATCTATGCATATAAACGAAGAAGTCCTGACTGACTCATCAACACCCAGCTCAAACCGTTTATCCTAGGAATGTGAAATTTGGAAGGTACATTGTTTTCATGATGTAGGTACCCACTAAAGAAGGATTTGGGGAAATTCTGTCCCTAAGAGGGTCAAAAGGGGTGGTTAATTTTTTTATGACGATACCTATATATCTCAAAAACCGAAGATGTTACAGCCGTGACCATTGATATTTAGATTCTTCTTCAAAAATAGAGAAATACATGTATGACCATTTTCCAAGAATCTAGTTAAGGGAGATGGAAAAGGGGGTGAATTTATTTTGAAGGATACCCTTATCTCACAAATCGAAGATGTTAGAAAAGTAAAAATTCACATTTGAAATATTCATTATATAGTAAGTTTCTGAACTGCTTCTTAAAATTGGTAATGGAGAGTATCCCATATTTGAGAACAAAATTGTCATCCCTTCCAACCTACACATAGTCCTCAATTCCCTAGCAGACCTCACATCCAAAATGAAACCTGTCATAACAAATCTAATAGAGAAATCTACAGAATGGTTATGTGAGTGTGCCATTTTAACACAAAAGAACAGCATGGCTGCCGTAATCAATAATATACATATTAATTCTTTCGTAGGAGCCCAAATGGAGTACACATCTGTAAACTCAGTGGTTCAAAGTGATGACGCAGTCCACAACCCAATTGAGTTCTTAAACACTTTAATTCTTCCTGGTCTTCCCGAACACAAACTTCTTCTCAAAGTGGGAACACCTGTGATATTATTGCAGAACCTCAACCCATATAAACTCTGTAATAGCACCAGATTGCGAGTGAAAGCTCTCCACAGAAATGTGATTGAGGCTACAGTGCTAAACGGTTCTGTTCAGAGGGAGTCCATGTTCATACCATGAACACCTCTTATACCTTCAGAATATCTGTTGGAATTCAAAAGACTTCCGTTCCCTTTAAAGGTTTGTTTCACCATGACTATCAACAAATCTCAGGGACAGACTTTAAAGATAGCAGGGATTGACCTAAGGGAAGATTGCTTCTCGCATGGCCAATTTTGCATGGTCTGTGCCAGAGTGAGCTCACCTACCTCTCTGGTAATCCTAGCACCTGAAGGGAGAACCACTAGTGTAGTTTACAAAGAAGTACTCAAATATTTGTTTTTGTAGGTTACACATGCCGAATAAGTAATTTATTTTTTTCTGTCTCATTGTCTGTTTGTAATTACAACATGAAAACATTTTTGGATGTGCATCAATGGAACAACTATCTTGGTTTTGTAGCCAATATGCCCCAACTAACGTCTGCAATAAACATTGCTTATTACATTAAGACATCAACCTGTAAGTTATATTTCATACAGTTTGTACAAAAACTCATGTGTCTTTTGAAAACAATTGTACCAAATCCCCAAATTTACATGAGAAAGTACATATATATCCTAAATAACATTGATCTGTATAACCATTAAACAACTAAGGGCCTAATTCCTGGAATTTTTAGCGCAGTGACTTTGCACTGCCAGCAAACATGTTCAGTCGCCCCTGATTCACAGAGCGGTGCAAAGTGTATTTTTGCAGTGCAGAGTCACTTTTGCTAAGTGTGCCTAATTTACGGTGCAAAAAGTACTTTTGCACCATTCTGTGAATCAGGGTGTTTGTTGCAGAGCAAAGTTACTTTGTATCGGTGCAAATGCATCCGTGCAAAGTCACTTTGTACCGTGCTAAAGGTTCCTTGAATTAGGCCCTAAAGGACATCATTGTATGGGAAATGATCTGTTTCATGATGATGAGGTCTAAAAATCACATCACCCCATTTGTAATACTGTTCAATGCTAGAGAAGAAGTATGTAGGTTAAATGTCTGTGAATGGGGCCCATTGATAATTACATGGACATGTTGTGGGTCTGTGCTTCTGCATTAGGAGAGAAGATATTGTGCATAGAGGTTCTCATAGCCTAAGAACATGCACATTTCTAGAGAGTACTCATTCATTCAGCATTTGGAAGACCTGTGCATTATTGACTGGATCTGTGGATAAGATAGAACCAGTTCCCACCAAAGATCATCAAGATCCGCTAAAACATTGATGATAATGGCAATGCAGACTATACCCCAGCCATCCTATCATGCAAACAACAACAAAGACTACATTCAAATTGAAGCCCTGACAAAGACCATACCATCCGACAAAGCAACATAATACTCAGATAACATCTTGCCAGCCTCCATCCTAAAGACACCCCCGAGGGAAACCTCCACCCCAATTTAGCAATACTCAATGCATCCATCAATGAGGCACCTTCCCTGTCTCCAAACTGTCTCCAGATTGTCTCCACGCTAATGAACCCAAGACTGGACCCAATGATCCCAACAACTATTGCCCCGGCACACACCTTCTTCTCTTTTGACAGTGCCTTGAAAGCTCTGTTGCCACCCAACTACAAGCATACTACCAGCAGTCAACGGCTGCCTAGAAACTTTGCAGTTAGGCTTCAGACCCAACTACCACACAGAGACAGTCACCATCCACATGGAATATGATGCATTCCAAATCCTCAACGAGGAATAACACTGCCACTTGGAATATCATGAGCTCTCCATAGCCTTCGACACAGTAGAGCCATAAACACTCATCAACATATTGTTAAAGCACACTGGAATACTAGAGAACGTCTTCCACTGGTTCATCTCCTAACAAGACAACTACCACCAGTTTGTCCAAAAGGATACCTCCAAATCACCTCATTAGCTGTGGAGTACCTCATGAATCTCTGATCGTCAACCACTACGTGAGCCACTGAGAATCCTTCTACACAGTCACAACATCCAGATACACCAATAACAATATGCAGATGATGCACAATTCTCCCTGAAAATATCATCCATCGAAGACATTCACCAACTCAAGGCCAATTGTCAAAGTGAGCGGCAATGGTCGGGAGCGGTGTTCCCCTACTTTTATTTTTTACTGTTGACAGTTCCACTACTTTTTGCAACCATTTTCTCCATTCCAGAACTGTTCTTTGTGAAGTTAAAGCATCAGATAGTCGTTATAGCTAAACTGAAATCTGTTTCAAGTTAATTGGCTGTCAACCAGCATGGCTGCAACCCTTGAAAAATGTTTTGCACATTGCTCTCTTCCTGCCTACTCTGTCCTCCGCCGGGGCATAGTTCCACTACTTTCTTTGGTATACTTCTACCGCTGCTGAAGGCCTACTTTGTCAGATCGAGACCTTTAACTGAATCACAGCCAGACTGAATTCTTGCTCTTCACCAAAAATGCCAAATACCCCAACATCCAGACCTGGCTGTGCACCATGAAAAACAAGGGCTTCCTCCCGCGGGAGACAACCTGTCGCAAGTCTCTGGGAGGTTACACCATCAGCCATTTCTTCTTGAAAACTCACTCACTGCAGAAAATTCAGATAGCTTGGTACTCACTATCCCTTCTCCAAAAAATCCAAGCCTTCATACCAGACACCACCTTCGTCTTCATATCACTCAATCAGGCACTGGTCCTCACCTAAATTGAGGAAAAGCCCTACTCACCGGACTACCTGCTGTTACACTTGCACCCATGAGGCATGTCTACCATGGGACTGTCCAACTCATGAAAGGCCTCCTCGATACGCCTATGCTCATCGCACCTGACTGGCTTCCTCTACAAGCCTGTATCAACTTCAAGGGCAGTTCCAACATATAGAAGTGCATATTTGCTGCACTCGGAGAAGTGTTGAGAGCTATGACTTCAAGAAGCATACTGTTCACATCCCATCAGACTGACCACCCAAACCCATCCAGTCCAGTACCAATGCTGATACCACCCTCCTCACCCCACACCCTGTTCGACCCCCACACCCACTCTCCTCAATGTTCCATGATACCTAGAAAATGCAAGTGTTAACTATTATCTGCTACCCTAAATGGTATGCTGGTCAACAAAGGCTATGTTGTAAGTAATGTTCCATCTGTAACTATCTGCCCATTGTCCCTACCCATGTGCAATGCTCAGTTCGCTCCCCAATAAATAAGGAACATATGGAAAATAAATACGATCACATCTAATAGAATGCTACAATGAAGGTGAGGAATTGTAGAGCCGGCATTGCTTTGCTCAATATAAAAAGCATTTGGCAAAGGAAGCTGTTTGGGTTGTTCTAGTGACGTGTCTGCATAGTCTGCCTTTCAGGACTTCAGCAATGGACCCAGAAAGGGGAACGGCCTTGATGAGGAAGAATGGTCACTTTGCCCAAGATTGAAATCAAATTCCCAGGAGCATGCCCCTTTGCCAGGAATTTCGATTAACTGCCCATGTGTGTGGGCCACTTCCAATGATTACCATGAAATACCCAGGTTGACCAATAGCCAAGGATTTCCACCAACTGCCCATGTACATGAGAACTTTCCATGTTTCCCACCAATTATCAATTACACGGGTACTCATCCCGTTGCCAAGGACTGCCAAGAAACTGATTGACTGCTCAAGTTCTGACACCACTGCCAATGTTTCCCATCCAAATGACGAAATACTTCTGCCGTTGTCATGGAGTTCCAGAAAATGTACAGAAGCTTGCCCCATTGGCAAGGATTGGCAACACATGCCAAGATACTTTCCAAACCTCCAAGTATGGCATCGGGAACACAGCTACTTTCCCCATATTGCCAAGGGTGGTCATTAGGTGCCCAGGTACCTGCTGCATTAAAAGGATTGCAATCGACTTCCCAAATACTTGCTAATGTCTACAGATGGCTATGTCCAGATCAGATACGCATGCCAATTTGTTAAGCATTGCCATGAACTGCCCAAGTACTTGTCCCAATGCTGCCACCTGATCCCTGGTCCTCCCCTTGCGTCAGGCGGCTGACTTCCCTTCAAGGCCGGTGAGTGGGATGAGTGCAGAATAGCTTCCTGTTTCAGCTGCCAGTGATAGCACACATGGGGAGGTGGGCGGGCCTGTGGGAAGGATTTTATGCTGCAGCTGCACTTTGAGGTGTCGAGCTTGCTCCGCCCACCTCTCCTCTCCTGCTGAAATTAGCAGCGGTAGCTGGAAGGCAGGTATGGCGCGTCCCCTTTCTACTAGGACAGGAGTAGAAGGAGAAAGCACTCTACAGCACAAATCCGTTCAATGCGCCAGGCTTCCTGTAGTGTTTTTTTCTTTCGATAATATCATGGGAAGAAAAGGGAAAATACAATCCTGTGCAATTGCAATTCACACCAACACTGATTAGCAGTCTAGTGTTTTTGGAGCGGAGAGAAATGAGCGTGCCATAATGCAGATGGGCACATAAAATAACAATTTGTGCACGGTCCATTCCATGCCACAGAATATTTCTCTCTATAGCAATGGCATGCCTCACTCCAGTTGTCACGTTCAGTGCCACGTAAAGGAGCCAAAACCAAAAAAATACCAAAATAAGGCAAAGAACGACGTTTTACACAATTCCCATATGCATATTTGGTTCAGTTCGACGCTTAACTTAACCCAACCTTTTATATATCTGTGTTAGCATTTCGCAAAAAAAACATAGGCAATGCTGCCAAAATCATCATGAGATTTGTACAATATCACTAAAGTAGTGCCTACAAACCCATCGAATTCTAAAAGGTAGGAAGGAAATGGGAAAGGATGGGAGGGACCCCTACAATACAAGGTCTCAAAAAAGAGCAAAAAGCACTTTAAACTCTCCTTAAACCTCGTGTGATAAATCACCCATCAATCTAATCCAACAATACCAAAATTGCGGAGAAGAGAACCATGCCCTTAGCATCAGAATATTGCATCACTTCAAAAATTGCCATCCCCAGATTCGGGGTGCAGGCCTGGGAAACAACAAAACCCTGAAAATCACTGATAACCTTTGATTATCACCACCATCTCCCCAAGTGATCGCTCTTGTGGGGGCACACAACACTCAGACCAGTGCCAGGTCCCTTATTACACCTGCAGAGGCCCCTTCAGCTGGCACTTTGTGAAACACCACGTTTCCAGGTTGTTGTACTGCACACAACAATTCCTGGTAAAACCGTGAATCCCCTCCTCATATGTCACAGAATGCTGTGTACTCATCCATCAACTGCGCCGTCATGCCTACTCAGCTAGCATCCAACTACCAGCTCACCACCCTTACGCCGGGCGAGACCTCCTCTCCCAGAATAATGGAAGACAGCAGTGGCTTTGCTATAGGGGTTTGGGGGGGCTGGAGGGGTTATAGCCCCAGGTCTTTTGGTTGTAGCCCCAGATAGAAGCTTAGGGGCTACAACCAAAAGGTTAGCTAGCCCCGAATTCCGACAATCCCCACATTAGCACAGCCCCGGATCTTTTCCATACCTAGCAACACCCCTGGAAGCCACGGTCAAAGCTGCCCATCAGTCTACAACTCAGTTACACCAGACTTTGAATGCTGAATAATGTGAATTGTGTGTGCCATTCAGATGCATTGAACACATCCCTCATGTTTGTGTATGTGTGTGGTTCTCACAATGCATAGTTTGCAGCTATCTTTTTTGTGTGCCACTCAAGAAAAACCAAACAATGTTCACCATTTATTTTGCTGCAGGCCACCCTTTGCTCAGGTTTGTGGTACATTCAGTGAATCTTTTTTGGCAGTGAGCCTGTTGGCAATATTTTGTGTGGAAGTGTTGTCAGTCCTATTTCAGCAGAAAGAAGCAGAATGGGGAGAGGGAGTAATGAAGTCACAATGTACAAGAGGTTCAAAGACCCAATCAGAGAGGTTGCAACTAAGAACATGATGGGAGAGTAGTACTTGGGTAACTGAGGGGAGTGGATCTTTATTCCAATGGCAGATGAAGGCCTTGGCTACCTGACGAGAGGAGTGGCACTAGGAATCTATTGAACTGGTGAAACACAGTGACCCTGCTAGTGGCTAGAACTGGGGACTTTGAGAAAGGTGGTGTATTGGAAAAAACATGTGCGCTGAAATGCAAAAGAAATGTGACAGGACTTTAGAGAGCATGCAGGGATGGTGATCACTGGAGACCTCAAGCAGGGGCAAGGCCCTCAGGATTGGCATGAGCCATAAGGCCACTATGGTTCAAAGAAAGAGGGGCAGATTAAAGAGCATGACTAGTGAGGATGCTTTTCAAGGCATGGTGTGGTGGCAAGAGGCATCGCAGCATCTAATGACGGAATCTAGGAGGACACTGGGGACCTGATAAATGAGAACCTTGGAACCTGCTTTGGGGAAAGGAAGCACTAGTCTAGTCATTATAAAGGGGGTGCTGGGGATTTGGTGAGTTGGTGGGTGACATTGGTAAAGAAATGTGTGGAAAAGGGAATTGAGGGCCTTTTGGAAGAAAACATGGAATTGGGGACCTGATGGAAGAGGCGTCCTGGGAGGAACTGAAGAAAGAAATGGTGTGTTGGAGTCATTGAAAGGAAGAGAGGGCCTTTGAAGGCTGGGAACGGAAGTGGATGACATCAAAGGGAAGGTTTTGATGACAAGTGGAGCCTGGGGGTGGGAGAACATCCATTCCTCCATTAATGAAGAGCAGGTACCTGCTAGTTTTGTTGTTCCTTGTGTGAATCTCTTTTTTATATTGACTGATCTCATTGTGGCACAGGGGTAATCATTTCCTACCTTTGCCTTGGTGATTGATTTCAACAACAAAGTAGCGCTGGAGCTCCAGACATGTATATGAGGGGCGTTGCATAGGTATGTTAATTCATGTAAATTTGGTTCACCCACGTTCTTCACCTGTGCTTGGATACACTTGATGACAAGTTGTTTCCTTGTTTTATTGGAGCTTTGAAATGTGGCATTGATGGTAGTCTTTTATTTTGGCCCTGATGAAGACGAAGCACAAGTGGCTCTTCTTAGAAACTAGTATCCCTCCACTTGAGGTCTGCACATGTTTCCATACATTTGTACATCCAACAGTGGTTTGGGGTGTATATACTACATCGTGCATGTCAGTACATGTAGATTCGTCTACTATCAGACAGGATACCAAAGAGTTTAGATTCGTCTATTACTAGTTGGCCTTTTCTTTGTATCTGTATGCCTTGCGTGATGTGCAACGCCAAGTGATGTATAGGCGCATTACAAATAACAATGCATACATCTCTCCCGATCGCATCTCCTTGCTAGTCATCCTTTTAAGCATGAGCGCTTGCACTTTGCATCGCCAGTTTTACTCAGACTGGGACTGGCCTGAAGGGCAATAGAGCAATGCCCGAAGTGAAGTCCCAACATGCTGATGTGGGCTTTTGGGTCAAAATGGGCCCATTTTTTTTGCCAAAGTGGCCCACTTTGATTAGTTACCTCACTGTGCAGCTAGTAGCTTTGACCAATGTTACTGCACAGATATTATTTCAAATGCACAATTTGCAACACATGTTATCAAAAATAAACCCTTGGGTACTACTCACACGGTCTTTCACAAATGGAGTTAATTGTCATTTGCAACCATGGACCACGTTTTCATTGGCAGCCCAGACAATTTCATGCCCGAGCCTATTCCTGGATTGACTGATGCCATTGTTCATACATCTTTGGCCCTGACCTAATACGCATTACTGTTTGCCCTGCATTGTGTTAAACTAGGGTGCTTTTTTCTCCCCTCGCATGATTCTCAAACTTAGGTGGCCCTGACCTAATACGCATTACTGTTTGCTCTGCATTGTGGTAAACTAGCGCCCTCCACTCACTTCCTGTCTGCATACTCGGGTCGTCCGCCTCCCCTCCTACTCCATGGTACTCTCTATCTCGCCTATCTACTCTAACTGCTTCTCTATTGACTATCCTGCTCTCCTCACTAAATCCGGTAGGAAAAAGTTTAAAAAGGACATCCTGGTCTCCAACCCAGGCCTCCCTATCGCTGACACCTACACGAGCGCCTGCTCCAAGGAAACTCTCACTGACATTCTCTTTTTCGTGCCTTCTCCTGACCTATGGACCCCTCACATGGTCGCTGTGCTCTCTCCTTTCTCCTCCTCTCCCATTAATGGTGGCACCCGTTGGGATGTCCTCTTGGCCCCTTTCCACTCCTCTAAGGCCATCATTAATGTCTATGCCAACGGGACCGTCTTGGTCCAAGGCCCTCAGGCCAACCTTCACCTCTTTGATGGACGCTTCCCACGCCTCATCAACTTCCTCTCCGCTCCCGCTGTCCCCCCTCCTCTGTCCTCGGCTACCTTGCCTCTCCCCCCCCTCCCTGCCCCTTCTCTTGCTCCCTCTTCAACTCCTTCTCTAACACCTCCGCAGGGCGTACCTCTGATCTGTACCCCTCCCCGGAAGTTTTTCAAGGGTGGCAACCTTCTCCACATTGCCACTCTAAATTCTCGCTCTGCCATCAAGCACTCCTCTGATATCTGTCGCCTTCTTGAGGAACTGGACCTCGACGTCCTCGGTCTCACTGAGACGTGGTTCACTGCCAGCTCTGCCACCAGCTTCGACACACTCCTACCTGAAGGCTACAAGATCCTCTCCGTGCCCAGGCCCAACCGTTCAGGGGGTGGTGTTGCCCTTATCTTCCCTGAGTGGATTCCTGCCACTGTCACTCCTACGCAGACCTACTCCTCTTTTGAATGTCTTGTCTGCCGACTCTCTCTCTCTCCTAGCCATTCCCTTACCGTGGCTACTATCTATCGGCCACCTGGTCAAATTTCCTCCTTCCTCTCTGAGTGGGCTGACCTCTCCTCCTCACTCCTGTCCTCAACCACCCAACTCCTCTTTCTCGGTGACTTCAACATCCACCTCGATGCCTCCTGTCCCCCCACTGGTCTCTTTCGCGAACTCTGCAACTCTCTCTCACTCTCTATTCTCCCGTCTGGGCCTACCCACTCTGCAGGGCACACTCTTGATGCTCTGATCTCCTCTGACCTTCCCCTCTCCCTCCCTCTCTCCACTCCTCTCTCCTGGAGCGATCACTTTCTCCTATCCTCCCACCTCTCCCTCCCTACCCCACAGGCAAAGCCACCCTCTTCACTGCCACCCACCTTCTCGGTCATCCGACCCATGAAGCGCGTGTCAGCTGAGGCTTTCGCCGCTACCTTCTCGCCCCCTCCTCCCCCCTCGGCTGACTCCCACCCTGACACAGCCCTCTCCATGCTCTATTCCGCTATAACTGATACTCTCGATATCCTTGCCCCCGTCATGAGAATCCGCCTGAAGCCCAAAGCCAAATGTAACTCCTGGTATGACTTGGATCTCGTCACCCTAAAACGCAAGTGCAGGGTGGCAGAGAGGAAATGGCGTGCTTCATGTTCATCCTCTGACAAACTGGCCTGCCGCCTGCTCCAAAGGCAATACCGGCTCTCCGTTCTCACCAAGAAGAGAGCCCTTATCCAAGCCCGCAGCTCTGAGGCATCTAACAACTCGGCCGAACTCTTTAAAATCTGCAAGGAGCTGGCCAACCCTGCTGCAGTCTCTACCTCTCCGGTCCCCTCCCAGGCCCTCTGCACTGCACTGGCCTCGCACTTCATCTCAAAAACTCAGGACATCCTATCCTCGCTCTCCTCCTCTCTCCTCCCTCCCTCTCTTCCCGGCTCTTCCTCTTGCTCTCTTGCAGCCGCCCCTCCGCCCCCCTTCTCTGCTTTTCCACTTTTTTCTGCTGATGAGGTTTCCAGACAAGTCCGATCTATGAAAGCCTCGTCAAAACAGGTTCACCCCTGTTCCTCCAAAACCATCAAGGACCACATCGACTCCCTGGCTCCTCCCCTTGCAGACTTTTGCAACCTCTCATTCGCCTCTGGAGTCTTCCCATCCCCCCTCAAGCACTCCCTTGTGCACCCCCTCCTCAAGAAACCCTCTTCCGACCCCTCCTGCCCCGCTAACTATCGCCCAATCTCCATTACTCCCTTCCTGGGCAAGCTCCTGGAGAAACTGGCCATCTCCCAGCTTAACCTCCATGCTGAATCTGTTGGTAATCTTCATGACCATCAATCCGGCTTCAGAGCGGCCAGAAGCACGGAAACTGCTCTCCTGAACATCCGTGAGGACCTGCTCCTGAACCTCGATTCCAACACTCCCTGTGTTCTCATTCTGCTCGATCTCTCCTCTGCCTTTGACACTGTCAACCATGCCATCCTGCTAAACCGCCTCCGTGATAACCTGGGTATCACTGGTCAGGCTCTGGCATGGCTGACCTCCTTCCTTTCCGGTCGACCCTCCCAGGTCCAAATGGGCTCCTTCCTCTCTGACATCTTTTTCTCCACCTGTGGTGTCCCCCAGGGATCCAACCTCTCTCCCTGGCTTTTCAACCAGTATCTGGCACTCCTTGCCCACCGCATCGCCGCTCTCTGCCCCTACTTCCAGTGCTATGCGGACGATACCCAGCTCATTTTCAGGCTACCCTCGGCCTCCTCCTCTCCTTCCCTCATCTCCGACTGTCTGTCTGCTATCAAGGAATGGTGTGCCGCCAATGACCTCTGCCTTAACGCCAGTAAGACTGAGATTCTACTCATCGGCACACCCACTCCCTCCTTCCCTTCAGCTCTCTGGCCGGCCTCCCTTGGCCCCCCTCCTGCCCCTACCTGCAAGGCTAAAAACCTCGGGGTCATCTTCGACTCCACACTCTCCTTCTCTCCTCATATATCTGACGTCTCTAAGAAGTCTCACTACCAACTGCACCTCCTCAGAGGTATTCTTCCCTTCCTCTCCTTCCCCCAGAAGCTCACTGTCTCCCGAGCCCTGGTTCTCTCAAGGCTGGACTACTGTAACAGCCTCTATCTAAATCTGCCTGCCTCCACTCTCCGCCCTCTGCAACTTATCCAGAACAGAACTGCGAGACTTGTCCTTGGCCTCAAGCCCAGGGACCGTATCTCTCCTGGACTGAAATCTCTTCACTGGCTCCCAGTGGCTGCGAGGATTAAGTTCAAAACCCTCTGCATTGTCCACAAGGCCTTCTGGGGCCTGGGGCCTAAATACCTTCAACTCTCTCTTCCTAAATATCTTCCTTCACGAGCACTTCGCTCATCCGTCTCCAACTCCCTCATGGTCAGCCGCTTCTCGAAGCAACGAGCTGGGGGTAGATCTCTCTCCGCAGCAGGGGCCTCCCTCTGGAACAGCCTTCCTGCCTCCCTGAAACTTGAGGAGAACCATCTCCGGTTCCGGAAGCACCTCAAAACCTTCCTCTTCGCTTCTGCCTTCTCTCTCCCTCTCCCCTGCTAAACCTGCTTAACTCCCCACTGAATTCTGCACTTAACCTGCATCTGGGCCACTCTCAGCGACCTCGGTCCAGGGCCCAGCCACTCTCCACCTGCACTGCCTCCCTTGGCCCCCCCTGCACCGTGGGACTGTCACTGTATCCCTACAGCCCCCTTCCCAGCACTTGCTATGCACTTACCTCGCACTTGCCACCAGCTGGCCCTTTTTATTAATTATTTATTTTACGCTACTTACCTTGTACTGCACTTTCCCCCCCCACCTCCTCCCCTTGCACTTTCTCCTTTTTCCCCTTACCTCGGCACTTGCGCGATCTGAATGACACCTGGCCTAGTAGGATCGTTTGTCTGTCTTTCCCTTGTTTCCCCCCCCCCCGCCTCGTCGCGCCTTGAAACACTTGTGTATAGGCGCGTTACAAATACCATATCATATCATATCATCTGCACTTTATGCTTAGATGTGAATTTTATCCGTTTTGATTCAATGTTTGTAATCATGTCCCACGATTGTTTACATGGTGTATATGTAGTATATGTACTATACGAATGTGTTGTTTTTATGTGACTTCTCTATTCTTCTACTAATAAAATGTGTTTATGTTTGGGTGGAAGAACGTGTGAATGTTGAGTTGTTCCTGCATCGGGCTGTGCACCCATGAGCTATAAATTGTTTTTGTAATTATTTTCTAATTATTAATAATGAGAATTATAATTAAGAAGGCATTGTGTTTTCAGAATAGGGCAATTAGGGCGTTGAAGGGCGATGGAGGGGGACTGCGGAGAACCTGTTGGAGAAGGCGGCCTCTGAAGAACGCATGGGGGAATGGCAGACTGGGATCCTAATGGGGAAAATGGGGCGAGTGCTGGTAACGTCAGGCATGCATGTCACTTGTGTGGCACATGGGTGGCACACTCAGGTGACAGGTATCACCGCATCCCTTCTGTTCATTCAGGAATGTTCTCTCAGTAATTCTACAGCAGGAATAGCTTGCATTTATTCACGGATATGTGAGTGGTGCTAAAGTGCTACCTATGAGTCAACATCATAGCACTGGAATACAGAGAGGAGGGAGATGGGATGTGAGGAGGGACACATAGCTTATTGGTGCTGTCTGTTTACTTGCCCACCCATTGACTGCCTATGGTCATGCTAACCTCTGTGGCCATTGGTAGACACTACCTGCATCGCCCCACTCAAAACACATCCTCTTGGGCTCCATCACGATGTCATTTCAAATGGTGTGCCCTTCCAGTGTTAGCCCTCTTCTGGGAGTTAGTGGCTTAATATTGCAGCTGTAAATACGCCACTAGTGTAATAAAATGGTCTTAACCAAGGTCGCCTTCGTCCACTTGACTTGAACTGTGCTGGTGTCCACAAAGCTGGATTAGAGGACGCCAGCAGTCTTCCTGACCACATCCGATGTGTCACAGTCTGGAGCTAGCGGTCTGCACGCCTTCGACTCACCCCCTTGCCTTAGCTACCTCGGGCGCACTGTCACAAGCAGAAGAAAATCAGGAGCTCTCCCACGTTTAAGAGGTAGGGGACCTGGAGACTAAGACAGCCGAAGTAGTAGGACCCTTCGCTGGAACCAGCTTGACCTCTTGACTACAGAGCTTTGAGGCCATGCCAATGGGAGAAGGCGCTATACAATTGACATTACTTTGTTCGGTATTCTGGTAAACGTTCTTGATTCCCTGGTGCCAAGTCATGTTCTGGATCCAGTACAGGACACTCTGCTTCTGACCTCAGACTACCGGAGGTAGCTCTGGTGAGATGGCAGTCATTTAATAGACAAACTCAAACCGTTTTAATCCAAGCCTGGCTTATTAAAACATGAGGCAGGAATGAAGAGAAGAGAAAGCCAAAAAGAAGGAGAGGCAGCGCAGCAAGTGCAAAGGTGGCAGGGAGCAGGGAGACTAGCAGCAGAAAGGCAAACCATGAAAAGAATTCTGCGGTAAAAAGACCGCGATAAGATGGATCCGATTTCTGGAAGCTGCAAACAGAGCCTCCTCACAGTCTCATGCTGCCTCCACGCAAATGCGTCCTCCCGCCGCATGTGTGCAGGTGGTGGAGTGAGCCGTTCCCTTCCCAGGCAACACACTTCCACAGAAATGCTAAATGTATTTTATGAGTGTTTTGCTGTTTAATGGTTTGTGGATCTTGCTCGTGGCGTCCCTTACGGTTGGCACATCCATTATGAAATAACAAGACATCCTGGCAGCGGGGAGGCTGGCAGGTGGTGCACAGGCAGATGCCGGCACCTAGGTGATGGCAAGGGAAAGACGCCTCTCGCCTTCGCTTCCTCTCAGAGCTTGACTTCCGCATAAGGTAGGTAGGTAGGTAGGTAGTTTAAGTTTATTCGGATCATGAAGTTCCATCACACTACACAAAACACAACACCGAATTTACACATACATAACCTTTGATGAAATCAGTAATTAAAAAAAGGAGACAAAAGGGATCGAAGGACAAATCGTGTGCAGGGGGGCAGTTCTGTCCACGTGTAAATGTCTTTTCTTTGTTCCTTCTTCTCCCCTTTCCTCCTAGATCTTAGGTTTGGTTTTCATGTAATTGTTTGGGTGATTGGGGGCGGAAGATGGTTATGTTACTGTTGCATTTGGGATGGTTAAGTTTATTATGTTGAAGTTATTGAATGTTAATTTATTTGTTGGGAAAAATTGAATAAAATAGTTTTTTTTTTAAAATGTCAACAGCGGGGGCAACTCTGAGTCCTGCAACCAAAACAAAAAACCTTTAAAAAAGTGTCACCACAGACCAGAAAAAAAAAATATTTGAGTAATTTATGGGGTTATTACATCCGATAGATCATTGTGTAATAAAAAGGCATTTTCAATGCCACACAAGGAATGCTTTAGGCGCACCTGGGTGAAGCGTGAACGTGCATTCAGAAAGGATGCCTTCTATGAATCCGTGCACGCGCCACAACCAGCATGAGCATTGCCCATTGCTGGCAGATCCGCGGAATAAATGAGTGCCCTGCACTCACAATCCTCATAGCGGCAAATCCACAAGAAGTGCTGCTAGATGCATGGAGCCTCATGAAAGATATCCCATATTCACAAACACCACCCCAGACGGACCTCAAGCAAAGCCGTCCACAATTGTGACTGGAACAGGTTGTGTGTTACAGTGCCACACTCATGCAGTGCATGTCTCGCCTGCCAAGGGGGGCGCACGGCTCTCTTATATGTTATATGGTACATGGTAGGATTGCAAACTAGCATACACCATGCACCATAATCAGTGGTGGAAATAGACACAATTTGGTGGGGGTTCCCACAAGGTCCGGGATGGGGCGGAGTTTGGAGGTGCCCGAGGAGGTGGGGTGGGAGGAGGTTCTCAGAGCTGGCAGTTGACCTCCGATCAAAGGAAATGTCAAAAATAATAGTTTAAAACAGTGTAATTTCTTTCATGCTGCTTCTTTTCCAAACTATATATCAATCCCACTTTAAACTATTTCCATTGCAATGGTGATGAGTTACTTCACTATGCGGATAATAGTTTTGACCAGTGTTGCTGAGTAAATATTATTTAAAATACACAATTTGCATCCTATTTTATAAAATAAAAAATCCCCCTTGGGTACTATAGAAACAAGGTGATTTCTGTTTGCCATAAGCAATGTTTTCTTTTACTTGAACAACACCTGGAACAGCTCCTGCAGCTCCCATCTGAAAGCAGTTGGGTGGATGCATCCTGTGGGATAGTTTCAATGTTAATAGGAGTATTTATTTATTCATGTAATGTTTGTCGGATACCTGTATATTTATTTATTCATACAATGTTTGTCTGATACAAGTATCCGACAAACATTGCATAAATAAATAAATAAATATCCAGGTCCATGTATCTGACAAACATTGCAAAAGATAAATAAATAAACCGGGTCATCGCTGAGCACTGTAACTTCCTCTGGTGACACCTTGCACTGGGTCACCAGAGGAAGTTACAGTTTGCGTGTCCTGCACCTGTGACCTGCATCAAAGTCCTGGTGTGTACGTGTAGGGGGGCAGAGCTAGCAGAGCGCTCATGGCGGCAATGAGCTGCTCCGCCCCCCTACGCCATGCCGTCGTGGGTGTTTTTTGTTTTTGTTTTTTTTTCAAAGTAACCCAGCACAGAGTATGGGTTTGGGGTCTGCGGCGGCTGACTCTGGCCGGATCCTGAGATCTGGCTACACATCTGGTGCCGGATCTCGGATCCAGCGAGAGCCAGCCCAATTACAAGCACTGACCATAATAATAAAAAAAAAAAAAAAAAATATAGAACATATCTTCCAACACCGGCTGCATGGTGCCTATTGCTCAATGGTGCTTGCTGTATGCTGCTATCTTGCACTCATCTACAGCAGGCATACTTACACCAACGTAAGCATGCCACACAACTGACATGATCACATCACATATTAATATTGCACACTATCATGCACCATAGATGGCATTCAGTGTTCACTATTACCCAGAGCTTCATTCTATATGGTAGCATGCTAACATCATCCCAGGCATTCCCTAATGCTGACAGACTTGTGTCATATGTTGGCATGTCACACTCGCCTACTACTTTTCTGCTTGCACCTGGCAGAGTGTTCCCTAAAGTATAGGGCTCTATATCATTGACTTTACGCCGACGAGAGTGCAAAGAGCACCAGTTGAAAGAAATCTAGTGCAAAAAAATTGTACATGAAAATAACAAGGGATTGTTCCTACCAGGAATGATTTGATAATCTCTAATAATAAAGACAATTTTTGCACATTTTGTGTGCCTCAATGGGGTTACACTACAATAATATGTCCCTGGTGCTAGCACTGGTATGAAATGTCCCCTGGTGCAAAATGCATCAAAAGAACATTTTTTTTTCACCTGGGTAATATTTCCTTTGTGCCAATTGCACTTGAACCGATGCACCATATCACGCTAATGCCAACCTGAGAATTACTCAGCCCTTACAGCTGCATATCATGTATTCATAGCACACTCTCTCAAACACCATGACTGGTAGTAGCTTGCACAGTGTTCCCTAATGCTCATAACTTCAGGCTATGTGTTGATATCACAAATGCACAATTATTAACCTGCCAATAGCAGTCTGACAGTTCCACAATTACTGCATCCTCCTATCTCTTTGTGTCTCGGTCTCATTAGCTAAATGCATCTCAGTGCGACAGCCTTGTCATATGTTTCACTCCTACAAACAGTACGGGTCTTGTCATAAGTATGGTCGTAATGGTAACACGTGGTATTGTAGAGGAGAGTATTGTAGAGGAGCAGTTGCATGATTCTGCAGGAAATCCCGCCCCCTAGCTCCTATATGTTGGAAGCCTGAAATCATGCCATGTTTGATACCAGCTGTTGTGCCAATAACACAGCGGATATTTGAATGAAGGTACCCACTGAGGAAACTCTATCAAATGTACTACTGACGAGACGACAATCTGAGGGAGGAACTCCATAAAGGAATATGGAAAGGAACAACGAGAGATGCTAGTGACGTCACAAGAAACATGTGTGACGCCCCGAGAATACCGGCTGAAGAGAATGCATAGATCTTACAGAAACTGATGACGAAGTTAAGAATTGAGTAAACTTTCATATGCGAGAAGAAGATTGATTGGTTGATATTTTATTTCTATTGTGCTCGTACACAAGTATTGGGGTTTTAGCGCGTGTGCGAAGTGCTGCAGAAAATCAACCGTGCAATAATTGTACAGATGCTGGAATGCAAGTAGATTAAGTAATCTTAGAAGCTGGCTATATGTAGTGAATAGACTGCAAGTGAAGCCGTCACTGTATAGGAACTGGACATCAGTGTCATTAATTTAGTAAGCCAGGACCCATGGAGAGAAAAGGCGAGAATTGTGTCACATCAAGAATAAGCTGAGATCATGGAAGCGCATTGCGCGGCTGTCTGGCCTGGTATCAAAACTGAAGCATCCAACGTTGGTTATCTATTCTTGAAAGCAGTGAACGTGCAAAGGTTGAATCATTCCTTGTTAAGGCACAAAGAAAGAACACCAAGAGTGCCAAGTTTTATTCATTTTTACACATTTAAATGTTGCAAAATGGACCGAATCGTGGTCTTGTCACGTGAGCCAAGGATGGAAATGGAGTTGAGCTTGGAGTCCTAGAACAACAATAGTGAGTGCTTGCACTCCCATACATTCCCAGAGGCAAGGATACCTTGCAAGGCCAAGATCAAAGGCAATCTTCATGGCAGAAGACATGGGTGATGAGAGATGTTGGGCTAATTGGGTGGGGAGGTAAAGTCAAGTCCACCTCTTGGCACCTGGGTCTGTGATTATGTGCTGCTAAGTGAACCGAATGTTCCAGACATGGCACGAGCGTGCCAACCAATTGTAGAGGGCCATATAACAAAGAGCCTTATAGTTTGAAAACCAATGATGAACTGTGTACTTAATAGTGTTGAAGATTACATGTTTTAGAGGTAGGCATAACTTGTCCATCTGACAGTAGGCAGCCAATCACAATCCTAGTCCCTATAGAAAGTATATTTAGATGATTCCCTTAAACAATCCCAACCCTTGATATGTTTTCTATTATTTGCCACGCAGTATGATGTCACTTCTGACATATTTTTTGCATACAAGGATGTTTTTATGAGAAAATCGTTGAGAGTCTGAGCGAACATCCGTTGACGTCCGTTGTAACTCCCGGTTTTAGATTAGTGTTAATAAAACAGTATATTTGCCTTCTTCCTGAGTTGGTTTTATTATTTGGATACAGAGTTATTCTGCAACCCCATCCATTGCATGCACGATACTAAAGGGCCATAAATGCAGTATTTTAACTACCTTCTTTTTATGTACCCCAGGCCTTAAAACATCCCATGTCATCCCAAGACATAATTAAGTAGCAATAGATGTTTTAAGACAAGAATACTCAGCCACCTACGATGCCACCAGCAGAGGGTGCTAGATTGCCCTTAAAAGCCCCAAAGTGGGTCCTAAGAATGTGGGGTGAATGGCAATATGTTGCTTTGCAGTCAGTGTCATAAGGTGTACAAACACTTGCGCATAGGAATCACTGCACAGAGGTAAGAGTGCATGTTGGCTTTGCAGTCAGTGTCATAAGGCGTACAAACACTTGCGCATATGAATCAAGATTGTATGTTGGATTTAGGAGTGCGTGCATGCAGTCGGGGTTCCGGTAGAAGTTAGGGGTGTTAACTTTTATGATACATGTTACGCATGTTGATGGGTACAGGGAATAGTTACGGGAAACCTGAGGTGCAGACCTGGTTGCGGAGGGCCCCATGCACTGTTTCAAGGGTGCATGTGTTTGCGCCAGAGGAGCATGCAAAGCTAGCTGTATCTGGCTCTTTTTGCTTTCTGTGGGGGCTTGTCAGGGGTGTTCCAGCCGTGATTTGCATGTACGGTCACTTTACGTGAACAATTCCAGTCTGAGGCGTTCTCGGCACACAGCCTTTGCGGGATCTCTGCACACATTTCCATGAATCAGGCCCTAAGTGTTACATCTCTGTGGTATATGTTAGGGCGACGCATGCACTGTATCATCTCTATACTTTGCTGCGCTACATATTTTGCACAGACATGAAAAAGGCTAAAGGACATTTTAGTTTGGGCTCCTTGCCCTATATATGGACAAGCTATCTTAATTGGCATAGGGTCTCATCACATCATGGCGCTTACTTTTTGGGATTAGCTCTTTAAGCGTCTTAGCCACACATTTTGACTGGGGTCCCGTGTGCAAGTTTTGCTTCATTTTCTGCACGGGGTGGATAATGGCATGGGAATCCCAGTGGCCATGGGTTAAGATGCTATAATTTCCTCCATGTCGAAAATACACTAGGATCCCGATTCACGCATGTACCCTCAGTGTGATCAGTAATGGCGTCTTCCATGTGCAGACATGGCCGCCATCATTACAAAATCACTCTATGGACCCCATCTGCTCTCTTGTAATGCAAGCGGGTGAGGACAATTCTGAGGGATCCCAGCCAGTGGGTGGGGGGGTAGGACAAGAGGGGCGGCTTGACCCTATTTCTGAATTCTAGCTGAAGAAATAAAAAAGTAAAAAGCTCTGCAAGATCTGATACATTCCCTATTGCCCACCTTACGCAATAGCTTATCTGCACCACTCCATTTACCGACCAATGAAAGCCCTAGGAAACAGGCGCCTGGATCACATAAGCCGCACAGTTGGGAGGCCTATTCAGCACATACCTTGTATATGGATTAGCACGATCCCGGATCACATATTGTTTTGTGGCCTGCAAAGAATGTTAGGCAGTGCTACTTTTGCTCTACAAGTGCCCTTATCTGGCTTGTGTGTTCTCAGCTGTTAGAATAGGTCAGTGAAAGTGTGTAATTGTCCAGACACTATAATTTTGTTTTCTTATTTGTACCCAGTGCCTGTGTGCCAGCCTTTATTTTCGCTTAATCTTCATTCCTCTTCCCTTCTCTTGTTCTCGCGTTGTTTCTCTTGTTCTCGCGTTGTTTCTCTTGTTCTCCGTTCCTTTCCAGAATACTTCCGAGGGCCTGATTTCCAGAACGTTTTCCTACGGGGTGGCGCCATTATAAAACGCTTCTGTGAAACAGGCCCTTGGTCTCATTCTTTTTCCTCTGCTCTGATTTCTTTCTGTCTTTTTTATTTCTTTTTAGTCTCTTTGTTTGAGATTGAAAGGAGGGAAGAGACAGATTGAAGGAAGGGAAAGCCTGCCAGGGGCAAGACTGTGGCATATCCTCTACAGCTACTCAGCCACTAGCGATGTGGCGATTGGAGGAGAAGGAGTCACATATGCAAAAACAAATCTGCGCCAAATACGAGCAGTGACACTTGTATGTGCTTCAATGTTACGCAATGCAATGCACAGTTTGCATCTTTCCTAATTTAACACCAAACAATAAAATTGCACCAACAAAAAGGGTGTGCCACGCCATTGTTTAGCCGAAATAAAATACTTGATGGCACTTGATGTTGACAAAACGACTACCTAGGGAAGTGAAGAGATACATGTGTATTCAGGGGTAGGAGACCCATGTAGGGTGGGAAAGGTGGTGGCTGGGTTGAGATGGTGGTAGATGAATAGGGGGGGACCCACCGGGGGGACCCACCCCCATTTAAGAAAAAAAGGAAATAACAGGGGAATTTTACTTCTGCAAAACAACATTTAACCAGAAAAATAAGTTCTGTGAACCAGCCCACTGTGTTTGCGGTAGTGGGGATGGGAGCGTGCACCACTTTGCTGATACATTCTCGGATTCAACGTATTCCATGCATGGTGGCATGCAGAATTACCCCATGTGATTGCAGAGGAAAATCAAGGGCAATAAGGAGGGTGCTCCGAAAACCATATGGAGATATGGAGGTCAAAGCGCTGCAGATGCCGGCTTCAAGGGAAGGAAGATGTAGAAGAAAAAGCTGAGGATCAGGGAAAGGTATTTCCAGAGCAGAAAGGATAAACACTTAGCCAGTGGTTGGACAAGCTCAACAGAAAGACGCCAATCCCGAACCAAGGCATTGAGGCTCATTACGAGTTTGCCGGTGACCCAAACCCACCTCACCATTACCGCAGTATTACTGGAATATTATGGGTGTCCCGGCAACGGGGTAGGTTCCGATTCCATGAAGTCCCACAGGACTCCATGGGATGGGAACTACAGAATCATCAGCGCCGGCATTAGCGGTGCCAGTGATTCAGTCCCTTATCTGCCGGTGGGGGCTTCACCTAGCTGCAGGTCAGGCCTGCAGGGAGATCCATGCTCCCCTCCCCCTCCCTCCCCCATGTACTTTGCCGTTCTGGAAAAAATGCTGGGGCCAGAATTACCGGCATTTTTCCTGGACCAGCAAAGTTGTAATGAGGCCTTGACTTCATAAAAGATGCTGGTGTTTGTCGCTATTTTGGTGCAAGAAAAGTTTCAATGCTGTGTGTACATTAACGTTTCATCTGACACCAGTATAATGCAAACACGTGTCCAGAAAGGGTTTTTTGACATTTCAAAAGCACATGTTTCGGCCTTGTGGGGCATCCTCAGTGTCTGCAAAGGCTGGTGATCAGATAACGGTATTATTCCGGAGTGGAGCCCCCTTTCCATTCGAGCAGCATCCTTCTGCTGCTAATCAGTGAGGATAAGGTGGGCCAATACGCTAAACTAAATACCGTTTAATTACATTTGCTACCCTACTAAATAAATACAAATGACCAAGGTGAAAACTACAAAATCAACTGATGCACTTCAACATAAAGAAATATGGACCAGTGAACTGTGCTTAATTCTCAGTCCTATACAGATAATTGCATAGTCTTTGCACCACTGCAGAAAATGATAAAATGCACTGTTTTGCTGCCTGTATCACGCAGGTGGAGCAAACAAACTTTCCTCTAATCCCTGTTAGGGCAAGATTTCTGCACTGAGGTTAAATGATTTCGGCCAGTATTTCAGCCAGTGTGATGATAAATAGAGCGGAGCCTAATATATACCGTTTTGAACCAAGGCAAGAAAACTGGGAAAAATAATGTTGTTGCTTAATTTTTTTCAGGTTATGATGGAAAAAACTAAAATAAAAAAAAGTTGCTACAATTTCCCAACGTGAAAGAGGAGACTTTGTTTGAGGCAAGATCTTATTCTTTTGATGTCAGCACAAAAAAGCAGATTGCTTCATTTTTACCCCAGTACAAAAGCGTCACGTAATATGCATTGGGCAAAAAAACCTGTTTTCTCCATTCTTCATTACAGCGCCGAGTGCATTTGCTGGATTCTTCGCACCAGCACCGACAGTAGATAATCTGCTCATCATAAGTAAGACTTTTAAGAAGCGTGCCCATGTGTTTGCAGTTTGTGGTAAGGTTTATGTTTTGGAAGCAGACGGCCAATCATAGCAGCACATAAGACTCACTTCAGCAGCAAGTGAGTCGGATTGGCAGTCTATAGCCACCAGCGAGATCAAGCGCATGGTGACACCGAGTGGACAGCCATTGTTGGCGGGGGCCATAGATCTCCCGGGAACATGGCAGCTGGGCCACGGGTTTATGGTGCAGTCAGCAAAGTGATTCACGGGAGGCTGGTTAATATTTCAACAAGGTCCTTGGACAAATCAAAAGGATGGGGGTCCGATGATTGGCAGGTCCAGAGTCAAACTGGAAGAAGGGCCTTGTCGTTTTGTCAAGAGGAGGAGGAATGTTGCAAGTGTCCAGAGGAGGACCGAAGGCCACGTCAGGCGATCTAACTCCCCTTTGATTGATGAGTAGACCACCCTATGATGGCGAAGGGGCACCAACTTTAGAGCCTCAGAATTATTCATAAGGATTTGATAAGAACAGATTTTAAGGGCCGTTTTATGGCAAGTTGTCGTCTTTTGAGAGCGCATTGTGGCGCTGAGCAGCAGGCCCGGCACAGCCGTGTTCACCCTATGGCGGCTACTCTGAGTAGAGGGTTATTGGGCCCAATCAAAACTGCAATCTGGTTCTTGGTCATAAGTACCGGTAAAAAAAAATTGCTTGTGTGCGTTCAAAACGATTTAACAGATCATATCTACTAATATGGATGTGTGTGCCATGCAGGCAATGCACTGTGTGCAGTAGCCGAGGCAGCTTTTGGTGCAGGGGGGGGGATTAAGGGGGGATAATAGGGCACCCGTGGGAGGTTGGAGGGTGCACTGGGCAGGCACGGGGCACCAGGGGGAAACCGGGGGGGGTGGGGGGGGGGCGAAAGCTGTCCCCCGCCCCCGCCCTGGCTCAGCCACTGACTGCGTGGCGACGCAGCGCATCCAACATTTTATCGCTACACTCTGTTTCCAGTGTCCTACTCGAAAATACAATTGTCAATTGTGTGTAGTGACACAAGATTGGGAAATGCACCCAATGACGTCATACTACGGTATGCGGAAATGGTAAAAGAAAAGTGCTGCTTCTGACTGCTTTCTTTTACCGCCCTGCATGATTACCGCTTTAGCAACACATCTTTATTGCCCTGGAGGAATCCCCTCCATAGAAAGCGTCAGTAAGTGGCCATGCCGTCATGTTGCTTATCCGCAAAGAGAGTCCAATGCAACTCCATAACTGGGGGAAACACTGGCCCTAAATCAGGCCATTACCACCTGAAGTAACAGTGATTCGGCGTGGCGGTATTAGCACAGCTAATACGTTCTATTGCAGCCCTAACTATGCTCTAACTTTAAAGAAGAAGCTTCGGGTTGTGTACTATAGGCAGGTCGCAGCAGGTCTAGTGATAAGGAGTCCCCATAGGAATGGTACCAGGGCGGCCTGGATTACATTCAGAACCGGAAGCCAGCCCCTCGCATCAAATCCACAATGACCCTAGCAATGGAGTCCTGGTGTAAACAGGTATCTGCCAATGATGCCTGCTTTGGCCACTTGTCCTACTATGGGCTGCATGGTATTTACAGCACTTCAGGGCGTAAATAGGGCCTGATTCTGAAGGGGAAAACCTCATAAAATCAACTGCAATATTTACATCCACCCAGCAGTGGGCGGGGGTACAAATGGTTAGTACTTAAATACTCCCCTGAAGTTAAAAAATAGTTGTATTTATATTGCAACGGTTCCTTAAAGTGCAACAAACAAAATCAGTCTGGCTGCAATAACGAATTTGGAGCTACATCCTTAGTTTCTTTTAATTTAGTTTGAACAACTATGACACCAGATTTGCTCGCCATTTAGCAAGTGCATTTTCAATGCATAAAAGTGATAACCTCCAACATTCGGCTCACCTATAATAAATACCTCGAAGCACAACACCTTACCAGAAGCAATGCGCACATCCCACTTTTGATTTAATTTTCTTTGTTGCATTACACTTTAAACACTTTAAAACGAGATTCGGGCATGTGTTCCTTTGTTCTTGTCTTCCCAGGAACCATTTACCAGTCAGCATCGTTTCACTACGTCTACCTGCCGTTAAAAGAATTGGACTACACCAAAGCAGTCATATTGTATCCAAACCAGGTACAAATAGAACTCGTTGCAATGTTTTCTTTTGAACTATTTACCACGTGATAGACAGTATCAATATATTAATAGCATAATATAAGGCCTTACAACTCTAAGCAAGCCTTTTCCCCCCTTTCTTTTGCTCTATTTTCCTTTTCTAGAAAATACCCAGATGTGTGATCTTGACTAAAACACCCAAGTGGCCATTTACACGACTGCCTCTGTTGCCTGGTATCTATCTCTGTGTGGCCTGTACCTGAGCACTTGGGATTTGAAGCACCGGCAGGTAAGCCTCCCGACCGGTGCTGAGAGTTTTAAATGAGTATACCAATGCCCTACTATCACGGGCATCCGCATCCCTACCCCACTCATTTGATATCCATATATTCTCCACAGGGTCCCCCTATAGGAGCCCTGATGAAGGCGGACCTATTTCAATAGACTACCGCCGAAACGTGAAGAAGACAGGGAACCCAACTGAACACATACATCCCTGCCCTTTGGAACTCATTCCTTTGTTCCAACAATCAACCTTCACGTTGGCAAGAATAAAAGATATCTTATACCTAAAGACCCTGCAGCATTAATTGCTTTGCACAGAAACAATTACATGAGGGACTATTTAAAAAAAAAGTCCACACTTTTGGGAGCCATGATGCTAAATATCTATTGAACTAATATCAGGCATCTGTTTCTTTTTGCATCCCATCATTTGCTACATATGTTTTTTTAGTGAATTAACTAAATGACATTGCTCTCTTATTTACTGTTTCTGCTTTTGCCATATGTTTGTCTCACAACATTCCTTTGTACTTTTTGAATTCTTCACTGTATGTACCATGTAGATGTATTTATTTCCTTTTATGCCCTTGGTTGAGGTTGAGAAACTGGGCGGACTTTTTGCTTTGCAAACTGTCTTGAGCTGGCTGAGAATGTGCAATAGTGAAACGCTCAGACCTCATCGCTTGTGTGAAGCTATGCCCTGTAGAGCAGCCATGTGTGGCGAATGTAGTCGAGTCATGGGGAAATAAACTAATAATAATAATAATAATAAAACAGTAATGATTTAAAAATCATGAGAATAGTCAAAATATTATCACTTACACAACACTTGTACCCTAATATGCACTGAAACATGTTCTGAAAATACATACATATGAAAGCTACACAACCATTTCCCTCTTATTTTATGACTCTCAGAATGTTGACCACTATCTGCACTCTTGTACAGTGGTAGATGCTGTCCCCACTCCATCACAGTGCTTACAGCCACCCCTTCCCCTGCACAGTCATAGCAGCTAGTCCCACCCGTGCACATTGGTAGTGGGTACCCCAGCCCTACAAGAGGTATCATCCCCCCTCACCCCGCACAGTGTTAGCAGCCGTCTCCACACCGGCACAGCGGTAGAAGCTCCTCTCACTCCTGGAAAAGGCATAAGGCGGCTCCTCGTATGAACGGTAGCAAAAGTATATGGCTGCACATGTGGTTGGCAGTAGCAGCTAACGCCATTCCTAACCATTGGTTACACTCATGAGAAGTTGTTGGAGCTGGCCAAACTCCTTCGCAGTGTCAGGAGTTGGCATAAGTCCTGGAAATCGGTAGACGCTACCTTAACAGCGGAATACTTGCCCACATCTGTGGACCAAGGCAGCAGCTGATCACAACACCGAACAGTGGTGGAAGCTTGCCCAAATCATGGACAGTTTGAGCTGCACGTATCTTTTGGACATCATTAGGAGATCCACACATTTCTGGACTGTGGAATCAGCTGTCAGCGCCCAAGCAGCAAGGCAGCAGGTTCCCACATTCCACCAAATTGATCAGAGCTGCCCACATTCCTTCACAGCGCTAAGAGCTGGTTGCACTCACGGATAGTGGCAGGAGTTTTCTGCATCCTTTGACAGGCATAGCAGCTGCCCCCTCCTTGAAAGTAGCAGTAACTGACCCTGCTGCTGGGCACTGGGTCATGTCAGAGATCTCATGGAATTGCTGTGGGAGCAGTTGGTCTACAGGTTGCAGTCAAACCACACATCTGATTAAGGCACCCGTCAGTTATTTCATCTGTGTACTAATCTATTAGTTAACTCTATTAGTTAATTCATTCATCATATGTTTTCATTTATCCAGGTAAACAAATCATGTACTATGAAAACCAGATGTTTAATAAGGTATAGCAAATAATTGGATTGTGACTATAACTAATTAACCATAATAAGATTGAGGGCGGGTAAGAAATATTGTGTCTAATGTATGTCTGTTATTAATTGTAGATTGTCATGAACAAACACACAAGGTTTGTACCTATCACATGGGTGGATCCCTCCACTGGTCCTTGTAAATAATGTTGTCCTGATGAAGGCCCTTGCCAATAGAGTTCAAAGAATCTACTGTAGTGTGGACGCAACACACTGTGTCGACAATTTTTAGAAAGAGTTGTGAGTGGGGATTCCTTACCCACGTATTGAGAAAATAGATGTTTAATTATACATTTTTTTTTACATTTCATTGTCAAGTGTACTGTCTTAGTGTGACAATTGTTAAGGTAGTACGCTGTCTGTTATCAATGTTGAAATGTGTCCTATGTCTTATAGCATTTCATTGCCCCATGGGTGATAATTGTAATTTTATATATCCTTTTTTATGATCAATAAAGAGCATATATATTTTTGACACACAAACCCTCAATGATTCATCTGCTTTCACACATTTTAATTAATTTTGGATTTGAGGCACAAAGACATGTAGCCTCTTGAAAATATCCCACCCGTGGCACATGGTTTGCATATGTGGTATAATTTCCTCCACAAACTCCACGTTACCCAACACTACCAGCCCCACTACCAAACCCCCGACCACACCTATACCTCTTACCCTAAAAATACATATGAATCCCCCCCATCAAATTAATGTTGCCAAAGTAAATGACCATGTTTTCATTTACTTCGGCAAAACGTGATTCAGTAAAAATGCCATTATGTTTCAAGGAGATGCAGGATGTACTAACTAGGTAAGAAGCAGTCCATGCATCCTAACTATTTTTCAAATTTTCAATCACTTTACGCCTCAATCGGCCAAAAGAATGCCTTGGAGGGAACCCTACAAAAATGCATTTACGGTTACCGTTCGTGTTACTAACACGTGTATTTTGCTTAAAAGTTCTTTCTACAAATTCTGAGTATGCCAAGTGGGGAGAAATTGGCTCCAACTTGTGAATTTATTTGTATGGGCTACATGGAGCAAAATATGAAATGGTGCAAGAGAAAAGGCATGGGAACAATGATATAGTCATCTGGCCTTTTCATGGAGGTGATCTGTTCAGTGCCCTGCAAAGCGAGGAAAGTGCATTAATTAAGCAATAAGCCCTGAGCGAGGGTTTGGGGGCATTACCGCTTCAGGTAATGCCCCGGGGCCTATAGTTGTAACTACCAAATAGTATACCACTGCACACAACAGAACAGTGATGCAAAGGCCCCTTCACCCTCGACCATGAGTTCTAAGTTGCTCTGAGGTTTTGAGGAACTGTTTTGCTCACTTTTCAATGTGTGAAAAGTAATTTGTGTTCAAAAGACTGCTGACATCCAGTTTATTGAGATGAATAAAAGTTCGGATTTAATTATTTAAAACAGTAAGACCTGTCCATGTTTCGTGTGGTGATCACACTTCATCAGGCATGGATGAATAGAAAAATCTATGTCTCAGCAGGGCAAAGCGTCAGGTGTCTTCATAGTCGCCATATCAATCTATTCTTTACTTTCAGTAACCACCTCTCAGAAGCAAACACACAACTTTGTTTATACTACACTAAACTAAACTACTATAAAGTAAATTACATCTTAGGGTTATGTGACATTACTGAGCCCCTCATTGACTACTACGGGCTTATAACAAACTGTCCACGTTCAGTTTTCTCTACGGCTGCTCTGAACTTTGAATTGTTGCTTATGGCAGCACAACTCTCTGCCAACTCGTGCCATCTGCAGGTAAACGCGTATTTGTGATCATTTGCTTGAAAAACTCTCAAATGCGACAATTACCAATTTTCACATTCCCATCTGCACATGACAAGATGCTGAGATTGACATTCGTGTTGCAAATAAATCAAAATGTGCATGTTTGCACATGTTGGACCTGCTCAAGGGGCAACCTACATGTACATGACATCCTTACAATTTGCACACCATAAGCAATAGCAGCACAGCAGGTGCAGCACGTGAGCAATGATAGCACATGGAGTGTATGCCATGACGGCCCTGTTATTCCAGATGGTGTGCAAAGTGTAATCAATAACACACCACATAGTGTGCAGCAGGCAAATAATATTAGCTATTCAAGTAGAAAGCTTGAACTTAAAATAATGCCCTCATTTCCTGTGAGGTACACGGCCCTAAAAGTAGAATAAGAAGCCAAAGCAATGACAAACTTTGGGCCTCATTACAAGCACGCCAGTGCATGTAAAAACAGTGGTTATGCAGTGGTGACTCTGTTATCTGCTACCACTGTATTACTGCCGCATTGCTGCACCATCGTACTATAACTTTAGTGGTGAGGTGGAGGAAAAACCTCAAGCAAAATGCTGGAGGTAATTCCACTGCCTTACTGCCCAAAATTGGTAAATTCTGAGGAATTACCGCTGGCGAAATTACCACCAAAATCCCCATGGAGTCGTATGGACTCCATAAATGTTGATTAACATTGCCATGCCACCACTTGTAATCCGGCAGTAATTCCACCAGACCAAGTGGCGGTAATGGTAATTCCATTTGGCAGTATTCCAGCGGATTTACCACTGAAATACCATCAAATTTCCAATGAGGCCGCTTGTGCTTGATACATACCACTTAACATATTCTACATACCCTCCTGTCATAAAGGGTATGGCCTGTATGGCTGCTCACCTCTGTGCAATGTAACTGCTGTAAGTCCTCAGCCGGCTTCCAAGGTTCACTGGGGTGCCCAATGCGCTGTATGTATTTCTTTATTTCTTTATGTATTTATCTGCAGGCGTTTGAGGAGTACCATAGTCACCACCTGATCAAGCTTGCAGCACTGGAGAACAAATAATGGAAATTCTAGTGGTCATGGCTACACTTTGAGGCATACCCTCTACTCTATCTTCTTCAGTCGATAACCTCGTTGTAGTCGGTGCTTTGTGAAGTTCATTCTTTAAATGTTTTCTGAAGGTGCAAATGAAGGGTTAATGTCCTTATGCTTGGCTTTAGGGCATTGAAGAGCCTGGGGCCCGCAACTCCCAGTGACATGTTGTGAGGAATTCGACCATCTGCACGGTGGGTGTGCACTCACCTGGGCTTTTTTGATATTTTTTAAAGAAATGGAATGATGGGAGATCAACCTCGGAAAATGTGGGGGGCTAACCCGCACACATTTTCTAATTATCACCACATAACAAACACATAGATCCATGTAAGCCTACAAGCGTGCCACCCCCTGTCCCGTTTAGTTGGAATGTGACAGTCAGAGTACAGGAAGGCATGTCAAGAGGAGGAGGATAAAACCTTCCTCCGGCCATGGCCAGCCTAATTAACTATCAAAGGCTCCATCGATTCACCCTGCCCATTGTCAGTCCTGCTGGTGGCAGTGCATACTAATTAGAGTTAATTGAAGCAGGCCTGCAAGAGGCCTGGTCACAGAGCTAACAAAGGGCAGGAAACCTCAACGGCTTTTTGATATGCATCTGTGTCAATCTGAAGTCGGCTCCCACCTCTTATTATCAAGGGCAGTAAAATATCATCTGTGGGACAACTGTTTACCCCATTCAGAGGGTAGGAGTGTGCAATTTTATGGAGACAAAAAGTCTGTTCTCGCAACAACTTCATGGGAGACCTGCCTGTAATCAGGAACCACAGAGGGCTCCATTAACCAGAGAGACCCTTTGATCCACAACAGACAGGGTGGGACTTAGAAGTATATGTTTTCACCCCTTTACCTTTTCTTTTGCAAAGCACTCTGGTTATGAACTCACACATAACAGAAGGTTGTTGGTGGGGACCCAGGATTGGTTCATTAAGGTAGACGTAGCCTACAACAATTGCATGAGCCCATTTGGCTTTAAAAGAGGGTTGAGCCCCTCTTTTGGCAGATCATCTGAAAACTTCACAAGGAGTAACAAAAAGGACTCTTAGACCCTGGCTGAAGGTACAGTCTGCCTTACACCTTCAGCCAGTGAAGGAAGCGCAGGGTTTCCAAGAGGGAAGTAAGACCCCTCCCCTAAACATCTCCCAGAGAACAGAGGGAGATACTGAATACGGAGGGCCCTCTAGCAGCTGCAGAACTGGTATCCAGCCAGCACACAGCGGGCCCTGCTAGGCTCTGCAAGTAAGCTTCCTAGGTGAAAGTGCCAGAGAGTCTGTGAACCGGAAGAAGGACAAGGCCGTTTTCCTGCAACATTCTCCTCAGCTTTGGCTCGTCCGCCTTAAAGGACGAGACAAGTCCAGCGAAGAAGTTAGGAGGAGTGCACCAACAAGCATCAACCAGTATATGCCATAAGGACATTTTGGAGCCATTTGAGCCCCTCGAGCTGCAACCAACTGCACCGCTGACTGTTGTCACGCTGCAGTCACTCACGCCATCTGCAATGCCTCGACCAGTGCTTCAGACCCTCCGACCTGCACTGAGACAACAATTCATGACGTCGAGCCACCGTGTAGGCCAGCCTGCAGCTGTCCATCCAGCCTCCGTAGCCGACCTGCCTGCTGCCTGATACCTGCAGCTGTTTCCCATCTTGAACTCTGTCTCAGAAGCTGCTAATCGCCCTGAAACCGACTCGACCCTGTCGAGCACCAAGAACTTCTACAAGCACAAGGTACATTGTGGATCTGTCCCCCTAGTCCTTCTCTGAAAGCCCCTAGTGACATGTTACGACCCATTGCTCCTTTTGTGCTTAAACCAAGTATCCTTGAACATTGTGATTACTTACTTTACCGCCTAACCTCCTGTCAGTATCCAGACTGCATCCCCTTTCCTTCTTGAAACTGTCTATCCTTTACATTCCTTTACAGAGTGGGTTGTATTTTGTAGTGTGCCAGAACTGTCTGTTGTGATAATAATAAAGTAGATATTTTCATACAACATTGACTGGACAGTCCCTTTTATCATTGGGTGAAAATTATATTTCCGCTGTGTTGCAACTAACCAACGATGCACGACCTTGCGGAGATAAGCCTGCTTTTCCATCCACGTTACCAAACTCGGACAAGGAGGTTTATAATTTGCTCATGTTTCCAATCTGTTTGGATTCCTTCTGGTTTGCTAGAGGTGTGCAGCTGATTGAAGGTTTAAAAAAACGATATTCACCCATGGACCACTGCTGCTCCAGAAGTTGATTTGTCACACATGTCTCTGTGATTTTCCATTTGAACACTTGTTGGTGGATCAGATTAGAATGGAATGACCATGCAGACATGGCTGGAGTGTAGTGGGTTGCCACTTCACATCGATAATAGGACCTACTTCTTTTGAAGATGGTAAACTGTGGCTTGAATGTACTTTTGGACTCCTCCGGGAGGCAGTGGAGTGCTAGCCAAGCATGGTCTTGTTTCTGGATGTTCACACATGCCCGCTGCCCTGTTCTGGACTCCCTGAAGTGTGTTAACCTTCTTAGGCTCTTAGGCAGCCCAGTGTACACTAGGTTGCAATAATATAGAGGAGTCAATACCAGGGGTAGGATTGCTTTATTTCGATAGTTATTTTGAAGCAGAAGGAGGATTTTTCAGAGCATGGAAATGTTACATTTGATGGACTTGATCATGAATAGGTGCACAAAAATGAAGTAGGTGTCAACGAGGCACAGAAGCTTTTAACTTTCTGGCATGTTATATTGGGCTTTCCTTGACTTGAGGGCCAATCACATGGGGTTATTCCTGGCAAGGTCACTCATAGAACCAGGATATCTCACTTGGAGCTATTGAAACAGAAGACATTCTTGCTTCTTTTTATTTTCATTTTATTTGGTGGTTGTATGAAGAAGCAACCTCGCAGTTATGCTGTTTCAAAGCACTAAGAGACCACGGGAGACAGAAATAGAGTGAGAAAAGGTGACAATGCCAAGGTGGAGGGAGGGACAGGCCCTGGGAGGACTTGCATCATCTGTAGTTACAACTATTTGTAAGCCCAGAAAATGCTGGTACACTTTATTAACGGAATTCACTATGACATTATTGACATCATGGGAAAGATAGCATTGGCAAAGCCAACAGTTTTGGATTTTGTCTTGGCATAGGATAGGTGTTAATCAGACAGTTCTATTGCTGAAAAATGGAGTGAGTACCAGGTCATGCAAAAGTAGCACCTATCTAATACCTATACACGAGTCAAAACTGTTGGCTTTGACAATGCTTGTTTTTAACAGGACTTCAGTTTAAGGACACCCAGACTGCTTATAAATCAAGTGGCTGATGGCAAACTTGGTTAAGATATTTGTATTGCACGAGTAGCTGCAATTAAGCCAATCATTCTCCAAAGACTGTTTTGAAATAACACTGACGGGCAATTACAACACACAGGGCCTGATCACGACTTTGGCGGTAACCCTTAAATCGGGCGGTAGCGCTATTACCGCCGTATTTAAGGGTATGGGGCATTCCCGAATGGGCTCAATGGGGAATAGGGATTAACATTACCGCCAAACTAGTGATCCGGCGCTATTAGCGCCGGGGAGTTCGGCGGTAGGGCTAATACCGCTGGCAGTAATACCACCGGCGTTACCGCCAAAGTCGTGATCAGGCCCACAGTCTGAACTTACTGCTTGATTGCTACCTCTAAGAGATCCCTGGAGCGAGCATTTTGGGTGTGGTCCGGCAGGTAGTGGTGGCAATGACCACAGGATGCAGTATGGCCATCGGCAGTCCATGGACGGGTATATAACCAAACAACACCCAGAACCAGTGTGTCCCACCTCACTTCACATGTCCCCCCTACCTGTACTCCAATGAGTTATTTATAAGCGCCTGTACACAAGTGTTTTTAGGTGCGAAAAGACAAGGAAGGGAACACAGAGGGAGGACAAGACAAACGATCTTACTAGGCCTTGTGTCATTCAGATCGTGCAAGTGCACATGGAGAGAGAGCGAGAGGAGAAGTGCCATGGGAAGGGGGAAGTGCAATCAGGGCAGCTCTATGAAAGTGCAGCCAGGTCAGCGTGGCTCTGGGTAAGTGAAAGGAGGCAGGGGTCTGTAGGGTTCCACATACAGCCCCTAAGTGCGTGGTAGGCCTGGAGGAAGTGCAGGGGCTACTGGTTGTGGAGAAACCTGGTGCCCATAGAGATACTGGGGGTAGCCAGGCAACCAGTCAGCGTAGCAGACAGGTAGGTCAGCAGGGGAAAGAGAGAGAAAGCAGAACGAAAAGTAAGGTCTTGAGCTGCTTCCAGAACCTCAAGTGGTCCAGCTCAAGTTTGAGAAAGGCACGGAGGCCATTCCAGAGGGAGGCACCTGCAGAGGAGAGAGATCTACCACCCACTCTCTGCCTGGAGAAGTGGCTGGCCCTCAGAGAGTTGGAGGTTTCTGAGCGAAGGGCTCGAGAAGGAAGGTGTTTAGGAAGAGAGAGTTGGATGTAGTGTGGGCCCCGGCCCTAGAAAGCATTGTGGACAATGCAGAGGGTCTTGAACTTGATCCTTGCAGCCGCCGGGAGCCAGTGGAGAGATTTCAGGGCTGGGGAGATATGATCCATGGGCTTGAGGCCAAGGACAAGTCTTTCAGTCTACCCTAGAGAGAACCAGGACTCTGGAGACAGTCAGTCTCTAGGGGAAAGTGTGAAAACAAATAATACCTCTGAGAAGGTGCAGCAGGTAGTGGGCCTTCTTGGTGAGGTCCGTGACGTGAGGAGAGAAGGAAAGAGTGGAGTCAAAGATGACAACAAGGTTTTTTGACTCACAGTAAGGTGCAGGAAGAGGGCCCAAGGAGGGTAGCCACAGTGAAAGAGGGAAAGCGGGAGCAGGGTTCCCAGTGAGAAGGATCTCAGTCTTATTGGCATTAAGGCAGATATTGTTGGAGGTGCATCACTCATGAATCATGGAGAGACAGTCAGGAATGAGCGGGAGAGGAGGGGTGGCTGAGGGGAGCCTGAAGGTGAGCTAAGTGTCATCCACATAACACTGAAGGTTAGAGGATAAGGTAGCGATGAGGTGGGCCAGAGGGGCCAAGTGGCCATTGAAATGACAGGGGGAGAGGATAGATCCCTCGGGAACACCACATCTGGCGCGAGAGGAGTTGTAGAAAAAGGACCCAAGTAAGACCTGGGAATGTCGGTCCACGAGGAAGGAGGTCAACCAAGCCAGGGCCTGATCCATGATTCCCAGGCTCTCACAGAGACATTTGATCAGGATGGCATGATTGACTGTTTTGAAAATGGAAGGAAGATCAAGGAGGATAAGGACAGAAGGAAGGCTAAAATCGAGATTAGTGAGCAGATCTTCACGGGCGTTCAGTAGAGCAGTTTCCGTACCTCTGGCTGCTCTGAAGCCAGACTGATGGTCATGGAGACAACCAACAGATGCAGTGTGGAGAGTAAGCTGGGAGATGGCCAGCTTTTCCAGGAGCTTGCCGAGGAAAGGAGTGTTAGAGATCTGGCGGTAGTTTGCCAGACAGGAAGGATTGGCAAAAGGCTTTTTCATGAGGTGGTGCACAAGGGAGTGCTTTAGGGCAGAGGGGAAAGTTCCAGTTGCAAAGAATTGATTGCAAGAATCGGCCAGGGCTGGAGCGAGGGTTTCAAAGTGGTCCTTGATGGTTCTGGAGGAACATGGCACCTGCTTGGATGATGCTTTCATAAATTGGACTTGTCTAGAAACATCATCAGGTGTGATTGTAGAGCAAGAGGACAAAGGAGGAAAGGCGGCCAGAGGGCCCGAGATTACAAAATGTCTCGCCAATGAAGTTTGACAATATAAACATTGCTCAAGGAACTATGCATTTACCACACAAAGCCCTATCAATACAAGCCTTTTGGCTCAAACTAGCGGCTACGACTAAGTGCATTCTTACGCAAATCCTGCACTATCCGAACCATTGTGATTGCCTAAACGGTGGCTTGAGAAAGCTATGTAGCATTGTACCTAGGATGACATTCTCGCTCTTAAGTAACATATGTTTGGTGGAGTACAGATGGGTATCCCGCCTTTACTTCTCCACATACACTACTCTGTCATACATTCACTCAGCCAGACATTTACTTTTATACATTCACTTAGCCAGACATTTACTTTGTCATACATTTTTTGTCATGTCTTTTACATTGTGAAGATGATAATGGATGTGGTTAGGGATAACATAATGTTAGGTTTGGGGTTGAGGGGTTGCAGGTGGGAAGAATATGGGGTACAAAAGAAGGATCTCCCTCTGCAATGACAAGGTAAATGTCCAGCAGAGTGTCTAGAAAATGTTATGAAAAATCTGTTGCCTGGTGTTTTTATAAAGGTTTCCAAAGTGTAATGAAGTTGTTTTTTTAATTGTCTATTATTGATATGCAGGATATTGCACAATGGTCGTTCTTCTTAAATGACACATTTGTACACTCGTTTTTCCCCGCACAAAATGAACTATATTCTGGCACACGTTGTAACCATAGTTTCGACCTACAAAGCCAAAAGTAAACTCTGAAATTAAGCTAAATTCACTTCAATCTGCCCCCCTACTTCAGCAAGAAAGAATTCTCCTAGGATGACTGTGCATTGCGGACTTGGCATGCACCCTTGGCTTCCCTCTCCATCTACGCTCTTTTAAAATTCTCCAGAGCTCCCAGATTTGGGGGAAGGAAACATTGGGCCTGATTACGAGTTTGGCGGTATTACCATTGAAATTACTGCCAAACCCCTTTACTGTTACCAGCAGTCAATCCAGTGGATTTACTATGGGATTATGAATGGCAGCAAGGCAGTGTTAATCCCCATGTTTGATGTCCATTTGATTTACCCTGAGCAATAATTCAGGCCACTGTACATTCGACTATTTGGTGGACTACACAAAGGCACCCATTCTATCGGGAGAACATAGCAGATTCAACATGGACTCCCACTGGAAGAAGAAGACTAAGCAAATAGGTCTTAGACATCACTTGGACGCCTTACTTGATAAATAGAGATGCCAATCGACCAAATCAGAAATACAGATGGATGTCATGCGAGGACTTCAGAGGAATTACAAGCACTGCGCATGAAGGTAGCAGCACTCAAACAGAAATTGCAACACTAACACCTCCTCGAGTTCAGCGACCCCATTACCAGAATGCACCATAATCCATTCGGCACCATCATGTTCACCGGCGATCCATGTAAGCTAATCAAATTCTCAAAGCATTGTAAGATACATTTTCTCTATTGGCCAATGCACTTCCGTAGTGACAAGGATCAGATCAGCTACTTTTGACCCACATTTCAGATAACGCATTCGCATGTGCTGCAGTTTACGCCTCCAGGAGGAGCCCAAAACTGCATGACTTGCCTGAGAAACTATTCCTGGAGGATTTTCAGTCTTCCAACCAGGCTGTGATTGCCAGAATCAGAAAATGGATCTCAAGCAAGAGCATCTGGATATTGTTTCTTATATTGGCAAATTTCAACAGTTTGGAGCAGATTACAAATGGTCTGAAATTAGACAACAGAGCCTTTTTTGAAGCGAGTTAAGAGAGGAATATAAGGATGAATTGGTTCACGTCCCAGAAGCAGCCACAATAAAAGTGTTGCTGAACCAGGTGATCTGCATTAATTACTGATTGCCGGAAAGAAACGGGAAATGCACGAAGGGTGAAACAACCCAGCCATCCCTCACGTAGTCTTAGATACAGCTACAACCAGGTCGACAGAAAACGAAACAGAAGCCATGCAATTGGCGACTATTATAGGACCTCTGTCCGAGGTCGGACAATGCCCACATTGCCAAAACCAGCTATGTCTTTACTGTTGTAGTCTCGCCAATATCTGGGGAGCTGTCTAGTTTGGTCAGTCATGCAACCAGAAAACTAACTAGCTTGTTGTCTGATGGGAAGAATACAACAGACAGAAGCAATCCACACACAGACAGCATTCCCAGCCTTCTGCTATGTTCCATGCCCCCTTCTGTTTGAGTCATACTAGAAATAGTTCCGAGTGGAGCCCGCTTCAGAAAAAGCGATTCTGATCCTTGAGGGAACTCCATAGACGAGACTGTCTTCCAATATAATGTGATCGCACCACATGCCACACCTCAGGCAGCCTTTTGTAGAGGTGTAGAGAAGGAGCTAAGTGCACCCACCTCAATCACTTTGCCCATATTGCCTATCCACTGGACACCAGAATGTGACACACGTACAAAGCCCTTTGAATTACAGACACCAAGGAGAATCCGGATAGTCCAGAAGAAAGCAGGACAAACTGAAGAAATGAAGAGAAATGATGACTGCATACAAATGCAAAGCTGACATATACAGAGAAGAGATGCAGACACCACAGGCTGTAGACAAATTCTATAAGGCATCAAGAAAGTATCGAGATGAATGATATCATGGGATCAAGATGAAGAAATGTATTCTACACAAATAATGAAGATACCAAGCAATTACACACGTGTATATATCCAAAAAGTATTTTCGAGGCTAACTGTATAGTAAATAGAGTGTGTCATGCACCAACATTTACATATTTATAGTGAAGTCAGTAGAAGATGGATGTTCCCACTACGTACGATAGCAGTGCTGAGCAAAAGAAGGAAGGCCGCTTTTCCCATTTTCCAAGTGTGGCGCAATTTGGAAACAAGTGAATTACAGGCAAAAACTCAGAAAGGTGAGGTTGGATGAGCGAAGAAGCCAGGCCCTTATCAGACTGAGGTGAGCTGACATTGGATACAAATCGTGTGAAGGAACGAAGCTACCTGTTCAGAAGGCATGAACGAGAGCAAGAAGACATCAGAGGTCTATTAGAAAATAGCATTTTAATACACTGAAAGCTCAATTTCGTTGTCTTTTGTCATGTGGGGAGGAGAAGTTGGACGAGCATGAGGGTCACACGTACGCACGAGGGCAACGCACGAGGGCAGAGTGTGCCTTCACTCCCCTGAATTCTTCAGTAGCAAGGAACATTTCCAAGCACGAGTTCAAAGCCCTAGTTGACGGTAGACCACTGAGATGATGATGGATAGGCATGCTAATTGGTGGAAAGCTATGGTTAAGACTAGCTTATCTACACCTGGATGCTCATCCTGTGTGCTGCTAACATAGGTTGGGAGGCTACTGACATAAGTAACCAATGATAAGGGACCGCATGATCGAGGGTCCTATAGTTGTGTAGCCAATTAGACATTGTATATTTAGTGATGTTCATAGTGACATATTTTAGGGAAGGGCTTAGTTGCCCCACCTGATGTTAAGAAGCCTATCACTTTAATTCACTGCCCAAACGAGTATGGATCGTATACCTAGATGATCCGTTTCGACCCTATCACATTCACCCATATGTTTTTAAGTTTTGACACGTAGGATGACGTTAGTGGTACGCAGGTTAACGTCATTAATGACGAATATTTACTATAAAGGTGTGACTTTTTATGAACTGCTTTGAGATTGTGATGAGAGACGTCTGCTGATGTCCGTTGTACTCCCTGTTTTAGATAATTGATATTAAAACAGTTATCTTTTTATCAACTACCTGAGTTGTTTGAAATATTGATGTTTGAATAAGGTTCTGCATCCCCATCTATCTCATGGGTATTGCTATCTCATCTGAAAGGGCTGGAAGGTCCAGTTCACATGCTAGCAGAGATTTGATGGTTAGATAATCCATCGAGACAAGTAAGCTTTTGAGGTCCCGAAAATATCACACAACCTCTGCCATTCGGCTGAAAGGATGTGAGGCTCCCTGTAGATATTGTTTTTTAGAATAACGCAAAGTCTTGCAGGCCAAGTTAGATGGGTCCCCTTGGTTTCATGCAGAAACCCCTCCCGGCGTCTACAGGAAGCTGAATGCACGAAAGTTGAAGAGGCCACTGAGGAGGCGTGCGATCCCGAGATTCGGAAGTCGAAAGATTTGAATGGTGAGTAGAGAACTGAGCGACGTGGCAAAAGAGTGAATGGGCAGTGGGTGAAGAAAGTGATAAAAGGGAAAACGAGTAACAGAGGGAGGTAGTGTTAAATGTTGTTCACTAATTGACTTCAGGGGAGGGCAAGCAATTTAAGGGAAAATCGGGAAGAGGAGCCACCATAGAAAGTACGCCTAGTGCCTGTGTTTTAAAGAACGTAACAGAAGGAACAGCACCTAAAATCCCATATTTGAAGATGTAGGAAATGGATTTGGTTAAAGACGAATTTAATGAGGGCTGTTCACACTCCATATGGAGTATTTTTAGGGGCAGAATTAGTCTTATGAGAGAAGACGAGAAGTATATGTGACCGGCCAAGTGTGTTTGACTGTCTGTTTTAAGTGATTGTATAAAGAAAATATGATGAAACGATAAAAAAATGCGAGAGTTGTTAAGAACTAAGCGTATATTTAACAAACTTGAGTTGATGATATTTTTAGCAGATTAAAGTAAAAAATGAATTTATAAAAGGTTTTTGAGCTTGCGCGGTGGGTGCTCGCTCATATTGTTTGATTGTATTAAAAAGTATTAGCATAATTAGCAA
Source organism: Ambystoma mexicanum (assembly GCF_040938575.1). Taxonomy (NCBI): domain Eukaryota; kingdom Metazoa; phylum Chordata; class Amphibia; order Caudata; family Ambystomatidae; genus Ambystoma; species Ambystoma mexicanum. Next base: position 984,238,231 of record NC_090925.1, read on the forward strand.
AGAGTAAACAGTGATTGACCGTCAAAGAGTGACGTGTCAAAATTGAGGATATTACTCTGCTTATACACCTTTGCAAGCAATTGCCAAAACACGCATCCATGCTTAGACAGTATAGTGCAGAATGGGTTAAAGGAACTGCAGACAAGATGTCCATGCCGTGGCCACAAGGGGGATCGTTATCGAAGGCAGACCTGCAGCACATGATGACATATTTGCATGCTGCATATACAGGGAAAAAGTTAGACAAACGACTGGCAAGCTCAGAGCTCTGGAAGATGTACCAGGAGGAGCGGGAGGATCTGCCTCCTGTAGATTGGATACTTAATGTATGCACATAGGGGGTGAAGAGCCCCACCCGCCGTGCCTGAAGCAGACAGTGATAGTAAGAAAGATGAAGGGCTGGACCCATTAAGGGAGCTCAAGGCAGCAACAGGATATAGCAACCTGGCATATGAGTCGCCTCCGCAAAGCAGCGATGAGAGCCCGGAGAATACCACTGAGAGAGATGTAATCTCTAAGGTCCCGAAAGACAATGAGAGACACGACAGGGAGAAAAGTGATCGACCAAGTACATCTTTAGATATAGGATGGGAAATAAAGAGATGGAAAAGGAGAAAAAGATAAGGCTGATGAGTTAGTGCTTATACAGTACGAATGGATGGGTGGTCAGATTTTGCTCAAACTCGATGGTAAGAGCATCGAGGATGTAAGGCAAAGGGAAGATCAAGATGATCAGGACAAACAGGATGCAGAAAGAGAGGAAAGATTAAAAGACGATACAACAAAAATAAAGGATAGACAGAGACGGGAAGAGTTTTACCAAGAGGAGCAACTGAGAAAACAGGAAAGAGCAGAGGAACAGAGAAAATATGATAACAGGCAGCGGGCAATCGAAGAGCGAGAAAGATTAGAAAGGAAAAGAAGGGAAGAAGAGGAACAGAAATTAAGGGATAAAAGAATACAAAGACGAAGAGATGAAGCAATACAAAGGGCAAATGAGAGAAGGGGCATGAAAAGGAAAGAAGAAGATAGGGTAAGGGAAGAAGCAAGGAAGCAAAAGGAAGTTGACGATGAAATTGAACGAAAGAGAAGGAAATTGAACGAAAGAGAAGGCAGAGAGAATGCTATCTTGATCGCATGGAAAAGGAGGTAATGGACCCTAATTCAGTAGTATCATGGGAGGACACAGAAGAGTTCTTCCCAGAACATGAGCCAATAGCAGGTCTGTCCAGAGCAAATCTGGAGGATGAGTTTGACTCTAGAAGCATTGGAGAGGCAATCGATACAGTTTATCATGACATGAAGTACCAGAAAACATTGCAAGGGAAAGGTAAAAATGTTCGACTTAAGAGTACGCAGCTGTACAATAAGGAAGGAACATCATGTAGTTTTGAACCAAAGGAGCTGTCTTTAGATAGACTGACTCTGAACAAAGACGATGAAGAGAGAGGTCACATAAATTGGGAACAAGAGATGGCAGATGAAGATAGAGAATCCGCTTATGGGGAACAATGCAATATATGTGGACCTGAAGGGTGTTTGTCAATGGACAAGGAAGTAAGATGGTCGGATTTAACCTCCCTATATCAAGGGCGTCAGATTCTGTGATACAGCTAAATCGACCTAAGGAGAGATCCCATGGTCAGAGGGGGGACTCAACACCATATGTGAGCAGACTAAGATCACTATCAGGTAGAAGGCGGTGTGGAACTATTGTTTCGGCTATGGATAGGCAAACAATGAGTGATGAATGTGAGTTTGGAGTTTCACAGCTTCCTTTGTTGCAAAAGGGAGGAACGAGGCCAAACTATATACCGTGGACGCAAATGGATAAGTATAATTTAAGGTGTAAACTCCCAAGTTTAACTTCTGGTGCTGGGAAGTAGATACATGAGTTAGAGAAAATGACAGGAGGAAATACATTAGCTATAGGGGACATTAAGAGTCTCCTGATCGCTATTCTTGGGAAAAGAGCTGATGTCTAGTCCAGAGCAGTATATTCTAGTGTTATCACGGTTAACACTGTCATGATGGAGCACCATTCAATAATTGCAGAGCGGCAGTTTGGTAAGCGCTTAGAGTGCTATATCCGGACACATCAGATATGGGAGCTATAATGACGAAAAAGATGCAAGAAGGGGATGATCCGCTTGTTTAGATTCAGAATTTCCATGAGCAATGGGCTTTGGAAACACACAAGGCTTGGGGGAAATCTATACCTGTGTTCTATCATATATTATGCCAAGGGCTGCCATACCCAGTACAAAAGCAGCTCAAGAAGTTAGTGGGCATGTAAGCCAAGCCATGGTCAGAGATTCAGCTGACCATTGCGCATTATTGTAGGATTCTGCAAGAAAGATGATACTAGGAAAGGTGATGAGGCAAAGTTAGTGCAGAAAAAACTGTCGAAATATGCTATTGAAGGGGCAATGCTAACGAGTGGAGACGGATCTGGTTCACAGCAATCAGCAAACATGCCACAAGGGAATGATCACAGACAGTTTGACCAAGGTAATAATGGATTTATACCCCCAGAAAGGGGAAGATTTGGAGGAAGAGGCTTCCAGAATAACCAGGGAAGCTTCCAGAATAACCAGAGTGGGTTTCGGAACATACAGAATGATAAACAAGGCATGCAAGGAGGACAAATTAGGAGACCTCCTTTATGTTGGACATGTGGAATGACAGGGCATATTGCACGTATATGTGGAAGTCAAGGATTTGTGCAGAACAATCCATTTTCAAGAGGAGGGATGTTAAACCTGCCTGCATATTAGCAGCAGAATGGAGATGGGTTTGCTCAAAATCAGAATCCGCCGCAAGGGCAGTTGCAGCAGTCACCTTTGCAAATACAGCAAAGTATGAGCACAGGGGAGTTAATGACTCCTAGAATAGGAGGTGTCATTGTCGATGGAGGGAATACTTTCAAAGGTACGGGAATGAGACTGTACCCGCAATAGGACAGCTCACTGGGAGATTTGATGTGTTCTATACTATCAATAATGCCTAATCCTCAAGAGGAACCGAGGGTTGACGTTGATATAGGAGGCAAATCCTTTTCGTTTTTAGTAGACACTGGTGCGACACGCTCATGTATACGTGAGGGGACATTTTCACTATCTGGAAATGCCATGAATACTCAAGGTTTCACAGGAGCTACAAGTAGAATTCCTTTTACTGATGCACTACCAGTCTCTACAGGTGAATGTGACATGTCTGTACCATTATTATATTCAAGACAGACAAGCCTGTCAATATATTAGGTCGAGACTTAATGACCAAGTTGAATATGACAATTTTGTTTAGTGAGGAAGGCATAGTGTGTTCGACACCGGGAATGTATTATTTAAATGTAAACAAATTTGTTATGGCATTTGCAGGAAAAGTAGCCATACGAGGAGTGCCATTACAACCAGAGGGTTTTCATTATGCGGTACGCATTCTGTTTTTTATTATTAAGTTTATTGAATTTTATAGAAAACATACAAGCAACAAACTTATCAGCATTGTAATCGTAGAACTCATTGCATAGAATCCACACCCCATATCCATCCCCAACCTTCACAGAATCTAAAAAGCAAAACAGGCCAACTTATTATCACATGTCATCCAAAAACCCACCCCACATATCATCAAACAATTTCAACTTTTTGTTCCTGCGAAGGATAACCTTCTCAATTCTGGCCACTTGCCTCAAGTCCTCCACCCATTCTGAACAGGTCGGTCTCTCATCACATTTCCATTTTCTCAAAACAATTTTTTTCGCAGAATTTGTAGCCCTAAAAAACCAGCATTTCTGTGGATAAGTGAGATCTTCCACTTTATCATCCTCACCCAAGATGATAGTGTTATAATCACAATCCTCTTGCAGTAATAGAACCTCATTAATCTTTTCAGTGACACTCCTCCAAAATGTCCACAGTTCATAACAGTCCCAGATCAAGTGTTCAAAGGAGCCGACATCATGCTTACACCTCCAACAAGCCTCTGTGTCAATCATCCCTCTCGCATAAAGTCTCTGGGGAGTCCAAAACACTCTATTAAGAATTTTGATTTGGCGGCATTGTTCTCCAAGATTAATGGATGTCAGAGTTACGTTTTTACAAAGAAACCTCCACCTCTCCACAGTCATATCAGAGCCAAGGACCTCAGACCACTTAGTTAACAACCCCTCTGCTGGCGTGTACTGTTGGCTCAGATTTCTATATACTTTGGACGCCATACCACCTAATGTCTTATATTCAGGTAGCCATAACTGCCAACCACCGCCATCAACAGTTCTCTGGTTCCGCAGCAAACCTCTCAATTTTCTGTATTCACCCACTGTACAGTCTCTGAGATCTTTAATTTGTGAAAGTCTTCTATAGCTGATCCATTTGCCGTCTTCCATCAGATCACTCAACCATAGTACACCACTCAGGTACGCATTCTGTTTACATGGCTACCAGGCTTAGTGGGTAGAACTAGGAAAATACCTGATGAATTTCTATTCAGACCAAAGATACCTATGGATGAAGAGGAAGGGCGGATCTTTCCTTTAGAATTACAAGCAGCCATAGTGCGATGAGATATGGCTTTGTTTGATTAAATGACCATGAAGGCAGATGATGGAGCACAGTGATTGCTATTGGAGAGTGTTATAGATTGATTGATGTCACTGATGAGGAGATGTTTGGAGATTACCTATCTGATGATCTAGTAATTTTTCAGATAAGCATTACTTATTGGGTAAGAACCATTAAAAAAGAGGTTCCTCAGAAAATGATGCTAGCACTAAAACACCCAGAGTATTATGAGGAAGATATGGCAAAGATATCTCTTTCCTTATGGAAAAAAAGGCCCCTATGATGTAGGCCTCTTGAAGTGGGCTGGGGAAGTAAAGATTAAATTGAAACCAAGAGCAATTTTACCTCAACAGTATCCCATGTCTCGAGAGGCAGATGAAGGTATTTCCAAGACGATATCTTCCATTGTGGAACAGAGTATTTTAGTAACATCAGAATCACTGTGTAATACCACTATCTACCCTATCAAGAAAGGGAAATGGAGTTTGTGGCATTTAATTCAAGATTTAAGACCGATTAACCAGATTATAGAGGCTGCGTTTCCTCTAGTTCCTAATCCGGCAACAATTTTATGTAACATACCTGTTGAGGCATGATATTTCACTGTGATTGATTTGAAAATGCATTTTTCTCAATCCCATTGCACAAAGACTTGCAAGATCTGACGTGATTTACGTTCAGACAAACCCGCCTGAAAAGTATTCGATTACCACAGGGGTACTGTGAGTCCCCATCTATTTTCAACAGAGTCCTACAGATGGACTTGAGCAATATTGATTTAGAAAGTATTGTATTACAGTACGTGGATGACATATTAGTCTGTAGCACCACAGAGGAGAAGTGCAGACGTGATTCAGTTCAGTTGATGATTATTCTTGCAGACAAAGTATATAAACTGGACAAGGAGAAGTTACAGTACTGTCAGGAGGCAGTGCTGTACATAGAACAGTTAATCTCACATGAAGGAAAGAAGGTTATTCCGGAGAGGGCTGAGGCTACATTAAAGACAGTAAAGCCAGTCACAGTAAAACACATGCAGAGATTTTTAGGACTATGTAATTATATGAGAGCATGGGTCTTTGACTACAGTTAATACATAAGGCCTTTGTTGCAAGCTCTGAAAAAAGCACAGGTAACTTAGGAAAAAATGGTTTGGAATGAGGCAATGGAAGAATGGTTTGACGAATTGAAGAAAGCAATTTGTACAACTCCAGTTCTAGGGATTCCTAATTATGCAGAGGAATTCTTCTTGTTTTCACACATGAATGGCACTGTTATGACAGCAGTACTCACGCAGAGAACTACATTGGGATATAAGCCCCTTGCGTATTACAGTGGGATCCTAGACCCAGTAATGAGGGTTCACTTCCCGTGCGAACAATCTTTCAAAAACATCAAAAAACTTTCTAATAGCCATCACAATGATGGGACAATGCTTAAAACAAGCACAAGACACTTCTAATAAAAAAATATAGAAAGTACATAAAAAGACCATGCCATGAGATGAACGGGAGCAATGCATGTGTCCGTATTAGGACAGATTATTAGGAATATTAACACAAAATGTATTCTTCATGCAATCACTTTACAAGAACTTTTTCAAAAACGTATTCACAAGATTATTCGAAAAAAACATTGTAGAAAAAAGCACACATTACTCTCTATTGTGTAAATCTCATTTTTACATATAACCAGCACTATGGCAGTAAAACACAAGTGCAAAGTACAACAAAGACATATTAATTTTACAGTCTTCTAAGATTGTCAACATGTTTCGGCCATGATTCTTAATGAGACACCATCCCTGGTGTCCTTTGCAGTTGTTATGTTGGCCTTCGTCAGGACGCATAAGCACTAATATATGTTGTGTTGCGTACATCTTCTATACCGCCATGATATGGCAATGGTCATTTCATAAAGTTGAAGAAGTTGAAGCAGTTGTTCACACAGTGGGGGCTTCAGAGAACTAAAAGAACTTCTACTCTTCTGCCTGGTTGATCAAGACCTGACCTCAGGACCTATTCTTGTAAACCAGTATAACCGGTATTTGATGAGGAGTCATTTTTCTCATTTCTCCTGAAATTATGAAGATAAGGGGCGGAGTACCATATACTCGGAGATGGGGCGGACAACAAAGAGGCTCTTTACTCTCTCGCACCTCCATAATCGAATAACGGGCAGATAATAAAAATCAGGAAACCTCACTCAGACTGGCATCAACGATTATATATCACGTTCGCAGGACGGCGTTGCTTCAACTAAAGGGTATCAAGACTAACCATTCCGGCATCATCAGTCCATGATCACAGCTATGGATGGAGGTGTTGTGAATGGCACCTTGACTGAGGCCATAGAAATGCTAACAAAGCTACAGGTCCAGGTGACAGACGATGTAGAAGATATTGCTGATAACAGCTGGTTTGGAGCACTTTTTTCTTGAGTACCATAATGGATGACAGATATGTTCAAGTTCCTTGGAGCCCTGATCTTGTTGGTGTTGCTAGGATTCTGTGTGATTAAGATAATAATGACACAATGCAAGAAGACAGCAAAGAAAGCTAGACGGATAAAGATCATGATCGATGTTGAATCAGGATGGAAGGCCAGAGATCTAACAGATGAAGAGATCAGAGACTTTGTGAAGGCCAGTATCCATGCACCTGAGGGAACGAAGTTTCTGTATCCAAAGAACCATAAGAAGTATGTGGGAAGATGGACCTATTGTAGTCCTAGTGGGCAGTGTATGCTCATTACTTGGAACAAGGATGAGCATGAGAAATTAACTGGATGCCTGAAAGGAGTCATAAAGATATGGATTCCAAAGAAACATTTCTTCAGCCAAGGATTTCAAGATGTGAAGACTGATAGGAGAGTGGTCGATGAATCACCCAGAGGGGGGTGTCGAGAAGGAGCTAAGTACCCCCACCTCAATCACTTCGCCCATATTGCCTATCTACTAGACACCAGAATGCGACACATGTACAAAGCCCTTTGAAATACAGATACCAAGGGGAATCTTGGAAGCAAGGTTCCCATTGAGACAACCATACCTGCATATGAGACCGTATGATGGCTGTGCAAGTGATAGTCCGGAAGAAAGCAGGACAAACTGAAGAAACAAAGAGAAATGATGCCGTCATACAAATGCAAAGCTGACATATGCAGAGAAGAGATGCAGAAACCAGAGGCTGTAGACAAATTCTATAAAGCATCAAAAAAGTATTGAGATAAATGACATTGTGGGATCAATATGAAGAAACGTATGCTACAAAAATAATTAAGCTACAAAGCAATTCAACACATGTAAATATGCAAAGAAACGCCAGCAGATGAAGTATTCTTGAGGCTATCTTTATAGTAAATAGAGAACGGCATGCGCCAACATGTACATATATATATTGAAGTCAGTAGAAAATGGATGTTCCCACAATGTACGATAGCAGTGCTGAACAAAAGACGGAAGGACACTTTTCCCAGTTTCTAGGTGTGGCGCAGTTAGAAAACAAGTGAATTACAGGCGAAACCTCAGAAAGGCGAGGTTGGGTGAGCTAAGAAGCCAAGGCCTTATCAGACTGAGGTGAGCTGAAATTGGATAAAAATCGTGTGAAAGAACAAAGCTTTCTGTTCAGAAGGCATGAACGAGAAAAAGATGACAACAGAGGTCTATTAGAAAATAGCATTTTAATACACTGAAAGCTCAATTTCATGGTCTTTACGTGGGGAGGTAAGTCAGATGAGCATGATGGTCACTCCTACGCACGAGGGCGTAGGGTGCCATCACTCGCCTGAATTCTTCAGTAGCAAGGAACATTTCCAAGGACGAGTTCAAAGCCCTAATTGACGGCAGACCACTGAAGTGATGATGGATGGTCATGCTAATTGGTGGGAAGCTATGGTTAAGACTAGCTTATCTGCACCTGGACGCTCAGCCTGCCTGCTGCTAATGTAGATTGGGAGGGTACTGACAGAGGTTAGAAAGTAACCAAAGATAAGGGATCACATGATCGAGGGTCCTATAGTTATGTAGCCTAAAGATGTTGTTTATTTAGTGACGTTCATAGTGACATATTTTAGGGAAGGGCTTAGTTTCCCCACCTGATGTTAAGAGCCTATCACTTTATCCCACTGCCCAAACGAGTATGGATTGTATACCTAGATGATCCATTTAGACCCTATCACATTCGCCCCTGTAGGTTTTTAAGTTTTGCCACGTAGGATGACATTAGTGATACACAGGTTAACGTCATTAATGACGGATATTTACTATAAAGGTGTGACTTTTTATGAATTGCTTTGAGATCGTAATGAGGGACGTCTGCTGATGTCCAAAACAGTTATCCTTTTGCCAATTACCTGAGTTGTTTTAATTATTGATGTTTGAATAACACTCTGCATCCCCATCTATCTCAAGTGTATTGCTATCTCATCTTAAAGGGCTGGAAGGTCCAGTTCACGTGATAAATGTAACTCGTTTGGCATCTGGGACCGTCCTGCAACAGTTAACCCCAGTAACACTTGCCACATATCAGCATGAAGAATTCATTGTGCACCATATGTTATATTAGCACATGGAAATCGTTATCGAGCTCATCTGAGCCAATCAAAATATTTCGTATTTAGAGCGCAGTCAATAACTACTAGTATTGACTGAATTCTGAACTTTCTGTCTTCAGAAGCAGGGAAACAACAATGCAATCTCCAGGCAGATTTTGTTTCAACAGGACACTCACACTCTGGACAAACATTTTTTTCTTCAACATACTATTTCACACATGAAAAAAAAGAAAACAATGGAAGATGTTTTCACTTTCTTATCGAGAAATCAATTACTTTTACATGACACCTAGTGAAGGCTCATGTTAAACCTGTTGCATTTTAAAATGCTTAACTTATGAAGGCAACTCTACTGTTTCAATACTACAAAATAAAACACCATTTAATTTACTACTGCAGTTTGTCTATTTACTTTACTCACTCTTAAAGCACAATGTTTTACTTCACCATGAAAATTCCAAAACATGTATTGCTTCTACCACCATGTGTTAATAGCCTTATAGACTTCCGTAGGGGTCATTATCACTTGGGATAGTTCCCCCTCCTCAACATATGGCCCTTGGCTTTGCCTCGGGCAAAAACTTGGTGAGGGGTCATTATCCCATGATAACGTATATTATGTTGTTAATATTCTTTTAGACTGTGAACACATAATTGTACTGGACTTAAAGAGCAACTAGACTGTAGACTGGAGAGTGTAAAGGAGAGAGGGAAAAGTAGATGACGGCAGATGACAAGGCAAATGGACGCAAATTCAAGGAAGCAGTACAATATGATAGTGACTTCCGGGATACATCCAAACTAAATCAGTGTTTTCATCAAGAAGATGTGGCCAAGCGAGAAAGAATGGCTACCCATTATTGGACAGCCACACTCCTGGAGATAATACTGGTACAATGCTGTTATCAAGTTTAATGATGATGTGTTACTTATATAGCGCTTTCACCAAAGTGCTTTACAGAGAACATATTTGCATACAATATCACCCAAGTGAAGTTGGTGCTCATTTATTGACCTCAGAAGGATGAAAAGCTGAATTGACTTTTCTGGAATTTGAACCTGCAACCTGCAGATCATACTCAGATCACAGAAACGAGCACTCACCCCACTGAGCTACCTGCTGAGCTGTCTTACTTTTTAAATTGTGTTATGACGGTGTGAGCGTTTTGAGGTGTGCTCAAGAGTCCATAGCGGTATTGTACACTATTTCACAAGTTCTTCTCCTGGTCTAAATCACTCAGTTCAACAAAGCCTGTTCTAAAAGCACACTAGCCAGGTACCGTCTCCGCTCTCTGCTATTGCCAACTGATAGGTACTTTCTTGTTTAAAATACATCATACGGTCAATATATCTAACATTTGCACCACTGCTAAAAATGTAACAAATTTACTTTGCACTGCTTTTGCTGCTTAGCTAATTCACAATGAAGCCAGCAGGATTTTGTACCACTCTGTATTATCTAAAAACGGTTGCGCTAGGGCAATACCTGTTTGCTCCATTCCACATTTTAAAAGCACCGCAATTGCTGTTAAATGTATTTGATCCCTTTTTTGCAGCAACAGAAAGTTTATATAATCTGGCTCCAGCTGTTTTAATAAATTCAAAAGCACAAATACAAATCATCTCCAGTTCAACGGAAAGTGCCTTGATGTTCTCCTTAGACCATGTAAGCCCTATAGGAAACTGACCAAAGAGACGGAAATGATTGTGCCACCTGTCCGCTGGGCCCTAGTGCCAATAGTGAAACACCACCAAAACGTTTTAACAGGGGGTTCTAAACAGACAATTTATTCCATAGGTGGTCCAAATGTATAGGCCATATTTGGGGGCCACAGAGTGCTAACCACACATCATTTTAAATATGATGACACGCGTGGAGATACACACTTGTGAAAGAATCTCTGATTGCCATTTTTTCAATATCTACATCGATATTTTACCGAGAATAGTGTCACATTTCCTTATAGGGCTTCGTGCCAGACTCCTGTTTCGAGGCACTATAATAATTGGGGCGCCTTGACCTACCTGATCGACCAAGGACGGATGAAGAGCTGAGTCGGTCCGACTAGGGTTTGAACCTAAATCTGCGGTCGATGCACACAGATAGGATAGCACTTCATTCTTTGCGCTACTTTACAGGAATTGCGGGAACATATCATATGGCCTCTACACTTCAAATGTGTTCAGGACTCTTTATCCAAATTATGTAAATCGCCTCGACGTCTTCCTTTTTTGTGTTCTAAACGCCTACTCGTAAAAAACACAAAAAGAGTTATGGTTCTAGTGGCCCTAGGGTTCGCTGTATCCCTCTGTGCAGCCCGAGGGCAGCTTGGCATCCCTTCCTATCCCAGGTTTAGTGTATGGAGTCTATCTGATGCCACACACGAAGGCTATTATCTGCACGGTGATAATATAAGCAACAGTACAATGCATACGGTTCAGTCCCCAGGAAATGAAAGGACGTTTAGCGTGCAGTAAGCCATAATTTACCACATGGCGTTTATTAGAAAGGCAATAATACCAATGGGTGGGCAGGACAGTAGCAATGCCATAGCACACAGTGTGAACAGCAGCGGCAATCATAAACCGCAGCGAGTCCACTATTTAAACAATAATGTACACGTTCACATGCACCCACTAATAAAACACAATATATGTGTAGTAAATAAGCAATCGTTTACCACACCGTGGGCAGTAAATAGGCAGCACTTTGCCGCATGCTGTGCAGAGCACGCCAGAGCGGGCGCGTGCAGTAAACAAGCATTCATTTACCACATGGTGTGCAGTTAATAGGCAACAATGCACTATAGTGTGCGCAGTTAGAAAAGTAATAAGGACTTCAAACCCAGCCACTGACATGCTGCCTCGCCTTATCCGGGGACTATGCGATGACATGCTTTACTGGAGACAGCTGGATATGTGCACAGTGACTCATTACCCCCAAAAGCATTCTGTTTAACCCCTTAGGAGTCCAGGGCATATATTTTTGCCCTGAATTACCTAAGAAGTGCTTGTAAGCACAGCCCGCGCCTGCCCTTATTTCTCTTGCACATATTTGGTCTCTTTGTGAGTATGGCGGTAATGCTAAAGGTACGCGACTTATAAAATAGCTTTTGTCTTTAAAATAAAGCTTATTTAGAAGACGGGTTTGCATGCGAAACGTACCCCTGTATTCGGTACATATGCATTACGTACCCCTGAAAACACATAGTAAATATCCCATGATATCCAACTCTTAATACGGTACTATTTTAAAATCAAGTGGTATTGAAAATACCACGTTTTTACCATTATCACCACACTTATGATGAAGCCCATTGTCAGGGCTGCTATACCATAGGCACAGGTTGAAGTGGGCAGGAGAGGTGCTCCTCTACTTAAAAAAATAAAAAAGTGTTACTGTTCCTACATTTTTATTTTAAATAGAACCTGTTCCTCAATGGTTTGGTTTAAAAGTAAAGGTGTAGAAAGCAGCAGAAACGCGCCCTTCAATGAATGCATTGAACGTTCCCTTAAACAGCAGGCGTGTCTGTTTCGGGATGTGTATTGTGCGTGGCATCGGGCGTGGTGATGGGGTTTGCAGGGGGCGGGGTAGTGCCAGCAGGGAAGATAATTCCACTACTTCTTTTCATACACTTCGCCCACTGACCATAAGGCTGATGTTTAGAACATTTGACACTCCAGATGTTATGCACTTCACCCCCCATATACCCAAGCCGGCATATTTAATGGTGAAGGATCGTGGGAATTGTAGTCCAAAATATTGTGAGAGACGCAGTTTGCAGACCCATGTCATTGGAAAAGTTTCTGGGTGAGGGTGCACTCGACTTGAGCCAGTGCGATCCTGGTGGTCTCATTCCTCCATGTTGCTGTAGAGTTGGAGCCCTTGGAAAATACTGGACGTACAGAGGTCAGCAAGAACGTGGGGGTCATAGAGAAGGACACTAGGCTGGAGATGAATGGGGCCGGATTCACCAAACATGCAGGTTCAAAAAGGAAATGGCAGAGAGTGACTCAAAGCTCCATTACAACTAGATGGCTTATGCAGAGTATTCATGTATACGCTGATTTACTTATTGGGTATTTATAATGGGCCTATACAGCAAAAGGTGTTTCAAGGTGCAACCAGACAGGGGGAGGGGGGCGGGATGAAATACCAAAAACAGGCCTACTAGGTCTTGTGTCATTTGATCGTGCAAGTTCATTAGCAAGAAGTGCAGGGGTGTGGGGAGGAGGGGGGGAGTGCCGGACAAAGTGGAAAGGACGAGCAGCTTGGAGCAGAGAGTGTGCAAGTGCTAGGGGGGAATAAAGGGGATGGCCCCCTGGGCTAGGTGGGTGATAAGGGGAGGCCAGGTGGACAAGTGTCAGGGGAATGCAGACAGTGCAGGGGAATGAGGGCCCACATGCTACGTGCGAGGATGGGGCTGGCTGGGCTGAAGGGGTACAAGTCCAGCCAGGCTAGGGCAGGGGGAGGGAGCTCGGTAGGGCAAGTGCAGGTTGGGTGAGTGGGGTCCGGGGGGGAAACCAAAGTGCTGGGGGAGCAGCCAGTCAAATGCGTCAGAGGGGGACATTAGCAAGGGAGGGGAAGAGGGAAGAAAGAAGAGAAAAGGAGGGTCTTGAGTATCCCAAAACTGGGGCAGGAATCAGCAAGCTGAGCGCCCCAGGCACACAACTCTGGGAGGAACCATGCATGAGTAGTTCTGGCAAGGCAACTCCTTCGCAGCTTGCACAGTGGCTGTGAGATTGTTCCACTTCTGACATACATCTATCCTTGAGGAATGTTCCTGTGTATGATTGGAGGCTGCTCACTGCTTTCACTGTCTGACTTCGAAATGATGCCTCCATACAAAAGGCACATTTTGGTGGGCTAACTGTGCTACCGGCAGAATGGCTGTGACCTTGCAGTTTGGGATTGCCTGCCCCTTTTGTGGTGGGGCGAAGCCTGATTTGTATATGGTGTTTCCCCTTCTGTAATGGCTTGGCAGGCTAAAAAAAAATGGTTTGGAAGTTTGCCCAGAGTTGTAACCATGGTTATGATTTATTCAAAACCTTGCAGCCTGCCATCAACTTTTGGTTTTGCTTTAGTCACCCCGAGTGGGACTTGTATGCCCAGACGTGGGTCCCGAGCCTGCTGGGCCTAGAGACCCAAGCTACTCCTCACTGATGATGCCCAAGCGGGCCGAAACATGTCTGGGGATGCTTGTGGTCTTGTGCACAAGGGATGTGACCAAGCAGTTTGGGCTGGACTGCCCCTTTTGGTATGGGACCAATCCTGATTTTTATATGGTGTTTCCCCTTCTGTAATGGCTTGGCAGGCTGAAAAACAATGGTTTGGAGGTTTGCCCAGAGTTGTAACCATGGTTATGATTTATTCAAAACGTTGCAGCCATCAACTTTTGATTTTGCTATCCTGACAACATCCAACAGTATTGATCCTACATCTTCTAGAGAAGTCAACCTCTGAGTCCCCTGACCAAGCTAAGTGTTTGATTGATGGCTGCATGGAACACAGACGGTGCCCGTGAACTCTAGGGGTACATAAATAGTACAGAGGAATACACAAGGTCCATTAGGTTCAACTTTTTTTCTACCTTACAGATTTGGAGTAAAACTTGCCGTGTTGGACCTCGGCTAGCATGTTCAAAAAGGGGGAAAAAAGCAATTAATAAGTGATGTGAAAATATAGCTTTGGTAAGCGAGACACAACATACTCAGTCGCTGTGTTGCATCACATGGGAGAATCTTACTCATGATCTATGAACTACTGACTCCAATCCAGGTGATTTGAGTACTCTACTGCCGTTCACATTGCATCGCACAATATGTCTGCCTTCTCGTGCAGGAACGGAGACTTAGAGAGAGGCATCAGCATCAGGCGATCAGCAGAGCAGACATATGACAGACTCTGAAACATCTTCGCGCTAGCACCAGATCCCCAGATTTTACTCTGGGCTGGTCATCCTCTGATACCAATACCGTACATTAATTGATTATTAGTCACTTTTGATTTCCCTATATGGCATGCATCCTCTGATTCCTTGTGTTCCATGCCTTTGATAGAGATTGCATAATTCCTCTAAGTTCTCTTACGATTTTTGCATTTTTGGGGAGTTTCTGTGCTATGTTTAGGTCTCGACTTGGAAAATAAGACTGAGTCTGTGTAAGACATGCCCCACCTCCCTGTGTTTCTGTAATATGGACAATCCATACCTCAGGTACATTACTCCAGTTAGTTGGAGTGGCTTTGACACCAGACCAGCCAATCTGGGCTGGGGGACAGGGGTGTATTGGGCTTTCAGGAATTATGGCAGAGTGCTGGAAAGGTACATTTAGCTTAGGAAACCCTATACAAGGCTAGAGGATAAACTTCCCGGCAGGGGTCACATGTGAGCAGGTCTCAAACACTGGTCGCTCACTGAGGTAAGGGGTGGTAAATTCCTCAAACAAATGGGTCATTCCAGTGACTAAAAGTCTATGGCAGCGTGGAAATTGACAAATAGGGAAGCCTCCAAGCATAGCAAATGATGTTGGAGTGTAGTACCATGTCTATGGTCATTAGTTAGGGACAGCTTGGAAGGAGCTACTGTCCTTAGAGCTAGGATTAGCATGGTGGGGAGTTAAGAAAGACTGACCCTGATCACTCACTTGTAACAGTTTGGATTTATGAACACAAGAAAAGGAATGGTGCCTGATTATGGAAAGACTGATTGCCTGCTTTGTCTACTGACCGCTTACCAGGGTTGGATCATCCAGAACCCAACATTCCTGGGGCTACTGGGATAGGAACAGTCTGGAGGCCATGTTGCTTTGCTTGGAGGCTTTGCCACAAACCCTCAGCCGGTTGCTGTGCCATGAGCCATGCGATTTAAGGCTAGTCAGCCGCCCCTAGAAGACACAGGAAGAGTAGGCCAGAACCAGTGCCTGCCAGGGTGACGGAAGGAGCCTGGAACATATACTGGGAACTTTACCCTCTTACAAATGCCATGGATTGCTCACACCAATGTCCACCCAAAAACCCCAGTGGAGGATCAAATCAAAGTCCAGCCCAGTGAAACAATGGCTTCTCTAGGCATTTAGGAGAAAAACTGCAAGTCTCTGGCCCTAACATTTGAAGAGGTTTGACCCCCAACCAGGGTATACACCAAACATGGGGCTTTAGCAGTCAGAGGAAAACATAGGGTTTATGGTTTCAATGCACTTATGTGTTCCAGTGGTAGTTCAATTTACTAAACCAACAGTCTAAGGTTTCACACTTCCCTTATCTTTTGGAAGATCTGGGCTGTAATGTTGCTGTGGGTCTTTTTCCTTTTTTTCTGAAGCATAGGGCGTCTGATTGGTGGAATAGGCAAATGGTAACTGCGGCAGTGGTAAAACTCTCTTGGGCTGTTCCAAGATCCTGTGTTTGAGGAGTCACCACTGTTTTAGCCCCAGGGACAACAATGCAGTTTTTTGGTGGAATTCGATGCTCAAGAGTGGCTGCTTTCTCCTGTCCTACATCAATGTCAGATGCTGGCAGACTCGCTATTTCATGGAAATAGCAGGAAGGACCACATACAATCTGGGAACTTCTTCATTAAGACAAACCTCCTAGTAAAAAAAGGTCCTGGCAGTGGGGATCTGAAGGAGGTAACTGCGGTAAGTTTGGGCAAACAGCTTTTGCCAGAGCATCCTGTTACAGCAGGGAAGGAGCAAGGTTGGGACTCTAAGGCTGCGTTCAACTTTATTTCTGTATCTAACAGTGAGTAGTTGATTTGCTGAGAGATATGCACCCGACCAGTTGTCCTGGAGTCCTTCTACCCTCAAAAATAATTTTGGAGAAGAAGGGACATTTTTGTGCTCTTTTTTTAGAAGATTTATAAATGCCTCCTTTTGGCAAGGTATTGTCCCTGAAGCGATTAAGGATGTACTGGTAACCCCACTATTGAAAAAAACAGGTCTGTATCCGAGGGAATATTCTAACCTTAGGCCAATAACCAATACCCCACTTAAAATTAAATAATTGATAAAATGGCTACCAGTCAGATGTAACATCACATGAAGGCCATGGGTCTTCTTCACAAGAAGCAGTCTGGCTTTCGTAGTGCTCATGCAACTGAGAGTGCCCCCCTTGACCTTTGTACTCATATACTAAATGCTCTAGAAAGGAGTGGTTCGGACTGCTGATTCTTTTCGATTTATCGGCAGCCTTTGTTCTAGTCGAACAGAAACAGCTGTTGAATACACTGACTCATGCAGGCAATTTTTCCCCAAAAAGTGGATGGAATGATTTTATAGTGTCAAAAAAGTGCTTCAAAAAATACAGATTTTAAAAAAAAAAATTGTACTATATTTGTGGGGGGTGGGTTAGGGAAATAATTTATTTAATGGGGAGCACAGGAGGAATGTGGGGGTCTCCCCCGCATATAAAATACAAAATAACGTAAAAACAAAAACCGGTATTTTCAGTATTTTTTGCCACAATTTTTTGCCGCGATATTTTGCCTGCAGTAAAATCACATAGAACCAATGTATTCTATCCTTTGTGACCGTAACTCTAGAGCTTGCTAGGGAGACACCTCATCTGACCTAGCTCCAATTTCTTGTGGGGTTCCACAGGGGTCCTGCTTGTCTCTGTCCTTGTTCAACAATTATAATAAAGCTGTTATGTGTTGAAATAGAGAAACTGGGGGATTTCCTTGCCAATTATGCCAATGACTTCCAGTTATCTATGGAACTCAGCGGGAACTACGAAACTGATCAGGAAAACCTGAATAAAATCTACAAGCTCATTAAAGATTGGCCGACTTCAAAATGGTTATGGTTAAATGCTACTAAAACAGAATTAATGGTCTACGGGTTGAAGCATTTTAGAGAAAGGTTGAGCCCAGCTTTTAAGAGTTTTATCATAGATGGAGGTCATATATCTGTGGTTGACAAAGTTAAAACCATTGGTATTTACATGAAAGCATCACTTAAAGCAGACGCCCATCTTAACTATGTGGTCAAAAACTCAAATTACTATTTGAAAGTCCTGAGATAGATTTGCCCCCTGAACGCGAGAAGCTAGTTTGAGCCATTGTTTTACCTAGTCATGATTATTGCAACTCCTTGCTAGGCGTGGCAAAAGATCCAAAATGACACGGTGCATGCAGTTTGTAACATTACTCAGAGAGTACCGGTATCCGGGGCTCGCAAGGAACTCCACTGGTTTCCAGTTGCTGTTAGGGTTCAGTTTAAGATACTTACGTTGGATCACAAATGCTTGTTCGGAAAAGCATGGTCATACTTGATGGAGAAATTGGAATTCCACAAACCTGTCCAGAACCTCCGGTCTTCTTATGCACATGGTCTTATCATCATCACTCGCGTCAAGAGAAGCAGAGGGAATGGTCACTCCATTCCCTTTCTGATTGCTGAACCATGGAATGAGCTGCCTGAAAATGTGTGTAAAGAAAATAGTCATCTGGTTTTTAGAAAAAGTTTGAAAACTAGACTATTTGCCTAGGCAAGGTTTCTCTGATTTTAGTTTCTCTCTGTCTCCTGGTTCCATGTTGTCTTTGTCTTGTGTAGCGCCCGGATGCCTGAGGGCTTTGGTGCTTAACAAACAAATAGAAATAGGTGGAATTGGCACCCAGCTCAGCCACGAAATGATGATGACGCTATTTAGAGATTCATATGTGGGATGGCAGTCCTTGTTTGAGACGGGGAAGCAGCAACAGGGGCACCCTACAGTCAGAGAACTTCTTTGTTTAGGAAGATCCCGTGGTAAAGCAGTTAAAGTTCCAGGCCCTGGGGATTAGAAGAAGGTGGGTAGGTGATAATGGCACACATCCGATCCATGAACAGGTTATGAACCTATTTTGTGATGCACAGGTGCGATGACAGGCCTGGACCAAGGCAGTTGGTTTCATGGACATTTCCTAGACATACCTTTTTTTTGTTAATTCAACACTTTTTTGTGACTCCTTTCACTGCAGACTTGTCCAATCAAATGGATAATCCCTTATCTCTTCCCCCTCCTGAGTCTCTGTCCAATGTTTCAGTTCATACTTCCTTATTCAAAAATGCTACACCCGCCTTTTTGAAAGAATATTTTTCTTCAGTATGCTCAGTCTTCTTTCTCTGAGTATACTGGTGTTAAACTATTAACTGCTGAATACTATACTTTTGCTTCCTCTTTAGCTGGCTGACCAGAATGCACTTGAACAGAACTGCACCCATCTGCTCCCTGGTGTACAACACAGCTTAGATCTTAAAAGAAAAATATTAGATGCCTGGGAACAAAGTGGTATAAAATATTGAATATGCATCTTCATGAACAAGTTCAACAAAGGATACACTACTGATGCAAAATCTGCCATTTTTATACTGAAATTACTAATGCAGTTAACTGTCTGCATTAACTCTTTAAGGACATAAAACATTGCGTGAATCCTGCTTATACTTGGATGTCCTTTTTTTCTACTACTGAGCAAGCTCACATTTTTAATTCATATTTGATTCATAGTATCCATACATTCAAGATCATTTTGACCTCAAAGATTCCTAACTCCACTTCACTATTCTTATTTCATCTCTTGCTGAACTTGGCTTTCATGGTTCTGTTCTTAACTGGTTTCATTCATGCCTTTCTGGTTGCACGTTCCCTGTCTCTTAGGCTGATAATTCTTCTTCTACTCTGCCCCTCCGACACAGTGTCCCCCAAGGCCCAGTCCTTGGTCCCCTCCATTTCTCTCCTTATACCTCCTACCATGGCCCTATCATCTTATCTTTTGGCTTTTCTTATCATCTCTAAACTGATGACTCATAAACCTTCCTTTCCTTCACCTCTTTCATCAGCTCTATTCATTACTCTTTGACTGCCTCCCTCATTGCAATCCCGTCATGGATCTCCTCCCACTATCTGCATCTTAATTCCTCGAAAACAGAGATTCTTTCCTTGCCTGCTCCTACCATTCCCTTCCACTTCCTCCTCTTTCTTTTCCCTCCTACTCTTCCTATTTCTACCTCTGCCCGTAACCTTGTCGTCATTCTTTACTCCTCACTTTTCTTTCCCTCTCACATCTCTTCTATTTCCAGCTCCTGCCTCTATCAACTGTTTAATATCTGGAAAGCATGAAAAAACAATGAGCACGCTATTTTAGCATGGGACCTCTTTTTTACTAGGAGCTTGTTGGCAGAGGACTAAGTACACAGAGAAACAAGGGGGAAATACCAACAAGCTACCTTTCGATATCCTCACCAGAGGTTACAAAACTGGATCTCAAAACATGTCCATGTATTCCCAAACCATCAATCTTTTAGCAAATATAAAGAGATGGAAGGCTCACTTTTAACAAAAATATCTCATATATTTATTATATTTTTTAATTAAACCGACCATTCGGTCACATTTGCAACTCTCATCAAACATAAAACATAAAAGGAGACAATTAATCAATAGCTTGGATCTTTGTGTTCATTCACATGATACGTTGTAACAAAAAGTGATGTTAGTAGCACATGGGTGACTTTGAATTAACCTATTAATATTTGCGCTAAACAATTCCCCATTTTCCCTGTGTACACACAAGGAAAATGGGAATTGTTTAGCGCAAATATTAATACATCACTTTTTTAGGATCCTGTAAAAAAAAGTGTGAATTTTAATGTATCTTCTGACAAGAGCAGGGTAAGATTGAAGCCCTTGCTCACTATTCTTAGAGAGGCACAGCTCCTCCCTACTGATGAGGTCCAACCAGACCGAAACACGTGTCTGGGGATGCTGTTGGTACTCTTGTTCAGAGGGGAAATGCCTAGCATTTCTGTGCTGGACTGCCCCACGGCAGGACAAAGACTGAATTGTTTGGGATATTTCTTCTCTGTGAAAGATAGTGAACTGAACACTTTGGGTAAGTCTCTCGTAACCAGGACTAATGTCTGGCAGAGAGACTCCCAGCACCCCTCTTGTCAATTTGCATATTTAAGTAACTTTGGGTCTGACCCTAAGTTACTAGGGGAATCCAGACGTGGACCCCTTGCTCACTATTCTTAGAGAGGTAAAGCTCCTCCCTACTGATGGGGTCCAACCAGACTGAAACACGTGTCTGGGGTTGCTGTTGGTACTCTTGTTCAGAGGAGAATTGCCTAGCATTTCGGTGCTGGACTGCCCCAGGGCAGGACAAAGACTGATATGTTTGGGATATTTTTTCTCTGTGAAAGATAGTGAGCTAAAGACTCTGGGTAAGTCTCTCGTACCCAGGACTAATGTCTGGCAGAGAGACTCCCAGGACCCCCCTTGTCAATTTGAACACAGACAGCAACCACGAGGCACTGAAAATCACTGTCGATAGGTGTCATGTATTTTTATCACCTAAAACAAATATTCTCCACGAAATGAATCTGGATATTGATCTCTCTTCCAATTTCTGATCAAGAACTGACGTTTAGGCATAACTATGGTGCATTATTCACTGCTTCAATATATTTCTAAAAGTTGATTTCAACACCTGGAATTCTCTGCAAGTCCTTGCAATCCCTGCTAAAATATATATAAGGAGTGTCTATTGAATTCCAGTCCAAATAAAGTATGTGTTAATCATTCATTGTATTACCGTCCTTCTTCTTAGTCATTGATCAGGTCTGCACAAATGGAAATTATTCTTGTAGTCTTGCTTCTGGATCAGTAACGGTGGGAGGGAGGGAGTCCCCTTCATAAATCTTCATGTCATTCAAATATAATCAAGCTTGTCTTCCCTGAACCTTAGCAGCTGAAGGGGAAACTTCTTCAACAAGGAAGGGGCCATTAAAGCGAGGCTTGTGCCACTTCTGAGTGAAATGTTTGATCAGGATCTGGTTCCCAACATACAACTTAGGTGGTGGTAATAGTTCACTTCGGTTGGTCACTGAATTATCTTCTTCCATGTTCCTAGACCGCCCCCCACCCCCGATGCTTGACTTGATCTGGAATGAACGAAATACTGGTAGTCGTACATGTCAAATAATCATGCATCTCATCACCTAGAGTGTTGGCTACACTCTGGGCATCACTCCTAACCCTACACGGAGGTGTAAGGGGTGTTCTCATTCAACACCCTGTGACTAGCATGTGCGGGGTGAGCTGGTGGTCCGACCCTGGCTGATTCCGAAGGGCATCTAAGGCCAGGGGTAGGCAATAGCCATCTCTTTTTCAAAGTCAATTTAATCTTGTAAATCCTTTCTTTCAGGAGGCAGTTGTGATTTTCACATATTCTGTTCACTTGTGGGTGATATGCTGAAGAGAACTTGTGCTTTATACTTATTAAAAGCCCTATTTGTTTGAATAGGTCATGGGCAAAATGTGGCCCATTATCAGATTTTAGCACTTCACACACGCCCCACCTCAGGAAAACGTTGTGTACTTAAACCTTTTCTGCGCAAGTGGCATCAGGGTGTGCACACAGACCAGCTTCGATCCACCTGAAGAAGGGGCACACCACCATTAATAGATACCTATACTCATTACATGTCTGCAGCATATTGACATAGTGAATATGAAAATGCTGAAATAGACCATTCGGTCGAGGTATTACTCCTCTAATTGTTCTCAGTGTATGCCCAGCAGTAAACATTTGACACACAATGCAATTCACTATAAACAGTGCAGCGTGGTCTAACAAATTAGGAATGAACCAGTCTTCTGCAATATTGGCAGCAAGACATTCTCTAGTTACATGCGCGGGGAAATTCAGCTGTTCAAGCACGAGTTTCAATAAATTACTGGCATCACTGGCTTTGCAGTGCTGTCCTGTCACCATAAAGCTTCTGTGGGGGATAAAGAAGACCCCCTTCGCTTCCATAGTTCTTGCTCTTCCTGTGCTGGGATTCCCTGTATCTCTATTAATTGGGTTATTGACAGCATATTAAACCCCTCCTGTACTAACATAGTTGTAGCTGACTTTTCTTTAATATCCTCAGTGTCAAAACTCAAAATTTCAGGAGAATATGCAACCCTTTTGGCTTCTTTGTCTGCGGCTTTGTTACTGCAAGAGATAAAGTCTGTTTGTTTAGTATGCGCTGCGCATTTTATGACCGCTGTGGCTACTGGGAGTTGTAGCACCTTAATGAGCCTATCCAATAAGGATGCATGCTGCACTGGAGAGCCGCCTGCATGGAGATAGCCCCTCCTTTTCCAATTTGCCAATCCTACATGTAGGGTTGACGTCACATAGGTGGAGTCAATGTACACCGTCATTTCCTGTCCTTGGTGTTTCTGAAGCATGACAATAAGTGCTACTAATTCTGCTGCTTGTGCTGAAAAGTGAGACGGTAGTCTTGCATTCGCCACTATCTCGAATTCTCCATTTGATCTGTGTCTTACCACTGCGGCGCCTGAATGTCTTTCCCCACTAGTCAGATCAATTTTCAAGGAACCATCATTTAAAAGAATTTCCCTCCCTGCCAAAGCATTTTCTTTCACACAGATTATATCATCATAAAATTCAACATAATTGGCACAGTCATGCACATGATCACCTTCTTCTACGGGTTCAGCTACGAATGTGGCTTGGTTCACTATTTTACATCTTACTATTTTAATCGCTGGGTTAGAAATCATTACCTCACAAGCTGAAGCTCTTTGGGATGTTAATGTGCCCTTGGGTTTTTCTAAAATGGCAAACAGTGCATGCTCAACATAAATGGTCGTAGAGAAGCCCATGACAATACTTGTGGACTTCTCAATTGCAAATGTGGCAACTGCGAAAGATTGCTTGTTAGGAAAGATTTCTTAATTGTGGGTAATTTTCCTTCCATGTGGCAACCCCTGAACCTTTTGCTGTTGTTTTCACCATGATCTAGAATTTGCCAGAGAAGTGCAGCCTTCTGCCGCACTCCTCTGGGCTTTCGCTCCATTCTTACAGGGGAACTGACATGCCCTTAAGACAGTCAGTACCGGGGAACGTTGTTTTCCGTAGTTCATTTATCATGTTGCAGCTTTCGAGCAACATGACACAACAGGGCACAGTAAGCTAAGTTACTGCTCTCTTGGGTCTCTAGTCTTCTACAGGCCCTAGACACTCTCTTTGGATTGTTAACGAACGGTGCAAGTGAATCACGACGGGACTGGCGGCAGCGATCGTTTCTTTGTGTTTTGAGCTCCTTTTGGCTGTTTATGCGCGTTTCTCACGCTTAGCCCAAAATGGTGGCCTGGCTTCCAAAATGGCCAGACCACGAGGCTCTTTGTCCTGCCCACTGACCGTCTTCCCCAGGTCGAGCCGACCCAGGGCCTTCCTTATTTCCCGCAAAACCCAGATGCTTTTGCGGGCTTCTACAGGCCTTGTGTGAGCCTCCAGGATGTGGGCTGGGATGTCTGGTCCCAATACACATCCTGGGTGCCAGAGAGTCCAGTGTGTTGTGAATGCCTGGGACCACCATGGACCGTGATAGGTCCACGTATGGTGTGAGTGTTTTGTGAGCAGATCTCCCATTGGGTCCCCTCCGTTTTGGCACAAAGGGAACTCTGGATAAGTGGAGGCTGGAAACACCACTACCATGTCTATCTCCTGAGTCCTCACGAACAAAGGGATACAGGAGCCAAGTATCCTGCAACTACGAGGCTGAACCGAGGAATCGCTGGTGACCCGCTGAAGGACTGCTCCTCTGCACTGCTGTCGCTCTGTGAAACCCTTTCTACCTCTGATCGAACGAGAAGGCCTGTACTGGTATTTCGACCCTTTAGAATAGTGGGAACAACTATTCTCGGCATCTTCACCATCTCCTGCACGTAAGCATTCGGAAGTGTCTCTGGGCCATCCAGTGGACTGACCAGCCTACCCAGGAGTCTTGCTCTGTAACCGCCGTCAGGTTGCTGCTGTATTCCGTGTCCTTGGCACTCTCACACGATTCGTACACTTGGCATTCCCAGGTCTGAAGTGAGAAGTGTACATTGGGCTGAAATACACACAGCCGCTTCGTTGCCCTGCTGGGGTAACAAACTGTGCGGGTTCACTGCGTTTGGGACATCCTCAACTCTAACTTCTGCTGCCGCGGAATCTAGACGATGCCGAGACGTCACCTGCTCGTATCTGAACCTGCCAGCACTGAAACTGACGCAGAGAAGCCTGGGTCTGCCTGCATCGGGCACCGGTGAGTACCCTTGCTAGGAACTGGTCGCCCTCCTGCAGTAGCCCGTAGCTTTTCCCCGCTGTGTCAAACAGCACGCCTTTCCGTACTCACGCTCTGCTTCTGCCCACAGTGGAAGTTGCGCTTGAGTCGCGGAACTCTGTTCATCTTCATTTGTTCACTGAACTGAACTGCCTGATTCCCTCGAAGAGACTCCCCTTTTGCCCGTTGGCACCAGCGTGTGCTGGTACTTTTGAGCACAAGGCTCCACTCTTCGTAGGGCTCGGACTTCCTTCTAGTTAGGTGCCTCTGAAGGCGGACTGGGTCTAACTATTATTCGCACTGCCTGTTTTCCTCCCCATCTAGGTGGTCTGCACATTTCGTGCGTCTAACTCATTAGACTCGTTGGTAATTTTATATATATTGTATTTGATTGTGATGTGTTGGTTTACTTGAGTTTTATTGTGATTCTTTGCTATGGTCAATATTACAAAGGCCTTGTAATAAATGTGTCTATATTTTTAATATAACACCTGCTTGGAGTAATTTGTAAGTGTCCTTGCTTTGTGTGCTCATTGCGGGCTTTCAGTCACCCTCACCCCTCTTGAGACCTAGTCTTGACCGCCTCGATCGCTACCTTGATTGGTCTGGCTTGTACAGAGGTTACCCTGTTCCAAGAAACTAGGCTGGCATCTGAACCTCTGCCCCTCCAGGACAGAGTTCAGAAATCCATCTTAAGAAATTGGTGTACAGCGGTGGGATACGACTGAAGGTATCCAGTGTTGCGCACGAGCGAGAGAATTTCAAGTTATTCCTACCAGGACACGTAGTGAATTGTCGTAGTATAACTTGTAAAAGGCCATAGTCCTATCTAACAGTATGGAAACGAATACCTTGTTAACTTTACATGCTTCTAAATCTGAAACATTGAAAAAGATGTGTGCGGAGAGAGGTGTCTCCTCTCAAGGCACCAAATTGGATATGATCCAAAGAATCGTGGCGTGGCAAGAAGCGCAGCTTGACGCTAGAACTTCTGAGGACAGTGCGGAAGGAGGTGGGGCTGCTCTCACCGGTAGAACTGACAGTTCTGCCGCTGCACTGGTCCACCCCGACCACGAGGACAGGGAGGATGAGATGTCTAATATTTCCTCTGCTAGTGTTGATGGGGAGGCCATGCTTGAATTCAAGAAGCAAGAACTGCTGTTTAGGCAGAAGGAGCTTGATTTCAACATGGCCAAACTAAAAATCGAACAGGCCGAAAAACAGAAAGACAGGGATCACCAGTTGGAACTGGCCAAGCTTCAGGTTGCAAATGGATCCAAGGGTCCTGGACATGGGTCTGGGGCCTCCTCTCATCCACGGCTTCCAAAAGATCTGCTCAGTGTGTATGAGGAAATGAATGATATTATGGACTGGCTGAATACTTTTGAGTATGCATGTGAAGTTCAACAAGTTGACAATGCTGATAAGATTGCCTGGTTACTCAGCAGACTGCCCCATTGTGGCTGTAGTGCCATTATGGAAATGTCGAAGGCTGAGCGAGCAGATTTTTCAATGTTAAAGCAAACTCTCATTTTAAAGTTTGGAAAGAATCCTGCCCAATATTTGAAACAATTCCAAGAGTATAAGAAAAAAGAAGGTGGTTCTTGGGTAGCTTATGTAACCGAATCCTTAAAAAACTTGACTGGCAGGGTCGAAGGTTATAAGGTTTCTACCTTTGAAGGCATGATAAGTCTTGTCATGCTGGAACATATTTTTGCATCTTCTTCCCTGGAGCTTAAGCAGCATTTGGCAGATTCGAAGGAGATAGATCCTAAGAAGCTTGCCATTGCAGCAGAATTATGGGTGTCACATCGAGTGTCCCATATGGACAAAACTCATCCTGGTAAGCAGGAGCAAGGGAAAAAGTCCAAAAATAAAGAGTGTGGGGAATCTGATAAATCTTCTTCTCAAAAGGGCCACAAAAAGAAAAATAAGGGTAAGACACAAGAGAACTCACAGGGTAGTGGAGGTCAGCCTCCGAAACAGAACTCTGGTTACAATAAGCCTCCCTATGTAAACAGACCCAATGGATCTTGTTTTGCTTGTGGAGCAACTGACCACGTGAAGGGGGATCCCCGGTGTAAGGTTAAACCTTTGGGGGTCCACTCCGCTAATCTGGCCTTCTCCTCCTACGAGGAAGAAGAGATTACAGGAGCATCCTTCTCCTCAGACTCCTTCCCCAGTGGGATAGAAGCTGAGGTAGTTTTAGTTTCCCTAGGTTCCTGGGAGCCTAAAGTCGCAGAGGCTTATGCTAGGATTCCAGATAATACCAAGCACTACTTTAAAGACAGTGTGCTGATCAATGGAGTAGATACTCCAGCTCTTAGGGATAGTGGGTGCAGTCAAACTGTAGTGGATTCTACCTTGGTAGACTCAGAGGAAGTTGCCAGAGTTACTCTGATGCCCACTAAGTTGGCTGACGGCCCACCTCGCATGTTGCCAGTAATACCTGTAAATCATACTTTAAATGGTACAGCAGTCAGGATTCCAATGAGCATTCAGCGAAACGTCCCAGGAAAGGTCTTGTTAGGCAACGATCTCAGAGCTTTAGGGCTCGTAGGAGACACTGCCGACAGACCCTGCACACGGTCTCAAACACGGGCAGCATTGGCCAAGACCAATACGCCGCCCCAGCCAAAGGGGAAACCCAAGGCGAAAGGAGTAAGAAAGTCAAGAAGAGGGAAAGAGAATATTCCCCCGAACTCGCCTACCACTGCGGTGGAGGAAGTTGGTCAATCGCCCGGGCCTGACGTGGAGGTGGCGATGCCTGAAGTATTTCATCCCAACGACCATCCTGAACTAAAAGACTTGTTAGTAGATGGTGGTCCTGACAGGGAAGAATTCAGTAAAGGCCAATGTGAGTGCCCATCTCTGGAAGGCCTAAGGAGACAGGCCTGCTCCCAGCTTGAGGGTGAACCTCCTGGGATGCATAGGATTTATTGGGAAGGTGGACTCCTGTATAGTGAGCCCACAGAGTCTACAGAAGGAGACCATAGGAGGTTGGTGGTTCCCCTTGCTGTAAGACCCTTCCTCCTGCAGCTGGCGCATGAAGTACCCCTTGCTGGTCACCTTGGTATTAAGATGACCAAGCAAAGGTTATCCATGCACTTCTACTGGTCCAAGATGGGGGTGCAAGTAGAAAGTCACTGCAGGAGTTGTTCCTCCTGCCAGTTTTCTGGTAAGAGTGGCTCAACAATCCAAGCTCCATTGGTACCACTCCCAGTTGTGGGAATACCATTCGAAAGGGTAGGGATCGGCATCGTTGGTCCCCTTGACCTGCAGACATCCTCAGGCAATAGGTTTATCTTGGTGCTAGTCGACTATGCAAACAGATATCCTGAGGCTATCCCATTGAAAACTGTAACTGCCAAGTCTGTTGCAAAAGCGTTACTTGGCATCTTTACTAGGGTTGGCTTCCCTAAATAAGTTGTGTCTGACAGAGGCAGAAACTTTATGTCAAAGTATATGCAGGCTATGTGGAAAGAATGTGGGGTCACCTACCAGTTCTCTTCTGCATACCACCCCCAGACCGTCTTCCCCAGGTTGAGCCGACCCGGGGCCTTCCTTATTTGGGCATGTACTTTCCCGCGAAACCCAGATGCTTTCACAGGCTTCTACAGGCCTTGTGTGTGCCTCCAGGATGTGGGCTGGGATGTCTGGTCCCAATACACATCCTGGGTGCCAGAGAGTCTAGTGTGTCATGAATGCCTGGGACCACCGTGGTCCGTGATAGGTCCACGTATGGTGTGAGTGTTTTGTGAGCAGATCTCCCATTGGGTCCCCTCCGTTTTGACACGAAGGGAACTCTGGATAAGAGAAGGCTGGAAACACCACTACCATGTCGATCTCCTGAGTTCTTACGAACAAAGGGATACAGGAGTAAGTATCCTGCAACTACGAGGCTGAACCAAGGAATCGCTGGTGACCCGCTGAAGTACTGCTCCTCTGCACTGCTGTCGCTTTGTGAAACCCTTTCTACCTCTGATTGAACGAGAAGGCCTGTAATGGTACTTCGACCCTTTGGAATAGTGGGAACAACTATTCTCGGCATCTTCACCATCTCCTCCACGTAAGCCTTCGGAAGTGTTTCTGGGCCATCCAGTGGACTGACCAGCCTACCCAGGAGTCTTGCTCTGTAACCGCCGTCAGGTTGCTGCTGTATTCCGTGTCCTTGGCACTCTCACACGATTCGTACACTTGGCATTCCCAGGTCTGAAGTGAGAAGTGTACATTGGGCTGAAATACACACGGCTGCTTCGTTGCCCTGCTGTGGTAACAAACTGTGCGGGTTCACTGCGTTTGGGACATCCTCAACTCTAACTTCTGCTGCCGCGGAATCTACACGATGCTGAGACGTCCACTGCTCGTATCTGAACCTGCCAGCTCTGAAACTGACGCGGAGAAGCCTGGGTCTGCCTGCATCAGGGACCGGTGAGTAGCATCGCTAGGAACTGGTCGCCCTCCTGCAGTAGCCCGTAGCTTTTCTCCGCTGTGTCAAACAGCACGCCTTTCCGTACTCGCGCTCTGCTTCTGCCCACAGTGGAGGCTGCGCTTGAGTTGCGGAACTCTGTTCATCTTCATTTGTTCACCGAACTGAACTGCCTGATTCCCTCGAAGAGACTCCCCTTTTGCCCGTTGGCATCAGCGTGTGCTGGTACTTTTGAGCACAAGGCTCCACTCTTCGTAGGGCTCGGACTTCCTTCTAGTTAGGTGCCTCTGAAGGCAGACTGGGTCTAACTATAATCCGCACTGCCTGTTTTCCTCCCCATGAGATAGAACCTTCGGAGTAACCTGGGGGTATTCAAATTGGAGACGGGTTGCCAAGTGTGTTCACTGGGTCGATATCCTTTCCATTCCACTAGGTACTGGAGCTGACCACGTTTATATCTGGAGTCACATATTCGAGAGACTTCATATTCCAGTTGGTCCTTGACAAGGACAGGGCTAGGTCTGAGGTTAGTCAGAGAGGTCTGGATGTATGGCTTTATTAGAGATGTATGAAAAACTGGGTGGATCTTCTTCCAGGAATCTGGCAATTTGAGGCGAAAGGCCACTGGGTTGATGATTTCTTTTATAGGAAAAGGCCCATAATATCGGGGAGCCAGCTTATTTGGCCGTAGATGTCGAGGCAGTAGTTTCGATGATAACCATACCTATTTCGTAGGAGGGGCCTGGTCTTCTCTTTGAGTCCACATAATGTTTGGTCTGATTCCGGGCTCTTTCTAGCTGTTCTTTGGCTTCTCTTTGTACATTGATAATTGTTTCAATCCAGGAATCGACTGTAGGAACCGGTGTAGGATGGGGGAGGACAGAAGGTAGAACCGAAGGGTGGAACCCCTGGCTACAAAAAAAAGGGCTGGTTTTAACAGCCGAGTGATCCGAGTTATTATAGACGAATTCAGCCACAGGTATTAAAAGGGACCAATCATCCTGGACCTTGGTAGCAAAACATTGAAGATATTGTTCTAAGGTTTGATTCACACGTTCAGTAGCTCCGTTGGTTTGGGGATGATAGCCTGAGGAGAGAGCATGTTGAATTCCTAGTATTCGACAAAGGTGTTTCCAAAACTGAGAAATGTATTGGGGTCCTCTGTCCGATATTATCTTGGAAGGGAGACCATGAAGCCGGAATATGTGTTCCAGGAAAATTCCAGCAAGTTCTGATGAGGATGGTAGTTTATACAGGGGTGTAAAATGAGCCATATGAGTGAACAAGTCAATGGTGACCATCATAGTCATGTATCCCCTGGAAGGTGGCAATTCCACAGTGAAGTCTGTAGCGATAAATTCCCAGGGCCTTGTTGGTAGTATAGGCTGCAGTAGGAGACCCGCCGGTCTCTTGTTGTCATGTTTGTTCTGACTACAGACAGAACAGGCTTGGACGTACAGCTTTACGTCAGTCTTCATTCTAGGCCACCATAATTGCCTTTGTATGAGACGGAGGGTATTGGTAATGCCACGATGTCCAGAGTGAAGTGTATCGTGGCAAAGTTTTATTATTCTTTGTTGTAGTTTCTGTGTGGGAATGACTAAAGCATTATCTTTGAACAAATATCCATCCTTGGTTTTCAGGTCCCATTGATTCTTCCTTGAAATGTTCTACCAGAGTTCAGAGGACTGGGTTTGTAAGCAAATTTCTTCCAGGAGGCTGATTGCGTGAGCTACAAATATTGTATGGGGAAACATCTTAGGGAATGTCTGCTCTTCAGGAGGCTCGTAATCAGGACGTCAAGATAGAGTGTCAGCAATTATATTCTGCGTTCCAGGGACATGGTGAATCTGGAACTGGTATTGGGCAAAGAAGAAGTCCCAACGGGCTTGACGGCCATTTCTGCATTCCAAGGCCTGTAATACTTGAAAATTTCAATGGTCCGTGCGAACCTGGACCGGATTTTTTGCTCCTAAGAGTAAATGACGCCACTCGGTAAAGGCTTGACGGATGGCTAACAGTTCCTTTTCTAAAACAGAGTAGTGGGTTTCACTGGGAGTTAAGGTCCGTGAAAGATAAGCAATAGGATGTTCCAGTCTGTCGTCGAATTCTTGTTTCAGAACTGCTCCAATGGCATAGTTAGAGGCGTCTGTTTCCACTAAGAAGGGCCGATTGATGTCAGGTTGAGCCAGGATGGGAGCTTGGGTGAACTCTGATTTCAAGCGTTGGAAGGCTTCCTCCTGAGCTGTTGCCCAATGAAAGGGAGCGTCTTTCTTCAACAAGGCAATAATCGGTTGGACTATCTCGGAAAAGGAAGGTATACATTTCCTATAGAAATTAGCTAAGCCCAGGAAGGACTGGATCTGTTTCACAGTGGTCGGACTTGGCCAGGATAGTATAGCCTTTACCTTGGATTGATCCATTCCAATACCTTCTGGGCTAAGAACAAATCCTAGATAGTGGACAGTAAGGACATGAAAGAGGCACTTCTCGGGTTTTGCCAGGAGCTTGTGTTCACGTAGCCATTGTAACACTGCCTTAACATGTTCCTCATGCTTGAGTGGGTCCTTCGAGAATATTAAGATATCGTCCAGATACACGATGACAAAAAGGAATAGCATATCTGAAAACACCCGATCCATGAAACGTTCGAAGACCGCCGGGGTGTTAGCAAGTCCGAAAGGCAGGACCAAGTATTCATAATGA
This sequence comes from Ambystoma mexicanum, assembly GCF_040938575.1. Lineage (NCBI taxonomy): Eukaryota > Metazoa > Chordata > Amphibia > Caudata > Ambystomatidae > Ambystoma > Ambystoma mexicanum. The sequence goes on from NC_090925.1 coordinate 984,270,586, forward strand.
CCCAAGGGTGTTCTGAAGGCTGTCTTCCATTCGTCACCTTCTCTAATATGGATCAGATGGTAGGCACCTCTAAGATCCCATTTGGTGAATACTACAGCTCCTCTTACTGCTTCCAGGATGTCTGAGATCAAGGGCAACGGATACCGATCCTTTAGGGTGCACTGATTTAGGCCTCGATAATCAAGGCAAGGTCTGAGCTCATTGGTGTCTTTCTTTGGAACAAAAAACAGTGATGCTCCTGCTGGAGATTTGGATGGTCGTATGGTGCCATTTTCAAGGTTAGTATCTAGGTATTCACGGAGGGCCTTTTTCTCGGGTTCGGATAAAATGAACATCCTCCCAAAGGGGATCACAGCTGAGGGTTCTGTTTCAATAGCACAGTCTTCTGGTCTATGAGGAGGTAAGGCTTGAACAATAGCAGAAGAAAACACATCAGAGTATTCCTGATAGACTTTAGGAACCTGAATGATGTTTGAGACCGAGAGTGGACCTAGATGGTTTGCTGAAAGTCCTTCCGCTGGTTTCGGAGCGGGGTCCAGAGGTAGGCAATGAGACATGCAATGTTCGGAACCCAGGAACAAGGAACATGCTGCCCAATTGATGTATGGATTGTGTCTTTGTAGCCAGGGCATTCCCAAAACCAATGGGTAATGGGTGGATTTTATGATGTCAAACCTTATCTTCTCTCGATGGTGGTTTATTGCTAGTTCGATTTCCTTAGTCTGGAGGGTTATTGGTCCGGAAGAAAGGGGTCTCCCATCAATTGCTTCTACAGGTTGCATGACATTCCAGAATTCGTAGGGAATATGGTGTTTAAGGACCCATTCTTGGTCTATGAATATTCCCATGGCCCCACAGTCCACTAATGCCAGAATGGGGTAGGGGTTCTTCTTGGATGGCGATAGAAAGGCCTGTAAAATTACCAGATTTTTCTGTCCAGGAGAGTTCAAGGATGGTATAGATGTGGAGCCAACATCTCTCTCTCTCTCGAAACTGCGCTCCATCTAGGATCGGGAGCTGGCTTTTCCGAACGCTGTGGAGGAGCTATAGGACACTCTTTCACTAAATGTTTGTCCGATGCGCAATACATGCATAAGCCGGTAATCTTTCTTGGGGGATATTGGTCCACGGAAGGCCCCTAATTGCATGAGGTCAAGGTTGGTTAATAGGGGCAGAGCTGTCTTCAGATTTCGTGGGGATCTCTATGGGATTCTTCTGGAAGGGTGACTTGGTTTTCTTTTTCTCTGCCTTCCTTTCCTGTATGCGAAAGTCAATCTGTAGAGCAAGATCCATAAGGGCCTGGTATGAACTTGGACATGCCACCCTGGCCAGTTCATCCTTGATGTCTTTAAAAGAGGGTGAAACAGGCTTCAGAGGACCAGTCTGCTTCTTTAGCCAATTGCTTAAATCGTGTAACATATGTGAGCATATCCTGGGAGCCCTGCTGGAAATCAAGAGGGCATTCCTGAGCACTATAGACCTGATCTGGGTGGTCAAACATGGACTTAAGTGCTCGAATGAATCCGTCATAATCATCCAGGAGGGCATCTCTGGCATTAACTAATGGTGTGGCCCTGGTTAATGCATTCCCGGTAAAGTGTGAGATAATAAAGCCCACTTTAGCCCTGGGGGTGGAGAAATAATAGGGCTTAAAAGTAAAGTGGACCAAACAGGAATCTAGGAATCCACGAAGGTTCTTTGCTGACCCATCGTATTTGTCAACAATACCACCCAATAGTATGCTCTACTTCGTGGCAGAATCGCGGGATAAAACCAACTGCTTTAGCGCGGCACTCTCTGCCTTTAGGTTTTGTACTTTGGTCGTTAGCTCCTGCATGCTACGCATAAGATCCTGAACGGCCTCCTCCATGTCTGTATCGACTTCGGCCAGGTGGCGTCTCAATCTGTCACAGGTTTCCCCCTTTCTCACCTGTTTTCGCTGCTTGATGGATTCCGTTGTAGAAGTCTTCTTCCTTATGGTTCGGGTCTTGTACAAGCCCGCTCGGCCGTCTTCGGCTTCCAGGGTTCATTAAACTTCTTATCCGGGATCGATAGTAAACTCCAGGAAATCCAGGAAAAAATAAGGGGAAGAAGCACTCGGAGGCGGGTGCACAGATTCCGGGAGAAGGTTGGGTAAGAAGGAGAAGGGATAGAATCGAGCAAGGGTCCGAGAACCAGGAAAGCAACAAAGTTCCGTGAAGGCGAACTATGGAGCACACGTCTAGCCACAGCTAACAGTAGCGTTGAGACGCGCGGAAGCGCGGGGTGTGGCAATTTTATCGAATGTGCTGCAATGAACGCGAAGACTGGTAGGCAGCATTCAGTGTCTGCAGCCATATTGGTAGTACAACAGAGTGCAAGCCCCGGAGTGACAGGGACCAGGAGGTCCAGAAGGGGCATGTCCGATGGGTCATGACACCAGTGGACAGATATAGAGTTAATTGGACTGTTGTTCTTCTGAGACACTCTTTGTGGCTGGTAAGCAAGGAGTGAAAAAGCTATTGTCCTTGAGCCACAGGAGCCTGCTGACATTGGACTGAGACATATTGAAGTCTTGAAAGGAAAAGAAATGCCAGACCTAGAGTTCATCTTTGATGACTGGAAGAGGGGCAGTTCCCTGATTGCTTTATCACAGAGTTTCTCTTTAGAGGTGCCCATGGTGGTGCCCAATGGCAACATTCATCGGATCACTCTTGCTATTTTCCTCTTCATATTTCGTGCGTATCCTTCATTGGTTGGGAGAACTACTGACGTTCAGGTGTTTTTGCAAGATCCTAAAAATAGTCCAATCCTGAGGAGATTGCTCGCAGCTATCATAGAGCAAATCCTCCGGCTACCAGAGTATAGTACAGCATGTACAGATGCTCCTGTCTGACGAGGACACACACAAACTGCTCGGAATGGTCTTTTATTTCTTGATTGAAGAGCATCCTTATCTTGTTGGACGATAAAACAATACTCGTGTATTTCTGAGTGATCCTAAGAATCGACCTGTGATAAATTGGCTGCTGCATGAAATTCACAGGCAGATCTGTTTATTGCCTGATGCATATTGAACGCATGGATGGGTTTATCAAGTGACGATATCGACAACTTACTGGATTTGGTCTTTTATTATTTTCTCGAAGCACATTCTCATTTGGTTTGACAAAAATACGACTCTTTTGTATTCACCCGGATCCCTATCAATTGCCCTGCAATCAGCCAGTTGCTTGTTGAGCTTATGGAGCAGATACAACAGTTGCCAGAATATTTTATATGAGATTGCCCGATTAAAATTAGTTTTTTCCTTCTTTAAAAGTAATCATAAGCACTATGGGAAACATTGATAGCAACAACAATGTGGCAAACAACGAGAGAGCACCACGACGTGCAAGAGGCTATTGCTGTATAAAATGGACATACTGGTATATAACATACACATGCATCATGTTCATTATCATTCTTCTCTCTCTCACAGAACGTACTGTTTATTATGAAGATCCAAATAAGGCAGTAGTTCCTGTGTATCTTCCTATGCACCAGAAGGGTACAGAGTGGCAGTTATAAGGCAGCCAAGGCCTTATGTGATTGTCCCTACTCCAGTTGTATAAATGAAAGTGCCTAGTCCTGTGACAGATAGGTCTAGGCTTCCCTTTGGGGGGAGGTCGGCGTTGCACGTTTTTCATGATTCTTTGATACCTTCTTATTATGTCGATAGGAAGAGACCTTATGGGAATATTCCTACACCAGTAGCACATGTAAAAACACTGATTTCACTGACAAATGTCCCTAGAATTCCCCCAGTGAGGAGGAAGTATGCTGACATACTACATGAGATGATTGTAGAAGCTCATGAGGCAAGAAGGAGACCTAAAAGAAGTACAAGGGAAGATGATCATGAACTGGATGATTATTTAGACAGCAAAGCACATTTGGGAAACAATATGTGGTATCAGCACATGAAAAAGGTGGGAGAGTGAACATCTAAAGAGAGTTGCTATGTTTATGCTCTCATACCTTATGCTATGACTACAGCTCAAACTTTCATTTTTAGAGAATTCCCAGAGAATGAGGCCAGATCAAAGTTTCACCTTGCAGCATGCATGACGAGAGCCCAGTTTCAAGGGAGTCAGGCTGCTTTGCGCTGGGGAGTGAATTGGGCGTTTCCATTCCAGGATGATTGTATCAAGACTACACAGATGGAAAAGTAGTCTAAATGGAAAAACTAAATGCTTGTGTATCCTGCTGCAGGACAAGATGAAGTAATCATTGAAGAAATGAACTATTCTGAGAAGGAGGAAATAGTTTGGATGCCTGGATGCTGGGAACAAGCCCAGCTGTTAATCTATGGAAAAGTGAAGTCTAGAAAATGATTGGAAGAAGGGCTGGTGTCATGCACAGCTCACCTGCTAAAAGATGTATGTATACGAGAAGTACAGAAAATTGACAATGAGCGTTCTAAACCATGGGCTAAGTATGCCAAACGACTAACGAGGGTTGAAGATGAAGCAGGTCCATTGACAGTAATCCCAGTGATAAATGCGACAGTGTGCTTCCAGAGGAAAGGGAAAACGCACATGGGAGCTAATGTAGGGTGCAAGACTACAGTTGATGTCTCCAAAATGGGAGCAGGAACAACAGTGATAATGGATCACTACTGGGCTTGTGGATCCAGAACTTATATGAAGCTGCCCAAGGATTGGGGAGGACTATGTCCTATAGTAAATGTCCATGTTTCAGCATAGGTGAATCCTAAAAGTGACCTAAACATTGGGAAGTTCCCAAAAGCAGATGCTCACCTGAGGAAGAAGAGATCTGCTGAACTCCAGAATCGAATGAAGAGCGGGAACTTTTCTCGGCTAAATCAATAGAAACCTTTGACTCCATCCCGTAAAAACAGATGGTTTAGTAAGACTTCATAGTCATGATAATCTTCATGCCCATGATCCAGACAGATTCAAATACTAAATAGTTACAAATAACCAGATGGGAGCTGTTGCAGACGATCAACGCTACCATAAAGGGATTCAAAGCTATCAAGGAAGAGCTGAGAGCCATACGACTGATGACTCTTCAGAATAGATATGTCCTGGACATGACCACAGCTATGGGTGGAGGTGTTTGTGCCAAAATTGGAGGATCATGTTGCACATTCATAACTTCTCACGACGATGAGAATGGCACCTTGATAGAGGCCATATCAATGCTGATGACATTACACGTCCAGATGATAGATGAAGTGGAAGACATTGCTGGTGACAGTTGGTTTGGAACCATATTCTCATGGGTTCCACAATGGATGGCAGACTTATTCAAGTTCCTTGGAGCCCTGATAGTGATGGCATTGCTTGGATTCTATGTGATCAGGATAATAATCTCACAATGCAAGAAGACTGAAAAGAAAGCTGTAGGAATGACGATCATGATTGATGTTGAATCAGGATGGAAAACCAAATAGCTGACAGATGAAGAAATCTGAGACTACGTGAAGGTCAGCATTCATGCACCAGAGGGAACAAAGTTCTTGCACCCAAAGAACCACAACAATTATGTGGGGAAATGGATCTACAGCAGTCCAAGTGGACAATGCATGCTCATGATGAGCATGTGAGATCAGCAGGATGCCTGAAAGGAGTCATAAAGATATGGGTCCCAAAGAAGCATTTCTTCAGACAAAGATGTCTTGATGTGAAGGGTGATGAGAGAGTACGATTCCCATTGAGAAAGCCATACATGCATTCACGACAATATGATAGCCATTTGAATGAGATCGCGGAAGAAGTGTGAAAACTGAGCAAAAGAGAAGATTGGTGACATCATGAAGAAGCAGAAATAATGCACCCAGAAGAGATGCAGAGATGAGAGAACATAAATATTCTATAGGCTCTAAAGAGGAGGTGTTAAAGATGTGCAACATTTCAGGCTCGAGATGAAGATGCTCATGCTACAGAAGTAATGAAGAAGATCAAAGTAATTTTACAATTGTACAGATGCAGTAACGCAAGTAGACAAAGTAGTCTTAAAGACTGGCTATGTAGTGAATAGATTGCAGTGATGCGCCAATACATACACATAGGAAATGTAAGGACTATGGATGATTCCACAACATACTTTCGCAGAGTTCGATTCCATGAGCAGAAAGACGTTTTCAGTGTGTCTCAGTTAGAAAATGAAAACTTAATCATGGAGGTGAATCAAAGAAAGGCTTGGTTGGCCCAAGACCAGGAACTCAAGGCTGCTCAAAGCAGTGGTTACAGAACGTGTGAAAAGAACAAAACTCCTGTCTTAGGGGAGACGCGAGAACATTGAAGACGTCAGAGGCTCATCATTTCATAGTATTTTAACTGCAGCAAGACTCAAAAACATGGTCTGCAGTCATGTGATCAGATGGAAATAGACAGTGGGACGAGCTGTATCAAAACCAAGAAGACAGATTATGCCTACACCCCCTCATATTCTCCAGTACAGAGAACATTCCAAAGGCCAAGTTAAAAGCCTTGATTGACTAGAAGGCTGCATGAGTGATGATAGATGGCAGGCTAATTGCTGGGAAGCTATGGTTATGACTAGTCCACCAGCACCTGGGTGCCAGCCTATGTGCTGTTTACGTGTGTGCAATATTACAAGTGGGTACGAGGGTGCCAACCAATTATAGAGGGTCACATAATAGAGAGCCCTATAATTTGTATAGCCAATGGGATGTTGTGTATTTGATGACATTCATAGAAACATGCACTAGAGGAGGGCTTAGTTTGCCCACCTGATGTTAGAGACCCAATCACCTTCCCTGACAAGTATGGAATGTATACCTAGATGTTACCTGTAAACCTATCACCTTTCCAAACAGGTTTTTGTAGTTTGCCACGTAGATTGATGTCAATTTTGACAAGTTTTTACTATGAAAGATGGTTTTTTTAATGATGTGCATTGTGTGTAAAGATCGAGCAAATTCGTTGATGTTCGTTGTAACTCCCTGTTTTAGATAATTGATATTAAAATCAGATGCACTTTGCCAACTTCCTGAGTCAGTTTCGTTATTGATGTTTGAGTATATTCTGCATCTGCATCCATCTGAAAGTATTGCTACCTCGTCTTAAAGGGCTGGGTCGGACATTCCAGTTCAGATGCATAGTAAGTTCAAGATTCGGCAGTTTTGTTTTTTTCGCGTGAGCTTCAGGCTTTAGGGAAAAAGGCCTTTGTTTCCAGTGGCCTCACCTTTTCAGCTTTAATGGTAGTGCTGTCCCTCGCAAGGCATTACTTTAGCTAAGAGATGCAGCGATCTCTTAGCTGAAGAAATGTTGGTGAGGGACAGCACCGCCATTAAGGCTGAAAAGGTGAAGTGCTGTCCTCTTCTAGGCATCCCTTTTGTTAATAGATGCAGAGATCAGCATCGTCTCGCGAATAGGGGAGATGGTGCTGATCTCTGCAAAGGGCTGCCTTGTGGGTGGGGAGGATGTCTGTAACCCATTGAGCCGTGCCTGTTAAGGGGACGTGACCTAACTGGATCAGGTGACCCCCCTGGCCACACACCCCCCTTGATGAGCTCTGGCTCATTTTCTTTTGCCACTTAAGGCAGTGGTGAAAGTAACCAAGATGCCTGTTGCGCAACACCAGCATCATTTTAGGGATTTATGGCTGTGAAACTGGCTCATGCTTTCACTCAGCGTGCCCCGTTCAGATCCGTGCAGGTTTTACTTTGTACATGCGCATTCCGGTGTGATGCCTCAGTATTTCCCCAGTGGAAAGTGGTTTCAGGAAAGGCTACCTTTGGAATTAACTTTTGGGTAATTGTGCAGCCCAGTATGTTGCCTGTTTCCTTGGGAAACATTCTTGTGCAACATTTGCCAGTATCCTACTTTTCACTTTAATGTGAGAAGGCTCGATTACAGTTGCTTGAAGAATGGGAGGCAAGAAAAGGAAAGTGAAGTTCGTGAGGAGGGAGTTGGATGTCCTTGTAAAAGAGATACATAAGGACATTGCATGCTTGCTTGGGGAAAAGACCCATCGCACACTGCAGCAAGTGTAAAATGCAATGTGGGATAAAACTGCTGAGAAGGTTAATGCTGCCAGCACAGTCAATGGTGGGGGATTATTGGAGTCATCGACCATAACAGCTGAGGAGCAGGACATTGTAGACCACTGCCCTACATCACAGCCAGTGAGGACTGCTTGATAATTGCGCAAAACTTCCAGATGCATACACAGCTGCCTGTATTTTTAGTGGTATCAGGACTACTCAAACTGCCATTGTTGTAGTTCCTGAAGAGCATGAGCGATGCTATCATTGCAATAAACAATACTAAATGGACTGCCGATAGTCACCATTGCTCCATTAACTTCACTTCTACAGAAAGGGGAGGAAGAGGACCGTTTTCTTTTTTTTGTTTTTGTTTTTTTTAATTTTATGTTTGAGAGAACTCAACCTTTAATAAAACGTTCAAATACATTCCATTAAAACATAGCAAATAAAACATATTTCATTTCCAATTTAACAATTGTTAAAACCTGTAGAGGAGCAGCCAACTGCCCCAGCAGGATGCCCCACCCCCCTACTACCTGTATGTTGATAGCCTAAAATTGTGCCATGTTTGAGACCAGCAATGTAACTATACTGCATAGAATCTTCGAGAAAAGGTATCCACTAAGAAAACCCTATCAGATGTATTCCCGAAGAGAAGACAACCTCTTGGAGGAGATCCCCGAAGGAATATGAAAAAGAGAGAAAGAGAAGTTGATGACATAACAAGAAATGAGCGTGACACACTGAGATGACTGGCTGAAGAAGAGAATGTATGGACTTTGTAGAAACTGATGATGAAGTAAAAGAATTGAGTAAACTTTCATATGCGAAACAAAGATTGCATGTGTGAAGAGAACTGCATAAAATGCAAATCGTTCAATAACTGTACAGATGCAGCAATGCAAGTAGAACAAGTAATCTTAGAAGCTAGCTATACGTAGTGAGTAGACTGCAGGCGGAGCCATCATTATATAGAAGTTGGACATCAGTGTCACAATTTTAGTAAGTTCAAACCATGAAGAGAAGGGCTGAGAGCTGTGTCGCAACAGAGAATTAGCCTGGAGCATGGAAGAATCGAGAAGGGCTGTCTGGCCTGGTGTCAAGGCTGGAGCTGCTAAAGAACTGGTTATCTATCCTTGAGGAAACAGTGAACGTGAGACTCTGTATCATCCCTTGTTAAGGTGCAAAGAAAGAACATCATGAGTGCCAAGTTTTAATCATTTGAGACAAATAAATGCTGCAAAATGGGCCGAATTGCGGCCTCCTTTCACGTGAGCCCAGGATAAAAATAGAGTGTGCCATGCATTTCCTGAACTATGATAGCCTGTGCTCACACTCTGTGTATTCTCAGAAGCAAGGATACTTTGCAAGACAAGTTGAAGACAATCTTCATGGCAGAAGTCATGGGTGATGAGAGATGGTGGGCTAATTGGGTGGGGAGGTACAGACCAGTCCACCTGCTTGTTCCTGCGGTATGAGCTCACGTGCTGCTAGTGAGCTGAATGTTCCAGAAGGGCACAAGCATGCCAACCAATTGTAGAGGGCCATATAACAAAGGGCCTTATAGTTTGAGAGCCAATGATGTACTGTGTCTCTAATAACTGTTGAAGATGACATGCACTAGGGGTGGGCATGAGTTGTCCACCTGACTGTAGAGACCCAATCATAACTCAACCCCTTATAGAAAGTATACTTAGATGTTCCCCTTGAACCAACCACAACCCTGTAGGTTTTTCTTATTTGCCACGTAGTATGACATCACGCATGACGAATATTTACTATAAAAGTATTATTTTTTATGAAATGTTTTGAAAGAAAATGCTGTGCGACGTCCGTTGATGCCCGTTGTAACTCCCAGTTTTAGTCAATTGATAAAAAAACAGTAAAAGGACTTTGCCATCTTCTGAGTTGGTTTGATAATTTGGTGTAAAGAGTTACTCTGCATCCCATCTAATGCATGACACGCTACCCGCCAAGGGCCATAAGTTCAAACCAGTACTACAATCAATTGCAAACAAGGTTACATAATATTTAATTTCTCATTTGGTGCAAATCAAATGGATACAAACAACTTCATTAAAATTAGTGGTGATACACATCCTAAAACCCTTCGAAATTCAATGCTCTAATGAAGCAGGTGATTACTATTGCTGTGGAGGTGGTCCTACCCACGAGACATCCGGGAACCTTCACACGCGATTGGCCCTGTGCGAGCAGGGTACGTGTATTACTGGGGTGAGCGGGAACTTTCACACGTGATTGGCCCTGTGCGAGCGGGGTACGTGTGTTACTGGGGTGCACGGGAACTTTCACACGCAATTGGCCCTGTGCAAGCAGGGTACATGTGTTACTGGGGTGCGCGGGAACTTTCACACGTGATTGGCCCTGTGCGAGCGGGGTAGGTGTGTTTCTGGGGTGCACAGGAACTTTCCCACGTGATTGGCCTCTGCGAGCAGGGTACGTGTGTTACTGGGGTGCGCAGGAACTTTCACAAGCGATTGTCCTTGTGCGAGCGGGGTACGTGTATTACTGGGGTGCGTGGGAGGTTTCACATGCAAATTTGCTGTCAGAGCGGGTTACGTGTATCCAGTGTGGTGCGCGGGGAGTCCTACACGTGAATTGGCAGGTCCTCCCAGGTGTCCCCTCTACCCCCTCCACGGCCCCTGCAGGCAGCCCACACCACAGGGTACTACCCTGCCCCCCTGGACATGTCCCACAGGCAGCCCTTCCACCATGGCCATGACCCCCAGCCAGGCCATGTGTCACGCTGCACTAGTGATCACCAACTCATGTCCCCCTGCCCCCCCACCCCATCAGTGAGGGGCACCTGCCAGCAGGCCCCCACACATGTCCCCCTGCCACCCCACCCCCCATCAGTGAGGGGCACCTGCCAGCAGGCCCCCACACATGTCCCCCTGCACCCCCACCCCCCATCAGTGAGGGGCACCTGCCAGCAGGCCCCCACTCATGTCCCCCTGCACCCCCACCCCCCATCAGTGAGGGGCACCTGCCAGCAGGCCCCCACTCATGTCCCACACGTGTCCCCCTGTACCCCCATCCCCCATCAGTGAGGGGCACCTGCCAGCAGGCCCCCAATCATGTCCCCCCCACATGAAATAAAGATGCACAATCATGGCCCACTTCTACACCAAAATACCACAGCACGCCACCCCATTTCTGAGATGCAATGATTTCCCAATCAAACCCACACTGACATGCCCATCTCAAGACACAGCCCAAAAGTCAACTATGAACATCAACACATGTCCGTCACACACACACACTCGTTGGCATTGATTGTGTAAGCCCACATTTTCACATGCATTAACTCAATGAGCAAATCCCACACATGGAACTAAAATATGAAAATGTAGTATGTACAAAAATAAATCAATAAAATGAAAGCATAGCAAAATAGCAAACATGAAATGAAAAGCATGTGCAAAAGAAGAGTAAATGAAAAGTATAACCAATACAAAGAAATACAAAAGAGAAATAGTCCAAACTCTCCCTCGCACCAACGGAAATCCAAAGGAAACGTAAAAAAAAAAAAAAAATCCATTGATCCATGGAGAAATCAAAAGAAAAAGTTCAAAATAATCCGTTGTCCAACTATGTACAATCCATTGTCCAAAAGAAAAATCAAATTTCCAAGGGTCCATGAGCCCAACGAAACAAATGAAACCTATCTAATAACCTACCTAATAAAAAAACTATTTACAAAAGTGTGGGGCATAGTCCAAAAGCCGCAAAATAAAGAAAAAAAAGGAAACCTAACACATTTACAATGGCGACGGGCAAGTCCTGCGGCTCACTCAGTGATGTTTTCGGCCAGGGCATCATCGAACTCCATGTCTATTTGCTGGAGGTGGGCCTCTGTCCTGGCCCCAAGGTCTCACAGGGAGGCACTCATGGCCTGTTCCAACTCCCTGCGAGTCGCCTCGAGGCACTCTGCCCGCCTCAATGCCCGACGCATGGAGAACTCCGCCCTGACCATGGTGAGCCGCGCCTCTTCCGCCCACCGCCGCTCCACACCTATACGCTGGCCCAACCGCAGCCACACGGAAGACACATCCATTCCATGGTTCTCCTGCCCTCTGGCCGATGCCTGTCCCCCTGATGTCGATGGCCCAGAGCCATCATTGCTCCCACCTAGAGCCTGCTCCTGCTGTTGCTGCTGCTGCTGTCCATGTGCCCTGTCCGATGATGCCTGCACATCCTCCATCAGCTGGTCTCAAGTTGTGATGTCCACCCCTGCTGGACCGCCGACTCCCGACTGTGGCAGGGATGGGATCTCCACCAAGCTGGCTGTCTTGGTCAGGCCAGGTCCACAGGGGGCCCTGGTGGAATATGGGCTGGAAGACGGCAGGGAGAACGACTGGTGCATAGTCTCCACAGAGGAGGAGAGGTCTGCCAGAGTGGGCGTCACATGTAGGAACCCACCAACCAGGGCCCCTCCCAACAGTGCCACGTCGCAACGCTGCTGTTCGTGATGGCGTGCGTTCTCTGCCCAGGAAGAACGCACGTCAGCACGAATGTCACGCGTGCGCAACGCAACACCAATCAGGACGGAGCCCACACGTTCATTGGACCCCTCGTCCGCAGGTAGTGGAGAGGCAGATGACATGGCACTCTCTCCTACCTGTGAACGGGCCTGGGACGGGGCATCCCTGCTAGTGCATGGTGGTGCATTCACAGGGTCAAGGACTGGGACATTCACAGGCCCCTCCGCGGTGACTGACCTGTGCTGCCTCCTGACCCTGGCCCTGGACTGCACCACTTGCACCAGTGGTACTACCCCCACCAGCTCCCATGTGCGGCTCAGTAGCGGGCTCCTCCTCCTCTGTGGAGACCACCAACCTGGATGTCTCTGTACCGTCTTCCGCCATTGCAAGCCCCTGTGGGGGCTCACCCGGCCCTTCTGCCACAGCCATAGTGGCAGATGCGGCACCAGCCCCCTCGCTCCCGGATGATGGCAAGTCCTGGGAGGGTGGCTGGGCCTTGCATCGCCGCCCAGTGGAGGCATCCCTGCCGCTTGGCTCCACAGCACCGTCTCCGCCCTCTTCTTCACTTGACGCTGCGTAGAGGGAGACATAGAACACAAGCATCAGGGTACAGTACAATATTCACCTAAACAGGAAGCAATAACACATGAGTGGCAGTGTCTAACGTCACTTCCATCCTGTCCCTCCACAACACATGGGTGAAAGCACGCAACACACATGCATAAACAGGCACAGCGCCTGCAATCAACATCAGCATCCATGTACAAGGGCCTCTATTAATCAAAATGTTGCCTTCAAATTGACATGCATCATGGCTCACACTGATCCCATGCACACACATCACCGGAGGGTCGTGCATCATGCTTTGCACACCACAGACACATTGGATAGACACAGTGCATACAACGGTGACCGCACTGCATGAGTGAATATACACATCATCACAGACATGTGTCATGAATCCATGGCGTATCAAAGTCACAGACACACTTCTCAGACACACACACATGTGCACCATACATGTACATGACAGCAGCACCCATCCCTCACACCCCCATCATGTGCAAGAACAGACACTGGCATGCTTTCATGTGTGCATTTGCCATACAGCTCCCCATGTTGCATTGGAACTCATGCACCAACCATGTGGTTCACACATTACTGGTCTCACATGCATGAACATGATGTCCCTGCACACACACATCCATACATGGCCCATGTCACACATACAGGCAAGTATCAGACTACCAGCACACTGCAACATGCCCTGTCTCACACAACAATGCATGGCCACTTACCGCTCAACTCCAAACGGGTCTTCCTCCGAAGGATCTGGGCATGGAGCGCTGGGCATACGTGTTCCAGGACCCTCATCTGGATGTCACTCATGCTGACCCGGCCCCCGTCCGCGAGGCGCCGGGCCTGGTGGAGGGTCCTGGTCCTGAAGTCCTCCCAGCGCTTCTTGACCTGATTAATGTCACGGGTTGCCACCCCCTCCGCGTTGATGGCAACCACTATGTTGTCCCAGATCCTCTCCCGTCCTTCCTTGTTGGCGTGTGATGTTCCGAAGAGGGCATCATACTGCCCCAGGACATGCTCCACCAGGACACCAACTTCCTTCACACTGAAGCTGGTGGCCCTCTGCCTCTCTGGCTGGGGGTCGCCAGTGGTCTCAGATGGTGTTTGGCCCGACATGGCGACCCCCGAGGCAGGTGTGGGTGGGCAACTGGGTCCTGGGGCTGGGCTGTGGAGCGATGGTATCCCAGTCGGGAGTCTTCTGTTCCAGCAGGGGTGGACACAGCAACTGGAACCCTGGCTGATGTGCAGGCACTAAATACCAGGGCACATGGGCAGCAGGCAGGCAGGCAGCAGCAGATGGCAGGTGGGAGCGTGCTCGGGGCTCTGGGGGCAGTAATTCGGCCTTCTGGGCAGGAGCGTGGTCTTCCGTGTGTTGTTGCGTGGCCAGCTTGATACGGAGTGATTTGGCACCTGAAAATCTTGCACGTCAGCATGTAATTCGAGGAAAGGCCCTTTGCGCGTAAGCGCGTCAGCACACGTACGCGAATTCATTGGACCAAAGGCCCTTAGCGCGTAAGCGCGTCTGTGACATGATGCGCGCTGGTGTTTCTCTCGTGACGTGGGCAAAGTGGCTCATGGTGCGTGAAAAAACTGCACGTCCACGTGTGAATGTGTGTAATCCGAGGAAAGGGCCTACGCGTCTGTGACGTGACGCGCTGGCGTTTCCCTCAGCACGGGTGCATGTGTACACGTCCAAGAACTGCACGTCCGAGTGTCAGCTGTGTAATTGGAGGAAAGGGCCTTAGCGCGTACACGTGTACGTGTGGGCCGGTTTAAAAGGTATGTGTAGGACCCCATTTCCTTGTACGTGCTTTTCGTGGAGACCGAGTGGGTGAATTCTGTACTTCTTGTCGGTTCACATGCGATTACTTCACAGCGTTTCAAGTTCGTACTCCCTGTTACCTCTGACAGCGTTCATTTTTTTTGTTGGGCCTGTTTCCTCAAACAGCGTTCACTACTTCTTTTGTCCTGTCTCCTCAGACAGCGTACAATTTTTCTTTTGGCGAGGGTGTTGCCAACACGCACACGGGCGTCTTTTTCCCGTTATTTTTCCAGGAAGACGGTGAGTCGCGCACGTATTTACCAACTGTGCTTGCCCCGTGTGTCGCGTATTCCTTCAGAGGTCATTGTAAACTGCGTGTAACACGCGTACGCTTATTTTTGTGTTTCTGGGTGCCACAGTGTAGTGCGGGTTCATTTTTCCACACACGTGGTCTACGAGGGGTTGCGTGCATGTTACTTTTTGTTTTTGGGGTGCCTGTGCGTTGCGTGACGCGTCATCTTCCCCCAGGGGTCTCAGACAGCCTTGCTAGAGCACTAGGGTACGAATTCCATCTAGTACCCTACCCCTTTTACCCCCAATTGCCCAGGACAATTGTTTACTGTAACTCCCATACGCACAACAACATCAGTGCCATGGTTGGGAGGCGACCAAGCGGTAAGGGAGGCAAAGGTGTCCGACCTCCAAAAAGTGGGTGTGGTGGGCACGGTAGGGGACGTGGCCAGGATTTGCAGGGTGCCCCTAGAGCCCCATGTGTGGAGGACCAATCAGGGACACCCATGCTCCCCCCCCATGGTTGAGGGAAACGTGGCTGACACCATCCCAGCTCAGCCCTTGTTGGACCAGCCCATTGTGGCACCTGACCCGGCACAGGATGACTCCCAGGCTGACTTTCAGGTTAGCAAGTCTAAGCCACGTGTGGCGGTGCAAGTTGGTGTCACCAGTCCACGTGAATCTGGGGCAGCGATGTCATTTGCTGCCCCAAGTAGGCAGGGTGGGGAGGCTGCAGGGGCAGCTGCAGCTCTATCCACCCCAGCTCTGAGTCTCCCAGCCGGGACAGTGTCGGTCCAGGTCCATCAAACCGACGTTGCCCCTGCCAACATCACACTTCAGCCAATGCCTGTACCAAGACCTATGGTCATTGTGCCTTCGCACACTCCCAGTACCCAGTCCACTGGCGCTTCTTCCCCTACTGACCAGCCTTTGAAAAAGAGGAACAAGGGTGCTCTGGCACGACAGGCTGAGACCCCAGGCACGGCTACACAGTCCGGCACATCAAGGAAGCCTGTCTTTAATGACGCGAAACTTGATGCACTTGTGACCTATGTGTCGGCACATAGCCGCGAAATGGTGGTGACTGCAGGGTGCAAGACCACACCTGGTCAACGTAGGGCACACTGGCAGACCATCGCAGACCGCATAAGTGCCCTTAGATTTGTGAGGTGCACAGCTGATGATTGCTACAAGCGGTGGAATGACCTGAAACGCAGAGCAAAGAACAAGCTGGCCTCAAATCATGCCGCTACTCTGGTGACTGGCGGTGGGTCTCCACCAGAGGACAACAAACTCACTGAACATGAGTCTGTTGCTGGGACCTTCGTCACAGAGAAACAGATCCAAGGCGTGGGAGACCTACCTGATTACGACGCATTGTCCGGTGAGTGCCCATGCATGTGTGTGTAATCCATGTGTATGTTGTTTGGGTGATGGGTTCTGATTGAGTGCCAGGTGAGGAAGTGTACTCCTGAGTGTTATGGGTCACCCATGTGCTTCCTCCAATACATTCACGTGCCTTTGATTTTGGTATGACAGTATCCCTTCTGCCCACAGTAGCCAATTAGCCCCACATTACTGCTGTTGCACTTGAACTATCATCTTGCAACAACATTGTTCTGATCTGTTCTGTCTTCATTCAGGCTGACTGTTTAGATTATCCCATTTTTCATATGCTTTTTTCATCCCTAATGCCACATATGTGACATGCTTCTGTCATTGTTTACACCCCACATTGTGCCACTTTAGTTACCTGGTTATGTGAATGATTAGACCATTCTGGGCGAGGGAGTATTGGTCTGCTGAAATTTATTTTTAGGGCCTGTTTGCATGTGGAACATGATAGTTGTTTCCTGTCATGTTGAAGTGACCAACCATTGATGTGTACATCTGCCTACAATCACTGTTTTATCGTACACTGGATGTGTTGCAGTGTGAGGCACATGCATATTTTGCAACACTATTCTGCATTAATCTTCTCATCATGTCCATGTGACATGGATGTGTGACAGTACTCATTCACTGACATATCGCTGTAGTTGTCTAATGTACCATGTCTATGCTACATGACATCTGTGTGCTGGCATGTGTCATGTATGTGTATTGGACATGCCACTCACAGGCTGATGTGTGATGCCAGTGCTACACAACATGCTGCGAATGTGTTGCTTTTCCATCTTGGTGTCCTCATTGTCTGCCTTTTTGACTCCCCTTCAAACTCTTTGACAGTGCATCCATGCCAGGGTTATAGTCATGTGAGACATGTGTAAACCATGTTCAGGATCTCTGTCTTGTCAGGCCTATGTGTGTGCTATGGTGCTCATGCCTGTTTCCATTTCTTGTATTTCATGTTTTTGCAGGTGACAACGCACTTGATGCTGGTGAGGTTCAGGAGATGGTGCAGACCCAGGAGGATTCTCAGCCACAACCAGGCACCAGTGGGGGATGTGGTGTGGTGGTGGGTGAAAACACTTTGGTACTGCAGACCATACTGTCGAGGGGTGTCTCTGAGTCCAGCTCCCCAGACCTCTATTCAGGTGCTGAGTCGGATGATGAGACTTATGTGCTGTCGCAGGTCAGTGCTTCTGGCAGGGATTCTGCTCTGTCCAACCCACCTGCACCAGGGGTAGAACCCTCTATGGGGATGTCAGTGTTGGTAGGTCCGCCTTTGGCGGTTACGGATGCAGGGTCACACTCCACAGCATCTGATCCTGTTCCTGGGCCAGCAGATCAGAGGGGGAATGCAGTCCTGCACCCTCAGGCAGTGCCAGCACAGCAAGGTGAAGATCGCCTTGCCCCAAATAGGTGTGGTGCGCGCTGACGCGGTGGCCGTGCACCACCAGGCAATACTGTATGGGAAAACTCCATGTACGGTATGGAAACCCAACAGGCAGCATCAGTAGAAATGATGGCTCAGGCAATGGAGAGGGTGGCCACTTCCAATATCCCCCCTGAAAGGCAGATTGAGCAACAACAGCAGGCAACAGACTCCATTTGCCAATCACACAGGCAAGAAATGTTGGTGTCCAACAGGGACCGACGGGCGGCACTGGAGACTCTGCGTGAATCCTTATCAATAGAGTCGCAGGGCCACAGGGAAACCCTGAGGGTAGAACTCCATAACCTCAGGCAGAGTCTGCTTGAACTTGAGGCTTCCCGAAATGTTAGGGCAGAACAGCAGCTGGAGCAGCTCACATGTTCGTTCTCAGCTGAGCTGCAGGCAACACATGAGGAGATCCGGGCATCCCGCGAGGTCATGCGTGCAGAAGTGCAGGCAACCCGTGACGTGCTGCATGGGGATCTCTGCACTTTAATCCTCCAGAATCAGACCTTCCAGACCCGCATGCTTCCTGCCATGGAGGACTATACCAGGGCTTTGCGTGGGCTGCCTCCCATAGTGCCACCACCTCCTGATGCAGCAGCAGAGGGTGAAGAGAGCGGCAGCAGTTCTCCCACAATGGCATAGCCGTGCAGGCCATGAGCCCATGGAGGTATTGTTTTTTATATAGTGAATTTTTAGTTCCTGACTGTTACTGGCCTAGATATATCAGTAAAGGAAAAAAGAGTGAGCCAGACATGTGATGTCATCAGTGATGTCATCAATGACATTTGTGATGTCATCTTTGATGTCCTGGTTGTTAGTCTTAGCAGTGCACGGCGGTGGTGCGAGTTATGGTTGCTTAGCTTACCATAACTGCCGAATTTCAGTTTTTTTTTGGTTTTTCTTGGAACCATAACGTCCCTTTAACAAAGTTTTTTCACTGAATTTCATAGGTTTTTAGTAGCGCAACTTAACCATAACATCCCTTTAACAAAGTTTTTTCATTGAATTTCATAGGTTTTTATTAGTGCAACTTAACCATAACGTCCCCTTAACAACGTTTTTTCATTGAATATATATATATATATATATACACACACACACACGTTGGCGCTTGCCGCAGTCTATTTACTACTTAGTTAGCCTCAAGAATACTTTGTCTGCTTGCATTTCTTTGCATCTGTACACCTGTAAAATAACTTGATATCTCCGTTGTTTCTGTAGCATAAGCCTCTTCATCTTGTGCCTGAGATGTTGCTTATCTTTGATACTTTCTTGATGCCTTATCGAATATCTACATTCTCTTGTCTCTGCATCTCTTCTAGGTGCATCAGTATTACTTCGTTTGACTTCGCCAATCTGCTTGTTTGCTCCTTTTTCATGCTTCCTCTAGGATTTCATTCAAATGGCCATCATACTGTATGCAGGTATGGTTTTCTCAATGGGAACCTTGCCTCCAGGATTCTCCTTGGTATCAGTATTTTCACTGGTACTGCACGTGTTTCACACTCTGGCTCCCAACATATAGGCAATATGGGTGAAATGCTTGGGGGGGGTATTTGGGTATTTGGCTACTTCTCTACAAGAGAGTGGCCATTTTTGTTGGAGTCAGTGATAACAAGATCCAGAGATGCTTTGGTAATGATCCTGGATGGGAGGAGGAGAGGGAGTGGATATTTGGAGAAGGATGTTATTCCTACCCTTGCATGTACACTGAAAGGGCTTATTCATTCTATTCCAGCCAGTGATTGCCTTCTGGTGATAAAACTACTGTTGATTTGTTCCACCAGGGACTTACATAAGTCTGCAACATTTGGCTCTTCAGATGTTTTGGACTAAGACGCCCATGATCCATCACTATTGACTACCGTGCAAGGCCTGACGGGAGTTGCAGTCCAAAACAGCTAGCAAGCCAAAGGTTGCAGACCCCTTGACAAGGACAGGTAGCAACGACAGCTTTCTCTTTGAAGCCGCAATGTCTAAAAATGATTCTACGAGAGGTTGGTTGTGTTCAATCAGGGTTGAGTGATGCGATCAAACTCATGTCTCCCATCGATGAGTCGGACCGGGGCATGAAAAACTGCTTTGATGCAGGCCAGAGTTTACTCCTAGGGTTTTGCCACCATCCAGCTGTGAAACGTCAAGAATCTGCATGGTCGCATTGGGAGTGCAGTTGTGAAATGCAAGAACTATATCTATGAGCAGAAACAGCCACTGAGTTGAGGTGGTCTGAGCTTTCTTCACAACGAGTGTTTTGAAGGATAGGTGGCTACTGATGTAGGTCATGGAATAGTCACAGACAAAGCTAGGAAGATAATTATCAGCTGATCCTGGAAAATCCCCTGCCACTCACGTGCTTGCCCCAGTTACAGAAAGTGTTGGTGTAGTGCCTAAGCCCCAGAGGTGCTTCGCCATTTTGTATCCTGTGTTACGCATATTTGATGAAGCGACAATCCATCTGAAAAGACTCAGCTGTAAAAACAAAAAAAAAGGGGAGCGATCCAATATTTGAATTCAAGATGATATGAGCATATGGCGATCACTAGACTGCAAAGAAAAGAAAAAAAGCCCTCTTTCTTCATTAATTGATTAATGTAATTAAGAAAAGATAACTTGTCAAGGTATAGTACATTAGCCTTCATTTATATGGACAATTAACTGCTGACAGAAAATTGTAATTCATTTTTTGTAACTGTCATCCAAATTAAAATGGAAAGGTACGCTCGCTCGGGGGCCACGCGCGGTGCGTCGCACAGATCTGGCAAACTATGGCTTCCCGTGGCAGTCTGTCCTGACTCTGGTTACAATCAGCTGGATTATTAATTCATGAAGGGATAAAAGAAAAACATGAGATCAAGTCGGTGATGATTTTATGCAATTGATGTACAGTATGGATCTTCTAAGCACTGGGCACGTGCGTACACATGATCTACACAAGGTGAAGGGACTGGCGTGGGGGATTGCCCTAAATGACACAGTGGGACTCATGGTGTGTACTATTATTATTATTATTATTATTATTATTATTATTATTATTAGGTTTTTTATCCTGCACCATCTCATCACCATCGTATGTATGGAGGTAGTAGTAAAATATGTGATATTTTAAACACCACTTGTTTTCATAATACCACCTAATTAACAGTCAGGGTCGCACTGGGACCCATCAAATGACTTCCCAGGGTAGATGTAGGTTTCTTACCCTCAAGCAATACTTTTATTGTGCCCCTTGCAGTAAATATCCAGTGTGAGCCCAAATTTAAATTAGGTGGTATTTTACTAACCGGAGGTAATTAAAATGATCCATGTTCTTACAATTACCACCATGCACAAACTGAGGACCAGTATGTTGTGCAAAGAGTAAGAAATGGAACTCAGAAACTCCTAACTCTGATCCAGGTTTTTTTTAGGATGACGGTAAAGGTACAATCATACGTTTTGTTCAATACCTCAATTAATTTTTTAAATGCCACCTAATTATGGGCTTAGATAGCATGGGGTATTTACGGCATGGGGTACATGGAAAGTACAGCATGGATGATATAACTCATTTTTACTCAATGTTGTAATTATTTAGTAATCCATGCAGTAAACATCCTATGGAATCCCAGCTGTAACTAGGTAGCATTTTAAAAACAAGTGGCATTCATGATACCACGTTTTTAACATTATGAGCATTCTCATTATGAATCTGCCTGTGTTTGTTTCCTAATCGCCATATCTGTGACATCAGAAAAATGAAAAATGATGTAGAGTACCTAAGAAACAGAAAGGGTACTACAGCGGACATTCCACAGAGTTAACCCCCTGACTCAGGGATCTGCAACCTGTGGCTCTCCAAATGTTTTGGACTACGATTCCCATGATTCCTCACAATGGGCCAAGCTGGCTAGGCCTGATGGATCTCGAGAGCCAAAGGTTACAGACCCCTGCCCGCACAGTCACGTCTCTTTCCCATTTTACTTGTCAAATACATGTTGCAAAGGGTTGAGATATATTATTTAGGAAGTTAGTTTCTTCAATGGAGGCGATGGGTCAGAAATTGGGTAAATTACTTTATGTTTTAACCCCTTAAACATTTCAGTGGCAACTGTGAAAGTTACTTGAACAAGTAGCAAACTCTTTTCAAATATATTTTGCAAGCCTTTGAAAAGAAATGAAAATCAAAGTGGCAACTAACTATATATTGCAAATACAGCTGAAGCAACTCTGCAGTGATGGTTAACTTGGCTTTCAATTAAAATGTCAGCTTAGGGATGCTTAAAACTTTATAACTTTATAACTTTATAAATTAATTAAATTTGTAAGGGATGCTTATAACTTTATAACTTTATAACTTTATAACTTATAACCCCCCTTTGACCAATTAGCATAGTCTGGCTCCCCAAGTGGGTGTGGTGAGTCCTCGGGCTACTAATAGCACCATTGCCGGGTAAACCAATCAAGGTGGCCACGGTTGGGGTGCAGACCATTCTAAGTAGACACTTTGCCACCCCAAGCCATGCACTATGGCCAATGGGCACAGTAGTCTCTTTACCTGGGGCAAGGCATGCGTCTGTGTCCTGAACCCCTCGTATGCCACCTATGATGCCCACTTCCCTATCTGCCTCTGACATAGCCTCTTTTTTTCTCCTCCAAGGTGGCCTCTCTCCGCCCTGCTATTGACTCCTCTTCCTCTCCCACACCAAGATCACCCTTCCCACCTGCTTTGCCTCTGACTACCTCTATTTCTCCTTTCTCTACCATCACAGACAAAGACCTCTCTCTTCTGATGACCCGTGCTCATACCACTGCCGCACCTACTGATCACATTCCATCTGTCCTCATCCCTAAGGTCTATCCCTCTCTCCAATCTTATCTCACATCCCTTTTGAACATTTGTCTCTTAACCTCAACTTTCCCCTCCTCCTTCAAACACGCTTCCATCACTCCTATTCGAAAGAAACCTTCTACTGACTCCTTTCTTGTTTCTTTCGTCCTATTTCTCTTCTTCCCTATCTCTCTAAACTGCTTGAATGTCTTGTCTATCTACAAGTTTCCTCCTTTGTGTCTAACAACTCAATTCTCCCTCACTTTCAATCTGGTTTCCGTCCTATGCACTCAACATAAACTGCTCTTCTCTCAGTCCTAAACTTGTTACTTATGAAACATCACTCTAAGCACTCTTTCATTCTTATTCTATTAGACCTTTTTTGGATGCCTTTGACACTGTTGATCACTCACTCTTGCTAGCTTCCCTTTCATCCTTTAGTTTTTCTGGTTCTGTTCTTTCCTGCTTCAAATCGTACTTGTCCTAACAGACATTCCCTGTTTCTTGGGGCAGGACAACTTCAGACCCCCATCCTCTTGCTCATGGTGTCCCACAAGGATCAGTTTTGGGAACTTTTCTCTTTTCTCTCTATACTTCTGCTCTTGCTAAAGTGATTTCTTCTAATGGCCTAGCCCACCATTTCTAGGCTGATGACACCCAGCTTTTCCTTTCTTTCTCTTCATTTTCATTTGATATTCATACTCAGCTTTCTTAATGCTTATCGGCCATCAAATTATGGATGTCCTCCCACTACCTCACACTTAACAATACAAAAACTGAAGTACTCTTTTCCCCTTCTACTATCATTCCCTCCCCTATCCCTCCTTCATTTATTTCATTTCTCCCTTTTCAACATCCCATTGTATACACTGCCCAAAATCTAGGATGCAATTTTGACTCTGCCCTATCATTTAAATATCGCATTTCAATCGCTTCTTATCCCTGCCGCTATCATCTATTCAACATTTCCAAAGTTCGCTCTTTCTTAACTTTTGACGCAACTAAGCTACTTATATCTTCACTTATTTTTTCACACCTCTTCAATTGTTCCACTACAATTTTTGGTCGACTTGCTCCATTAATTTATTTTTTCAATTCCGCTATTCGTGTATCCTTCTGTTTAACCTTACGTGACTCTATATCCTCTGCTCTTCTCACTGTTGGTTGGCGTCCTTTCCATGCACAACTAAAATTCAACTTTCTATCCCTTGGCTTTAAATCTCTCTACAGTTTTACACCGGATTACCTCTCCTCACTGGTCTCATTCTATACTCCCCCACTCTCTTTGCTCTAGCTCTCAGTTTCTTCTTGTAGTACCAGCCCCCCTCTGTGCCCAATCATGCTTTCGCACATTTGCTCACCGTGCCCCTATGCATTGGAATGCTCCTCCTCTTTCTCTACACTCTATCACTAGCTATTACTTATTCTGCAACTTGTTGAAATCTCATCCGATCCAGCAGGGTTGATCTCAGGCTCCATTTGTCAAGCTCTCGCTGTTTACTATTGTACCGCTTTTTATATTGTTGCTATGTTAAGTGCTTTGCATTAAGGCGCTATATACACTTGAAGCGGCTACTGAAGAAAGAAGGCCCTTGTCCATGAGCAATGGACACTTTGCCCAGGAATTGGCACTTGACGTTCCTGCAGGGGCCACCATAGCGAGTCCCTGTGCTAGCACTAGACATGTAAACCTGATCTGTGGATTTATGGCAGGTCTGTGGTTCAAGGCGGTCCTGACCATGGTCTGAGAGCTAAATGGAGTATGCAGACCTGGCTCAAAGCACACAGGCCAACGCACGCCCCATGGAAGAGACTAGTGACAAAACAGACCTTTTGAGGGTTTTGGGGGAATACTGCACCCCTTTTTCAACCCCATGAGCATGTCTAGGTTTAGTGGTACCCCAAGATGGATGAAATGTGCTCCCTTTTCAAAATCTTTTCTGTACATAGTCTGCAGTACCCTGTACAAATCCACAGGCCACAATGACAGAGGTGTGTAAAATCTTCCCAAGCTCCAAACCAATCAGAATGGCTGTTTCTGATCTTGCCAATGTGATTCCCATTTGATTTTCCAAGGAAGTTTTATGGCGCTGGTCCTCTAAATTCTGAAATGTTGGTCTAAATTCGTGTATCGGTTTAAAAATTATAGAGCATTGACATTTTTTATTTATTTTACATTTTGCATTGATTTTCAACAGAGGCAAAAGTCTGCATTGATTGAACATGCACACAGCGTAAACCCATGGACAGATTTGCTTCAAACTGAGAACAGGTTGGGCACAAGGCAAAGTAGATGTGCCCCTTGGTGGTTTTGTGCACACCCGTTTCCTTAAAATTGCCCTCTGCACCAAAATCTTTTAAATATCTTGGATGGTGCATTGAAGCAAGAGAGGCGTTTTAATAAGAAGGAGGCCTTGCTAGGGGGGCAGGGGTTCTAAGGGGGCTATTGGTTGTAGCCCCGGATATAATTTCAGAAGCTACAACCAAAAGGCTATCTAGCCCCCAGTCCTGACAGTTCCGACATTAGCGTAGCCCCAGGTCTTTTCCAGACATAGCAACACCCCTGATTTAGGAGCCACCATTTGTTTCATCAATGCAATCCGTTCTCAAACGGATTTCACTGTAAATTCGTGCCAACTTTGCAGTAAATTCAGATTAAGACAAAGGGGGTCACAAAGAACTCTTTTTAAAACGTATGCTGAAAATCACACCTATTCTCTTCAGGGTTCCTCATTATTGCAAAACGGCCCTTCAGTGGTTCCATGGTGCATAGCGAAGAAACATACTTGTACTATTAAATATGACATCTGTGATGATATAAAAAAAAAAACTTTACTCCTACTGGAATGTGAGATACAATGCATCAAAGCCCTTGAAATTCATTGAAAGACCTTTAGATGAAGTAATGTTAATGTGATGGTTCAAAGTAACAAAACCCTTGAAATTTGGAAAGCATTTGAAGATGCGTCACCTTAACTCTGAGCCGCCCGTTCTTCAGCTCATGATCAAATGGACATCACATCACAGATAAAATCACTAATGATATCATTTAATGCAAAGTCTATGACGTCAAGGAACACTAGAGAACACGTGTGACATCAGAGGTGCCATCATAGCGTACATCATGGGACGCTTCCTGTCAGAGTAAACATTCTCTGGTCTAGTTCAAGATATATAATAAACACATTGTAGACACGTGTTTCTAGTACATGCTAAAAGAAATGTAAACTACCCATGGACCCATTATAGGTGAAAAGTGGCCACTGGGCCTGGCTACAGGCTGGACCCCCTGAATTCTTTGGGTGGCCTGGCTGCAGGCTGGACCCAGTGAATTCTTTGGGTAGCCTGGCTGCAGGCTGGACCCAGTGAATTCTTTGGGTGGTCTGGCTGCAGGCTGGACCGGGCGAATTCTTTGGGTAGCCTGGCTGCAGGCTGGACCGGGTGAATTCTTTGGGTGGTCTGGCTGCAGGCTGGACCGGGTGAATTCTTTGGGTAGCCTGGCTGCAGGCTGGACCCAGTGAATTCTTTGGGTGGCCTGGCTGCAGGCTGGACCCAGTGAATTCTTTGGGTGGCCTGGCTGCATGCTGGACCCAGTGAATTCTTTGGGTAGCCTGGCTGCTGGCTGGACCCGGGGAATTCTTTGGGTGGCCTGCGTGCAGGCTGGACACGGTGAACTCTTTGAGTGGCCCAGATGCAGGCTGGTCCCGGTGAATTCTGTGGGTGGCCTGGCTGCAGGTTGGACCCAATTAATTCTTTGAGTGGCCTGGATGCAGGCAGGACCCGGTGAATTCTTTTAGGTGGCCTGGCTGCAGGCAGGGCCCAGCGAATTCTGTGGGTGGCCTGGCTGCAGGCTGGACCCAGTGAATTCTTTGGGTAGCCTGGCTGCAGGCTGGACCCAGTGAATTCTTTGGGTAGCCTGGCTGCAGGCTGGACCCAGTGAATTATTTGGGTGGCCTGGCTGAAGGCTGGACCCTGTGAATTCTTTGGGTGGCCTGGTTGCAGGCTGGCCCCAGTGAATTCCTTGGGTAGCCTGGCTGCAGGCTGGACCCAGTGAATTCTTTGGGTGGTCTGGCTGCAGGCTGGACCGGGTGAATTCTTTGGGTAGCCTGGCTGCAGGCTGGACCGGGTGAATTCTTTGGGTGGTCTGGCTGCAGGCTGGACCGTGCAAATTCTTTGGGTAGCCTGGATGCAGGCTGGACCGGGTGAATTCTTTGGGTGGTCTGGCTGCAGGCTGGACCGGGCGAATTCTTTGGGTAGCCTGGCTGCAGGCTGGACCCAGTGAATTCTTTGGGTGGTCTAGCTGCAGACTGGACCCAGTGAATTCTTTGGGTGGCCTGGCTGCAGGCTGGACCCAGTGAAATCTTTGGGTGGCCTGGCTGCATGCTGGACCCAGTGAATTCTTTGGGTTGCCTGGCTGCTGGCTGGACCCGGTGAATTCTTTGGGTGGCCTGCGTGCAGGCTGGACCCGGTGAACTCTTTGAGTGGCCCAGATGCAGGCTGGTCCCGGTGAATTCTGTGGGTGGCCTGGCTGCAGGCTGGACCCAATTAATTCTTTGAGTGGCCTGGATGCTGGCAGGACCCGGTGAATTATTTTAGGAGGCCTGGCTGCAGGCTGGACCCAGTGAATTCTTTGGGTAACCTGGCTGCTGGCTGGACACCGTGAATTCTTTGGGTGGCCTGGCTGCTGGCTGGACCCCGTGAATTCTTTGGGTGGCCTGGCTGCTGGCTGGACCCGGGGAATTCTTTGGGTGGCCTGCGTGCAGGCTGGGCCCGGTGAACTCTTTGAGTGACCCAGATGCAGGCTGGTCCCGGTAAATTCTGTGGGTGGCCTGGCTGCAGGCTGGACCGAATTAATTCTTTGGGTGGCCTGGCTGCAGGCAGGACCCGGTGAATTCTTTGGGTGGACTGGCTGCAGGCAGTACTCGGCAAATTCTTTGGGTGGCCTGGCTGCAGGCTGGACCCTTTGAATTCTTTGGGTGGCCTGGCTGAAGGCTGGACCCAGCGAATTATTTCGGTGGCCTGGCTGCAGGCTGGACCCTTTGAATTCTTTGGGTGGCCTGGACCTGGAAAATTCTTTGGGTGGCCTGGCTGCAGGCTGGACCTGATGAATTCTTTGGGTGGCCTGGCCGCAGGCTAGACCCAGCAAATTCTTTCGGTGGCCTGGCTGCACGCTGGATCCGGTGAATTCTTTGGGTGGCCTGGCTGCAGGCTGGACCCGGTAAATTCTTTGGGTTCCCCGGCCGCAGGCTGGACCCAGTGAATTCTTTGGGTGGCCTGGCTGCTGGCTGGACCCTTTGAATTCTTTGGGTGGCCTGGCTGAAGGCTGGACCCAGCGAATTATTTGGGTGGCATGGCTGCAGACTGGACCCAGTGAATTCTTTGGGTGGCCTGGACCTGGAAAATTCTTTGGGTGGCATGGCTGCAGGCTGGACCTGATGAATTCTTTGGGTGGCCTGGCTGCAGGCTGGACCTGATGAATTCTTTGGGTGGCTTGGCCGCAGGCTGGACCCAGCAAATTATTTCGGTGGCCTGGCTGCCGGCTGGATCCGGTGAAGTCTTTGGGTGGCCTGGCTGCAGGCTGGACCCGGTAAATTCTTTGGGTTCCCCGGCCGCAGGCTGGACCCAGTGAATTCTTTGGGTGGCCTAGCTGCAAGCTGGACCCAGTGAAGTCTTTGGGTGGCCTGGCTGCTGGCTGGACCCAGTGAATTCTTTGGGTGGCCTAGCTGCAAGCTGGACCCAGTGAAGTCTTTGGATGGCATGGCTGCTGGCTGGACCCGGTGAATTCTTTGGGTGGCCTGCGTGCAGGCCGGACCCAGTGAACTCTTTGAGTGGCCCAGATGCAGGCTGGTCCCGGTGAATTCTGTGGGTGGCCTGGCTGCAGGCTGGACCCAATTAATTCTTTGAGTGGCCTAGATGCAGGCAGGACCCCGTGAATTCTTTTAGGTGGCCTGGCTGCAGGCAGGACCCAGTGAATTCTGTGGGTGGTCTGGCTGCAGGCAGGACCCAGTTAATTCTTTGGGTGGCCTGGCTGCAGGCAGTACTCAGCAAATTATTTGGGTGGCCTGGCTGCAGACTGGACCTAGTGAATTCTTTGGGTGGCCTCGACCTGGAAAGTTCTTTGGGTGGCCTGGCCGCAGGCTGGACCCAACAAATTCTTTCAGTGGCCTGGCTGCAGGCTTGATCCAGTGAATTCTTTGGGTGGCCTGGCTGCAGGCTTGACCCGGTAAATTCTTTGGGTTCCCCGGCCGCAGGCTGGACCCAGTGAATTCTTTGGGTGGCCTGGCTGCAGGCTGGACCCGGTGAATTGTTTGGGTGGCCTGGCTGCAGGCTGGACCCGGTGAATTCTTTGGGTGGCCTGGTGGCCTGGCTGCAGGCTGGACCCGGTGAATTGTTTGGGTGGCCTGGCTGCAGGCTGGACCCGGTGAATTGTTTGGGTGGCCTGGCTGCAGGCTGGAACCGGTGAATTGTTTGGGTGGCCTGGCTCCAGGCTGGACCCGGTGAATTCTTTGAGTGGCCTGGCTGCAGGCTGGAACCGGTGAATTCTTTGGGTGGCCTGACTGTAGGCTGGACCTGGTGAATTCTTTGGGTGGCCTGGCTGCAGGCTGGACCCGGTGAATTCTTTGGGTGGTCTGGCTGCAGGCTGGACCAGTGGATTCTTTGGGTGGCCTGGCTTCAGGCTGGACCCAGTGAATTCTTTGGGTAGTCTGGCTGCAGGCTGGACCAGGTGAATTCCTTGGCTGGCCTGGCTGCAGGCTGGACCAGTGAATTCTTTGGGTGGCCTGGCTTCAGGCTGGACCCAGTGAATTCTTTGGATGGTCTGGCTGCAGGTTGAACCGGGAGCATTCTTTGTGTGGCCTGGCTGCAGGCTGGACCCAGTGAATTCTTTGGGTGGCCTGGCTGCAGGCTGGACCCAGTGAATTCTTTGGGTGGTGTGGCTGCAGGCTGGAACGGGTGAATTCTTTGGGTGGTCTGGCTGCAGGCTGGACCAGTGAATTCTTTGGGTGGCCTGGCTTCAGGTTGGACCCAGTGAATTCTTTGGGTGGTCTGGCTGCAGACTGAACCAGGAGAATTCTTTGGGTGGCCTTGCTACAGGCTGGACCCAGTGAATTCTTTGGGTGGCCTGGCTACAGGCTGGACCCTTTGAATTCTTTGGGTGGCCTGGCTGAAGGCTAGACCCAGCGAATTATTTGGGTGGCCTGGCTTCAGGCTGGAACCGGTGAATTGTTTGGATGGCCTGGCTGCAGGCTGGACCCGGTGAATTCTTTGGGTGGCCTGGCCGCAGGCTGGAACCAGTGAATTTTTTGGGTGGCCTGGCTGCAGGCTGGACCCGGTGAATTGTTTGAGTGGCCTGGCTGCAGGCTGGACCCGGTGAATTGTTTGGGTGGCCTGGCTGCAGGCTGGACCCGGTGAATTGTTTGGGTGGCCTGGCTGCAGGCTGGAACCGGTGAATTGTTTGGGTGGCCTGGCTCCAGGCTGGACCCGGTGAATTCTTTGAGTGGCCTGGCTGCAGGCTGGAACCGGTGAATTCTTTGGGTGGCCTGACTGTAGGCTGGACCTGGTGAATTCTTTGGGTGGCCTGGCTGCAGGCTGGACCCGGTGAATTCTTTGGGTGGTCTGGCTGCAGGCTGGACCAGTGGATTCTTTGGGTGGTCTGGCTTCAGGCTGGACCCAGTGAATTCTTTGGGTGGTCTGGCTGCAGGCTGGACCAGGTAAATTCCTTGGCTGGCCTGGCTGCAGGCTGGACCAGTGAATTCTTTGGGTGGCCTGGCTTCAGGCTGGACCCAGTGAATTCTTTGGATGGTCTGGCTGCAGGTTGAACCGGGAGCATTCTTTGTGTGGCCTGGCTGCAGGCTGGACCCAGTGAATTCTTTGGGTGGCCTGGCTGCAGGCTGGACCCAGTGAATTCTTTGGGTGGTGTGGCTGCAGGCTGGAACGGGTGAATTCTTTGGGTGGTCTGGCTGCAGGCTGGACCAGTGAATTCTTTGGGTGGCCTGGCTTCAGGTTGGACCCAGTGAATTCTTTGGGTGGTCTGGCTGCAGACTGAACCAGGAGAATTCTTTGGGTGGCCTTGCTACAGGCTGGACCCAGCGAATTCTTTGGGTGGCCTGGCTACAGGCTGGACCGGGTGAATTCTTTGGTTGGTCTGGCTGCAGGCTGGACCAGTGAATTCTTTGGGTGGCCTGGCTTCAGGCTGGACCCAGTGAATTCTTTGGGTGGTCTGGCTGCAGGCTGAACCGGGAGAATTCTTTGGGTGGCCTTGCTGCAGGCTGGACCCTGTGAATTCTTTGGGTGGCCTGGCTGCAGGCTGGACCAGTGAATTCTTTGGGTGGCCTGGCTGCAGGCTGGACCCAGTGAATTCTTTGGGTCGCCTGGCTGCAGACTGGACCCAGTGAATTCTTTGGGTGGCCTGGCTGCAGGCTGGACCCAGTGAATTCTTTGGGTCGCCTGGCTGCAGGCTGAATCGGGAGAATTCTTTGGGTGGCCTGGCTGCAGGCTGGACCTGGTAAAGTGGCCAGGCTGTGTCTGGGACATGTCCAAAGGCCATGCTGAAGGCGATATGCCAACATTTTACTCGAGCTTCCAGTGATATCACTGATGATTTAATACGTGATGCCATATCTGATATCATCTGTGATATCATCAGTTTGTTCATGCACTGCGCAACAGGGTGGCTCAAAGTTAATATGGTGTGGGTTCTGACACTTACTGAATTTCAAAGGTTTTGTAGCATCAAAAACATCTTCTTGATGTCGCTTCAATAAAATATAAATATATACATAGTTGTATGCATTGATTTGTTAAAGGAGCATTATAGTTAGGTTCATAATAAATTAAAAGCTCTGAAATGTTGTGAAATTCCGTGAAAAACCTGGATAGTACTACAAACTATGTCAGACCTTGTGGTGTGAAATGTCGTCATGTCTTTGTTCGGTAGTCGTACCCTTTTGTGATTTACAAGGTGGTGATGTATTGATACTGCCCAATTCCTAAATCAAGGTGTTGATTCAGTGAATGGGGTAGGCATAAAACTTGGAGATCAAATTCACCTTCCTAACGTCTATACAATATCCGCTCAACCTGTCAAGTTTTATGGCAAGGGTTATGGCAGAGGACCAATCACTAAACAACCTTTTCATCACTCCAATCTTAAATATGTTCTTGTCTGCTTCCTGAATCACACTTTGTGTGCTTTGGGTAGCCATTAGAGCCAGTTTGTCGTACTACCATTCCTGGAGGTTTTCTCAAGTTGATGTCTGAAAATGTTTACTGTTCCGAGGCTGCGTCAAAAGAGCTCCCATAACTTGTGAAGTAAGTCCTCCCATTTAGAATCCCTTATGAAATAGACAGATTTGATTTGCATTTTCTGTATTTGCATATATATTTGTGTGATATTTTATCACTGTTGAATCTTAAAATTGAACTTTTATGAATTTGTTCAAGGCATTTCTGAACTGCCTTGCTTTTATGAGTTTTGTGACCACAAAAGGTGATGGGTGGAAGGTTTTGAATGAATCTGAACCACTGGCATTGCTCTGGGCAACCTTCCACACCACCGTTTTTAGCCCGTCTGCGCCATTGCAAAAGGGGTCCACCCATATGCAAATCAGTCAGCTGCCACCACCAATGGTAGCAGCCCAGCCCGAACTGCTAGGCCAGGTCCCCTCTGCACAGAAACATGAGCAACCCCAGACATGTTTCGCCCTTCTTGGACCTCCTCATTGAGGTGCAGCTTGGTTCCCTATGGCGCAGCGAGCAAGGGACCCACGTCTGGGCATACCCTCTCTCACATGGTGAGACAAACTGTGACCACAAAAAGTGATGGGTGGAAGGTTTCGAATGAATCTGAACCACTGGCATTGCTCTGGGCAACCTTCCACACCACCGTTTTTTAGCCCGTCTGTGCCATTGCAAAAGGGGTCCAGCCATATGCAAATCAGTCAGCTGCCGCCACCACTGGTAGCAGCCCAGCCCGAACTGCTAGGCCAGGTCCCCTCTGAGTTTTGTCAAATGAATCTAACTACACCATAAACTTAATATCTGGTTGTATACACTGTACAAGTTCACCCCGGCACTCGCCTTGGTCACTTATAAGGGTTTATGCTCATTGTACTTTTACAATGGCTGGTGTTAATGCTGCTGGGGTAGTCGTGGTGGTAGTTCCTTCTCCTCTTCCATGGGTTCTGCATTGTATCTGGTCTGCTTACATCTCATTCCAGACACCATATGTTGCGATTTCGAAAAACGTATGGAATGGAGTTCAATATTTTAATTATAGAAACCTTTGTCAGGTGGTCTGCATACCTTTATTTTGACACAGTATTTTTCAATATTAATGGCCTTGGGAAGATTGGCTCCATAATCCCAAACATCCCATTGACTTCCTAATGGCTCTTGGAACTTTGCCTTCAAGTTCCATCCTACAGTGTCTCGTTCAGTTATCACATTCTCAATGTATCCAAGAACATTGCTTTCAAGTTCTAGCAGGCCATATTTTTCTTTGTTAACAATTTTAATATCTCTAGGAACTTGGCCTTCAAGTCCCAGCCAGGGGTGGACTGGAATAATTTTCAAAGTGGCCCCATATTACACGTTGTCAGCAAGCCCAAATCTTTTCCTATGAGAACATTTAGTAGTACCAAACAAGAGAGGCCTGGGTGTAGAGGCCTACCTGGAAAACAACTCCAGAGTTCCCTATAGGCCAGTCCACCCCTGGTCCCAGCATTCACTGCCACCGTTGGTTATTAGTCTCAATATCTCTAGGAAATGTATCTAAAAGTTGCACTATCAGTCCCACCGTCTCTGAGAACTTTGCCATCAAGTTCCAGTATGCAGTGATTTTCTTCGTAAGAAGTTTCCTAATGTCAATGGGAAACTTGTCTTCAGCATGCAGTGGTTTTTTCAACACTTCATTTCGCAATAGCTCTAGGAACTCAGCCTCTAAATTCCAGGAAGCTGGTTTCTCTCTGCACCCCATATCATGATGTCGCTAGCAACCTGGCCTACAGTTCTTTGTTTTATATTCCTTTTCTCAATGGCTTCACGCACTTGACCTTCCTGTTCCAGCATAATGCATTTCTCACCTCCCATTTACAGCAAGCAAGCTTTCCGCTCACAATCACTTTTTTTCCATAGCTGGAGGAGCTATGACTGCAGGTGCCTCCCTATCAGCCCCTTTCTTCTCTCAATCCCTTGATTCAGCCTCTCACCAGGCCTTTCCTTGGACATCTCCTCTCTGGGGCCTTCCTCCAAATTCCTCTGCTCTCCGGTGATGAATGTCTGTCAACCTCCCACCAACCTTGGGTTTGCTCTCCCCTGTCTGTCCTTCTTCTGGTCTGCTCACTCGTTCTGAGCTCCCTATCAGGATGTCCTCCAACTGTTCCACATAGATGCAATGTCTGGAATTGTATCCCTGCCTCTTGCTCTCAACACTCTTCTGGGGCATCTCATTGCCCTGTTTTTTCCAGGCTGCTCCATGTCTTGCCATTGATACTTTATACAGATCTTCTCTCTCTTACAGCCAATAACCCTCTCTCCTATCTGACTCTATACAGCTTTCTCCACTTATTCAGGAAAAATCAGTCAAGACTTTGTTTCGCACTCTGCTTTCCTCTCCTTCTCCTCCACTAGCCGCCTCAGTGGTTTCTCAGCCCTTCTTCTATCCTTCAGGAACACAGCTTATGTCACATGTCCATGGACATAAAAAAAGGCTTCTTGTTTCGCTGTTGTGGCTTTGTGCACGGAGGGCGTACCTCATTACATAATATAGGAACAAATTCGGTGGAGCCCATTCCCTGGTCCCTATTGGTGGGAGTTCAACTTTAGCAATGAAATTATTACACTTTAATTTTTCAAAATAATTAGAGAAGTTATTCCTTGTAATTTGTCAAAAGGCAAACCTTAGGTGAATATGAAATAAGTACATGTGGCACAATAGCCATTTTATTAACATTTATCCAGCCAGTTAGGGGCACATGAGACAATAAATGTTGATTGAGTTTCTTTTCAGCCGCTTGAAATTCTTTACTTAACTTCCTCTAGATCCATTGAGATATTGAATCCTAGATGTCTGTTGATCAGTTTATGAATTGTAGTGTTTTGTGACATTGATAGTTAAGAGACGAAAGGACAAAATGAATGGGCACCACTTGATCATAATCACGATGAGTGAAAATGTAAATAAGAGACTAAAAAAGGTTAACTAATTTACACAATTAAAGGAAATCTTGTTGGGAGCTGACCGCGAAGAGTCTGGAGACACCCTGACTCAAAATACACGCATAGCAGAAGGCTGGATAGTAAACCAAGCCACACAGTCACTCTCCATTTGATCCCAACTGGGTTTTTGAATTTCAAAGTCTCTTGTTCTTATTTATTGGTTGTTAAGTTTGAAAGTATAAAATGCAGGTTTTGTAAATCATCCCAAATGACACTGTTCCTTATTTCTTTGTA
The DNA here is from genome assembly GCF_040938575.1 of Ambystoma mexicanum. NCBI lineage: Eukaryota > Metazoa > Chordata > Amphibia > Caudata > Ambystomatidae > Ambystoma > Ambystoma mexicanum. Next base: position 984,305,806 of record NC_090925.1, read on the forward strand.
ACAAATGTATCCAAAAAGTGAGATTTCAAAAAAATGTTCACTAATAACTTCTTAGTGAAGAAGAGGTCAATACATCCTTAAAATATAGACTTAATTTGCCAATGCATTTCGGAGATTGCCTCCTTCATCAGAGCCAGTCAAATACTTAATACAAGAAATTCATCAAAAACTCACATAGGTTAATTTGCCATTTGTAAAAAAAGAAGGTAAACATAGCACAACATACCGATTGGTGGTTGATTCAATTGCCGTCAGAAGAAAATGGCGAAAAAGAAAAGAAATGGCGAAAAAGAAAATAGTGAAAAAAGCTAATTAGTGAGATGAAAGAAATACAGTGAAAAAAAGTTCAGTCTATGTCCAAGAGTTATCTGGAAGGAATATGACCTTGCGATAATCAGGAAGATTCCTGAAGTGTATCATGGAAGAATCAGAATTGTTGCTTTAAACCACCATGGACTTGTGGTGAAGGCGGCATGCCGATTTCTGATAGTTAAGAGGTAAAATCTGTGTCTTTAAGAAATTTAAGAAATAGCCTGAGTAACAACCTATTCATTGTAACATTTCCCCATTATTTGAAATACTAAATTGGTCCTTCTGGTGTATGTTAGCATATCTTTCAAAAAAGGTAGCTGCGCTCCTCTCCAGAAAGAACATGGCATGATAACCTGTTCTGAGATGAGAGTCTGCAGCACACACTTTTTGCTCACTGTACCTTTCACAGATGGGAAATACCCATTTGCATATCAGTCTTTGTCCCATCCACATGGGCAGTCCAGCGCCGAAATGCTATGGCAATTCCTCTCTGAACAAGAGTACCAACAGCAACCCCATACATGTGTTTTAGCCTTGTTGGGCCTCATCAGTGAGGTGAAGCTGTGTCTCTCTAAGCACAGTGAGCAGGGAGTTCACGTCTGGTTGCCCCCAGGTAACTCATGGTGACCAACCCAAAGTTCCTTGCAAATATTTCAAAAAAGGTAGCAGGCGCTCCTCTCCAGAAAGAACATGGTATGATAACCTGTTCTGAGATGAGAGTCTGCAGCACACTGACCCTGAGGAACAACCTATTCATTGTAACATTTCCCCATTATTTGAAATACTAAATTGGTCCTTCTGGTGTATATTAGCATATCATCTGAATTTTGCAACAGTATTTATTGTCAACCTCTGAGGCACAATTTAGGAACATTTCTGATGACACTAATAGCAGCTTCATAGGTTCTGAATACATCGCATACAAAATTGGGCTTAGAAGGCACCCATGTCTCGCAATTTGGTCTATACGGAAACTGTCACCTAACCTTTTACTATCAAATATCTGTCATAGGTGCTGTATATTAACCGTATCCACCTGTTGACCTTCCATAGTAATCATATTGCTTCTACTACTACCTAATTCTATCCCTACAGAACATGAACAAATACCTCCTCAGCAGTTATGATAAATAGTAGTAGATGATGTTTAGTGGTGATATCAGTAGCGCTCAATAGATCCTTCACATGATCATGGGCTGGCTTGTTGTTTAGACTATAATAAACTAATTGCTGAAACCCGCACTCCTGCAATTTGCAGGCCTATTTATCTCATCTATGACCTTCCAGAGATACATATTTTTCAAGCTATGGCATTTTTCAAGAAGGTCCATTTGTTAATGTTTTTGCTGTTGTTGAAGTCATTGGCTTCAGAATTTCCACAAGTTAGTTTCCGATCACCAGCCTCTTCGGAGTATAGCTTTTAAATATTTTCAAAAAAGTAGCAACAATTTCCTTTCGCTCAGAAACTATTTTCCTAACTTACTTGTCATATACTTTGTGAGTCCTGTTTGTGTTTAATTTTCTGACATTAAATAACCAATGCTCTACCATTTTGATCCAGCCTATATTTAGCCTTTCGTGAATCAAATTATAAATCGCGTGGTTCATATAGTTGTGTTTTAGCAGTTATAATTCCTTTTTTATGAATTGCAGGAGAAACTTGCTCTTCCCTGGGTTCTTTCATGCACCTTTAAATTCTTAGGGCTTGTCTCGTTGTCTACGCCAAGAAAACTATGTAAATTGTCTGTAGCTGTACTGTGAATACATTTGAAATAATAATTTGATGTATTTCCAAATAATTCTTGGAAGCCTTTCTCTTTCAGCAGACCTCGGTCGAAGTTCTATTGAGGGGCATGAAGTTTTCTCCTTTTAAGATTTATTTGCAATGGTATTTCTGCACTGTCATCCAAAAACCTTTTTTATATCATTGCAATAAACTCACCCTCCACTTAATCATTGACCAATAGATTACTTATGTGTGATGAATGTTAATGATTTTTGGAAAAGAGACCTTACAGCTTCTGCATGGGATGTTGCCTTCACTTGACATCTATTAAACTAATTCAGCAATTAAATGTCTCGCACATTTGAGTATTTTAGGCAAATATCCCCAACGTACTTCCTTGGAAGGGTTATTGATTTTTGGATTTGAAGGCTGGTTAATATCTCTTCCAATAATTAATTGGCGTCCAGATATTGTGGGTTCTTCAGAGCATTGCTGTATAGACTGAAGGGATGTTGCATTTTTTAGGAGAAAATGTAAGTGGACTGCATTTTCAAAAAATGTGTTGACAAAAACGCAAATTGTTAACAGAAATTGATTTAAGAAACCGAGGGGGGCAGGGAAAGGTAATGTGGAATGCAGCATGTGGAATAGGGAGAACCCACCCATATAGAAAAAGTCTGAAACGTAAAAGGGGAAGATTTTTTATGAAAGGTCTTCATGAGATGGTGGTGTGGTCAGTTTTTCTAAAGTGACTTTTTGACTAAGGTTTGCCCTACTTAACATGATCCTGCTAACTATCTATAATGAGTATTCATGAAAAATAATGTTTTGCTTTATTTCCATAATCTGTTGAGACAAATTCAAACCAACAGTCTCTAAGTTGTAAACGAAGCATTTGTGTACGAAGCATAAAACTGTGCTGCATTAGCTTAATTCAAAATCATAGGGGCCCATTCATACGTAAACACGGCAGCTGTATGACTGGTGATGGACGTGTTTTCTTTCAATATGGTGCTGGAAAGTAGTGACACAAGTTGTACTTGCCAGTCTGTAGAATTGGGGCCATTTTGTCTTTGGATATGGCCCCTGCTAATGCTCTAGTCCTTCCACTCACTAGAAGGATTTAAACCTTGTCTCACAAATATGGCCTCAAACACAAGGTTGCAAAATAGAAATAAGACACGCTGATGACAAGACATCTTAAATGGATAACAAAAACGAATTAAACCAGTTCTTAATTGCGCTTCATGCCAGAGTCTATGATCAAACATCTGGACCGGGTTTCAAACCTGTGTTGTTCAGTGCTGTCTTGCTTCCAAGACAAAGCACGTTTCCCCTGAGCTATCCTTCCGGCCTTCCCAGCAAGAAAAGCATATGGATGGTTCATGATTTGTTGTACTTAAAAAGGGTTCACATTATTTCTTCCTCAGTGTCTTACTTCGTCCTTCCTAGATTAATTTGGAAATTATCTTTATTGAAGAATTCTTAAAGAAAAGAACACATTTTCTTTTCCACTGTACTGTTTCAAATATACAAAGAAAATATGTACCTCTGTCTTTACTGCTAAGAGAATTGCTGAGAATTGCTCAGCCTTCCTTGTTTTAATGTGGTAAAATAAAAGTAAGCACAGATTAGTTTATCTGTGTATTAAGGTAGTTTGGGCAACATGGCAATCCCGCTCTGAATGAAGAGAGTTCTATAATGGACACTACCCAGATACTTCAGTATATTCAATGATAAAACCTGTATGCAACAGGTGTCTCACGGTTGGATGATGGGCATTATCATTCCTGGTAATCATGTGGCTACTTTATGTGTTTAACTATAAAAATACCTTTTCCAGCCATGAATAAATAGATAAAACTCTACATTGCACTGAAGTCATTACTTTTAATTATACTTTGGTGTAGTGTATTCTCCTAAAGTGCAGCAAAATAGACTTGTCCTATTTAGATTAGATCTATCTTATATCTTTCTCTGACTTCCATGGGCTACAGTCAGAAGAAAAATTGCCTTCTTTCTGAAAATCGATCTTCATTAATTGAAAGAGGTTTTTCGACAGTTTATAGAGTTGGGATTTATCAAAAATAATACATCTGAGCAATTTTTGAGCATAACTTTGCTTGTCCCTTACGGGGCTGACAACTCATTTGTCATATGTTTTAGGCACTAGTAAATACATTGTGGATGCCCTCCAACAATTTGTTTATTGGCCCTGAATAAGACTGTGCTGTTTGCATTAATGTTGAACAACGAGTCGAAACATAAAGGTCACTGTATAGAATTGGTGTGATTTCAAAAGTTAAGAAATTGTAAATAAGAAGTCGAGCACGCTTTTGCCTACCATATGTAAAGTTTACATAGTATTGCTATTTTGGATAAAACTTTGATTTTGTTATTAAATGCCTATGTTGAATGTTTGTGAAGCTTTGTTTTATAATTTGGTTACATAATGATATAGGTTTATATAAACAAGCTTGAAAATAGATCTTTAATAAGTATTCTTTCCTAAAACCTTCTTCTGGTTATGACATGTAAAGTGAATGTTGCTGTTTATAATATTATACCCTTTCTCTATATGATACATTTAGAGGAACACAGTTCTTGTCATTTTGTAACTATATCCCAGTTCCCAACAGAACTGGGTTCACCGAAGTCTTGTAAAATAATGATTGACATCTTTGTGCTCCATTCCATACCAGTGGGGAGGAGGTGCTGCAATGGCATTGTTCTGTTCGACTATTTATGACTCTCCCTTCCCTTTCACCTCCGTCCTCTAATTTCCTTATCCTTCTTGCTAATGTTGAAATCTTTGGGCCTCATTACGAATTTGATGGTGCAGGGAAAAAGAGGAGGTAATTCAGCTAACTCTTTTTTTCTGCACTGCCAAATTACAAGTTTTGGCGGAATTACCACTGGTGGACTTAATGATTTGTAATTCTGACGATTTTTGGAGGAACAGTGGAGGATGTGCCTCCAGCATGATGCTGGAGGAGAGTACTCCACTTTTCCTCCAAAGATTGGTGGAATTACCACTCGGTAATTCCACCAGTGGTAATTCTGCACAAATTCCCCGTTAGAGTCCTATGGACTCCAGAAAATGGGGATTTACACCACCTACCATCACAAGTGGTGGTAACTGTAAATCCAGTTGGTGTTATCTCAGAGGATTTACCGCTGAAATGCCATCAAACTCGTAATGTGGCCCACATATTATGCCTTGATTTCTCCACCTCCACAGTCTGATTATCTCACCCTTGACAAAACCTCTGTGACCACGTGCTGAGAAATTCTTTGGCTTCGGGGCATTCCTCAGCACAATGTGAGTCTTCCCTGCTAATGCCCTTATGCGGTCTTGTCAGTTATCTATCTGTGCTCTGTATTAGAGATTACATCCGGCTAAAACATGCACTTAATCCCAAAGTATTCATCTCTCTCCCTTGTAGCCTCTGGAAACCTAGGCCACTGATACTGACATGCATTGATGGGTGGATAGCTCAGAGGTTAAGCGTTCAGCTCTAATACTGTCTAGTCAACACTATCCACGTTCAAATCCTGGCAGGGCTGACACAATCCCTCATCCCTCCAGTTCAATACATGTATAGGCATTAAAATGGGTAATAATGGCAGCAATTATGACACCGCTTAGAAGCAGGAGCAATCCAGTTTGAATGGCAATATAGATTTTTTATTAACGGAATGGAAGTTGGGTGTGCAGTATTATGCTGGTCTGGCAATGGCCGTTCAATAAAAGCTGCTGTATGGTTGTGTTGAGCACTTGCATACAGCGAGTTGCAGACAGACAATCAGGGTGCTCAAGTCAAAGGCTTTGCCTAATGCTAGCGCCCCTCCCCCCAACCACCTCCCACCACCCGCTCCTGTCTTTTTTTCACTCTTAATAAAAAGTACTGACTTGCCTTTGTTTTGGATGCCACTTCGCTACCTCGTAGGCCCCCTGCCCTCCTGCCTTCCACTCCTCAGCATCTTCGTTTGAGCCACCATAGATCTGGAAGAGGGGCTCGTGGTTCATTCCTTCTCATTGGGGAGCCGTACTAGGATGGCACCTGCTTAAAGGCCCAAGCATACTGGCCAGCAGCTTTTTCCACATGGCGCGGCACGCCAATGGATGCATTCTTACATACGTGTCCCACTAATGAAGACGATATCTGGAACTGTTGGTTGCCTCTTGTTTGCTACAGTTTCCAAAAATAGAACACTTGAATCTTGAGGGCCACTTTTCTTTAAGGTGCAGCAGTGAGTCGGTTGTGCGTGACAACTGCTTGAGCATGGCAGCAGTTTGTGAGGGTGGTTAGAAGGATGCGTGGTTGCACACAGCTCCACCTGCACGCCTGACATCCAAAATAACTTTATATAGTGTATTAGTGAAACCGTTAAGGGTGTAAAAGTGTTCGTTTGTGGAGTGCATATGGAAACTTCACACCTAAGACCTAATGCAAACACGCCTCACAATGAGCACTGGGTTTAAGAGCCTTCGGAATTCTCAAAGAGCAGGAGAAGGGATCCAGCAGCTCATTTGTCTACTGTGGACCCGGGAGCCTTGAATTCGAATACCAGCATACTCTCTCGTCTGCTTTGTCATCTTGGGCTAAACAGTTCCATTATCTGAAACAAGCATTGGCAATGCCAACAGTTTGGGCCTCTGTGTAGGCATGGGAAAGGCCTTTTCAGGCACTGCTGTAATGGTATTACCGTGCCATTGATGGTAGCCAGTGCCAAATAGCGTGAGTACCTGGGCATCTATTAGAGTGCCTTAAAAATTCCTAATACTCATACACATGCCGCAGCACTAAACTGCTGGCCTTGCCAATGCTTGTTTTTAAGAGGACTTCAGTAATGGACCCACATACTGCTTATAGATAGAGTGGAAGAGGCAGACCTGGGTAAGACATTTTTATTACACCAGTAACATGTTTTCCAGCTCCAATGAAGACATTAACTCTCATAAAACTGCTTTGAAAAAACACTGGCAGGCACTGTGAGTGCAAAGTTTGATAGCAAGTCTTGATTACAGCAGCTGTTTTTCTGTCGGGGATGGGCAGGAACTGGGTGGGAATGGCCATAAGGATTAGCATGGCCATGAGCAGTCATCGGGTGGGCAAATAACCAAACAACACCTGCAAGGTTTGTGCCCCTCCTCATATGCCATTTCTCCCTATCTGGGTTGGAGTTGGCTTTGCAAGCTAATGGCCCAAACTCAAAAGGTACGTGACATTAATAACCGTAACTGCAACTTCTACTTGTTAAGCAGAAAACACCAGAGTAAGGCATCCAGTCTCTAAACACATACAGAGCACAGGACAGTACATGCATTAACACTTGAATGCTTGCCGGGGCGTTTGCACAGATGTGTGTCGCCTGAGTCAGCATGCCATTTTGGCACAACATTCCATTGCAACTGTGCCAGATCTAAGGTTATTAGGCTCAATATAGTTCTGTTCAATGGTAACACCCTGGGCGCCAGGGTAGAACTGGCTTATTGTAGAACCGCCACTGAAGCTACCCACACGGCATCTGGATGACTCTATCTCCCAATATTTTCCCCTCGCCTCTATGCCTCCAGCTCTCCTGGCCCGAAGTGTTACCCGCCCACCCTGTGCTGGGTCCTACGTTCGCTCCTTGAACCTTATGTCTTTCCATCACTTAAAATCCCTGCCTCCAGAAATGAAGGACTTTCCAACAGTGTCTGGCTTCAAGACCACAGGTTAGAACCACCTGCTAAAACACTGGAGTGAGCACCACAGCCCTATCATTCCCCGATGTACCCCAGTGAGCTCCTGTGGCAACAATGGATGGCATATCTGTACATATCAGCAAATTCTGAAGATGTTTTTAAAGTCTGTCTTGTGCAGTCACCATTTACCTTCTCCAGTTATTTTCCCACTAGTCGGTTCAATCTGTTAACTACTAAATCCTAACTTTGCAAAGGCTTGTCAGGGAATGGCACTGGTCCAGGCATCAATATGTCCTTTGGACAGTGCTACTTGATGAGACCTTTTTCATTACAAAAATTATAACTACAAAAATGTAAGTGTTCCAATTACTGTCAGAAACATCGAGTTGGCAAGCCCGCCATTAGACAATAAGGGGATATCCCGACACCTGTGATCACTATTGTAGCTGCATTATTTCTTATATCAGCATGGTCCACTAGCCCGCTTAACGTCGCCTTCACTCTGTTAAAAGCCTGTCATATGAAAGAGACTGCCCCCCAGGCTGTGAAGGTTTACAAAACAGTCTCAGCAGATTTGCCATGCTCTTTTTGCGGTCAGTGACAGCAGTTTCGCCAGCCTGCCGGCAGAGCCCCACATTGACTGAAATTATCCAGATGCGGTTTTTTGTCACGACAGATGTTAAGTGTCTCTGTGGTGCTACTAATGGGGCTTAACCCCGTCTTTGTGCCTTTGTAACAGATGAGGTGAGAGCTCACATTTCACTTAAGCACAGCCATCATTGGTCCTTTGCAAATGTTATTTTACCTATAAACCGAGTGTCGGTATAAATACCAATTCCTGCAATCAACCAGCACTAGTAATGTTTGGCGAGTTTTCTAGGGCCCTCCTAAATGTAAAAAAGCCATATTCCCTAATTTCCCACTCTTTTGATTCCCTGAGGATGTTTTTGGGTGCTTTATCCATATTTGTTACTGCAAAGCATCGCGCAATGCTTTCTACGGACAGCAATTTCATTTGTAGCTACACAGAAAACCCTTGTCACGTGAGACGCTTTCCAGACAGTCCTGGCTTTCTAGTCAACAGCACACTCAATTCTATGACTTTTTGTTCGACTCTTTCCATTATAAGTCTGGGACTCCAGGCACACAAATGACTGTAAACTACAAAACCAGGACTGGCTGAAAATGTCACAGGCGACATTGGATCGCTTGCCCGCTGTCTATCATGCTGCTTGGCTCATCCGGAGAGTGACCTACATTCTTTTGGGAGGTCTAAGTCTTTGACTATGATCTATATTGGATAGTGTGATGACTAGCTTAGCAAGGCTTCATGCCATCATTATGAGACAGCACCATTCCGATAATCCTCACACCGGGAGACACCGCACCAGAGCGGCTCCAGACCGATACTTGACTAACTCAAAATTTCGCCACTCATGGACGAACTGTACATGCTGTATCCATATCAAGAAGTGGGCAAACTTCCCCTTTTTCGACGTTGAGGACAGTCTTTACCACTTGAGGTTTTCACTTGTTTCCACATTGGCCAGTCACATGCCAGTTAGCCATCCACACTAAGATGGATGTCTCCACTTACCCTAACACTGGATAAGTCTTAGATAGAGACCCTGGGACCCAGATATACTCCATCCTACGTCCGGATGAAGGCCTGCACATAAAGCTGCATTCCTCAGCTCACTCCTGGGCTGAAACACCTTAGTGTCGATGATTACACCATATGTTCAGTGCACAAGTCAAGCATTGTTTTGTTCTTTGTTATATGTTCATTGAATTCGTTTTTTTGTTCACTCTTTACCTGCATAATCCAATAGGGTTTTGAATATTAGCAGAACTTGTATGTTATCCATTGAAATTCAGTTAATTCTGCTGGATTGTACTTACTTGTGTTTGTTTTACATACTCATGGGTACTCTATCCCCACATTGTGTCGTTTTTTATGCTAATTAAAATGTATTAAGTCAAGACATGTGCAGGCATTGACTTTTTTTACACTTCTATGTGAGACTACTGTTTTGGTGTGACCTCACACCCTGAAACTTTGTTTTGTTGATTCAACTACGCCCACCTGGGTTTTTCAGGGCATAGCCAGGTGCCCTTTTATATTTGAACCATTCCGACACCTCCATTTAAATTAAATGTGTGCCTCTTCGGATCCGCACCCTCTTACCTGCCTCCCCTTATATGACACAACCATAGGCTGTCTCCCACACCTGATCCCCTGACTATTATCCTCTACGCACCTCATACCACCTTGTGGCACCCACCCCTCCCCAATGTATACTCCTTGCCATACTCCTTGCCTGTCTCCTGCACCATACGCTGTCAATGACCTCTACCAAATTACACTGACTCGTCTGTCATTCAGGAATTAGTACACCTATTTAGGGCCCCTCCACCCCTATTTAGGGCCGCTCCCACTCCACTTCCCCTGCTCCTCACGCCTTCCTCCATACTTCCTTGCTCTTGGATCCTTGCACCAAACTTCCTGATTTGCACTGGGCATGCATGATTCCTGCGTGATCCCATCCATGACACAAAGAAAGGACAACGTAAATGTGCACTGCTTCGCTGTATTCGACTTTGTGACGGGACACTTCTGGCAAAGGCACTATGGACGTTTATCGACTCACTCGCTACCTGCAGAGGAGAAGCAGCTATTGCAGGCTGATGTCAGACTCCTGTGGGAAAGTCAAAGTCCCCACTCTCTGGCACCCTACCGACAACATGAATTCAACAAGGGCCAGCTAACAATTGTCATAGCTCTCAACTCAGCCGCCAAGTCCCCCTATGCGCCCATTCACATCTATGGGCTCTCACCCGCCAAAAAGAAAATCGGGTGTTTTCACCCGCCTTCGTGACACAAATGTTTGGGGGCTGTACAATTGCCCTCGACAACAACTATTCCACAGGACAGGGCGGGGGGAGTAAAATCGTTTTGTACCAAACAAAAATCAGGATTCTACACAAACAAATGTAAAAGAAATATTAAAACAGACCAAGACAGAAAAACAGTGCAGATGTGGTAAAACAACTTTATCAAGGGTACACTTTACAGATGGGCCGGACAGTTATTCCTATTAACTTAATCAGTTGTAGTCAATCTAATGGCATTAATTTGAGAATATTTGTTCTTACATTTGTCAAAAAACAATATCTTGAGTCATGTCCACCTTTACAGCATTCAGGTTCGGTGCTGCTCTACTGTCCGTTGTGATCAGTGATCAAGCTATGCAGATCTTGCAGAATAAAACATCAGCCTGCAGCCTGAGGTTACACAATATTCTAATGACACCACCTGAGAACTCACCAATCACTGTGCTGGCTAGAGCTGATGGGAGATGTAGTCCAAAGTTTGCAGACACGTGTTCTAGAATGAATATGTGACAGCAGAGAGGGAAATAGGGTAAGCGTTCTAACAATGAAACAGTATCTTCCCTTTATGCTGGCCCAAAACTTTGCAGTGGAATCAGGCTAATTATCATGTGCACACCCTAGGCCGAAACAAAACATAAATGGTTTGCTACATTGGGAAATATATGTTTCTATACAGAGTTTAAGGTGATTGGGCGGGGAAGAAGGCAAAGTCAGAGGGAGAGAAGGTGCTGCAGGGTTGCAGGCTAATCTGTCTAAAACACATGCAAGGGTGTATGGGAATGCACATTTTAGACTTGTATGTTGTGCAATGGATATTTAAGGGAGACCTGTATTTTGTTGGCGGATGACAGCTCTGGCAAGCCTTTTTGCCAGAGCAGGGGAAGCACTGCTTTCTAGACTCACCCCTGAATTGGAAGTGTACCATCTGAGCTGGGAAAGAGAGCCAACACACAGTCAAGTAAGTGTCACGATTGCAATGCTGAGACCTACCTGCCCTTTTCCTATTCCCTGTGCTCCCGGCAGAACAAATCTGAAGTCTCAGGGGAAAACTGCCCTACAAAAACATCTACTAAATTTACATATGTTCAACCGTACGTAGGTAGCCAGAGGGCTACCAACACCACAGGAGCAATATAAGAGATGGAGAGAGAGAGAGAGAGAGAGAGAGAGAGAGAGAGAGAGAGAGAGAGAGAGAAACAGAAAGAGAGATAGAGAGAGACAGAGAGAGAGAGGGGGAGAGAGGGAGAACGAGAAAGAGAGAGAGACCAGAGTTCAGCAATGGATAGCATCTGAAAAGTACTGCCCAGCTAGAGAAAATCAAGCTCTATAAATTGAACTTTGGACCCTGGAGCTGAGCATCCTGGGATAGAGCGTCAGGAAACTGAAAGCCACAGGAGTGGAGCATGGATGAGACAGGGAGGCAAGCGCACAAGAGGAGGTCAGAGAAAGAGTGGAGAGGTAAGAGACAGAAGAGAGGTAAACAGAGGAGTGAGAGTCCAACTCAGAAAGTGGGTCAAGAGCAGAAGATCAAGTCAAAGACCAAAAATTGTAGGGCTGAAAGAGAACCATGAGGATCTGCCAAAAAACATCTCCATGCAAGTACTTCAATCTCACCCTGATTCTTTGTGGTCCCATCCAATCCTGTTATCTTAGAGTCCTTTGGTTGTGTCACTACCCGAGATATAATCCAAGGGCCATCAATGTTGGTATGAACATAGACATCAAAATGCCGGAAGCAAGTAGGATGTAACCCCTTTAGGACTCCTGGCTATTTTACCACTCTGCTTCCACTTCCATTACCTTTCTGCTCATTTCCTCATCCATGTCCTTCTTCCAGTTTCCCAAATCCTGACAGTAAGGTCTGTGCTTGGCCCAGCTAGAAAAGGGAGGCTTTAGAAATATCTCTCTTTAATCTCCAATCATGATCCGTAGCAGTGCTGACTCCAGCAAAGCTCCATCAGAATCCAAACACAACCATCTGAGCAGCACGGCCATTCCATATGTTAACGCAGTGTCTCAAATCAGCTTCACAATAGTATGGCACCAGAATATTAAGCATGTACACCGCACTTTTCGGAAACATACGCCTTTAACTCCAATACTATAAACAGTCACTACAATATAATCAAAGGGAAGCCATATTCCAGTCACTACATGATAATACGATTAAAGATACTGATAGTTCAGTGTGTGTGTGAGAGAGAGAGTGTGTGTGTGTCCTACATATTATCTTAAAATAACATAACACATGTCTATTTGGAAATGATTTCAAAATTGACAAAAATAATATCAGAGGATGATTCATAACTTTTTTTTAGCACTATGGGGTTGGACTTTTTTGTTAAGTAACTGACCAGTCGAGGTGAAATTATTGGTGCTGGAATTGAGGGAAAGTGGTTTTTTTGCCCAACATGTCAGGGGAAGTGTCAGTTTCAGGGATTTCTTTAACCTTGACATCTTTTAGGTCATTCTCTCCAGCTCCTTTGCCATTCCAATGTAGGTAAAGGAGTCATGTTTTGAGCACAAATTACCAGCTCTGAAAAAAAGGGTATTCTTTGCACAGTAAAAACATTATAAATCCACTGACATGTTTCACCTCTCCGAGCTTTGTAAAGCCTGGCTCACACTGCTCACATCACTTCCTATTCTAACATCTGTTAGTAACAGCTTTAAAAAATATATAATTGCTTAAGTGAATAATTGTGTCATTCTATGTGCTATTATGTAAATAATCTATGTAGAGTGTGTGTTTTCATTTCTATCTGTGAACACATGTGAAATTATGTATTGAAAAGATATGTAAAATGATGATGGCTTATTATTTAGATATGCACACAGATATCTGTGTCATAGCTCTGCTAAATGTTAATCAGTTCTTTGAAAGCAATGCTATTTCGGTTCTCTAATCTTTAGGCTACGCCCAAAAAATGAAAATAACCTATGCCACAAACTCGGAGTATATCAAAAATCTAAGTGCACATTTACCCACAGCCAGAACAGACTCAAAAATCTAAATAGCCAATCCTAATTGTTTGTTGTTGTGTTTAGTGTGGATCTGATCCGAGCTCGCGCCAGAGCAGTGACAAATACGACTAAAGTAGTGTGAAAAAAGATTAGAGATTACAATCGAGAGTATTTGTCTCAAGGATTCGGAAAGCACAAGAACAAGGCTATTAGGACATGTATGGAGAATATATGTACAATGGTGAGTTTAGGGGTGCAGTCTGGGCATCATTTACTTAGATGTGTCTTTAAGTAGGTAACAGAAACAGGGTATGTTGCAACCTGCAGGTGAAACTGCACCATGGATGGTGGCTTCACGGAGCAAGGGCGGTAGAGGACATGCGACAATAGTACATGAGACACTCATTGTATACGCAGCCGGTTGTCACCTGGAGCCCATGAAAGGGCACAACCCTGCGGCCATACATGAACTGGATGGATTTACTGAGGGGCGGATACAACGTCAGGAGTGGCTTTCGGTGGGTCCTTAGGTAGCTAGTGCCAGGTGTGGTTATTTGCTTGTGAGGGATTTAGAAGAGAAGGCATTTGGGATCTCGCTGGAAAAGAGTGAGCAAAGGGATCATACAGAGCTCTCTTCACTGCGTGCTCCAGATTTGCGCGGCGCAAACAGAGAATGTAGAGTTTGAGAGTGGATGGTCTCCTACAGGTGAGACTTTTTAGGCTAAGCTTTCAGGGATGGGTAGAGTGGTTTTCAAGCAAAGCGCTTCTATAAATTAGACAAGACGTTCTAAAGATGCAGCTGGTGTCAATAAAGGGGCCAATATTCTGGACTGGGATGATGTGTGGGCAACTGCGACAGGGTCTTGAAAGCGGTCTGGCAGTATTGGGTTGTGCAACTTTCCCCAGGGCAAATCAGGATGTCAAAAAGCCTACTTAGAGTAAATCACAATGGCCCTCATTAGGACCCTGGCGGAGAGGGGTTTACGCCAGCGTAATGCATGGCGTACCTCTCCGCCAGACTACGACATTCCGTAGCGCCATGGAGATTTTTACGCCTGCTTTTTGCAGGCGGAAAAATCCATGGCGCTACGGGACTCGTTGTTAATTACGCCACCGTAATTTACGGTGGCGTAATTGACGCCTTCCCCACTCCCATTATACCCTATGGGGCAAAAATGGGAATGGGGAAGGGTAAATGGGGATTGGGGACTTACCGCCCCGCCAACCTCGGAATGGGGCGGTAAGTCCGCCAACCCCCATGGCGGTATTGGCAGCTCTGCGCCATGGTCCATGGTGCAAATTGCACCATGGACCTCCGCCAGGGTCGTAATGAGCATTCCAAATATAGCAGAATTCTAAGTAAAACATCAGACATGTTTGAAAAATCTCCCCAAATCTAATTTATATAAATGACTATTTCTAAAGAAGAGAATTTGAAAAAACTCACTAAGTGGCCAAATGAAGCATTTAAAGAGCCAGCTCATTTTATCTCCGGTTTTCCTGAAGGGGCACATGGGTGAGATTCCTGGGGCACTTAGTCTAAAAAACATAAATAACAGGTGTGACTTCTGCGCACGTCTGAGCAGCAGGGGCAGAGAGAGAGCTCTGCTATACAGATAACTCCTGCTCTAAGTACCCGGATGTCCCTTTAATAACCTGCCTAGCAAAATCTCAGCGCGTCCTGGTGGCCCGCTGGCAGCCTAGTCCGTCAACACCACAAGCCAGCGGCACGTTGGGAAACGTAGCTGAACAATTATATGTATTGTGACCACATTTCCCCCTTGAAGTTCTCTGACAAGATGCTAGTGAGAGATCATAAAATAAATTAATAGCTGATACGCAGCACAATTTCCTAGTTCAATATACTTTAGTGTACCGGCTAAATGAGCCGTACAGACAGCATTCAGCCAGGCCGGATAACAGCTTTATCACTGAGATCTCAGGCTTGGAAATAAAGGCAATTCTTCTGAAGTAATTGCATCTAATTAAAAGAAACATTTAAAAAGTGTAACCAAAAGGAATTCATTTCAGATGGAAAATTAATGCTGAGAAATGGCCCTGAGCTCTCATTCTGCCGCTAATAGCTTAGCATTCTCGAAATAATTAAGCTGTTTTGAGATGTTGATACCTTGCTCTGTTAGAAAGGGTAGCCGTTGAGGGTGCTAGCTAATCACTAGTGCTGTTCCATCTCCCAATAGGTGTGAAGCTTGGGGAGGGGCAGTGGGCTAGGGAGCTTCCCTTCCTCTAACAGGGTGGGGATTGCCCTCCATTTTGCATACGTGCTCGTCCATGTTGGGAGGGGCCATGTGTTTTGGGGCATGACCTAAAAAATATAAAACAGGAGAATTATTCATGAAAGACGGACTGGCCTACAGGAAAACAGGTACATATGCCAAAAGGCTTCTGTCTTTGAAGGGCCGGTAGGTCTTGGCAACGAGCGAGTGAGTGGGCACACATACACATTGATTTAGGCCTCAATTTACAGGCGGCCCTTCCCTAGGTACTCATGCACAAATAAATATTCATATATTCAGCTGAATGAGGGATGCAGTTTTGTTATCAAAAAGGCTGTGCGGATATTTTGTCAGCGCTCAGGTATTTGGCAGCCATTTTACTCGAATCCAGGCCGAGTCAGCGGTCTGGATGAGTGGTGCATTGGATGCGTATTGCCAATATGTAGTCAGGGCTTTAACTGGGCCGGGGCCGGGCCCTGGCAGGCTCCAGAAAGGGCTCCCCGAGCCCAGGCCCCGTCGGGGCCCACCCATGTCTAGCCCCAGCCAGCCCGTGTAAGAGGCTGCACGGTTACACGAGCTGCCTGCAGGTGTCGGCACTTCGGTTTAGAAAAAAGAAAAGGGATCACATTTTCTTTTTTCTAAACCAAAGTACTGACACCAGCAAACAGCAGGTATAACGGTGCAGTGCGGGCTGCCTGATGTCTATATACTCGAAACAGGAGGAGGGCGGGACTGCTCAGCTCTCCTTTTGTTCCGAGTAACTGGTCATCACCCAGCATGCTGGGTGATGACCAGTTACTCGGAACAAAAGGAGACACTGGGCCCACCAGCCCTCCTACTGTTTCAAATACATAGACACCAGCAGCAGGCAGACCTTTCATTCAAGGAGCCCGTGGTTAAAGTGGACTCCTTGAATGAAAGGACTGCATGCGGCGTGCGAGCGGGAGCACACTGGTATCACACCTTTTGGTGCGCCCAGCCCCTTCTTTTGTTTAAAAGGAGGGGCTGGGTGATCAACAGTAATGATGCCAGTGTGCCCCAGCTCCACCTCTTTTACAAGCCGCCCGACACCCTTAATTGAGGGGGGCTCTCGTTAGGGGACGTGTTCTTAGGCCACCCCCCCTCCCACCAGCTAGAGCCCCCCCTAGATTTCCAATCCCACTTAAAGCACTGTATGTAGTGACGAGCAAACGGGAAGGAGCTGGAGAAAGATATGTAGGATTGGCGTGCTAATATTGGTATCTTCTGAAACTGAGCAGTTTAAAAATGCTAGAAAATAACAGAAAACAGCTCAGCTGGGCAAAACATACGAAGAGGTACCCATGAAAGGTCTGGATGGACACAGTGGTTTAAAGCACTTTCAATTTTGCAGCCTGTCTGTGGTCCCCCCAAGAGATCTGAAAAAGAGGCTTTGTGACACCTGCCTGAACATTTTTTATATGATTGGCCGAAGGAGTTTCTTATATCGGCCATTTTGTAGTGGTCCACCGTTCGCTGTTTCAGACTGTCAGCAGCACCCCTTTGCATTATTCAGACACCTCAAGTTGATGTATGTCAGGTGCGGGTACCCCAAGCAGTTCTCTAAAGTTCTTTTCATTCTCGAACCTGTATGATTGTCCTTCTAATTAGTAATGCAAAAAACTACAAGTACCAGAAGACACAGTAAAAAAATGAGCTGCACTGCCACACATGCAGCACCTTGACATTTCTCAGTTATCCTCCCGATCCTTCACTTTGGGTGTCTTCTTTTTGGCCTTCTTCTCTGGGTCCCCTTCCTATTCCAGTCAATAAGGTGAGGAATTTGGGGGTAATCATCTCAGCTTCTCTTTGTATAGAGTCCCAGATTGCTGCTGTTTGCAAAGCTGGGCATTTCCATTTAAGAATTCCTAGGAAAGTCCTTCCTCTGATTCCTTATCATCTTCATCCTCCAGTCATAGATGCTGTTGTGCTCAGTCGTTTAGACTACTGCAATTCCCTTTACTTAGCTCAACCAAAGGGTCTCATTCAGCGGCTTCAACGGCTGCAGAACATGGCTGCTCGGGTTCTCCACCGGTTCTCCCTATGGTACTCACATATCCCCGGTGCTGCGTTCCTTGAACTGACACCCGGTTGCCCGATGCATTGTTTTTAAGACTCTATGCCTGGTGCATCAGGCTTTGTATGCCCAAGGGGCTAAATATTTGTGCGCCACATTTACGCGTTATCCTCCGACGCGGTTTTTGCTTCCGGCAACAGCTGGTTTACTTTCCGTTCCTGTATTTAAGCGCTCACGTTTTGGTGGTCGTGCTTTTTCTGTCACCGCAGCTCAACTCTGGAATGGCCTGCCGCTCCATCTGAAAAATGTGGTGATCCACCTGGCTTTTAGAAAAGCGCTGAAAACCTACCTGTTTTAGATACTTCTGGGTATGCTGACCTCTCTCCTCTAGCGCCTTGATGCCTTAGGTTAAATGCGTGCTTAATAAATGTTCCTAACATAACATAACATAACATCCTGACAGAGGTTTACCAGCCTGACTGCAGTGCACTCTGATTTATTCGGTCTGCCTCTGCTGTAGTGTGTGTTATTTCAGGCTGTTAGTAAGGACCGAGAATGGAAAACTGACAGCCTCATTTTAAATGAGGCAGCACAATAAATGGGTGCATAAAATTGAGGCGCTATGCTTTTATGCTTCTATTTAACATGCCGCCGATTTTGTTGCACTGATAAGATGGAGGAGCGGCACAGAGTGGAGATAAGATGTCTGCCATACAGCCCTCCTCTGTACCCTCAGTGCATTTGCATGCAGGTGTACAATGAATGGATTCCTGTGGAATGTGCCTCGGTTTTGCACCTGCAATGTATCTCCCTGCATGATTTTGAGCAGGCACATGAAAAACCTGCACTATCTCTGACTGATGCTGGCTCACCTGGCAGCATTTTAGTCTCTGACACTGGTGCATCCTTAGTTGTTTCGGCTTCTGAACTGTGCACCTTGCAATAGTACAGGCTGAAATATGTGCACCATGTGTTGTGTTGGTCTGACAACCTCTCATCCTGCTTTACTTTGGACTTGCATGTACACACCATGCCAGCGGTGCCGATTATGCGGGTGCCCTGGGCCTGGGCCCCAGGTCCCCCCTCTCCCCGGGAAAGGTCCCCTGCGTGAAAGTCCCTGTACTTACAATAGAACGTTTTTTTATCTTGCCACCAGCAACCCCCCCCCCCCCCCACCCTCCCTCATCCCCCGGAGAGCCGTCAGCCTGGAAAAAAACAACGTCTACACCCGGCTGAAGCCTGCATTATTTTGGATCGGCAGTGGCTCACCTTGAGCCATTTTGGGCGGACACCAGTGGCTCGTGCGAAGTTTCGACATA
Source organism: Ambystoma mexicanum (assembly GCF_040938575.1). Taxonomy (NCBI): domain Eukaryota; kingdom Metazoa; phylum Chordata; class Amphibia; order Caudata; family Ambystomatidae; genus Ambystoma; species Ambystoma mexicanum. The sequence goes on from NC_090925.1 coordinate 984,324,983, forward strand.
ATAAGTGTGACCCTTATGATTCTGTGGGGCAGATAATTGAGCACCCTTGCTTCACCCTGCAATATGCCCGCCCAACAGTGGCACCCAAGCGCCATTTCCAGCACAGCGCATGCAACCATTCCCCTGTCCTTCACGTTCTCCCGCAAGTAGGTTCAACGGGCCATAGCAAGTCCTTTATTTCGCCTTTGTGAATATTCCTAATTGAGCTAACATTATTAGAACATAAAAAAGACGCCCGAATTCTCTTTTGCGTTTCAGTAACTCTTTAATATGCGAGGCAGCGAGAGATGAGCTGTCTCTAATTACCAGTCCCTGGAGTAGCCGGTCTGGGAGAGAATTGATGCTTTTTTTCCCTTATGAACAATGCATGTACCGCAAATTAGAGCCGCCACCACCAGAGATTTAATTACAAAATATCATTACTTTCACACATCACTTCAGATTTAGTCTGATCGAATCAAAGCCGCTACAAAAAAAAAACAAAAAAAAAAATGCAGCACTGGCAGGGTCATTCGTTCAGGGGTACTTGAAAGCAAGAGGGAATTGGGCCTTGCCTGCTTCCCAAAGGGCATTTTCACAGGAAGGGCTCTGGCACAGGGGGTATCCGAGTGTGAAATAACGTGCTTAGCTCCGTTTTATTTTGTCATGCCATATGGGGGTCCCATGGAAAGCGCTGCAGAAAGAGGTAATCCTGCAGCGAGGTGGACGGAGCTCCTTCTCGATTCATGACTTCGAGCAGGTTGCGCATAGTGGTGGTGGCGTGGTCTATAGTGACCGTGCAAGAGGAGGCGCCAAGTCTGTGTTGTTGAAAGATGGCTAGGGTTGGGGCAGAATCAGGTTACGTGCCAGGATCGAGAATGTGTGATATGACTGACTCTGCCTCAGACCTAGCAGCAGAAGTAGAGGTAGCTTTTGGTGCCGGGGACGGGGCTGGCTAATAGGGCACCAGCGGGAGTCTGGGGGGAACCCTGGGCACCATGGGGGAATCAGGCAGGGGCTGCCTTCCCCCAGCCCCCACCCTGGCTCTGCCACTGCCTAGCAGGCTTCCAGAGGCCCTGGCCAGCTTAACGCGTGCCTAGCACTGCCTGAGACATCTAAGCCTTTAGAAGACACTCACCTGGCCGACCTGTGGCATATGCGTGTACAGGAGGGCGGAGCGTCCTCTGACGGGCCCATAGGTCAGAGCTCACCCTCTAGTACCTGTAAGACAAGATAGCTGCACCAAGAGGAGGTTGGGGTGCAGGATTCTCTTACTCCGATCCAATTCAATAAGGACAACTCAATAGTTTGGCAAAGGGAAGTCCATTTAATGACAAGTACAAAAAACGGGTAAACAAATGGCAATCAACAGAGTCGCGATCGCCTGTCTCGCTTCAACTTCCAAATTCTTCAATCAGACAGCAACTTTTATAGGCACAATTCATCATCATTTGACGTGTAAAACTCATAAGTTTGGCATGCAATTCTATTGGTCGGAAAGGTAACTTAAATAAAGGTGCTATAACTGTATATGGTAACAGAGCATGCGGATTGGATAACTCTTATTGGGTGGGCGTCTACGCCCATCCCACTACATCACTCGTGATAGACGTCACTACAGCTATGACGTCTTATTGGTTCTACAAGCTATATGACCCTAGATTAATTGGTCCATTGTGATTGGGTGGGTAACACCCCTAGGCATAAATCTCCACTTTAAGTAGCAGCATGTAGAATGGACACCCAGATGCAGAGTGCCCCAAGATTCACCCTGCCGCCCTTCCATCAATCAAAACCTTTAGGGCTATGTTTCAATTAGTTGGCTGAGGATGGCCTCGAAACTGCAGCTTCTTATCAGGAAAAGTTATGGCACCCTGGGTTCTGGGTGACATCATCCGGTGGTACCTCTTGCCCTGGGCTGGTCACCTGTCTGTTCACCGTGAATCTGCTTCATTTTCCTGTTATTCACGTATTTGATTCTTCCTTAGCATCGCCACCTGCCTGGGGCCTCTTTATCTTGACCTTCACTGGCTGGCTGGTATGCTCTGAAGTTTTGATTCTCTGAGGCTGCAGCTCTACTCCCTTCCTTAGGTTGACCTCGAAATTCCCAGGCATTGAGCTGCTTCTTACTGAGTTTCGATTCCTCTCTTTCCTTTGGCTTTGGCTGGAATATGAATCTTGGCCTTGCTAGCCCTTTGCAGACTGGGCTTAATTCTGCTTTTACAAAATGCAGTCGCACTTGTATAGTGTGCTTTTATTGAGGTAGATATATAGTTGGCGCATGCCGCTCTATTCTTCTACTTAGCATTGCAAGCAGGTCCGTTTACTTAGCTTCTTGCATTTCAAGCCTATTTACAAGCGTTAGCTGGTTGAATGTTTCCATATTGTTTCACAGCTACGTTTCCTTACGTCTCTTTATGTATCAACATTGTTTCTTCTTACACGTCCATTACATCTTTATTCTTTGTATTTCGCCATTGTGTGTCATCTTTTGTTCGTCATTTATGTTCATCTCTACGTCACGTCTGGCATCTTATGTCGTCAGCATTCACCCTCCATTAGGGCTCTTTGGGTCTCTTCGGGGACGGTCTGTAAGTAGTCTTCATTTCGTGTCAGCTGCTGGTACGGTTGTCTGAGAGGGTACCGTGCAACCCATGGTTGTCTGGTTATGGGTGCTCCAACAGGTATTGCTCTTCTGATGTGCACCGGGCAGAGTCCAAGTGCAGCTCTCTGTTGGTTCGTCTGCTCCTCATACGTCACATACCTTGGCGAGTACGTTCCTGGTACCTCGAAATGAGGGGCAGGAGTGCAGGCTATGTCTGGGACCTCCTCTACATGCGCACACCTGCCTGTTTGGAAATGTTCCAATTGAATGTGGGCTAATACACCTCTGGGTCCAAGAGAGGCACAGGTGGTACAGAGCTAATGCACTCACTCTCTCACCCTTTACCCTTTCTCTCTGGTCCTGTTGTTTCCATATTTTATTTATTTATTTTTGATTTGTTCCTTCCACAATTTCACATGTACCTGCTTCTTCCCTTTCCTTACTGGCATTCTGAAAGCCCTGCTCTGCTTTGCAGCATTTCAATTTCCTTTCCTCCAGTTGGGGCGATTCCTCTTGATGCTTTTTTTGGGAAAATGAATCAAAAAATGGTGGTTTGCAGCACAACTCGCTGCCTGTTCAAGAAAAAAACACGCTATGAAATATAAAGTTTTTATATCCCGTGTCATTCCGGGGCCTACCATGTAAGCACAAGACCGGGTTTAAAACCCGCACTGCTCAGCATTGTCTTCCTTCCAAGACAAGCTCATTGTCTCTAAGCTATCCTCCAGACTCCTATGTACAAATGAGAAATTGACTCCCTACTTCGATAGTGCACTGAGAAATCCGTGCTTGCACAACACTGCCCTTACTAGTGCCCTAGTACTTTAGAGGTCTAAGATTATCAATGGTGATAATTGGTGCTTCTTGATTGGCTGTCCACCTGCGATCAGTCAATATACGTAGCATCATGTGGCAATAAAAAGAGGACTGTAGATAATTGGTGTACACCATTCTCACTATGAGGGTCCCAACCCAGTAAATCAATGAAGAAGCTGTGCAAAAACAAAACATGGCCAGGTTTACCTGCCACTTTGTACCTTAATGGGCCTCTGCCCCACAACTGGACATCTGGAGCGCCTCAGGTAATGGGGATTCTGGTCTCGAGAAAGCAATCAGAGGGCCCCCAATTTATTTTAAACGTTTATAGGCGCTCGATTGCCAGAAAACTGACTGTCATGGTAATCGCCTTCATGCAGAATTTTTCCACGGCAAGATTTTTTGACCAATTTGAAAGGTTTACAGCGACAATACGAGGCTGATTTATCTTCCTTTAATAAAAAAGTGATCAACTGAAGCCCGCATCCATCATTCTGTTTATCACTCCAGGTGATTTATTAACTAATTATACTTACAGTATTTTTTTGCTATAAGTATGGAGAATGGAGCAGTGCAGTGTCAGTCCAAGTCATAAATAACACAGCAGCACGCTGTGCTTAATACGCTGTCATGGGGCCAAACAATAAGGCTATGATGAAGGTGTTGGCCGGTTGGACACGACGACCCTGGCGGTGCCTTCAGCACAGTATCCCACGATTGGTCCATGCTGTCCTTGGCTCAGGCCAGGCACAGCAACCTAAGGAAAAGCACAACCATGGACCCCCAAGATTGCAAGCACATGAGTCAAGGGTATATCTGTCTCCCTCGTCATGCGGAAAATGGCCACGTACATAAAACAGGGAGGTCAGTTGCATTGCTGATGCCAATGATTTAAGGTGGCAGAAAAAGGGCGGGTTGTCATGTGGATCGGTCCCCACTCTTTTGAGGTTTCCTGAGTTCATTCCAGCTATTCTGCCTAGAGGACGTTTGGTGTTAGCAGCCCAGGGCAAGAGATACATGACTTCCCCTACTCTATCCGGTGCAGGAGAAAGAGGGAAGGCTTCTGCCACTGTGTGTGTGGGGCGTCTTCCATTACTCTGTCCTGTACAAGTGAGAGAGGGGGGGCTCCACTACAGTCTTCTGGACAGAGGATAGTGGTGAGGCGTTCATTACTCACTCCTCTATGGGAAGAGTCAGGTCACTTACCCTACTCTATTCTGAACGAGGAGAACTGGGTGGCCCCCACAACTCGCTCTCCAGTAGGGGAGTCAAAGTTGTTTTTAACAACTCTTTATAGACTTGAAAGAATGTCAAGGCTACCCCCTATTTTCTTTTTATTTAATTTAATTACTTATGGCAAAAAACAAGCGTGAAAGCACTGCAGCGCTCTACAACAGTACAGTGCTAGCATTGTGCCAGGGCATTTTATACAGTAGAGCAATACTGTTAGTGGAGGGAGGGTTGGATTTTATACCCCTACTCTCTTCTAGATCAAATGAGCTATGTGGCTGTCACTAATATCTAGTAAACAGAGGTGATTTGCTTGACCTCCACTACTCTCACATGGGCAGGGGAGTGGGGTGACGTCCAATACCCCCAATACAGGACAGGGGAAGTGGTGCACCCCCCACTGGTATCTCCTGTACAGGAGAAAGTGGGTCCGCCTGCACGTTTCGCTCCCCTAGGAAGAGGATAGTGGGGAGGCTTCAACTAACCTGTCTACGAGTTAAGTAACTTCCCCTTCCTCTCTCCTGGCCAGCGAGTGTTTGGTGCCTTCCAATACTTTCTCATCAGCAGGGAAGAGTAGAGTGGCTTTCACTTCTCCCTTCTAGACATGGCAGAGTAGGGATACCTTCCACAGGATGGGAAGAGCTAGGTGGTATCTAGTACTCCCTACACGGTGTAGAAAGCTAGATGGATTCCACAAATGTCTCTTGAGTAGGGAAGAGAAATATGGCATTCATGACATGATCCTTGACAGTAGAGTGTGGGGTGGTTGCCGCGAAAATCTCTTGAAGAGGGAAGAGTAGGAAAGCTTCACTACACGCTCCTCAGTGCTGGAGAGTTTGTTGGTTTCTGTGCAGGGGAGAGTAGGAGGGCCACCACCGACCTCTCCTGGTTGAGGGAAGAGCAGAATCCCACCCCCTACGCTCTCCAGAGCTAAAGCAGAAAGACATGCAGCGTCCTCTTCTTGTATTTCATTAATTGCAGCTTTGCTCTATGTGCATGTGTTCCTGAATCGCCACATTGCTTCTCCAGAATATAATAATAGATTGGGAGCCCAGACTCAAAATAGGGACTCCCCCCAAATTAAACGAGACCACAATAGATCATTTATTTGTTAGATTTGTTATGCACTATCTATGACTCATATAGAGCCACATGGATCCCTCCCCGTGTGCCATCCATGAGCAAAGAACCAGGCAGGGGTATAGACTGAATCTATGTTTATTTAAAGCATATATTCAATTAATTATTTTCACGATGGGGTACACATGCCACCTTCTATGTGGCATCAAACACAACTTCAACAATAAACAGGTAAATAGTACTTGATCAAATTTAGATCAACAAAAAAGCACTTTTTCGATTGTTAAAACAGGACACGCATTACGGGGGTAATTCATAGAAATCGGCGCAAAAGTAGTGCACGCGGCTTTCGCACAGTGTGCACGTGCAGAAGTTTGCACCAGCCATGTGCGCCAAAACCCATTTAGGCGCACAACGTATTCATGGATTAAAACATCCATAAGCGGCTGTGGCGCAGAGTGGCGCAGCGACCCTGCAGCAGCACCAGTTACGCCCCCAACCCCGCCCCGTGTGCCAAAGAAATCTCACAAATCCAGTACCTGGCGCAAAGTCCAGTGGACTAGCATACAGCCCCCCAACCATGAAAACGCATGTAAAACTCCCTGCGCATGCCCCAGAATACATGTAACCCACTTGTGCCAGCGAAAACGCATGTTAAACTCCCCGCGCACCCCTCGGAATATACATACTCCGCTCGCGCCACCGAAAACGCATGTCAAATTCCCTGCGCACCCCTCAGAATACACTTACCCCGCTCGCGCCAGTGAAAACGCATGTAAAACTCACTGCGCACACCCCAGAATACACGTACCCAGGTCGCGCCACGCCCATCGCATATAAAACTCCCCACGCATGCCCCAGAATACACGTACCCTGCTCGTGCCAAGTAAATTGCATAGAAAAAGCACCCCCCTGTGGCGTGGGCTGCCTGCGGGGCATGCCTAGGGTGGATGGCCTGCCTGTGGGGCATGGGGAGGGTGAGTGGGCTGCCTGTGGTGCATGCCCAGGGTGAATGGCCTGCCTGTGGGGCATGGGGAGGGTGAGTGGGCTGCCTGTGGGGCATGCCCAGGGTGGATGGCCTGCCTGTGGGGCATGAGGAGGGTGAGTGGGCAGCCTGTGGTGCATGCCAGGGGTGGATGGGGTGCCTGCGTGTATTTGGGAGGTTTGCAGGAAGTTTTACACGTGATAGGACTTGAGCGAGCAGGGAACGTGTATTTGGGGGGTGCGTGGGGAGTTTCACACCCGATAGGCCTTGGGCGAGCAGGGAACGTGTATTTGGGGGGTGCGTGGGAAGTTTTACACATGATATGCCTTGGGCGAGCGGGCAACGTGTATTTGGGGGGTGCGCGGGAGGTTTTACACGCGATAGGCCTTGGGCGAGTGGGGAATGTGTATTTGGGGGGTGTGCGGGAAGTTTTACACGCGATAGGCCTTGGGCGAGCAGGGAACGTGTATTTGTGGGGTGTGCGGGAAGTTTTACACGCGATAGGCCTCGGCGAGCGGGGAATGTGTATTTGGGGGGTGCGCAGGAAGTTTTACACGCGATAGGCCTTGGGCGAGCAGGGAAAGTGTATTTGGGGGTGCGCAGGGAGTTTCAAACGCGATGAGTCTGGTGTGAGCGGGGAACGTGTATTTGGGGGGTGCGCGGGGAGTTTCACATGCAATAGGCCTTGGGCGAGCGGGGAACGTATATTTGGGGGGTGTGCGGGAAGTTTTACATGCGATTTGGCATCGTGGGCCCTCCCAGGTTCTGCGGTTTACCCCCTCCGCATGCCCTGCATGCAGCCCACACCACCGGGGACTACCCTACAACCCTCCCCATGCCCTGCAGGCAGCCCACACCACAGGGGACTACCCTACAACCCTCCCCATGCCCTGCAGGCAGCCCACACCACAGGGGACTACCCTACAACCCTCCCCATGCCCTGCAGGCAGCCCACATGGCACCATGAACTTGTGAGCGCACTTGTGAGCCCCGACTCATGTCCCCCTGCACCACCATCCACCCAGCAGTGACGGGCACCTGCCAGCAGGCCCCGACTCATGTCCCCCTGCACCCCCACCCACCCAGCAGTGATGGGCACATGCCAGCAGGCCCCGACTCATGTCCCCCTGCACCCCCACCCACCCAGCAGTGACGGGCACCTGCCAGCATACCCCGACTAATGTCCCCCCACCCGAAACGTCATCACACTCCAGACCCATGGGCCTTATGGCCACCCAAATCCCACCCCAGGCCACCCCAGTCCAAACACCCCACATTGTATTCCCAAAGTCATGATAGAAAATACATAACCAGCATGCCCATGAATACATGTCCCTCAGACCCACACAATGGTGACACATGACTGTGAAAAACAACATTGTGACATGCACAAAACAAATGATAGAAGACCACACAAGTAAAGTATAGAAAAAAAGAGTATTGAAGAATCAACGAAATTAATAAAACAAAATCACACAATAATGAAAAGAAAGAATCCAAGTCCGGAACTCCAAAAATTATGTTTTTTAAAAATGCTGCAACCAATAAAATCCAAAGTAAAATGGCTCCTCTAGGTCTGTCCATAAAAAAAACTCAGAGTTAAAAAAAAGCAAAGTATTCCACCATGGGTCCAAGAAAATGAAATCCACATCGAAAACTATTTACAAAAGAACATCCAAGGGTCCATGAGCCCAACAATCCAAAGGAAACCTACAAAAAACCCTGCCTAACAAATAACTATATACAAAAAGGTGGGGCATAGTCCATGCGCCCCAAATGAAAAAAAATAGAAAGGAAACTTACACTAATGAACTATAAACAATAGCGGTGGGCAAGTCCAACGGCTCACTTGTTGATGTCCCGGGCCAGGGCATCATCGAACTCCTCTTCAACGTCCTGGAGGTGAGCTCTTCCCTGGCCCTAGGTCTCGCATGGATAAAGCCATGTCCACCTCCAACTCCGTGCGAATTTCCTCGAGGCACTCAGCCCGCCTCAACGCCCTGCGCATGGAGTTGTCCGCCCTGAACATAGTGAGCTGTGTCTCTTCTGCCCGCCGCCACTCCGCATCTATTTACCAGCCCAACCGCTGCCACACAGAAGACACTCCAAATACAGGGTCCTCCTGCCCTCTGGCCGATGCCTGCCCCTGTGATGTTGATGGCCCCGAGCCATCATCGCTCCCACCTTGAGCCTGCTGCTGCCGTGCATGTGCCCTGCTTTCGATGCCTGCATGTCCTCCTCCTGCTGGGGTCCAGTTGTTGTGGTGGCCACCTCTGCTGGACCTCCGACTCCCGACTGTGGCAGGGATGTGTCCTCCACCAGCCTGGCCGCTGGGTCAGGGGCAGCTCCACAGGGTGCCCAGGTGATACGTGGGCAGGAAGATGCCACAGAGGACAACTGGCGCATAGGGGGTTCAGTTGAGGAGGGGGTCGTAGAAGGTCCAGCACACGGAGGAACCCAGCACCGGTGATCCCTCCTAGCCAGTCGACACAGCATCTGAAATAACGTGCAGCATCCTCACGAGAACCCTGCACGTTATCCAAGATGCCAAGTTGACGCAATGCCACCCCAGCCAGGACAGGCTCAACATGGTCCCGGATTGCCACATCCACAGAGAGAGGAAGACCAGTTGTTGTTAGCGGATCCCCTCGCTGAAAACAGGTCTGGACGAAGGCATCCCTGCTGGTGGGGGATGATGCAGTCAAAGGATCGAGGACAGGATTACACACAAGCACCTCCACGGCGGCCTGTCCCGCCCTTCAGACCCCGTGTGTGGCCCTTCCATGGTCTCCTCCTCAACCAAACCCTCCACCAACCTGGATGACTAGGTGCCATCTTCCTCCATAGGCCCCCGTGGGGTCTCAGCTGCCCCTTCTGCTGCCGAGGAGTCCACCTCCATCCTCCGCCTCTTGGACCTACCCTCGGCAGCTGCGGCTGTGGACACGGCACCAGACCCCTCACTCCCCGATGAGATGACAACATGAGAGGGGAGCTGGGCCTTGCGTCTCCGGCTGGCGGTGGGATCCCTGCCGCTGTGCTCCACAGCACCGTCTCCGCCCTCTTCATCAGTTGATGCTGCAGACAGGGAGAGACAGAACACAGGCATCAGGGCACTGTACAATGGCCTGATACACACATGACAGTTGCACCTGAGTGGCAGTGTCAAACCTCACACATGGCATCACAATCCCCAACACACCTATCATTTGAACCCACACACATGCGCAAATTAACAGGAATGTTGCAGCAGGCAGCACCATCCATACACATACAACAGCATGAGCATCCGAAGGTTAGTCTGACATCACATGCAACACGAGGAGTGCCAAACACATGCACACATGCCAGCAGACATATATGCATCTGTACATCTCCACCACCTGTCGCAGTTAAATCATCGGCATCCATGTCACATCTGCCAATCAGCCTCCTACATGTCGGTGTCACATGCATCCATGGTGTATCACAGTGGCACACATGTCAAATACACACACACACACACACACACACACACATGTACATTGTGCACATACATGAAGGTGGAACCATCATCCATGTATCACACCACAACTATGCCACAGTACATACACAGAAATGTATACATGTGTGCACTGGCACATGCATTTGGGCACCATGCATTTGAACACATACACCATTGATGTGCCTCACACATGACTGGACTCACATGCGGCAGGCTCATGTCCCTGTACATACACATCCATACATGGGCCTTCCAAGACATATGTGCAACCTGCACACTCCTGCCACACCTCAACATGCACAGCGTCCACTCAGTATGCATGGACACTTACCGCTCGACTCCGGACGGGTCTGCCTCTGAAGGATCTGGAGGTGGAGCGCTGGGTGCATGCGCTCCAGGACCCTCATCTGGATGTTGGTAAGGCGGACCCGGCACCCCTCTGTATGCTTTGCCTTCAAGAGGCGCTGGGCTTTGCTGAGGGTCCTGGACCTGGAGTCCTCCCAGCGCCTCCGGATGTGTTGCATGTCACGGGCTGCCACCCCCTCCACGTTGATGGCAGCCACAATGTCCTTCCAGATCCTCTTCCGTCCTTCATTGTCAGCATGTGAACTTCCAAAGAGGGCATCATAATTCACCAAGACTTGCTCCACCAGGATACCAACTTCTGCCACACTAAAGCTGGTAGCCCTCTGCCTCTCTTGCTGGGGGTTGCCAGTGGTCTCCGATGGTGTTTCCCCCGACATGGCAACCCCCGTGGCAGGTGTGGGTGGGCAACTGGGTCCTGGTGCTGGGCTGTGGAGCAATGGAACTTCAGTCGGGAGTCTTCTGTTCCAGCAGGGGTGGTCACAGCAACTGGACCCCTGCAGATGGCTGACGTGCAGGCACCAAACAGAAGGGCACGTGGCCAGCAGGCAGCCAGCGAGCAGCAGATGGCAGGTGGGAGTAGGCTTGGGGTTCTGGGGGGCAGGAAAATGGCCTTCTGGGCAGGAGTGTGGTCTTCTGTGTGTTGTTGCGTGGCCAGCTTGATACAGAGTGATTTGGCATGTGAAAAAACTGCACATCAGCGTGTAATTCGAGGAAAGGCCCTTAGCGCATAAGCGCATCTGTGACGTGACACGCGCAGGCGTTCCCCTGGCACGGGTTGAAGATCCCACGTGGGTTTCCATCGCTGTGTGCGTGCTTTTCGTGGGAAGCGGTGCGTGTGTATTCCAGGTGTTGGGTTCACACGCGATTACTTCACAGCGGGTGGGTGTTGGCTACGCCTTCTTCTTCTACACGCAAGGCAGACGGTGAGTCGCACACTCTATTTTTCACACTGCGGGTGTCCATGTTTGTCGCGTACCCCTTTTTTACGGGCATACTAGCCTGCATGTTGATCGCGTACCTATTTTTTGTGTTCCTGGCTGCCACAACGTACTGCGTGTGTTCTTTTTACACGCACGTGGGCAACAGGGGTTGCTTATCTCTTTGTCTTGCTTTTCTGGGATGCCTGTGCATTGCATGACATGTCATTTCTCCTAGGGGGCCACAGAATGGGACATTCATCGTAGCTGTATATACGTGTTTTTTGTTTGTGCACACTTTTGTAATGCGCTGGGACGCTACCGCCTGCCTTCGTGTGGTGGACGTGTTGAGGCCTGTGCGTGTCTTTAGCTGCACGCAGGTTTCCCCTATTCGATTCCATGAATACGTGTGGTTCCCGTGCGTGTGGGCGTTCCGTGTGCTTCCCAGCAGTACATCCCCAGTTATGCCCTTATTTTCACGCTTTGTTCCCCATTCCGCGTGTTACGCCCCATGTTATTCCCCCTTTTTGGTGTATGCGCTTTCTGGATGTTGCAATGACGTGTGCGCCCATGTGTGCCATGCACGGATTTGGCGCACTTCCCGGGGGAAACACGCGCAGGGCCTTCCATGAATCACACGCGCACGCCGGATTGCGCCAAGATTTTCGGCGCACATTTGTTCCATGAATCGGCCCCTACATGTACAATGCTTGATACATGGGGTTTCTCTGCTCACTTGCAAAATGCTTGCAGTTTGAAAACACAGATCTGTAAAAATGCATGTGCCAAATAGTGTGGGATGTCTTAACCCACTAATCCAAGCACTGGAACATCACTGTGCATTGCTGGCAGCAGAAACATCATAATGGCCGCCGGAAAGCATGCTGCTCGCCAGAAATCACCAGAAAGTGCGCAGTGAAAACCTGAAAAATAGGCCACCATCTACTTTTGCCTATGTCAGTGGTAACACAGGAGGCCACTGCCAAAACCCATCACTTAGCTGCTCACAGAGCAAAATCATTGCAAAAGAAACAAAGCTGTCTTCAAAAATCTGTTTTTATTTGGTGTCAAATTTGCACAAATCATGGCTCACAAACCACCCAAAAAGATCCAACCTCCTTGTTGAGTGGTCACATCATTCTCCCGCAAGAATCTACATAAATATGAGGTCCACAGAAGTGTATCTATATGTGAACAATGTCCACTTTTGAGGATTTCTTGCTGGAAGAAACCTGTTAAAAATGGGTGTAATACCATTACTCACCTCTACCAGAAGCTGCCGTTTTAAAACCATTTTGTGTAAAGTTGTTCATTGAGCCCAAACTATGCCAAATATAGACTTGCTATCAGAAGCTTAAGGGGTGGATACAATTTAAAACCATATTCTGAAAGGGCTTGAAGCAAGAAATTGTTTCATGTATGTGTTAAAAATGTGAGTTTTATTATAAGATAAGACCGTTTTTGGACATTGGGTTTCAGAGTTAAAAGTTTCCCATACTGTGTTCAAACAAATTACGCACTTCTCCCTGGACAAAGGAGACTACCCCCTGCCCTTGGCTAAGAGATTGACAGGCTGGTGTCAAAAGGAACTGGGAGTGGCACCCTGGCCTGTTGCTCTCAGTGCAGACAAAGGAATCCTTGGGCTGAATAGAAAATGCTAATTCGGGTGTGACTGACAACAAACTGCTAGCAGGAAGGAGAGACATGTGCCCTCTGAGTCAGCCCAGACCTTGGAGGCGGAGACAAACCATTGTGTGGATCCAGAAAGCACAGCAAATGTATGTTTTAGAAAAATGCTTATAAAATATTGTACCGAACTGACCAAAATGTGAAACTTTGAGATTGTTCAAATGAAAAGTTTGCTCACAGTTTAAGACTAAGCTGGACTCTGTGCGATGTTCTGAGACCAAACCCCAGAATTATTCATATTGTAGCTACTATGTTTATGCCAGGAATTACAGAATTTTCCCCAGATGGGGTGTGCATGCATGTCTAAAAATTGGTGCAGAAATAATATTGAGAAACCCACCAAAAGTGCAAAAAGTGGTCATTTCTGAGCCAAAGCTCTTAGGAATATGAGAGTTGAACAGAACTGCACCTTAGTGAATCTGTCATGTAATTTATGTAATATTAACAAGTTGTGTATATTGTAAATATGTGTTTTATGAAAAATAAGATTTACTGTACAGAGACCAAGGGGAGTATTTTCCCCTAAGCCATAAACATGACACATGATGACACAGGATGACACGCTGCTCCTTTCTCCAATCAGGGGACAGGGAATCCTCTGACCTATCAGATCTTCAGAGGGTTGGGCATAGAGAATCAGCCTCCCCACCCACTTTGGAAATGCATAAATAGGGACTGCTGAAGACAGATAGGACACACACTTTTCCACTACTCAAATGATTTCTTGGCGAAGCACCATGCAGGAAGATCCAAACATAGATCCAGAAACCAGACTCCAGAACCAAACTCTAGAGCCAAACTCTAGAACCTTGAAGCAAGGAGGCCTAAACCACAAGCTAAACCTTTTTCAGAGGCCTTGCAACCTGATTCTAACCCCTAAATTTCCACGGGGCCTAACCAAAATCCAACAGCCTGGCTGAGCTGTTCTGCTTCTAGCTAAGAACCCTGTGCTAGAACCCAGATCCAGACCCAGAGAGCAGAGCTGTATCAAGAACCCGTCAGATCCAGTCCAAGAGGCAGCGCAGACCGCAGTGCCGTGCTGAGACCAGAGTGCCTTAGACCTGTCCGGTGGTGAGAGAGAATCCCAGACAAACCTTTGACCAGATCTTTGACGGGGCCCACTCCATTCCAAAGCCATAGGAGTGAGTATCCAGTCTAGAATTGTACATAACCAATCTCTTAGTTTAAGTAATCCCATTCCATCCATTTCAATCTGTCCAGAACTGCATTACAGAACCTCTGTTGTCTATCCTTAATTCTTCTCTCCTCCACATAATCCTTGATCATTGTCGTGATAATCATCTTGGCGCTAATATATATTTTCTGGAGAAAGGGAATCGTCTCGTTCAGACAGAAACCATCCGAAGGCGCCTCTGGATAGGTGGCTGGGCTGTTGTGTAGTTTGCGGCTCCATAGACTCTTTAGTGTTAAGAAATTTTGTTTCAAATCTTCAATAGCCCATCTGTCGTTTTGAAATCTTGAGTCTGTTTCGGAAAAATCTACCTTCACAAAAACCTCTGTAACTGTTGAACCGCACGTCCTAGAACCGAAATGTAACTGTCATTTTGAAGATAATATCCTAAGCTGTCTAACAAACCCAAAATAACATTCCAATTCCAAAAGTTGCCACGAATTGCATTTTGGTTAAATTTCACCACATGTCAGAATAGCTGTTTCTTGTTTGCAACTGCTGAATTTCGTTTCAATCTGATAATCATTCATGAATCATTGCTAGTGTTGACCTGAACCAATCCAAAGTAACTATCACTTATCCTGAATCTCCTTTAGTGAATTAAAATCATTTTAGCATATTTTCCCATTCATTGCAATCATATTCAAAAGCATTTTTGACCTGTTTAAAATCAAATCTGTTCTCTCTAACCTTGCTGGGGGAACTGGGATTTAACTGCATTATTGATTGTATTCTTGAAACCTGTGTGCCCTCACTTCCATCTCTTTAGATGGCATAGTGGGGGGAGTGAGTAGTCACAGGGGAAAAAGTGATCATATTGTCTTTTGATTGAAACCATATCAAGTTTATTTCTGTGTTGCATTTTCCCATCCTTGCATTTCCTTGAATCATAGAAAGTATTCTCGTCTACCTTATTCTTTATATTCCTACTCCTAACTGATTAAAGAGGTTGTTGATATCGTAATATTACCCATTCATGATCACCGTTCATATTCATAAGTGTGCTATTCAGATATTATTTTATTCATAAAAGTGTGATATATATTGTTACATTATTCAAATAAACCTTTTAATTTGCAAAACAAACCTACTTCTTGGCTCATTGAGGTCCGGGAGATTCAAAGAGAGGGGCGTTATATAAGGGTTCATCATCCTGATTTAAAGAATTTTGACATCAAAATATATAAATAAGGGCTTCCATTGGGCATCCCAAACTAAGCATTGGCTTAATTGGAGTACTGGATTGAAGTCACTTACAATAGCACCATGTTTCCTTTTCACCAAAAGGCAATGCACAATGGTTCTGCTATCAGGGTCACTTACTCACTCTCAGGGTAGAGGGTCTATTGTTCAATGGAACCTACACTAATGTCTCTTTGCAAAGCACTTCTCCCCAAGCACCAAAAACCCAGGCATCAGTGATATGCAGCACCCCTCTGTTTAAAGGCCAGTTCTAGGGAGTGCAGACAGATTAGGAATTTCATCTGGAAACAAGGGCACCCCTTTTTTTAATACAATGTTTAAGAAGTGGTGACAATTGGGTTTTTTGTTTAAGGATAAGTATAGCTTTTGTGTAAAAGCAAGCTTTGGGAAGGATGTCAGTTATCAATTCTGTTTTTTTGACAAGTATATCTTTTGTTTAGAAACAAATTTTGGGAAGGGGTATCAGTTGGTAATTTCGCTTTAGGGAGGGTCACCCCTTTTCATTATAGAAGTCAGGGGTGAGCAGGAAAAATCAAGGTACCCCAATTACTTCAAATAACTATAATGTATTTTCCCCGCTAATAAAGAGGTTTGGGGTTTCAAACTCCTCCAAACTCCCCCTGTGTCAATCTATTTGGGAATTAATTAAAATAATATGAAGTCAAATGTGCTGAGGGTCTACACAATTTGCCCCCTCCCCCACAATAAAGGGAAGAATATTAGGGCAAACAGATACCCCCAAATTTAATTTAATTTTGGGCGAGTTACTTACATGGGATTTCTCGGGGTTTGGTGAACAGGAAAGTCAGCCAGGATCCAGGACCCTCTCTGGTGGGAACACTGAGATCTGGTCCTGCTACTTCGATCAAAGGGACGCACTAGCTTCCACTCTCTTTTTGGCTCTCCTCAACTTTAGACTTCTACAATGGCTGTCCTCCTGGGTAAGGCTAAATCTCCATTCAGCTTTCAATAGTGGCACCAGATAATTTTTAGACTGCCAGCCTGGCAAGATTAAATTCTGCCACCTTCCCAGGTGATTTTAGGCAAGTGTCCCTGGAAGGTTTGAGCTCCTGTCTTCTGATGTTGTTTTTAGGTGGCTCCCCAGATGGTTAAATTCTGCTTTCCTGATTCTCGATTATAATCCCCATTGTCCATAGAGCAAGTGTTTTTTAATGTCTAAGCCACACCTCTAATTATTACAATTAGGAGGTCCCAGTTTATGGGTGACAGCCTTCCCATTGGCAGATCATTTTCTCTTCCTCCTCCCAAGAACCAACCCTTCCCTGTGGATAGGCTAGGATATTTCTGTCATTGAAGTGAAAAGGTACACACCTTATATCATTTTCATTTTTTATCATGGCAGCTGTTTCCTCAAAAAATCTCTATATGGCAAATTTTAGTAACTTACTGATGAATGGCATCATTTATAGATATTCATATTCCCCTCCTGATGTATCAGTAGAGGTTATTTTTTATTTCGGCCCGCTATTGCACAGGCGCGCTATGGCTTTTTTGCCCTTTTTTCAAAGACAAACATAGTTGTGAATAGTAAATTTAATATCCAAATACCTAACTTGACAAGCCATCAGCTCGCAATTTTTAGGTTCAGGACATTTTCAGTGAAGCCAAAATCACATATTAGGTGGTAATTGAAATCTCCAAAATCACACATTCATGACAATTATATCAATATCACTGGGAGTCATTCCCAGATTGGAGGTAGTCATGGCGCTATTTGCGCCATGACTGCCTCCAATAATGGGACCGAGTCCGGTGTGGTGCAATGGGGACTTACTGGTCTAGTCCGACCCTGGCGGGACCGGTAAGTCCCCATTGAACCAAGCATTCCCCATTCCCATCTGAGCCCCCATAGGGCTCAATGGAAATGGGGAAGGCGCTATTAACGGGCCTGCTAGTGGCAGGCCCGTAATTAGCAGCCTGGTCCCCTAACGGGACCCGTAAGGGACGTGTGGTCTGACCACACGTCCCTTACGGTTCCCGTTAGGGGACCTCGGAATCGGGCAGTAGGGGATTACCGGCACCGGTCTCCTTACCGGTGCCCGGTATCCCCTACCACCCGACTCAGAATGACCCCCACTGTCTTGAAATCAATTTAAAAATGATGTTGGTCCCAAGTCTGTATGTATAACCATTCACCAATTACTGAATAAAAGAACATTTGCAATGTAAGTCTCCGGCCACATACTTAATATTTACAATCCTTAGTTTTGCATCAGAGTTCACATTGCTTGGTTTAATTTCTTTGAAACCATGTGGGTCAGAGTCTGCAGGCTACAATGTTAACACATTAACACAGTCTGCAATTAATCTGTTAGCTCTTCTCTGTCCATGGCTAATGGACATTTTATTGCACCTCCCAGAGACCAGGACTGTGTAAAGTCCTTTAATCATGGTCTAAACATTCTGTCCGACAACTGGCTCACATCCAGAGTTGAAACTTACAGTGCTGTATTTTCCTGAACTCAGGAGAAATGTACATGTGGGACCTGAAAGCAAATAGCCTCCTCAATGGTAACATTCATTTTTTTCCTATGCAGCCTTTATTCCTTGAAATAACTATGTGTTTTATTATCATGGTTCAATACGCTTCTGAATCAGTGGATTTCTTTTCTTTCTTTGCACACAGTATTCGTTTTTCAATGGTGCATTCTGAAAGTAAAGAGCTGCTACGGTTCATTTTGGTCACTCACAATGTGCATTTGCATTTACATGATGTGCGTGTTTGTGCAAATAAGTGGGTCTTAGTTACCTGAAAGCAACAATATTTGCATGGTTTTGAATTTGGTATTCAAGGCCCCCTCTGTATTCTGAATTGTCATAGTGCACATCCTATTGATATGTGGCAGTTTCAATGAAAAATGCTGCTTTTGTCTCTTAGTCAGCAATGGGCCTTTTCAATTTGCAATCTGATTTGACCTTTCAGCATACTCTGTATTTCATCTGCAGAAAGACACGCACTTTCCTTAATGCAATGTTCCTTGTGTCAACTTCCAGCAAGACACATATTTTGCCTAACCAGGCCCTTTCACTGTGTTAAGGTTTGTCCTTAGTATGTGTATGTCAGTTGGCCTCATTACAAGTTTGATGGTCTGGAAACAAGGGTGCCACTAAGCTCACCAGCACCCTTGTTTCCGGATGGGCAAACTACAAGTCTGCCTGCCGGAGGCTGCTGCGCCCGACAGGTCTGACCCTGCTGAAAACAGCGGGCATGGTAGGCAGACTCTTCACAGAAGCGCCAGCACCGAGTCCCCACTCCCACAGAGTCCTACGGGACTCTATGAAAATGGGGAGTAACATTTTCACGGCGCCTGACTTTTCGGGCTGCCGGAATTGTAATGTCCCGGTGGCACCGGCAAGTCAGGCCCCGGGAAAATATTCCGAGACCGGCGGCAACCCGCCAGTAGCAGCAGCGGGGTTAACGCCAGACTTGTAATGAGGACCAGTGTGTCTTTTTTCATTAGAACAATCTACTTCAAATCAGATGTCTAAACCAGCCTTTCAGTTAAGACATTATGGTGGTCATTAAACCCCATAAGAATAGCTATGAAAAGTCCTCTTAACTTGAGTTCTTGCTGCTCATAATGTCTAAAATGTCATATTCAAACACTGGTAGATGCTTCTGAAGTACAGAGACTGCATCTTCTCCTACACCATCTTAACTCACTTTGCCCTTTTGTGCATATCACCATGTATTTGCGAACAGGCATTATTTCTATTCTCACATCACAAAGGAGTCCCTTCTCGCATTTCTTTTTTTTAAAACATATTTATTATTGACATTTGGTTAAAGAAAGCAACACGTGAGTCTCTACTGACAAAAAGAGACTTAACATTCAGTCATTCACCCCATCCCTTCTGCCCCATCTTCCCCTGATAACAAGTGGGTCACTGGAGGCTCACGAATCTCAACCCCAAGCCTCGAAGGCCAAATCAGCGTATATTCAATAACTAGCTCTGAATAGCAAAGACACAAGAATGTTTACAAATTAACTTCTACAATCCCTCCTTTCCCCCTCCCCTGCCCCTTCCCTCCCCCTCAAACTCCCCAACATTAATCATTTTACAACAGTATTAATTTCTTCTGTGTCCCAGGCTAGCAAACCGTTATGTCTCCGGGGCTTCAAATGCTAACATACATATACATTGTGGCTCGGTTCCCTTCGAGGTTATATGTACCCCACCTTTTTTCTACAAAGTGCACCGGACTTGAGGGATCTTCCCCGTCACACTCCCATCTGGACAGCAGAGCTTCCCATTCGACCCTTAATATCCACAATTGGTTGTTCACTATTGCTGTCAATTTCTCCATTACCATACTATCATACTATGTAACTTCTGTTCCCAGTCCTTCTTCCTAGGAAGCTTATCAACTTCCCATCGCTGAGCGATAGCCAGCTTCCATGCCCTGAACATCTTTCCCACAACCTGGCCAGCCTATGCTCCTCTTTGCCCTTTGCTGGGATGCCCAAGTGCATTTGAAGTGGATCTAAGTCCAGCTGAACCCCCATCATTTCTTTCAACCAGCTCAGAACTTCATCCCAAAAGACACACACTTTAGGACAGAGCCACCACATATGGGAAAGTGAACCCACTTGTCTGAATTTCCTCAGGCAGAGAGGTGGGGGGGCAGTGAACATTCTTGAGAGTTTCAGGGGATCCGTATGCCACCCCAGAAACATTTTATAGTTGTGGTCCATCGTGGAGATGAATAAGTTACCATGAAAGGTCACTTTATAAATATTTGCCCATTCATCTTCTGATATTTCCTCCCCAACAAGATCTACCCAAAACCTCTTAAATGTTTGTCTCCCTGTTAGGCACGCCTGTATTCAAAGCTCTGTAAAATCTTGACAAGATGCCCTTTCTCAATGATGATGAATCGGGGGCTTTCTCGAATTGGGTTAACTCCCTAGTTAAGAGACCCCCCATGCGAAGACACTCAAAAATGTAGACCACCTCTTTCCTAAGTATGTCTTGGATAATCTCAAGTTACAAAAAAATGCATTCTTAAATAACTGGCCCACCCTCTCGAGACCCATGTCTGACATCAGAGAAGGCCAAGAAGAGAGCGCCAGGTTGGCATCACACCTATGCCAAATTGCTCAGAGCACCCCCAATGAGGGATGGGCCCTAAACCTCACAGGAACGTCGCTTGGTGGGGCCAAAAGATAATCTCTCACCTTCAGAGGGATGGGCCACTAGATCTTCAAGGTAGGTCCAGTAGGTCCTCGTGTTGTCTCTCATATGTTCAAGCATTACTCACAACTGGGCGCCCTTATACTATAGGCAAACATAGGGGAAACCAAAACCCCATCTATCTCTCGGGAGAGTGAGTATCACCATCTTCACCCTGGGTGTCTTATTTTGCCATACAAATCTGTGGAGATCAGCAAGCAGTTCACTAAAGAACCTATCCGGGATCTGAATCAGTAGGGCAGAAAAAAGATATAGAAGACGGGAGTGCATATTCCTTTTGATGGAGATCATACATCCATGCCATGATAGTGTTAGCAGTAACCACCTTTTCAGGTCCGTTTTTAAACGTCCTGACAACGGGTCATAATTAGCTTTCGCTGGACCCCTGAGGTTCCTTGTCATTCAGAGCCCCAAATAATGTATGCCCTGCTGTTCTACCCTCATGCCTAAATATCTGGCCCGCGAGTCGAGAACGAAGTTCTGAATCTTTACAGGCATAATGTATGACTTTGCCATGTTAATTTTGAGACCCGAGAGATGGCCATACATCGAGATTTGAGTGAAGAGCGTACCTCATTGAGGTATCCCAAGATGTCGTCTGCAAAACGTGAAAGCTTAAATTCAAGATTCCCGCTCCAAATGCCCACAATCTGCTGGTTCTCACAAATGAAAACCACTAGGGGTTGCATGGTCAATACATATAGCAGTTGCAAAAGGGGGCACCCCTGTCTTGTACCTCTTGTTAGTCCATCCATTAACACCCCATTTATCTGCACTCTCGCTCTAGGACCGCTTTACAGCACTGCTATCCAACAAAGGGAGTTAGCACCAACCCCATTTTCTCAAGTACCTTCCTCATGAACGGCCACTCCACCCTATAAAATGCCTTTTCTGAATTGAGAGAAACCAGACAGGCATCCAAGTCTGCTGATTGGGGACTGTTTACTAAACCAATTGTCTTTGGTATATTTTCGACCCCTGTCTTCCCAAGACAAACCTAATTGATCTCTATGGACCAATTTGAGCAACCACCCCTCCAACCACAATCAAAGGACCTTTTCTAGGATCTTCACGTCATTGTTCAAAAGGGAGATGGATCGGTACGAAGAACATTGTGTTGGGTCTTTACCCTCCTTGTGGTCACTATTGTTGCCATCATCATCGTGGAAGCAGAGCTTCACCTCTCAGGCACGCATTAAAAGCTCTCACCAGGTAAAGGGCCATTGACGAATGAAACAACTTATAAAACTTCATAGAGAATCCATCTTCACCAGATGCTGCCCTCGACTTCATACCCTTAATGGCTTGTTTTACTTCCATCTCTGTAATAGGCTGGTCTAGACATTCTGCCATTTTATGCGAAAGACCTGGGAGCGTTAACCCTTCAAAAAATAAGTCAATTTGCGAGTCATCCCCCCAGCCCCCCATTCAGAAGTATACCGTTTTTCATAATATTTGGAAAATACCCTCACAATGCCTCCGGGATACACATCATACACTATAAGTCCCTCCTCAGACTTAATGGCCACAATCATTCTTTGTTTTCATCCTCCCTCAGTCTCCATGCAAGAATCTTGTCTGCCTTGTGCCCCCTCCCGTGGTACTTCTGCTTTAAAAATAAAAGTTTCTTCTCAGTGTCATGGGACCAGGATGGCATTTAATTTAGCTCTGAAAAATCACAGTTTACTTGCCACTGCATGGAACATATAATTATACCTTGGACTCCCCCTGGTTACAGTTGCCCTATTTTCATCTAAAGATTAGCTTCCTTTTCCCTTCTCTTTTTCTGCCTCTGGGAGCCTATCCATATCAGGACCCCAAGTATCATTGCTTTAAAACCCCCTCAGAGCAACTGCATCCTCACCTTCCTGTTATCATTAAAAATAAAATATTCTATAATTGCCGTAACATACTTCAGTGTCACTTCCCTGTCCCTGAGCAGGAAGTTGTTACATCTCCAATTACTCGATGGGCACAGCCTCTATCTTACCTCAATTAAGACCCTCACTAACTAATGATCTGACCACGGGATTGGGTCGATCTGAGAGTCCAAGACCTGCGCTTTTAAGTCTGTGTTTACTAATATAATATTTATTCTTGAGAAAGAGTTATGTACCGATGAGTAGTATGTGAATGGTCTATCACCCTCGGAGGGGGTCGGGGGGCAATGAGTCCACCAGTCCCAATTCCCTTTTCACCCTGTGAAAGCGCCTGGAATTTTTAACATTTAGCCGGGGTGCTACACCCTTTCCCATTCTCTTACAGTCCTTTGCTGGATCCAAAACCATATTGAAATCCCCCCCACCACTAAGCAACCCTCCACAAATAGTACCAATTTATCCCTGACACACTCCCAAAACTCACACTGACCTGAGTTTGGGGCGTAAACTGAACCCATTGTGATCTGAGAGCCATTTATATTCCCCTTAACAAATACAAAATGACTGTTCGAGTCAGATAGAACCTCCACCACTAAAAACCCCAGACGAGCTGAGCCAAGGATAGCCACCCCCAGCCCCCCCCCCCGTTTTTTTCCCACACAGGATGCTGTAAATACTTGCCCAGACCCCTGGCACTAAGGCAGGGCTACTTGCCCTTCTGCTAGTGTGTCTCTTGTAGCAATAACAAATCTAATTTTGCCCTTCTAAGCTCCCGGAGAATCATGGACCTCTTGAACAGTGAATTAAGACCTGTTACATTGAGGGAGCCCACAACCACGTCATCCATCAAAATCATTATTCTCCCTCAAGAGCACCACACTCCCCGACACACCCTTGAGATCCCACCATCGAAAAGCCCATCTAACCAGGGCCTCAGGAACACCTTAAATCCATTGAAAACACTTCTCTTGGAATGAAAGGAACAATTTAACCTTCAACATGACCCCCAACAATTTCCCCCCTCCCGCTCCCGACATCCAGTCCCACCCAGATCTACTACGGAAGTCAGGATCAGATCACCAGTAGACATCCCAGCCGTAGGACCAGCTCTGCAAAGCCCCAAAGCCTGAGCCCCACATATCCATCATCATCAAACATACTTTTATTTGGTTTATAACCTTCAAGTTCCATAAGACAATGCATGTAAAAAGAAGGCCCAAGAACATAATGCTATATATAAAAAAATATCAAATACAGCTCAGTAAATGATTCCATACATTATTCATGTTAGTGGGTGCAAATAGGAAATTACATGGGTAATAAAGTTACAATTCAATCAATACAAATCATACATATTTCATTCAAAACTCTCAGTTCAAGGCGAGAGTGTGAGAGTATGCAGAAAATTGCTTTGCTTAAAGTTACCAAGCTTTAAGAGTAGGACATGAGGGAACTTCCATAAAACAATACTTCTTCATGATATCGCTTTTGGGCTACTTGGAAGTTGATGCAGTAATGGCCAAGAAGAGCAAATGCTCACAGCCTTGGGCACTTACACGTCATTAACCATAATACCAGAGCCATTTTTCGAAATCCTGTTTCTCAACAGCCATGCCCTTAGAAACAAACGCGCAGTCCTGAATACCACATGGGGGAGCAAACATTCTCTTAAGTACCTAGTGCCAAAAATTACATGTCGAATACCTGCGTTTTTGAGGATAGGTTGTATGTACATGCCCCTCAGACTATGAGTTCTTTTACATATTATGAAAAAGTATGCAATGCTTTCTGGGAGAGAACCACACATTGGGAAAACGTCAGAGTACCCCCACCCCCGCCATCTCTTGGTCATGCAGTCAACTGGTGGGACCCCAAGCCTAAATCGAACATAGTGAGATTTCTCCCTTGGTGAGAGAATAGGGTCCAGATAAACCTTAAACTCTACTTCCACCGTTGATTCTATTTGGCATCGTATTTGGTATTTGGCACAGAATTTCAGCTTTATGGCATCAACTATCAGTTCTGCGAGCATTAGCCTATTTGCCTTAGGTTTCAGGGTGTTCAGATTCCATTGATGGGGTACCTGTGGCTTATTCCAGAGATTTGGCTTATCCAGTTGAAAAAGACATGTCTTCACATGTACCAGCCACTTTAGGCTTTTTACCCCTTCAGAGTTCATGGCACAAGGCATTCCTATATCTCTCCAGACCCTCTCCATTCCAGACCCTGGTCCAGATCATTATCGGTTGGAATGAAATCCACGCCGAGACCCTGATAACGTCAAGTTCTAGATGGACCAGAGCCGATGGGGCTGACACAGGCAAAAGCAGCAATTTCTTTAGGAATTCATTCTTACATATGGACAAATCAGCAGTGTTAGCATGTCCCCACAATTCCGAGCCGTACATGGATGCCGCTATGGCTTGTTTGTGGAGTAATTCCAAAGTGGGGGAGATTGCCCGTCTGCCGTGTTTGGCATGAAAAGACAGAATTCCCCCACAGTATTTAGTTAGAGAGAGTGCTGATTTAGTAACCTGTGGCTCCCGACTACCATAGTCCTCGAACCTCACTCCGAGATAGTCAAAATCGGTGACTTGTTCAATGGGGGAATCATGTACACTCAATCTTAGTGATCTCTTTTTGGCACGAGGTGGCCTGCAGACCATCACTTTGCATTTTATGATATTTAAGGCTAACAGCAACTTGGCACATTTATTATCAGAAATTGTCAGAGCGCGCTTCTGACCCTGGAGTGTACTGCGTCATCCGCATAAAAAAGCGCAGGATATTTTTCAGCGTCCAACCTAGGGCAGTCCTGGCACCCGCTTATCAATGTGTCTATGATTTCTTGTATGTAGATATTGAATACAATGGGGGCCAGGGAACAACCCTGCCTTACTCCTACATTTACCTCATAGTCTTGGGTTTTCTCACCCCCCTGCACACCGTTTCAATAGAATAATCCACAGGAGTTCTCGTGAAACAGTATCAAAAGTTATTTTTAAACCAGGAAGACCACGTAGAGGTAAAACAAATTTAAAATGCTATATTTAGCTATGATAAAAAAAAGATGAAACAGTGATCTATTGTACCCCTATTCGCCCTAAACCCTGCCTGCAAATGACTAATCCCACTACGGAAGGAGTTTAAGAATAAGCTTTCCAAAGAGCTTACCGACAACGTCCAAAAGGGAGATGGGGTGGTAGTTGGCAGGAAAATCTTTACCACCCTTTTAGTAAATAGTCACCATTGCCACCCTGCGCCAGGAGGCAGGTATCTCAAAAGTATGCAAGATAGCATTACACAGTCTACAAGCACTGGGGCCCACATCGCTACCTCATCTTTGAAAAGGTCTACCGGGATCAGATCAGGGCCTGTTGCCTTTGAATTGTTTAGGGAGTTAAGTGCTGCCACCACCTCCCCAACAGAAAATTAGAAGATAGCTGTGGATAATGGTCTGTAGACTTCCAAGCTAGGGGCAAGTTGAATTTCATCTTGTAGAGATTTAAGAAGTCGGATCACCATTCTGTTTTGCCAATATTACATTGTAGATCTCTGTCCCGCTTCAAATTCTTGTTAGTAACCAGCTTCCAGAAGGAGCAAGCATCCCTTCATTGTAAGGCACTGTGTAACCTACCCAATTGATCAGACGCAAACTCGCTCTTTTTCCTCCCGGTTAATTCTTTGTATTTTAATCTCAGTGCTCGCAGGGCAACTTTGTCAATCCGCTGAAGGCTATTTACACAGTGCACAATCCCCCTTTTAGCACTATGGCAGGCCTTGTCATACCACCCTGCCTTAGGCAAAGCATGTTTCTTTACTTCATATGCGGTAATGACACCAAAGGAGCTAAATTCCTTTTAAGTTTCTCAAATGCACTCAGTACCATATTATAACTAGAAGCTGAGTCACAAATTACATTGATATTGTTAAAGATAGTGGCATACATGGGCGGTTTCGAACCCGGTTTCAAAAAGTTTGTCCATCCCTTTTCGAGCATGACCAGTACCTACCATGGGCAGGTAAACATGATGGGGCGTGGTCCCATTCTTGCCCCTTCCATATCCCATGATTTCTGCTACTAGGTGAAAATGGTCACTCTCTGGTATGTTACGGATTGCAAAATCACCAATCCTGTACCAGTAATTTCCTGTGATTAAATGTAGTCGATCAGAGGGCTCCCATTAGCTCCACTGAACTTTTTTTTGCAGGCTGATCACTTTCAAAACGCCTGTTGCAGGCCCTTAAATTCAAGTTATACAGAATGCTCACTGACTCTAGAGAAAAGTGGCGCATGCGGCGGGGAGGAATGGCGATAAGTGGTGGGATATCCCAAGCCTCATCTTGGTCGTCCCAAGAACCTACAAAATCATTATGTGGTTCTAACTGGAGATTAAAATCACCCACTACAACAATACAATAGTGGTGTTGTGGGGTTAGCCTTCAGCTAATACCTGGAGGTGAGCCAAAGTCATCAATCACTGAGAGGGTCTATTATACAGATTGACTAGACATACCACGTCATCTTTGCCCATCCATATCTTCAACATTTGTAAGTCCGATGAGCCATATTCCACAACCTCCACCCTCCAACCGGGAGCAACATCAACCCAGACCAGTAGCCCTCTGCTAGGTCTGCCTCGAGGCCCCTTGGAGGCCGCAAGGTGGAAAAACGACTGGTAGCCCTGGATACTCGCAAGTTCGGAGGCCCAAGTTTCTTGTAGAACAACGATTTGATGATTTCTAATGAACGCACACCAGTTAGCATCAGCCATCAGTCGATGAACCCCTGCCACATTCCACAAGAGCAATTTATAGCCCCTAGTGGTTGTCCCGAGTCAGTGCTGTCCATCTAAGGCAGCCGCAGAATGAACATATCTAGCAGGGTTCTCAACATGAGTGGCTGAGGCTCTTACAGGATTTGCTGCTCTCCTGCTATTTCCCAAGGATGGCGGTTCTAGGTGGTTCAACAGAATGTTCAGGAAATCACCAGCTCTTAGGCCAATTGAAGACCCTTTCGGGGAGGGGGGTATGTTCTAAAATCAACGGACAGAAGGCCATCTACCAATTCCTCGAACACCAGAAACACTTTGATTAAGTCAGAACCTTTGTTATAATAGCACCCCTAATACAATGGACAATGTCATTTCTGATGATCGAAAAACAGCCTCCTCTTCATCCTCCCCTCCCCCCTCAACAAGCCTCCCACCCCCCAATTCTGCATTTCAGCAAAAAAAAAGTCCAGGGATTGCTACGCATCCCTCCTGTTGCAGGACCCATACCATTCTCCACAAATGTTACACTGCTCGCACCGGAATTCACCAAGCCGTCTTCCCCGGAGGGAGGTACAAAGTTTCTTAAATTTGCGTGAGGCCGGGATCTTCTGCCTGTCCCTCTTCGAGCCCAGGTAGGAGACTGGATTGCTCTGAGGCCTCTGCTCTGTGGGAGAGGGTGGGAAATGGTCAATAAACATTCAGAGGCTTAGCCTAACGAACATTATGATTATTTTCAGATTGGCTCTTCAGCCTCTTCCCATAATACAACCTGCCCCAGCACCACCTGCCATTTGGCACAGGAGTGTTATTTGCACAACCAATGGTGAACTCAAAGAAATGGTTAAAAAAAGTAATCTTACACTTCAACGGTAAGATTTCCATAACACGCCTTAAAATGGCGCACTTCCGCTTGCCCTGCAACTGGAAGCTGCCCTTGCTAGAAATCAGTAACCCAGGCTCGGCAGACAGCCTCCAAGCTTCTCATTGCCTGGGCTGGCACAGCCATGGCCGCCTGGCACTGGTGCGTGAATATGCCTTGTGCACAGCGATGCCAATTACAATTCTGCAGGTGGAGCCTGTCCCGTGGGCCCCATTTTAGAAAACTCAACAATCTGCTAATACTCCAACATTGGAGGCTTACTAATGAAGCTGTGAAATCCAACCCGGAGGCTGCTAATTTATATGGGATTAAAAATCCCTAAATGAATAACCTCCAGGTAATCGTCCGGGGTCCGTGTAGGAGGCGTCACAATTAAAAGCTTTCCCACACTCTTGCTGAAACGAATTATATCCAACCATAATTGCAAAATACTAAGTGACGACAAGTGTACAATCCCCATTGTGGTACTCGGCGGTTGAGGCGCGTGCCATAAAATAGCCGTAACGCACAGGACTTTTAAGGTGATCTCTATTTTCATGTTTTGTCCCAGAGAGCTAATTTGAACGACACCTAATGGAGTAAACACTGTTGGTATGGTTAGTGCTAAATGGAAAATATGTATCAATTACCGTCAACCCTAGCAATTCACTACTGTGTTTATGTATGGCAATGTAATTTACGGAAAGGCAAACATCCTGTGCATTACTGGTCATTGGTTTCCTCTGCTTTCAATCGAAAGAGACCAGGATGTCCGTGGCTTGACAGAAAAGTTTTGTTTGAATTGTGTCTGTTTCCTGTTAAGAACTTTAATGATTGCTTTCAATTGTAATGTTGTGAACTTTAATTCTTTAAGTCATAGCAAAACATATATTGGGGCCTTTTAAAATGCACTCGATAATATTCTGTGGATAAAACCTGTTGGCTTTAACAGTGATTGCTTTTAATTTCACTGTTTTCGATTCCCCATCTTTCCGAAGTTGGCACACTTATTTTTTGAGGTGGAACTGCCTGGTATATATATTTTTTTTAGGTGTCAGCACAAGTTTGCACCGAATCTCAGCCCATCTTTTGAATCAATGGAAGAGAAATGCTCAGGAGTGGGTATTTACTCTCTCTCACGGGGACATCGTTTTCTCTGAGCTTTCATCAAACACATTAATAGATTATCAGCCACCATGTGATGTAATTATCATTGCTGGAATAACAGGGCAGACACATGTCCTGGGCCCACTATTACGGTAACGAAATAGCTCTCCATTACTTTGGCAGTATATATCTAGTCCTGAGCTCTCATTTTACAAACTACAACTACCAGAATGCATTTGTTTGTTAGATTAAAGACCAGAACCGTAACCATGGTCTATGTGTTCCACCTAGGGACTGGGCATTATTTCTTTCCGGACAGTTCACTCAGTCAATGGTTTTTCATCACTCAACCCACACTTCTATGTGCACTGCAATTAAGCAAGGGGATTACTATGAATTGAACGAATCAGAATTGTTCGAGGGATAAAAAAACGACAGTCATTTGAACGAAAATGACCTTCGGTTTTCACTCCTCCGAACATTTCTGACAACCCACGGTCAACCAACCACTCACTTACCTCGTGGCGGCATACCTCCTTGTGTGACGCCATCTCCTGTTTCCCCCTGCAACGGCGGTTCCCTTCACTTACATAAATGGGTGCCAGTGCCGCAGGGGCCTCACTATTTTTTCTTTTTTCAAATGTTATTGAATAGGCCGAGGGCGACACCCCCGCAACCTCCAATGGCATTATAGTGAATAAGGGTGCGGGGGACACCCTCGTGGCACCTGTTCACTTTAATGAAACCGAATGGAGGATGTATTTGACATTTTCGGCTATAGTCATTTTCGTAAAGCCGATTTTCGAATAAATCAGCAATTCAGTTTTTTTTATTCGATTAAATCTGCCGATACCGAGCAAGATCTGGCTAAATGTCTCTCACACATGGCATTTGTCCAGTGATCAGACGTGAATCTGAATGTGGAACTTTACTAATCAAAAATGAAAGAAAATGTGATTTTTTAAAAAAATTATTGGTATTATCCCTCCCAGGTTATTAGCTCCGGGTGTTGATCATGTGATTCTGCTTCCTTCACTGTGCACTTACCCCTACGACTTGTAAAGCACTTGGTTGCTTCCCAAAGCTAGATCCGTCCCCAATAAATACAAGAATAACAATGTTAATAATAATAATAATAATAATAATAATAATAATAATAATAATAATAATAATAATAAATAAATAAAAAGGAAAAAATACAAAAGAAAATATAAGGCAAAACATAATAATTGATAAACCAGAGACAATCTGTACACCTGATGTTCACAAGTGCATTTTATTGCAATAGCTTACAATAGAATCTCAGAAGCTTAACTGCTATATTCCATCTTTCAACTAATGGTCTTAACGAATTATCCAAATATGAGATTTGTGATTTTTACCTAAAATTGTGCATCGAATGAATAGATGTTTTAAAGTCTCGATCTCCTTTTCAAATGGCAAATGTAATGTAGCCGTTTGCACGGCCGCTGTTCCACTTAGCCGTACGCTAACAGCCAAAAGCACAACCTCACAGTCTCTGCGGCACTGCTTACCCACAGCAAAATCACCCTTTCCCACCCCCACATTTATAGTTTTTCAAATGAGAATCCTGAACTTCTCTCGGTTACATTTTATTGTAAGTGTCCATTAACCGGCACTAAATTACAATGGAATAACTACCCGGGAGTAAATGAGACTTGCACATGAATAACTACCCGGGAGTAAATGAGACTTGCACATGAATACTGAGCGGCCTCATTATGATCAATGCCATCACAAGGAGGGGATAATGCCTGACACTTAAGACTAAAGGCGCCCCCCCTCGCCCCACCCTTCGTTCTGAAAGGGGCCGCCCTAAAACATGGCTATCTGGATCCTGCTTCACCAGGGTGGGGAAGAAAGTGAAGATCAGGGGAAGGAAGTAGGGCGGCCAGTGACTCCATGGCACCAGACGGCTGCGGGTCATGTGGGCGCATGATACCGGATGACTCCATGTTGCAGACAGATAGGGTAACCAGATGACCTCATATGACCGGGGTACATGGTGGCTAGATGGCTCCATGTTAATAGGACAGAGGATGACCAGGAGACAACATGTCACTTGGGCATATGTTAGCCAGAAGTCTCCATGTCACTGGGGACTAGCATGGCCAGAGTAATCAATGCCACCAGGACATTGGTGGTCAGAAGGCTCCATATCACCCTGTTTTATGGTTGCAAGATGACTCCATGTCACCAAGATATATGGCAGACGCAATACTGCATTTCAGCATGACATAGCATAGCCAGGTGAAACCATGTCGCCTAGGCATTGGGCACCCAATGGATCTATGCCACTAGGACAGCAGATGACCAGTTGACCAGCAAACCGCATCTCATCTCAACCTATGGTAGACTGGAGACTCCATGTTAGTGGGGAGTAGCACGGCCAGAGGGGTCCATGTCACTTGTCTCAGACATAGGGCGACCAAATGGCTGCATGTAATGGGGGCATATGATATCCAGATGACTCAATTTTGCCGAGACATAGGGTCACGAGATGACTCCATATCACCAGGCAAAATATGGAAGCCTAATGGCAACATGTCAGGAGGAAAGAGTATGACCAGCTGGCCATCAAACTTCATGTCGCATCACATATGCAGGGAGAAAAATCATTGTCAGTGGGGAATAGCTTGGCCAGAGGAAACTATGTCACCAGGACAGAAGCTAGCCAGATTGGTCCATATTGTGGAGAAATATAGTGGCCAGATGCCACAAATGGTGGGCAGATTACTTCATATTGCTGAGACGCAGGTGGTGCAGATGAATCTATGTCCAAGGAAATACAGTGACCAGCAAACTCCATCTCACCAGAACATATGGTTGTCAGATGACTCCATGTGAGTGTGGTATAGCATAGTTTACAAAGTGAAAGCACTGGTCGGACTCGTGCAGTCTAATAAGAAAGAGACATATTTACGCCAGAAAAAGACCTGTCACAATTTTAGGTTTACGGCTTGCATGCTGCCTAACCTTCGTCTGTGCTAGGTATTGGTGGGCCGCAGCACAGGGACAGGTTCACGAGACTCAGAGACGATCAAGCCAGGTGCTAAGGAGGCAGACACTTAGGAGGTGAGGAATTGTGTGTTTTAGCAGGCAAACAAGTGCACAAATGCATATGAGTGATTGCACACTGGGGAGAGGAGAGGGCAGCACAGGCCCAATAGCATAGCTACACCAGCATATAGTGCTTCTGTGGCGGTTACTCTGGAATAATCACAAAGAAGAAGCTGCCAAATGACCCTATGTCAACAGGACAGATGGTGGCCAGATGGCTCATGTCGCCATGCACATAGTAGCCAGATTACTCCATATCGGTGTATGTACATTGACCAGATGAATTTTTGTCAACGGGACATAGGCTAGCCATATGACGCATGCCAATGTGATATAATTGTAGCCATGTGTCTGTATTTGACAAGGTCATATGGTGGCCAGATGACTCCATGTCACCTACGTATCAAGTCCATTGCTTTCCTTTAACAAATGATTGCTTTAAAAGAAGGCTCAAATTGAACAAACCCAGATAAATGAAACTCAGGACTGAAATAAAGGTGTTCAGATTTGATTTAATTTTGATTTGATTTTGAGAAATGTATTACACGCACCAGACATAGTAAACCATATTCGGGCGCAGATGACCACTAGCCATCAAAACATGAAAAACTGCAGGAGTTTAGTTAAGTTAGAGCTTCAATTTACCTAAGTTTTCAATCTCTTCATAGGTGACCTAGGGGCATCTATTTATCCTTAATGGAGTGATGCTTCGAGCATATACTATGAGGTAGCCCATGTCAGGTATTAGTATCTCACATACTTATGCTCTTGTAGAGGAGCAGGTGGACACGTCATCCCTAGCTCCCGCCCCCTTGCCTCCATCATACTGGAACAGTAGGAAAAGAGCCCTATGTGGGACACCAGATATCATTCAAATTCTGCATTGAGTGTATGAGAGATGATATGCACTCAGACAACCGTACTGAATGTGCCCTCGCACTGAGAAGGTGGAAGGATGTCTGCACGCTCTATTCGACATCCTAGAGCTATAAGTGAAATCTGACGAAGGCAGAGTGACGTCATAGAGGAAAGATACTGAGACTCACTGAAACTAAGTGCAAATACTCAGATAAAAAAGATGTAACTGAAGTAACAAGAGAAACATTTTATTAAATATGAAGAAATCATATATGCAAAGAACATAAAGTAGCCTGAAGTGTATATACGCAGACACGCAAGGTAGATGAGACATACAGAATTTTGTTGCAGAGGAAAATGAACCCGTAGGCCCTTTAAGCGAGGTAGAGCTTTATCGGATGGATGGGGATGCAGAATTTACTCTTAGACCAATAATAAGACCGACACAGGAAGTTGGCAAAATTTAGCTGTTTTATTTGTAATTGTCTAGAACAGGGAGTACAACGGACATCAATGGACGTTCGCTTAAGTCTCTCAATGTCTTTCATGAAAAAATACACATTTATAGCAAAACCTCATCATCAATAACAAAAAAAGCAAAGTAAGAAAACCAACTTGGGGTTGTGGTTGGTCTACGGGGAATATCTATGGTATTCTTTCTATGGGGGACAGGATTATGAATGGATCTCTATAGTCAGGTGGACAACTATGCCCACCCCTAGTGCAAGTCATCTTCATTGTCATCAAATACACAATGTTTCATTGGCTTTCAATCTGTAGGGATCTTTGCTACATGGCCCGCTACATTTGGTTGGCACGCTTGTACCCTTCTGGAATATTTCACTCGCTGGCAGCAAGCAAGCTGGTACCCCAGGTGTCTGTGTGTGGACTTGACCATGCCTTCCCACGCAAGTAACCCATCATCCATCATCACTGCTGCTGTCTGCCATTCGAAATTGTCTTTGAACTCGGCCTTGCAAAGTATCACTGCACCTGAGAAAAGAATGGAGTGTGAGCACATTCTTATCTCCAGTCTCGATGTAGCTTGCCCAAAGTCTATTTTCATCTACCTCATGTGGCAGAAGACCATGTTTTAGCTCCTTCCTCACATTACTATTAAATGAATAAAACTTGGCACTCATAGTGTTTTTCCATTGCACCTCAACAGGAGCTCTCCTCGCTTCTCACGTTCATTGTACCTTCTTGAATAGATAACCAGTTTCTTGGCTGCCTCAACCCTTGACACTGGGCCAGAAAGGCCTTCTTGATTCTTCCTCCATCATCAGCTGTCTTTTTCTGCTGCACCACACTTTAAGCCATTTTTCCTCATTGGCTCCTAGTTTCCTAAATTCTGACGTGGAACATCCAGATTATATATATATATACATATATATCTATATTGGCAGCACCGCCTGCAGTCTATTCACTACACATAGCCAGCCTTCATGGTTACTTATCCTACTTGCGTTACAGCATCTGTACAGTTATAAGCGATTTTGCATTTTATTCAGTGCTCTTCACACGTGCATACTTCATTCCGCACATGAAATGATACTCAATTCTTTACTTCATCATCAGATTCTATAAGGTCTATATACTCTCTTCCTTGGCATTTCTTTTTGGTGCATCACCTCTGCTTCGTGTGATGTCACCAGTCTCTTGCCTTTGTCCCTTCACACTTCTTCAGGGACCTCCTTTAAGAGACTGTCATTTCTCCTTGGGTACATCATGTAGGGTTTTCTCAATGGATATTTTGTTTTAAGAATTCTTTCGTGGGATAGGTACCATTATTAGCATTATACATGTCACAATTTCCGGCTTCCAACATGTAGGCAAAATAGGGGCAGGACTTCCGATAGAGGCATTTGGCTCCTGCTCTACAAAAACATAACATGGCTATAGCGGCCATGATGAAAAGATGGATGTCGGATTTGTATTGAAACTGATCAAGCTACCTCGGGGACAGACCAGGGCTGCAGAGTCAGGAGATGCTGGAAAACAGCTTTTTGTGAGGAATAAAGAGGAATCTATTGGCGTGGGATCAAGGATACTATTTCAAGGAATTTGTGCAAGGCACAAGGGGAGTCAAAAGCATATGCCATGTACGTAAGACATATTTCTCTTAAATTAAGTAAAGAAGAAAACATCTGCAAGAGGCACGTACTGAACAATTAAAGATGCGGAAACCCTATGCAATATGATAGAAGGACAAGATGGACACATTTGTGGTCTCCTCACACGTGATTCAGAAGTTGAAATTAAGGGCTATTCATTAAGCCCAAACAAAGATGATGGTGTGCTTACACTCCCTTGGATGTCCAAGAGCAGAGAACAGGCTTTGAGGTCAACTACAAAGGATAAGCCTTGGCTTCAGGCCATGACCGATGAGAGATGATGGACTAATTGGGAAAGTGGAGAGTAGTCTTATATTACTCCCAGCACCTAAGTTTTGTTTTTCTTAAGTGATGCTAACGAGCCAAAAGTTCAAGGTTGCAAAGGCATGTTCCCTTAACCAATCTCTCCCTTCAATAGGTTTTACGGTTTGCTGTGTTGAATGGCATGATAGATGATGCATATCGAGGTATAAAACATTTGTAAGATCACAGTTGGGTGTTAGTGTGTGAATTACACCTGTTATTTGCCAGATTGCTCTACTTTATTTTGATGCTAATAATAAATTAGTAATTTGCCATATTCTCTGAGTCTGTCTGGTTATTTGGGACCGAGATCATTATTGGTAATTCCATCTAGCACATGAAACGCTTAAAGGTGCTAGAGCACACTATTTCTTTGCCGACCACCACATGAAGTACCACTTTAATGATGGAATAAGTAAACTCACCCCTTGCCAGAGACAACACAGGACATCTAAGGATACAGGCATTCCTTCATGGGTTTGGTGAAGAGACTGCACCATTTGTCAAACCGGATATTAAATTATGCCTCTTATTACAAACGATTTGTATCTATATTGGCCTACGCCAAGTTGCTTGAAAAGTTGTACGCGAATAACTCTCCGCAGCAAGGTCTTGACCTTAGAAATTGATGTAAGCCGCCATCTTGAATGAAGCCTCCATTTTTGGTTAGAAACCGCCATTTTGGGGTTTTGTACAAAGTCACCCTGTAATCTAAAATGGCCGTCTTGTGTGTCCTTGTTCTTGCCTTAACCTCTCCAACCTCTGCAGGGAAGTTAATGTCCAACCTTCCTCCAGGCTACATGTTAGGGTTATGTAGATCTTGTCCTTTGTTGACCTCGGAGCAGGGGATTACTTGAAATGCCAATATTAAACTACAAGTATACAAGAACGGTAATGTTATCCAAATATAACATGCGAAACATTGTTTGGTCTGTATTAAAGCATTATATAAAGAGAGTAAATGTTAAATTGAAGAATAATGGAGTGTGTTAGTAAATGTATTGAAAAGTAAACCGCATGCGCGAGATATGTAAATAAATAGGAAAGTGAACCTGGCGCGACCCTAGCCCAGTGCATGATTAACCTGTAAGGGGGGCTGGACATCATTTTACAAATTGTATAAAAGCACCGATGTCCAGCTAGGAAATTCCCTCACTGCTCATATTGGACCTGCTGGTGGTCTCTGTGATGTATTGACGGCCAAATAGCTATTTGTGTACTTTGTTGAATACTGTTAAGTTTTGTAATAAAGATTCTGGGAATCTTTATAAGCCCGTGTCGGTGTATTTTCCTTTGCTCGGTGTAACAGCCGTAATATTGTATTTTTCTCGATTCCACACATTGTGATCTGGTGCTTTGGTCGAATTGGTTCAATTTAAGTGAACCTGGACTAAAACTCCCAAAGTTTATTGTTCTATTCAAAGAAAGGTGTCTAAACTGACTCCAGGGGCTTTTGGTGGCTTGGAGTCAGCGGATCACCCTATCCGTGGTTCTCTATGCAGCCAGTCACATAAACTCCCTGTAAGTCTGGTGGGTGGTAATGAATTTCTTATTTATACCCGCAAATTGATTTCCAGAGCGCGGAGGGGGGTTAGGGTCATTGAGGGGTTCCCAGACAACTTTCTCTCAGGCCATTCTATTTCAGTCCTTGAGTTCCCTTTTACATTACTTTTACTCCAGTATATTTTATTCAATTGAATCGACCTAAGCCTACAACCCCCAGAATGCAGAAATTGATAAACGAAAGCCCAGATCTGGTGCACAGTGTCCCAAGTGGCATGGTGCCATCTGGTAACCTTACGTTAGGGTGATCAGTTGACCCCATGACACCGGACCCATATTTTTTCAATTCATTCTCTGATAGTAATTTAGGAAAATTTCAATTGAACACATTTGACATGAGAACCCGGTACCAATAATTTGTAAAAGATAATCTCCGAACTGGATGGCGCAGCCCCGGTAGCACTGGAACGTGCGTTTGGGCGGGTCTATTGACGATCTAGGAGTATTGAGCTATCCAGGAATGTTTTGATGGCACACAGCACTCAGAATATCCAAGTGCATGTTTTTAGAAAAACTAGTGGTAAACCTGTCAATAAAGTACATTCTGATGGTTGTTACCCAATAACACGAAACCATAGACGCTAATTGCTTTTTTTTTGTTTCCAATCAATAGTCCGCTAATGACTCAGTTGATCCCTTACAATTAAAGCAAGACAGGCAGCGAGTATTGGAGAGCAATTCTTTCTAAATTTATCACATATGTGTATGGCTCATTATGGCAGCATTTGTGGTCTTCCAGGGTACGGCTGTGTAGTATTGTACATTACAGTACGTAAGTGAATGGACACGAAACACAATGAAGGAAATCGCAGCTGCTCTCAGTCCCTGTTATAGTGTGCATTTTGTGTCGATTCAAGTGGTGCAAGTGCTGCAGTGCTGCAATTGAGTACTCGTTCTGTGCCACTCCGTGCAGCGCAGTACTACTGATCGCTGCAGTTGGTACTGTATTCGCAATGCTGCAAGGTATCTGTTCACTTGACAGAATACACGTACTGCATTTGATGCCAAGGAAACACTCGGGGGGGGGGTTGGAGGGGATGTTATTTGGACAATGGAAAATAAACTCCCCCAGAGAGCTTCTCAGCCATCAAATTCCTCATACTCACTGTGCATTAAACATGCCCAATTCTTTGCTTCAGAAATATAGAAATGAGGGGCACAATCGGATGGGCTGGTGAGCTCCATTGCTAATGAAGTCCATTGGTGATAGATTTTATTTCTTAAAATGTAAAGAGAACGAGCAGGGCACTGGTCAAGAAGCAGGACAACCACATTCTTATGTTATTGTAATACATTTTGGTGTATACGTTTATTCGGATCATAAATAATGAATTAAACATACAGTACAACATTCCGCATAAAAAAATGAAACCAATCTAAAAAGACAGTACAAGGTTACATGACCAAAGCAGGGCAGAACCTGCTGACCCCCAGAGAAAACACGCATTGATACCAGGTGATCCAATCGTTGGGTGAGTTCTGATTACATTTGATGTGGCGTCAGCTGATCTCTGAACTCAGATTGTTAGGTCCTTTCTATGTCTTGGGGTTAGACCATTTCAGATTGAAATCTATGGAAGCAGGCCAGCTCTCGATTTAGAGCAACCTCGGAATTGTACACCCATTGCAGGACGCCCTACAGTATTGAAGAACATAGAGAAGTGGATCCAAGTGCAGATTTGCAGGGAAGATATACAATACCACTGCGTCCATCATCCTCATGCAAGTACTTATTTTTGAGAAACCAGTCGCCACGATTGAAACCCATATTTTAATTTGTATTATTTGTGTTCCTGACCCTTTCCATTAAGAGCATAATGCTTCCAGTATCCCAGCCTTCATCCGTTAAATTGAGGGATCTACGTGCCCTGTCAGGCAACACGCTGCAACACGTATCTTCTTGGTGTTGGGCTTTGAGGTGCAACAGGAGACACAAATGACATTCTGGGAAATGCTGCAGGGCCGCCCAAAGCGAGGCAGCGTAACTGCTGGTACCATCCGGCAAGCATGAGAGAGGGGCAGCTGCCTTCCCCCCAAGCCTGCTCCCCTCTCCCCCACAACACAGAGACACGCAGTCTCTCCTCACTACAAAGCGCAGGAAGGGTGAGGTGTGAACAACACCTCACTCTTCTACAAAGCAACAGGGTGCTAATCACCCAGAGGAAAGCAACAGCAGGCAGTAAAGAGTACAAAGACCTGCTCCACCCCCCCCCTCGGGGGGCCAGACAGTCGGCTACAGCCGGCCTGGGAGCTGGGCCAGACCCCATAGCTACACATCAAAGACCCAGGGCCACCCCTGGGTCTTATATAAGAGCTGCACAGCTCTCAGAAAAACACAAACTGTTTGTGGACCCCGAACAGGGACCCAAACAGTCAGGAGGTTCGCTGTTCACTCAGCGTCCTCCACTCTCTTACTTCTTTTCCACAAAGCCCTCCCACCCGGGAGAAGAACAAGGAAGAGAAATACAGGACACTGGACGTTGACCACAACAATTGGGACAAGAAGGCGGCACGGGGCAAAGGGGGTAACCTCAGGACCCGATGCCCAAAAGTATGATATTATTAGGATATGCGATTATTGTTATTGTTTCCATAACCATATCTGTAACAATAAAATCCTACGGCCTTTCATTGCCAACACTTGACAAATGTGTGGTCTAACCTTTCTCTGGGGAGGGAAAGGGTCCCAGCAGCCCACAACCACCGTTACGAAAAGCACTAAGGTGAGTTGCGTGCATATGGGTCCAGCAGTTATGTAAAAAGGCCCTTGTTGGGGGAGGGCGTGTTTGAGATGGTGGAATATTCCACCATGGCACCTGCTGGGGGAGAGGTGCTAGCTGAGGAAGGAGGACTTCAACTCACAGTTCAGGGATAATGTTTGTGAACTGCAGGTAACAAAACAGCAAAGAGTCCAGAACACAGGGACGCCCCACCACTGGGCTCATGTAAGGCGAAAATATAATACTGCAGAATGTATTATGTATAAAATATGCCTTACTGATCGGTATAGGTACGCGGTGCAGCAAGCCAAAGCCGGTCACTGCAGGACTGGCATATGCTTTCCGCACGTCATGTACGGCATGCCAGTGTGTACCGGCACACATCATAAAGCGTGACCCTATGGGGCGGCCATCTTAGGTTGAGGGAAATCACAGATGGGCAGGGGGACATTGCACACACACAGGCATGCAAAGACATTTGCAAAAAGAGCAGGGAATGCTCAGGTACATTGTTGCGTTCCCTGAGGGTACAGGCAGCGTCAAAGCAATATGTGCTCAAA
Source organism: Ambystoma mexicanum (assembly GCF_040938575.1). Classification (NCBI taxonomy): domain Eukaryota; kingdom Metazoa; phylum Chordata; class Amphibia; order Caudata; family Ambystomatidae; genus Ambystoma; species Ambystoma mexicanum. The sequence goes on from NC_090925.1 coordinate 984,365,563, forward strand.
GGGGGGAAAGGTCAGAGATGAGGAGGCATATGCAGTTGACTACTGACTCCACAAGCTCGTCAAGCTCTTCAGTCCCTAAGTAAAACAGAGTGCACGTCAAACATAAGAAAGCGGCACAAAAAATGAAATGTCACAGAAATAGATTTCGGACATTTTCACAAGGGCTTTGAAAGCAGACGGAGTACATAAAAGAAAAAAGATTGGCAAAAGGACTTATTCCTCCTCGCAATCCAGCCTATTTTCCTCTTCACCATCTACAAGTGAGACAGCTTCCTCACAAGAAGATAGCAGTCCTGGAGGAAAGTATCTAGATAACGAATCACTGGCAAAAGTCCTGATGCAAGTAACACCCCAAACCTATTAGGGGATCTAAAAAAAGAAAATGTAAGCACAATCAAGGTGGGGCTACTCTGGATCTCTGGTTATGGGTCAAAATACTAAAATATGGAGGGACCGGAAAAGGATGGCCATACCTAGATTAATGGCCACATTTTACCCACTGAAAATGGAAGCAACTACCCTTCAACAGAGAGTACAAACTGGCTCCCCTCCTTCATACTAGCCCCTTTGTTTGCGGGCCCATTTGTTCGAAGGTCCATTTGTTAGAGGTTTTTTTACACATTTTGCCTCAAATGTAGATGAGATTGGTTAGGTTTAGGTATTTATTATGGTGGGGACATGGGGTGGGAGGATTGTGGGGTACCCCCCCACTTCTTTTTGCAGTGAAATGTGTAAACAAAAAAAGAAATCGGGCAAATGGACCAAGAACAAATCCTCTCGAGGAGACATCATAGAACCTCCTCATTTCCTGCCTGGTGGGTCGTTCTTCGATGGCATAAAACAGGTCTGAAAGTCTACCAAAAGTTTGCTATAGCAAGCAGCAGGTTGCACGCCGATTCTGGGAGACATCAAAACACAGGCAGAGCTGTTATCAGACTTGACAGTGAGCGCTGAGCCACAGTGGCCATGGAAGCAGTCATTTCAGGACATAAATTACAGGCTGGCACACTGATGGCTTCAAAAAGAACACAGTGGGGAAACTCCCCTTTTAGAAAGAGAAATGGTTTGGTTGCCTGTTGGTGGAGAAGGTTCACAAGTCTTTTTTTTTTAAAGCCGACTAGCATTTGGAAAAAAAAAAACAATCCAAAAACGAGGCCTGGTTCGACCAGATTACAGAGGAACAATTAATAAATGTGTCCTTTAAAGGCGGATTAAAAAAAAGGAGGAGTCAGAACAAGAGTAAGGTTCCAACAAAAATCTGGTAAACAGTTTTCACCTGCAAACATTCTGAGGCTGGGGTGAGAGAGGCAATGTTGTCCTTGATGGTTCTGAAAGAACAGGGCAGTACCTGTTTAGAGGAGACTTTCATAGAGCGAACTACTCTACAGACCTTGTCTGGTGCAATGGGAGAGAAGGAGGAGAGAATGGGGGTGTAGAGGGAGGCCGTCTGGGTATTAATGCACTTAATACCCAGAAGTTTCTAAGGACAGGCCCAGGGATCAAACCTGTGTTGCTCCACATCATCTTGCTTCCAAGGCGAGCACTTTGCCCCTCAGCTATCCTCCCAAGAAGACACGTCCATATTGAGCTAGGCATATCACATCAATAAATGGCTCCATGCTGGCCCCAAGCAATTTATGAAAGAAGATACTTTATGAGGACTTTGAATAGAGTACAGAGGATCTGCCAGAAGAGTAGGGCCAGAAGTATCAGTATATCAGTTTCCAATAGGAAAAGCTTGACCCCACACACCTTCTAGATGGTGCACACAGGCAGAAATACTGATTACCTAGGCAATGAAAGAATGCTATCATCAACTTTTAAAACTAAAATAAACATTTAAGTAATCATCAGTGGATCCTTGCAGAATAGCAATAGACTATAGGAAGCCCTCAACACTCCAGTGGGGAGTCATTTTAGGATGAAACTTTGCTACTTGGCAGGAAATTTTACAATGTAACAAGAATAGATTTATGATTAGAAGGATGTCATTGTACAGCTGAGGTATCTCCCGTCTAAAAAGTAAACACAGGGCCAGATTGCATCACTCCATCACACAGTAGACAATTTAGCTGAAAATGAAATGTCTATGACAGTCTTGCACTCTCTCAGTAAACGCCAGTGTTCCAGCCTTCTACACTTCTTCTCCGAATGCAGCATTTTTTCCATCAGCCACTGCCCTATGCCTACATTGCTTCCTCGCCGTACCCCTACGGAAACATGCACTGACCGCCCCACACCAGCCTTCTCCCCTCTCCTCCTAACCCATATTTACCTGTTCTGGTCCTGAAAACAGCACCATGTCCCAAGCGCCCATGTCCCCGCCTCAGTAATAGAAAAGGGACTGCAGTCCTTTACTTTTCCTAATAACCACCATCTTGGTTTGTAATTCAGGCAAGTCTGATGCACATAGAATCTGTTTACTTTTAAAAATACTATTAGCACCCCTGCCGATGCCCTGGGGTTTTAATAGCTTTCACTCCCTTGTTAGGGGTCAGACATTACCAGTAAGAGCAATTAACGCTGTCTAGTCCCTCATCGTTCTGGGGCCTACTTGGCTCGGCCTGGCAGGCCATTACGGCAATGCTGGCATCTAAGGAGGGGATTAACTCTGTACTTACAGTCTGTATGATAAGCAATAATGCAACGGTTTTAGTTTTAAACACTTCTGGGTGTGGTCATGGCTGCCTGCTGGCTTACTGTGTGTGTTTGTGTGGCTGGTAAAACAGTTATAGTGGTACTCACTTTTTGTGCAGGAGACCATCCCCTTTCCCTGTTGTGGGATATTACTTTCTGAGCTCTATGGATAGATGTGGAGATTCATTCACTTACTGCCTCAAAGCACTTAAAAGACATGATTGAAATGGGCAAATCAGGGAAATCTATCCATCATGCAAAGACGAATACTATTAATATCAGGTTTTTATACAACAATTCATGCAAGATTCCTCCAGCTTCTAAGTGCTCAAATAGTAGCGGTGGGGAAAAAAGAGAACAAATATTTACCGGAGGGAGCATGAGTCCACACCAGCCTTAAGGACCCACCTGCCTGCGCTACCTATGCCCCATCCAGACCCAGAGAAGACTGAAGCAACAGCATGTAAAGGTAGGTTAAAATAAGTATTTGTATGCATGCACATTTCAATGAATTCACTGTTATTAAATGAGTGCCAGAGAAAATAAATGAGTGTTTGCTTCTATGTATGGGGGTGAGGGGGGTGGTGTGCGTGTGTGTGTGCGTGCGCGCACGCTGTCTGAATGGGTGCAGGGCTTGCTTAATGAAGGTTGCTTCCAGGGATAATGCGGCACAGCATCGAAGTGATTGAAAGCTGGAATGCTGGCATATGTTCTGGGCACAACTTCATGAAAGGGATTTACAGTATACCAGCACTACTGTTATGTATTGTATCAAAACAATGTGCAGTATAAATTCAGACGTCTATTATGAGTGCAGCATTCTGAAAGGGAAATGATGTGTGCCATATATTTGTCGAGCTTAACAAAAGGAATTTACAGTGGCACTGGTGGCCTATATTGCTTTTGCAGCGTCATGAACGAGATTTACAGTACACTGGCAATACTGACATGTTTTATTAGGGGTATGACATCAAAGCACTTTACAGTATGAATTGCATGTACTGTGGGCTCAGCATCATGAATGTGATATACAGTGCTTATGCTGGCATATATTTCTAGCACAGCTTCATGGAAGTGATTTACAGTGGCAATGTGTGATATATTGTAATATATTGTGGTGCAGTATCATGAAAGTGATTTAAAGTGGAAATGTTGGCATATATTGCAATTTCAGCATCACAAAAGTGATTTACAATGGTAAAGCAAGCATATATCACAGCCACGATCATCAGGTAAACCAGTAAAATGCTCCTGTTAACTGTTAGCGACCAGGCATCTATTGGATTGTTTTCATGTGGTACCCTAGAAAATGAATTGTAAATCATGTGGCTCTAAAATGCACCATTTCAATACATCATTCAAAACGTTTTGTCAGCGGGAGAAGCCCATCTCAAACCTTCTGAATTATTTAATGCTAATTCAGGGAGATTTTATTTGGTCTTCCACTGAAAAATATTCACCATCCACGAAAAATCTTTAATCGTTTAGAATGTTGATGCACTGTCAGGAACAACCCGCCCCTGTACCATTAGCTATCCTCTGCCACTGCATATACTTGCAAAATGTTAAACATAAAAATATATATTTTAATTGCCTAAAGTAAAAAGTATAGTCCCACATTCTCTTATCATTCCCTTCCCTCACTCGTCTACTATTCCCTTCATCCTTCCATTACAACAGACCCACATTTAGTTCTGTGCCTTACTGCCAGAGATTCCCTGATGCTCAGGCCAGACTAACGTGAGGCTGTATTCCTCTTATGTCTCTACTTTGGTGTTTGACTGGTTCAGACATAGCCAGTGCCTGCCTAGCCCATAACCATAGGCATTGCCCTTGCACCTGTGCACCAGGACCCCCAACCGGCCCTTAGAGCTGTGGTTTGCCCAATAGCACTTTAAGATGGAATAGCAGCACCCGTGAGATGGATGGGGATGCAGATTGATACTCAAGCATCAAATCAATAATGACAACTCAACGGTTTGGCTAAGGGAGTCCATTTAATGACAAGTACAAAAAAACAGGGAGTTACATGAATATCAGCTGATGTGTGATCTTCCCTCTCGCTTCACAACTCCAACGAACTTCATAACAAACACATCATTTATACTAAAAACTCGCCATCACTGAAGTTTAACGCTTAAAAGTTGGCATGAAATTCTATTGGTTCTAGAAAGGTAACTTTAATATAGGTACTATATCTGTATATGGTAATGAAGTAAGGGGATTGGGTAAACACTGTCAGGAGGGACATCTAAGCCCTACCTTAAAAATGGCTACTGTGGACGTCACTAAAAGTATGACGTCCCATTGGTTCTACTAACTATAGGACCCTAGATTACTTCGTCCACTCTGATCGGTTTGGTAACAACCCCGCTCATATTTTTCCACTTTGCCTAGCAGCCTGCAGAATGGATGGCCAGGTGCAGGGTGCCTCCCAGCTCCCCTGGCCTTTCTCCAATTATTGTTACAATCAATCATCACTTTAGTGGCCATGTGTCAATTATTTCACTGTGGTTGGCCTCGAGACTGCATCTCTGTCTGGAAAAGTTCTGATAACTTTGCATGGCACTCCGCCATGCGTAGGTTTGAACGTCTCACTTCTTCTCGCTCGGCTGGTCACGTGATTCAGACACCGTAAAATTGCCTTCTTCTCCATGTAATTTGTGTATTTGATTTACGCTTTGCCCACCACCTGCCTTCTGTTTCTTATCTTGTCCATTCTGAGCAGGATATTCTGTTTCTTGCTTCATTAATTGTAGCTACTGTTCGTCTATTTTAGCTGATACGACCTCAGGTTTTTTGGCACGATTTGTCTCTGCTGAGTTTCGTTTCTGCCTTTTATTCTTGATTTGTTAAATAATAGCTCTCCTCGTGTGGCCTCTAGTAACCTTTGGTTGATTCTGCTTCTTGTGCATAGTGTAAGTATACTTATATAACATGCTTCTTTTGAGGTAGATATGTATAGGTGGTGCTTGCCGCAATCTATCTTACTACTAAGCATATCAAGTCGCACGATTTTCTTAGCTTTCTTGCAGTTCCAAGCATATGTACTTGCATAAACTGGTCGAATATCTTCATCATGCTCATGGTATAACCTTCTTACATTTGACATCGTCCTTTCACTTTAGGTTCACGATGTCCCTTATCCATGGTGTTTTGTCTCTTTACATCATTCTCAGGTTGTCATCTCTTCTATATGTGAGTCAGTCCGGGTTCTTGTGACATCACCATTCGTCTTCCATTAAGACCTTTTTGGCTTCTTCAGGGACTGTACTCAGACAATCTTCGTTTCGTTTCATTTGTTGGTATGGTTTTCTCAATGGGTACCTTATTGTCCATGTTTTCTTTTCGGTCACCTCTTCAAAGGGGAAAGGCTTCAGGCTAGACCTCATCTATCCTAAGCAATATTGCTTCAGCATGGATCCCTGGGATGAACTAATAAAGGTGGCAGCCAGAAGAATATTATGTCTGTTTCTTTCAGTCACTCACTCTATCTCATTCCTATGAGCTTGGGTGACTGAACCAATTGGATCAATCAGGCCTGGATAAAACCCCTTCTCACTTGTTAAGCGGCTTCACTTCAACACTACAGCTAACTCAATGCCTAGTCTGGGATGCTGAGGAAAACCCTTATTGATATATTTTTAGGTCCAGTTCATGTACTCTGGATGACAACCCTTGTATAACACCCCTCTCTTAGAATCCCCCGACCCCACTGAGCCAAGAAGTAGGTCTGTTTTGCAAATTTAAAAGGTTTATTTGAGAAATATAACAATATATATCTATCAGACTTTTATAATAAATTAATATTGGATATCACACTTAAATATGACAGTGATCAACAATGGATAATGTTCTACTGGTAAACTGATTTGGTTACTTAGAAGTAGTATAGAGGATGAGGTAGCTGAAATGCTTTATGGTTTCAAGGAAATGCAAGGTGGAATAAATGCAGTACAGAAAATAAACTGAGATGGTTTCACAAGAGATAATATGTTCACTTTTCCCCTGGTGGCAATTCACCTCCCCCCCCATATTCAATGCAAGGAGATGGAAGTAACACACACAGTCTTCAGGAATACAATCAAATACAATACGGAATTCGCCCCCCCGCCAGCAAGCTTAGACAACAGGTATGCTTTTTAAAACAAGGGCAAGAGTGCTTTGTAATGTGGTGTCAAGGAAGTGAAAAATGCAATTGCTTTTAATTCCCTATAGGAGGTTCAGGGTGAGTGGTAGACACTTTAAATCAGTTCAGGTCAGCCCTAACAATGGTTCAGGGATGGTTATTAGGTTGCAAACGAATTTTAGCAGTTCAGGCAAAAGCGGTTATCTTTTTGCAGATGACGAAATCAGGCCAAATCGCGGTAAATTTTGCGAGTGCGTGAATCGCGATTGCGGTAAAAGTATAGGAGTAGGAAGTCTGTTGTTCTAGGCTTAGATTCTAAGCTTTCAGAGGAAAGTTAAATCTCGTTTCTAGGACAAACAGTTCCAGAGATACGGACGATTTAATAAAGGTAGATTTTCGGATTTAAAGTAAAACTCAAAATGACAGGTGACAGTTTGCAGCTTTAGAATGACAGATGACAGCTCACAGCTTTAGAATGACAGATGACAGGATTTCTAGGAGGCAGTTCTACTTAGGTTAAAATAGTTTGGATTAGATTATTTTAACTAAGAGATTGGTTTTGGCACAGTGAGTACTCACACTATATTTTTGAAATAAGCCGTCAAGGTCTGGTCAGGTTGGACGGGGCTTCTGGCGGTTCTGCTCACAGCGATCTGGGTCAGCTCTGCTCTGCTGGTCTAGCCTCTCTGGATACAGCGGCCTCTGGTTCTGGATACTGCTCTGCTTTCCGGTCCGGATCAAGTGGATTCTGGATGTAACACTGCTTTCTGGGTACTGGCAAAAGTTCTTGGCAAACAATTCAGACAGCTCGCCCGGCTGTGGAATAGTTTGCAAAAGATTTTGAGGCCTGCTGACAAATACTTTTGCTTGCAGTGGGCCTTCTCGGTTCAAAGTTCTGTAGTCTCTGTTTAGCTTGGAAGTCTAAGTGTTGGATCTCTGGATGTGAAGTCGTCGGTCAGCACGCTCCGCAGCAAATGGAATTGAAAGTCTCTACCTGTCCCAGCAGTCTCTTTTTATGTGTTTTAAAAAGTGGGTGGAGAGGCTAGCATCACTAAGCCTGCCCCTCTCTTATTTGATAGGTCAATAGATTCTTTGGTCCCTGATTTGGGAAGGGATAGTGTGTCAGAGTGATGTCATTTTTATGACCTGCAGAAATGACACTCCCCTGGTCAATGTGCACACAAATCTATTCCTGATCCAAATACATATTTCCCAGGTACACAATTGTTTGACATCACATACACACATCATATATTACTAAAGATAGTCCCTGTCCCGACTCTGGCGTTTCTAGGAGCTTGCATTCAAAAATGGCAACTTATTTTCGATTTTAGTGGGTTTTGCAACATGGATATTTCATCAAAAATTATACAAAGGTACATTTCCCTTCCACATATATCCCAGTAACTTTCCATGTCTCTAGCTTAAATACAGTGTCTACAATATTCATAATTAGCGGGGTTTTGCCCCAGAACATGGTACAAATTGGAGTTTGGACTCAAATCGTGAGGGCATTTTCCATACTAAGACTCTTAAAGTTGTACATTCCTGTCATTTGGTTACAATAAGTTATCACTGTTTCTATAAAATATATATTTGTTCCAATTCAACTCCCCAAAGTGTTTGGGTCCGCCTCCAGACGTCTGGGTGGGTCAGTGATCACATGTCTCTCCTTGCTGGCAGAGGGCTGTTGACAGGAAACACACAAAATGAACATACCCCATTCAACTGAAAGGGGCTATTGTCTCTCTCCTCCAGGCTGAAGGGGAAACCCCCCCCCCCCTCTCACTCAGAAGGCCATGTGATATCCTGCCTCCTGTTGTGAGTCTCTGGGGTGTTAAGAGTTCTCAGCCTCTTGGCCTCTGGGAACAGCAGGTGGCTAAGAGTTTTTTAATTAACCCACAGGCTTTGAAGTCCAGTTGACTCAGGTCCCTTTGTCAGCCAGTTCTCCTGTCAGAGTTTAGACCGCTAGCGCCACCTTGAGGAATTTGTCGGTACTGCATCCATTTTTGAGTTGTCTTGAATTTGACAGGAGATTTTTGCTATTATTTTGATAGGCATCCTTACATTAGAGTGGTTATGTGGAACCCCCCTCCACAAGAAGGTTGAAACTTGACATTTGGAGCTTGCCCTCAAAGAAGCAGAGGTGATTTAAAAGTGCTTTTGCTCTGACAGGTGCTGCTATTTTTCCTTCGGCACCACCTTTCACCCCTGGCGCTTTTGGTATGCGCACAACTGCGCGGTTCTCCTGGACTCTGGGGTGGAATGATGGGCGGCGGCAGCTCATCCCCACATCTACCCTGTCTATTGATTCAGCATGGGTCAAAACCCTTCACACACTGAGCAATCAGATGTTGCCACCTAATATGCTAATATGTGCAGCTATTGCACAAGCTTCCATTATCTAACACCCTCTCTGAGCTTTTCTTTGTGGAAGAGGTGGGCATCAGGCGCATCCTCTGACAGGCTGGCCTGCCGCCTGCTCCAAAGGCAATACAGACTTTCCATTCACTCCAAGAAGAGGGCCCATATCCAAGCCCACATGTCTGGGGCCACTAACAACACAGGGGAACTGTTTAAAATCTGTAAGGGATACTCAAATCATACTGCAGTCTACATGTCTTTGCTGCCATCCCTGATGCTCTGTACTTCACTGACCTCCAAATTCTTAACCAAAACTCAAGACATCCTGTCCCCACTCTCCTCTTTTTCCCTGCCTCCTCCTTCCCCGGCTCTCAAGCCTCCCTCTGCCCCCTTCTGCCCTTCCCTCCTACCCTCGTGTTTCTCTCCCATAGCTCCGGATGAGGTCTATAGACAAGTCCTCTCTATGAAAGTCTCCTCCGAATAGGTGCTCCCCTGCTCCTCCAGAACTGTAAGGACAACTTTGCCTCCATTGCGCCAGCTTTGGGTGATTTCTGTAATTACTCCTTTGCCACTGGCTCCTTCCCTCTTCCCCTCAAGCACTCCCTTGTGCATCCTCTCCTCAAAAAGACCTTTTCCATCCACTCCTGTCCGGCTAACTACCACCCTATCTCTATTACTCCCTTCCTTGGCAAACTCCTAGAGAAGCTGCTCATCTACTTACTGATCCAACACACTGAATCTGTTGGTTGTCTCCACGACCACCATTCTGACTTCAGAGCAGCCAGAGGGACAGAAACTGCTCTACTGGATCTTTCCTCTGCCTTCGACATGGTCAATCATGCCAACCTGACAAATCAGGTCTGTGACACCCTTGGCATCACGAGCCTGGCACTGGACTGGTTGACCTCATTCCTTTCTGATGACATTCCGAGGTTCAACTGGGCCCTTTTCTCTCCCCTATCACAATGTCCACCTGTGGCGTCCCACAAGGCACTATCCTCTCACCATGGCTCTTCAATATCTACCTGATCTCCTCCTTCTCTCCTCACTTCCAATGTTATGCAGATGACATGCATCTCCCCTTCAAGCTTCCCTCTAGTGCCTCCTCTTCCTTCTCCCTCATCCTTGACTGTCTGACTGCTATTCAGGCATGGTGTGCTGCCACTGATCTCTGCCTTAATGCCGGTAAGAATTAGATTCTTCTCATTGGGACCCCTGCTCCCTCTGTCCCTCCCACTCTCTGGTTTCCCATCGATGGGTCCCCTCCCCTCACCCTCTTAGGAGGCAAAAAACCTTGGAGTCATCTTTGACTTCTCTCTCCCCTTCTCTACTCACATTGTGGACCTTGCCAAGAAGGCCCACTATCAGCTGCACCTCCTCAGAGGCATTCTCCCTTTCCTCACCTTCCCATAGAAACTCAACGTCTCCAGAGCTCTGGTCCTCTCTAGACTTGATTACTGCAACAGCCTCTTCCTCAAACTTCCTTTATCCTCCCTACGACCCCTTCAACTAATCCAAAATAGGACTGCAAGACTTATCCTTGGCCTCAAGCCCAAGGACTGCATCTCTCCAGCCCTATAATCGCTCCACTGGCCCCCGGATGCTGCTAGGATCAAGTTCAAGACCCTCCTGGGACCCTGCTACATCCAACTCTCTCCCTAAATACCTCCCTGCCCTTCAATCTTTTAGCTCCAACACTCTTCAGATCAGTCACTTTTCTAAGAAGAGGTTGGGGGTTTGATCTCTTTCCTCTGTAGGAGACTCCCTGCCCCTCTCAGGCTTGACCCGGATCTCCTTACGTTCCAGAAGCTCCTTAATACCCTCATTTTCTCTTCTTCTTCCCTCTCCCCGCCCCTGCTAACTCCCCCATCTGCCGCAGTGACTGGCTGCCTGGTTCCCCCTGAGTTCTACAGAGCACCAGCCCCCCACCCAGTCCACCCACTTCCTTCCACTTAGCATGTAGACCCTCACCCCTTGCACCCTATTCAACCCCTGGCACTTGCCCTCCTGGCCTGCCCTTAGCACTCGCCTAGCCCATGTCATCCTCTGCCTCCTTAAAACCCCTTCAACACCTCTTTACCCTTCACTTTCCCCACCCCTCTCCCTCACACTTCAAGGAACTGCACTTGCACAATCAGAATGTCACAAGGCCTAGTAGGACTGTTTTTGTTAACTTTCTTCTCCCTTGTCCCTCCCCCCTTTTTTGTATTGTGGCGCCTTAAAACACAATTTGCATTATAGGCACCTTCCAAATATCAAATAAATAAATACATAAATAAGAGCTCTGACACATTCACTGCAGGCAAATCCATCACAGGAAGAGTTTCACACTGCCACCTGTATGTTAACTACAAACTCTATCAGAGGCTAGCCTTATAAAAACAGCAATTTCACATAACCTTTACGCATAAAGTTAACGTGCCTCCCCCCGATGCAGAAATACCAATTTGGGTAGAGGGTAACACTTGAGCACAGCACTTTACTTTACTATGCATCAGCTAAATTAGAGGCTGCTGGTTAGTATTTAGATACAGGCTTAGTCGTTGAACTGAAGGACGTGGTGGTGGTGGTCAGTTGTAATTTATGAATTATGGAGACAGGGTCAAATGTCTACATGGTAGTTATTTTGTTCTCCTAACCCTGTTCCTTTGTCCTGTTTTTTGTGCGCCCTGAGGCTTTTGGGCGTGTGGCACGGTATATACAAATTTTAATAAATAAACAAATAAAGAAATGCCAGCATTATCCATTTCATACAGTAGTCCAGTCCTGTGTGTAACGTTGCATTCTGGAACCTGTAGCCCTAACAGAGAAGTTCGGGACTACAAGTTCTATAATGCAAAATTAAAAACTGGACTCGACTAAAGTCTCCCAAAAGGAATGGGTAATGTCAGCATGTATGTAGATTTGATGCATGATGCTGGATGTGGGGACATGTGTGATGCGTGAAGCCACATGGACAGACTGATCCATGATAAATAAAGCCATGGGGTGGAGTCACCTAGGATGCAAAAACATGTTGGAAAAAGAGGGAGCAAGCCTGATTTTCAAATGGTCTTTCCCACTGGTGTAACGGGGACCCCGCTCCCCCTATTTTTGAAGTCACTCTGCCTTCATAAAGAAATTATTTCCATTATGGTTCGGTCCTTAACAGAAATAATTTCTTTATGAAGTCGGAGTCACTTAAAAAAGAAACCATTTCTTTTTGAAGTTATAGGGCTCCCTTCTACCCCATGACGTGTGCATGTGTGAGTGTATGGTGAAAGGGTCCACACTTAAATGTATAGGTGGCTGAGTGTGTGTGTTGAGTGTATGGTGAAAGCTTGCACACTTAAATGTATGGGTGGCTGCCTGGGAGTGCCTGTATGGTGAAAGGGTGCATGACACTTAAATGTATAGGTGGCTGCCTGTGTGAATGTATGGTGAAAGGTTGCACACTTATATGTCTAGGTGGCTGCTTGTGTGAGTATATGGTGAAAGGGTGCACACCTAATTGTATGAGTGGCTGCCTGGGTGTGCCTGCATGGTGAAAAGGTACACACTTAAATGTATGGGTGGCTTGCATGTGTGTATGTTGAATGCTGTGTGTGCTTGTGTTCAGGGGTGCAATTAAACTTACATTTCAGGTGGTGGGGACACTAACCCTTCAAATTGTGGGAGAGGTGCTAATTTCACGGGTGTTGGGGAGGGGCAAACTTATTTGTGTGGGGCATCTAACTTCTTTATGCATTCTAATGAGACTATTCTAGTGCAGCTTCTTTGCTACAAGCAGTTAACTCTCTCCTTTAAGACTGAAAGCACCCACTTATGGACTGCTGTGCAAATAAGCGTTCTCCTCTACCCTTCCAATCACTTCCCTGGCATGCAAATATTAAACCCACATTAAGATTTCAATTGCCTAAAGAATTATTCATTTAAATGCAGGTACTAACAGTGAAATGCTTAACATTAGTAATTGCTGGGCCTTTAACAGTGAAACGCGGGTGGCATTTAACATTTGTGTCCTGTTATGTCCGGCAATGGCTCTGTAGGTCAGCCAGGTCAAGTCAACATAGCCCAAAATATCAAGGGGTGGGGTGTGGGGGAGGGATGAAGCCCAGCCAGCTCTAGTGTTGCACCACTACTCGTGTTTAATCCCTTGGTTACATATTGGTAATTTTCATTACACATAGCCCTATTCTTCCTCATCCCAGTACTTGTGTATGAAATGAAATGAAATATTTTATTTATATCGTGCTCTTACACAAGTGTTTCATACTTGTGTGTGAGGTACTTTGACTCATACACAAGTACTGGGGTGAGGTAGAGGGACATGGAGGTAATGCCTGGCGTAGTTACCTTTAATCTGCATTACTCCTAGTCCCACTCTTCCTCGTCCCAGCACTTACCTATGAGGCAAGGAGCCCCATAAGTAAGCACTGGGACAAGGAAAAGGGACGTGGAGGTATTTCTGGGCCAAGAATCTGATTTTGGGGGTCGGGGCAGGGGTGGGAGGGAAGGAGAGGGGATGTGTGGGGGTGTGTAGGGGTAGGGTGGGATGGGCATTGTGCGATATATCTTAATGATCATCCATTCCCAGGCTAAGAAGACTTGCCATGTGGTATTAGTGACTAGAGAGGCATTTTGGAGCAGCCAGTCTAGTAATTTCTTCATTTGACTTGACTTTTGTTTAACTGGTCATCTCTGATAAAGCAGTCCTGCTAAGTGTAATTACCTGGCTAGACTGGCATTGGTGAGCTTCCAGTCAAGCCGTTTCTTACTGCAGCATTGTATATTTTTCTGGGCATCTGTGATAAAATAACCATGATAAGTATTATTGGTTTGACTGGCATTTTGGTGCAACCAGTCTAGGTATGTCTAAATGTGGACTGGCATGCTTTCCTGTAATATGTTATTACGTGTCAAGACTGGTCTACATTCTGCAGCCAGTTGGACATGTTCTCATTGTGGCATGGCGTTTTTAATAGCAAAGCATTATATTAATTAAAGCATTAATGTTCCTGTGCACTGTTGGTGACTTGCATGTACCTCAATTTTCAGACTGGGTTTACCCTACAAAACAATTGCAAATGCTCTGGCCTTTTAGACAATTTTTCTCAGAAAGCGTGTTGTATAATGCATCAAAACACATATTTATACCTTTCTCCTAGTGCAGTGTGCAGCGTACGCCCGCAGCAGTACGTTCGTGCATATTGCGCAAGCGTGGTAATCTAGGCCAGCCCAGAGTGTGACGTGACCCGTGATTTGTTGCAGAGCTGGGCGGGGGCTCTCTCAGCATGGCTCACAGGGGGCCCCAAATTGTGTGTTTCGCCACTGGTCTTTCCCCTTTTGTAATGGCTTGGCATGCAAAGAATGATGGTCTGGAGGGCTGCACAGAGCACTGCCAGAGGTTAAGATTGATTCTAAACATTCCAGTTATTACCTCTTTTGTTTTACTAAGCCACTCCATGACGTAGGAAGCTACGGGGGCAAGGTCACCTACGGCACAAGTCATGGGGACTAAATCAGCCATATTCCAGGATACATTGCTGTCAGGGTTAGTTTTGACTAACTATGCCATGTCGGTAGGCTATGGTACAGGATGCTAAGGCACATGGTCAGTTGCAATGCACAATGCTAGGGTTTTGCATGAAATCTGATGCAGGATGCCACCACAGAGCTGTCAGTGCTATTGCATGATGGCATGGGGTTTGTTGGTTTTGATGCAGGCTGCAGTGGGGCACTGTCAAGTGTGACGCATGATTTGATATAATGGCATGCACCATACTCTAGGGACGGGATCTGCAGTGATCGATAATTGCATTGGATGGATTCATCTGAGATGCGGATTGGGTTGAAATGCCTGATGCAGTGAGGATGGATCAGCTCTGATGGTGTAATGACATTAAACAGCATCAGCTGTGATGATATGATATGATTTGATAGGTTAATTATAACGTGCTTAATACCCAGAGGTTTCTAAGCGCAGACCCGGGGCTCGAACCTGTGTTTCTCCATGTCGGCTTGCTTCCAAGGCAAGTATGTTGCCCCTGAGCTATCCTCACGGCAGTATGCTTCCGGGTGTAATACATTGTGATGCATCATATCACAGAAGGTATATGCACTTGCAATTTATTGAGGTACCCAACATCTGCTGATTGTTGGTGTTAAATGGGACCCATTTCAGGAACTCCTGAGTAAGGAGAGCCCTTTGTGTGCAAAGAGCGGAAACCTGGGCCCTGTGCTCCTGCATGGCTTCCCTCCGGGTTAGAGTACTCACGTCGGGCACCCTCTTGTTTACACACAATGTAAAGCGCTCTGTTGCTTCTCGAAGCTAGGTCCGTGCTCAATAAGTGCCATAATAATAATTATAATTATTATTATAATAATAGTGGTGGAGTCAAGTACATTCCAGCGTGAGGGTGGGCTCAGGCGCAGGCGAGCTATGTGATTCCTCGAGCTGCTACTGCACTATTTGGTGCAGCTCCTTGCACAGCTTGTTCTGCTCTCGCACTTCCACCTCATTACACATATGGACACAAATGTCACCTGATCTGCTGGAGAAAAAGGCATCTGCTGTTTGCGTCAAACCATATCCACATGGAAAGTGGTCACAAGCGAATAACACCGCAGAGGGATGGTGCCGGGGGAGGGTGGGAATACAAGAAGAAGGCAGTGGAGGAGAGGTACGGAAGCCAGGGAAGTGGAGTGAATGAGAGAGGACTGGAAAAACAGGGAACTAGAGAAAAATAAAATAAAAGGGTGAAAAAAACAGTGCAGAGAAAAAAGCAATTGAGAAACGGGAGGGGAGTGAGAAGTGAGAAAATTGGATTAAAAAACTGGGAATTTAATGGAGATAGAGAAAGAAAAAAGGACAAGGGAGGCACAAACCGGGAAATGACAGGAAGAGGGAAAGGGAGAGCAATAGGGCGGCAAGATCAAAAAACAGATTCTAGAGAGAAAGGAAAATAATGCAGAGCAGCATCAGAAACGAGAAATGGAAGATGGGCAGAGAAGCAGAATGGGAGCAAAAGAGGTTAGAAAAAAGAGAGAAAACAGAGCGAGCAATCACATGTAGTAGGATGGGGCCAGACTGGAGGGTAAAAGAAAAAAAGGACACGGAAAGAGGAAAGACAGAGTGGCGAGAAAAAAAGGAAAATAATGGCAATATTAATTCAAAAGAAAGATAAATCAATTTTGGGTTAACGACAGTGAGTGATGAGATTGGAGATGAAAGTCGGTAAAAGAGCCAAAGAAAAACGGAGGGGTAAAACATTTTTTTAAAAGGTGGGTTGAAAAGAGGGAATAGTGGAATAAATAGTGGAAAAAGCAAAGGCTATTGAATCAGAGAAAAAGAAACAATGTGAGGAGGAAAAAAATAGAACGATTCAAAAGGATGCAGCGGTGAGAGAAATGGAGACAGACCCAAAAATAATAATAATGAGAGAAGAGATGATGAGAGCGGCGGGAAAAGATGGCCACAGAGTGGTGTGCCAGGAAAAGAAAGGAAACAAGGGTAGAGGATAACAGGGAGTGGTGGGTAGATAAGTAAGATGGCAATATTAAAACCGAAGAGAGGAGTGAAAAGTAAGTGATGAGGAGAGATTAAAAAAGGAGGGAGGAAACAAAGCTGGGGAGGAAACAAGGAAACAGAGGCAGAGGAGAAAAGAGGGACGGTGGGTGATGAAAGCAGAAGGTTGTGACAGAAAAAAAGGAAATATAAAAAGGGAGATGGGGAGAGATAAAAGAGCGGGGCAACAAAAAATAAAATGTGAAAATGAAGGAAAAAGAGGAAACGAGGACATATGGAAACAGAATGTGGTGGCAGAAAAGGGAAATATGAAATCCGAGCCGGGGTGGGGGGTTTTGGGGAGAGATGGAGTGTGGCATAAAAAAGTTAACAAAATTATTTTTAAAAAAAGCATAGAGAAAAAACAAGGGAATCAATGGGTGCACACTGTGGTGACAGAAAAATCAGATGTGACAATTGAAGAGTGAGGGAAAAACAGGGCTGTGACAGAAAAAAGAAATATAATAATGTGAGGTGGGAGAAAAGAAAGTGATAGGGAGAAAACAAAAGAGTTTGGTGACGGAAAAACAAGAAAAATCAGTGGGAAGATGAACAAGAGTGATGGGTAGAAATAAAGATAGGAGGTGGTGAAAAATCAGTCGGACAGAAAAAAAAGAGTAATGGGGAGAGATGAAAAGAGAGATTTGTGACAGAAAAAAGTTAATATGAAAAAAAGGAGTGAGAAAAGAGAGTGATAGGTAAAAATGAAAAGAGAAGACTGGTACAGAAAATAAAACAAAAACAGGTCGGACGGGAAAGTAATGTGATGGGATTTAAACAGGAGGTTGCAACAGAAAAAGAGTGGTGGTAGAAAAAAGAAATCTGAAAGCAGCAGGCACAGAGAAAACAGCAATAGGAAATGTAAAAAAAAGGAAATGTGAACGTGGCGGTGGAGAGGAAGAATGAGAAATTTGAATGGAGGAAGGAGAAAATGGGAAAAGACAAGGAGAGAGAAAGAGATGCAAACGGAGAGTGGGGAGAGCGACAACGAGGAAAGGAAGATCACATGGGTACAGTGGACAGCAGGGGCAGCTGAAGAGAGAGAGAGTGAGAGAGACAGAGAGAGAGACAGACAGAGAGAGAGAGAGAGAGAGAGAGAGATGAAAAGAGAGATAATGGGAGAGCAAGTGGAAGATACATGGGTGTTCCCAGTGTAGGAGGCAACAAGGGAGTGATAGAACTACAAGAGGGAGAGAACAACGAAAACGATAGGCAGGAGGATCAGGGGGGCATGAGCAACTAGTGGGAATTGAGGAGAGAGCAGCAGGGAACTAGGCGGTAAAAGAGGCGATGGATTATGAAGAACAGAAATGGAAATTAGACAGAGTGATGGAAAAGCAAGTAAAAAGAAAGGTAGAAGAGAAAGAACATAAATAGAAAAACAGTGCAAGGAGAGTAAGCAGTATTGGGCAGAAGAAGAGCGAGCAATGGAAATGGTGAGGGTGGAAAATAATTAGCAAGAGAGCAACACAAAGAGACTTATTCATAAAAGGGCAAGGTGCAAAAAAGTACTAATGGCAAAAGAAGATGAGCCAGGAAGCAAGAGAAAGAGAGAAAATAGAGCAAAGGAAGCGCCAGAAAGAGAAATGTGAGGCTAAACGTTGATGGGAAAGAGGCAAAGTGGAAAAAAAGAGTACAAAGACGTGAGTAAAAAAATAAAGTCAGGGAGAAAAAGTTGAAAGGCAAAAACTGGGTTACAAGAGAGAGAGATACAAACATGTGGGAAGGAGAAAGATTTTGGGAAAGGTGGCTAGAGCAAGAAATAAATACGGAGGGTGGGAGAGAAAATAAGAAATAGATGGGCAAGGATGGTGGGGTGAAAAAGAGGGAGTGGTGCTGACACAAGACACAAAAGAGTATGAGAGGGAAATGATGCCGCAATGCAGGGAATGCAAAGAGAGAGAGCACTGGCAGAGACTGCGGGCGCGAGGGAAGGGAGAGCTGAAGAAGACAGTGAGTGATACAGGAGAAAGATGGGAAAAGTAGCTGGGAGAAAAGAGTGATTGATAGAAAGATGTGGTAAAAGTGGCTGGCCAGACACCGGAGAATGGGACCGAGGAATGATGTCACAGAGGTTTGAGAGCATAACAAGTCATACAGATAAGAGGTGGAAAAAGAGGGCCCCGGATGGAAGGAAAGTGATGAGGTGAAAGATATTGGGAGAGAAATCACAGAACTAAAGGCAAAAGATTAGAGGTGGGGTAGAAAGTCGAAAAAAGAATGTAAATGGAAAACATTACTAAAAGATATAGGAAGGGTATAGAAAAAAACAATAAATGTGTAGGAAGGAAAAATAGACAAAGACACCAAGAAACAATAACAACGTAAAGAGAAAGGGGCTAACAGAAGGGGTGACAAATGAAAGAAAAAAGGGACTTTAAAAATAGTGGAGGTCATTTTCCTTCGGGTGCAGTGTAAAAAGCATGCATAAAACGTGTGCACAGGCTCTTACTCGACTCCATATTTCCATTGATGTGTTTGCTGATGCTGGGGCATGGAGTGGGATGACAGCTTCCGCCATGCCCATCTGCTCCGCCATGCAAATCTGCCAGCACCAGCCTCGGATCTTGATGCTGGCGGTAATGCATTGGACTCCCATGTCATCAGCCTGCTTGTAGCGCCCCCTAAGGGGGGGCAGGTTTCCTAGCACCCACTAAAAGGAGGAGGTCTCATAGGCATCCATTGTAAATGCTGCCCGCCATCCTTGAAAGGTGAGCGACATTTACATAATTTGCACGTTCAAGTAGTTGCTTTTTACTGCATTCTTTTGCACTTCATAATGCACCGAGAGGAACATTGTGCACTGGAATGGGCACGTAGCAGGTCCCCTCCGTGCAATTCAGAGGGTTTTTTAAAAGGATCTGCCCTGTGCAGCCCCGGATGTCATCAGTGGGGCGAGCTGTGCAGGACTGTTCCAGCTCTTTCTTCCCGGCCAGCAATGGGGGAGTCTTATAATGCTGCGCTAGCACAGGGATCCCCGGACTGATGTCCCCCACACCTCCCTGCTCCGTTATTGAAAAACACGACTCTGATTTTCAGTCACATGTTGAGAGAAGGCCTAGAAGACCTGTTTTTCTGCATGAGTGATATTGCCTTCTACTGTCTCAATCTAGGTTCCGGTGGTGACCTGTAGCCCTTCAGCCCTAGAACAGAGTCTGCAAGAGAGAAGCCCAGTCGACATATTGTGCACTGCTGCCTGCTACCCCCTTGGCTAGTGTAAATGATTTGAGGGTTTACTCTGAAAGCTGGTCTTTTCCCTGGGACAGCATGTGACTAGGGATATCATGTTCCCAGTTCTGAATTTTCATTTAACGCTCCAGTGAATTTTGGTAGCTGTATTGAACTGGAACATGAGGCTCCAATTGACATGGGGTTATCTGGTCATCAACTAGCCCCCTCTTAAAGGTTAGTGGTTCATACTGCTTAGCCCAACTCCCCAAGACAGACTAGAGTAGTGCAGTTGGCAGGTCAAATGTGCAGAGTGTTAAGCCCAGCCGTAAAAATGCACTTAAATAGAAAGGGGAAAAGAAAATAAAAATGAAAAATAAAAAATGGAAAAAGAAAATAAAAATGGCCAAAGGGTAGAGAGGGACGGATAAGGAGGGACAGGGCCTTTGACGGGTCCGCAAAGACCGAAAGGGGCGGGGGGGGGGGTTAGGATGCTATTCCTCAGCACAGAATCCTGAGGGTAGCGGCGCTATATAAATGCCAATTAACATAACATAACATACCTAAAGCACCAAGAGCAGGGAACACCCTGGGTGCCACTTCACCCCTTGCCAAAAACGTCTGCTAAAGGGATTTCATATTCCACCTATATACACTAGTACTCCAACTCTGTGCCTGAGGAAGGCGAGTACAAGTGCCACATTTGTTTTATTTTATTTTTTGAATTTGTAAAGCGCACTAGCAGCAGGAGGCATCGAGGCGCTGTTGAAAGAAGGTGTCTTAGTTACATGGGAAAAAGGCTATGCTCAGTGTTACAGTGAGCGTGTAGCTTTACAATGTGAAAAAGTGGATGATAGAACCGGATGGTTACAAATACATTGGACACAGGCCAATTCATGGAATTTTGTGCATGGCTCAAAATGACTTTACACTGCCGACAAAAACCCTGATTCAAGGAACTGTGCAAAGTGTATTTTGCAGTGCAAAGGCAGTACCACGCCATGTTTGGGGAAAAAAATGACTTTGCACTACAAAAATACACTTTGCACCGTTCCATGAATCAGGGTTTGTGTCGGCAGTGTAAAGTCATTTTTCAGCAGTGCAAAGTCACTTTGAACCGTGCAAAAAATTCCATGAATGGGGTGTACTTTAACAAGCTTTGGTCTCTGCCTCTTTTGCAAAATGTGATGACTCATTCATTCATGACAACTGCTTTCAGTAATCTATGTGCTTTTAATTAGAAGTTGCATAGGTAGAATATGAAACAATGTTAGCAGACTTTTTATCTTGCCGGGATGGGGTTTCCCGTGGTCCTGGTGCTTGAGTTGTTACTGCCACCTAATGGCGAAGGTGGGATATGCCGCTTTGTCCAAATACATTGTTTAGCTCTGAGAAAAGATAAACAGTTGATTTAGTTTACGTGACAGGTTTTGCATGCCCCTCCTTGTGATTTTAAGCCCCATATCTGCCCATTCCATATCAGGATTACTCGTTAGACATCCGGGGGATAAACTGAGGCCCTTCAAACCGTTTTCTCTGGCCCTTCTGACCTCACCTCGGCTCCGGCTCTCCTGGCCACCCACGCCCAGCAACATTGCCGCTGGATATTTACACCTCCCTGGCAGGCCCAGAAAGAGAATGTCATAAATAACCCCGGAAGTGTTTGGCATGCAACAGGCAATGATGGCAGCCAAGAAGTCATGCAATAAAACAGAGAACGAGCGAACGAGAGTGCTCTAGAAATAATGAAAACGGGCGAGAAAAAGAAAGGGAAAAGGGTAAGCAAAGGAAGAACGAATAGAAAGGAGGGGGAGAGCAAACGAAAGCGAGGCAGGAGAAAGAGAAGATGTGGGACAATGGAAAAGGAGCGAGCAGGGTCGAAATTGCTGTTGGGGGAGACACATTAAATCTGGAAAGGAAGGCAGATACAGGAAAAGGGTAAACATATATTATTTTAACTAAATGAAATTAGAGGAGCAGGGAGAGTAAAGGAGATAAAAGAGGAGAAATGGAAAAAGAAGGAGCAATCATTTAATGACTAAATATTGCTTTGTCACCACATGTTTAGCTGATTATGGTCGCGGTCCCCTAATAGGTGTTTATTTTATCCAATTTAATGGCAATGAATGTATCCACCTAGAAAGGCTAAAAGGCTGAGTGGACCCTGATGGCGTTGAAGCTGGTTACGTGCTGAATGAAGGCAGAGCTCATCAGCAAGCGCATAACTACCTGAGACATCCGGCCAGGGGAGAATAGGGGAGGATCTAAAGACAGATTAAGGAAGGGGTCATGCCTCGTGTCTACATTGGAAATAAGGAATGCAGAGTCCCCCGTGTAAAGATATATGCACATTGCTTTGTGGTTTGCCCAATGCGACTGGCCCATTGGGCTACCAAAGAACAATTTGTTATTAATTTCGTAAAATGATCCTTGCGAAGAACCCAAACTATGAACATTCGCTTTTAAACCTCGTCGGATTTTCGGTTAGTGCCACTTGTTTAGTGCCTTTCTCATGGCACCGTTTAGCTTAAGTTTTCTAAATAGGGAATTGGCCACCAAACGTCTCTATAAATTGGTCCTGCAATCCCCTCATTGTGTTGTTTAGTTCTTTTATTTATTGGTGCTTCATAAGGCGTGCACTGTAAACAAGACTACTGGTCCAATGGAGCCTTCAGGGCTCAAGTCGAGGGTACACGCGGGGGGGCGGAGTTCTCCCACTTTTTTCAGAGGGGGGACTCAGTTCCCCCCAGCTGAAATGAGAAACAATGAACGTCCTATTTGAATTTATGAATTAAAGCCGACCTCAGGGATGTACCCGCAGTGGTCAAATTTGCAGGCCAGATACTTCAACACTGCACTATTTAACTTGATGAAAAAGAAACAACTAAAGGTGAAATGTAGCATTTCGGTACTACATGTCCCAGGGAAAACGTTTGTATTGGTTCTCTGAGTTGAAAACATGCACAGCTTTTAACGTTTTCAAATACACTATTGGAAGAAAATATCCTCTCTTGGTTTTGTGTGTGTGTTGTTTTTATGAAAGGCAAATGTCATTCCTCCTGTGCAATTTGGGTGTTTTTGCAAAGCCAATGGAATGAAAAGTGCATATTTCACCTTGATATGCTCCTTTCTGGCAACGTCACATCCCACTGCATTTGTTGATGAGGCCCTCCACTTTCGCTTATAGGACTTGACCCCTGGGGCCTTGCACCATTTTTACCAAACAATCATTGCATTAGCAGCGCAGGCAACACCCCCACGCCCCCACCCCCTAACTCCAAAGGCCACCTTTCAGGAATTTACAAAATTACAAGTAAAATGCATTTTTAAATAATCTTGTCACATCACTCAAATAATGTTTTGGGTTTCCCACTGTCATTAAAACGTAGGATTTCTTTTTTCACTGGGTTGGTTCGGCGCAGTGTGACGCTGTGTGATGTTGCGCAGTACCCAAAATTTAATCCGACCCTCACACAAACAATAAGCCAAACTAAGAGGCCCCCCAGAAAAAGCTTTGTGGGACTCCCACACTAGACCATCACACACTAAGGGCCCGATCCATGGAATCTTTTGCATGGTTCAAAGTGACTTTGCACCGCATATGCAAACCCTGATTCATGGAACTGTGCAAAGTGCATTTTCACGTTGAAAAGTTAGCGCAAAGTCAGTGCAAAGTCATTTTTTCAGTACAAAATGACGTTTCACTGCAAAAGTACACTTTGCACAATTCCATGAATCGGGCCCTAAGTCCGCCCTGCAGCGGGTTTAGTGCTTGCCAAGTGCAGGCTACCCTCATGTTAGAAAAATCCATTTTAATCATGAGTTCCCCACCCGGACAATTTATATCGGTGATGCAAAGACCTTGATTACCCGAGCTGGAATTGGGTCTACAGAACCAGAGGGCAGGTCTTCGTCCACTACCCTGGTCGAATGTCTGCCCAGTCATCCTTGAAGGAGGCCTGTCATCGGTTTCTCCTGGTGTGAGGTGGATTTGCTGTTTACTCAATCTCAGAGGGGCCATCTTGAGATGGCGTGTAATGATGAACGAGCTGCCCGCGTGGCCACAAGCAGTCTCAAGCTTCAATCTTATTTCACAAGCATGTTGCCAAAGTAACAGGTTCTGAGATAGGAAGAGTTAAGAAAATCAGGATTTTAAGGACCATATAAAAATATAATTTCACAAGGGAGGTATTTTAAAATTCTATTAAGTTACAAAGCATTCACATGGAGGCAGGATATAGTATAATGGTGTATTTATGAATTTAGGTTCATTATTAAGGTGCCACTTGTCACCGCAAGGTAGCGTGACAGGCGTATGTGTCCCCCGCCTAGGCTGAGGCCTTTTCAGGGGGCATCATTCTCCAAGAGACGTGCTGCCAGGTTTAGCACTGAGTGTAGCTGTCACGTGAGCCCCCAGATGTGGCGTTCACGGCAGGGAACATCAATGCCATGTCATCCACCTTCTGGGGAGCACACATGTCTGCTCCGGGAGCTATTGAGGTGTACTTTATAAGCATTGCACCAACGTCAAGTGGGCATGAGACTGACCCACGAAGTGAAGCAGCACTGGCCCTAGTCTTATACACACTTAACACACTGTAGACATCTTCTTAACGTACAAGAAGAGCATGCAAAAAATATGCACTTGGCCACACACATTTCTAAGGCTTTCATTCTTCAGATTTGACATTTCTGGCCGAATTTATGGAACTTGTAGCGCAGTTCAAAGTGATTTTCACTACCAACAAACACCCTGATTGCCAGAGCGGTGCAAAGTGTATTTTTGCAGTGCAAAGTGACTAAATATTCCATGAATTAGGCCCATTTTTATGCACAGAACAAGCTGCAAACCTGCCAGTACACATGTGTACAAACATGTATTGCACTAAAGATGATGAGTACATGAAAAAACATAAGGTAAATTGAGAAAGAAGTGGAGCGGGTGGGAGGCATGCATCTCGAAACAGACATTTGATGTGTTGTGACCAGAGAAAGAGACATTTCCTGCATATTCCTTATGATTTTCTGGGATCCCCTTACAAATGTACTGCACCCCCCATCCATCACAAGTGTAAATAATTCAGCTGTCCATTCATCAGCTTCAGGGAGAACCGCTGTTTCACCGCCACATCGTAAGTCTTTTTGCTATCCTTGGGAGCCAGCGGGCACCTATTTGTTATCCAAAATTCCCAATACCACCTTATCTGCATGTACGGAGTTGTCCCCGTCCTCTAGGCTTCTAATTCCTGTGAGGGCCCATAACCAGTATAAATGGGGTACTTGCGCCCTGCATATCAAATAAGGTTCCATCCACACCGCCCGAATGGGAATTTGCTGAATTACCTACCGTAAGCCTGAAATAGGCGAACCACGACGTCCAATCACAGCCTAATGACCTTCCGCAACTTGGTCATTAGCTTTGATGGGGCACTGCGGCTTGCATGCTTCAACCCTAGGCTAATTGAACCATGCCCCTTTTTATGTCATATTTATGTTCAGTTGACACGCAACAATATGTTTTGGTTATTCGATGACATATGCGACTCCAACACATATTAGTGGGTAACAGCCCGGCTTAATGTGCTCGGCACTAACACCAGAAGAGGTGCTAGAAAATAAGTTCACGTCTTCCAATTGTATTTGAGATTCCATCCAGATTTTTTCAATCATTTGCACAAATTGGCTACAAATTGTGGTTGGACAGGGAGATGGTTGCTCTCCAACCATACTTTGAGGCATCCACATTCTCAGCGTGGTCGAGCAAGCGGTCGCCATGATCAGAAAGAGATGAACCACTCATTGAAAGATGCAGGCAAAATATTTTTGCATTCAAATTCGAGTCGCACATATTTTGTTTAAGCAATTTTATAAAGAAGTACATATGCACAAATATTCACGAACTTTATATTATTACAAGGTTCTTATAAAAACAAAGATGAAGAATCGCTAAAACACCCTGTATAGAACAGGGGGCCAGGTTAGAGAGTCGCGAATAAATAATTTTGGCCCTGGTCGCCTATTTGGCATTTGATTTCCTTTTCATAGTAATTGCTTTTTTTGTTATCCCAATATTAGTGTTGCTGGGTGGACAGGCCTCCTTACCCTCCGGATAGAGTTGGTTTCCACCCGGCATTAAAATGCGATCCAATGGTATTACATAAAGTTAATCCTCTCCACTAGATGGGCTGAAATTTGTGTTGAGTACCCCTTTTCCACCTGCTAGTCCCATTTCAGCTCAACATTTCACTGGCGCCTCCAGCGTAAATGACATTGGTAAGCAGAGGGCCACCACGTACAGCCGCCCTGCCAGTGCCCTATCCTCCTGGTAGCCAGTTCTGGTCACTGAAGGCGAGCCTCCAGTGCTGTCAGCACAAGCTGATGCTTTTCAAATGGAGCAGAGATAACGGCCTGGCAGCTTCTCTGATATGAGACGATCGCATCAATATCTTCTAGCACCTCCAGCCAACTGATGACGCGCATCAGGGTGGGTTCTAGGCAGAGGTCGAAGTGGGCGGGCGCGATCGGGAGCGGTGCTCCTATACTTTTTATTTTTAAGTTTCACCGTTCCTATACTTTGATTTTAGAAAGAAACCATTCCGGAATGGTTTTGTTTCAAAATAATAGTGAAAGAAGAAGTTGAAACTTGCACTTCAGTGAACTGCACTGAACATTCCCTTAAAGAGAAGGTGTGTTTGTTTGGGGTTTGGATTGCGTGCGGGAGGGGCGTGGCGATGGGGTTTCTGTGGATCAGGGGCAGGCCAGCAGGGAACATAGTTCCACTACTTCTTTTCATACACTTCGACCACTGGTTCTAGGTCTGTGTGCGAGCCAGCCAATTGAGCAGGAGCCACACCCTGTGTTCTCTTTCTCCTGTCAGTCACGTCTTTCTGTTAGGTGCTAATCCCACCTTCACCTGATAGCTGACAAAGTGGGCACCCCATTAGTAACTGGGAAACGTGTCTGGGGCCAATCACTGTCGAGAGTACCTCAGAAGGTTCACTGCCGTTTCCGGATGAAGTCATAACACCTAAAACTACTGACCAATCAGGCCTAGCCTCACCCACGTGCTAGATCTACAAGCAATATGGGTGATGTCAGTGCGCTTAACCCTAGATATCCAGCCTTCGGAAGCCTGGGGCTAAAATGGTTAGCCCAGTCCATGTGAACGCCATCACATGTGGCTGTGAGGTCCCTTTGGAGAGTCAACAGAGGTGATTTCCCTAACTCTCGCAAGAGTGCCAAGTGAGAGTGGCACTGTTCTTTTGAAGCCCCCAACCAGGTCAGAGGTGGGGGCTAACGCCTACCCTCAGTGTCCCACTTGGACCGTCCCGGCCTGGTGAGTGTGCCAAACAGATCATGCTAGAGCGCGGTTCATTGTTATGCAGCTGGTAACCGATGTGGGCTAATGTGAGTGTAGCAGAGAAGTGAAACCATAATGCACACAAGCGCGGAGGACACAAAAGGCACGTAAGCACTATACACACACACACAATATGCTCAGCATAGTCAGAGACAAATGGAATACGCACGCAGAAGGCACTCCGAATACCTGTAAACAGGCTTGGACTGGCCTATAGGGGGAACAGGGTAATGCCCGAACCCAAAACACAGAATGCTAGTTTGGGTCCGTTTTTTAGGTCGAAATAGGCCACTTTTTGTTGGCTAATGTGGCCCAGTTTGAGGCATTACTTCACTATGTGGCTAGTAGTTATGACCATTGTTGCGGATTAAATATTCTTTAAATTGCACAACTCGCATTACATTTTATCAGAAAACTCCCCCTTGGGCACTACTCAAACAGTGTAATGAATTGAAAGTTTATTTTAAACTGAAACATTTTAATAAAAAATAAAAAAAGTCATGAATTGCCATTTGCAACTATGGGCCACTCTTCATTGGCGCCCGAGTTTTTATTTCGCCCCAGTCTGACCCTGCCTGCAAACATGGCAGCGCCACGGAACACATCTAAGCACAATACTGACAGTAAATGGCCACAAACAATGCGTACCACATTTGCATGCATTGAAATAATTTGCAATACGCCCATATAAAGTGCTCAGGCAATAGCATGGCCAATAAGCTCAGAATATGCATACACACACAAAGTTGTTTCTTATTTGGTCCAATTGCGTCCAGCGGATTTTCGCTTTGGCTTGATAAAATGTTGACCTTTTTATCTATGGGAAAATGAACGGAAGTAAGCCGAAAACTGTTCTTTTGCTTTCTAAATAACTGTTTCATTCCTTAATGAATCATTACCATAATGTCCAGTCTGGAGCACGGGCGGGAGTAGGCCTTTTTGTTTGGAAATTTTCAGCCAAATCCGTCATGCTAATGAAAAGTTATTAGCAATAGAATGTGCGGATTTCTTATTGCTTATGTTACTGTAATATATATAATCTATATATGGTAGAAGATATCAAATAAAACAAAGATGTCTTTGCTCTATTGGAAATACATTTAAATCTACTGCATAATTTGCTACTTTACCATCAAACCCCATTTTTTCGGCAATGCAGGTGCTGCAGCTCACAAATCATACATTCGTGCCAATTCAACCTTTATAGTATATATATAACAAACTTTGACAGGCTAGCGCAATTGATTTTAATTGAATATGGGTTTGTGTGTGCGTTCTCACGCACATCTATACTTTGCAGACAAACGATGCAAGCATTCCAAGGTGTGTTTTATCTCGCGGCCCCGGTTTAAGGAGTTCGTGCATGCTTACAGAAAGGGAATGGGTGCAGGTGAATCTTGGATGTGCATATAGTACGCACCGTGTAATCAATACACACAAAAGAACTCAGAAAGGCCCCGTCCGCACTCTTCGCTCGGCAGCGTTTGATTCTGTGATGCTTCAGCCGGAGAAGTAAAAGGGCGAGTCTGTGCCGTGGAAAGATCAACAGCGCATCCTGCCGGAATTAGGTAGTAATGCAGAAAATCAACTACAAAAAAATCTAAGCGTAAATTATATTCGGCAGTTTTTTACCTTCTTTTATATACGTGTCCCCAACAGGGTAACTATTCCAATGTGCATTGCCGGGTGGTACGGGTCCCAAACAATGCTAGAGATGACCCGATGTGTCCCCTGGTATTCAATGCAAAGAAGATATACAATTGCCAGCTAGCCGAATATCATAGAGAGGTA
Organism: Ambystoma mexicanum; assembly: GCF_040938575.1. Lineage (NCBI taxonomy): Eukaryota > Metazoa > Chordata > Amphibia > Caudata > Ambystomatidae > Ambystoma > Ambystoma mexicanum. Next base: position 984,394,558 of record NC_090925.1, read on the forward strand.
ATGAGTAATTCCCCCACGGGTTCTAGAAGATCAACATTTAATAAACAAACCATAAAAACAAACTGAGTATTGGGCAGAACACACAGCACACAGTGCAGATCAGATCGTTCACGGGGGACCTTTCAGGTGGAGGGGGACTTCCCTGTGGTACAGCCCCTGTTGACGCGACCACCCGAGGCTGCACACCCAGTCCCAAAGGTAGAAGAGACATCTTCACGGGAGGCCAACAGGGGAATGTGCCATCGTGCCTCCCCAACCTGGTGCCCCTCCGCCCCCATCTAGTTCCCGGATGGAAAGAAGTAAGTGCACATTTTTTACAAAAAATAAAATAAAAAATATGCCATGATATTGTCTTGTGCTGCTGGTGCTCTGAGCCTCCTGCCTCGCGTTTGTTCATGGCTGAGTTCGGATATGATCAATTACATCTCTCATGCATTCCGAGTCATTTTCACCTTTCTTTGGAGGGTATATTGATCTCGTGCAATAATCACAGTTGGAATTCATGTTAATACGTTTGATTGGCACGATGGTTCACAAGATAGCTCAGTGGGTTAAGCCCTCATTGCAGGGATCCATGTTCCCTTTCCACATCCTAGCAAGGGTAATTTCCTCTCCATGACGTTGATGAACACCAGTGCATAACTGCTGGTATACCTCCAACAGAAAGTTGCACCTTACATAGTATCAGAGAATGTGCCTGGGGAAATGGCTGGCAAACACTTTCAAGAATATGACAACCATCTTCAGGTAGACTTGAAGTCCAGTAGGGAGCAAAAGTTAGGATATAACACAAACAGCGTTATAGCTTGACGCAGACGGTTATGTTATGTTATCTTTATTTCTAAAGCGCAGCCTTTGCCCGAAGGCCTCTTGGCGCTAAGAGAAACCTCGACATAGGAGGGCCATCAGGAACAGAGTAGTACCAATACTTGAAAAGGAACGTTTTTAGGGAGCTCCTGAAGAGTAATGGTTCTTAGTTGCACAGAGTGTGCGAGGAAGTTGACTCCATAGTCTAACTGCGGCCACTGAGAAGCCAGGGGCCCCAATCCAGGAATGCATCTTGCGAGGGAAGCGTTCCCCGGGGAACATATAAGCGAAATCTGGCTTGGAGGTATTCTGCATCAGTGTCATAAAAGCCCCGAAGGACTATGGAAAGGGATTGCAAATGGATGCGTTTGGACACAGGGAGCCAATGCAGAGAAGGCAGCACCGGAGCAACATGACTGCCAAAGGGAGATTGAGTTGCCGCTCTAGCCACCAAATTCTGTAGAACTTGAAGATGAGGAATCCAGTCCGCAGGTTGAGCTAGGAAAAGAGAATTGCAAAAGTCCATGATGCTAAGCACCAAAGAGGTGGCAACAGGGGCTCGTGGGCGATGTGGAAGGAAGAGAAGAACTTAATTAACCTGGAAGAGGTTAACTAACATTGGCCTGATTGCACACCCTTATGAAAGCATCAGTTAATCTTGACAAAGTGAAACAGCATATAGCAGACATGAAATAGCTGTAGGCCAAAGGGCAAACGTGGTTGGGGTCGCAAAGAATAACGATTAGAGAATATTTCGGGGCGTTGAGGCTAAGAACACGAGCTCGCTGGTCTTGGGATGCGCAGAGGATATTGAAGACCACCTCGATCCAAGTGTCTGTGTGAAGTGCTTTTTCGGCCTTGTATGGGGGAGCTGTTGATAGTGAAGCTGGGGACAGAGGCATTTGTCCTGCCGGTGTAACCAGGGCTCAGTCGCGTGCACTAGATTCCATAAAAGGAATGAGGTATTATCAGTAATCAGGAAAAAGAACCCACGTAAATACCCTGGTGGGGAGAGGGCCCCAAAACATACTGAATACAGAAAGATCTTTGGGTCCCACTTATAACTTCAGTTTGGAAAGTGGGGTTATTTATCTTAATATTCAAAAAGGGTGATCGCTATAGCCCTAGTTCTTATAGACTGATAGCTCTCTTTGAAGGGACGTGAAAGATGTTTACTGGAGTTTTAATGGCTAGACTTCTATAGTGGGTATAGACAAAGTCTTGGCTGACACCCAATTAGGCTTTAGAGGGTGGCTAGCGGCATCCCGCCAGCCATTGAGCGATTACTTGATTTTGGGAAGATATATAGGGCCTCATTCCGACCCTGGCGTTAACCAAGGCGCTATTAGCGCCTTGGTTGACGCCGGTATTTTTCCAACTCCGCCATGGTGAATGGTGTAATTACCGCCCCATTCCAAGGTTGGCGGGGGAGGTAATTCCCCATTCACCATGGGCCCTTCCCCATTCCCATTTTTGGCCCACAGGGCTCAATGGGAATGGGGAAGGCGCTAATTACGGCACCGTAAATTACGGTGCCGTAATTAGCTCCTAGGTCCCTTTGCGGGTTGGTTTTTTAACACCTGCAAAAAGCAGACGTTAAGTACCAACCCGCAAAGGGAACTCGGAATAGGGCGGTAAGGTTTTAACGGCACCGGTCGCGTTACCGGTGACCGTTAACCCTTACCGCCCTACTCGGAATGACCCCCATAGTGTATATGGTCAGTCCGCACCTGCCTATGTAGCTTTTATGGACTTGCCGTCCGCATTTCACTATGTGGACAGGTTTAGGCTTTGTAGGAACCTGGCAGAGATGGGCATACAAGGTGCCTTATTAGACATCCTGTTTGAATTAGATACTAATAATAATGCCAGCTTTTGATATGGCTGAAGAGGGGACCTGACAGTAGAGATCTTATGAAAGAACTCAGATAAGGCTGTGTGCAGACCCCCCTATTGTTGAACTTGTACAAAAAATAACTCATAGGTTTCCTCTTCTGACATACCAAGCTACAGCAGAAAAGTGGTACTCAGTTACGCTGAAGATGCTGTTATCCTGGCAAGGGTTCACAGGGCTTTGCACAACGTGGTTCATGTCCAAACTGCGAATATGGGGCAGCAGGGCCGAAAAATGGTTTATAGTGATTGCATCGAATACCAAAGCATCGAATGCTTTAGCATCTAAAAAAAAACAATGAAAAAAATCATTGAATGCATTAAATTTCTTTTTTTTTAATGGGGTGGTCCCCCAAACGCCGTTTTGTTACCCCTTAAAACCCATTATAATTAAAATAAAACCTTTACCTTTGAAAGAAATGCATTTGATGCTTTTTTTCAATGCTTTTTTCCCGATGCTTTGGCATTCAATGCTTTGGCATTCGATGCAGTCACTGGATACCCCTAAAAATAAATTTAAAAATATCAATGGCTAGATGTGGGTCAAAGTCAAGGAAAAAGGTTGGGCCCTTAGACCCTAGTGGTCAGCGAATATCTTCTTGCGTTGACTATTTAGGCATCAGATTTAATGATAGCCTAAATAGGAAGGACCAGGTGCCACGGCAAATTGCAAGGATGACTCTGGGCATTGGTGCCACTTTTAGATTCATCGAGATCCTACATTGATACCCGGTGAAGAACATTCGGAAAATGTATAAAGTAACCGCAATTCCGACTAGCGGTTATGGTGGCTAAATCTTGACCTATGTAAATACGTCAGGTTTACAAAAGGTACAAAATGCCTGGATGTGTCAGACTATGTCCACATCGACCAAAATAACGCAACTGGAACATGGCCTAAGACATCTGTTGCAATACTTAGCTGTGTTATTAGTGTCCTTCTGGTCGGACATTTGGAGTAATGCCGAGTCAGACCGGATCATACTCTGGGGTGTGATTCCCTGGCTGTACTTTGCTAGACAGGAATTCCATGCTTTTGGCTTAAGTGCTTGCTATTAGTTCCCCGGAATTATACCTCAGCATCCAAAAGGAATTACCAGGCCTCGCTTGCAGCAGCTGAGGCAGAATAACAGGGGTGATGTTATGTGGGTCCTCAGCTGAGTAAGGAATTCTCTGCCATTCGCCCCTGTGTTAGGAGCGGCTGATTATTTAATTTTTGTTACCCGGGAAAAAAACCTTGGGCCTCATTACAGGTCTGGTGGTAACCCTGTGGGTCCTACCGACAGGTTGCTGCCAGACCCGTAATTTTTTACCAGCGCCTGACTTCCCGGTGCCACCGGGAGATTACAACTCCGGCAGCCCAGGAAGTCAGGCGCCAGAAAAATGTAAGTACCCATTCCCATAGAGTCCCATCGGACTCTATGGGAGTGGGGACACGGAAGTTTCAGCACTGTTGCTAACAGTGCTGGTGCTTCCATGACCGGTCGGCCTACCGTGGCTGCCGCGCCGCACAGAGGCTCCGGCAGGCAGACTCAGAGTTTGCCAATCCGGAAACAAGGGTGCCAGTGTGCTTACCAGCCCCCTTGTTTCCAAACCAGGAAACTCCTAATGATTGTCTGATTTTAACTCATTTGAGACTCAACAAGTTCTTGTTGAGATCAGTTACGGCTGAATGGCAGATGGGCCAACATGTGATGGAGACTGAAACATGTCTGGGGATGCTTGTGGTCTCGTGCAGAATGTATGTGACCAAGCAGCTGACAATTTTAGAGTGGGACCAAGGAGGATTTACATAGGGTATTTCCCCTTTTGTAATGGTTTGGCAGGTGAAGAAGGGGGTCTGGAGAGCTGTTCAGAGCAATGTCAAAGGTTAAGATTAATTCAAAACATTCCAGCCATCACCCCTTTTGTTTTGACTGATAGGTGTTCCCCAGGAAACACTGCAGCATTTTTCTATTTGTTTTTGAAATGTATTTACCAGTTTCATCCAGATTCTGCATGAACTTGGCATTCAACAACACAAACCAGCCCTGAATGTCCTTTTGTTGGCTGGCAACCCGTATGTA